>NW_024543074.1:21712500-23157500 GCF_018167655.1 Microtus oregoni | reverse complement strand
ACTTTACATGTGAGATTAGAGGACAACTTGGGAGTCAGTTCTCTTCCACCATGTGCCCACTACAGGGGTACACTCCGAGACTAAACTCATTGTCCATACCTTGGTGTTTTTGAGACTGGGTCTTATGGAGCCCACACTGTTCTCCAGTTCCTTATGTAGTTGAAGATGGCCTTGATCCTGATCTTCCTGCCTTTGTCTTCAAGTGCTGACACCATGCTTGCCTGGACAGTGGATGGTGTTTTTGATTTGTTTCGTTTTGGTTTTTAGAGACAGAATTTCTCTGTGTAGCCCTGACTGTCCTGGAACTTGTTCTGTAGAACTCACAGAGATCCGCCTGCCTCTGCTTCCCAAGTGCTGGGATTAAAAGCGTGCGCCACCACTGCTCAGCCCTGGATAGTTATGTTTATTTATCATTACGTTAAGCTTCCACAACCCAACTTTATAAACATGATATCTTTCAAAATACACCCATAGCATAACCTTTTGTCAAAGCTGTGTACTTCCTCTAGCCTAGAGACTTTTTTTTTAAACAAAAGGTTTATTTATTTAGTATACAATGGGGTTTTGCCTGCAAGTATGTCTGTATAAGGCTGTCAGCTCCCCTGGAACTGGTACGGTTCCTTTGGACAGTTGTGAATGATCATGTGGGTGCTGGGAATTGACCTAGGGCCGTTTGGAAGAGCAGCCAGTGTTCTTAACCACTGAGCCATCTCTCCATTTTCACCTAGTAATTCAATACAGATGAAGTATTACTGCATTTCCCTCAACAGCTTAAAATACTTTCTGACACTCCTGTGTGGTTTGTGCCATGTGTCTAACACTACAGTTAGGGGGCTTTAGGTTTCATTTATAATACTAATCTTTATAAAAAAAATTGTAGTATGGGGATTTGAACCCAGGCCTCTTGTGGTCTCTACCACTGTGATACACCCACTGACCAGGATTGTTTAGCTTTTTTGGGGGGCGGGCAGGGGTTTGCTTGTTTGTTTTTGAGACAGGGTCTCATTTTATAGCCCTGGCTTGGAACTCACTGAACCAACCTGGTTTTAAACTCACAGAGATCTCCCTGCCTCTCTCTCCCAAATTCTGGGATTAAAGGTATGCATAACCACCATGCCCGACTCCCAGCTTTGGTGTTTTCAATGGTACTAGAGATTAAATTAAGGCTGTGCATGCTAGGAAAGTTTATTTATTAATGAACTATATCTCTAGCCTTTTCTTTTTGAGGCAGGAATTCATATTTGTAGCCCAGACTTGTTTCAAAGTCAAGGCAATCCTGCCTCAGCCTTCCAAGGACTAGAATTACAGGTATGAGATACTATACCTGGTTTTCAGCCCCTTTTGATTTTATTTATTTAGACATTATCTATGTAGCTTTGGCATGGAATTCACTATGAAGACCAGGCTGGCCTCAAACTCAGATTTGTTCACTTCCCGAGTATCAGGATTAAAGGTGTACACCATCAAACTTAATCTCTCCTTCCACCTTTACTTGACTTACAGAAATTGAACGCAAGTTTTATGATTTTGAAGCAAGCTTTCTTATCGTCTTGCTAGCTCACTAGTAGCATTATGGGAACATACCAGGCTACACTTGTCTTGTTTATAACTATCTTTTGGTTACAATGGCTGAGTAGAGTGCTTCTGAATAGAGACCATGTAGACGCCAAACCCCTGCAGAAGGGGAAAGAGAGAGCTGACTCCACAGAGCTGTCCTCTAGCTTCTGAAGCAGACACAAAGACACAATGACAGAAAAACTGTTCACAAAACAGCAAGCTGGATTTGATTAAGAAGCAGCGATTTGCAGACTCCTGCCTTAAAGTGCTATAATTTCCTTAGCTTTCTCCCCAGACAAATCTTAAACTGTTTCTTTGCCTTTGTTATTTTAAAGAAATGTTTTGGACAGGCCTGGGGAGGTGGCTCTGTTTTTGAATGCCTAGAACCTACGTAGAGAGTGAGGAGCAACAGCATGTTACTTTAATTCCAGTAACTGGATGAGGCAGACACAGGATCCCTATAGTTCACTGGACAGCTAGGCCTTATCAAATTGGTGAGCTCAGGTTCAGTGAAAAACACTGTCTCAAAATATATTATGGGAATGGTGAAATAATTCTGCAGGTAAGGATGCTTGCCATCAAAGTCTGAGATCTGAGTTCCATCCTGGAAACCCATGGTAGGAAGAGACGGGACTCTACAAGTTGTCTCTGACCTCCATGTGTGTGCTATGGAGTAAAGGCTCGCTCGCGCATGTGCGCGCACACACACACACACACAAGCAAATGTAAAGAGCTAATTTTAAAATACACCTCATGAAGAATGACAGGAAAACACCTGCTGTGAACCTCTGGGCTCCCTGGCATACAGGAGGCCATTGTTTCCCTGGCCTTCTGTCCCTGTTTGGGGCTCACTGGAGTCCTGGAGGTCTGGATCAGAGGAGTGCTAGGTATTGTTGCTGTCTTTCCTGTTAGGTAATAGGAACAAAACCTAGAAAAGCATTCACTTGGGAAGTACCCATAATCCCTAATAGCCACGTATTTAGTGAATTTCAGAATTTAATGCCATTTTGGCTCCAGTTTCTTTTTCATTATTGCTAAAACTTGCTGGTGAGGATAGCTGGGTGTTCTATTGTTCCTGGACCACTCTAGGTTTGAATATGTCTTCACTAGGGTCACAGCTGACTTTGGCTGTACAGAGCCAGGAAACAAACCAGTTTGTTAAGTTCCCTGGGAGCCAATAACCCTATTCAGTCCCCTTTATGGATCACTCACTGCTTCATCTTCAGGCTTGCTCTTGAGGATGTTACAGGATCAGTCAGGAGAATAAAGACCAGATGGAGCAACGGTGGTAAAAGAATCATTGGAGCTTGTAACATTCAGAATCGTCAAGGTCAAGACCCTGTCTCAAGCTCCTTCCTACTGTACCCTCTCACCCCAAGAGCAAAGGGAAAAAGAAAAAGAAGCAAAGCTGACCTTGTGAGGCTAGGAAGGAATACTGTGTTCAAGGCTAGTTAAGAATAATACATAGGGGCTGGAGAGATGGCTCAGTGGTTAAGAGCACTGTCTGCTCTTCCAGAGGTCCTGAGTTCAATTCCCAGCAACCACATGGTGGCTCACAACCATCTGTACTGAGATCTGGTGTCCTCTCCTGGGAAGCATACATTGGAAGGAATGTTGTATACATAATAAATAAATAAATCTTTAAAAAAAAAAAGAATAATACATAGCTAGTAAGTACCAGAGCAGCTAGGACTATATAGTGAGATGGTATCTCAAGGAGAAAAAAAGTCATTAGAACTTTCATGTGTACACACCCATTTTTCTGGTACTTGGGAGTTAGAAAAAGTCATCTTCAACTAAGTTTTTGAGAGTCTTGATAATACATGTTAAGATATTTTCTTTATTTCTTGTTTGTCTTTGTGGTTAATGTTGAAGAGTCTCACTGTAAGCCAGATTAGTTTTGAGTCTCCTGGCTCAGCCTTCAGCATTCTAAGATTATATGTGCTGCACTATGTACCCTAACTGGCCTTTTGTTTTCTATTTATGCTCATTTTAAATTTGAAATAATGGGCTGGAGAGATGGCTCAGTGGTTTTGTTGTTGTTTTTGGTTTTTTGAGACACGGTTTCTCTGTGGCTTTGGAGCCTGTCCTGGAACTAGCTCTGTAGACCAGGTTGGTCCCGAACTCACAGAGATCTGCCTGCCTCTGCCTCCCGAGTGCTGGGATTAAAGGCATGCGCCACCAGGCTTTTTTTTTTTTTTGGAGATGGCTCAGTGGTTAAGAGCACTGGATGTTCTTTTAGAGGGCCTGAGTTCAATTCCCAGCACCCACATGGCAGCTCTCAACTGTTCGTAATTCTAGCTCCAGGAGATCCAACACTCTCACACATGCAGGCAAAACATCAATGCACATGAAATAAAAATAAATTTTAAAAAGATATTTGGAATGGCCAGGTAGTGCTTGCACTCGGGAGGGAGAGGCAAATTGAGTTCCAGGACAGTCAGAGCTGCAAGACAGAGAAATACTGTCTCGAAAAACAAAATTGAAATGAGTAATGTTATAACTGCCGCAGTCTTTACATTCAAAGGAAAGATACAAAGATATTTTAAGGTTGTGACATTTGAGCTGTCATGGCTCGTCTTTAATCACTGTACTCTAGAGTTAGGAGGCAGAGGCAGGAGTATCTCTTGAGTTCAAGATCAGCGTGGTCTACAGAGTGAGTTCTAGGACAGCCAGGGCTACTCAGAGGAACCCTGTCTTGAAAAAAAAACAAGAAAAGATTGTAACATTTTACTATGGGTTATAGCATCTATCCATAATTCTAATATCCAGCAGGCAGATAGAGGAAGATAATTGGAAATTTAGCCTGGTCAATATTGGAAGTAATGGGCCAACCAAGAATCCATAGTGAGCCGGGCGGTGGTGGCGCACGCCTTTAATCCCAGCACTCGGGAGGCAGAGGCAGGCGCATCTCTGTGAGTTCAAGACCAGCCTGGTCTACAAGAGCTAGTTCCAGGACAGGCTCCACAACCACAGAGAAACCCTGTCTTGAAAAACCAAAAAAAAAAAAAAAAAAAAAAAAAAAAGAATCCATAGTGAGAGTTTGTCTCAATAAAGAAAAAAACATTTAAAAACATTTATCATTTCTGAGGCAGATACTTTTATTCTACTGGCTTTGTGGCACTTTCCCAGCACTTGGGAGGAGCAGAAGCCGGAGGATTTCTGAGAGTTGGAAGCCAGCCTTGTCTCTGTATTGAGTTATAAACTGTCAAGGGTTATACAGTAAGATTCTATCTCAAATTAACAGACAAAAATTAAGTAGAATAGCTCAAAAGCTAGACATGATGCTGCACACATGAAATCCCAGCACTTCGGAGGTGAGAGGGTCTGGGCAGAAGGAGCAGCAGCAGTTCATTCTCTGCTGGGTGAGTGTGAAGTCAGCCTGAGCTACTTGACTAGCTCTGAAAACCAAATAAACCTCCCTCTTTTGTCTGACTTTCTAAAACCCCAAGAATTGATTTTGATGCTGTTCTTTTCCCCAAACTGTTGGAAACCCGTCTGATGTGGCTTTGCCGGGAGCTCTTGCCCTTTAAGTTTAGTTGTGTTGTGTTTTCTTTTGCTCTTGTCCCGGCCTCAAGAGCCCTGAAGCACTTTGAGCATTTCAGGAGGATGATCTGGGGCACTAAGGGTTATTTTAATAATTGTCTGTTTGATTAGCCCAGCTGACCACTTAAAAATTATAGTCAGTGCTGGGGATGATGGCACACACCTTTAATCCCAGCACTTGGGGGCAGAGTCAGGCACTTCTCTGAGTTTGAGGCCAGCCCAGTCTGCAAAATGAGTTCTGAGACAGCCACAGCTATTATACAGAAAAACCTATCTTGGGGGGGGGGGGGATATGTTTTATGATCCTTTCATTGATGTTTGTATTTCCCTTTATCACCTGATGTTTTGGTGGTATTTGATTTAAGAGTAAGATAGTTTTTCTCCAGTCTCCTTCGTAGGGTGGAATCAAGAGAATCTCTTTCTCTCTAAAATAGACATAGCTCATACATTTAAGTCCAGCATTTAAGTGACAGAGGCAGGCAGCTCTCTGTGAATTTGAGACCAGCCAGGACTACATAGTGAGAAGACCCTGTTTCGAAACAAAATAAAACAACCCCACAGAAAAAAGAGAAAAAAAAAGATGGCTCTGTTGATGACTTTATTTTGTACAAAGATTTGGTGTATGATGTACATACAGTTCTGTCCTATAGTGACATCTGGTCCTGTAGGAACTCCCCATTTCTCTTTAAAAGAGAAAAGGCCTGATAACAGATGGGGTGATATAACACCTAGGAAAGGGATAAAATCATTTGGTAACATACAGAACTTAAATATGTTGGTTAGCGAGTTTACAGATATGGACACTTGTATGATGATCATGTATGTCAACAATTTAAACATTTCCAGCATTTCAGAATGCTCTGTGTCTATTGTCTAGGGCCTTATGTATGCTGTGTGCATATCATATCATGGAGGTGCACGCTAGCCTTTACTAGCCTTTTATTAGCAAGTTAAATTTTACTTTGATGTCTTGGGTCCTTGAATACTGTATGAAAAAGTCTGTGGTTGTTAGAGGCAGTCGGATGTCAGGATCTTTGAGCTGGACAGTTGCTAGCAGTGAATTGAATCCTAGTGGACTGGAGGATCTAGGCCTGGATGCAGGGTTGGTCTGTCCTCCCTTGCCTTTGCACAGGTAGCCACAGCCCTCCTGGCACTGGCAGTTGGAGCTGCGCGCGCTCCTCTTCTCTTCTCTTCTCTTCTCTTCTCTTCTCTTCTCTTCTCTTCTCTTCTCTTCTCTTCTCTTCTCCTCTCCTCTCCTCCTCCTCCTCCTCCTCCTCCTCCTCCTCTCCTCTCCTCTCCTCTCCTCTCTCTCTCTCTCTCTCTCTCTCTCTCTCTCTCTCTATTATGTATATAGTATTCTGATTGCTTGTATGCCTGCAGGCCAGAAGAGGGCACCAGACCTCATTGCATATGGTTGTGAGCCACCATGTGGTTGCTGGGAATTGAACTCAGGACCTTTGGAAGAGCAGGCAATGCTCTTAACTGCTGAGCCATCTCTCCAGCCTCTGCTCTCTTTTTTTACCCTTTATATCTTACCTCTTATTTCCATTACTCCCCTCTGGCCTGTTTTGCTTTTCTGCTATTCAAACAACCACATCAGGCTTTTGTGGTTTTCACATTTTTCCTTGGGAAATTACAGACCAACCAGTAAGCAAGAGTTTTTCCCTGTGAGTGAGGTCAGACTGGTTCCATAGGAGACCCTGGACCATCCCATGAGTTCGCTTTGCTCAGTAACTCCTAGAGACGTTCTTGGGGAGTCCTTGAAGCCTCATACAGCAGAGCTTCAAAGTTCCTGATCTAAGCCAGCACAGTGCGCATTGGCGTCATGTAACTGAATTCAGATCATTGACTGTGAATATCATGATTGTCCTAATCCTCCACTTTATCTATAAAATAAAAAAAAAATGTTTGTATCATGGAGGGTTATTGAGAATTAGAAATTAACATCTAATTAATTAAAATACCCTCTGTACCATAAAATATACTCAAAAGACACGAACAGTGTAAAAACTCAAGTGGCAAACAAACAGTGGTCATCGTCTTTTTATTTGGGGTCTTTTCGTTGTGTTTTATGTTTTGTTGTTGCTACATTTTCTCTTTGGAGACAGGGCTCTTGTAGCCCAGCATGTGCCTCACATTTCCTTTTGGCTGAGGCTGGCTTTAAACTCCTCACCTTCCTACTTCTGTGTCCCAAGTGCTAGGGTTACAGCGTGCACCACCATGCTGTTTAGTGCTTTGCCTCAGTGAATATATTTATCAAACTGACCATGTCTTAAGTTCACAGCAAGGCAAAGGTATATCTTGTTAAAATTTTATATTTGATTTTATAAGGGACATTTTGTAAATAGAGTGATAGTTGACTGACTGGTTATAGCTATAGTAGTTAGTGGGTTTTTGGGATTTTTTGTTTGTTTGTTTGTAGCTTTGGAGCCTGTCCTGGAACTAGCTCTTGTAGACCAGGCTGGCCTCGAACTCAGAGACCCGCCTGCCTCTGCCTCCTCCCAAGTACTGGGATTAAAGGCGTGCGCTACCACTGCCCAGCCCTGGCTTTTTTTTTTTTTTTTGTCCCCAGTTGAACATGCTCCATTTTAAGGAGCAGAAAGTCAGCTAGTACTGGTTGGAGAGGTGACATTTGCCAGGAACTTAGAAGATGTGGCGTTTTGGTCTGTACCTTCTCTAGGTAAAGACTTGGCCTTGGCTGAAAAACAAAGGAGCACTTCATTTTCTAGGTCCAAATTCAGTGTGCTTGCTGTGGTTGCCTGCTGCTATGCAAGCAATGGCAGCCACAATATGTGAGAGAGAGTTGTTCTAAGGTAGGGTTTGGGGCATGCTACCACATAAAGATCTAGGCATTATCCCTTAAGCCAGATCTGGTGAGGTGGGGTGGGAGTGGGGGTTGCTGAGAATAGTAGAAAAGGAGTAAGTAGCTCATCTAGACATGTCAAGGTTCACAGGGAGGATCATTGCCTAGGATCAATTTTCCTTTCTGTATTCTCAGTGTCTTTTTCCACTGCTAACAACACTCCTTCGTTTTGCCTGCATTAACCACAAGTAACCAGTGTGGTGGCTGGGGCTGGGGAGGTAGTGAGTAGCTGTCTCTGTAACATCAGCCCTAGAGCAATCACATGGGCAGGGGATGCCTAACAGAGAATGGAGATTTTCAGCTTGCGCTCTTAACTGGAAATAAAGTGCTCTCCTTATTCTCGTCCTGCAGGTCGGTGAGCTGGTAAAGGTTACGAAGATTAATGTGAGTGGTCAGTGGGAAGGGGAGTGTAATGGCAAACGAGGTCACTTCCCATTCACACATGTCCGTCTGCTGGATCAACAGAATCCTGATGAGGACTTCAGCTGAGTATAGCTCAACAGTTTGCTGACAGATGGGAACAATCTGTTTCCCCCCCCAATTGCCATCTATACAATTTTCTTACAGGTGTCAAAAGCAGTCTAGTTTATATAAGCATTCTGTTACCTGTGATCTTTTTTAAGACTGAATTACTCCATTCTTACTCGTATTTACCATATTCAGGGTACGAAACTGGAGGGCTTGTGTGGTTAACTTCTGAATTGGCAATTTTAGGTGGTAGTGGCCATGCCTGTATGAGAAGAGGGAAAATCTTTGTCTCCTTTCCCTTGGGCAGTATAGATCAACCTGTGGAAAACTGATGGTCAGGAAAAGAATGTTACACACTGCTTACCCTGATTTCTTCAGCGGTTCTGTTTTCATTCTGAAACCATGCTATCAAATGGCAGCAGACTGTTCCCTCCCACTGCCATGCACTGTGTGAATATTACCCAGTGGGATTGCATTTGCATTTATGGACCATGACCATTGTATGACTCATTCTGACATTTCAAATCCTGAGGATTCTGAGAACACTACTAGAGGCATTTGTCTTCCTTCCCAGTCAATGCTTCACACTTTTTCTTGGATTCTTTCCTTGTTATTCTCTTCCCCTGTACCTGCAAGTGGCCTGATTCTTAGGATAATGAGTATTCTTCATTCCAGTTGAGAAGCAGGATGTGCAGAGCACTTTATTCAGTGCATAGCTTTAAGCCAGTATTGGATTCACTCAGTGGATAAACTCCCAGCTCTCTGCCTTCCCCCAAGGGGGCATCATAGGTTCACACTGCTACCACAGCTACGAGACTCCTTGCTGATGGGATGGATCCGGCAGGGCCATTTCTCCTGATTGCTAGTATCCTAATGGGATACTTAGAGTTCTCAGATTCTACTTGGAGTGGAAGGACCAATCACTTACGGTATCCTGTTGAAGGTATCAGGGGCCAAACTCTGCCCTCTGCATCATGTGCAAGTTGTATAAAAGGCAGATTAGAATTCTATGCATTCGGGGTAGGATTAGTACTTTGAAAACTGTGCCAGTCATAAATTACTTATGTATCATTTTACATGGCCAAAATAGTTCTTGAAGTACATTACATTATAAATTGTCTTCATTTGGGTTTTCTTTTGTCCAGATTTAGTTTATACGCTCTTTAAAATATAGAATGATTTATGTGGGGTCAGATGCTCCAAAGAATAGGCCTATGAGGCCACAGATGATTTAGGGTTTCTTTAGACTATAACATGAGACTTTTGGGCGATAAAGGCACTTGCTGGTCTCTGGTGTGGTATGACCAATAGAAACACCTTATACTTTGCTTTGAACCTCATTTTAGAAAAATAATACACCTTCTTAGTTGTCCTGTATAGATTAATATGATGAATTTACATCCTTTGAACACATACCAAATCATGGTATTGCAGTGACTAGCATGTTGCTTAGCACGTGTGTAGAAATTTTGTGTGAAAGAATGAGCAGAGTACAGAAATTTATTACATCCCCAGGGACACCAGCTGGTATAGGATTGCATACATTACCACAGGCAAACTAATCAGTTGATGCTGATTTTAATACATTTTTACCTCCCTCTAAGGTAAATGCTTGATAAAGACATTAATAGTTTTGGAGATGTTGGCACAGTGCTAAGTACATAGTAGGTGCTCGATGTTGAGTGGGCAGATTTGCAGTATGTTACATATTCCACCTGACTAACTTGGTTCAGCTTTCAGTTAGTATAGATACTGTAAATTCCAATGGACATTAAATCTTGTTTTCCTAAGCCAGGCATTAGTCCCTTTAGTCCCAGCACTCAGGAGGCAGAGGCTGGTGGGTCTCTTGAGTTTGAGGCCAGCCTCAAACTACAGAGCTAATTCCAGGACAGACAGGGTTCCCAAATGAGATCTTGTCTCAAAAGCCAAATGAAATAATTAAAAAAAAAAAAACTCTCTGAAATTATGGCATCTAAAATACTTGTAGAAAATCCTTGTCACAACTGATTTGAATGTATTTTCTTTTGCCTTTGCCTTTGATGCTGGCTTGTTCTATCTCTTCATTATGTGTGGTGTTGATGGGATACACAGCTCTACGTGGATCAGAACTCCTCGGTGATTAGTTGTTCAGAGCCATTACATGAAGTTTGGTTGGATTTGGCTGGGTATAGCAGTTATTGGACCTCAAGAGATCAAAGGACTTCTTACAAATATCTTCCAAAAATAGCAAGTGCGAGAATCCTAGTCAAGTGCATATGTCCATTGTCCCAGAGCAAAGTAACCTGAAATTGGCTGCTATGTTTTATATAATCACTTCTGCAAGAGCCCAGTTTTGGATACTAATATTTGACATGGTTAATTCTTATTAATTTGTTGGAATTGTTTATTAATAATGCGAATAGATAATTTTAATTTTCCACGAGTAACATTTCACTATTAATGGTTTGAAGTGGGTGATAAGCAAACCGATTTGAAATAAAATATGAACATGTGCCATTGTATTATAACACTATACACTTTCTTGACAGTTAAATTTTAAAAAATGTTTTTTTTTTTTGTAGCATGTATTGTATATGTTTATAGTATATGTAGTAAATAAAAGTATGGCCAAATGTTTGGCTTGGTGATCTTTTGGAGAAAATAATCTTGGAATATTTGTCACAGAAGAGTGAAACCTTTATGTTTTAAAGAGTTGAAGGTGTGTCTCAATTGCCCATCAGTAGTCACATAAACTGTTATATACATGGTGGGTGCTTAAAGATGGGGCTAATCCTTGGGTCTGCTGTGGGATCTCTAGAAAGTATGGCACTACTGTGAGGGCAACGTAAAAGCAGTCACCTGTGAAATCTAAAAGAAGCAGCTTGTAAACAACACCAGACTCAGCTGGAAAAGGGTTCTTGTGAGTGTAAGAAGATGACAATGTGTAGGAACTCTGTAGACTTATACAGCTGGTCTTTAGAATGTTAGTGTAGGTGCTCTATTCATTTCCCCTTTTTAATGTAAGTAGCAGGTACTCAGGGAAGGTTCTAAAGGTAACAACAACAGCAAAAAGTAGATTGTACATTTCTGTATAATCTACCCATCCTTCTCCAAAGTGTGTGCCCCAAATTGACATCATTTACTCTAGGATTGGGAGCTATAGTTTGATGGTGCTGTGGCATGTCCTCATCATCTCAGCACTTCCCAGGCCGTGGAATTATTTGAACACAGGAATTCGAGGTCAGCCTGAATCAACTTAGCAAAACCTGTCTACTAAATACCTAGCAGACAAATTTTATATATTGCTTATAATATACTATGCCTTAGACTCAAAACAGCACCACATAGTTGCTGCTGTGGACTTCGGAGTATCTCAGTGTAGAACTAAAGCAGTTTCCTCCGGTGGGATCTAACTTTGGCATTTACAAGCTTAACAGCAAGGTGATTAAGTGTATTTCAACTTTTGATCAAATAAACTGTCCAACTTTTGTTTTACTATGTTGAATGTTGGGTTCCTTTACATAGTGTCAGAGTGTTCACACAGCCCATGTTTAGTTGCTCAGGGAACCTCAGATATTTTCTCATAAATGTGGAGAGAGGTTGGCTGCATAGAAAATGGGGAAAGAGGCCCAGATGTAGGAGTAGGAACTGAAGGAGCTCTGCCCTACTCCCCCTGTAAAGAAATTAAACTTTGGCCAGTCTCCCCCCTCCCCCACTAACACAGACACACACACACACCTTTACTTTGGGTTCCAACTTAAATGTAGCTGCCTTGGAGATGTTCTCAAACCCCCAAGTAAGTCCTGTTACCTTCATGGTGCTCCTTTCAAATGATGCTTTATGAGTTTTGAGGCCGGGTTTCTTTGTGTAGCCATGGCAGTCCTAGAACTTGCTTTGTAGACCAACCTGGCTTTGAACTCACAGAAATCCTGCCTCTGCCTCCTGGGATTAAAGACTTGTGCCACCACCATCCAGTTACCATTTTTGTGATTGTTTAGCTCAACTGTATGAACTCCAGCAAGGCAAGAGAAATGTCTGCTTCTTCCATTTTCAGAGCCTAGCTCAGAGCTTGGCTCCCAGGAGTCAACTTGCTGAGGGCTCATTGGACCTCAGAGGAAGAGTGGATGCCCAGCGTGAATGAGGCTTTGACTTCAGCCCCCAGCGCCCCAATCCCATAAAAGTGTGGAGTGTTTTCTTCAGGATATGGGGAGAATGTGGATGGAAGGTCACTTTCTGTCCTTTGCAGAAATACAAAATGTTCTCCCAGCCTTTGTGTGTCCCTTTCCATACAAGGGAAGGTCATCTTGTCACTTGATAATTATATTAAACACATAATGATTCTTTACTGATTTGTATCTTTTTTCTTTTAAAGTTTTTGTGTGTGTGTGTGTGTGTGTGTGTATACAGTGTTCTGTCTGCATGTATTCCTGCAGGCCAGAAGAGGGCACCGGATCTCATTATAGATGGTTGTAGGCCACCATGTAGTTGCTGGAAATTGAACTTGGGATCTCTAAAAGAACAGCCAGTGATCTTAACCTGTGAGCCAAGAGATTATGAACATATAACAAGGTTATGTTCAGTGTGCTTTGTTCTAAAATACTATATGGAAATTGCTTAATACATTGAAAATATTCAGGGCTGGAGAGATTGCACCGTAGTTAGTTAACGTCACTGCTGCTCTCGTGGAGAACTTAGTTTCAGTTCTGGCATCTATGTAGCAGCTCAGAACTAGAACTCCAGTTACCGGGCACCTAATGCCCTCTTCTGGCTCCCTCAGGCAACAGACACATGTGCTGCACAGGCTTACATACATGCGATATCTCTTCTGTTATCATTTAGATCTTTTGGTATTTTTCAGTATTGTAGATTCTGAAGGTAGCAGCTCAGAAAGTAACAACGTAGGATCCTAGTGAATCCCATCTATGTGTGATAGCTGTGGGTGTGACCATATCCTAATGCTAAGGTGAGTTGGTAGAATTGATCTCAGCCAGGGTCTCAAATGTCTTCAGGAGTCATCTGCTAAAACAAAAAGAATATAGCAAGTGGACATGACAAGTTTTCTTCCACTAGAATTAAAGTAAGCCCTCCATTGCTTTTTTTGTTTTTGTTTTTGGTTGTTGAGCATAGTCTCGATTTTAGCCCAGGGCTAAATTCTAGGGCTGCAAACTGAGACTCTGGTTCAGAAAGGAATAGAATTGTGGTCAGAAGCCACAACAGTGAACAGATAGCAGGTGGTGCTGCTTTTTTGTTTTGTTTTTTTTTTGTTTTGTTTTTTTGTTTTTTTTGTTTTTTGTTTTTGGTTTTTCTAGACAGGGTTTCTCTGTGGCTTTGGAGCCTGTCCTGGAACTAGCTCTGTAGACCAGGCTGGTCTCGAACTCACAGAGATCTGCCTGCCTCTGCCTCCCGAGTGCTGGGATTAAAGGTGTGCCCCACCATCTCCTGGCTTGTTTTGTTTTTTTGTGACAGGATTTCTCTGTGTATCCTTGGCTGTCCTGGGACTCACAGAGATGCTTCTGCCTCCAAAGCACTGAGATTAAAGGCATATACCGCTGTTGTCTGGTCTAGGGTGCTGTTTTTCTCAAAATCTCTTTTCCCTTCTATGGACCTCTTTCTATTTTTCTAATCTTTCCCCACACTTGCTCCCACATAAGTGCATATAATTAAAAGCTAGGAGTCGGCCTGGTGGTGGTGGCACACGCCTTTAATTCCAGCACTGGGAAGGTAGAGACAGGCTCTATAGCTACACAGAAACTGTCTTGATTTCCCCACCTCTACCTCAAAGGCTGGGAGTGGGTGAGGGGGGCACTTCTGTGGAGGCAGAGGCAGGCTGATCTCTGTGAGTCTGAGGACAGCCTGTCCTACATGGAGAAACCCTGTTTTGGTAGGAAAAAAGGCTGGGATCTGCATGAGAAAGAACATGTGCTATTTGTCTTCCTCAGTCTGGGTCACTTCAATAATAGCCAGTTTCATGCATATTCCTGTAAACCTTTTATTTTAAATTGTGTGTCTGTGAATGAATGTCATGTGTGTCCAGAGGAGGGTGCTGAATCCATTGAAACTAGTTACAGGCAGTTATGATCTGCCTTACAGATGATAGGAACTGAACTCAGTTCTCTGCAAGAGCAGTACGTTTTCTCAGCTACTGAGCCATTACTCCAGCCCAAATTTTGTTTTTGTTTATGACTATATAAAATTCCATTGTACGTATTTATCTTATTTTCATATTTATCTACTCATGGACACCTAGAATGATTCCTTCTTGCTTCATGTGGCAGTCGAGTGGTAGTGGTGCACACCTTTAATTCCAACACTTGGGAAGCAAAGGCATTCGGATCTCTTGAGTTCAAGGTCAGCCTGGTTTACTTGGCTGCACAGCCAGGGCTACACAGAGAAACCCTGTCTTGAAGAAACCAAAGGAAAAAGGAGAGTGGCAGTAAACAGACATGTGCAAGTATCAATGCTAAGATTTAGATTCTTTTTTTTTTTTTTTTTTTGGTTTTTCGAGACAGGGTTTCTCTGTGGCTTTGGAGCTCGTCCTGGAACTAGCTCTGTAGACCAGGCTGGTCTCGAACTCACAGAGATCTGCCTGCCTCTGCCTCCCGAGAGCTGGGATTAAAGGCGTGCGCCACCATCGCCCGGCCTAAGATTTAGATTCTTTAGGGCATATGCCAAAGACTGATTAGGGTAGTTGACTTTTTATTTTATTTGTTTTTTATATTCCCAGACTCTGGCTTCCTTTATTTTATTTATTTTTTAATTTTTAAACCAAGAGAGAAAGAGAGAGAGAGAGAGAGAGAGAGAGAGAGAGAGAGATCGGTAGTTGACTTTTTAGATTCTTAATTTTTTACAAACATAATAATGTTATCATTTGGGAATTTCACATAACATACCCCAATCACATTCACTTCCCAGTCCTCACAGGTCCACCCCCAATCCCCTTTTTTAAACCATGGGTTCACTACATAGCCCAAAATGCCCTGGAATTTGTTATATAAACCAGACAAACCTCAAACTCAGAGGGCTGCCTGTCTCTGCCTCCAAATCTTGGGATTAAAGGCGTGTGCCATCATGTCTGACGTATTCTTTAAACTTTTGTTTATTTTGTGAGTATGAGTGTGTTTGGCACTCCGTGGCATGCATGGGAGTCAAAGGACAGCTTTAGGAATCGGTTTTCTCCTGCCATGTATATCCAGGCACTCAAATTTAAGTTGCTAGGCTTGGCAGTGGTACTCGATTAGCTGTCTGGACATTTCAGTGGTTGTGTTTTTAGGAGTTTTCTTGGAGTCCCACATACTTACATAGCCTAAGTTTGCTTTTTTAGGTCGTGGTAACTAACCTTCCTGCCTCAACCACCCGAATTCTAAGAGTATATGCATGACCACCAAATCTAGGAAACAAAGGCCTCTGAAATATTAGAAATAATTGAAAACCAGCTTGTAACTATGGTTGTATAGTAAAAAAAAAAAAAAAAAAAAAAACAACTTTGAATTGTATGTAGAATGAATGGTATGATGTAAGCTGTTCTTCAGTGATACTGAGCTTGCCCTGCATGTCCGAGGCTCTGGGCTCAGGCCCCAGTACTACAGAATAATAAACCTGTGCAAGCCTATCATAAAAATACGGTCTGTTGGGTAATGGCTATATACTTGAGATAGAAGAATGCTTGCCCAGCACACAAGAAGTCTTGGATGAGATCCCCATCACAAGCTGGACATGATGTGTACCTGTAGTTCTAGCATTTGGGTTTGATTTTATTGTTGGGTTTGGGTGGGTGGTGTTTTTGTTTTGTTGTTGTTTCAAGACAAGTATCCCACTACATAGTCCTATATATATTAGCAGGCTAGCTTCACACTCAAGAGATCAAGAGATCTGCTTGTCAAATCCTGGGATTAAAGGTTTTTTACCAGCATGCCCTGTTAATTCCACCATTTGGGATGTGGACACAGGAGGACCTGTCTTTAATCCTAGCACTGGCGTGGCAGAGGCATCAGGGAATCTCTTGAGTTGAAAGCCAACCTGGTCTACAAAGTGAGTTCTAGGCGAGACAGGGCCACACTGTAATACCCTGTCTCAAAAAGCAACAGAAAGGGCTGGAGAGATGGCTCAGAGGTTAAGAGCATTGCCTGCTCTTCCAAAGGTCCTGAGTTCAATTCCCAGCAACCACATGGTGGCTCACAACCATCTGTAATGGGATCTGGTGCCCTCTTCTGGCCTGCAGCATACACACAGACAGAATATTGTATACATAATAAATAAATAAATATTAAAAAAAAAAAAGCAACAGAAAATCCAGGCTGGAGAGAAGGGTCAGTGGTCACTTGTTGCTCTTGCAGTGAACCTAAGTTTGTTTCCCAGCACCCACACGGCAGCTTACAAACCATTTGTTAACTCCAGTTCCAGGCACTCCTATGCCCTTTACTGACTTCTGCGGGCACACAGCACATATACATGCATGCAGGCAAAACACTCAAATCTAAATTAAAGATACATGTACTATATAATTAAAAAACACCTGAGAAAGTCATAGAAAATTGATCTGTGGACTGGATATTAGATGATAAAATGAAGTATATGTTAATCATGTTGGGCATCATGATGATATTGTCAGTGACTCTAACAGTATATCAGTGACACTGGGGTAGACAGAATAATGTTCCGCAAAGATGCCCACATCATAATCCCTGAGACCTCTAAGGATTTATCTTAGTGGTGGAAGGGATGTGGCTTCTGTGGTCTGAATGTTGATTCTGGATTATCTTTGGCTGCCCAGGTCAATCACACCTTTCTATTCACAATGCAAGAAGGCCAGTAAGATGACTTGGCAGGTAACATCTGACAACTTGAATTCCATCCCTCGGACCCACATAGGAAAGAAGTAACCCCCCTGGGTTTCCCTCTAACCTCCACGTGCATGCTGTGCAAAGGACACATAAGCTACAAAATGTACTAAATCTGAAAGGTGTCGCCAAGCTTTACATTTGGGACATAGTGAAAGGAAGCTGGATCAAAAGAAATCTTTTCTGTTTTTTATAGTGCTGAAAGATATCCTACATCTGCTGAGGACAATTGTCATCAACAGTCTTACTCAGCTATGGACCTTGTCTTAGTTATGGTTTTATTGCTGTGAAGAAACACCATGACCACAGAAACTCTTAATTAGGAAAACATTTAACTGGGGCTGGCTTACCATTTAAGGGGTTTTTTCTATTATAATGGTGGGACATGATGGCGTACAGGCAGACATGGTGCTAGAGAAGGAGATGAGAGTCCTACATCTTGATCCATAGGCAGCAGAAGAAAAAACTCACATCAGGCAGTGGTGGTGCATGCCTTTAATCCCAGCACTCTGGAGGGACAGGAAAGTGGATCTCTGAGAGTTTGAGGTTAGCGTGGTCTACAAAGTGAGTTCCAGGACAGTTAGAGCTGTTACACAGAGTAACCCTGTTTGGAAGACAAACAAGCAACAAAAGACTGTCACACTGGCCAGACTTGAGTTTATAAGACTTCAAAGCCCATGTGTACAGTGACACACTTCCTTCAACAAGGCCACACCTCTTAATAGTGCCAATCCCTATGGGTCATTCATTCACACGGCAGACCTGCCAGAAAGAATACACCCACTCCTGCAATAGTGGCGTCACTGCTATGGGAGTAACCAACCACTTTCTAACTGGGTGTAGAAGTTCCTAGAGGGGAGCTACTGCTGCTCTATTGGTCAATAAGTAGGGGCCTACAAGATGACTCACCAGGTAAAAAACACTTGCTGCCAAGACAGATGACCTAAGTTGTTTGGTTAATTTTTTAAACTTTTATGTGTATGAATGTGTTGCCTGTGTGTATGTATGTGTATGCAAAGCATATGCATGCATTGCCCTTGGAAACAAGAAGAGGGCATTGGATCCCCTGGAATTTGAGTTAGTGATGGTTTTAAGCCACCATGTGAGGGCTGGGAAGTGAACCCAGGTCCTCAAAAGAACAGATAACTACTTAACTACTGAGGGCTTTCTCTAGCCGTCTCTCCATTTAGAGACAGGCTCGAACCTTATCTCTGGCTGGCCTCAAACTCACAGAGCTCACCTGTCTCTGCCTCTGGAGTGCTGGGATTAAAGGTGTGCACCACCGTACCAGGCTGTGACACGAATTCTAGTTCTGGGAACACAAAAAGAGAACTAACTCCAGCAAGGTGTTTTTGGGCCACGTTCAATGCTGTAAGTCCATGTGCCCATACACTCTAATAAAATGTAAAGTTTAATAGGGGCTGGAGACAGGGCTCAGTGGTACAGCATATACTTCTCTTCCAGAGGACCTGAGTTCAGTTCCCCATACCCACGTCAGGTGGTTCACAACAGCTCCAGTGCAACTGACTTCTTTGGGCACCTGTGATCACATATACACACACCCGTCACACACAAACACATAATTAAAAAATAAATCCTTTTAGGCAGGTAGTAATGGCATATTCACTTAATCCCAGCACTCAGAAGATAGAGACAGGTGGATCTCAACTTCAGCTACACAGAGAAACCTTGTCTTGGGGGAAAAAAAAAACAACAATTTAAGCTGAGTGTGGTGACACATGCCTTAATGCCGAGGCAGGTAGATTTCTGGGTTTGAGGGTAGCTGGTCTACATAGTTCCAGGCCAGCTAGCACTACATAGAGTCACCCTGACTCAGAAAACAAACAAAACGTAAGGCCAGGCAGTGTTGGTACACCAGCACTTAGGAGGTAGAGGCCATTGGATCTTTGAGTTCAATGTCAGCCTCCTGGTCTACAGAGCAAGTTCCAAGATAGCCAAGGCTAGACAGGGAAACCCTGATTCGAAAAACAAACAAGAAAAAAAAGAATGTATAAATGAATATGTAAATACATAAATAAACTAATGAAGCCAGATGTACTGGGCCACGCCTTTAATCCCAGCACTTAGGAGGCTGAGGCAGGTGCATCTCTGTAACTTCAAGGCCAGTGTGGTCTACACACTGAGTTCTAGGACAGCCAGAGCTACATAATGAGAACCTGACTCAAAAATATCTGCAAAAGCCGGGCGGTGGTGGCGCATGCCTTTAATCCCAGCACTCGGGAGGCAGAGGCAGGCAGATCTCTGTGAGTTCGAGGCCAACCTGGTCTACAAGAGCTAGTTCCAGGACAGGAACCAAAAAGTTACAGAGAAACCCTGTCTCGAAAAATCAAAAAAAAAAAATATCTGCAACCCCCCCCCCCAAAAAAAAAACAAATGGTATTATGGTATTAGATGTACCATAAGATGCTCATAAGATAAAGGAAGACCAGCATTGAAGGCCATATTTAAAGAGCTAAGGGAAGGGGTTCTTCCCCAGAGCCTCCAGAATGAACCCCATTTTTGGCAGTGTTTTTTAATCCTCTCCCAGAACTTAGTGATAAACATGGGTTGTTTTGAGCCTCACAGTTGGTGGTAGTTACAGCAGCAATTGGAAAATCTTACCAAGTTATCTCCATGAGTCTTTGGATTCAACTGGATTATTTTTAGCATGGATTCCCAGGAGTAGGATTACTGAGTCACAGTGATTGCTACATCTCAGTATCTCATTTTCAAAAAGATGTTTACCAATCGTCAGTGCTACCATCTCTTTCAAACGTAATTTAGGAAGTTTAAAATGTATCTTACATGATTATGTGACGACTGTACTTAAGACTTTTTGTTTGTTTACTTTTAGATATAGCCTGGCCACGTGTTGGCTGTCCTAGATTTGCAAACCAGGCTGGTTTTGTATTTGGAAAGGTTTCCTGCCTCCACTTCTTCAGTACTAGGATTAAAGATAACATTTCTTTCTTTCTTTCTTTCTTTCTTTCTTTCTTTCTGTCTATCTATCTATCTATCTATCTATCTATTGGCAGGATCTCTCTACACAGCTCTGGCTGTTCTGGAACTCACCATATAGACTACTCTGACACAAACTCATGGGATATCCTCCTGCCTCTGCCTCCTGAGTATTAGGATTAAAGACATAAGCCCCCTATACTCAACTGAAAATCTATCTTCCTAAAAAATCAAAACCTCTTTGCTTTCCTGAAGATTGAACCAAGGACCTTGTACATGCTGGACAATCTTTCTTTTGTTAAATTATACCTCAAGCTGCGCGGTGGTGGCGCATGCCTTTAATCCCAGCACTCGGGAGGCAGAGGCAGGCCGATCTCTGGGAGTTCGAGGCCAGCCTGGTCTACAAGAGCTAGTTCCAGGACAGGCACCAAAGCTATCAGAGAAACCCTGTCTCAAAAAAACAAAAACAAAATAATAATAATAAATAAATAAAATAAAATATACCTCAAGCTCTAGTTTTTGTTTATTTGTTTGTTTTGTTTTTTAAAACAGGGTTTACCTGTGTAGCTCTGGCTGTCCTGGAACTCACTCTGTAGAAGAGGCTGGCCTTGAATTCACAGAGATCCACCTAGTCTGCCCCAATTGCTGGGATTACAAGCGAGCACCACCACCACCTGGCTCCAAACTCTATTTTTTTTAAAGTGACACTGTGCATTTATTTATTTATTTATTTATTTATTTATTATGTATACAATATTCTGCCTGAATGTATACCTGCAGGGCAGAAGAGGGCACCAGATCTCATTGCAGATGGTTGTGAGCCACCATGTAGTTGCTGGGAATTGAACTCAGAACCTCTGGAAGAGTAGCCAGTGCTCTTAACCTCTGAGCCATCTCTCCAGTCCCCCACTCTATATATTTTTTTAATATTTATTTATTATGTGTACAATACTCTGTCTGCATGTATGCCTGCTGGCCAGAAGAGTGCACCAGACCTCATTACAGATGGTTGTGAGCCACCATGTGGTTGCTGGGAATTGAACTCAGGACCTTTGGAAGAGCAGGCAATGCTCTTAACCACTGAGCCTTCTCTCCAGCCCCCCCCACTCTATTTTTATAAAGAAATATATATCTCAAAAAACCAAAACAAACAACCAATAAAAGAAATATGTATGGGGGCCTTTTCAGGATTAATACAAACTGGCTTCAAACTGTATATCATTCTGCCTCAGCTTCCTGAATGTAGGGAGTACACACTTGTGGCACCATACTTGGCTTAGTTGTTTAAATAAAGTTTGCCCTGGATGGTGGTGGTGAACACCTTTAATCCCAGCACTTGAGAGGTAGAGGCAGGCAGATGTCTGTGAGTTCAAAGCCAGCCTAGTCTACAGAGCAAGTTCCAGGACAGGCTCCAAAGCTACAAAGAGAAACCCTGCTCAAAAACAAAACAAAACAAAACAAAACAAAACAAAAAAACGAAAGAAAGAAGTTTGGCACAAATCTCTAATCAGGGCAGGGACAGCCAGATCTCTGTGCATTCAAGCTCAATCTGGTCAGCAAATTGAGTTCAGACTAGCCAGCATTATATAGTGAGACCCTATCTCAAAAGAAATTAATAAAATAGACCTTTAAAGTAAAATGATTTGTTTTCACAGCTGGACATGGTGGCCCACACAATCAGTCCCGACACTCAGGAGGCAGAGGCAGGGGCCATCTCTGAGTCTGAGGTCAGCCTGGTCCACATTGTGAACTACAGAACATTCAGAGCTACATAGTAAGACCCTGTCACAACACACACACATATTTTCCCCATGTAGACCAAACTGGCCTCCAACTATCTTTTTTGGATTTTATTCATCTAGTGGTGAATAAATTATTTATTATTCATTATCTAATGATACCCTGTGGAATCTGAGAATTGAATTCTGGTCTTCTTGGCCCCAAAGGTCTTTACCCACTGAGCCTTCCTGTTGGCCCCTTCTTTAGAGCCTCACTGCTCTTCTTTTTGAGGAAAGGTCTGTGTTTTGTAGGCTGGCCTGGAACTCTGCACTCAAGTGATCCCCAGCTTCCCGAAGGGCTGGGATTATGGGCACGTGGAGAGCCTCTTGGGGTGTGCCTGTCACGCCCCTCCTTGCCCTTTCTGTTTTGAGACAGTTTCATGTAACTCAGGGAGTGTTTACCTGTTTTTGTCAAACTCCCTGTCTCCCCCCAGCTTTATTGGAATAGTTTAAAATTACATTTTGTAGAATTTGATTTTTCCAACTTTTGAAGATTATTTACAGGGTTTGGAGAGATGCACAGCAATTAAGAGCACTGGTTGCTCCTGCAGGGAACCTGGCTTCAGTTCACAGCACACATATGGTACCTCCCAACCATCTGTTACCACAGGATCCAAGGAAGCTCCCTTCTGGTCTCCAAGGGCCCTAGACATACATGATGCACACCTACATACAGGCAAAACCACTATATACATAGTTACAATAAATAAATCTTAAAAAAACAAAACCAACCTGACTACAACAAATGAAACACAGTTGCCTAAGTGATATAATATACTTAAATATCTTAATTGCTAGGAAAATGCACCTTGCGATACCCAGGGAGGGTTTATGCTTGATGTGTAGCTGAGGGTGGCCTCAAATTCCCAATCTTCCTGCCTTGGTGTCTTCAGTGCTGGGATTACAGGTATGTACCACCACACCAGGTTTATCAGTCCTCCTTTTCAATTTCATGCTTGTCATTCTACCAGTGTAATCTTTGGGGAACCTTGAAATAGCATGGGCTAACAGAACTAATGTTTTTCTCTGTA
This sequence comes from Microtus oregoni, assembly GCF_018167655.1. Taxonomy (NCBI): domain Eukaryota; kingdom Metazoa; phylum Chordata; class Mammalia; order Rodentia; family Cricetidae; genus Microtus; species Microtus oregoni. The sequence goes on along the minus strand of NW_024543074.1, from coordinate 23,134,483 downwards.
TCCTCTCAGCCAGCAACTTTTCTTAAATTTCTGCTCTTTATTATTATTATTATTTGTATTTTTTGAGACTATGAAGCCCTGGCTGTTCTGGAACTTGCTCTGTAGACTAGGCTGGTTTGGAACTCAGAGATCCACCTGCCTCTGCCTTCCTAGTGCTGGGATTAGAGGCGTGTGCCACCACCTGTAGCCTGCTTGGTTACTTTCTTGCCCAAGTTGGCCTGGAATTGGAACTATGTAACCAAGGCTGGCTTCAAGGTCATGGCAACCCTCCTGCCTCAGTCTCTCAGGGCAGGGATTCTAAATGTGAGTTACCATATTCAGCTCTGTATTTCTACTTTTTTTGTTATTGGTACTGTTCCTCTTTCCTGTGACAGGATGGAAAGATGGGAAGTCAATTTTTGCATTATTTCCCATAGCTGGTTGTTGACAGAAGTTTCTGTCCTACCCTGTCCCTCAGCTGTTCAGTCCCAAAGAAATACACAGAGGCTTCCATTACTTATAAATTGGTTAGCCTAGTAGCTCAGGCTTCTTATTAACTAACACATCTTACATTAACCCATAATTCTTGTCTGTGTTAGCCATGTGGCTTGGTACCTTTTATCAGTGAGGCATTCTCATCTTGCTTCCTCTGTCTCTGGGTGATGACTATAGACTCAGCCTTTCCTCTTCCCAGAATTCTCCTGTTCTAGTGGCCCTGTCTATACTTCCTGCCTGGCTACTGGCCAATCTGCATTTTATTAAACCAACACAAGTGACAAATCTTTACAGGATACAAGACCATTGTCCCACAGCAACTAGTCACCTACAAAGTCTTGTGGCTTTTCTGTGATGCTATTTCTGTCCATCCTTTCCTCTTTATCCAGAGGCTATTATCGAGTACCGTTTGCTTATATTTTGTAATATGATAAAATTTACCATTCTTGTTCATTACTGCTTTGTTTTACTGAAATGTTTTCTTTTTTCTCTGAGTGTTTTGAGGTAGGGCATTATTATAGTCCAGGCTGGCCTAGAACTTTTCACAGTCCTTCTGCCTGTTTCTATAGTGCTGGAATTATGGGTGTGCATCACCATTTCTGTAAATATGCAATACTCTTCTTAAGTCTAATCATGATGATGTCACCTTCCACTTGGAATCAGTAAAATAGAACTCACCTGAACAGGACTGCAACTCAGTGGTAAAGCACATGCTGGAGGCATTGGGGGTCAGTTCCCAGCACTTGGACAACAACAAAATAATATTTCCCTTTTTTTTATTTTTTACATGTGTAGCCCAGGCTGGCCTCGAACTCCTGATCCTCCTGCCTCTGCCTCCTTCAGCAAATCCTACCACCGGCGTGCACCCCCATAACCGGATAATATTTCCCTTCTGTTCACAGACTAAAATACACACCTCTTGGCTCGTGACCTCAGGCCTATCATAATTTGATTACAATCTCTTTTTTTTTTCTTCTTCAAGACAGGGTTGCTCTGTGTAACAGATCTGCCTGTCCTGGAACTTGCTTTGTAGACCAGGCTGTATGAGAATTCAGAGAGTTCCTCCTGCCTCTGCCTCCAGAGTGCTGGGATTAAAGGGGTGCACCACCACTGCCCAGTCAATTCCAACCTTTGTATTTCTTTTTTTTAAAGGTTTATTTATTATGTATACAGTTTTATATCTGCATATATGCCTGCAGGCCAGAAGAGGGCACCAGATCTCATTATAGATGGCTGTGAGCCACCATGTTGTTGCTGGGATTTAAACTCAGGACCTCCGGAAGAATAGTCAGTGCTCTTAACCGCTGAGCCATCTCACCAGTCCCAACCTTTATATTTCATAGTTATTTTGAGGTCCTTTTCCTCCATGGCTCAGCGACAGATATTAAGGTATTGGAAATCCACTGGGAAGCAGAATATGATGGCCATTGCCATTGAGGATTATTTACTTCTAGCTATTTAATTTCAGTTTGCCCTTACTCCCCCTCTGGTGCACCTTGCACTCCAAACTAGGCATGCCACTTTCTTTTTCCCCTTTCCTCTTGAGTCAGAGTTTCCCTATGTAGCCTGGTTTGGCTTCAAGTGCCTGATACTTAATCCAACCTGCTTCAACCTCTGCCACTATAGTACAGGTGGGGAGGGGAGATATGTACCATGCATACCTAGGAAAAACACCCCCCCCCCTCTCACACACACACACACACACACACACATACACACACCTTCTTTTTCCTTTTGAGATGGGGGAGTCTCACAGTGTAGCCATGGCTAACCTGAAATTCGTTTTGTAGATCAGGCTGCTCGCAAACTCAGAGATCCCTTAACGCTAAGATTAAAGGCATATACCCGTAAGATAAAACCAGGGACTTTTTGTTTTGTTTTTTAGAGGCAGGGTTTCTCTGGGTAGCCTTGGCTGTCCTGGAACTGTGTAGACCAGGCTGGTCTCGAGTACTTATAGAAATCTGCCTGTCAATGCCTTCCAAGGGCTGGTATTAAAGGTGTGTGCCACCACCACCCAGCTGAAACCAGGGACTTTTAACAAAATCCTATCTATGATGGACCAAAGTGATAAAATACGGCTCAAAGGAAGAAGAAAGAAAAACTTAGTGTGTGAGCGAGAGAAAAGCTGATGCGTGAAAACTGGAGCCCTCCCTTGTTCACCTGCCAATTCTTTACATAGATGTTAAAAGGACCTGAAAGAGGCGTACGGATGAGAAAAACGTGCAAGCATGCACAGTGAGTGGCCTGAGGTTGCAAGAACCTATGAAGTGTCTCGCTCTGTGTCACCGAGCAGGCTCCTAGCCCAGTCTCGGCCGAACTTGCCTCCAGCCTCTCGGGTTGTCCCAGGCCGTTCTCCTTCTCAGTTGCAGTTCCCGCCTTGCTGCTGGGCCGCCCGCTGAGCCGACGGAGGAGGGGCGTCAGCCGTGCTGATTCCAGCCTTTTCTGGCGCCGAACTCCCGGGCCCGCCCCGCCGCGCCAGTTGCCAGGGAGCGGTTGCCATAGAGCTGAGCAGTTGTCCGCGTGCGCAGGCGGAAGTCCCGGATTGAGGCGCCGCCATTTTTACTGCTCGGACGCGGAGCGAGAAGCTGAGAGTCGGAGACGCTATCCGCTTCCATCCGTCGCGCAGACCCTGCCGGAGCCGCTGCCGCTATGGATGATCGGGAGGATCTGGTGTACCAGGCGAAGCTGGCAGAGCAGGCCGAGCGATACGACGGTGAGTTGGGGGGGTGTCGGGGGGCTGGAAGTCTCGGACCCTCCGCCGCCGCCCACAGAGGCCGGGAACCGGAGACAAAATGGCGGCATCGTCTCCGAGCCTGGCTCGGGACGTGGGTCGGGAAGCAGGAAATGGGCTGCGGGCCCCCGGGGCGGTGGGAGTCTCCGGGCTCAGGGATTTGACCCCTCCGGTGTCCTTAGCTTGCAGACGCTCGCCAGCCAGCAGGCCGGGGTGGAGGGTGGAGGAGTTGGTTGTAAAATGGCGGCTGAAGGGGGAGGGCGAGTCCCCGGGCGGGGGAGGGGGGGGGAGGAGATGGCGGGTGCCTTGTCCCGGCGCGCAGTCCCCACGGGAGCTTTGGGGACCGCGGCGGGATGTGGAGGACAATCGGGTGGGGTGATGTGAGAAGCAGCACCGGCCGCTCGGGAGAGGGCGGAATCCAGGGAGCTGTAGCGCGGGCGCCTTTCAGGGAAATATGGCGGGTGGGGGCGGTGGCTTTTCCCTGGAGGCCCAGTGTGGGGCGGCGGCCGTGGAGCCTCACAAAGGAGAAGCCTCGGGAGCGGACAGCTTCTTTGGGCCGGTGGTGGGGAGTCGTCTTTGGTGAGGGCGGAGTGTGTGGAAATCACTGCGGATCATCCTTGGGTGGAGGCAGGCGGAGATGCTGCGATTGGATTTCTTCCCGTAGGCCGGCGCACCTCGGAGTTGAGGGCTTTGGGGCTTTTCTGCCTCGCCTCCTTCCGGGGAGGTGTAGGACCTCACTCATGCAACGTTTTGTTCTCACCCAGGATACCCCAAAGTTCCTGCGGTTTTTTTGTTTGTTTGTTTTTCAACCTTCAGAAGCATCGAGTTCTAATGGGAAGACTAGACTACAGGAGACTGAGCTTGCTAGGACTCTTTAGTACTTACTGAGTGCCCTTTACAGTGCCCGTGCCTCAGTCTACCCGTTTGTAGAGATGACTTTACCATTCACACTCAGCATTATGACACATGGCAAGACCTGTTGAAAAATAGTTAATTCAAATAAAATGCGTTTTGCTTGGCTTGGGGGTCTTATCCTATTTTGAGCACTCGGTTGAGGCTTGGGAATTTTGAATTAGGAGATCGTCCTTTTTTTTTCTCTTTTATGACTTCATTGTTGCAAGGCTGGGATTCGAACCCGGTGGCATGCCTGCAAAGCAAGGGCTCAAGTATTTCGATACAATCTAACTCTCTTATCCATTTTAAGCAAATGGTTTTATGTACACATTTTAATAATTACTCTTTGTTCGTTCTACACCCCCTCACCCTCAGGTACTGGAACCCAAACCCTTGTACATGCTAGGTCAGTGCTCTTTGTCACTAACCTATATCCTTAGCTCGTGCTAATTTGATTTTTTTTGTATTTCATCGAAATATCCAATGTGTTTAGTCAGTTGTAGACAGTTTATATATTTTTATGCCTTTCTTCCCCTAATTTTTTTCCTAAATACTTGAGTTAGGCAGTATCCATCGAACTAATATTTTAAAAGTGACAAATAGCATATATGGTTCCTGTGATTTATTTACTTATTTATTTATTTATTTTTTTTGGTTTTTTGAGACAGGGTTTCTCTGGTTTTGGAGCCTGTCCTGGAACTAGCTAGACCAGGCTGGTCTCGAACTCACAGAGATCCGCCTGCCTCTGCCTCCTGAGTGCTGGGATTAAAGGCGTGCGCCACCACCGCCCGGCTTATTTACTTATTTTTGAGGTAGGGTCTCACTGTGTCGCTGTCTGGAAACCTCACTCAGTATGTAGACCAGGTTCGCTTCGAACTCACCAGTCTGCCTCCCGAGTGCTGGGATTAAGGGCATGTGCACTAAGGCAAGCAGGTTCTTGTGATTCTAATGTTTGGGAGCTAAGGTGGGATGAGACATGATTGGAACTAAGTGCTGTTGTCCCTCAGATTTTTTTCCAAATTACTTAAGCCACTTGTTTTCCAAAAGTTAAGTCAGACCCTTCTCCTAGAGAGCCCCTTTGGCCCTGTCACAGCTTTTGAACTAGTCTTGTTGGAGATCACTGTTCCAGTGTTTGGAAAGTAGAACAGAAGACCCCCAAACCTCCAATGTAGGAAAGCTACTGAACTAAATTTTGTCTTCCAGATTTAAGTTGCTGTTTGTACTGCTCTAGGCTCCTGGTGGGCGTGGGAGGAGGTGGGATGGGGAGACTACAAACGCAGCTCAAGGTCAGCCTTCATTTTAGTGTCTATAGCCAGGATAGTTTGCTGGTTCTGGAGATTTCTCCTCACCTCCCCAGAGAAGTGTCCCTTAATCTAGTGTCCTTGGGAGGAAACATGAAATTACATTTGTTTGTGGGGATTTAGGCTTTGTGTGAATGTGATAACACCTCCCCCCCCCCCAAAAAAAGGAGGTATGGGTGAAGCTTTTTGGTTTGTTTCTAAAAGACATTTTTAGAAAGGATTTGGAAGCTTATATATGATCGTAGCTTCCAAATAAATGACAAGTTAATTTTAAGTCATACTTGAGATTTGAGTGCTGAGGACTTGACCAAAGCCTGGTCCTGTTGATTATTGAGCATAAGAGTGTAGACAAGCCACTTAGTGACTGTTTATTACATCTCCTTTTAGATTCTAAAGGAGGGAAGGAAATAAAGTAGGAAGCACTCTTGTGATTTGGCATGAGGAAGGGATCCAGTAGAAAGGGAGAGGAGGAGGGAAGGCAGTCAAAGGAAACTCGTATACTGACTGCAGTGGTTCAGCTTTGTTTGTGTAGCAGAGGTGGTTCTAGAGAAGTGACCACTCAGTCAGACACCGGGTGTAGTGAGAATGCATTGGAATCCTGAGTTCTGGGTACTTAGATGGAAACGATGGGCCTTTAACTGACCTTCCTTCTTATTACTGCCCTAGAATCTAGTGCCTAAAGTATCTTTTACTCTCCCTGTAGGGAATTGAAATCAATTTATGTAGATATTTAATGGCCTTGGAAGAGGGCGAGAAGCTTGTTTCAAGAACAATCTTTTAGGGGTTCCTGTAGGAAATATCAAAGCTTGAGACGTGGTCTGTTCACTTTAATACGTTTAATCTCTCAATCTCTCTCCTCTTTTTTTTTTTTCCCAGAGTCTCTAAAGAGTCCTGACAGTCGTAGAATTCACTGTATAGACCAGGCTGGCTTTGAACTCACAGAGACTCTCCTGCCTCTGCCTCACGAGTCCTGGGGAGTGCTCCATCATGTTTGCCTTGTGTCGTAGTGCTTTTTTTTTTTGGCCATTTTCTAATCTTCATCCTGCTTGGATCGCTCAGTGGGGCTTAGTATGGTGGCACATCCCTTTAAACTACACTTAGAAGATAGGGAAGAGGCTCTCAAGTTCCAGGCTAGCCTGAACTATGAAATCCTGTCTGAAAAAGAGAAATTAGCCAAGTGGAGTGGTACCTACTTTCAGTTCCAGCACTGAGGAGGCAGATGCAGGCAGATCTCAGAGTTCTTGGCCAGCCAGAGTTACGATGAGGTGCTTGTGTGTGTGTGCGCGCGCCTGCATGTGCATTGGGAGGGGTTGGTTTTTGAGATAGGGTTTCTCTGTGTAACAGTCCTGGCTACCCTGGAACTCATTTTGTAGACCAGGTTGGCCTCAAACTCACTGAGATCTGCCTGCCTCTGCCTCCCAAGTGTTAGAATTAAAGGCGTGTGCCACCATTGCCTGGTGAGTCTGTATCTTTTAAAAAAGAAGAAATTAATTGCCTCTCTGGGGTGTGGCTTGTGCCCCCCTCCCCCATGGCCACTTTGGGTCATTCTGAATGCTGAAATGCCAGAAATACATATGTTTTGAGTCATTGACTTGAGAACTGTTTCAAACACCAAAGCCTCATTTCTTTCTTTCTGCTTTGGTTTTTCGAGACAGAGTAACAGCCCTTGTAGAAGTAGCTCTTGTAGACTAGGCTGAGCTTGAACTCACAGAGATCCGCCTGACTCTGCCTCCCTAGTGCTGGGATTAAAGGCGTGCACCACTACTGCCCAACTCCTAAAGGCTCATTTCTAAGAACAAACTGTGCTAGGGAAGGATAGGGAACAAACATTTATTCACCCATCCATTTTATTTAGAGGCACAGTCTCACTATGTTGACCTGGAATTCACAGAGGTCCTCATTTTTGTATCCAGTCATGTCCACCCCTGCCTTCCTTTACAAGGAATGCTCATCACAGGTGGGGGTCCTACACACTGTAATCCCAGTGCTCCTAAAGACAAAACTGGATAATCTGGAGTTGAAGGTCAGCATCAGCTACGCGTAGTGAATTTGCAGTTACATGACGCTGTCTCACCTTCAAAATAAAGGGATGTTCTTTTTGTACATTTCAGATGTTTGTTCTTGAGACAGGATTTTCTGTGTAGTCCTGTGCTGTCATACTCATCTATAGAACAGGTTGGAACTTCGAGTTCCTCCTGCCTCTGCCTCCTGAGTGCTGAAAGGTGTGTACCGCCACCGCCCGGCTACACTACAGATTTTTGTATAGTATTGTGCATGTTCTTTGTCTAACACAACTTGGGGATACCACGAGTTGATGAATCACTGTTATTTGAATGATTTCTTACTACTGTGAATGTTCTCTAAGCTTTCTGTTTATTTTAAATTTTGTGTGGTTTTTGGTTTTGTTTTTTCCAGACAGGGTCTCACTATGTAGCTCCGATTGTCCTGGAACTCACTCTGTAGACCAGGCTGTCCTTGAACTCATAGAGATCTGGCTGCATTTGTCTCCTGAGTCCTTGATTGAAGACTTTCACAACTATGCCCAGCTTTGTATTGTATATGTTATGTATGAGTTGGCATGTACTGTGGCACATGTATGGAGATCAAAGGACAACTAATGGAAAACTGTTGTTTCCACTACGTAGGTCCTGGAGGTTGAACTCAGGTGGTCAAGCTCGATGGCAGGTTCTGAGCTGTCTCACAGGCCGTCTTTTCACTTAAAGAGCTGCTTTGATTTTTCTGTGTTGCCTTCTTTGTACCACATGCGTGCCTGGTTCCTGCAGAAGTCAGAAGAGGACATTGAATCCCCTGGAATTGGACTTACAAGTGGTTGTGAGCTGCCATGTGTGTGTTGGGAGTCAAGCCTGGATCCTCTGCAAGAATAAGTTTTATTAACCACTGAGCCAACTCTTCATCCTCTTTCCTCTTTCATTAAAAAAGTTCTAAAGCAGGGCCGTGGTGGGGCTCCTGACTAATCCCAGTGGGGGGCTGAGGCAGGAGGACGTAAATCTTAGCAATTAAGTCAGACTTGGTCTTAAAGTAGAAACAGAGCTTGAGTATGTTGACTCAGTGATTGAATGCCTGCTAAACACAAGCAAAGCGCTGGGTTAATTTGCTGGCTGGGGGAATAAAAGCAGAAGCACATGAAAACAGACCTTTGATAATTTGCTGTCTTGGTCAAGAGACTAGGATATTTACTATTCCCTGGTCCTGGGAGCCCAGGGCCATGCACAAGTGCTCTACTTCTGAGCTACTTCCCAGGTCTAGGTAGTATTTTAACATTTCTATCTGGTATGCTAAGTGCTTCTGCTTTTATTTCCCCCAGCCTAGGCTCAGACTTGTCCTCTTCTCAAATTCCTGAGCCACTAGGGGTAGGCTGTACCCAACCAAGGTTCCAGTCTTTCTTGAAAACCCTGGTTGAGCCAGGCAATGGTGGCGCACGCCTTTAATCCCAGCATTTAGGAGGGCAAAGGCAGGTGAATTTCTGAATTCGTGGCCAGCCTGGTCTGCAGAGTGAGTTCCAGGACCACCAGAGCTAAAGAGAAACCCTGTCTTCAAAAGCAAAAACAAAACAAAAACCAAGAAAACCCTGGTGGCACATGTCTTCTGCCTTTAATCCCAGCACTTTTGAGGTAGAGGCAAGAGGCACCCTGCTAGAGGCCAGCCTGATTTCATAGTGAGTTCCAGGCCAACCAGTACTTAATATAAGAAGGTCTTTGACCTTCTTGGTGCGGCTCACAGCAAAACCCCTCTCCATATATCCTTTAAAATCTTAAAAACTAAACAAAAAGCCGGTAGGTGGTGGGTGGCGCACGCCTTTAATCCCAGCCCTCAGGAGGCAGGGGCAGGAGGATCTCTTTGAGTTTGAGGTCAGCCTGGTCTGTAAGAGCTAGTTCCAGGGCAGGAAACAAAGCGACACAGAGAAGCCCTGTCTCGAAAAACCTAAAAGAAAACAAACAAAAAACAAAACTAAATTTACTGATATGTCAGTGTCTCTTGACTGTAGCTAATGCCACATATTTATACAGAGCACTTCAAAAATATTTTTCCTTTTTTCATTTCTCCATGTGATGGAGGAAGGTCATTGGTTAAATAAAAAGAAACTGCTTGGCCCTCATTGGTTAGAAGATAGGTGGGAAGAGTAAACAGAACAGAACGCTGGGAGGAAGAGGAAGTGAGCTCAGACTCCACAGCTCTCGTCTCGGGAGCAGAGGCCTCAGACACACGAGATGAAGCTCCGACCCAGGATGGACATAGGCTAGAATCTTCCCGGTAAGCGCACCTAGGGGTGCTACAAAGATGATTAGAAATGGGCTAAATTAATATGTGAGAGTTAGCCTAGAAGAGGCTAGATAGAAATGGGCCAAGCAGTGATTAAATGAATACAGTTTATGTGTTGTTATTTCAGGCATAAGCTAGCCGAGCAGGCGGCCGGGGTGCTGGGGACGCAGCCCCGCCGCCCTTATTACTACATCCATGTGAATGTCCTTAGATAACAAATGTGGACCATTTTTGGAGGGGTAATGTGGTATATAATTAGTATTCCAAATAGCCCAGATATAATAGAATCTGATAGAATGTAAAGTAGAATTCACCAGGAGGTAGCAAGTAACAAACAGTACTACAATGTTTCTTTTTCTTTCTTTTTTTTTTTTTTGGTTTTTTTTTTTTTTTTTTTTTGTTTTCGAGACAGGGTTTCTCTAGTTTTGGAGCCTGTCCTGGAACTAGCTCTTGTAGACCAGGCTGGTCTCGAACTCACAGAGATCCGCCTGCCTCTGCCTCCCAAGTGCTGGGATTAAAGGGGTGCACCACCACCTCCCGGCTTACAATGTTTCTTCTGTGACTAGTTTGCTACAGTTAAGTACTATTTCATGCTAGTTGTTTTTGTTGTTGTTTTTTTTTAACGTAAATTTTGGAGATAGAACTTGAGTTCTCATGCTTGTATGCAGGCTTTTGATGGACTAAGCTTTCTTCCCACTCTGTGTTTTTATTTTATTTTTGGTGATGACAGGGTCTTTCTATACTTAGTTGACCTGCAATTTGCTTTGTGAATCTGGCTCACTTTGAACTTCTGACAATCATTCTGTCATCCCTGCTGAAGTAGTGGAATATTACACATGTGTTCCACCATGCCCAACTAATTTTTTTAAGACCTGGGTGGCCTGGTACTTGCCATGTTGTAGACCCAGGCTAGCCTTCAGTTCACAAAGATCTACCTGCCTCTGCTGTGCGCCACCATTTTTATTTTGAGACATAGGTTTTGTTTTCTGTCATGTGCCACCATGCCTGACTGACTAGTTTTCTCATTTAAATGAAAGTTTCCCAGGGCGAGAGAGGTGGCTTAGGGGTTAAGAGCGCTGGCTGTTCTTCTAGAGGACTGTGGTTCAATTCCCAGCATCCACATGGCAGCTCACAGCTTTATTCAGTTTTAGGGGATCTGACACCATCACACAGACATACATGTAAGCAAAACCCTAGTGCATATAAAAAAATAAAATCATCAAAAAGATTTCCTAAACTTTTTCCTCTACCACAGATAACTATAAATCTTGAGTTCTGAGAACTTTGGTTTCCTTCGGATTTTGTGTTTGGTAGAAAATAAAGTAGATCAAAAGAAAATTAAAACATTTACAGTTGTCTCACTCTCCAAAGTGGGAATGGGAAGTCAAGGAAATTGTAGTTGCTGACAGTAGACATACCAGCTATTCAGTCCGATTGTAGTGTTAGAGGCAAATATGCTGGTTTTAGTTTGTCTGCCTTGAGTTGTATGGCGGTTTGAATGGGTATGTCCAAAGGGAATGGCACTATTAGGAAGTATGGCCTTATTGGAGGACGTATGTCATTGTGGGGATGTGTCTCATGTTCAAGCTGTGCCCTGTGTGGGACATGGACTTCTGCCACCTGCCTATCAAGATGCAAAACCCACAGCTCCTTCTCCAGCACTGTCTACTACCTGCATGCTGCCACTTCATACCATGATGATAATAGACTAAACCTCTGAAATTGTAAACCAGCCCCTGTCAGTGTTTGCCTTTTTATAAAACTTGGGTGTTGCTGTAGTTATGTGTCTTCACAGCAATAGGAACCCAAAGTAAGACAGGTTAGTACTTTCTTTTTCTTTTTTCTTTTTCTGATGTGGTTTCTCTCTGTAGACCAGGCTGACCTTGAACTCACAGAGATCCCTGCCTCTACCTCTTTAGTGCTGGAATTAAAGGTGAGGTGTGCACCACCACCTCCTGGCTTTACTACTCTTGTGCTATTCTGTCATGGATCCAAACAGTCCAGCTGGGCTGTGGTGATATATGCCTTTAATCCAAACACTTTGGAAGCAAAGATTAGGGGATCTTAAATAGCAAGTTCTAGGTGTGCTGAGGTTGCATAGTGAAATCCTGCTTCAAGAAAGATAAACAGGGACTGGAGAGATAGCTCAGCAGTTAAGAGCATTACCTGCTCTTCCAAAGGTCCTGAGTTCAACTCCCGGCAACCACATGGTGGCTCACAACCATCTGTAATGAGGTCTGGTGCCCTCCTCTGGCCTGCAGACGTACATGCAGACAGAATATTGTATACATAATAAATAAATAAGTAAACAAACAAACAAACAGCCCTGCAAAGCAGGTGCCACTAATTTTTCAGATAAATATTTGAGTGGCGGGGGGGCTGGAGACATGGCTCAGCAGTTAAGAATGCTTGTTGCTCTTGCAGAGAGTTCAGGCTTGGTTCCCAGCACCCACGTAGCAACTCAGCCAGCCACCTGTGACTCCAGTTTCTGGAATCTGACGTCCTCTTTTGGTCTCCGCAGTCACCTTCATGCACTGGGTGCACATACATATATACCCAGGAACAAATACTCATAAAAGTAAAGTGCCCCCCCCCCCCCCTTCAAGACCGGTCTCACTCAGGCTAACCTTGAATTTGTTTCTCAGCTTAGACGGCCTTCAGTGTCTAGGCTGATCCTCTCACTGAAGCACTATTCTTAGTCCTAATTTTATAACGTGGAAATTGCTTTGGGGGCCTGGGGAGATAACTCAGTCTATCAAGTGCTTGACATGCAGTCACAGACACTGAGCTTAAGCTGCAGCATCTGGTTATAGCACTGTTGCATGCTTGTCATTCCAGTATGCTTGTAATCCCCTCTCTGGGGAGGTGGAGACTGGTGAATCCCTGGGGTTTCCTGACAGTTCACCAAAGCCTAATTGTTGAACCCTAGAGTTTAGTGAGATAAATTGTTTTTAATAAGCAAGGTGGAGCCTGGTGGTGGATCACTGAGTTCAGGCTAATCTGGAGGACAGAGTGAGTTCCAGGACAGCCAGAGCTACACAGAAAAATCATGACTTGAGCCCCCCTTCCCCCACCACCAAAAAATAAAAAGGAAAAAAAAAAAACCCAAGGTAGATGGATGGTTTCCAAGTAATGACATCTGAGAGTGGCTCGGGGTTTCCACATGTACTTGTATGTAACTGCACATTAGTAAATACACAGACAGCAAGTACATTAAGTTGCTTTGAACAGCTTTTTGGCTTAATTTCACTGAGTCTTGTTGCTTTTGTATGAATGAGTGTGTTGGTTGAGTCTGCTTTCTAGTGGTGAGGCAACAGGAGCTAGTGGAAAGTGGGGCAGTCATTAAATAGGAGTGAGGGAGCCTTTCCTTAGTCTCAGGATCTGTTCTTGCATATATACTAATGAATTGCCTCTGCCTGCTTGCCTTTCCCTCCTCCCTCTCGTTTTCTTCACCGCCACCACCCCTGCCCCTCTCTTAGTATGTTGTATAGGCTGGTCTCAAACTTGATCCCCGTGCGTTTGCCTCACTTCCTGAGAACTGATATTGCAGGCCTGAGGAATTGCTGTTCTGAAAGAAATATTGTTCAGTGAGTTTATAGACTGGAATATTATTTTTCACCGATGTGTTCACCAGAGGACAGCCTCAGCTGTTATTCCTCATGTACCTTCTCACCCTTTGAGATAGGGTCTTATTAGCCTATAACTTAAAAAAAGTAAGCTATGGCAAGCTCCAGAAATCCTCTAGTCTCTCCATTTTTCTGTTTCTGGGATTGCAAACCATTTATTGTGCTGGGAGTTGCACATAGGACCTTGCACATACTAGTTAAACAAGTAATCTATCACTGACCCTTTTAGTTTTGGGAGGAATCTCATTGTTGCCCAGGCTGAATTCTTGGCCTCATGTGGTCCTGACTCAGCCCTTTCTAACTGGAATTTTCAGATTTTATTGTACTGGGCATTGAACCTAGGGCCTTCTAAGGAGGTCACTAGGCAGATGCTTTCCACTTAGTTAGCTATGTTCTCAGGCTTTCTCGCCTCTTAATGTTATCCCTCCCCCCCCCTGGGGGGGGGGGCTGGAGAGTCTGCTTAATGGTATGAGCTCTTTTGGCTCTTTCAGAGGATTTGTATCCTATTCCCAGCACCCACACGGTGGCTCACAACTGTCTTAACTCCAGACCCAGGGAATCTGATCGCTTCCCTGGCCTCTAAGGGCACTGTATGCATGTGATGCAGACATACATGGAGGAAAAACACCCATGTACATAAAAATAATTTAAAAAATAAAACATCTTTTTAGACTGAGTGTTATGATGCATGTACTTGTATGAACAATAATGATGGTGTACATGTGGAAGTCAGGATAACTTGGTGGAAGTTTGTTCTTTCCTTCTCATAGGTTGTGGAAATCAAACTTAGGTCATCGCGCTGTCTCATTGGGCCCCTTCTGTGTTTTGAATGAAATGAGATCTCACTATGTTGCTTAGGCCTGATTTGTGGGGGGGTGGGGCTCAAGTTGTCTTCCCTTATCCTCTACAGTAACTGGAACTTCACAGGTGCCAATGTATTCTACGATGTACCTGGACTGTTTTGCTTTGTGTATATATCATAATTTTTTATCTGTGGGGTTGACACAGATCTTACTGTGTGGCTCAGGTTGACTTTGAACTGGTACTCCTGATACTCTGTCTGACTAGTGCTGATTGTAGGTATGCATCAGAGTTAGCTGAACTAAAGCTTTATAAAAGACTAGTGACTTTACTCAGGAGGTGGAGGCAGAAGGTCAGGAATCCGTATCATTTTTGGCTGCATAGAGAATTCCAGGCTATCTTGACTCTAAAAATAAACAAATGGGCTGGAAAGGTGACTTAGCAGTTAAGAGCACTTGCTGCTGTCCTTATGGAAGACCCAGGATTGATTTCCAGCACTTACATAGAGGCTCACAACCATGTATAACTTCAGTTCCAGGGTATCCTGTGCCCTCTTGGGCACCAGGCATGCACGTGCTGTACAGACATAACATGCAAACATAACACTCATATACATAAAATAATTCTAAAGAAACAAAACAAAAGGTGGTCATGTATGCATGCCTATAATCCCAATATTTTGTAGGTGAAGGCAAAAGAGGCCAGCTTCTACTGTATAGCAGAATTCAAGGCTAGCCTGAATTAGGTAAGATTCCATCTCAATAAATACATAGCCTAGAGGCTGACCTCATTCAGAAATTTGCCTGCCTCTGCTTCCTGCTTCCTGATTGCTGGAACTAAAGGTGTATGCCACCACTTGGCTGTGTTGCTTTTCTCTCTCTTCCTTCCCTCCCTTCCTGCCTTCTTTCTTTTTTTGGTTTTGATTTTTCAAGATTGGGTTTCTCTGTTCTGTCTGGCTCTGCCTCCCAAGTACTGGGATTAAGATGTACTCTACCTTCTATTTTTTTTTTTCTTTTTGAGGGAGGGTGGTGGGGTGGGTTCAGTCCTGGAACTAGCTCTGTAGATCAGACTGGCTCTGCCTCCTGAGAGTGTTGGGATTAAAAGCATGTGCCGCCATCACCCAGCTGTGGTGCTTTTTTCTTAATGACCCTGTTCTACCTTTGTTTCAGAATGCTGCCAACATTTTTCTTAGCCTGTTCTGTCTTACATTTTATCCTTCTGTATCACACATTACATAATTTTCTTTCCTCATTTAAGCTAGGAGAATTGTTGGTTATTAGTGGTAGTTTATTTTACTTTTGTATAACTTAGTATATAGATGAGGAATATTTGGCAGCTATTTGAGAGTAGCTGCTAGCAGTTCAGGAAAGATTAGCAAATAAAAAAAGTTTACTAAAGTAGATGCTATGTGCATATAAAGTTGTTTTCCTATCGACATTCAACAACTTGTAGTTTTTTGTGAACACATTTTATTTTTTTATTTTATTTTTTTTAATATTTATTTATTTAATTATTATGTATACATATTCTGTCTGTGTGTATCTCTGCAGGCCAGAAGAGGGCACCAGACCTCATTACAGATGGTTATGAGCCACCATGTGGTTGCTGGGAATTGAACTCAGGACCTTTGGAAGGGCAGGCAATGCTCTTAACCACTGAGCCATCTCTCCAGCCCCCGTGAACACATTTTAAAAACTTTCAAAAATTGACTAGATTTTGTCTAGATGATCAGGAGAACTTAAACTTCATGTGTATGTCCTATGTGCGAGTGCTCACGAGGCCAGGGTAGTGGTGGATCTCCTGAGCTGGAATTAGTAAAGGCTGACTCTCGAAGGGACTGGGGAGCAGAATTCTGGAAGAGCAGGAAGTGCTTTTTAACCACTGATTTTTCTTTTCAGTCCTAGCAAGAGGATTTTGGGAATACTTTGTTTTAACCTTAATGAAAACCTTCCTGGGATTGAGAACCTTCGGAATAGATCATTGTTTTTCAGATACTTGACTAATTTAGTATCACTTACTAAATTCGGATTTGTTCTGCATTGATTGTACCAGGTGCCTTTTTCCCCCTTTGGGGATGGTTGACAGGTGATCTTTTGAGACAAGGTCTCCTAGAACCTCCTTTGCTGGGATTGGAAGGATTTCATCTCTGTACCACCACACCTTTTTATTTAGCCTCTGGAACTTGTCTTTAGAAACAGCTGTTTGCTTTCACATCTTAGAACTTTAGACCTTATAGTGGTTCTTTCTTCACTGTAGCTGCTTGATGCAGTCATTCTCCCGTGTCTGCCTTTATACTTACATTTCAGTTAGCTAATAGTTACTAACTTCTTCTAAACACATTCCTTATGGTCTTTGTTTGTTTGAGACAAACCTGCTTCTCTCTAGTGTGAGGATTAAGAAAACCAGAGGATTAAAAGAAGGGAATGAGGATGTCAAATCAGAGCTTCTCTTCTGTGTATCATCAAAGGCACTGATAAAGGGGATTGAGCACTGGACCTTAGAGGGTTAAAAAGAAAACTGGAACCAAAGTATACAAAGGGCATTATTATTATACCTAGCTTCTAAGGACTGCACTTAACCTACATGTGGTCCATGCTCAGTAGTTCCCTTGCTGTAAACACTTGTGGACATTCTTTTTATGCTTTATGCTTTGGCCTGATTTTGTCAGTTGATTCATCTTTCTGTCCTGACTTTATGTTTTGAAGACAGTTTCAGGTTTGAATTTGAAGACAAATTCAAGGTTGGCCTTGAATTTGTTGTATGCTTAGCCAATGATGACTGACTTCTGGTGTCATCTTCCACGTCCCATGCGAATACATCTGACCTTTTTTGTTGTTTTCTCTTGTCTTGTTTTTAAAGGTTTGTATATCTGTGCCTTCTGGAGTTTATTTGTACTACTTATTTGCCAGTGCCCATGGGGTTCAGAAGAGTGTTAGATCCCTTGGAATTAGAGTTACAGGGTGGTTGAGCCACCCAGTGGGAGTTAGCGACTAAATTTGATCATCCGTAAGAGAGGAAATCAGTTGGGGGGGGGGATTGTTTCTGTTTTTCCAATATAGGGTTTCTCTGTCTCGACCAGGCTGGCCTTGAATTTAGAGATCCTCCTGCCTCTGACACCCAAGTGCTGGGATTAAAGGTGGTGTTGTGCCACCACCGCCCAGCATTTGAGACTGGATTTTCCTTTATCCTAGACTAGCCTCACACTGGCAGCCTTCCTGGTGCTGGGATTTCAGGGATATACTGCTGTGACTGGCTTCTGTAATACTTAAATGATTTGGAAGGATATTCACGTGAGTGCAGCCTTTTGTTTCGTTTCATTTTGTTTGGAGCCAGGGTCTCACTATGAAGCTCTACTTGTCCTGGAACTCACTATGTAGAGCAGTCTATGCTGGCCTCTAATTCACAGATCCTCCTGTCTCTACCTTTTGAGTGCTAGGATCAAAAGCATGTTCTTCCATGTGTTAGTCATAGCTTTTCGATGTTGTTGTTTTGAGAAACAGTTTCTCTGTGTAGCCTTGGCTATCCTGGATCTCTCTCTTTAGACCAGACTGGCATTGAACTCTGAGATTTGCCTCTACCTGCTCAGTGCTGGGATTAAAGGTGTGCACCACCATGCCTAGTAATGTGAATATAACTTTTTAAGAGTGATGGCATGACAGATTTTGAGCAAGTTTAAACAGAATAGTTTATAATAAAACTAAAAGCTGTCAAGTTTGGCATGACCTTCAGTTTTATTAGGAAATACAGAATTAGACCTTGGGGGAACTTGTCAGTTTGATAATGGATATTTGTATCCTTTAGGTATTTTGTATTTTTTTTTGTAAGGCTAAAGATTGTTAATCTAGGTAGACTACAGTTGAGAGGATTAAGTTTACCGGGCTATTAAGGAGCTATACCAAGGGGTATGAAATGAAGCAATTTAGGTCTCTTTCTTAAAAATATAGTTTAACTAGCCATGGGGTGGCATATGCATTTGATCCCAGCAGAGGCAGAAGGAGGTATATCTGTGAGTTCCAGGACAGCCAGGGCTGTGTAGAGAGACTCTGTCTCAAAAGTGTGTGTGTTAATATATGTTAATATATGTTAATATATGTTTTGCTTGCATGCATGTATGTATGTGTACTCTGTATGTGCCTGGTGCCCTTGGACGCTAAAAGAGGGTGCCAGATCCCTTGGGACTGGAGTTAGGAGCAGTTGTTACCTGTATGTGTGTGTGTGTACTGCGAGTTGTACTTGAGTCCTCTACCAGAGCATTAACTGTTCTTAGTTCTTAGTTGTTGAGCCATTTCTTTAGCCCTCAAGTCTCTTTCTTAAGCCTGGGGTTTAGCTCAGGGTCTTTAGAAAGTTAATTTTATTTAAAATGTGTATGTGTGGATATGTACATGTAAATGCAGTTTTTGTGGAGAGGGCAGAGGTGTTGAATCTCCTCAGAGCTGGTGTTAGAGGTTATAGATGGTTGTGATTTGCCTGGCATACATGTTGGAAATTGTTCTTTGCAAGAGAACCAATAATTTTGGTTCATTTTGCTGATGTTAATGTGCCCCATGCTCAAGATTCACATCTTGAATTAATCAGTAGGGGAGGTAGAGGCAGGCAGATCTCTGGTTCAAGGCCAGGCTGGTCTACAGAGCAAGTTTCAGGCTAGTCATGGCTACACAGAGAAGCCCTGCTCAAAAAACAACAAAACCCCAAACACAAAACAGTAAAAATGGTCTCACTGTGTGTAGCCCTGGCTGGCTTGGAACTTGCTATCTATACCAGGCTGGCTTCATATTTATAGAAATCAGCCTGTCTTGGCTTTGTTCAGCTCCTCCACAGCCCCACTCCTGGCGGGGGACGGGACACACACACAGGGCTTCACTGTAGTCCATACTGACTTTAAACTAAAGGGATTTTTATGACTTAGCCTCTTATGTGCTGGGATTACAAGCACCATCCAACCTGCTGGGTGTTGGAAGATATTTTTTTTTCCTTTTGTTCATTTGTGGTTTTTTTTTTGTTTGTTTTTCAAAACAGGATTTATCTATGTGTAGCACTTGCTGTATTAGAACTTGCTCTGTAGACCAGGTTGGCCTGTGAACTCAGAGCTCCATCTGCCTCTGCCTCCAGAGTGTTGAGATTAAAGATGTGTGCCATCACCACCCAGCCTGCCTGCCTGCCTGCCTTCCTTCCTTCCACCACCCAGCTCTTTTTCTTTTTGGTATTTGAAGGAGTTTCCCTCTATAGTCCTGGCTATCCTGGAACTTGTTCCAGCACTGCCTGGCTTGGGTGCTGGAAGATCTTTTAAGAAGACTGATTGTAGCCAGGCGATGGTGGTGCACGCCTTTAATCCCAGCACTTGGGAGGCAGAGGCAGGCGGATCTCTGTGAGTTCGAGACCAGCCTGGTCTGCAGAGCTAGTTCCAGGACAGGCTCCAAAGCCACAGAGAAACCCTGTCTCGAAAAACAAAAACAAAACAAAACCAAAAAAGACTGATTGTAGTACTACATGGGGAGCAGAGCGTTAGAAACAGTGTGGGACTGGAGAGATGGCTCAGGGTTTAAGAGCACTTGACTGCTCTCTTGGAGGACCTGGATTCAATTCCCAGCACCCACATAACAGTTTAAGCTGTCTATAACTCTGGTTCCAGGGGAATCTTGACACCTTCATATCAATGCACATAAATAAAATGAAAAATAGACAGTGCCTGCTTTAAGTTGGATGAGTTAGCTGAATGAATGAGTGGGTGAATGAATGAATGAGAGACCAAAGAATCAAGATTCAGAGTAAGAACTGGGATTGTTTGTAGCTCAGTGGTAGATTACTTGGCTATAACTATTGTCCCTAGTACAGCAAACAAAAGGTGTGTGTGTATGGGATTGGATAAATTAAGTGAAGGTAAATTACATTTGGTTATCTTAGCAGTAACCTTAAAAACATAAAGTTGAGCCGGGCGGTGGTGGCGCACGCCTGTAATCCCAGCACTCGGGAGGCAGAGGCAGGCGGATCTCTGTGAGTTCGAGACCAGCCTGGTCTACAGAGCTAGTTCCAGGACAGGCTCCAAAACCACAGAGAAACCTTGTCTCGAAAAAACCAAAAAAAACCAAAAAAAAAAAACATAAAGTTGTCTCAGATGGTTGTTCAGCATAGTGTGGCTATCTAACTAGTCTGTTAGCATACAGTGGATGATAAATGACTCAGAGCTCAGCACGTCTGGTATGTTTGATTTAACATGCCTATTGATGTCTGGAAATTATGTTTCAGAATCTTCATGCAATAGTGATTTTCAGCCAGCACTCCCTGTCCTCAAGTATCAAAAGTCTTATAGAGGGTCTGGAGGGATGGTTCAGTGGTTAAGAGCACTGGCTGTTCTTCCTGGCATCCTATGACAGCTCACAGCCACCTGCAACTCCAGTTTCTGATGCCGCCTTTTAGCCTTTGACACCAAGCGCACTTGTAATTCATAGACATACTTGCAGGCAAAACACATAAAAACTAAAAAAAAGAAAAAGAAAAAAATCAGGATCAAATGGAGTGGGGCATTCCTTCAATTTCAGCACTCAGCAGACAAATGTAAGGTGATTTGTACAAGTTTGTTGCCAGTCTGGGCTATATATATAGCAAGACCTTGCTTTATTCTCCTGCCCCTCAAAAAATAGTTACAGAAAATGTGTTCATGGTCTGCAGAATTTGAGTTTGATCCCTAGAACCCATGTGATGGAAGGAGGAGGCTTGTTACTTTCAAGTAGTAATTCAGTCATGAGTTGTAGTTGTCTGGTTCAAAGGTTTAGATCACATCAGCTGCAGATACATGACAGCCTTTCCTTGCTTCAGAAATTTTACGTAGAATTGATAAAGTCCTTCCTGCAGAGATTTCATGAAATGCTAGATATGCTGAGTGAGAAATTTTATGTTAATGAGTTAGTGGGAGTCCAGAGTTGGGAATCAGGCAGCTTTTGGAAGGAAGGAAGGAAGGAAGGAAGGAGGGAGGGAGGGAGGGAGGGAGGGAAGGAAGGAAGGAAGGAGGGAAGGAAAGCAGGCAGGCAGGCTATGGCTAGGGTTATGCTTCCATTGTAATTAAGGATAACTGACATGGAGGGTTTCATGAAACTCGTAGACATTCAAAGGAGGTTAGGCCTTGGACTCGTTCATGCTGAATATTGTATAAAGAAATGGAAATTCTTAAGGATAAAAGGCCTGAATTTGTTGTGAGCTTAAAAATAATTCATAATGGTCATTTAGTGATTTATTAAAAATTAGGTGTCCTACCAATGTATGTCAACACAGTTCATCCCTCCAAAGAGTGCAGTCAAAATAACTAAGACACAACTAGAAAGAAGATGGGACTGAAGTCTAACATCATTAGCAGACCAAAATTCTAATTGGCAGCTTGGGGGGTGTTGTGACTTAATGGTTGAGTGCTTACCTAGTGTGTAAAAGGCTTGACTGGCTGGGTTCAGTCATTTCAGCAGCTAACTGTAAAGGGGTGGATTTTGAAATACGAAAGTCAGGTTGCTAATTTGGAAAACTCTAAATTTTGTTCTGTTTTTGTGAGATAGGTTCTAATTATGAACTATGTAGCATTCCTAGTTGCAGGGGTTACAATTACAGCATTTGACTTAATATAGCTTAATTCATTGTGATGATAACATTTGGCTAATGTATTACTCTCAGGATGTTACTGTCTGCCTAGGATGCTTATTAAAATGTAGGTTCTTGGCTCTTATCACTAGGGATCCTGAAATCAGTAGATCTTAAGGTCTATTTGGTAATAGTGTCATTAAAACCTTTGTAAAACTACCCTTCCCACTTTTCTTTATAATAATTAGTATTTATGACATTTTCAGTTTTTTCTTTGTTATTCATAAAATGCTAGGGTTTTTTTGTGCTATACTTGGGATATCTCAGATTGTCTGGCCCCCTTCCTTTGATTGCCATCTAGTGGTAACAGTAATTACCAAAACTTATACCAGCAGAAGGATTCATAGTGTACCCCTTTCCCACCTTTTTTTTTTTGAAACAGACTGCCTCAAACTCATAGAAATCCTGCCTCAGCTTCCTGGATTTAGGATTACAGGCTATAGGTATGAGCCAGTTTGTTTTACTTTAGACAAGGTCCCCATGATATCTGATTTGATAGCTTGGCCTTCTGAGATTGAGACTTGTGTGTGGTACCCCACCCCCACCCCCTAATGCTTGGTGACTTGACTCATTTATTTTGGTTTAACTATTTTTTATTGGGAAGAATATTTGCTCCAGATTAAACAGGGCTTTTAGGTTCTAGCTGAACTAGCCCCTTTTATTTACAAGGGTCTTCCTATGTAGCTTTGGCTGGTTCCATACTCTTGTAGCTCAAAGTGGAGTTTGAACTTAAGGTAGTCTTCCTGCATTAGTCTCTATGCTATGATTGCAGGCATGCACCCCCCCTTCGGATTTCAAGCCCCCCCCCCAGTTATATCTTAGCTTTGCAGTGGGGAAAAACATAACGGTGAAAGGGATGGGTCAACAAAACCTATTAAATCTATAGTCTCCTTTTACTATTTCCTGCATAGAAATGGTGGAATCAATGAAGAAAGTAGCAGGAATGGATGTGGAGCTGACAGTTGAAGAACGAAACCTTTTATCTGTTGCATATAAAAATGTGATTGGAGCCAGAAGAGCATCCTGGAGAATAATCAGCAGCATTGAACAGAAGGAAGAAAACAAGGGAGGAGAGGACAAACTAAAGATGATTCGGGAGTACCGGCAAATGGTGAGATGTTGTTGCCTTTTATTTGATTTGATACTATGCTTTTGTTTTTATTTTGAATAATGTGTATGAGTACTGGGTCTGCTGGTACTGTAGTTGTGGTTTTGAGCTGCAGTGCACATGCTGGCAGTTGAACTTGGATTCTCTGCAAGAGCAACCAAAGCTCTTAACAGGGTCTCTTCGAAGCCCTGGCTGGCCTGGAACTCATGATGTTGACTAGTCTGGCTTCAGCCTCTCATGCTGGGATTAAAGGCATTATACTACCACATCCACTTGATAGGATATTTTTTAAAAGATGATAGTTTCTCAAATACAGGTGACACCGAGTTAATTTATAGTTTGGTACCATTAATTTCTGTATATTTGTTAGAGGTGATTAGTTTTCATAGAGAAAAGGTTTATTTTTGCTCAGGTATAGAGGATTCTGTCCTTGATCAAAATGGATCCTGAGTCTCTGATTTGGCATTCTGAATGGCAGTTTAGGGTCCATATCTGATAGCAAAACTACTTACTTCTTGAGCCAGGAAGCTGGATCCAGAGTAGCGTCCATTTGTCACAAATGGTAACATTTGTGACAGAAGTAATAGGAGTGGCTGTTACCTGAATGTCCTAAATGATTTCTTTATCTAGTAGAGAAAGGAAATGTGTGGTTTTAAAAAAAATCTTTTCTTTTTAAACAAACTCTCTTTTTTCGCTATACATACCAATCCAAGTTCCCACTCCCTCTCCTCCTCCCGTTCTCTCCACTTAATCCCCCCCACCTTACCTCACTGTTTCTTTTGAGTATCAGCTAAGTCTCAGGCTTTCAGCTTTAAGTAATTTGTGTTAGACATATGGGTTCAACACCGAACATAAACTACATTAAATGTGTGTGTGTGTGTGTGTGTGTGTGTATTTCACTAACCTTGATTAGAAATTACAGGTTAGAGAATATTTTGGGATAAAAGCCAAGAACCATTTGTTTTGGAAGCTGTAGAGGGAGAAATATCTTGAGAGGGAAGGGTGCTAGGGATTAGTCTTGGATTGCACACGCTATCACTGAGCTGTATGTCCAGCACAGGTATTAAGTTTGAGCATAGCACACACAAGTAAAGAACAAATGAACTGCTGCTCTTGCTATGGTATAAAGTACCTCATTGACTGCTTTTAGTGAATGCATAGAACAGCTTCAGTTTTTGCACATAATTGTGTATGTACACAGGAAGTGCCATGGGGCATGTGTAGAAATGAGAGCAACTTCCATGAGTTGGTCTTCTTACACTATGCAGGTCTCAGAGTGTGAACTGAGCCATTAGCCTCGGCGGTAAACACCCCTACCAACTGAACCATATTGCCAGCCCGATATGGGACAATTTGATAAGTATTTGTATGCCTCTGTGTACTAAATTATTGGGTATAAATACTGCTGAAACATAATTACTGTCTTTATGGAGACTCATTCTGGGTGTTTTTTTTTTTTTTTTAAACAATAGAAACTATTGGGGCTTTCAGCACTCTGAAAAGGATTTATGAAGTTATTTGTAAGTGTATTTATATACAAAAATGGAAGCCTCCCAGTGTAAGGCTCTGGGCTTAATATCTAGCAACATTAAGAAGTAAGTAAAAAAAAAAAGACCCCGGAAAAGTAGCTATTATTCCAATTTATAGATAGTAAAACTGGGGATACAACTCTCTTAGGGAACATGCTAGAAATCTTGAGGTAAGTTGGAATTATCATTGCCCTTAGATACCTTGGACCAAAGAATATGGATTGACAGATAATTTGGTGTTCCTCAGACATGAAGAAATTGAGAAAAATTATAGTTAAGATTATAGGATGTGATGAGGAGACAAGGGGAAAACTGGCCAATTGGGAGGTGAAGCCAAGAGTCTGAAGTCTTGATGATCTTAGTAGGAATAAGGAATTAGAAAAAGGGGAGACCAGGAATGGACTGTCCAGGGTAGGGTAGAAAGTTAGTGCTGTTTAAACACAGGCAGGGTGAGGAAGATTTGGTTTGTTTATACCATGGTGATATATCAAGTCACTGGAAAAAAGGTGGACCATAGTTACTTTGTGAAGGAGGGAGAAGACCATGGAGGTACGCAGTGATGTTAAAGCTGAGTTTGATGTTTGGATTAGTATCTAGTAAGGATTTAGGAGACTGTAACAGCAACTCTATCTCAACTTGAAAAGCCATAAGAGAGGTACAGGCAGTCTTATTGAACTAAAGGCAAGAAAAATGGGAGAATTCTTAAAGTGTCTGAATTACAGAAAACGGAGAGCAAGAGAGATGAACATGTTCGGGAGAGGTTGGCCGCCAGTCACCTCTCCTCACTTATTGCTGGAAGAACTGTAAGCTGGAAACCAGGGACTCCAGGCACAGCCAACCCGAGAGGCTCTGGTGCAATTTGCATAAGGCTCAGTTTTATTATTACAGCTCCTTTGATACAGAGTTAGGAGTTTATCGTTCAGTAGAGAAGTCTGCTCCACTGGCCAACATGTCCTATAAAGTTTATATAAAGCACAACAATGTTATTTGTTTTCAGAAAAAGTCTGTGGTATGGGAACATCATTTACTCTAACTACTCTTTAGAAACTGAGGAAGGTTATAAATAAGCACTTCCATGTTTCTTCTCACATTTGCTGGTCTCTTAAATTCCCTTCTTGCGAATTCCCATGACTGTCATAAATTCATTATATCCTCAAACATGAAACATGTATTCATGTGAAATATGTTCAGAGATGCCACGTGTTTTAGACATTGCAAACCAGTAGATTCATGTCGGCATTTAATTTGGCCTACAGGTTCTTTTGCTCTTGTAGCTGGGTCTGATCTCTACAATGAAGTAAATGTTGGAACATAGTAGTACTGAAGACAAACTGTCTGAGTTTGAGTTGTGACTTTGGTTCAAATCCTGTCACCTACTTCTCTTTACATACTTGTTGTGATGCTGGGAATTGGTCCATTCTAGGCTGGCACCATACCACTAACCTATACTCCATTTCACTCTCCCATTGTTTTTTTTAAAGTTCTTTTAAGTTGATGGCCTTTGGGCAAATGCTGTATCCTTCAAATAAATAAATGCGTATATATACAACATTTATGACTTCTTAAAGAGCTATTTGCAGGCTATGACCTTGAGTAGTCTGATATTGTCTCCTGACAGAATGGCCAAGGGTTCAGAAGTCCTTGAGTCCACAAGACTGGATGTCTTAGCATTCCCAAACTGGTGCTTGAGCCTCTGGGAGGTCCTAGAACTGCTAGTTTTCGGTCCCTTTTGGAATTTCCTAGTGTAGGTGCTAGCACTAGAGAGGGAATGGCTCAGGATAGATGAACTTGCCAATGAGAGTGAGCTGAGAAAGCACTTCCTTCTTCCTTGTCCTTTTATGTGAGCTGCCCCCTCACATGATCTGAATTTAGGGTGGGTCTCCCAACTCAAATTATCATACCAAGAAAAATCCCTCCCAGGCCTGCCCAACTGCTTTGGTTTTAGTTGCTTCCAAGTGTAGTCAAGTAAACAACCAAGAGTAACCTTTATAGTTGGTACCTTATAATGGAAATTAATTCATGTAAGTGTCTAACATTTAGAAAGAATGTGGATTACTCACTGGTGATTCTTTAGGGGAACTGTGAGTTGTATGTGCATGGTTTAAAAAGCAAGAGACTTTCTATACTCTGAGTAGTTTTCTGCCAACTTAAGGTTTGGGAAAAGAGTTTGGAAACAGATAAGATGTTCTGTTTAAGACTGGGCTCTTCAGATTAAACTTCGTATAACAAGATTTTGGAATTGCCAAACTTAATCTGATGTTTTCCCTCCCTAGGTTGAAACTGAGCTCAAATTAATCTGTTGTGACATTCTGGATGTACTGGACAAACACCTCATTCCAGCAGCTAACACTGGCGAGTCCAAGGTTTTCTATTATAAAATGTAGGTTCTATACTAGAAGGGAAAAATGTGAGATTTAAAGTTAGCCTTAGAACCATAACTTTTTAAATGTGGATTTTCAGCTTTGATTTAAAGTAGTTGAATATTGGAGGGTTAGTTACCAAAACCTAAAGTTTAATTAGTTACAAATACTGTAGTGATGAAGAATTAATATATTGTTGCATTTGAGATTGCCAGACTATTGTACAAAATACCTAACTTTTGGTCGTCGTTGCCACTCTCACCCCATTGTTTATATACTTGACTGGCTTGGAAGTCAAGATGGTAGACCATACTAGCCTAGAATTCAGATATCGCCCTACATCCGCCTCCTGGGGTTAAGGTGTGTGCCACCATCCCAAGCTTATTCTGAGAACAAGGTCTGTCTGGGCAGCTCTGGCTGGTCTGGAACTCAGTCATCAGGTTGACCTCAGTTTTAGAGTAATCCATCCTTCCTTCCTTCCTTCCTTCCTCTCTCTCTTCTCTCTCCCTTCCTCCCTCTCTTTTTCTCTTTCTTTTTGGGCAAAGGGTAGAACCATGCTCTGTAGACCATGCTGACCTTGAACTCACACAGATCCTCCTGGCTCTGCCTCCTGAGTGCTGGGATTAAAGGCCTGTGCCACTACTGCCTGGCCCAAATAATCTTTTTCTAGCAGCTTCCTAAGATTATATGTCACCACACCCTGCCTGGGGTTTTTGCTTTTGTGGTTTCCTCTTTAGCTAAAGCTGCGAAGTTCACAGTGTAATCTTAACTATCTGTGGAGAAATTACAAGGGCATAGCTCAGGAATAGTAGGGGCACATTGTGCTCAGGGCTTCAGGTGTCCTGGCACTGCAGTGACAACAGCAAATGTGTATTGTGATTAATGAATTTGTGGTTCTTTGGAAACATTTTTATACTAGTTAGGTGATTTTTGCTTGCTTTAGTTGTCTTCTGTGAAAGTTTCTCAATAATTTTAAATATGAAATCCTTATTAAGGAAAGAAGAGATGAGCCAAGCTGATGGATTCTGACATTGTTTTTAAAGTTTCTAAAAATATATGTTAATCATTAAACTGTATTTTGTTGTGTATAATGTGGTAGAGAAAATTGTCATTCTCTAAGGAGTTTCTAATTGGGATTTTATTTGCTGTTGTGTTGTAGGAAAGGGGACTACCACAGGTATCTGGCTGAGTTTGCCACAGGAAATGACAGGAAGGAGGCCGCAGAAAACAGCCTTGTGGCTTACAAAGCTGCTAGTGACATTGCCATGACAGAACTTCCTCCAACGCACCCCATTCGTTTAGGTCTTGCTCTCAACTTTTCCGTATTCTACTATGAAATTCTTAATTCCCCTGACCGTGCCTGCAGGTAAGTAATGGAGGAACCAAGTTCCCAGTGTGAAGTGCAAAGGTTCCAGAGGAGCTACCTTCTGTTTAGGCTGTCACAGGAGTCTGTTGGCTTAATTTTTATGTATTAGCATTCGTTCAGTCTTATAACAGGGTCTTGGTACCAGGTATCTGGCTTAGCCTCGCTTTGAACATTCAGTTCTCATGTGTCATTCTTCCAATTGTTAGGGATTATAGACATTTACCACCTCACTTCCCTGGGAATGCTTTTAATATTCTTGGTGAACTTTTTGCTATTTTTTGCTTTTGGTTTTCGAGATAAGAGTTTTCCTATATAACCTTGGCTGTCCTGGAACTTGTTATGTGTAAACCAGGCTGTCCTAGAACTCAAAGAGGTCCACCTGCGTCTGCCTCCCAAGTGCTGGGATTAAAGGCATGTGCCACCACCTCCTTACATGAACATTTTTTAAATTATAATTTTAACAATTATCATTGGTATTTGTGAAACTGTCACACTAAAATTTCTGCACTTTTTGGTGTGTATGCGTATACATGTGTCTATAACATGGCAGATGAAGGTCAGAGGACAACTTGGAATTAATTCTCTTTCTACTATGATGGGCACAATTGTGGGTACTGGAAATTGAACTTGGAAATCCTCTGGAAGGCAGTAAATACACTTAGCCACTGAGCCATTTCTCCAGCCTCCTTTTCTCTGATTTTTATATCAATTTGTTTCTAGTTTTGAAATCATGGATGCAAATAAAGTATTGTACTGGTAAACATGTATACTTCAAAGAATTCAATGTAACCATTTTCATGTATATAATTGAGTAGAATTTAATATGCTCACAATTTTTTATAACCATCAGTACTAACCATTTCAAAAGATTTTTATCACTTCACCCAAACTAAGCTTAAAGTAGTAACTCCATTCCCCAGTCTCTTCTAACCCGAGTAACCCGAGTTTGCTTGTTCTTGGCGTCTTATATAAGTAGAATTATTTCTATCCTTTTTTGTTTGCTGTATTAATTTCTTGGTAACAATGCCTACAGATAGAACTTTTATCCAGAGGCAGTGACTTATGCCTATAAGGAGACTGAGGCAGGAGGATGAGTGCAAGTTGAAGCCAGCCTGGGTTATAGTGTGAAATCCTGTCTCTTTGCCCCTCTTTTTTTTTTTTTTTTTTTTTTTTGGTTTTTCGAGATAGGGTTTCTCTGTGGCTTTGGAGCCTGTCCTGGAACTAGCTCTGTAGACCAGGCTGGTCTCGAACTCACAGAGATCCGCCTATCTCTGCCTCCCGAGCGCTGGGATTAAAGGCGTGCGCCACCATCGCCCGTCTCTTTGCCCCTCTTTCAAAAGCAGGGTGTGGAGATGCATCCCTGTGATTCCAGCACTCTAGAAGAGGAAGCCGGGCAGCTAGACATCCAAAGCCAGCCAGGGTTACTTGAGACACTGAACAAAACAGTCTTCTTTTCCTTTGGGTTGGGGTGTGGTATTCTTAATTGTATCCATTGTAGGTATATACTACATTTGTCTTATTCAAAGATATTTGAACCTTTTTGAGTTTTTCAGGCAGGGTTTCTCTGTGTACCCTGGCTGTCCTTGGAACTCGCTCTGTACAGACCAAGCTGGCCTCAAACTCAAAAGAGATCCTACTGCCTCTGGGATTAAAGGTGTGTACTACCATTGCCTGGCAGGAAAATATCTTTATCACACATGTATTTTGGTGGAGTTTTAGGGTGGACTCCATGGATTATTTTCACAGTCTAGTCTGTTTGTAATAGTTCATACACATTGTATCAAGAAGCCGGGAGATCATCGCGCACACCCTTAATCCCAGCATTCTGGAGGCAGGGGCAGGTGGATTTCTATGAGTTCAAGGCCAGCCTGGTCTACAAGGGCTAGTTCCAGGACAGGCTCCAAAGCCACAGAAAAACCCTGTCTCGACTCCCCGCCCAAGGAAAAAAAAAACAATTGTATTAATAGTTAGTGC
The DNA here is from genome assembly GCF_018167655.1 of Microtus oregoni. NCBI lineage: Eukaryota > Metazoa > Chordata > Mammalia > Rodentia > Cricetidae > Microtus > Microtus oregoni. The sequence goes on along the minus strand of NW_024543074.1, from coordinate 23,104,418 downwards.
CTTGGGGCTAGAGGGATGGCTCCCTATGTATTTCTAGAGTACCTGAGTTTATTTCCAGTACCCACATGAAGAGATCACAAGTGCTTATGACCTAGCTCCAGGGGATCTATCTGATGTCTTCAAGCCTCATCTGATACCTGTACTCTTGAACATTTAAATACAACTACATATAGTCAAAAATAATAAATCTTCCAGCTAGAGAGGTGGCTCAGCGGTTTAGAGCATTGGCTGCTCTTCCTGAGATTCTGAGTTCAGTTCCCAGCAACCACATGGTGACTCACAACCATCTGATGCCCTCTTCTGGCCTAAAGTCAGTAGAGCACTCATATACATAAAATAAAACTTTAAAATAAAACAGTAAATCTTGGCTGGGTGGTGATGACCTTTAATCCCAGCACTGGGGAGGCAGAGGCAGGTGTATCTGCTGAAGTTTGAGGCCAGCCTGGTCTACAGAACGAGTTGAGTTCAAGGACAGACAGGGCAATACAGAGAAACCCTGTCTTGAAAAATCCAAAGAAAAAACAAACAAACAAAAAGCAACTCCTCGTGGGCAGGAGAGGTATCTTTTTTTTTTTTTAAGATTTATTTATTTGTTATGTATATGGTATTCTGTCTGCATGTATGCATGCACACCAGAAGAGGGCACCAGATCTCATTACAGATGGTTGTGAGCCACCATGTGGTTGCTGGGAATCGAACTCAGGACCTCTGGAAGAGCAGCCAGTGCTCTCAACCTCTGAGTCATCCCTCTAGCGACCCCCTCCCCCCATTTTTTTTTTAAAGAATTAATTCCTTAGTTGGGTAAGGTGGTGTAGGCTTGTAATCATAACGCCGAAAGGCTGAGGCCATTTTGTAATTGCTTTAAACTGCAGTCTTACCGTGTCACCCAGGTGGCATGGGACTAGATCTTGCCTCCATTGTTTGTTAACACCCTTGACTAGGCTTGGTTTGTATAGGAAGACATTCAAAAGCAGCACGAACATCTCTTGAGATGCTTGCGAAGGTAGGGATGCTTGTTATCAAGCGTGATTAGCCTGAGTTTGGTCCTTGGGATCTATGTGATGGAGGGAGAGAGGCAGCCGTGACAGGTTTGTCATCTGACCTTCAGTTACATTCATACCAAATTCTAGATACACATTTTTTAAAAATTTTTTTATTTAAGTTAAAAGTAAGCTGAACAAAAATACCAAGTCTTTCATATTTTTATTCGAAGTTATCTTTCAGCATTTGTCTGTGTTACCTTTATAATTAGTGGGACTGCTAGAGTAACTGAGAGTAGCCCATTGTTGCTATCTTTATTGTTAATTGAGTACTGACGGACGGTATATTCATTTCAGGTTGGCAAAAGCAGCTTTTGATGACGCTATTGCAGAACTGGACACGCTGAGTGAAGAAAGCTATAAGGACTCTACGCTTATCATGCAGCTGCTACGTGATAACCTGACGCTTTGGACCTCAGACATGCAGGGCGATGGTGAGCAAGCCCAGATGTTTTTCTTTGGGTGGTTGCCTCTTCTAAGAAAGAACTTTTTTGGTTCTCATAGCCTGTCTGCAGTAATTAAAGTTTATTCTTTCTATAGGGAATGATGCCCAAGTGCCATTTTGACCCTTGATAAAGAAGTAAAGGGCTGGTTTGACAGTTTCATACATGTGTAGAAATATTATGCCAATATTCAAAATTGTAAAAGTTTTGTCTCTAAAAATGACTTGTTAGTATGCTATAATCAGTGTAAGGAAGAAATGACTGGAAACCATTTCCTTTCTATTTTTTATTTATTTATTTATTTATTTACTTATTTATTATGTATACAATATTCTGTCTGTGTGTATGCCTGCAGGCCAGAGGAGGGCACTAGACCCCATTACGGATGGTTGTGAGCCACCATGCGGTTGCTGGGAACCGAACTCAGGACCTTTGGAAGAGTAGGCAATGCTCTCAACCTCTGAGCCATCTCTCCAGCCCCTCCTTTCTATTTTTTAAACCTATATTGTTTAATATGTGTTTGAACGTTTTGCCTACATGTCTGTTAACCACATGAATGTCAGAGACCAGAGGCAATGATGAATCCCCTAGAACAGGAGTAACAGATGTTTGTAAGCCTCCATGTGGATGCTGGGAATTGAACCTGGGTCCTTTGGAAGAGCAGGTAGTTAGTTCTCTTAGCCACTGAGACATCTAGCCCCCATCATTTCCTTTTATCTTCTTGCAATTCACTTGAGAGTGGGCGGTAGGGGTTTATAAAACTCTGTGGCATTAGTATGTATTAATGAAACAACCCTGCATGGGTTTTTCTTCAAACCTCAGGTCTGTGTGAACCAGCTACATACTTCACCTCTGGCCATACCATAGTCTCTGCATAGAAATCTTTTTCACTAAAAAGCAACTATTTTCCTCTAGGGTTCTACGAGAAATAAAATGATCTGTCCCTAGGTCCATGCTTAAGAGTTCTGGTATTGTCTGGTATTGGGTTTTCATTTGCAAAGTTACTATTTGGGGGAAGTAATTGCTGTTTGGGGGAATGCACGTGTAAATTTTAACTTCAAATATAATAGTTGAAGTTTTATTTGTTGATAAGGTGTGTGTGCCTCTGTGTGTAGGTAGACTCCAGACCCTTATGCATGTTAATTAAACACATGTTCTAACACTTAGCTGTACTTCATTCTCCAAAGATTTTTTTGTTTGGTATTGTAATTTTTTGAGACAGGGTTTCTTTTGTGTAGCCATGGGTGTCCTAGGACTAGCTATGTAGACCAGTCTGGCCTCAAACTCTTAGAGATCTGCCTGCCTCTGCCTCCCAAGTGCTGGGATTAAAGGCCTGGGCCATTAGTGTCTAGACAAAGATCAGTTTTATCTGGGGTTGATGAGAAAACTACTGAATATTATGAGGTAATTTTATAAAGTTAGTGTAGGGGATTGGACACAAAAGTGTTAGGTAAAATAAGATTTATTCATTATTAAACAGTTGTTTTATGTGTATGGGTGTTTTGCTGCACATGTGTGTCTGGTGCCTTGAGTGGCCAGAAGTGGTCAGACAGGTGTGAGCAATCATGGGGGTGCTGGGAACTAAACTTGGGACCTCTGGAAGAGCAATCAGTGAGTGGTCATTTTTCCAACCTTAAGATTGCTTTTTTTTTTTTTTTAATGAGAAGTGTTTTGTTAGCATGCATGTGTAAACTTCTCATGCATATCCAGTGCTAAATTAATAATGGGAATAGAATCTCCAAGAGCAATAAGCACTCCCCCAACCAATGAATTATCTCCCATCTCAGAGTTTATCTGTAATTTTGCTTTTGTTTGTTTGGTTTTTCGAGACAAGGTTCCTCTGTGTAATCCTGGCTATTGGAACTCACTTTGTAGACCAGCTGTCCTCCAACTCACAGAGATCCCCTGCCTCTGCCTCTCGGTTGCTAGGATTAAGAGCACCACCACCCATCTAGTTTTTCTGTTTTAATCATAGTCATGTTAAGTGTGTTACTCAGATAGAAGCTTATATTTAATAGCTTACTTCTAACTACAGTTTCTGGTTGGTTGACATGCTTTGTATTGACCTTGGAAATGCATGGGTTATGAATGTTACCCATTTCCTTTCTCTGGCAAAGTTGATTTGATTTTTGACTTTAGCTTGTGGTGCTAATATGAGAACTTGGTTAGTTCGGCTTTTAAAAGCTCACTAAGTAATCAAGTATTTATGTATTACAAGACAAGTGTTGTAATGAGATACATGATAGGAACTTCCTACACTTTTCCTACCATCTTGATAGAGCCACCAGAGTGGTGGTGCACTGGGAGCGTAGGTGGATCTCTAATTTCAAGGGCAGCCTGGTCTCCAGAGCAAGTCTAGCTAGGACAGTCAGGGCTATACAGAGAAACCTGGTCTCAAACAAAAAATACAAAAAAAAAAAAAAGTATATATGTGTGTGTGGGACTATGTGCACCCATGTTAGTGTTGGTACTTAGGCACATGTGGAGGCATAGCATGATGTGGGATGTCTTAAATCCCTTTCTACCTTACTGTTTGAGACAAGGTCTCTTTGAATCCAAAGCTCACCGTTGTGGTTAGCCTGGCTGACCATTGAGCTCCCATATTGTAGCAATTGCAGCTGTGCCCAGCTTTCATGTGGATATTGGTATTTAGAATGGGGTTAAATGCTTTAACAAGATTTATTATATATACAGTGTTCTGTCTGCATGTGTGCCTGCAGGCCAGAAGAGGGCGCCAGATCTCATTACAGATGGTTATGAGCTACCATGTAAGGTTCCTGGGAATTGAACTCGGGACCTCTGGAAGAGCAGGTGGCTCTTAACCATTGAGCCATCTCTGTTGAACTCATACCCACTGAGTCATCTTGCCAATCTTTAAAATGCCTTTTAAGATCTTTAGTTGGTAGAGAACTTTCCTATATGTAATAAATTTGAGGCCTACCTGAGCTACATCATTACATACAATAAGTTGCGAAGTTTGCCAAGTTTGTATTTTACAATTCTGCTGTAGCTCTTTATCATGATAAACCAACATCAATAAAAGTAATGTAGCCACTTGCCTTTAATCCCAGCACTCAAGAGGCAGAGGTGGGCAGATCTTTGATTTGGAGGCCATCTTGGTCTGCTAGTGAATTCCAGGCCAGTGAGGATTACATAGTAAAACCCTGCTCTTCCCTCCGCCCATAAATGAATGAAATATAATTTATACAGATTTAAATTCAATTTACTTAAACTTCATTTTTGTGTGTTTGCGCATGCATGTGCATGGAGTACATACACATGGAAGTCTGAAGATAATTTTGTGGAGTTTCTTTCCAACTTCTGGGGGGTGGGTGCGGTGTGTTTCTGGTTTCTCTGTGTAGACCAGGCTGGCCTTGATCTCAGATCAACCTGCCTGTGTGTGTGCCACCACACCTAGCTCTCTCCACCTTTACTTGGGTTCTGAGGATTATCCCATCGTCAGGCTTGCACAACAATATGTCATCTTAATCTGGGCCATTTTACTAGGTCCAAAAAATTGTTTATTCTTATGTGTGGAGGCCAGAGGTACCATCCACCGTGTGTGTGTCAATTGTCTAGTGTGGCTCCCCAACATCTGCAGAGACCCATCTGCCACATTATGTGGTCTTTTTATGCTTGTGTAGCAAGCACTTTTACTTTATTTATTTATTTATTTTGAGACAGGGGATTTCCTCTAGCTTTGGAGCCTGTCCTTGAACTAGCTCTTGTAGATCAGGCTGATCACAAACTCAGAGAGATTCGCCTGCCCCTGCCTCCCGATTGCTGGGATTAAAGGCGTGCGCCACCACCGCTCAGCTCATGTTTACAATTTTACAGACAGTTCTTCAGTTGTTCTGAGGGTGTACATGTGGAAATACTTCTGTTGAGGGATTAGCAGTTTTCTAGCATTCAATTTAAGTTCAAGCACTTTTTGTTGAATTTTTATTTCAAGGCAGGGTTTCCTTGGCTGGCCTGGAACTCAGAGATCCACCTACCTTTGCCTCCCCTCAAATGCTGGGATTAAAGCTGGCTAAAGTTAGAGCCCTTTTATTTTACTGCTGGTCATGAAAATTAGCATCATTAAATGTTTGAATTGAGGACATCTAATGATGTGTATGTTTTACTTCTTTTGTGTCTTTTTCCTGTAGCGTATCCTAATGACTGGTCTAATTTATTGGGATATAATTTTTTTGTTTTATTTTATGAGTGTTTTGCCTGTGTGTATGTGTGTGTACTACATGCTTACTTGCCTGCCTGGTACCTGCAGAGGCCAAAAGAGGGTGTCAGATCACTGGGAACTTGAGTTACACATGGCTATGAGCCACCACATGGGTGCTGAGAACTGAACCTGTGTCCTGCAAGAACAGCCAGCGTTAAGTGCTGAGCTGTCTCATCAGCCCAGTGAGATAATTCCTTTAAAAAATGTGTGTGTGTGTGTGTGTGTGTACGCACATGTGCATGCTGCAGTACATTATGAAGCACAGCGATTCTTTTTTTTTTTTAATTTATTATGTGTACAATATTCTGTCTGCGTGTATGCCTGAAGGCCAGAAGAGGGCACCAGACCCCATCACAGATGGCTGTGAACCACAAGTGGTTGCTGGGAATTGAACTCAGGACTCCTGGAAGAGCAGGCAATGCTCTCAACCTCTGAGCCATCTCTCCAGCCCCCAACAGCGATTCTTTAGTGAGGTCACACTGCAAGAATGACTGTTTCATAGAGGAAATGTGTTTGCTCTACTTGCTCCTTTTCTTCCTCTAAGCAAAAAAAAAAAAAAAAAAAAAAAATATCTGTGGGCCCTTCCCCAATTTATAAGCCTCCAGAGGTTTCTTAGGAGTAAAGGGAACAACTGGACAGGTTAATTCTTGAGTTTATTCATGTAGAAAGACCAGAGCTGACTCCTGGGATGTTTCCTTTGTCCTGTTGTGGTTTGTTTTTCTGTAATGTGCTTTCATCTGATTGCTCTCCCTCCCTCTCTTCTTGACTGTAGATTCCTAAAGGAAAACCCAACTCTTCTTCCTTTAAAACTACTTTGTAAGTCATTGCTGTGGTGCAGGGAGCTCTGCTTTTAGTTTGGTTCTCACTGATGATGCTTGCCTGTTTCCACCTGTCCTTAGAGACTCACCCTATTATGTTCTCAGGTGCTAAGTCTGGAGACAGCCGTGGCCTGCTACCTGCCTTGTCTACTTGGGTGTGCCTTATATATGCAGTGACTTTCATGACTTGTGGCTGAGACTCTTGCCATGTCTGCAAGTTGCTTGTGTGTGTTCCTGTGGTCTCTTAGCATACTTGCCACTTGTTCCTGTTGCAAATGAGAGAAAACATGCAAGCTCCTAAGCTTGGATGTACTCCTCTGGAGAGTTAGCTTCCCTCCATTCTTTCCTAGGAGATGGATATGTTTGTTTTTGCATGTCTTTTCTATCTTTGATTTTTCAAGACAGGGTTTCTCTGTAGCTTTGGAGCCTGTCCTGAAACTACCTCTGTAGACCAGGCTGGCCTCGAACTCACAGAGATCCGCCTGCCTCTGCTCCCGAGTGCTCGGATTAAAGGTGTGCGCCACCACCGCCCGCCCGTCTTTTCTATCTTACAAGTTAAATCCTCCATGTGCTTTAAGTAACTTCTATTTTTGAGACAGTGTCTCAAGGCCTTGAACCTTTGTGCTGTTATAAAGACCTGACTTGTTAATCACATGTCAATGTCAGATTTCCTTACAAGAATGTTTGTAGCTCTTTACTTGATGCTTACTGCTGTGGTGGTGCATCAGACTGTTTAAAAGTTGATCTTAGTATAAATGCTATCTAAGCCATTTCTATTGTTAGGTGCTTTTTTTTTTAATTGTTTGGTAGCACTTTCAAAATTGGTTTAGTAGCAGTTAACTGTGTGGTTGTGTATTCTTATTTTTATGTGTTGCTAGGGATTGGACGTAGAGCCTTATGCATGCTAAGTACATGCTATACACCCTACCTTCTGGTTAATTGAGTGGTTATATATTTTTTTTTTGTAATTCTCCATATTAAAATATACAACAAAATATAATTTTTATCAGTTGAATCATTTTTTAACAAAAGCTTTGCATGTTTCCTTAACTATGGCTGACTTGATTAATGCTTATAAGTAGGTAGGTGATCCTCCAGTGAATAAACTTGACTTTCTCTTGCATGCCATAGTGCAGTTGAAACTTGGCAGGCTAATTGTCATGTCCAAAGAGTAAAGAGAAATAGCCTGAGAGCTGGCCCAAATGCCCTTCTGTAATAACCTCAGTGACCGAGTGGTTTACTCTGAAGAAAAGACTCCACTGTGTGGCCTATTTGGCCACCATACAGAGAAATAGCCCAGCACAGTAGTACATCTTCCCAGACACCATAGAACCACTGTGGTCGTGCTCGCTTTTATTCCCTAGAAGGATTGCTTGTGGGTAGATGGCCCCTCCTCTTACTCCCCGCCTCCCTAGATAAAAAGCAAAATGCTGTTGCTTTTTGAAGAGGCAAGGTTATTGAGAAAGAAAAGAGTATTTGGCCCAAGAAACACACAAAGGCCTGAAGTTCATTTAAGAGTATTCTTTCTGCTGTGTATTCTTGAAGAGCTTATTTAACAGAGACATTTGATTTCTTTGCCTTTAAAAGTTTTAATTTTATCACCCTCTAACACTTGACTGTTTCAGGACTGGTTGGTGGTTGGCAGCTCTTGGTTTAAGCCCCTCAGATGTGAGGTTAGAAGATCTCTGCCTGCCCATGTTTGCTAACAGTTGTAGTGAAACTATGAACCTTTAGCTTGACCATTAGAGTGTGTGACAGTGTGAAGTAATTGTGCCTTGTTCCTTACAGGTGAAGAGCAGAATAAAGAAGCGCTGCAGGATGTGGAAGATGAAAATCAGTGAGACGTACTAAAGCCAACAAGAGAACACATCTCTGATCACCCTCCCTCCCCACCCTCCCCTTGGAAGTTCCCCATTGTCACTGAGAACCACCAAATTTGACTTTCACATTTGGTCTCAGAATTTAGGTTCCTGCCCTGTTGTTTTTCTTTCTTCCTCTTTTTTTTTCTCCCCTCCCCCCTTTTTTTAAACAAACAAACAAACAAACAGTTTTCAGAAGTTCTTAAAGGCAAGAGTGAATTTCTGTGGATTTTACTGGTCCCAGCTTTTAGGTTCTTTACGACACTAACAGGACTGCATAGAGGCTTTTTCAGCATTACTGTATTGTCTCCAGCCACACGGGCAAGATCATCAATAGAAATGGAAATGACATTTGAAAGCCATTAGACTTCTAGGTGATGCATCTAAGAAAGATTAATCACATGATAGAGGCGCATATGTGCTGTCATTTTTCCTTTTTTAATTGTTTAAATTGAATTTTATACCAATGTTTAAACTTAATTGGATATTAGCTTGAGATGTTTTGGGGGAGTTTGTTATAATGGTTTTGCTGTCAAATGTGTTTGGAACTCTGCTGAAGTGTTGCTGAAAGGCATGGTGCTGGTAACAGTTCAACAATCCGTGGCTGCTCATTCTTGCCGACTCCTCCCCCTCTGAAGCAGGTTAGCATTGAAGGTGGTATGGAAGCCTGCATGCGTGTTCAACTCTCTTCCTTTCCCCTCGCTCCTTAGCCTCCTTCCCTCTTCCTCCTCTTCCGCTCGCTCAACCTCTTTTGTTCAGTATGTGTAACTTGAAGCTAATTTGTACTACTGGATGTCTGACTGGAGCCACAGATGCAGCATCTGTATTGTTCTTACTGAAACACAGCATGGAATTAACATTAAACTTAAATAAAACAAACCTAAATTAAAAATGCCAAATATATTACGCCTCCATCCTTTATACTTCTAAAATAAAATCTCTAGTCCAAACATACTTGACATTATTGTTTGTCTGAATGTGAAAATAGTTCCCATTTTATCTTCCATAAATCATTTGTTTCCCAATGATCTGTATTTGGGGCACGGGGAAACTGCTTGTAATGTGGTGTTGAACAGCCAAGTCAGTAGGTTACATGTCCTGTCTTTGAAACCAGTTAGCAACATAGTATTTATGTTTGTTTATCATTAAAGTATAACAATCATATTTAACACAGGTGTAGCTATGGATCATTTTCTATTGTGTAATTTTGAGTTGTACAACCAGATAGGTTCAACATGTCAATAATGCTCTTTGGTCTAAAGGAAAATTACACTTTCTCACTGAAAAAACTAGTGGCAAGAGCAGAGTGATTGAATCCCCTCTTAGTGTTGGCCTTAGCAGAAACATTTACAGCATGTGCATAGTTTGTTCAGAGACAGTGTATGTGGTAGTGTGTTGATACTTTGGTCTCCTTTAACATTGTCGAATGCCTGAGTTCCTAAGAACAACTCACAAAGTGGATCCAGTTTTGGCGTCATTTAGGTGCTGCAGTAAGCAATGTTGAGTGTTTGCATGGGTCGCATGGTGCGTTTGTAAATATCCTGAGAAAACATACCTTTTGTAGTGTTAAGTGTTTAAAGAATTTCCAATTAGAAAACACTCCCCACAGTTCACTTTTTCTGAAGTGGCATGCAGTGTACTCCAGTTATTATTTAATGGATGATGAGGCCTAGCCTAGTTCCACAGATCAGCTAACGCAACGGTCCCATCCTGCCTCAGCCAAATTGTTAGGATTTTAAGCATGCACATAGCCAGATTTTAGTTTTATCACCAGAACATGCCAGCAGTTATTTTGATTTTGTGAATTCTGTTTCCATAAAGTATGATTTTTCAGATGATTGATCACTATCTATATCCAGCATACGGTTTCCAGGTACTTAAGGCCCAAGTCAAGAAAGTCATAAAGCCTTGTGACAGTTTATGACACTTGGGTAATGCAGGTGTTAATGCTTACTTGACTTCTGGACCTGATCTAAACAATGGAGACAGGGTTGGATGTAGCAGGAGGCTGCTTGTTTGTTTCCCAGCCACCCAGACTCCCGAAATAATCACACAGAATTTTATCTTTTATCATAACTAAGGAAAAGTAACTATTCAACTCCATTAAAGACTCCAGAAGGATATAATATTACCTGAGTAAACAAGCACATTGTAAGCAACTTCCCAAACTCCAGGACAGTCACCCAAATTTCTTCTGTAATGTTGCAGGCATCCATCTCCAAGCCTATAGGCCCATAGTATCTGGCAGACTTTTCCACGAAGCAGGAAATTTCAAAGACAGTTCCACCTATATTGGCAGTTTGTCAGTCACTTACTTCTGAAGGACTGCCTCACCTTTAGGCAACTATAACAGTCATTTTTCTATGGGTCCTGCATGTCCACTTTATCAAGCAGTCCAGACAAGAGCAGTTTCTTGCCCAAATGGCTAATCAATTCCATAAGGAGCATCCTTGATGTCCATCATCCTCTTGAAATAGATTTGTGTGTCTCATTGTCATCATGTAAAGTCCTAGTTCTTAAACATTTTAGATACCATATTCTGAAGGTCTTTGAAAGATTTGAAGAATTCCTGTATCTAACTGATATTATATCAAAATCTAACATGACAAGCTTGACTATTATAGATTACTATTAACTTATATTTTTAAATTATACATTACATTTTTAAATGAGCTGTACAAACAATACCTTAATCAAGAGGAGAAATAAACATAGAACAAAGTCGATCTTAAATTTGTATCAGTAAGCCCAACAGTGGTGGCACACGCCTTTAATTTTAGCACTTGGGAGGCAGAGGCTGGGGGATCTCTGAGTTTGAGGCCAGCCTGGTCTACAAGAGCTAGTTCTAGGACAGGCTCCAAAATTACAGAGAACCCCTGTCTCAAAAAAACAAACAAACAAAAAGGGCTGGAGATACGGCTCAGTGGTTAAGAGCAGTGATTGCTCTTCCAGAGGACACGGGTTCAATTCCCAGCACCCACATGGCAGCTCACAACTGTCTGAAAATGCAGTTCCACAAGATCTGACACCTTCACAGCAATGCACATAAAATAAAGTTAAATAAAAAATTTAAAAAAACCTAAAAAATTGTATCAGTAAACTAAGATCCATACCGATGTGAATCTGTAGCATATCCTCCTTTAAATGTAAACAATCATTTAGGGAATTTGGGCATAGTTCTTTCCAAACTGCTTTCTGCTTTTTGTTGGGCAAAGTATTTTCAGGGGTTTTCATGGTGACCTTTCAGGGGGTCTTGGTCCATTAAACCACATTAGTTTGGGATTAATCCATGGGTTTTCATCCGTGGAAACAAAAGCAACATACCTTATATTTAAATTCTGAAGTCAAGATACCTTTATGTTGGTTTAACTTAGCAGTCCATACAATGTTTCTTGTACATTTGTCTCTTGTTACATAGCTCTTTTAACAGTCAAAAAATTCAAAGAAAACATAAATAATACAGCCTCTGTGTATATTCCATCTTTATGTGGCTTATTTTTCTTAGTCTATTTTTCTATAAGTTTGATATTTATTTACTCCTTTAATCTATGTTTATACTTTCATATTACATTTACTATCTCTTTACTCTTTTCTCTCTCCCAAGCATTTTTAAAACACTGTGTCTTGTTTAGAAGTCATTTATGTCTAAATCTGTCCTGTTGTGCATCTGAAATTCTTTTCTGTCCAGGAGCGCTTCTAAAAATGTTAAGTGGCTAAGCATTGTTACTAAGACTAAGGTTTCTTTGCCTTTTGGCTCTGCCCAGTTCAACACAGGGGCAGAGGTCTGTTTAGCTGAGCCATGCTCACAGCCCCATTTTCAGGCACACAGGGTATATGTTGCCATTAAGCAAGTAGCACTCCACTCACAAACCCCATTTAAATGCTTTGTAGCTGGACCTCCCAAAAGAGTCAGAGTTTGTGCTAGCAGCATAGCCCAAGAAGCTGCCATTTCAAAACCACCATGCAGTTTTTTGGTTTTGCCACCGCTGAATCAAGAAGACCTCTCTTAAAAGAGTTGTGGCATGCGCCAGCAAGCAGAGCCTATCTGAAAAAAAAATGCAGCTAAACTTTTTCAGTGTCTAGAATTCCTTTCCAAGCCTTATGTGGATCTAGCTAGCACACATTGGAGCGCCAATCTGTAGTAGGAGGCTGCTTGTTCATTTCCCAGCCACCCAGGCTCCCAAAATAATTACACAGAAACTATATTATTTAAATCACTGATTGGCCAATCACTTAAGCATATTGCTAGCTAGCTCTTAGATGTAAAATTAACCCATTCCCGTTATTTTATATTTTACCGCGAGGCTTGTGGCCTACCAGCAAAGTTCCAGCTGGCAGCTCATGTCTTTCCCTCTGGCCCCTACATGTCATCTTCCGACTCTGCCTTCTTCCTCCCAGCATTGTTTAGTTTTCCCGGCCTAGGCTCTACCCTATCACAGGCCAAGGCAGCTTCTTTTTTTTTTTTTTTTTAAGATTTTATTTATTATGTATACAGTGTTTTGTCTGCATGTCCGCATGTACACCTGCAGGTCAGAAGAGGGCACCAGATCTCATAGATGGTTGTGAGCCACCATGTGGTTGCTGGGTCTTAAACTCAGGACCTCTGGAAGAGCAGACACTGCTCTTAACCTCTGAGCCATCTCTCCAGCCCCAGCTTCTTTATTCATTAATCAATAAAAGCACAGGACTTTCCACACCAGTTGGAAAAATGGTCCAGTGATTAAGAACACCCACTGTTGCCTGTAATTGCAGTTCCAGCAGATCTGACCCCTGACATCCACAAACGCCAGTAACACGTGGTGTGCACACTTTTTTTTTTTTTAAATGGTGAATCTTTAAAAATCCAAACTGAGGCTGGGTGGTGGTGGTATATGCCTTTGATCCATGGCACCTGGGCGGTAGCGTCAGGTAGATACCTCTTGAGTGAGGCCAGCTTGGTCTACACAGAAACCCTGTCTCAAAAGCCAAAACAAAACTCTTGAGGACATCCATTCCTAGCCCCGAGAGCCTGCACCTCCTTTAAGGTAGATCCCCCCAACAGTCCATTAGAGTGAAGTAATGTCTAATTTTGCTCATGTACTTGGGCTGACCTGGGAATTCAGCTAAGAATGACTTTGAACTTCCTGCCTCCAAGGTGCTGGGAGTACAGGTGTGTGCCATCACACTCTGGTATAGGTAGTGCTGAGGATAAAACCTGGAGTTTGCAAACCGGGCAGTACTGTACCAATCAGGCCTCCCCCAAGCCTGGCCATTGTCCATCCTGTGTAGACTCCATGTAGCAAGCAAACGTAAAAGATTCATGAGCATTAACGTTTCCTGCTTTGTCTTTTTCATGACAAGGTTTCTTTCTATACCCCTGGCTGTTAGGATGGAACTGGATCTGTAACCCAGACTGGCCTTTAAATTAGGAAATTCTCCTGCCTCTGCCTTCCAAGTACTGGGATTAAAGGCATGTGCTGCCACCACCTGGCCAAGTTTGTTTTTAAGTTTTATGTGTATGGGTGTTTCTCCCCCATGTATGTACATGTAGCAGGTATATCCCTGTTGCTCACACAAGCCTGAGGGAGTCCAATTGATCCCTTGGAACTGGAGTTACAGACAGTTGTGAACTTCCATGTGGTTGCCAGACATCAGGTTCTCTGTAAGAACAAGTTCTCTAAACTGCTGTGACATCTCCAGCCCTTCAAGAGCATTTCCAAGCAAATGTGATGAGAAAAAAAACAACTTGTCTAGCACTTCAGGAAGTTGGAGCAAGGATTCTGAGTCAAAGGCCAGCTTCAGCTACATAGTGAATGGAAGGCCAGCCTTTATTACGAGACCACAGAGAAATCTAAGGTATTATGAAGTCAAGGAGAGTAGGTTCAGATTTTTTAGATCTCTATCAGATGTTGAAAGATGGGCAAGCAGGAAGGCTGTGAAGGCTCCTGAACCAAGGATAGTTGTTACCTCCACTGCTTTGATCTGGGCTGCAAAGGGTGCCACCCAAAGATTGGGCTCTTGGTTTGGTAGTATTCTCTGAACACTGGGTTCAGTAAAAAGAATGTAACTCCTACATTTATGTGTCTATTGATGCTTTGTCAGGTTTGTCTGTGTCCACCATGTGTGTGCAGTGCCCACAGAGGCCAGAAGAGTTGGATTCCTGGAGCAGGGAACTTAAGTCACCTGGAAGAGCAGCCAGAGCCCCGGTTTTGTCAGTTTGTTTTGAGACAGGGTCCTGTTATGCAGCATTAGATGGTCTCGCAGTTCAGTTTGTAGACCAGGCTGACCTTTAATTCCTGCCTTAATCCTGAGTGTTAAGATTAAAGGTATATTCCTCTGTGCCCAGCAGTCCTGCTTTAAAAATATGTGTGTGGTGTTTTTCTACATATATGTTTGTTTATGTGCCACATGCATTAGAACTGGAGCTCGACGGCTGTGAGCTCTCAGATGGGATTCAAACTACAGAAGAGCAGCAGTGCTCGCAACCCTGGAACCGTCCCCAGCCCCCTTCTCTTAGGAGGTGTTCTGGTGATCAAACATGACCTTGTGTTCTCTTTACCAACTGAGCAACCTCCTGTCCAAAAATTATATATAAAAACATACTACACAGCCAGGCGGTGGTGGCGCACGCCTTTAATCCCAGCACTTGAGAGGCAGAGACAGGCGTATCTCTGGGAGTTCGAGGCCACCCTGGTCTACATGAGCTAGTTCCAGGACAGGCTCCAAAGCTACAGAGGAACCCTGTCTCAAAAAAACAAAAATAAAAAACAAAAACAAAAAAACCATACTACACAAACTGGAGAGTTGAACAAACACACT
Organism: Microtus oregoni; assembly: GCF_018167655.1. Lineage (NCBI taxonomy): Eukaryota > Metazoa > Chordata > Mammalia > Rodentia > Cricetidae > Microtus > Microtus oregoni. Next base: position 23,089,241 of record NW_024543074.1, on the reverse strand, counting down.
CGAATGTTGAATCACTGAAAATTTAGAGGTTACTGAAATCTAATTAAAAAAAAAAGCACGCCAAACCTTATGGGGCACAATAAAAGCATTGCACCGGGATGTTCATGTTACATGATGCAGCAGGGGCAAACCCACAGGAGAGATGAGGGTCGTGGCCCCTAAGTGTAAGTAGGAAAACAGGAAGAGTCCATGAAATGTAGCTTTTTGAGACAAGATCTGAAATCTTTAACCAAATTCATGACAGACATGAACTACCATGCCTGTCCAGGTTTTAATAAAGCACACAGCCTTGCCCGTGGTCCTCTGCCCTCATTTCCTGCCCATTCCACGTGGTCTCATCGGGCTCCTTGAAGTTCCCTAGCATACCAGGCCTCGTTCAAGAGGCCCCACCTGTTCCCTCCACCTGGTACATGCCTCTCAAGTATTCTGTCATCAGTGCCCTCTCAAGTCAATCAGAGCCATCTGTGGAGGTCACATGATCTTTCTAGGTACTTAGCATTAATGCTGATTCTGGCTGTGTTGTAGACCTGCTGGCTAATAGCACTGATCCTGGCTGCAGCGTTTCCCGAGATCTGGACTTGAACTCTGTCTGTGTGGTTTGCAGAAACATTTTAACTTCTTGTTTATTAAAAAACTTTATTGTGTGTGGAAGTGAGGGAGAGGAAAAGGAGGGCAGTCGAGAGAGCATACTAGCTGGCTCAGGTGTGGGAGGTCAAAGGATAACTTTTCTGTTCTCAACCTCAGCCTCGATGCAGAGCCTCTCGTTTCTCAGGTGTCCGTTCATTCCAGGTTAGTTGGCAGAAAGGCTCTGGCCAGTTCTCCAGCTCTATCTCCCATCTGGCCCCAGGAGTTGCGGGGATTATTAATTTGTCACATCATTTATTTTTATTTTTTTTGAGAAAGGGTCTTAACTATGTAGCCTTGGCTGTCCTGGAAGTGGATGTATAGACCAGACTGGCCTCAAACTCAGAAATCGTTCTGCCTCAGCTTGTGAATGCTGGGACTAAGGGCCGCACCACATCAAACAATATCTTACCTTTTTTTTTGTTGTTGTTGTTTTTTTTTTTTTTTTTAAATTTATTTATTATGTATACAATATTCTGTCTGTATCCCTGAAGGCCAGAAGAGGGCGCCAGACCTCTTTACAGATGGTTGTGAGCCACCATGTGGTTGCTGGGAATTGAACTCAGGACCTTTGGAAGAGCAGGCAATGCTCTTAACCACTGAGCCATCTCTCCAGCCCCCTGTTGTTTTGTTTTTTGAGACAGCGTTTCTCTGTGTAGCTCTAGCTGTCCCGAAACTCCTTCTATAGCCCACGCTGGCCCCTTCTTCCAGAACGCTGGGATTAAAGGCATAGGACACCACCTCCCTGCCACCACTGCCCAGCTTCATCTTGCCTTTTTGATTTGGGTTCCTGGAATCAACACTTAGGTCCTAAAGCTTGTGTGGCAAGTGCATCTGATCAGCCCCGTATATTCGAATTTCGGAGTCTCGGTTTCCTCATTCATAACTTGGGAGCCTGTTTCATAAGGAATCTCAGTGAGGAGTAAATGAGGGGCAGAAGGATCACCGTAAGTTGGATACTAGCCTGGTTTACAAGTGAGACCATTTCAAAAAACAAAGAGTACATGCAACATGTAAACCCCAGTTGCCTTTCGCTTGTGCCCTCCAGATCTTACAAGGAGTCCCCCGGGCTAGTGCGATCGCAGTACAACGTTCCCATTTACTTTGAATTATATATCGTTTTAAATATTAACAAATAAGACTTAAAAAGGACACCTTCGGGAAGGTCAGACGAAAGTACAAAAATTGTGTCGTGGCGCTGCAGTTTGAGGATGTACTCTGCAGCCGTCACGTGGTAGCAAAACCGTAAGCAGTGTACGAGTCCGCGTCGACGACAGCCGGAGTCCATGCATCGGGAGGTTCACTTGGCTGGAGGACAAAAGGGCCAGACATGCTTGGCCCAGGCTCGACTGGTAAGCCGGCCGCGGAGGTGCAGCTCCTCGTTCTCGCCACTAGAGGTCAGGAGGTCACCGCCTCAGGCTTGGAAGACGGGCCCGTTTGGGGATTGGCTAATGGTGGTGGTGGGCACCACCAGGATGAGAGGTGGATGCCGAGCTTCGGGAGACGCCCTGGTTACTGACCCGACTTTGGAATGACCTTTGTTTTTGGTATCAAATTTCCTCTCTGTAACGCTGATGGGCCAGAAGCAAGAAACCCGTTTGGGGTGAAAGGATGAGCTGATTCTGAACTTCTCAAAAGGCTTTCCTTTAACACAGATGGAATGACCCAGGGATTTGGAAGTACTCCAGGGCCACGGGAAACTTCCATCACTTTAGTGGGCTCCTGCTTGGGCACTCACACGTGAGCCAATTGGGTAGAAGCCCCATCTCCCACCCTGTCTGTCCCTGGGGTTCACAAGGACCTTCTCTGAAGCTCAAGCCCCCCTATGCCTGGGACAACAGAGGGATCCAGGTTCTTCCACCTGAGCCCTGTTCTCTTGCTGGGCCCCAGTCACCTCATGTCTAGTAAACACTTCTGCATCTTCAGGAGGCTGCCAGGCTCCTTTCAGAACAGGGCTTCCCAAAGGGCAAATACTGAATTACTCAGAGCTCAACAAGGTGCGTTGAACACCTTCCTGGGGCCCCCATAAGCTCCGGTTTTTAGCTGTGTGGGGAAACTGGCAGCCTTGACACTAAGTCCCTTGACCTCAGACTGGGGGCAGGGCAGCTGAGTTCCAGGGCTTGGCTCTGGCCTTCTGGCAAACTCTAAATGGCACAGGTGATTTCAATACCAGCTAGAGGGCGAGGAGGCGGGTAAAAACAAGACTCCTCTGCAACAGACTTCAAGTCTCAGCGATTCAGTAGGGAAAGGAGCCTTACCCTCAAACAGTTAAAGGGTTTGGAGTTGTCTTGTTTCAGCTCCTCCCAGTTTGGTGGCCCTAGAAGTTTTTCAACTTTTCTGAGATCATTTCACTTATAAAATGGGCTGACCAAGCCACCCGCCACACAAGATGGTGAAGATTCAATAAGGTGCCTGCCAATTCTGTAACATAGGCAAAAACCTTTTGAAGAAGGAAATCCAGTCTCTATAAGCAACAGGTGGGTGCGTAGGGAATAGAGACCTATTTTCCCTGCCAAGTGGGGAAGGCTGGTGAGTGCTTGGGATTGGAATTGTGACCCGGGACCCTGGATCCTTATTTTAGCTGAAGGAAGGTGCTGGGCTTAGGGCAGGACATCTTCCCTCTCAGGACCCCCAAGCCTTGCTACCCAGAGATGGGTTGAGCAAAATGGGGCTTTGGAATGATGGTAGAACTCCTTAGGTCTTCGTTCCTCCTCTCTTCCTGGAGCCCTAGTTGGCAGGAGACATTTGGGGGCTTCAAGATTGAGATGTGTCCCACCCTATCCCAGAAAGTAAGGTCAGAGCTCTCAGCTCCGGAGGGCAGAAGCCCCACCCCCACCCCTTCCCCCAAACAAAGTTCTGTCTTCCACTGCTATTCCTGAAGGCAACCCACTGTCTTGATAGATCCAGGATGCCTGCCATGGAGTGTTGAGGGACCCAACACCAGCCTGAGCCGTGGAGATGAGGAAGAGAGAGGTGGGTGTCTCTCTTCATGCTAGTAAAATTCCTTTCTCTTCTCCCTGAAGCCGAGGGAAAGAGACTTCTGCTGAGAACAGGAGCAGGGTGCATTGAGGCCCCTTGGGAGCAAGATCAAATGGGAGAGCTTGGGTTTGAACAGTCAGCCTCAGTTTCCCTATAGTGCTTGTACACATCAAGCCCAGATCCTGCCTAAAAACCTAATGCTGCCCCAGACCAACCCCAGATCCCCACCCATGACTCTGTCCCAGTCTCGACACCTACCCCAGGCCTCCTACTCCCTAAAAACCTAATGCTGCCCCAGACCAACCCCAGATCCCCACCCATGACTCTGTCCCAGCCCTGACACCTACCCCAGGCCTCCTGCTCTCCGTATTTGGCCTTCTCTTAGCTTCAAAGCCACAGCTGGCTTTTCCAGGCCGTGCTGAGTCCTGACTCCCCCAAGATGCCCAATCTGTCCTCACCCTCTGGCAGTCAGCGGTACCCACAGCCCCTGCAGACAACCGGCTGCTCCTGTATGCCTCACCTCTTTGTGGTAATGTGTTCACCCAGATCCCCTGCTAGACAAGGACTCCCTGCCCCGGGGGCTCGGACTCTTTCTGTCTGTCCATCGAAGCCTGGCGTGAGTAAGTTGGGAGCCCTAGTTGACTACATGGCCTGTCCTAGAGTCCTGGGCTCCATCTGCCCGTAGTCCTTCCCTCTGGGGTCTCCAGGCAGCCAGAGTACCCCCACTTCTGTGCTTGCAGCATGTGTTCTGCCCCTTACCTCCCCAACAGGTCCTCACCCTAGATAGCCCTTCTTCTGGGCGGAGCTGAGGGTGAAGACTTCTTCCAGCTCCAGCCCTCCTAGGTCCCAGGGGGTTGAAACAGGTCCAACGTTGTGTCTTCCTGTCCCTGGGAGGCGGGGGGGGGGGGGGGGGGGCTGGATTCTCTATGGCCTCCAAGCAGGGGCTGCAGTGGCTATGTCCGAGCAGACAACCTGGATCTTGCCCATTGTGAGGGCCACAGCCCTTGACGGCAGCTGAGAAGGCCCAGGGCAGGGCCTGTGTGGGCTGGGTGGCATGGGTGGGTGGCAGCAGATGGGGCAGTCAGTCGCTGAGCACAGCTCCCGGGAGCTCGTTGGTGAGCGTGTGCCAACGCTCAATCCTTTTGTCCTTGTTCTTCAGACAGTCAAACCAGTGCTTCAGGCGCTCACCCTTGGCGTTGATACCCAGAACCACTCCGCCTGTGGAAGAGGCCAGGGCCACCAGGGACTCAGCAAGCCAGTGTCTGGGCCTCCCTCCTGCCCACCTGACCGAGTGGGCATATTCTTCCTCTGCCAGGGACCAGAGCAGTGTGGGGCAGGGTGCCATGACACATATTAGGGACAGAAATGGGAAGGGCTGCAGTGGCCCACTGTGCACCAATGTCACACCCACCAGAAGCTTGTGGTCACCTGGGCTCTGAGTTCAGCGCCAAGTGCCGATCACTCCCAGGTCCCCCACAAGCGGCTGTGAGCCCTTCCCAGGCCTCCTTCCCTCTCTGGGCCTGTCTCTTGTCACATGAGAACAGTTTGGAAAGTGTCTGAGGTCCTACTCACTAGGGGTAAGTGGTTCTTGGACCCATATCTGCCCAGAACAGGCACACGGCTAAGCAGCATTTCCCTTGTATTCCTTACCGATAAAATCATTGGATTTTCCAATGTCATAATCCCAGACAGTGACCTCCAGGGTCTTCTTGGCCAGGTCTCCATGCTTGATCTCATAACAGAACTCCTGCTGGCCAGAAGAGGGTGTTAGAGCCAAGATCACATGGCTGAGGGGTCTGTGATGTGCTGAAGGATGGCACTGGGCAGTGTGGGATGCCCTCTGGCCAGTCTGCCCACTTCCGCCTGGTGGGAGACTAGCCAGGCCCGCCCTCCACTCACCTGCCCTTCTCTCCCAGAAGCTGCTCCCAGAGGCTGCTAGAATGCTTGGCTGCAATTAATCGTCCAATAGAGTTTTTGTCATCCTTCCCTTGTCCCCTAGGGCTGGCCTTGCTATCTGCTCTTTCTGTGAATCCCTGACTGAGAGTGAGGCCTGAGGCACTCTGCCTTTCTTCTCAGTGAAGACCCCGAGATCTGTGTGCCGCCCTCTGCTCTGAGGGCCTTCTCATCTACAAAGTTCAAGCTTGAGAACTGTGCAATTGATTTCCAAACAGAAACTGCAAAGAGTCCCACAGTATTTCGGTAAGTTTACGGCTGTCTGTTGACGGCATTCACAGCTGTCCTGCCGCACCTGCTGGGTGTCTTGAACCCTCACGTTCTACCTAAAGTGTCCTCCCATGTTCTCCACACCTCCCTTCCCATCCCTGTCATCTAGAAGGGAACCCAGGGGCTGCTCAACATTCTCTCTTTTCACCCCTACCTCTATCAACAAGACCTTTTAGAAGGTTCCTTCATTCCATGAGCTTCCCCATTGCTGAACAGTCTAGGGGAACCTTACCCACCATGGCTGAGGGCTCTTTCTGGGAGCTGCTCCCCATCCTCTCTTACCACTTTCCAGTTCCCACAGTGCCCCTTTGAAAACCAGGACCCTTCAGACCCTCACCCAGCCCAGGGGGGCCCCACAACCCCTCACCAGTCACCCCCAGCCTGGCCATACCTCATTGAACTCTGGGTTTAGTGTTTTCTTTTTCACCGCAGTCTTGTGCTTGGATTTCTTGTCTACATCTGGCTTCAGGTATCTGGAATGATAACTGGGGACAGTTAGAGGCCGGGCAGAGCCGTCGACTGCACATGGTGCTAGCACACTGCTACGGGACACAACCCTGGTGACCTTTGTCCTAACCCTGAAGTGCCAGTCTGCCCACCTTCGGCAACACTGAGGTGGCTGCATGGTCACCTGAGCACACCTTCTGAGCGTGCCCAGAAGAAGAGGATGTGTCTTTTCTCTGGAAATCTGATCTTCACAAAGTTCACACCTCCCACAGGAAAGCTAGTTTTGAAAAGCAGTTTTTCTCTTTTCAGGAATTGTTGTTAGGTTTTTTGTTGTTGTTGTTTTTGTTTTTTGTTTTTTTTTTTTTTGTTTTTTAGTGGGGGCAGGGAATGGGAAACATTGCAGTACTGAACCTGAGCTCTCATGCATATAAGGCAAGTGCTTTAAACTGTTCTTAGCTCCAGCTCCAAGAGCTATGAGCTTCCACAGTGCCCCCACACCAGATTTACTAAGAATTCACACACCATAAACTCCATTTTTCTCAAGGGTAAAATCCAGTTTTTCAGCACATCCCTCGAGCTGGGTAAGCCTCTCTCCTCTGTAGGAGCCTGGAGGAAGTTCCTTTTTCGGCAGTTCTCAGGGATGACCCTCCAGGGGCGGGAAAGCTTGTGCCCTGCCCTCCTTAGGCTTTTCCTTTTTCTTTTCAAGACAGGGTTTCCCTGTGAACCTGTTACTCTCATGGAACTCACTCTGTAGACCAGGCTAGCCTTGAACTCAGAGATCCACCTGCCTCAGCCTCCCAAGAGCTGGGATTAAAGGCGTGAGCCTGGTCCCTCTTTAGGCTTTAATCTACTTTAGGTCCAGAAAGTCCAGGTGGCTTGCCCAAGGTCGCAGTTGGCAAGAGTGGTGCTTGGAAGCCAGGCTCAGTCTCCTTTCTCCGAGACAGGGAGGCCATGCACAGACTGGGGATGCAGGAGGCCTCTGAACTCTCTTTTGCAAAATCTCTCACCCTGTCCACGCACAGACAATTGTGTGACAAATGCCTTGTTTCTGCTAAGTGTGCTCTGCTCAGTGGCTGGCACTGGGGACCTCAACACAGTAGAAGACTAGCTTCCTAGAGGTTTAACTGTTCAAAGTCATGCTCACAATAGTCAAGGTTCTTGCATACGTTTTGCCAAACTTTGCCCACGGAAAAACTGAGTGCCGTTGTTTAGAAATCCTTACTGGAAGCCCAGCAGGCTGCTGGGGGCTTTGTACTTGCTGCCTGAGCCCACCCATGTGAGTGTGGACACTAACCCCCTCCCGCCCAGTACGCACAGACTGGAAGGGAGAAAGGATTCCTACAAGTTGTCCTCTGACCGCCACGTGCACGAACATTTGCTGTCAGTCTCCTAGGACGGCTAGGATAACCCTGAACTCCCGATCCTCCTGCCTCCAGTTGCTAAGCACTAGTATTGCAGATGTGACAACCACATCCAGCTTCAAGTTGAGGTTCTGCTGCATACACAATACCGGCTTGTTAAAACAGATCTTAGAAAATGCATGCTAACAAAGGTTGGTGGGAAGGGAGGGGAATGAAGATATATATGGACACAGACACTTCTGGATTTGTTTTGTATCTGTCACATAGTTTGCTACACAGCCTGGCTTCCCTGGCACTCTGTGTGCAGCTCAGGCTGGTCTTAAACTCCCCACCCTCTGCCTCCACCTCCCAAGTGCTGAGGTTTCATGTATGCACAGCCTTGCCCAGTTTACAAATTACATGCTAACAGTCGCTTTACACACAATCATCCAAAGTTTAAACAACCTACATGTTCTTTAACTGGCAAAGTAACAATGAACCCATGCTTTATATACACGCGACTAACAATGAACCCATGCTTCACATACATGCTGAAAGCTACACAGCCATATCAAAGATGAAGTCTCCGGTGCATATACTGTGTGGGTGGGTGAACTTGGACAGAGCACCCGTGCAGGTGAAGCCCGCCTGAGGCAGCATCTATCTGGTGTTTGATGTGAAATGTGGGAAGGGGAACACTACTGGGAAAGCTAGTCTGAGGATGCCCAGGGCTAAGGAGCTCCTGGGAAAAGAGCAAAACAGCTGGCCTTCTGTACCCATCGGTCCTAGACCCTCAGATTCAACCGAGGGTTGGATTTGTTGGCACTTGCCTGGAATTCCAGTTCTTGGAAGGCTGAGGCAGGAAGATTAGAAGTTCATGGCCTGCCTAGTGCACATAGTGAGACCCTGCCTCCACCCCCACTCCTCACCCTCAAAGAAAAGAAAAGGGAAGAAACTTCACCATTACTCAGAGATAGGTAACAAGTATTGATGTGGTCCCAGGGACAGGGAGGAGCTCCGAGCTGTCAAAGTACCCTGCTTCCATCAGTTTGCCTGTGCAAGTCAGCACCGAGGGAGCCCAGGTTTGGGGTCACCCTTCATACAACCTGCAGTTGGAGTTCACCCAGCAGATTGGCACTGAACACAATTTAAAATGTTCACGCCATGTTGGGGTTCTGCATCTCATTTCTGTCTCCCGGGACATGTGGTGTGACAGGTGCAGGTGACGCATGCCGCTGACCCTCCAATCCTGCTCCACTCAGGAAGGCCAGCACCCCTAGTCTCCTGGCACTGGCACTGGCCCTGCGTCCTCCTCCAACTTGCTTGTGAGCCTGGATCCCTACTGACCTTGCCTCCCTAGGCTCAGGTCTGACTCTAGCTCCACACGTCCATGTGTGGTGGTTCACACCTTCAACTGCAGCGGCCAGGAGGTAGCAGCAGGATCTGGCTACACAGTAAACTCAAGGGTAGCCTGCTATACACGTGACCATGTCCCCCATCACCAAAAAGAGATGACCATTTTCTCTCCCAGTGGGAGACCCTTCTGCAGGCTTCAGTTTCCTTATCTATGAAATGGGATGATTGCACGTAGCTCCAGAGTCAACAACGACAACAACACACAAAAGAAAACACCCTGGTGAATAAAAGCCCCGTTGCTCTGAGGCAACCCTCTTAGGGCTTGTCATGCTGCTCCAGCTCTGGCCATGGAGGACTCTAGCTCTTCCTGGTGAGCAGGGGAGTCAGGCACAGGCCTGGGCGCACACTCACGTTTTCACGTAGGGGTCCGAGTAGCCGTTAGCGTCCATGGCAGCCAGGTGTGCACAGCGCACGATGCCCACCAGCAGGCCCTGCTTCTGGGAGCTGTACTTGAGTGAGATGAGGATGCGGCCTCGCTCCTCCAGGGACTTGTCCTCTGCCTTGTCCACCTACAGGAGAGGGTCGTCACTCCACTGTCTTTGTCTGCTTCTACCTTATTGGCTAAGCAGTGAGGCCACCCATAATCTCACCCACTAGTGTCTACTTGCTAGTGCTCAGCTAGGCTTGGACATACAGGGATCTATGGAACCTGGGGGCTGGGGGTGCAGTTCAGTGGTACCCACTTGCCTGGCACAAGTGAGGTCCTTGGCGCCATTTCTAGCTTGGAAAGGAAGGGAGGGAGAAAGGGAGGGAGGGAGGTAAGGAGGGAAGGAGGGACGGAAGGAGAGAAGGATGTGGGGAAAGGGAGGAAGGGAGACAGGCAGGCAACTTCTGTGTCCTTAAGTAAATTTTTTCTGGAACACAGTCTGGCCATTTCCATCTCTGCCGCAGATGTTTTTGCCTACAGCAGGAGAAGTGGGTGGCAGCGACAGAGAGGGCCTGGTCTTCAGGGCCTGATGCATTTGTCATCCGGGTAGGAAGCCTGCCCCAGCCTGCTCTACCTTCTTCACACCCAAGCCTTCTCTGTGGACTTCAGCTCTGAGCTGGTGCCCTCTTCCATGTCTTTGCTTAATCTCACCTACTCCCGGAAATGTTGCAGGGTACCCCGGCCCCCAGCCTGAATGACAGAGCTTTGCTACCTTCTGAGCCCCAGGCAGCTGGGAACCTGATAAGAGATCCACTTTAGGGTGAGATGTTACCTCTAGGCCTCCACATCTCCCCCTCCATGTCCTGACAGCTAGAGTCTGTCTTCATTTCCCATCCTCCCCCAAAGTCACCCAGACACGCACAGTTGGAAGCCCCGTTCCCTGAGTGCCCCTCCTCAGGGTCTGCCAGGCTCTTCTTCTATAGGCTCAGCCTTTGCCTGCAGCTGTGCTCTGCTTGGGGCTGACCTGAGTTCCCACGTGGCCAGGTCCAAACCTCACTGGAGATGAGAGAGTTCCGTGAGGTGAGGAAGGGAGGCCTGTGACCCACAGGCCTTTCTCCGAATTTCATGTCCAGAGCAGACATGGCTAATTGATCCCAGCATTCACTCAATTCAGACACAGCCTTGGCTTCCTTCTCAGCCCAATGCTCAGACAGTCATGACCAATGGTGCAGATTTGGGAGCCTGGGCTCTACATGGAGTACATACGAGCAGAGATGTTTTCAAGGGCAGATGACACTACCGTACTTTACACTGTTGTGTCTGACCGCCTCCTAACCAGGTATTTAGTTAGAATAAGTAGTATAAAATCTAAAACCACCAACTGTGTCCTTATGACCACAGTGGTTATCTCAAACGTCACTCCTGTGGTCACTGTGTATCTCCAAGATAGCCAATGAGCAACATAGCAAATTCAGGGGAGGCTTAGCAATGGCCAAAGTATGTCTCAGGAACACTAACAACACACAAGCATTCACACAAATGTACACACATTTACACACAGTATGCACATGTGTACATTCCCTACTTATTCATACATTCATGTACACAGAGTCTTGGGTTTTTTGTTTTTGTTTGTTTGTTTTTCAAGACAAGGTTTCTCCATGTAGCCCTGGCTGTCCTGAAACTCATTCAGTAGACCAGGTTGGCCTCGAACTCAGATCCACTTGCCTCTGCCTCTCAAGCGCTGGGATTAAAGGCGTGCGCCACCATGCTCCACCAGAGTCTCATTTATATCTGAGGTCAGAACTCATGGACAACAAAGCACCACAGGCGCTGGTCATGCCTTCCTGAGGTGTAGGCCATTTAGAAAATTTGGGTCACCCCTGGCAAGTGACTACCACCACATCAATGAAGGTTCTACCCACTGCATATCCATGCACCGAGTGGAAAGTGGTGTGAGAATACAATCTGAGAGCGCCTCGCACCAAGGTAGTGTCTCAGCCACAGGGTGGATTCCCAGGGCTGGGGTCCTGGGCTCTAGACCCTGCCAAGCCTGGCGTACAGGGGTTAAATGCTGGACTTCCTCCTCATTGCTGTTCCCTTGGCTCAGGAATGGGGGAGAAGTCATATCCTGAGCATTGGGCAGCGGAGGGCTTAGCTTGTCTCCCGGCCCTGCACACTGGGGCTCCCCAGGACTCTGAGAAGGAGAGGTGAGAAGAGAAGGTGAGCAGCAGAGTAGCTGGACAGAAACAGACACCAAGACCCTGGGAGGGCTCAGCTGCTGAAGGCAACTGGGCCAAACTGGTGCTGACATCACGGTGAACCATTACAATGTCTAGGAGAGAATTATGCGCTGTCACCTCTGGGCATTCATGGCTCTCCTGGCCTAACATGTCCCAACTGAACTGCCCCCAGTGAATGGTTCCTTCCTCCCTCTGTTACCCAGGCCCCAGACCTGGAGCTGCCCTGGCAGGCAGACCTTCGTCCCCATTCAGCCCCCATTCTATCTGGTTCTTGGCCCCAGCCCTCACCTCTCTCCTCTCTTTGCTTCTGGTCTTCTGAGTCCAGCAGGCAGGGAGTCTCTTAAGGTGTCACCATTCCCTGCCTCGTGTCACAGACTTGTACTCTTAGCTATTGAGAAAGCTGAGACAGGAGGATCAAGAGTTCACTGCCAACCTGGGCTACAGAGCAAGTTCAAGGCCGGCCTGGGGAACAGAGCAGGACTCCGTTTCCTATGAAAATTAGAGGCCGGGCGATGGTGGCGCATGCCTTTAATCCCAGCACTCGGGAGGCAGAGGCAGGTGGATCTCTGTTTGTTCGAGACCATCCTGGTCTACAGAGCTAGTTCCAGGACAGGCTCCAAAGCCACAGAGAAACCCTGTCTCGAAAAACCAAAAAAAAAAAAAAAAAAAAAGAAAAAAAGAAAATTAGAAGGGGGTGGGGAGATGGCTCAGTCAATCAAGTGCTGGCTGTGTAAGTTTGGATTCCTAGCATCCTTGGAAAGCTGGGCATAGTGGCACAAATCTGTAACCAATGGGTGGAGACAAGAGCATCCTAGCTCACTGGCTAGCCAGACCAGTTAGTGAGCACTGGGCTCAGGGAGGGACCCTGTCTCAAAAACTGAGGTGGAGAGCAATTGAGGAAGCACTCATGGTGATGGCAGGCCTACACATTCACACATGTATCCACTGCACACACACTCAATAGACTACACACTCACACACACACACACACACACACACACACACACACACACAACACTACACACACGAAAACTTTAAAATTCTTAAACATAAAAATTTAAAAGGGCTGAGGGTAGCTCAGTGGAAGAGTGCCTAGAATATATCATCAGCGCATAGCAGAAGCTCATAGTAAACTCCCGCTGGTTGGGGGGCCAGACCCTGGCTCCACTCACCGGCAGCTGCTTCTCCAGGCAGATGCTGAACGTCTTGGTGTGGTTGGGCTTCAGCTTCTTCAGGGGCACGCGAGTCTCGCCGATGAACTCATTGTGGCGGAATTTGTCCTCATCACACACGGAGATCCTGGGGGCGATTGGCTTCCACAGTCAGTGGGAATTCACAAGTGGTAGGGTGTCCCCGGATGGGGTGGAGGCACGGGGGCCCTCACCCACCTCAGGGTCTTTCGGATCATGTCCTCGTCCGTGATCCCGTAATAAGTGAGGGTCTCGTTCCATGTGGGGTTCAGAGTGTTCCTCAGAGTTTTTGTTCTGAGCTTGTTTGCCTAAAGAGAGAGAGAGAGGGTGATCTTATTGGTACTGAATGAGTGTGGCTGAAAAGCTGGTCAGCCTGCTCCCTCCCCATGGAGATGCTACCTGACCCAGTGGGGGAGACCTGAGGCAGAAGGTGAAACTAACACTGTTAATTAGTTAACATAAAAACAGCAGGCTTGCTGGACGGTGGTGGCACATGCCTTTAATACCAGCACTCGGGAGGCAGAGGCAGGTGGATCTCTGTGAGTTTGAGGCTAGCCTGGTCTACAAGAGCAAGTTCCAGGACAGGCTCCAAAAGCTACAGAGAAACCCTGTCTCAACCCTCCCCCACCAAAAAAAACCACAGCAGGCTTAGCAGGGCAGTGGTGGTGTATGCCTTTAATCCCAGCACTCGGGAGGCAAAGGGAGGCAGATCTCTGTGAGTTCGAGGCCAGCCTGGTCTACAGAGAGAGTTCCAGGACAGATTCAGAGCTACAAAGAAACCCTGTCTTGAAAAACAAACGAAACGAAACTACCCAGCAAGCTTACTGGAGACATGTGAATGGCCCCTGTGGTCACAGAGGTCTTTGACAGCAAAAGATAACCAAGAGAGACAGTATCACACAGTCGGGAGCTCAGCTGGCTTCAGACACAGGTCGGGGCCTCAGCTGGGGAAGTAGGTAGCCTCTAGTTAAAAAGGAAAGGGAATGGCTGTCCCCAGAATGGACCAGCCATGGCTGGCATCTTGTCTTCTGGTACAGTCAGTGCAACCTGTCTTGCTGACGACCAGGAACGGGGAGGCGAGGAGTGTGTTTAAATGGCCAAGCTGTGGAATTTGTTGAGGTAACCACAGAAGTAATGTGAGGAGCATCCTGACCCCAGACCCTGATGACAACAGCACGGTAGAGGTGATTGCTATGGGGTGGGCAGTTGCCATGCTTACTCATTCCCATTAGGAAGTTGAAGTGTTCAGTTTAATAGGAATTAGTTTAACCAAAGCTGCCCCCACCCCATTACAAAAGAGTTCCATATCAAGACTGGCCATGTTTCCAAAACTGGACCCCTTTCCTGGATCACCTTGTGTCCCCATCCTCCCCTGCTGTACTCTGACTGATGCTGCCTGGGATCCATACTTTCCTAGTGAAAGCCTTGTGTTTGCATCTGCTTGCTGGGCCACCCTGAAGGGAGGCAGGAACAGCGATTCTGTGGTCAAATACACCAAGCTAATGCTACCCACTCAGTCCCCTTATGAAGCCACAGAATGGCCCGTCAACACACTGAGGGCTCTGACAGGTCCTTCCACCAAGAAACCTCTGTAACAGTCTTTCCTTTTTAGGAAGGTGTTATGCATCCCTGACTGACCTGGATTCCACACATCTGTAGACTCACAGGGATCTGCCTGCCTCTGCCTCCTGAGCGCTGCAGTTAAAGGTGTGCGCCGTCACACCTGATCCCATAGAGTCTTTTGTCCCCCTATGTAATATGAACCGCAGGCTAAAATGGCTTCCTATGAAATGTAACCCGAATGTTCTCAGCAGATTGGTAATGGACTCATGAGGTCCTAGGGAGGCCAAGCCAATGCCATGTCTGGGGCAGAAACCCTCACCTTGCTGGCTCCAGGCAGCAGGTGTAGTTTGACGTAGGGATCAGCCAGTCCATTGTGGTCCATCGGCTTCAGGCCCTGAGCAGAAACCAGAGAGGATGAGAGCTAAGAGTAAGGACGCCAAGCGCCTGCTGATTGGGCCTCCTCCCTGGTATCTTCAGTTTCCCTGAAGATGGGAAGTTCTCAAGGACCAAACAGTGCTGGCGGGCATAAGCTTCCCTTCTCTCGGCCCCCTCCAGGTCCTTTCACTTCCTCCCTTCTGGACAACTGAACCCAGAGGACATACTTCACTGTAAACTTGGGGAGGCCGGTCTCTCTTCCCACTTCCCGGATGCCACCCCTTGTTGGGTCTTCCTTCTCTGACCCAAGTCTCCATGATTTGGCTACATACTCATCCTCAAGTTCCTTGTGGTACTTGGAAAGCACTTTGTTCCGAGTATGGGAGGCCAGCTGAGACTGCCATTTCCCTCTGCCTTTGCCAGTCGGTGTCCCTGAAGTCACAGGCTGCCTGCCATGGAGGGTCCTTCCACAAGGTGGCACCCCTTGCTAACTTTGATTTTAGTTGCCAGCCCAGGAATGTACAGCTCAGGGGAGGGGCCCACAAGGGCCTCAGCTAACCTGGGACTTGTGTACTCCTTTCAGAGGTGAAGGCCTGCAGGGGCTGGGGAAGCAGCAGAGGGGTACATGGCCTACATTCCACGTGGGTGAGAGAGGGATGGCTCTGCTCCTGCTACGTACCCCAGACCTTTCTCCCAGGCCTGGCTCTACAGGCTTGGGCAAGCTTCCACGCAGGGCGCCCACCCAACATTTCTCTTCTGCTGTGGCCCCAGGCCCAAGTTTGGGAGTTAGCGGACCAGGCATTGGCCGGCTCAGCTTTATCCCGGGTAAAGAGCTAACCATTCCCACAGGCTGGTGGAACAGAGCCTGGAGGGACACAGACGCAGGGCTGAGGGTGAGACTTCCCTCCCTGCCCCTCCCCCCCCCCCCCCCCCCCCCCCCGGGAGATTTCAGAGAAGTAGCAGGGGGAAGGGTGGGGATTTAAGCCAGGCCTCAGGGTACAGGGGCTTGACCTGGAGGCTGTGTGTGTGTGTGTGTGTGTGTGTGTGTGTGTGTGCCTTGGTGAGGGTGGCCATTCACATCCTGCTCGCTTTCCCCTGCTAGCTTCTTACCCCCAGGCAGTAAAGAGCAGGTGTCCTGGGGAGCTGATGGCCCAGCCTGAGTAGGGGACAGCTGAAGGCTCCTGTTTCATTTCTATAATTCCTGCACGCCAGTTCATCATGTTTACAATGTTTTACTATTTTTCTTTTTCCTTGTATACCTTTGAACTGGGAGGTTAACCAGAGATACTGTGAGTCCCACTTCTAAGGCCCTGGAGCACCCATGCAGGCTGGTTGGGGGAGGGGCAGCTGCCGCGCTAAGGTGACAATGGTGCCTGCTCTGCCTGTTGGGTCCCCTGCCTGTGATGTGGTCCCTGCTGTTACATCCACATCCTTCTACCTGGTAGGTACCTGGACACACACTGAGCTAGAGGCAAGGGCTGGTGGGCTCAGCTCAGTTCTTACACTGACTCCCCTAACTCAAGCAGCCTCGCTTGACCCTACAGCATGGCAAGGTCCCCTAGAGGAGTACGCACAGCCCCCAGGAGCTGACTGAATTCAGCAGAGGGGGCAGGAAGCTGAGTTCAGCAGGATGTGGAAAGGGGTTGTCTCTGGCAGGTCCCATCAGCTTATTGTGTTTCTAATGGATAAAAGCAGATGCCCCTGTCTTAGAGAGGGGCAGGGGAGGTGCTCTATGGGATGGTACTACTAGCAGCGAGGGGACAGGAAGGAATGGCAGATTCCCTTCAAACCAAGTTTCTGTTGTCCCTACACATCCAGAGGTTACTGTTCACCAGGCATTTGGGAGTGAAACCTTCTGGATAGTCAAAGCTGAGGCTCTCAGTGCTCAGCACGAAGAAGAGGGACAGACACCAGCTGGTGAGAAGGACAGAAACTGTATGACTTTGTGCCTACAAGATCCCTGGAGACAGTGGGGAGGGGCAGCTTGGGTCAGGCAAGGAGAGGTACGGAGTTTCAGTCTGGCAAGCTGAAAGGGCTCTGGGATGGACAGTCACGTAACACAGCCATTCGAGTGGGCTCAGCATTCCACTGCTAAGTTTCACATGTGTGATATTTTTATCACAATTAAGAAGCAATATTGTGTCAGGTGATGGTGGTCTACGCCTTTAATCTCAGCATTCGGGAGGCAGAGGCAGGTGGATCTCTGTGAGCTCCAGGACAGCCAAGGCTACACAGAGAAACTCTGTATAGGAAAAATCAGGGTGTGGTGAAGTAACATTGGTCTTTCAGCACTGTGGCTCTTAGGGGTTTTGTTGGGCACTGTTTGGAGGGGAGTGCCCAGGTCCACCTGTGGACAGATGCATTCTCACCTGGAGGGTGCGGGTGACTAAGAATCCTGGTTAGTTGTATATCAACCTGGTGCAAGCTAGAGTCATTGAGAAGAGAGCACCTTAACTGAGAAAAATGTGCCCACCAGATTGGTCCGTGGGCAAGTCTGTGGGGCATTTTCTTTTTTTTTTCTTTTCTTTTTTTTTTATATATTTATTTATTTATTTATTTATTTATTATGTATACAGTATTCCTTCTGTGTGTATGCCTGAAGGCCAGAAGAGGGCACCAGACCTCATTACAGATGGTTGTGAGCCACCATGTGGTTGCTGGGAATTGAACTCAGGACCTTTGGAAGAGCAGGCAATGCTCTTAACCGTTGAGCCATCTCTCCAGTGTGGGGCATTTTCTTGACTGATGATTGATGTGGCAGAGCCCCGCTCACTGTGGGTGCTGCTACCCCGGGCTGGTGGTCTGGGCATGTGTAAGAAGGCAGGCTGAGCAAGCCATGTGGAGCAAGCCAATTAGCAGCACTCCTCCATGGGCTCTGCACCAGCTCCTGCCTCCAGGTTCCTGCCCCAGCTTCTCTGGATGATAAACTACAAGCAGGACGATGAGATAAACCCTTCCCATCCCAGGCTGCTTCTGCTCAGGGTTTTATGACAGCAACAAACAACGAGCTAAGACACCAGGTGAGAGTGGAGCCTGAGAAGTCCATAGTCAATGGATTCTCCGAGAGGTTCTGAGTGGGAGCCCTGCTTCAGCTTACACTCTGAATCCCCTTTGGGATCCCAGTATTTCCCACGTCTGTCTCCTGTTTTGTAGACATTTACAGAGAAGAACAGGACCACCATGGTTCAGAGGCCTCTGGTCTCCTGCTTACACCAGTACCCATGTAAATCTGTGCGTACAGGCACAGAGACACATACAGACACACACACACACACACACACACACACACACACACACACACACACCTGCTGCAGGGAAGAAGACAGCAGGAACCCCGGGCTCTGAGATGGGGAGGAAAAGCTGGGAAAGCTGGGCTCCTCTAGAGTGGTCTGACTGCTGGCCCCCAAGCACAGACAAGCTCTAAGCCAGGAGTGGGGAGGAGGGGCTCTGCCTGGCCCTGCAGCCTGCCTCCCCATTTCCAGGCAAGGGTCATCAGGAGCTCTGCTCTGTTCCCTAGGCTATCACAGATTAAAGGTGCCAATGGAGTGGACAGAGACCAGGGAGGAGTGACTAGGCCATCAAGTACCCAACCTGGGCCCCAGGCCTAATGTAGACCATTCTCACACTGGCCTTCCACATGAGTGACCCAGGCTGGGTAGGGGTACGGCGCCGGTGTCCCTCTAGGCAGGCACAGAGCCAAGGGCAGCCCCTCAGTGGTAGCGAGGGTCGGAAAGAAGCTGCAGGTCGGGGATGCTGGGTGAGGTCTAGGCCTGTCAGCACTAGAAGCCACTCCATGGGTGTTGGGCTGACCCAGGCCGTCCCACAGCCCTGCTGGAGTCTCTACTGACCACATAGGTCCTTACCTTTCGGGAAAACATCAACTTGGGCACCTTCCTCCCAGAGGGAGCAGTGTAAGGGGGACAATGAGGTTGAGAACATGGGACAGATACAGGTTCAAGAGCAGATCTGCAGAGGAGCCCAGGGGAAAGGCCCTGGTCAGGCCACACTGGGTCTGCAGATGGCCCTGGCTCCTCCTCAGCAAGGCTCATGGGGCCTCTGATGCTAAGGCCCAATGGCTACCACCCTGCCTGGAGCCTAGCTGTCTTCAGTGGCACCTGCGGCTTTCATCATAGGAGCTGCTTAGGGGCTGGAACTTCGGAGCGGGGAGATCTAGAGATGGTGGCATCCAATCATCCTCCCCCCCACCCCCCCGCTGTAAGATAAGCCCTCCACCTTCCCCCTTCTTCAGGGATCATTCCCAGGCTCTAAAAGCTGCCTGGCCTTCTGCCTTTCCCACTGTCTCCTTCTGAAACTCCTTTCCCCAAATGCTTTACTGGGTTTACTGGGCAGGGCCAGTCTGGGAAATGGGCAGCTGCACTCCACACAGCAGGGACACCAGGAAGCCTGGACATAGAGGCTAGACAGGACCCTGCCCCCTTCCTGAGGCTCGAGCTGGGGTTGGTGCAGGGCTTACCTTGGCCTTGCTGATGGTGCAGTGCAATGCGTTGTTCTCCTGGTCATAGAGCAGACTGAAGTCCAGGGTACCCAGGGCGGCTGTGGGAGAAGGAGATGTGGGTCAGCACCAGGTGGCTGGGGGGAGCAACACCCTCCCTGTGGGGCTTCAAGAGCCGCATTATCGTTACTTAACGTGAGTTTATTTGTGCATATGTGTACACATACATGTGGCAGGATATGCATGTGGAGGCCAGAGGAAAACTTGCAAGGGTTCGTTTTCTTCTTCCACCATGTGGTGTATGGAGCTTTAATTCGGGTCACGGGAGTTGGTAGCTGAATTGTCTCGCTGGCCCAACAGTCACATTGCTATCAAGATTAAAAGATTTATTTGGTGGTGTCTGCTTTTAGTCCCAGAACTTGGGAGGCAAAAGAAGGTAGAGCCCTTTGAGTTTGAGATCTACAAAGTGAGCTCCAGGTTAGTCAGAGCAACTCTTTTTTCAAGACAGG
Source organism: Microtus oregoni (assembly GCF_018167655.1). Lineage (NCBI taxonomy): Eukaryota > Metazoa > Chordata > Mammalia > Rodentia > Cricetidae > Microtus > Microtus oregoni. Next base: position 23,069,512 of record NW_024543074.1, on the reverse strand, counting down.
TTTCACTGTGGTTTTAGAGTCTGTCCTGGAACTAGCTCTTGTAGACCAGGCTGGCCTCGAACTCACAGAGATCCGCCTGCCTCTGCCTCCCGAGTGCTGGGATTAAAGGCGTGTGCCATCATCACCTGGCATAGAGCTACTCTTTCAAAAACAAACATATAAATAAATGAATAAACAAATAAAGTTTATTTAGAAGAACCATAAGGCAAATATGTCCATCACAGTCCTTAGAATATATGAACATGGGAGGATGGAGAGACAGCTCAACAGTTAAGGGCACTGTCTGCTCTCCGAGGTCCCAGGTTCTGTTGCCAGGACCCACATAGTGGCTCACAACCATCTGTAACTCCAGTTCCAGGGGACCTGACTCTCCCTTCCAGTTCGGTGAGCACCAGGCATTACACTGCTACACAGAAATACATGTAGACATAATAACGATATAAATAAAATAAATAATAAGCAAATAAATAATTTAAAAAAGAATGTATGATCATGAATCTGTGGAGAAGCTGGTTTCCTGGCATGCTCACATGGGGCACAGGTGAGAACCCCTGGCATAAACCCCAACACGACCGTCTCTGCCCCAACGGACACCAGTTGTCTCCAGCATCTGTCTTCAGGATGCTGCACAAACTAAAAGGTAAAATAATTTTTTTGTGTCTAAATGGCTGGAATTAGTTAAAACAAGCAAAATACGGTTACAGCAAGGCTTAGTGGAACCACACAGGAACGGCAGTAGCGCCATTTTAAACTACACAGATGACTTCCGCATGGAGAGTAAGGAAGTGGATAGACCCACAGTGCTGAGGACCGCGGGCAGCTGACTTAGGGTGGAGGCACAGGTTCAAACTGACCATTGCTAGGCCAATCCACAGGTCTCAGAAATAAAGCAGAGATGCAGACAGGAATGTGGTTCAGGGGCAGATCACTGGCCTAGCCTGCACTGGGCCATCGGCTCCATCTACAGCACTGCAAAATAAAACAAACACTTCAAGTTCTACCAAAGACAGTAAGAGTCTGCATGTGGTAACAGCGGTTGGCCATTCACTAACTTTTGGGCTGGGAAATCTAGCTTAGTAACAAAGGCCCTGGGTTCAGTTCCCAGCAAGAAAAGTTATCAATAAAGAATGTTACTGTATCCAGCTCAATGGCTGTTGCTGTGACAACAGAGCAGCTACAATATGCCAACTTTGTTATCTATCTCTCCCAGTGAAACACTAAGCCCTCAGATGGACAATATCCTGTCGCTGTTAGATGAGGAGGTTCAGGGATTCTGGGCGGATCACCTAAATCCCACGCGTGGTAACCTGATCACAACCAGGTAGGTGGCTCAGAAAGGGGCTCTCACCTGTTTTGTGCAGTCTGTCCTGTTCCATGGTGATGCTATTTTGAACTAGACGGCTTGGGTGCCCTTGCCTCAGCTTCTCCCACACAAGTAATGACACACAGTGGTATGAGAAAGCAGAGGATAGGCTCCAAGGGGCTGCAGGACCTGACCAGCCTGAGTGGCTGACTGTTGATTGAGCCCCAGGTGACACTGTAGCTCCCTGGTCTCCTGGTCCTGAGAGATCCTAAGTGGGCAGTGACGAGCCAGCTGGGTCCTCATGCTGCTGCCCCCAAGTCTCTCAAGAGCATCAATAAGTTCCAAGGGCCAGGCAGAGGATGCAGCAATAATTGGGTTCAGCTGCCACCTTAGGAACAGCCACTTGCTACAGCTGGGGCCTGCCATGTCCTGAGGGTTCCCAGCAAGAGAGCCAGCAGGGTCTGAGTGAGGGAAACCTTTGAAGTCCCCAGACTACACATGCTTAGATATTTCCCAATCCCTGATTTGTTCCCAATTGCTGGACAGGTCACAACATTGTCTGGTGAGCCAAGAGAGCTTCAAAAGGGACTCTGGGCCCAGTGTAAATTGGGCCATCAGGGGAGGCTTCTTGGAGGAATTGATGCCTCACCCGAGAGAGGAGAAAACAAAAGATAGCAGTTGGCCAGTGGTATGAATGACTTGGAGGGGACATCATAACCACAGGCATCTGGCAGGTGGGGGTTGATGGCTGAAGTGAGGCCAAGATGAAGGAAGGGGTTGGCTGGGACTCTGTCCTCATCAGGATACTGCACTGGATCCTAAGTAAACACACATCAGGACAGTGTCCGCCTTTAGTCACAAGGGCAGGCCACATCATGACAGCCTTTGTGTCTGGAGGGAGGTGGGTCCATCCAGGGCTCTTCTCTTCGCTCTGAGAGACATGTGGAACTGTGTCAGGTGCCCTGCATCCCAACGAGGTGATGCTCTTGTCTCTTTCTAGTGCAGTTGTGAGTGTGGAGGATGACATCTGCTGGTATACTCTGCAGGTTCAAGTCGCAGCTTGGCATGTCCTTGCTGAGTGACTTCAGACAGTTGCCTCATCTGCAGCCTGGAGAGAACTGTAACCTCCTCCTGGCATGTGGGGCTTGTCAGGTGGTTACAGGAGCAGCAGACACTTTTAGAGCTCTGAGCTTGCCCCTCTAAGGACTTTCTGGAAGGGACTGCCCTAAACTGGATCACCTTCTCCCTGCCTTTGGGAACATGGTATAGAAGCCATCACTTAAGCTTTTCTGCATAAGCAGAGTCATTGCTATGACTAACAATGATTCTGCTATGGGTCACAGTCACAGTGAGACAGAAGGATGTGAAGTAATTACTCCACCGGGGGTCCTAGGTGGTACCTCACTTTCCTGCCTCCTCCCTTTGCTCCTGCTTCTGATAGCACAAACAGTTCCTTTCTCTTGTAAACCAGGTAATAATAGTTAGAACTATGTTCAGACTAAGAGTCCCTAGATCTGGAATGAGCTGCAAGTATCTTCTCCTAGTGGAAAATGCATGCATTAGTGAAATGCATGCCCTTTGCTGCCACATCCTCATCCTCAGGGGAGCAAGTGAGGATGCTGTGGGTGAGAATGCTACAGAGGATACCATAACTGAGGATGCTGAAGGTAAGGATGCTGTGGAAAAGATGTTGTGAGTGAAGGTACTGTGGGTGAAGATGTTGAGGGTGAGGAAGCTGCTGGTGAGTATCTTGAGGGTGTAGATGCTGCAGGAGAGGATACTGTGGATGAAGATGCTATGGATGAGGATGCTGAGGGTGAGGATACCGTAAATGAAGATGTTGCAGGAGAAGATGCTGAGGGTGAGGATGCTGCAGATGAGGATGCTGTGGATGAAGATGCTATAGGAGAAGATGCTGAGGGTGAGGATGCTGTAAGTGAGGATGCTGAAGATAAGGATCCTGTGGATGAAGATGCTATAGGAGAAGATGCTGTAGGGGAGGGGGAGATGCTGAGGGTAAGGATACTGCAGATGAGTATCCTGAGGGTAAGGGTGTGGCAAGGCCACCCCACTGGGTTTCTGCAACATCATTCTGCAGGGCTGATGGCTTCATATGACAGTCAGTTTGCATGATGTTCAGTTTAGGATACCTGTTCCCTGATGACTTCACCCTGAGGACACTGCCTCAGGCACCTTGGGATCAGCAAGCAGCAGGTCAGTGTTTATGGTGGAGCCACTCAAACGGCTTTGCTGTCCGGTCCCTTCCCAGCAGGAAGGATTTGGTGTGATACCACATGTTACAAGCACATCCTCTGGGGTGTTTGCCTGTGTCCCAACCCCAGAGGACAAGTCCAGGAACGTGCCTCTTGGGACACTAACATCTGATACCACCACCAGAGAAGAACAGTGTGCCTGGTGTGTGGCCAACAAAGGACTGATGAATGTCTGGTGCCACTGAAGTCCTAGAAGAAATTCTACCTTGTCATCAGAACATCGGTCGCCATTTTGAGAGACTGCATGTGTGGAGGAGCTGTCTTAGGGAACACATGACCCCAAGTTCACCCTTTCCATTTATAGAAACGAGGTTCAGAGAGGGGAGGTGGCCAAGTGAGAGTGGCCCCACAAAGCTGGGGATTCTGTCTTAAAAAGCCTAGTGGCTTCCTAAAAGTTTTCCTTCACCATCCTGAAGATGCAGATGAAGGGAAGGGGCTAGGGGCGTGGCTCAGCAGTAGAGCCCTGACCTCACATGCACAGGCCCTGGGTTCTTGCCTCAGCAATGGGGCAGGGGAGGCAAGGATAGGATAGGGACTCACTGCTAATCTGAAGGGCCTGGGCAGAGTGGCAGTGGTGGTGGTGGAGGGAATGGCAGGGCTCAAAGGACAAGAGAGAGTGTCTTTCTGTGAGCCCCAGGATCCTGAGGGCCCTGCCCTCAGCGCCACTCAGATCACGTGCTTTGATGAAAGTTTACATCTTTGGAAAAATAATGAAGGTTGGTCACTAATGGGCCTCTGAGAGTTGTCACCGGCTTGCTGATAATTATAGCACTTTAATGGGGCTAATTCAGAGAGAATCAAGCTCAGGCCCCTGTTGCTTCCTCTAAGGCTGAGTGTTCCTCAGCAGGGCCTATTCAGACAGGCAGCTAGCTGGCCATGACCTTGGTCTGTACTTGAACTCACTTGACCCATTCACCCCTGGGAATCAGAAATCAGTCCTTTTTGTTTTGTATTTGGAAGAAAAATGTCAGCCTCTAAAACAGTTTCTCTGGAGCTGAGGGGATGGCTCAGTGGGCAAGGGTACTTGCTTTGCAAGCCTGATGACCCAAGTGCAATCCCTGGGATACACAGAAAAGTGGAAGACCCAACTCCACAAAGTTGTCCTCCGACCTCTGCATGTGTGTGCTATAGCACAGTGCACCCCTTCACATCACACATACACAATTATAAATACAATAAAAATGCTTTTTTAAATTGGCATGAAATCACAGAAAATTACCAAGCCTGATTCGAAAGCACTTCATAGGCGAGGGAACTGAGGTAGCGCACTTGGTAGGCACTGTGGGGGAGGCCGCAGAGGAAATCAGCGATACACCCTTCACAGAGTCTAGACTAGAGACAGATTCAGACCGTAGGCTCCTCTGACCTTCCCTTCAAGCCGTTCAAACTTTTATCACATCCAGGACAAGATTTGACTGCCTTGATTCCCCATTTAAGCCTTTCACTTTGACCTCATCCTTCTTCCCTTTGTATTTCTGACACCTTGGTTCCTCTGCTGCCCCCAAAACCTCCTTCCACTCTGCTGGCCTTCTTCAGAGCAGAGGCCTCCGTGGATGTTTGCCTCCCTATCCCTTGCTGAGTTTCTGTGAGCATCCTAAGACCAGAGACTGTGTGCAATCCAGTCCGTGCTCGGCTCTCTGTGACCCCTGTACTGCGCCTGAAATACGGTTGGCGCTGCACTGTTGAATGTGAAATATGGCAGAGGTCTGGCCAGAGCATGACCGAGGCTCACACAAGTTCCGGGTGAAGGAAGAGGCCATATAAACCAGTGACTGGAATCTGCCCATGCCCAGGAGAACCTTTCAGGCAAACCCAACATCGGTTCTCTACTTCACCCTTGCTCCAGACCTCTGTGGGCACCTGTCCTGACCTAGCTGAGTGAGTCATTTGGGAACACAGACACGTGATGCAATTCTAGCCAATGAGACAAAAGGACAGGTCTCCTGGGAACTTCTAGGAGAGATTTTTCTGGATCCTAGACATGAGAGTAGAAAACTTTTTTTTTTTCTTTTGGTTTTAAATCAAATCTAGAACCTTGTGATATGTGATGCCTGGACCCACAGCAGCCACCTTGGGTCACGAGGGTCCTGCTCAGTTGATGGAGAGTGACAGCATCACTGTAACCATGTTTCACAGCTGATGTTCCTCACCCATATACCCTTGGGAATAGGAAATCTGCCCCGATTTTCAGCCCAAGAGGGAAAGAGCTGGCTGAGCAGGACTGACAGAAGCCTCATCACCAGGGATGCTGGAAGGCTGCTCCAGTGTACCATGGTGTCTGCAGCGGGACCTTTGCTCCCCTGCTGGGTCGACCTCCTCTGAATTGATTTCATGGTGCTTGCAACCCAAAGCCTCTTAGTCAACGCAGCTTTGGGGTCCAGGTTCCTCTGTAGATGGGGAGCAGATAGCTTGGAACATGCGGAGCAGAAGCCTAGGGTGATGCTGCATCTTCTTCACTGGCCTAAGCTCAGCAGGGAATGAAGGGTGTGTGTGTGTGTGTGTGTGTGAGTTGTGTGTGTGCATGTGTGTGTGTGTTGTGTGTGTTTATATTCTTGTGACCATGCTTGCACACTTTGAGGTGACCAGCCAAGGAAGGGTTTAAAGAGGAGAACAGGGCCAAGCAAAGAGGCTGTTTTTATCCTCTGCTTGGACAACAGAGCAACCGCCCTCATTTCTTTTCGTCTGAACAGATAATCCAATAATTAGAGCAGCAAATAGCATAACCCTGGCTAAAGCTATAATGAACCATCTGGCTTGAATCACTTAGGCTTATTCTGAGGGATCTGGTTGTCAGAGCTCGGAGGGTGCACAGCTTGGGTACCAGGTACAGGGTGGTCTTGCTCTGTGCTTCCTCACCCACGAGAGCCACAGTCCTCATGTTCTCAGCCCGATGAGATGCAAGCCTCCTGGCTCAGCCTCGTATCCACTTCCTCAGCAATGCAACCTCCAGGCCTCTTCTCCACACTTCGTTAATGTGTCACAGTGATCTGGGTGTGGCCAGCCCCCAGGTTCAGCTGAGAGAGCTGTATCTAGGACCCTGCTCATGTGAGCCTGTCCCCAGCTAGGACACCTGTGGCTGAGCCCAGAGCCTCAGCATGGTTCCCTCTGTGCCACCCCCAGCCACTGAAACAGTATCGAGCAAACACTGTGCAGCCAACTAACAGGAGATGGGGCTTCTGGTTTGTTTTAGTCTTTGTGGTGGGGTTTCAGGTGAGTCAAAAGGACTAGGTTTCTCCCTTCTAGGCCATATGTCATCCTCTGGGCCTCTAAGGCACCTGGAGTGTGGCCTGCAGCTCAGGCACAAGCTGTATTCACCTGCTCACTCCCCGGGCTGCAGGCCGAAGGCTGGAAATGGGAACCACTTCCTAGCCTCTCTTCCCAGGATGGCTCTGGGTCCCCCAGGAGGGTGACTGCGGTCCTAGTTAGAGCCTCCCCAGAGGCCTGTCAGCCTGGATCCTTGCACAGAGTGCCAGGAACTGGGCAAGGGAGTAAATCCAGGGCACAGCTCTGTAGACTTTAATAAATTCTGCCCACCCAGTTTTCCGCAGTCTGCAGGACAGCAGAGGGTGAGGCCTGCTCCTCAGTCTCTGTGCTTGGGGGTAGGGCCTTGGTGAGAGGGTCCAGGCCTAGAATACACGGTGTTCTCAGGCGGGGCTTGATCCACCTCTGTTGTTGATGGGCTCCCTGAAGCGAAATGCGGAGTCTGTTGCCAGAGCAGCGCAGTGAACTCCCATCTTCAGTTCAGAGGCACAAGTTATGCCGGGGAAAAGCCAGGCCCTTCCCTAGAGGCCCTGGGAAACACCCAGGTCAGGCACAAACCACCACTGTCGCACCAAGGAGGAGCTGCTTTTGCCACGGGGAAGCTGGTGTGAGACTCCCATACCCCACAGTCCCATGGCGACCGTGACTAGGTTTTGAGGCTGGTTCTTCAGGTCTAAGTGAACCAGCTTGGAGTCACAGTTGGGCAGGGGCTCTTCCATGAAGCGACCCCCATTTTCACCCCCAAGTAAATCCACTGGACTCCAACTACAACCTATTTCCTCCTTGGCTTCCCGGATGGTCCCCGGTGGGCCGGCCAGGCACCCCCAAGGACCACACAAGACGCCAGAAGTGCTCCTGGCCTGGCTTGGGAGACCCTGGTGTCCCCTGGGGCTGAGTCCCAGATCCAGGCTGGGGACCCTCCTGCCTCAGGAAGCCGGCGTAACAGGTGGGCGGAGGTCCGCGGCCAAGGCCAGCGTTGCGGTGGGGTCCGCGGACGCGGGAGGAGGAACCGCCAAGGTTTTTCCAAAGGACAAGCGGCTCGCGGTCCTGCTCCTCGGCCCGCGCACCAGCAAAGCCGCGGCGCTGCGGGCCGCTGGGCCCGCCCTAGCCGCCACAGGGTCCCCAGCCGGGAGCTACCGCGCGGCCCGCAGCAACTGGTGTCTTCCCGGGGCGCAGCTCCGCCCTTCCCGGGAACAAAAGCCGCCGCCCGCGCTGAAGCTCCCAGAGCGCGGGCCGGGAAGGGGTGCGGGGCGCGCTCAAGGGAACGGAGGCCCGGAAACGGGGCGCCCCCAGAGGACGCCCCCAAACTTCCCTGCTCTCGCGTGCGGGTGTGCAGGGCGGCAGCGGCGCATGCCCTATGGGGACCCGGGCGCGGGGAGGGGGCCAGCAGCGGGCGACCGGGAAACTTACTGCAGTCGTCCGACTCATAGCCGTCGGCGTCCGGCTCATCTTCGGGGGGCTTGGCAGGCGGCCTCGCGGGGCTAGGGCTGGGGCCGGGGCTCGGGCTGGAACCGTAGGCTCCAAAGAGCTGGTCCACATCCTCGTCGTCGTCGCGGCCGCCGTCGGAGGGACTGCGGGGGCCGGCGCTGGCTGCGGACGGGCGCGCGGGGGCGTCCGGGGGCGCGGTGGCGCGGGGCGCGGCGGTGGGTGGCAGGCCCCGCGGGAAGCGGGGGAAGTAGTCGGAGATCTGTTTGATGGGCCGAATGGGCCCCGGGCACACGTCGATGGCCATATGCTCCTGGATGCTGATGGTCGCCTTCTCCCCGCGCCGCCGGAGGGTCATGCAGGCAGCGCCGCGGCGCGCGGCCCGGCCCGGCCCGGTATGACCCCGGCCCGGGGGCAACTCAGCGGGTCCCGCGGGGCTCGGCGAAGGCCGCGGGCATCGCCGGCGTGGTCCCCGGACGGCCCTGACGCGGTTGCTGCCTGCTTGGCGGCGGCTGGTGCGAGTGAGTGTGGGGCCGGCAGCAGGGGGCGGGCCCAGCCCGCGTCACCCGGCAGCAACCAAGCGGTGAGTGTGCGGGCTGCGCGCGCGGGCGGGCGGGCCGGCGGGCGCGGAGAGAGCGAGGGAGCGAGCGAGCCAGGAGAGCAACCACTCACTCGCGCTCACACGGCGCGCACACACACACGCGGGAGACGCGCAAGGCCACTCGGAGCCTTCCCTCACTTACACTCGCAGGCCGGGACCCGCGTGCCACTCATTCTCCCATGAGGGGCTGCAGCCACTCTTGCGGGACATGCGCAGGTGTGTGGGGCACTACAAACACACACGAACGTGCGTAGAGATAATCAGTGGAAACGGTCACCCATTGGGGCTACAGGCTACAGGCACATGCAGTGGTGGCAGATGCTATGGCACGGCACACCTCCCCAACAGGCATATACATCCAAGAAACACATGTTCTCAAGGATGCCCAGGACACGGACTCCCGTGCTGTGCTCAACTAGCAGAACTCTAGCCATAGAAACCATTTGGGGATGTGGCCGTGAACTCCTCAGAATCCCCCTCCTGTGCAGAGGCAGGTGGGCAGGCCACAGGGCTACCCTCTCGGGTAAACAGGAACAGGCTGTTTACATCCTGGCATGACCTGTCCCAGGTCACTTCTGGGACAGTCTGTCTGCTCACTTCCTCTCAGGTCACAAGCAAACTGGAGATTTTGTGACCTGGACCGGGCTCTTCTTCATTCAGTCCCTGAATGGTTTGAAAGACCCACCAGGACAGACTGGGTGAGGACTTAGCCCAGGGCATGGTCAGGATTGGGAGAGGAAGAGACCTCCGGACGGGAATGATGCCTGAGTCTGGGAGTAAACCCCAGACTTGTGCCTCCCCTGGCCAGGCAACTAAACAAACCCCTGCCGGCCTTCTGGGTACAGCTGTGCTGGGAACGGGCTGCTGCTTGCACAGGTGCGTCTCCAGTAAGCCCTGGTCTGGCGGGGATGGAACCCTGTTTACCCTGCTCTTCGCTGACAGAGGGAGAGGCTTATCATTTTGTCTGTGTCCGCCCTATTGCCGACGTTCACGACCTATGGGGGGGGGGTTCGAACGACTTCCACGGGGGTCACCTGAGACCGTCAGAAAATATATTTATATTATGACTCATAACAGTAACAAAATTACAATTATGAAGTAGCAATGTAAATAATTTCATGGTTGCGGGGTTACCACAACATAAGGAACTGTATTAAAGGGTCACAACCTTAGGAAGGTTGAGGACCACTGCTCTATTGAATGTGAATGGAGGTGTCAACCATGAGACCTGGGCAAGGTGAGCCTCCCCTATTGCTCTTAGTTACATCATTTGAGCCCCTGAATCTCAGTCTCCTCATCTGTGGAATGGGACTAATTCCAGTTTCCCAGCATCGTGGTGGAGCTCCACGTTAGTTTAGCATTGAAGATGACAGGCCTGAGGAGCTTCACAAGGCTGCCTTTTCCTCCCTTTTAGAGACTAGACTCACTGGTAAGAAATGATGGAGAATCAGGTGGAGAATTCCTCCCCCTCTTTTCACTTTTCTTTATTTCTTTGTGGCATTGTGACTTGAACCTAGAGTCTCCCACACACTAGGCACACTCTACCACTTAGCCACACCCCAGCCCTCAGTAGTTTTTATTGTGAGAATGGGTTTCCATAAGTTTCCAGTAGGAAACTTTCTGTCCAGGGTTGGTTTTGAATTTGTACCTAGTCTTCTTTGAAGTTCTTACTTTGAGACAAGGTCTCACTAAGCGGCTTGTGCTGGCCTTGGGCTCACCTTCTGATCCTCCACTTCAGCTCTGGAGTACTGGATGACAGCCTACTCCTCCGGGCCTGGCTTTTGTGCGTGGGTGGCCACCTGTCTTTGTAACATGTCCTGCTCTGCCACATCCCCAGTCACCATTTCACTGATCCTTTTACTGTCCCCTCATGGAGCCAGAGGTTCTTGTTCCCACTTTGCAGCTAAGGAAACAGAGAACAGCACTGGGGGACTGCTGGTTGCTGAGAGCTGCAATTAAGACCTAACGGAGGGCTGGGTATGGTGGCAAAGACCTTTAATTCAACATTCAGGAAACAAAGGCAGGATTGCCACAGGCTTGAGGGCAGCCTGGTCTACACAGTGAGCTCTAGACCAGTCAGGGCAGCACAGCAAGACCCCTTCTCAAACAGTGCAATCTTGTGTTCATTTGTTTCCATTCTCCTGTCCCCCCCTCCTTCCTCACCCCTACAGAGCTTGCACTCCAGGATCCCCACGAGGCTTCTTGGGTGGGGGTGGAAGGGCTGAGCTTCAGGGATTACAGGGCAGTGAACTGGCCTGGTGGCGGGTGCTGGGAGTGGAGATTCTGAGTCTAAGGAGGGACGAAGGTACCTGGTCTCAGCAGGGCGGTCCTTCTACAATGACTAAAGGGGTGGCTTTTACTCCTTATGCAGGCAAACTGTGACTTTCCCTATGCCAGGGGTAGCAAGAGGTGCCTGTAGCATGAAGTGGGTATCCGAATACAGCAGCAGAGCAGCCTTCACATTCCTGCAGGAGGAACAAGAAAAGGTGAGCGTCATCTTGGGGACAGGGAAAGTGAGGCTTCAGGTCGGCAAGGGGAGAGCACGTGGGACTGGGCACAGGAGCCTGGGTATATCGACTCCTGACCCTGTGTTTTTTTTAAGCCAAAGTCTGACCCGTGAGTTCATGGGGAGACTGGGACAGAGGAGGGGCTGACCAGTTCCTCCTGGCTTCTTGACCATTTGAGGAAGGGCTTTCTGGAAGAGCTGCTCACAGTTCTTCGCCCCATGGGAGCTAGGATTAAAGGGATTCTAGACAGAGGATGCCTAACACACTATCTGGCTGGTAGGAGGCACTCTTGTCATGTCTTCTGGGTGTAAATGTCATCCTATGCCACGTGCCTGCCTCAGTTTCTCTATTGGGTGAATGTAGTCAGCTGCTTCATCTGTTGCCAGGACCAGATGAGGATACAGACAGGAAACCTGTTGAGAAATGAATGTTCTTGCCAGTGCTGAGTACCAGCTGGCAGGGGGCGGGGTTCTCCAAGCAGCTGGATATGTCCAAGCCTAATCAGTCATGTTGCTGGGGTGGGCAGCTCCACAGAGGAACTCCCCCCCTCCGAAGGCTCAGTGAGTGCAGTCTGCTTCCCCCCAAACTCTCTCCAAGGCCCTCTACAAATAAAATGGACTCCACAAGGGCTGTCTGGGCTGTCTGTCCCACTGTGATGGATGTCTATGAATAATGCGGATTCCAGGGCTCTACCTCACACCCGCTGATCAGAAGAGGTGTGTGCAATGCCAGGTGTCTCAACAAGTACCTCTAGATGATTTTTATGCACAGCCAAGGCCGCGAATTGCTAGGTTAGGAGGTGCTAATGGTTTGATACTCTGATGCTCAAGCGCAGGTGCCCCGCCCACAGTTCACAAATATCACACATGCCATTAACAGCACCTCTCGGTATTTAGTAATGTGATGCTCAAGCTGCAGGTGCCCCCCCAGTTCACACACGTCACAGTTCACACATGTCACACTTCACACACGTCACAGTTCACACATGTCACACGCACCATCGATAGCACTTCTCAGTTTTTGGCAGAAGCCACCCCATAGTTCACATATGTCACAGCTCACACATGTCACAGTTCACACACGTCACAGTTCACACACGTCACAGTTCACATGTCACAGTTCACACATGTCACAGTTCACACACGTCACAGTTCACACACGTCACAGTTCACACACGTCACAGTTCACACACGTCACAGTTCACACACGTCACAGTTCACATATGTCACAGCTCACACACGTCACAGTTCACACACGTCACAGTTCACACGCGTCACAGTTCACACGCGTCACGGTTCACATGTCACACATGCCCTCGACAGCACCTCTCAGTATTTAGCAGTTCTCCTCCGAGGAAGTAAGTGCTTGACAGGAGTTATGGGTGTGGTATCTGGGGAGGGGAGCATTTCTAGAAAGATTTGGCCAGATCAGAGTGAGGAGCTTGATTTGGCCTCCTTCTTGGTCCAGAATGGACCTTTCCCTTTTGAAGGTGACATACATTTCTTCTTAGTTTTGAGACAGGGTCCCTGTAGCTCAGGGATAGCCTGGAGCTCAGTATGTAGTTGAGGCTGGCCTTGAACTTCTGACCCTTCTTCCTCTGCCTCTCTAGTGCTGGGACTACAGATGACATGCCATTTGTTTTTGTTTTTCGAGAAAGGGTTTCTCTGTAGCCTTGGCTGCCCTGGAACTTGCTCTGTAGACCAGGCTAGCTTTGAACTCACAGAGATCCTTCTGTCTCTGCCACCCAACTGTTGGGATAAAAGGCATATGCCACCACCACCCAGTCAGGTGACCTGCATTTTTGAGGAAATGGCCTCTACTCAGCAGTTGGCTGGATGTCCTTGATTGGTGTCCTGAAGTACAATTAATAAAAACTCAGGGTCAGAAATTGGGGTTCAACCTGAAGATTCAAAAAGCAAAACAGCCAGCCACTGGCTCTTACCTCGACCTCAGTCTGAATGATGATCCTGCCTTTAGGAACCTCAGAATGAGACTGTCTGAGAACTGTCTCCCCTCGTTTTATATTCCTCTCTAGGGTTGGGATCAAAGGCATGCTCCACTGGGATTAAAGGCATGCACCGTCTGATTTCTATGGCAACTAGGGCAGCCACAGGGATTAAAGGTGCATGCCAGTATGACTACTGGGATTAAAGGTGTATGTTACCATAACCTGGTCTGTAAGGCTGACCAGTGGGACTGTTTTACTCTCAGATCTTCAGGCAGTCTTTATTTATTAAAATACATTTAAATGCCACCACATTTCTCCTTTTTGTCTAAAAAAAGAGAAGGCTATAGCTAATATAAGAAAAAATATATTCAAAAAGTACAATAACTATATACAATATATACAGGCAACACATCAACAATGTCTAGTTCATTTACATTTGACAAATTCAGAGAAAATACTTCATATCTATTCTATCTTGGTGAGTTCAAAATCTTATACCTAACTTATTTTCTATCACAACTTGCTTTGATAAACTATAAATCTTCAACTCCCTCAGAGACCCAAGAAGGAAATAATATTAACTGAGTAAGCAGGAAGTGCAAGCAAGCGACTTCCAAAAATGTGTGTAATGACAGAAACAGCTGGCTGCCTGGATAGTCACCCAAAGTTCCTCTGCAGTGTTGGGGCTCCATCTTCTGCCTACAAGCCTAGCATACTCAACAGACTTTTCTATGTAGCAGGATATTTTGTGTCCTGCTTGTTTAATTAGGTCAGCATAATGTCAGCAGTTGAGGCAGGGGCATTTTCTTGCCCAGTGGCTTACTTTTGCTACAAAGAAAGGAAACTCCATGTGGAGTTTCTTTGATGTCAATCATCTTCTCTGAAGTAGATTGGTGCTGCCAGAAGCAGACATGTCTCATTGTCATAAAAAAGAAGAACCTAGGTTATTAACACATCTTAAATGCCATATTCTGTAGATCTCTGAAATGTTTGAAGACAACCTATCTATCTAAATTATATCTTTGTTTGACCTTGAAAACATACCTAATGTGACTACAAGTTTGATTATACTAGGTGATTAACTACTAACCTATATTTGTTTATTATGCTAAACAGTTGGTAATAATAATTTTCAAGGACTAGAAATTTGCATTACATTGTTAAATGCACTATATATCTTGAACAAGATTAGAAATGATGTACAGTATGTTTTAACAAAATTAATCTTAAATTTGTAACAATATATAAAATTTGTATACAATATACAAAAGTAAAACCAATGTAAAACTTTTAAAACTAATAGTCGCTTTTAAAAAGTAGATTATTTTATCATATCTATATCCTCCCTTTTTCTTTTCGGAGTAGATTCAATAATCTACCTTTCTATCTTATCATATTTATATCCCCCTTTTTCCCCCTTTTTCTCCTTCCTTCCTTCCTTCCTTCCTTCTTTCCTTCCTTCCTTCCTTTCATCCATCCATCCATCCATCCTGGAACTCACTTTGTAGACCAGGCTGACCACCTTGAACTCAGAGAGGTCCTCCTGCTTTTGCCTCCCGAGTGCTGGGATTAAAGGCATGTGCCACCACTGCCTGGCCTTTTTTTTTTCTTTCCTTCAAAACAAGAACCCTAAATCTAATCTCCTTTGTTTAGCTTTTTTCCTGACCATTATCCATAACAACTTGCAACCAACACATTAAACAAAGACAAACATCCATAATCTACTTTGTGGGGGAGGGGGAAATATGGGTGTAGTTTTCTAGGCTACTTCCTGCTTATTGGAGGTGCCAAAAATCTTTTTTTTCCTCTTGTTCACGTGTGATTGAGTTTATTATAGAGAAAGGTAACAGAGATTGGGGTTGTGTAAGAACAGTCAGACACAGAACTAACGTAGGCTTAGCAGCCCAGCCATGGGTCTGCCTGGTTCTTCCGCATCAAGAAGTTAATCTTTCGAACCATTTCCATGTCGTAGATCCTCCGGCATGTTTCATAGCTCTCCCGCTGGCGGCGGTGGCAGGGCTTCTCATAGAAATGCTGCCGCTTTATGACCTCAGTAAGCCCATCAGTAGTGAGGATTCTGTTCAGGGTTCTGTATGCACCTTCCATGTTCCCCTCCTGAACCATCACAGTCCTGGCAATGAACTTCAGGTGTTTAGCCATGGCCTCATTTCCAAATCTTCATCCTTCAGGACCTACAGGCTGCGGCCATAGCACTCGGACTCCAGGGCGCTCCCGCCAAAAATCTTGTGGGGACCCAAAGAATATTTAAAATTATGGTCAAGTCCTTACTGGAGTAATCTGTGAGGCTGGGTCATCTCAGCCAGCAGTCTTGAGGCTGTTCTGGATGCAGAACTCAGAGGAAACCGCAACAAATGTACTCTGAAATGTTGGATCATCTGGATCATCTGTTTCCATTGGAGATTTTTCAGGGATTCTTCCTTGAAGGCAGTCTTTATATATTAAAATACATTTGAAATGCCACTACAGTATCCCTAGCTAGTATACGTGTGTCTGGGGAGGAAAGGACATTGGTGGTTCCAGCCTACCGCCACCCCACCCACTACAGCTTGTCCTTCCTTCTCTGATGGAAGGAATCTTGCCAGGTTATGTTGATAGACCTTAGTTTTATTAATGGGTTTTTTTTAACCCAGAAGAGAGTTCGGCAGAGCAACTCCAAATACTGTTGCTGGTTGGTGGAGAGTTGCCTTCCAGGGGTTCTTGTCCGTTCATTTATTCATGACTCCACATTTCAACAAATGTTTACCCAGCACCTCCTCGGCATGCTGCAGTCTGCAGGGGGCTGGCGATGAAATGAAACCCCATTTTTCTTTAGATTCTGGATGAGGGATGGTAAATCAGGAGGATTGGGAACCAGTCGCCCTGGGGGGCATCTGCCTTCTTTGTACCTTTGCACACGCTGTGGTCTGAGTGCTAGCCCGAGCCGTGAGCTTCAGTGTTTGCCGTTAGCTGGTGTCTGCTGCAGGGCAATGATGTACTAAGTGACATTAAAACGTGTCTTTCTGATAATTTATCTTGTGCATTCTCATAAACACATCGCCCTCGTCACAGTACATTTACGAGGGCTGGGCCTAGCAGAAGGGACAAGTTAACACTTACCTAATGAGATTCTGCAGATGTCAAATGCTTAGGAGTTTGGTAATGGGCTAAATGGCCCAGAAAGGGGTTTGGGCTTCCACTTCTCCTGCAACACCCATTAAATATGGGTCTTGGAGCCCCTCACTTCACTTGCTCTCCTGACCTGGAGGCCTGGAGAGACAGAGGGCCTGGCTCCATGTTCAGTGAGGCAGACCTGGGACTCACAGCCAAGTTTTCTGATATTTGGTCCTCACACATTGCAGGTAGGGAAGGACTAGACCCTTCCCTCTATACTAGCCAGGACTGGGCTCTGTCCCTCTGTACTGGCCAGGATCTAAGCTGCCAGCCTGGACAGAGGCAGGTTCACCTGCCAGGAGAGACAGCCTAAAGTCAGATCATCTCTACGGAGATCAGAGGTCACCCAAGGCACAGTGTTATGTCCTTGGGAACCCCCAGAAATGACCTACAAGGTTAGGAAGGTGTGGTGTGAGGCTTAGGTTGGGGGCAGCGCATCACTTCCAGGTTAGAGGTTTCTGGAGTTCAAAGCTTTGGTTCAAGGAGTCTTCAGCACGGGATTGAACACTCCAGTATTGTAAGTGGGCTAGATAGAATGGCAGGCACAGGCCCGAGGCTGTGACTCTGATAAAATGCTTGCCTAGAACGTGTAAGGCTTTGGGTGTGATTCTCCAGCTCTGGGTGGGGGTTGGGGAGGAAGAAACTCAAGCTAATAATTTTGAAACCCAAGGCAAATGGCTTCGGATTAATGATGCAATTCAAAAGTATTAACAATGCAAGCAGTAACTTTCAATTATAGTTTGCTTCACTTCTTAAATTTGGAGAATGTTTTCCTCGTATAAAAATGCCTGGAATATAAAATAAAGAATGTCTGCACCCAGCAACCACCTTTAAAATAAATCATTCCAGTTCTTTGAAAAACTAGACACAGGAGCCTGGTGTGGTGGTACACATCTCTTGTCTCAGGGACCCTGGAGGCTTGAGTCCAGGAGTTCAAGGCCAGCCTGGGAAACACAGAAAGACCCTCCGACTGTACTGGGTGTGTTGGCTCATGCCAGTAATCCCAACACTAGAAGTTCAAAGCCATCTTTGGCTCCATATTGAGTTGGAGGCCAGCCTGGGCTATGTGAGACCCTGTCTGAAAACAAAAAACAAAACCCCAAAAGTTAAATATAGAGAGGATGGGGGGCTATTGTTAAGTGGTAAGTAGGCTTAGTGCGATGGAAAACAGGTTCAGAAATGGCTGCTACACAGCCCTTTGAGCTTGGGTCGTGCTGCTGAAATCCATACCTAGGTTAAAATGGGGGGGTGGTGGCCGAGAACCAGGACCAGAGGGTGTGCCTAGCATCCAGTAGGCCCTGGATTTGACCCACAGCAATCCACTGAAGTGACTGAGATGATGATAAACTTCCTCACCTATATTTTAATATTTAAAAAATTACAAATGTGGCTGGGTGGAGGTGGCACACACCTTTAATCCCAGCACTCAGGAGGCAGAAGCAGGTGAATCTCTGTGAGTTTGAGGCCAGCCTGGTCTACAGAGTGAGTTCCAGAACAGCCAGGGCTGTTACACAGAGAAACTGTTTCAAAAAAATTACAAATGTATTTGAAACCTGCGTATAATTGTTTTCCTCTATCGCATTATCATCCAAGGCAAGAATGTTCTTTGAGATAGAATTTGATTCTATCTCTCCACACAATTATTTTTTTTAAATTTATTATGTAAACAAATAATAACTGGTATTGTTTGTATGGTCCAGAACTTCATCTAAGTGCTATCATATTGCACCTGTCCTCTTTGCACAGTTTTGGTATGTGCACATATATATGTGCATGTGTATATGTGTGTTCATGTGCATGTGCATGTGTGTGTGCGTGTGCATATCTGTGTGCATGTGTGTGTGTATGTGTATGTGCGCGTGCGTGTGCGTGTGCATGTGGAGGCAAGAGATCAACCTTAGGTGCTGTTCTGCAGAGCTACCCACCGTGTTTTCTTTGAGATAGGCTCTCTCCCTGGAACCTAGGGCTTGCTGATTAGGCTAGGGTTGGCCAGTGAGCCCCAGGGACCTGCCTGTCTCTACCTCTCTGTCATTGGCATTACAACTGCCTGGTGCTACAGCCAGCTTTTTATGTGAATGCTGGATCAAATTCAAAATTTTTATGCTGGGTTATCTTTCCAGCTCAATTTTTTAATTTTATTTTATTTATTTTTTTTGTTTTTTGAGACAGGGTTTCTCTGTGACTTTGGAGCCTGTTCTGGAACTAGCTCTTGCAGACCAGGCTGGCCTCGAACTCACAAAGATCTGCCTGCCTCTGCCTCCCGAGTGCTGAGATTAAAGGCATGTGCCATTACTACCTGGCCTCAATTTTTTTTTTTTTTGAGGAAAAGTTTTATGTACCTCAGGGTGGCTCTCTGGTTGTTTTTGTCAACTTGACATAAACGTAGATGTACTTGGGAAGAGGGAATCTCACCTGAGAAATTTCATCAGATTGTCTTATAGGCAAGTCAGTGGGGACATTTTCTTGACTGATGGTTGATGTGGAGGGCCCAGCCCCCTGTGGGTGGTTCCATTCCTGGACAGGTGGTCCTGGATGGTATAAGAAAGCAGGCTGAGCAAGACATGAGGAGAAGCCAGTAAGTGACACTCCTCCGGGTTTTCTGTCTCTGCGCCTGTAAATTGTCGCCGTGGCTTCCCTCAGTGATAGGACAGTGACTGGCCATGTAAGCCAGATGCAGCCTTTCCTACTCAAGTTGATTTTGGTCATGGTGTCTATCACAGGACAGAAAGTAACCAGGGTGTTTGTTAGAACTTGCTGATCCTACTGCCTCTGCCTCTGAGTGCTAGCCTTAAAGATACATTGTACAGTTTGGAGAGTAATCTACAGTAGCCATGTTTTTGTTTTTGACTGAGTGAGTTACTAAGTATCTAGTATGCCAAAGTAAAAGATTAAATAAAAATGAATAGTACATAGGTAAGAAAGCATTTAATTGAGACTCAAAGCACTCAAAGAGACCAACTGACGATAGCCCATTAAGGCCATTTGGAGTTCCTCCAAAAACCCCAGGCAGGGCAGAGTGACTCCCCAGGTGAGATATCCAAGTAATATGCCAGTTTCAATGGGCAGAGATGACACCATCACATCCGGTCCTTGTGGCACCCAGCAGACACCAGCTTGGGAAGTTGAGGCAATCAGCTGAAGTTTTTGGCTGAGTTCCCAGCTTCTTTCCCTCATGAACACAACCAGTAGAACATGGTTGGAAATGGCTTACCTTTGAATGTCTTCCAGGACAGTGTGTTTACACTTGGGCTGATTTTCTGTCTCCTCCCCCTATCACCACAGCGTTAGTGGACCAGCCCATGTCCAGACCTTGAAGAACACTTTGACACGGACACAGTTGGGTCCAAAGTGGAGTTGGGCAACCCTCTTTCCAAGGCCTGCTTCTCAGTGAGCTCAAACATCTGGCAATCTACCCCCATAGCACAGGTTACTCCAGCTGTGTGGTAGGGTGCTGGAAATCTACCCCCAAAGCACAGGTTATTCCAGCTGTGTGGTATGGTGCCTGGCAATCTCCCACCATAGCGCACGTTACTCCAGCTATGTGCTATGGTGCCTGGCCTTCAACTCACCTACTTTTTGTTTTGTATTTTTGTTTTTCGAGACAGGGGGGTAGGGTGGTTCTCTAGGTAATAGTCTTAGCTATCCTGGAACTGGTTTTGTAGATCAGGCTGGCCTTGAACTCACAGAGATCCACCTGCACCTAGCTCCTGTTTGCTGGGATTTAAAGGCGTGTGCCACTCCCTCCGGCTCAGCTTACTTATCTTTACATTTATTTATTTGCATGTATGTGTGGGCATGTGTACCATGGTATATATCTGGAAGTGAGAGACAACGTGCAGGAGTTGGTTCTCTCCCTCCACCATGTGGGTTCCAGGGATCGAACTCAGGTTGTCAGGCTTGGCAGCCAGTGCCTTTACCCATGGAGCCATTTCATTGGCCTTGTTTTCCCTCCCTCCGTATTTCCTTCCTTCCTTCTCTCCTTCCCTCCCTCCCTCCCTCCCTTTCTTCTTCCCTCCCTCCCTCTCTTTTTTTCTTCCTTTCCTATCTACTTATTTATAGGCAGGATCTCACTATATAGCCCTGACTAGTGAGAACTTTTATGTAGAGCAGTCTGGCCTTGAGCCCATAGAGATCCACCTGCCTCTGCCTGCAGAGTGCTGGGATTAAAGGTGTGTATTACCACATCTAGCCTCAATTCATTTTCTTACTATTTTATCGCTGTTCCTAAGATTTATTCTGGCGGATGTATATATCTATAGTTGGTTTCACTTCTGCATATTATTCCATGAAGTGAATGTGGTATAATTTATTTCTCCTTCCTTCTGTTTTTGAACAGCCAGGCTGCTCCCTATGCTTTGCTATCACCCCAATACCCTATGGTGTTTATTCCTGTTTTTTTTTCCTCTTTTCTTTCTGTGGTGCTGGGGAACCAAACCCAGGCCCTTGAGCATGCCAGACACCTCCAGCCCTGTTGCTTGGCTTCATTTAGGAATATTTCTTTAGCAGTTCCCAAACAGAGAATTGTTAAGCCCAAGGATTGTGTGGTTTTTAATAAATTCTTTGTGCATGTATTTATTATCATGTGTATAGCATGGTGTGTGTGTGTGTGAGCATATGCACCAAGGCATGCATGTGGAGATCAGAGGACAACTCTGTGGAGTCAGTTCTGTCCTCCCACCATGTGGGGTTCAGATCACCAAGCTTGCTTGACAAATACCTCTCTACCCACTGGCCTATCTTGCCAGCCTTGGATTGTGCATCATTAGCTTGACCATATATTGCAACATGCTCTCCAAATCAATTACCATCATCTCCATTCCCACCAGCAATTCATTTCCTCTTGCTTTCTCCAGGTTCTCCTAAACACTTGTGGTGCAAGAGAATTGTCTGTATTCTGTCAATCATGTTTTAAATAAACTCTGATTGGCCAGTAGCCAGGCAGGAAGTATAGGCAGGACAACCAGACAGAAAGTAGAGGCAGGGCAATGAGAACAGGAGAATTCTGGGACAAAGGAAGCTCTTTGCGCAGTCCTGTCCAGACACCTAAGAAGCAGGATGTGACCTGTCCTGCTGAAAAAGGTATCGAGCCATGTGGCTAACATAAATAAAAATAATGGTTTGATATAAGTTATAAGAGCTGATACGAAGCCTGAGCTAATGGGCCAATCAGTTTATAACCTAATGTAGACTCTCTATGTGATTTTCTCTGGGACTAAACGGCTGGGGGACTGGGCAGGACAAAAACCCCCAACAAGCAGGCCTTCATGTTACACACTTGTAGCAGCAGACTCAAATTTTAGCTGGTTCAAGAGATGTCGATGGGTCTCAACTTCTGCTGGGATTTGTCTTCCTAACTAGGGCTAGTTCATTCCTGCTGCTAATGGTGGGCATGTGGCATCAACAGATGGGCGTGGCTGGGTTGAAAGGCAGCATGGGATTGGCTTGAAGTATCTTTTCACCTGTATGGATGGAACAGCATGTTGCCTTTAGAAGGAGGAAGCAGGCTTGGTGTCCTGAATTCCATCCCTAGAACCCTCATGGTGGAAGGGAAGAACCAACTTACACAGGTTATCTTCTGAACACCACATACATGCTGCAATTCAAACGGGCCCCTTCAACAAGTAAATTTAAAAAAAAAAAGAAATATAAAAAACATTTTTTAAAGGATGCAGTAGGTATGGTATGGAAGCTACATTGATATTCTGATATACTAAAGTTCCTTATCTTGCTCAGATTTACTATTTTGAAATATTTAGCGAGGCAGTGGTAGCACACACCTTTAATCCCAGCACTCAAGAGGCAGAGGCAGAGGCAGAGGCAGGCCAGCCTCATCTACAGAGCGAGTTCCAGGACAAAGGCATACATAAAGAAATCCTATCTCAAAAACAAAGCAGAACAACTCCCCAAATTACCTACATTTTAATTTAGTGTGTGTGTGCGTCTGTCTGTCTGTGTATGTATGTAAGGAGGTCAGAGGAAAACTTGGGGGCGTCAGTTCTCTCTTTATATCATGTGGTTTCTGGGATCTGAACTGAGGTCATTAGGTTTGGCAATAAGGGCCTTTGCCTGCTGGGCCATCTTGCTGGCCCCAAATTTACTAGCAAATAAAAAAGCAAGAGGCATAAAGCAGTGTTTCCTTTCTGTATAAATAAAGGGTCACACACACGTCTGCTCTTCTGTGTATGGAGAGGATATCTCTGAAAGAGTTGACGGGAAACTAAAAAGAGTCATTAATTTGGGAGAAAACTGGGACATAGAGACATTCTTTCTTATTTGTTTGTTTTTTTTTATTATGTATAGTGTTCTCTCTGCAGGCCAGAAGAGGGCACCAGATAGCATTATAGATGGTTGTGAGCCACCATGTGGGTGCTGGGGATTGAACTCGGGTCCTCTGGAAGAGCAGCCAGTGCTCTTAACCACTGAGCCATCTGGCCATCTCACCAGCCCCCATACAGGGACATTTCTGTGGGGCCCATTTTCACCACATGCATGCATTGTCTTATTAACAAAAATAAGCAAATCCAAAAAGAGAGATGAATAATTTTCCAAGAGTTGTTGCTTAATGGGCTCAAGGTTATAGGAAGTTCTGGAAGTAGATCATAGTGCTGAGGATTGGACAGCACTGCGGGTGGGCGCACTGATCTGCTTACATAGAAAGGGTTACAATGGGCGATCGCTGACCGGGCCAGCACTGGCCATGCGACTCTTTTAAGTTGGGCCATTTTTCAGAAAAGTCTTGTTTTTTTTTTGTTTGTTTTTTTGTTAGTTTTTTCTTTATCTCTTTCTTTAGGTTACTGGCCAAAGCCTATGCATGCTTTCTCTGGCACTTTGGGCTTTCTCACACTTCCTCACTTTCGTCTAGCGATTGCTTGCTGATTTCCATGCCTAGCTCGAAAGGCTTGCCTGCCTGCTTTCTTTCACATTCTTAGCTCAGGTTTCAGGGGTTCTGATGCCTTCTTCTAGCTCCATCAGGCATGTGGTACATGCTCATGCAGGCAAATATAATACATACAAACCAACAGACAGACAAATAAAATTGTCCTCAGGCTTAAAAAGTGGCTACAATGCCCGGTGGAGGTGGCGCACTCCTTTAATCCCAGCACTCGGGAGGCAGAGGCAGGCGGATCTCTGTGAGTTCGAGACCAGCCTGGTCTACAAGAGCTAGTTCCAGAACAGGCACCAAAGCTACAGAGAAACCCTGTCTCAAAAAGTGGTTACAATGGTACCTTCTGTGTTATCACATATTTATCTGTGGCTGAGTCTTGCTTTGAAACTTAGACTGGCCTCAAATTTGAAATTCCCCTGCCTCATTTAGTCTCCTGGGTGCTGGGTTTGCAGGTATGAGCCACCACACCAAGATTATGTTATACCTTTTATTTTCCGCAACAACAAAACCAACCAAACAAACAAAAAGCAGCAGCAACAACAACAAAAAACCCCAACCAAATAGTTTTTTTAACATGACGGATGGCGGTCCCATGATCTGCAGCCTTTGAGGCAGGGTCCTTAAAGTAGTCCTCAGTAGTGCTAACCCCCGCTTCTCTTGGAAGCTGCACTCCAGCTGCCACCAATGCCCCCAATGCCCTCTATGTGCCACCTGGATGCTTTTGATAGCCAACATGCAGCTGCAGGCCTAGGCCTCATGATGCCTTCAGCCTCTTCTCCAGCTGCCACATCAGTGGGCCCTATAGCAGCACTCTGTCTGGCTATACCTGGCTTAGGCCTTGAAGTCCACTCCAGTGAGGCCACAGTGAGGTCTTTGGGGGGTTGTTTTCTTGGCCCCTTGGTTCTAGTAGCCACCTCTGACAGAACCAGAGAACACTTAGTTCTTAGAATCTGTTTATTTTTTTCCTAACTCATATCTCATGCCTGGCTAAATCTATGAACTGAAGCCAGGCCTGTCTCAGGGCCTTTGTCCCATCAAATTCCCCACCCCTGGGATATCCTCCCATTAGGTCACCTCAAGTTGGCCCATTCTCATTTTGTAGGTCTTAGCTCAAGGCCAGTTTCTAGAGATGCCAGAGACAGCCATAGAAAGCTGCTATGTCCCTTCCTGTTTATTGCTCAATGTCTGCAGGCTCCTCAGGGACAGGGACCTGGCGCTGACTGTCTCCCAGCTTATGGGCACTCAAGTCGCAGTGCTAAGAGACAGCTGAACCAGGCTACAGGATTACAGGCATTGCATTTGGGAGGAGAGGCCTGCAGAGGCCCACTAGCCTTGGGCTAGCTCTGCTCCTCTGCCTGCACTAGCCGGTGGCCTTGGAGACAGCAGTATTCAGAGGAAGGAGGAGGCAGAGTGGAGGGTCATCCGTCAGGCGAGACGTGGAGTGCCTGGGAAATCAAGGAGGCTGTCTGAGGCACCTTTGCCGCATCTGCCTGGCATTCCCCATCATCTGGGAGCCTGATGGGCAGGAGAGAGCCAGGAGAGCCCCAGGACCACAGCGGTGGAGGAGGGAGGGCTCCTTGCCAATTACCTTCCCTTTCCAGCCCAGACATTTGCTTCACAGTAAAACATTTAAAAACAGATAAATCTCCCGAAGGTGTCGGATTCCATCTGGAACCGTCGTCCCATCTCAGAAGGCAATTATTTTGTTTGAATTATTTTGAATTTTGATACACAAGAGTACATAGACTAACATAATAAACTTGAAAACTACCCACCAAAATCAGTATTTTTTTCATATTTAGAGTTTTTTTTTTTTTTAGTGAAAAATTGTAACTGTGGAGCTGAGGGTCTAGCTCAACGACAGAGTGTGTGCATAGCATACATAAGGTGGATCCCATCCGCAGCACAAGCTCACGTTTTGAGGCTGTATAGCATATAGAATCACGAAAAGTTCAGATGTGCGGAAAAGCACAGCATACATCAGCGTCCATGACCTTCCCAGCTGTGAGATGAGACCCGGGTCCCCCGCTTGACTGCCCCTCACATTCCACTCTGATCTATGGGACGCCGCTGCCTAGCATCCCTGGTCTTGTGTGTGTGTGTGTACGCGCGCGCAGAGGGTGTAGGTGCCCTTGGAGGTCAGAGGGGCATCCACTCTCCTGGAGCTGCAGTGAGTGATAGTTTTGATGTGGGCACTGGGAATCAAACTCAGGTCCTCTACAAGAGCAGTACACCCTCTTAACGGCTGAGCCATCTCCCCAGCCCTTCTCCTGGCCGTTGTATTTAAAAATACAAATACAGGAAGATGGAGATGAAGAGTACCTATTGTTCTCCCAGGGGCCAGGGTTCAGTTCCCAGAAGCCACTTTGAGTGGTTCCTATTACCTATAACTCCAGATTCAGGGACTCTGATGCCTTCTTATGGCCTGTATAGGCACCAACCCACACAACTGTATTTACACACACACACACACACACACACACACACACGCACACAGGCAGAGAATTAAAAAGTTAAAGTAAATGATGTTTGGTTTAAAATTTAAAATTAAAATTTAACTTAAAAATTGGCTCAATATTTAAAAATAAATATGCTTGGTCATGGTGGCGCATGCCTTTAATCCCAGCACTCAGTAGGCAGAATCAGGTGGATCTCTGTGAGTTTAAGTCCAAAGTGAGTTCCAGGACAGCCAGGGCTGTTAGACAGAGAAACCCTATCTTGAAAAACCAAAAATAAATAAATACAAATATAAATTCAATAAAATATCACAGATAAAAACTACCTTTCTTGTGGTCCAGCTTCACCCCAGGAGGCAGGCCCAGTAATGAAACTCACATAGACCATGCCAGACTGAGTTGTGTATTTTTAACACATAAATTTGTTTTGCATTGCTTAGAACTTTGCGTAAATGACAGCAATCCTGTTCCTATCATGCAGCACGCTGTGTTTTCATCCTTGTCTAAGAGGTCTTTTAAAAGCTGCCCTACTGAGGTACAATTTATGCACCGTAACTGAGTATACAACTGGACGGTTTTGGGTACATGTACAGAGCTGTGCGCCCGTCAGCACAATCCAGTTTTAGAACACCCCATCTCTCTCTCCTAAGGCGGCCAGATGCATTTCATCCTCCCCCCCCCCCCGTTTGCTTCAAGTACTTTTGGACAGATCTTGATTCCTTCCCCTCAGGAGGCCCCTGGTGGGTGCTGGCCCATGCTTTGGGGACATTATGTTACCTCAGTTAGTCCTCACGGAAACTTGGAAAAAGTGCATTTTGGAGACAATGACAGGGAGACACAGGGGAGGGTGAGAAGCTCCCCAAGGTCACCCTCCTAGAGACTGACAGACAGGCTGAGCCCCAGGCCAGCCCCAGCCAGTGATTTAGTCCTGGGACCACAGATTTCGCTGCTGGAGGATGGGCCTGTGAATCTGTGACCCCTCACAGATGACAAACAGGCTTAACTATTTGAGTGGCCTGCTCAGGACCCCAGGGACGGGCAGTGGCAGAGCTGAGACTTGGACCAAGTCTGTGTGACTCGCAAATGTGGCTGCCCCTGGTTAGTCTCCTTTACTTCTCTCTCTCTTTTTTTTTTTAAAGATTTATTTATTTATTATGTATACAACATTCTGCCTCGATGTATGCCCGCACACCAGAGGAGGGTGCCAGATCTCAGTACAGATGGTTGTGAGCCACCATGTGGTTGCTGGGAATTGAACTCAGGACCTCTGGAAGAGCAGCCAGTGCTCTTAACCTCTGAGCCATCTCTCCAGCCCAACTTCTCTCTCTTTTTTTTTTTTCTATTTTTTCTCTCCCCCACTCCCCGGATTTTGCTTTGTATCCCTATTTGGCTTGATACTTGTTATGCAGGTCAGGCTGGCTTTGAACTCACACCAATTCTCTTGCCTCAGCCTCCCAAGTGCTAGGATTACTGCTGGGCTCTTTAATTTTATTCTTTGAGACATATTGTCATTACCCAAGTTGGCATGGAATTGTGTATGTGGCTTTGAACTTGTGATCCTCTTGGATCGACCTCACAAATATGCCACCATACTTGGCTCACTTGCCTTTTCTTATGACAGAGAAGGAAACAAAGAAAGTATGATCAGATAGATGGGTATCAGGGGATGGGGAGAAACACATCAGGACAGAGGCTTATACTCACTGAAACATCTGCAAATGCGCTTATCCATGTGAATATGTGTAAACATACTTGCCTGTACACAGCATTATGGGCACACATGTAATATAGGTACACATAGCTATATAGATGCACATCCACACAGGTGTGCCCACACAGGCTATACACACATTGTCCTATAAACACTCAGTCAGAGCTGGTGTTCAGAGGTCCTTTGTTTGCAAAGTGGAGTGTGTGCACATGTGTGCAAGCATGTGCACATGCATATGTGCATGCTTACACATGTGTGTTCTTCGGTGTATGCTTATGTGTGTGTGTGAGGTGGTGACGGGGTCCCCTGGTGGAGCTCTGACAGTCTTTCCATGAAACGTGCCTTCCAGCTGTGGGGCTGGGCCTTAGGGTCCCCTTTTCTGCTCAGGTGCATGCTTTGGGTCTTCAGAAACACAGCTTGGCATGATCTCAGGGATTGGCTGGTTCCATGCTGTCAGGAATGGGAGCCAGCCTCTCTTCCAACTGGCTGCATATTTCTACCCAAAGACCATTCTTACCAGTAGACTCTGCACGTCCTTGAAGCTGCAGAAGGCTAGAGGGCCTCCCTAAAACACCATCTCAGGAATGTGTGAATACACACAGTCCACTCCAGAGTCCAAGAGGTGGGTGTACTGACTACTGCCGCTGCCAGGATGGGGAAACTGAGGCACAGAGGTAACTGCAGGTTTCTGTTCCAGTAAGAGTAGGTTCAAAGCCAGACTGCCTATGGACAGATCCTGCCCAGACTGTGATGGGTTACCCCAGTCCTGGAACCCAGGAACTCTGGTATCTGGTTGTATCTGGTTCTTAAGGCATGGCTCTGCTCTGGGGAGCTGGGTCATGATGATGGGCCTTTGAAAAAGTGCCTTCTCACCAGAACCGGATACAGCAGGAGAAAGCAGAGGAAAATGGAGATTAGTGACTAAGACAGTTGTTATCTGAAATGGACCCTTTTCTCCTGAAATGAGATTGATTTTATGTATAGCTATGTTTCTATGTTCTTCCTTTTTTTGTTAAGACAAGGTCTCACACTGAAGACCAGGCTGGCTTTGAACCCAGGATCTTCCTGCCTGACTTCTCAAATGATGAGATTAGAGGTCTGTTCCACCACATCTTGTGGCTACATTTGTATTCTTAGTTGACATGTTAATTTTGAAAACTTTATTTAGTGTGTGTGTGTGTGTGTGTGTGTGTGCGTGCATGCTTGTGAGCATGTGGAAGTTAGTGGACAACTTTTAGGAATCTATTCTCTTCTTCAACCATGTGGGCTCTGTGTTCTGGGGTCAAATTCATGTTGTTAGGCTTGGTGGCACGAACCTTTACCCCCTGTGCCATCTGGCCAGCTCTTAGCTGCCAAGGTAAGCGGTGAGCACTCCAGCACTGAGCCCCAGCGCTGCTGGGACCTTACCCCTGCAATTTGTTGTCTTGTGGAACCCCTCAAGCTTGAGCCTCTTTGGGGTACCCTGGAATTCTGTTTCCTTTCTCCTTTCTTCTCGGCCCCTTGTGTTCACGCCTGCATTTGCCCACACTTCAGCCGAGGAAGCCTCCCCGGATGTTTGAAGTCTTTATGGTACAGGCTCAGACTCTGGATTGAGTCAACAACAGTAGTGAGAAAAAGCGCTTTCCCTTGTCTAGCAGTCAGCTTAAAGGCCTCTCTAGCCCCGGGAAGCCAGCCAGTTGCTGGGAATGGAAGAAATCAAAGGCCTCTAAGACGAACTAGCTTCAGAGCTGAGCAGGGAACAGCGTGGTGCGGGTCCCGCATGTGGCCTTGCTGCAGCAGAGGGTAACCCGGCACCCTCCTGGCCTCTCTAGGGGTGCTGGCTTCTGCAGAGGAGACATCCTCTGGGTCTGGCTTCTTGGTGCAGCCATTTAGGAGTCTCCTGGGGTTCCAGCTCCCTGGAACTATTTAGCGTGGGATACAAAGAGGTCCCCTTCCTTCTAAAACACCTGAAAAAAAAAAACCCTCAAAATTTACAAGACACTTGTTACCTGGGAAAATGGTGTTCCTTGAACATCTTCAAAACTTCCTATAAAGGCTTGGGGTTTGAGTTCCATAAAACTAGCTAAAAAGCAATCATGGGGGCCAGTGAGATGGCTCAGTAGTTAAAGGGTATTGTGGCTAACCTGACCTCAGTTTTGATCCCCAGATCCCATGTGATGGAAGGAGAGAACTGTCTCTTGCAAGTTGTCCTCTGACCTCCACGTGTATGCCATGGCACATGAATATCACACACAGACACACACGCACATGCACACATGCACGCACACATGCGTACACACACATGCATGCATGCGTGCGCACACACACAGAGTAATTGTTTTTAAAAAGGAATCATAAAGCCAAACAAAATTCAAGCAGGTGAGGGAAATAATAAAATTTCAGTTATTTGAAAGCCGTAGAGAATAGAGAACACTCTTAGGTGCATAGTGGCTGGAGAGAGGTGTGGGGGGGGGGTCAGGCTGAGTCCCCCAGAATGAGTGGTGTTTGACACAACTGGGAGTTGTTCCTTTGAGACAGGCCTGGTGTCCTTATGGTCCCAGGGTCCTGCATCCAAATCCTATTCCTGCTGTAGCGCCCATCACCTGCTGCTATAGCAGTTCTGTGCCCTCTGCTTATGGGAGCGGGCACAGACAGAGAGGATGACATGGCCGGGCAGCCCAATAGTGGCCATTCCCATGTGCCGCCCTGAGTGTGTCATGGGTTACTCATGTCACCCTCACTATTGTTATTTCTGGAAAGTTGAGCTCTGAGAGGTTAAGTCACTTGTCTAAGGTTGAGTCAGTGCAGAGCTGGGAAGAGCTGACATGTGCTAACTGCCCTGACTGGGACCTCTGCTTCCTGTCCTTGAACCCGAGCCTCGTCACTTAGCTGTACCCCCAGCCTGGTCTCTCCTCATGCTGCCATTCATATCTGGAGACTGCAATTCCAGGGTTGGGCTGAAAGCTTCTGTTTCTCTTTTTCTAGGTTTGGGCTCTGACTCCTCCAGTGTCTACTACAGTCTGTATTTTCTGGGTCAAGTAGGGTATAAGGAAAATCACTCTCCTCCTGGACTAATTTATCATCTTGTTATTTCCATTAGCCGACACTGTTGGAGCCCATTCCATCCCAAACTGTTTGAATTCTCTGCAGTACCATTTCCCATTCTAAAAGGGACCTAGGGAAATGGGAGTTGCTGCCTGCAGGTGTGTGAAGGGGGAGAGGACACAGGAGAAGGGGCTGGGGACCGAGACCAGTGGGCACTTTTGTTTTAATCCAGAGGCAGGTGTACCGTGGAGGGGCACGGGGCTCTCTCTCATGGACTGGTGGGGGGAGGCAGGGGTGGCAGTGGCTGCTGAGATCTACAGCTAGGTGTGGGGGAGACTGTGTCCAAGGAAGGCAGAACCACTAGAACGGAGAGGAGGTTTCTGCAGGCTAGCTGACTCTGGGGCGGATGCTGGGCCAGCAAAGCGAGAGAGGCTGCAGAGACTGGCTTTAGTTTTTGACAAGTTTAGAATCTTTAGGAGATGGTGAGGATGAGTATTATGGTTTGACTCTTAAGTGATCCCTGCAAAAGCTCATGTGTTGAAGTCTTGGTACCCAAGAAATGGCACTGCTGAGAGCAAGTTAAGTTATTGGAGTTGTGTCCTTAATGGGATGCTGGAATCCTGGCACCTCCTCTCTTGATTTTCATGTTTCAGTCACCATGACCTGAGCAGCTTTGCCCTCCTCACCCCATGTAATAGTTGTTCTTGGTTTTATTAACTTGACTAAATCTGGAATTAATTAAAACCCAATGACTGTGAGTAGCATGAATCTAATTGGTCTTAATAATAAAAACCCAGAGTCACATATTAGGGGGTGAAAGCTGAAAGATCAGAGAAGTAAAGCAACCAGCCACTATGAAATCCTCAGACCAAAAGGGACTAAGCTCCTGTCTCTTCCCCCCTTATATTCCTTTCTCTGCCCAGCCATATCACTTCCAGTCTGTCTGTACAAACCTCCAGACCTCTATGGTTAACTAATGGCTAGTTCCACAATTTGATCTCCAGGCAAGCTTTATTTGTTAAAACATAAATAAAATATCACCACCTTTCCCCTTTTCTGTTTAAAATCAAAAAGGTTATAACTAATATAAGAAAAACTATATACAATAAGTACAATAACTATATACAATATATACAGTCAATAAATACAACAGCAATGTCTTGTCCATTTGTTTGACAAATTTAGAGAAAATACTTCATATCTATCCTATTTTGGTGAGTTCAAAGGATTGTACCTAATTCACTTTCTATTCTAACTTGCATTACCAAAACTATCTTTTAATGTCTCTCAACCTTATACACTTTACACCTCTTTAGTGAATTTCTTTTCTGAATCTGACAACAAGGAAAACTATAACTATAAAGTCTTCAACTCCATCAGGAACCTGAGAATGCAATAATATTACCTGAGTAAGCAGGAAGTGCAAACAAGAAACTTTCAAAAAATATGAGAAATGACAAAACATCTGGCTGCCTGGATAGTCACCCAAGGTTTCTATGCAATGTTGGGGCATCCATCTTCAGTCTACAGGCCTAGCATGTCTGGCAGGCTTTTCTGTGAAGCAGAATATTCCAAAGGGCTGTCCCACCTTGTCTTGGCAAAGTTCAGCAGTTCTTTCTTTTGTGTCCACTTGTCCAATTAGGACAGCAGTTAATGCAAGGGTATTTTCTTGTCCAGTGGCTTACTTTTGTCACAAAGAAAGTAAACTCCATCTGGAGTTTCTTCAATGCCCATCATCTTCCCCAAAGTAGATTGGTGCTACCAGAAGCAGAAATGTCTCATTGTCATTAAAAATCCCCTATGAAGGCCGGGCGATGGTGGCACACACCTTTAATCCCAGCACTTGGGAGGCAGAGGCGGGAGGATCTCTGTGAGTTTGAGACCAGCCTGGTCTACAGAGCTAGTTAGTTCCAGGACAGGCTCCAAAGCCACAGAGAAACCCTGTCTCGAAAAACCAAAATAAATAAATAAATAAAAATAAAATAAAAAAATAAACCCCCTATGTTATTAAAACATCTTAAATGCCATATTCTGCTGATCTCTGAAGTATTTAAAGACAACATGTCTATCTAAAATATGTCTATTTGACCTTGAAAACATACCTAATATGATTGTAATAGTTGACTATTTACCTGTATTTCCTTATTATCCTAAATAATTGATAATAATAACTTTCAAGGAATAGAAATTTGCATTACATTGCTAAATAAGTTGTATAGGTACAATACCTTAAACAAGAATAGAAATGTTTGTACAGCAGGTCCTAACAAAAATAATCTTAAATTTGCATCAATTTACAAAAATCCATATCAATATAAAATATTTAAAACTAGTAGTTGCTTTTTTGTTTAAAAGTAGATTCATCGAGACCAGCCTGGTCTACAAGAGCTAGTGCCAGGACAGGCTCCAAAGCCACAGAGAAACCCTGTCTCAAAAAAACCAAAAAAAAAAAAAAAAAAAGTAGATTCAATAATCTACGTTTTTATCCTATTTCTATATCCCTCCTTTTTCTTTTCAGAGTAGATTCAATAATCTATCTTTTATCCTATCACTTCTATATCCCCTTTTCCCTTTTCAAAACAAGAACTCTGAATCCAATCTCCTTTGTTCAACTTTTTTCCTGACCATTACAAATAACAAACTGTATCCAACCACCCTAAATAATGACAAATATCCATAACCCATTGAACAACCAAAAACCACCCACCCCACCTTTTGGGAATGTGGGCATCATATTCTTAAAATTACTTCCTATTGTCTGGGGGTGATGGCATCTTTAGGGGATTCTGAAAAAAAAATTGTGTTAATTGAAGTCCTGGGAGAGGTAGCTGTATCATTTGTTGTCCAGTCTCTGTGTAATGAGAAAGTGCAGGGCTCGTCTCAAGTCCTGGCTAGAGTAGTCTGTGAGGCTGGATCATCTAAGCTAGACACCTTGAAATTGTCCTGAGAAGTCTGTAGTTCAAAGCTGATCTTTAGGTGATGTTTGTCAACTTAGTGGTGTTTTCATAGTACTGGTGGAAACGTCATTGTGGGGCCCCATCATATATATATATATATATCTTATAAATAAATTTTGAGATAGTATTTATACCTTAAGAAAAGCCATTAAAGAGTCAAAATAAAACTAAAGGATTGTGAAGTTAGTGGCAATAAAATAGTCCCTAATTTTTGTTTTTCTTCTGTACCATATCAGGTGGCTCCTCTAACATGAGACAGAGATTTTGGATTTCACTTTAATAAGTATGCTTCTGTTTAGAAAAGGAGAGAGTCACACTCCAACTCCAAGGTTTGCTTTAATTTTTAATTGGACTGAGACTACAAAAAGACCATTTGCATTATGTGTCTGTAGAGAACAGCAGAAGCAAACATTTGGAAAGATTTTTGAAATTTTATCCTGTTGGAAATGTGATATACCAATAGGCCAGTTTACTCTTTTTATTTGACATTTTCTCTGTATGATTTGTCCTTTTTCTTCAGATGTCTCATTTGTCCAGTGGTCTTCAGATTTCTTAGCTGGATGTCTTTATTTTCCTGAAAAGAAAAAAGAAAACTCTGCCCCAACCCTAACTTTGGGGAGGTTCCCTTTTGTCAAGTTATATCTGATCAAATGAGAAGCATTGTTAGTTGTATAAGTTAGTTTAGATTGAGTGGTCACACTGGTTGATGAACTATCACCTCTTTTAATCTAGAGGTCTCTCTTGTTCAAATCTGATCTTTATAATATTTGCTTTATGGTTTCTCCTGGAATTTTTGTCTTATATTCTAAAGCCGTTCTATCATCCAGCACAGTATATGTTTTTACAATGGGCATTAGGTTCTTTAATTGCTCTGGGAAGGAGTTTTCTACACAATTACAAGAAATGACTGAACCAAATTTGAATGAGGGCCTGTGAGAGGTCCCCCAAGGCATTTCCTGATGCCAAAGGGTTGGTTACCTTGACTATTCCTTGTTGATCTACATTCATAAGTCCAATGTCTGCCTTTGCCATATCTTCTGCATACAGAAAGGAAGGTGTTCTGTCTGAATTATTCTTGGAAAAAACATTGTTTCTAGGAATGCTCTTTTTATAATCCATTTTTAGGTGCCCTCGTTTACCACAATTGAAACCCTTGACATTTCAGTTTTTCTTCAAACCTCTGGAAATCACCTCCTTTTCCAAGCATTATCATGGTCATGATATTCAATATTGATTGTATCTCAGACCCATTCCTCCAGGGGTGCTGATCTTGTCTTTAGCAGCCTAATTACCCTTTTGCATTGTGAACTAGCATTTTCAAAAGCCAGGGTTTCAATTATTATTTGTCTAGCTTCTGAATTTGATATCATTCTATTTACTGATGAAGTCGATCTTTGTAAGAGATCAGTGAAGGTTTCTTTTGAGTCCTGTATGACTTGAGTAAATGACTTGATTTTCTTTCCTATTTCTTCAATTCTGTCCTAAGCATTTAAAGCTACTATTTGGCATAAAACCAAGGGTGTCCATCATATAGAGATTGCTTTTGTGCATTAGCATACTCTTCCTCTCCAAGAAGTCGGTCTTGGGAGATTTCCATACCTCTAGCCCTGCTTCATTATTCAATGTTCTAAGCCTCATCTTTCTACCAGGTCCTTGAGGACCAGCCTCCAAGACTGCTGTAACCAAGTCTCTCCAGTCTTGAGGGATAATTCTTTTACAAGTTGGCCATAAGTTTAACATTTGCTGCACAAAAGGTGAATGCATGCTGTACGAGACTACCACTTTCTTGAACCTCCTTAAATCTAACATTTCCACAGGGGTCCATTCAGCTCTTGCACAGCTTTGGGGTTAGCTATCATTTGGCAATTCCTGTAAGGTTACTGGATAAATTAAAGTTCATTGTTTGAAAACCTTAGGCTGTTCCTCTCTAACCTTATAATGCAATGCTGAAATTAATTTTCCTTTAAATTCCTCTGTCTGGATCTGAATATCTCTATGATCTGTTTTAACAAGCTTTTCTGAGGCCTGTATCTTGGCACTCATATCAACCAACTTTTTAAAGGATAAAAAAAAAAGAATTAAGAATTATCAGACAACAACAAAGATTATCAAAATGATAATTAACATTATGTCAATCCCTGATAAGTTGATTATTCCTTCATTTAATTATTCCATTTTTAAACAATTCATCATGTAACCATGATAATAATGTTTCCTGTTTTTTTTTTTTTTTTAATGTGGGGCAAAAGCCTCTCTTTTAACTAATTCCTGCCTTTAAGAATTCCCAACTGTCTCACCAAATCTGCTGACAATGACTCAGAGACGCTGCTACACGGAACAGTAGGAGCCTGAGCAGGTGTCAAGGCAGCCCAAGAAGAGGTTCCAGGAAAAAACACAACTCACTGGGAGAAGGAACCCACTGTCTGAAAAATGAACACAGGGAAGAAACAGTGCAGAGGGAACTGCCTAAACGCAGTGTTGGCTGGTGGCGAGGGGCTAACTCTGGCAGCATATTGAGCCCACACGCCTGTGCAGTTTGTTGCAGAGAGGCTGCAACAAAAAAAAGTCAGACCCATTCAGAGGGCTTGAGGGAAAGAGGAAAAGAAAACCTGGCCGTGTGGGGCAGTGACTCCAGCCGTGTGTCGCTCCAGTCTGCCCGTGGCTGCAAAGCCACAGGCAAGCAGCTTTCACTTGAATTTGTGCCCCACACTGGGCACCAGATGTGTCTAATTGGTCTTAATAATAAAAACCTGGAGTCAGATATTAGCGGGTGAAAGCTGAAAGATCAGAGAAGCGGCCAGCCACTGAAATTCTTCCCTCTACGAAATCCTCAAACGTAAAGGTGCCAAGCTCCTGTCTCCTCCTTATATTCCTTTCTCTGCCCAGACATATCACTTCCTGTATATTTGTACAGACCTCCTTGGTTATCTAATAGCTAGCTCCACATTCTGATCTCTAGAAAAGCTTTATTTATTAGAGAACAAACAAAATATCTCTTTTCTTTTTCATTTTTTGAGACAAGGTTTCTGTCTTGGCTTCACAAGGTGTCTTACTTAGCCTTGCCTGTCCTGGAACTCTCTCTGTAGTCCCAGGCTGGTC
Source organism: Microtus oregoni (assembly GCF_018167655.1). Lineage (NCBI taxonomy): Eukaryota > Metazoa > Chordata > Mammalia > Rodentia > Cricetidae > Microtus > Microtus oregoni. The sequence goes on along the minus strand of NW_024543074.1, from coordinate 23,032,890 downwards.
TTGAAACTCATAGAGATCTGCCTGCCTCTGCTTCCCAAGTGCTGGGATTAAAGGTGTGTGCCAGCACTGCCCAGCAGGGGACTTTTTCTTAATTAAATCATTTGAAGTGGAAAGACCCACTTCTAATCTGGATCTTTGAGGTGGGAAGTCCACCTTTAATCTGGGCCACACCTTCTGCTGGCAGCCTTTATAAAGGACATGGGAGGAAAGCTTGCTCTCTCTTTGCCTGCTTGCGCTCCTTCTCACTGGTGAGACCACTCCTTCACTGGCTTTAGAGCTTATTAATATCTTTGGGATTCTGGTGTATGCTGAAGACCTGCTGAGCCATCCAACCTTGTGAACTCAACAACTACTGGATTCTTGGACCTTCCATTGGTAAACAACTGTTGTTGGCTTAGAGGGAACACAGCCGGTAAGCCATTCTAATAAATGCCCTTTCATGTGTATATTTTTCATATATATTTATTCTATAAATTCTGTTCCTCTAGAAAACCCTGACTAATTGGTGCGGGAGAATTGTCTGTATTCTGTCAATCATGTTATAAATAAACGCTGGTCGGCCAGGTAGGAAATATAGGCAGGAAAACCAGACAGGAAGTAGAAATGATGTAATGAGAACAGGAGAATTCTGGGAAGGAGGAAGCTGCTTCCCCCCACTCCTGCCCAGACCACCGAAGCAGCAGTGATCTGCCCCACTGAAAAAAGGTACTGAGCCACATGGCTAACATAGATCAGAAAAATGGGTTAATCAAGATGTGAGAGTTAGCCAAGTGAGAGGCTAGAGCTAATGGGCCAATCAGCTTATAATTTATGGAGACCTATGTGCGATTTTCTTTGGGGCTAAACAGTTGTGGGGTACAGGGTGGGACAAAAACCACAACAAACAAGCAGGCCAGCCCTTCATGTTACAACTAATATATTCCACCATGATGTTCAGCCTGACCATGGGCCAGATTGACAGGGCCAAGCTACCATTGCCTGACATCTCTGAAACTGTGAGTCAAAATAACCCTGCCTCTGTGTGTGTGTGTGTGTGTGTGTGCACATGTGTGTATGTGTGTGTGTCTGCCTATGAAAGGCAGAGAACAACTTCTCATTCTCACATCTATCTCCACAAGGCACTGGTGGTGTAGAAGCCCTGGGGATGACTAGTGTGGGCTGAGAAGAGGCCATTGTGTGCCCACAACACATTAACCCTTCAGCCTCTCGGTGGGGCTTCTCTTGGGGATCCCCTTTACTTCATTTCTGTTTTTCACTTAAAGGCTGCTCATTCTAATGTCTCTTTTGTGGCCATGTCTACAAGTGCTCTCAGGCTCATCTGCATTTAGTCTTTCAAAGTGTCTTCCTAGGGACTGAAGGGAGGGCTCAGCAGTTAAGAATACTCACTGCTCTTCTGGAAGACCAGAATTCTCTTCCCAGCACCCATATCTGGTGGCTCACAACAGCCTTTCACTTCAGGCCCAGAGGATCCCACACCTTCTTCCAACCTCCTTTGATGCCCATACGCTCATGTCATATTCACAGACACATGCACACATACACATAAATAAAACTAAAATCTTAAAAAGAAATAAACACTAAGTATTTTCCCCAATCTATGCATGCAAATCCTCCCTGCAGTTCTAGCTGCTTGGTTGAGGTAGGGGAGGCTAGACAGTGTGGTGTTGTGTAGCTGTGAGGCTGGTATTAAATCTCAACGCCCACGTAACAAACCAGGCATTTCTCACACTCCTGCAGCTCCAGCCCTGAGCAGGTGGAGACTGGAGGATCACTGGGACTTAATAGTTTCCAGCCTTCCCAAGAAAATGAGATGCCCAGGTTTGCAGAGAGACTCTGCCCCGGATGACTGGGTGGATAGTGATAGAGGATGTGTAATTCTGGCTTTCACGTGTGGACACAGATGCCTGTGCACGTTGTGCACACAAGCACACGCATACACATATGTGTCAATGAATCATAAGCCTTAAGAAGATAAGTCTGGCTGGTAGGGCTAGAGAGAAGGCTCATTGGGCAATGTGCCTGCCATGCAGGCATGAGGACCTGAAACACACCTGAAAGTTGGATGTAGTGGCACGTGCTTGTAATCCCAGCACTAAGGAGGCAGAGACAGGAGAACCACTGGGCTTGCTAGCCAGCTGGCCAGCCTAGCCAATTAATGGGTGAATTCCAGGTTTAATGAGAGACTGTCTCAAAAAATAAGGTGGCGATCTATGGAGGAAGATGCCAGGCATTAACCTCTGGCCTTCACATATATATATACATGCCCATGTGCTCTGGCATGTGGCACATTGGTACACAGGAACACATATAAACATGCACACAGAAAGTTTCTAGGGTGGATCCTGGCTGAGCTCTCAGATCTGCGACAATCACAGCAGGGCTGGGGATTTTCCTCTGCTCTCACCCATGTGGGGATCTGTTGCTTTCAGCCCATAGCCTTGGGGTGGGATGCTTCAGAACCTAGACGCGTGCAGGGCTAGGAGATCCTGTGGCACTTCTCCCTTTCATTTAACAGGGACCCCAAGGCCTCAGGCCACTTGCCTGTAGGGCTCTCGGGGAGAAGGGAACAGAGCCCCAGCATGTTTGGGTGACTGATTCGAATATGTGACTGCTGAGTGAATTTGTGTCCAGATCTGCAATTGTGTTTAAGGCTGGCTCGCTCTCATGCAAAGTAAATAAATAATTCTCACCTGTGAAATCAGGGCTACTCATATCAAGAGGAATGATGGGAGGGATGGGCGAGGCTTAAGGCTAGGACATGTCGTCCTGGCCCCTTACATCTTCCACATCCCTTTGGGGGAAACCCCTCAACTTTGTTCCAGGTTGTGGGGAGGCCAGGCTGGGTTGGCTCTTGTAGAGGAGTGGGTGGGTGGACAGTTTCAGGGCAACCAGATCTGGTCACAGGCTGCTTTGGAGACTTTGGCATAGTTCCCTGAATAGCTACTCGCTGAGGCCCTAGAGGCTGAATCCTTAATGCCCTCTGGGGTTACCTCAAGATGAGTTCTTTCTTGGGGGTACTTTTGGCTATTTTGAATTGAGTGAGCCAAGGACTGGGGACCTAAAGTTTGTGGGAAGTTCAGGTTGGGGCTTATAGGGGCCATATTATACAGGCCCATATTTCTACATGGTATGGCAGCCAGAATTTCAGGCCACAGTGCACCTGCCACACAGGGGTGGTTACCTGGCCTTTGGAGACATCCTAAACAAAGGGTCAGGATATGCTAATGTCGCTCTGCTCCTTCTCTGTAATTGGAAGGTCGCCTGGGAAGGAGGTGTTAATTCAGTCTATGTGACAGAGACCTACAGAGCGGCCATAGATAGGAAGACGTGACAAAATGGGCATAGAAAAGTGTGGACGTGACCACAGTCATTCTCCCAGCTACCTAGGAAACAGAATGCTAACGAACGTCTCCTTCAGTTTACGTTTTGGTATAAAAACTGTTTGGAGATTAAACGCGGGTGAAAATTTCAGGATGTGAACTCAGGGTTTCATGAGGGACCCTGAAAACTCCCTCCTGATAAAGTCGTGTGAGTTATGTCTTTATTCCCACACCTCCCCTCTGGATCGAAAAATAATTTATGGTCCGGGCTTGCCATGGACCGCGACAGGGGCTCATGATCTTTTGGCTTCTCCTAAGAGGTGGTAAGTAGTTCAGCCTGAGTGTAGACATATTCTTATTGGGTCTCTCCATCTCTCTATGCATTTACCCACCCTTCTGATGGGATAGTATTTCCCCTGTCCATTCTCGCAGATGTCCATCAATGCGTTGGTTCACACAAAATATCCACCATGGCTCTCTCCATCATGTCTGATGCTTCATCAGTGCACCTCTCCATCTGTCCACTGACTGACTCACTTGCATTCCATCCATCCATGCATCCATCCATGCATCCATCCATGCATCCATCCATGCACCCATCCATCATCCATCCATGCATCCATCCATCCACCCATCCATCCATCCATGCATCCATCCATGCATCCATCCATCCATCATCCATCCATCCATCATCCATCCATCCATCATGCATCCATCCATCCACCCCATCCATCCATCCACCCATCCATCCATGCATGCATGCATGCATGCATCCATCCATCCACCCATCTACCCTACCCACCCATCCAGTTTCTTTCCCTCTCTCTCTCTCCCTTCCTTCCTTCCTTCCTTCTTTCCCTCCCTCCCTCCCTCCCTCCTTTCTTTCTTTCTTTCTTTCTTTCTTTCTTTCTTTCATTCTTTCTTCCTAGTACTTTCTTTAGCCGAACCTCTCCACCAATGCAAACAATCCCAATCAAACTGAATTAAAAGATGCCCATGTTTAATGGAGTGCTCCCAGGTGGCCCCAGGAAAACATGGAGAGGGGAAGAGAGAAAAGGGGAGACCATGCGAAACCCGAAGACCATGTGTTCATTCTCTTGGGGGGGGGCAGTTTAAATAGCCTGTGGGAGTGGTCTCGACCTTCCCTGGGGAGGGGTTACCATTTGGCAGGCTTTCTTGACCCTCCCTGGGGAGGGGTTATTGTTTGGCAGGCTTTCTCAGCTGTGGAGTTTGGACTGAGGCAACTCCCAGGGGAGGGAGCTTATGCCAGGAGCTGGGGTGATAACCCCCCACAAACAATCCAGACTTTTTATATAAAGGGGTGTTAGGGAACTGAGGTGATGCTTCCGACCAAACACTTTCTTTCTTCAAGATTTCTTTATTTTTATTTTATGTCTATGAATGTTTTGTCTGTGTTATTGCTCACAGAGGCCAAAAGAGGGCATTGGATCCCCTTGGAATTAGAGTTACAGATGGTTGTTAGCCACCATGTGAGTGCTGGGAATTGAACCTGGGTCCTCAGGAAGAACAGTCAGTGCTCTTAATCCTTGAACCATCTCTTCACACAACCCATCCCTACTTCTTGACTGCTAATGGGGTGCTTAAGACATGGCTTATGCCTTTAAGGAGGAAGTGAAAGACATGGTCCCTAAGGAACATTGGGCTGTTCCAGCCCATTCTAGTATAGTCCAGGCAGGGGATATAAGGGACAGATTTACCACGTTTTTGCCCTGGGACAGGCCAACACCTTCCACCTCAGTCCTCCCCCACCCCCAGCCTTAAAAAGCAAAGGCAGAGAGATAGGAATTGGCAGCTCGAGGGAGGGAGGAAGGGAAGGAGGAAGGGAGGAAGGGAAGGAGGGAGGGAGGGAGGGAGAGGCTTCATTTGTCAGCTGCTCAGCAGGTACAGTCAGACTTAAAATGTCCCCAAAGAGTGTCTGCTGAGATGCAGGGGTGAGCACGCAGTAATTGGCAGCAAAGAAGCTGCAGACATCCTGGGGTCTGCATCAAAGCTCAGCCTTCACCTGCTTCCTCAAGATTGGCAGCTTGGGGTGGGCGTGGGCCAGGGCTCCTGGAGCTCCCACTTCTCCACCTGCCCTTCTCCGCCCCTCTGCTTAAGGTATTGCGCGCGCGCGCGCGCACGTGTGTGTGTGTGTGTGTGTGTGTGTGTGTGTGTGTGTGTGTACACGCACGACAATGCTTTGCTGTCTGCAGAAGACAGCCCGGGGGTGGGGCTGGTGTGTGCGGCTTGGGGCTCTGGCCATTGGCAGAGCCTCGTGTTAGCTGCAGAGGAGGAAAAGAGGAAACTGGAGCCTCCAGGCCTTTCCATGCAGCTGTGCTCAGGATCCAGTTTTACTGGAGTCTCTGCCCGTGGACCTGATGGCTCCTTCTCCCCCGTGGTCTGGGTGAAGCCAGTGCCCTTGCCCCCATCCCTGTGTGTGGTGTTCAGGCTAGCACTTTGAGGAGCAGTTTGACCTGTTGGTCATATTATTTTGCAAACAGTTGAGTTTTCCCTTGTCAATATGTTCTAATATGTGCAGACGTGTGTGTACACATGCATGTATGCCTGTATGTATGTGTGTGTGTATGTGTGTATGTATATAACTTTTATATGTGGTGTCCCCCAGGGAAGGCCTTTTTCACTATATTTCTAGCTGGCAGCTGGGGCACCTCTCCAATAGGTGGGCCTTCCCTCTGGTCACCCGATGCTGGGGAGAACTGAGTGGCATGGGGTGGAGGAGTGAGCCAGGTCACCTTCCAGCCTGGGCTCAGCTTCCTGTCCGCTCTTAGGGTAGACATTTCCTTTTTCTTCTCCCCATCTTAGGTTCGTTAGCCGGGGCCCCTGTACCAATAAACAGGTTAACAAGAGAAAAGCATGACACACACATGAACCGTAAGTTTCCTGTGATCCAAGAGCCTTCCTAAGGAAACAAGGAGCCCCCTTCCAAAAGGGGGAAAGCAGTGGAGAGTGGGCAGAGTGAGGAAAGGTGTCAGGGTGGAGGCTGAGGGGCGCCATGGGGGATCAGGGTGGAGGGCTGAGGACCCGCAGTGGGGGATCAGGGTGGAGGGCTGAGGGCACGATGTGGGGGATCAGGGTGGAGGGCTGAGGGCGCGCTGTGGGGGCTCAGGGAGCATCTCTCTTCAGCTTCCTCCACTCCTTTCCTGTAGGATCTGGAGGGTTCCTCTCATCCAGATCTTCTGGCTAGCTTCAAGGGGGAGGTGAGAGGTCAGGACGGGGTCAGAAAGGGCTTTCCTGTGTGGGCTACCCCTCAGATTACTTCCATTCTAAGCATCCACTATACTAAGGTGCTATATTTTGGGATGGCACAGTCTGAAGTCTATTATAATACCGAGGTTAAGGGGGGGGGGGGGTCAGTGTTGACAATAGGGCTGGAACACATCCCAACCCACTCAGGAGCTCTGGAGAGCGCAACCCAAACTGTTGAGTTCTTCTCTGTCATCTCACAGATGAGAGGCAGACAAGGACAATGGCAGGCAGGGCCAGGATTGAGGGCAGGCCATGCACAGTTAGGGACTCCCCAGCCCAGGCTGCCTTGTTCAAGGACTCACCCGGGAGGCTCTGGCTATTGCTGGGGCCTAATTTCCAGAGTGTAAATTTACTGTACCTGTCAGAACCCACGGTATCATTTGCAGAGTCCAGGGTTCTGCCTTCAAAATCATTATTTCCAGATGGTAGCAGAAAAGTATGGAACATACCGTGAGTCCCCGAGGGATGGCACAGGCAGCAGTGTGCCTATGCTGCCAGCACCGGGGCCAGCAGGATGCCAGCCTCTGCAGAGTAGCCCAGCCTTCCTGGTGGCTCCCTGTTTCAGGTGCTGTGGGTCACTGGGGCTGGGGCTAGGGCCTAGTGAGGAGACTCAAGAGGATAGCACCAGTGGGAGAGAAAAGGCAGAGCCCAGGGCTCTGCTGGAGGCATACAAAGTGGTGTGTGGAGGGCCTCAGCCATCAAACCCGGGAAAACCAGCCTGAAATTCCAGCACCGAGGAAGCAGAGGCAGGAGGATTGCAAGCTCCAGGCCCCGTATGTATTTATTTGTATTTATATAAATAAAATAAATACATAGAATGATATGATGTACCAATTTTACTCCCGGATTCATGTCTGAAAGTGGAGAGGTAGAGGGACATTGACTAAAAGACAAAACATGATTCCTTGACTTGGTGGTTTTTTGTTTACAGTAGAAATTTAGAGATGGTTTGGGGGCAGGGGTTTCCTCTACAGGACCAAAGGGTGTTTTTAGCAGACTCTCAGCCTTAGGCTTCTCCCATCCTCAGGCCTGAAGCTGTTATCTTTCCCTTCTTCCGCAGCTTGGTAGTCTGTCTTTCCTAGATGTTCAGTCTTTATGTCAGGGAACAAACCCAGCAATCCTCCAGGTAACCACCAGCACCCTGTAATGGTTTTTGGGGTCCCTCTTCCATGGTTTGAGAAGCCTTCTACTCAAGGTTGTATATCTAACTGCAAACTGCTGGAACCAGATGTGACCATGACCCATCTGGCACTGAGGGCCCCTTCCTAGTGAGAGGACCCCTTCCACCATGACTAGCACAGTGGGAGCCCCCCGTTAGCCCCCACCTCTGCTGGGAGTAGGGAGAGTAGAGACTTGGGCTCCCATCTTTTACAGCAGGAAGGAGATTACTCCCTTGAGAGCCTATGCTGCCACCCCTGCACCAAGAGACAGGGCAAACCGAATCCTAAGAAACCATCATCTCCCAGGGCAGAAGGGTGGGAGACAGTCTCCCTGTGCATTCCCCCGGGGAACAGTACCCCTGGGAAGGGTCCACGGGCAAGGACACTCCTCTGCTTGATTGCTTCTTAACCCTACACTCAGATATTTGGCTTTGATCTGTGAACAGCTAAGAGCAGGCACCTGGGTGTAGGCTGTCTGTGGGAATGGGAGGCCCACTCAGCTTCCTGGTTCTTGAGTAAAGAAAGTGACATCCCACTTGCCCTGAGTCAGAAGTGCCGGACCCCTAATGGAGGCTGTGCCGGAGCTAGGAGGGAAAGTTCTGTTCCTGTGGAAGAAAGCTTCCTCGAGTGCAGGCATCCCCGCGAGGCTTCCATTGTTTGTCTGGACCAGCGTGATCCTGGAGGCGGGTCCTACTCCTCCTGAATGTCCTGTCTCAAAGAGTCATCACCATATGGGAGCTCTCAGAAGTTATGATAGCAGGAACAGGGTCTCCCTGAGCTGGGCTGTGGGGCAGTACCATTTCTGATCATGTAAATGCTCCGTCTACACACACCCCTTCTCCAGCCAGGCTCCCTCGTGCCCCCATTGCATGTGCAGAGCTCTTCGCTGGCCTCTGGGGTGACACTGGGACACTGGAGGAGGAGTGGGGGGAAGGAAATGGTGTGAGTGCTGGCTCTGGGGGCTGTGGGTTGGGCTCAGCAGTAGGACTGCCTAAGTACACTTAAGGCCGTGGGTTCCATACCAGGCACTGCAGTAGTCAGCTGGTAGAGAAGACAGGGAGGGCGCTTTGCCTTGGCATCGTGGCTTTCTGGGAGCCAGTAACAGCTGGAGGCAGGGACAGACCAGCTTGCTTGGGTGGGAGGTTGGACATGAGGGTTCCACAGGGTCCTAAAGCCTGCTCTTTCTGCACGGCCTCTCAAAAAAAAAATTTTTTTTTTCTCTATTCGTTCCCACCTTGCTGGCTGCTTTTGGTTTTGCCCCCTCGTGCCCTGGACACCTGTTTTTTTTTTCTTCCCCACTTTCCAGTTGCTGTGACATCAACAGGCTAAGGAAAAAGCATTCTCTACATTTTGAGTAAATTATTCACTAAGCGTCTAAAAACAAATGGGTCAAAGGGAATGTTCATGTCAGAGGTTTTTTTGAATGGTGGCTTTTTCATAGATAAGGTTAGTCATCATTAATGTCACAGTGGCCAATTGTCCACCCCTGACTAGAGCAGATATGTTCCCCCTTCTTTCAAGGTCACTAACAAGGAAGGAGAGGACACAGGTCTCCATGCCCATGTCAGTGAATTCTCCAGTGGAGACACCCCAGCTCCACCAGGAATGCTTTAGATCTTGTCCCATTGAGGACCCACATTTTCCTCTCCTTTCTACGGTACAGGTGCACTTGTTGCGACCTTGAACCCTTGGCCTCTGTGAAGTGAGGTGTGAAGCAGAGGTGGGGTGTGAATAGCCAGTTCCTGTTGAGAACTGACAGATAGCAGCGGGCTGAGTGTGTGTGTCTGGACCCTCCGGGCTGAGTAAAACGACCAGTGAGCTAATGTCCCTTATGTTGGTCAGGCGCCAGAAGCAACCCTGTGAGGAAGGACCCACCTGCCTTTCAGCTGTGGTTGATAATGGGCTGTAGGCCTGACTGGTATGTTTCAGAAGGAAGCAAAGACTCTCTTAGGGCTGTTTTTGCGAGTTGCTATTTCTGATTGTGATTGCTCCCTGGTTCTTCCCTCTTAGAATTAGAAGGTATGTAATTCTAGTTGTTTCCTGGGATTTCTGTGCCACGGAATGACCAGACAACGGCCAGCACACCCATTACAGAAGCATTGAAAGGAGGAGGCGTGGACACGTAATCAGAGGCCTGTGTGCCCAGCAGCTTATTCCAAACAGCAAAAGGTAGAAGCGAGTCAAATGCCCATGGAGATGAGCGGGTCAGCATCTCATAGTGGATCCATGCAGTGGGATGTCGCTCAGCTGATGTCCGAGGTCTGAAATGACGCATGTCACAACCTGGAAGGACCTTGAAGACACCATCCTACGTGAAATCTACAAACAGAATGGACATATATTACATGTCCTACTTAAACTAGGCACCTCAGGTAGTCAAAAAAAAATAGAGAGACAGTAGACGGTTGGCAGGGCTGGAAGTGGGAAAGTGTGGGGAGCTGTTGCTTGATGGCCACAGAGCTCCCGTTTGGGTGATGACAAAGGTTTTGTTTGTTTATTTTCCAAGATAAGGTTTCTCTGTAGCTTTGGAGCCTGTTTGGAATTCACACTGTAGACCAGGCTGGCCTCGAACTCAGAGATCCGCCTGCCTCTGGGAGTGCTGGGATTAAAGGCGTGCGCCACCACCGCCTGACTGATGACAAAGGTTTAACAGTGAGGGGTGGTGATGGTTACTTAGTGTTGTGAACGAATGTCACTGAACTGAGTTCCTGACATGGTTAAAATGGCAAATTATATGTAATTTTAACACACACACACATAGTATGTAAGTGACCATGGAGAATGAAGTGCCTGTGGGAACTTGTGAGGTAAGCTAGGGTCTGGGGAGCAATGTCCTCTTGGAGTTCAAGGGTCATCCCTATGACCTGGTCACATCTTCTGGCTGTGGATGAGTGCACAGGTTTGAGGCTTTGGAAGCCTGGAAAGGACGCTTGATTGACAGAAGCTCCTAGAAGCCTGAGTCAAATCCCCTCTTGCACTAAGCCCAGTCGTTATTACGCCCAAGCTTCACTAGGTCCAGTTTAGCGAACAAAGACAGGTGTTAGCACAGGGCACTCTGAGCCACACTGGGCCATGGGCACCAGGCGGTTTCCAGCAAGAGGGTGAAATCTGTGTGGGAACTGGACTTTATTCTCATTTGTCACATCAGCAGGAAATTCTCCAGTGGGACAAGAGGCTGCCTTTCTCCCCTTCCGCCTAGTTTTCCGTGTGTGTTCCTCACTGGCCAGGCTGTTCTGCAGCTGCTGCCTTCACGCTCAGAATCCTGATTTGTTCCCACAAATCCTGGTCCCTGCTGCAGCCTCAGGCTCGCAGCCCAGTCTTGGGCATCTCTTCCCCCCGGGTGCATTAACAGGGTCTCTTGATGCCTCCGCCTCCCTCCTCTGTACAGTGGGGACAGTGCCTGACTCCTGGATGGGTAGCAGGTGTCCAACTCAACAAATGGTGACCACCGTGGTTATTATCTTCCCCTCACAGCAATACGCTTCATCTCTCTGGCCTTGGCTCCGTGAAACTGAGAGCTGTTTGTTGTCAGCAAACAAAGCTCAGCCCAGGAGGAGGCAGGGTGAGCGGAGGGCGAGCGAGGGAGGGCGCCTCCTGGAGTCCTTGAGGCTGGCCTCCTTTGCTCTTGGCCTGCAGCTTCAGCTGGGTGCACCTTGCGCTCAGCCGCTCAGCTGGAATGCAGCAACAATTCACATGAGGGGCAGACACAGGCAGACATGGGTAGTGTGGGCTCCTGAGAACCTGCAGACGTCAGATACTGTGTGGTGTTGGTGTCCTAGGGAAGGACACCAGCCCCCGTGTTTTGGGGGGTGGAAACGGCTCAAATGTGCTGAGTGTGTCTGACGGAACTCTGCTGTAGGTGGTCCTTGTGCCAGAGCTGCTCCAGCTTGGGTGGGATGCTGAGGAGCTATCTGAAGTCAGGTAGGCCTGTGAGGAAGATATGCTTTCTCTGTTGGTCTCATCTCTTCTGCCAAGGTCTGTGCCAGATCCCATAGGTCGTGTGGGACTAGGGCTGCCAGCCTAGGGAATACAGAGCGCTCCTAAGGCTCAACGGGCTTCAGAGTGAAGTTCCAACGGAGAGATCTGCCCCTGGGAGTGTGGAAATCACCTTCTCAGCCTCTGTCCTGGCCTGTGTGGGAGAGTGCAGCTCTCTGAGTATACCAGGCAGCTGGGGGCCCTACAAATAGGGCCTGTTGAGTCTTGACACCCCTCATAGGAGGAAGGAGGGAGAGCCATCAGAGCCTCACCTGAGATTCTAGCCACGCCCTTTGGCACCTTTCAGCCAGCTGTCTGTGATTCTGCCCTAAACGCACGCATGCACTTACGTGGCCTCTTGATCTCAGGAGGAATCTAGCGGGTATAAAGAGCAGAAGAGTAACTGAACTCCATCTCTGTAGCTGTGAGCAAGAGCTTTGGGATCACCTATGTTTGGTGAGTAAGGCCAATAAGTTCATGGGTTTCCCGTGTTGGACTTTGGAGGAATCATACTGTCTAGTTGGTGCCCCACAGGGAGGGGGTAGCCATTTGTTGGTGCCTACCCAGGGAGAGAGTTCTGATAACAGCTTCTAACCCAGAGACGCCGCCGTGGAGAGCTCCGGGTGTTGTTTGTACAGTCCGCTGGCGATTCAGAGAGGGCAGAGGTGGCCACGTTTATTTTGGCTTCTAACTACACCTGGTCTCTGCAGCTGCCAGACAGGCAGCGGATGGTCAGATCAGCACTGTGAACATCACGGTTCCAAAGCTGCAGAGGGCAGAGTGGGGGCGTCTGTTAGCCGGCCTCATGCACCATGCTCTAAGGGCATCTGAATGGCTGGGGTCGGCATCATGCTTGAACCCTGCAGGGGCAGCAGCTCACAGCTGGGACAGACATGCTGAGAGGAACGCTCAGGGGCTTTGATGCTTTAAATGGCCGCAGATGTGCTGGGAAGGAAGCCTCCCCATTTTATAAATGAGAAAACAGGCCCAGAGATCAACTAATGAACTCAGGTGCGACGTAGTGGAGCTGAGACTGGAAACCAGGTGTTCCAAGGTCATGAACTTCCCGGACCTGCTTCCTCTTTCAGGGACTGTCAGGTCACCTGCTGTCTGAGATGGTTCTGTGCTTCTGGATTTTGACAGACAGTGTAGATCCACTCTCCACTCCTCAGCATGACAAGCTCAGTTCCAACTTGGCTGGGGACCCTGAACGCATTCTGCAAAGAATTGATCTGTTGGTCCTCTAGCAGCTGAGAGGACCCTGGACTCTGGAGCAGCCCCTGACCTTTTGTAGAAGGGTCTAGAGTCCATCTCAGCTGGAAAGCCAAACTGTCCAGGATTAATTTGGGGTGAACTGTCTTCAGGGAGCACATTTGTAGTTTGCCTTAGGAGCTGCAGGATGTGGGGGACTGGAGGGCCCAGATCTGAGGTCTGCAGGGGTATGTGTGCTACACTGGGCTGGGAGGCCTAGGTCTGAGGTCTGGAGGGGCATGTGTGCTGCAGTGGGCTGGGAGGCCTTTGGCCATTCTTGGAGGCATGGAAAGAGTCTTGTAGCTTAGAGTAGGAGTAAGGGGATGGCCCCCTACAGGCTGGGGTGTAGGTGCAGGGGCCCCTAGATCTAGGATAGCTTCTGTCCCTCCAAGCCTGTCTTATGAGCTACCCTAAGGTGAAATGTATGGTGTCCACCTGACCTTCTGAACACCATGGCTTGCAGCAGAGTAGGCTGTGGGTCGGGGGTATTCCCCTCATGTTCTCAGCGCTGGCCTGCTGCAGCTGCTGACTGCTGCCACCCGTCGTTACAAGAGGAACCGGACTGTCTAGAGTTAACTAGTGTGGGGGATTAAAAACACCAAAATAGAAAGCAAAAAACAAAACTCAAAGTTTTTGGGCTGGAGAGATGGCTTATCAGTTAAGAGCACTGGCTGCTCTTCCAGAGGGCCCGGCTTGATTCCAGCACCCACCAGTGATTCATAACCTCCAGCCCCAGGGGATCTGCTGCCCTCTTCTAGCTGCCTTGGGCACTACATGCACATGTTGCACAGACATATGTGTAGGCAAGATGTTCATACATGTAAAGTATGAGCAACTTACTCCCCTACTAAAACAACTCCCCTGCTAAGTTTCTACTAAACGTGGAGTGCTGGAAAATCTTTTTCTGAAAGTTTTCTCACAAGTATATACTATTTTTATTTTTAATTTGCTGGTGTAGGTATGTACATATGCATACAGGTGCTGCGGGAGGCCAGGCCCTCCTGGAGCTGCCTGACATAGGTGCTAGGAATTGAGCTCAGGTCCTCTCAATGCTGCCTTAACTACTCACCCTCATCAGCCCATGCGTACATATTGTATGTTGAATGTATTTGCCTTCCCTTCCCTATCCCCGCTTCTTGCCTCTCCTCTTTTTGCCCAGGAGTCTCTCTTGTTCCCTTAGACCATTGGTTCCCAATCTCCAGGTCACAACCCCTTTAGCAAACCTCTATCTCCAAAAATATTTACAATTCATAACAGGAGCAAGATTTCGGTTATGAAGTGGGAATGAAAATAATTTTATGGTTGGGGGTCATTGAAACCTGAGGAACTGTATTAAAGGGTTGTAGCGTTAAGAAGGTTGAGAACCACTGCCTTAGAAGACAATCCCACTTCTCCTTGCGTTACCATAAACACACATGTTTTTATGTGACTGTATACAATCTAGGAACCACAATGAGAGACCATGTAGATAGAGCGTCTGCCTTTGTGAGACTGGCATAATTTGCATAATGGTCTCCGTGAATGTGGGCTTTTGCACCCTTGCCAAGCAGTCCTGAGCTGATGGCACTAAAGTCTCAGAGGTCTGCATAGGAGGCTGCAGTGTGGCTCACGGATTATTCTCTCTGCCTGGCAACTCCTCCACCTCACCCCTGCTAGAGGCTGAGAGCTCCTTGCTGCCACCAGCCACCCTCCCTGGGTTTGTAATGTTTGATAGGTATGCTTCCCACTAAAAGACTAGGGCCCAGCAAGGCAGTCTAGTGGGTAAAGCCCTTGCCGGGCAAGGGTAATGGAGTTTGAGCTCACATAAAAATAGAACAGACCCACAAGGTTGCCCTCTGACCTCCACATGTGTGCTGTGGTACATGCACCACCCCATCATAGTACATACCATACTAAACATTCCAGTATTTCCAGTGTCCCATGAGACTCGCCAAATATATGGCAATCCCAGTCCATCCCAAGTGCCTCTCTAGGGGCTGGAGAGATGGCTCAGAGGTTAAGAACATTGCCTGATCTTCCAAAGGTCCTGAGTTCAATTCCCAGCAACCACATGGTGGCTCTCAACCATCTGTAATGGGGTTTGGTGCCCTCTTCTGGCCTGCAGGCATATACACAGACAGAATATTGTATACATAATAAATAAATAAATATTTAAAAAAAAAATAAAAAAAAAATAAAAAAAAAACCAAGTGCCTCTCTAGACAACCTTGGGGACTTTTAGCTCCCTTGTGTCCCCGTCTTCATGTCTACTAGTTTTAGTTTTTGATCTTCCGGTTTTCTTATGTGTGCCATACTTTAGCGCTTATGGATAACCCCCTCCATTCTTGCAGACTTCATTCATATTCCTGTCCATCTCTTCTGTCCACATGCTCCAACCCAGTAAAACCACATGGCTCCAGATGACCCTGGGGCTTCCCTGCCTCTCTCCTGTGTTGCCCGCATCCTCTTTTTGGTTCCATCTCCTGTCTGAAGCACATCCTACAGTAGCTAAGCGTGCATGAAAGGTGAAAAACTCAGAACACATATGCCTGAGGACACCTTCATTCTCCCGTCACTCTTGGCAGACCTTAGGCTGGGTATGTCTGGATCAGGAATCGCTTCCCGTTAGCATTCAGAATATATGACTTCTCTGTGTCCTGGCTTTCAATTTTTAAAAAATTATTTTTTTCACAATTTCATATATACATAGAATGTACTTTGACCATATTATCCCATTATCCTCTCTTACCTCCTCCTCCTTTTTGCTCCCTCCACCTTCCGTGTGTGTGTGTGTGTGTGTGTGTGTCTGTCTGTCTGTCTGTCTGTGTGTCTGTGTGTCTGTCTGTTTCCATGAACACAACATCAGGGCTCCTAGTTCCAAGTGGCCAGCACCAGCTCTGCCATGCGTTGCTGCCACCATGGACTGAAACCTCTGGAACCTATGAGCTAATCATACATTTTCCTCCCTTAAGATAGCTTTTGTCATTATTTTTGGTCACAGTAGTAAGAGAAATAATGATTACATTAGTAAATTAGTTAATTGTGTAGTGCTGAGGATTGAACCTGGGGCTTCATGTTTGATAGGTACATGCTCTATCACCGAGCTATATCCTCAGCCAGTCATTTGGTCTTTAAACTTTATTTTTTAAGCAGATATATGAAAATATATAGGGGAACTCATGTACATGTGTGTGTGCATGAGTGCAGGTGCTGTGGCGTTGGATCCCCCTGGAGCTGAGGTTACCGGTGGTTGTGAGCCACCTGACATGGGTGCTGGGAATGGACCGAGGGCCTCTGGAAGAGCAGTCAATGCTGAGCCATCCCTCCAGCTTCCTTACCAGTTCCCAATGATGCAAACGTTGCTTCTAGTCTTTGGAACTGTGGGGTCTCTCTGCAGTCACCCTGCTGTGCAGCTCCTGCTGGGGCTCCCCTCCACCAGCTAATGCCCAGCTGGGAATGAGTTCTCTCATCGCTGTCCTCTCCTCTGTTAGTTTTCTTTTTGATTTGCTTTGTGTGTGTGCGCGCGCGCGTGCGCACATGTCACATTGTATGAGGGTGTCCACCGAGGCCAGCAGAGGGCACCAGAGCCCTCGGAGTTGGAGGTTGTGGGCTGCTGGGCATGGGTGCTGGGCACCGAACTCAGGCAAGTGCTCTGAACATGGCGCCATCTGTCCAGCCCCCAGCGCGCACGGGTCCCTCTCCTCACTTTTCTCTCTTCCGTTATTTTTTGTTTGAAAGTTCCCTTAGCTGGAAGTTGAACCTTCTATATTGCTAGAGGGGTTTTTTTGTTTGTTTGTTTGTTTTTTGTTTTGCTTTTTTGAGACAGGGTTTCTCTGTGGCTTTGGAGCCTGTCCTGGAACTAGTTCTGTAGACCAGGCTGGTCTCGAACTCACAGAGATCTGCCTGCCTCTGCCTCCCGAGTGCTGGGATTAAAGGTATGTGCCACCATCGCCCGGCTTGCTAGAGTTTTTCTGGGGGTCTCTTTTCTCTCTACCACCCCCCTAGACAGTCTCATGTAGCCCAACGTAGGCTCATACTTGTTAATGTGGTTGAGGATGGTCTTGAGCTTCTCCTGCCCTGCTTTCTGAATGCTGGGATTACCGGCATGCACCACCGATGCCCAGTTTGACACCCAGCTAGGGAAAGACCGAAGTATCCACCACTGGGCTCCATCCTCAGCACTTTCCTATTTCTGGGTTTTGTGCTTTGCTTCCAGGGACCTTATCTTGCCCTCCCAACTTCCACTTTAAAATCTATCTTATTACACACAGAGGCCAGTTTCAGGTGGATTGTTTCTTATGTGCTCTTCATCTTGTTTTTTGATTTGATAAGTAGGCTAGGTAGGCAGGCTAGCAAGCCCTCGGGACCTGCCTGTCTGCCTCCCTGGCTCTGGGAATACCAAGGCAAGCCACCACGCTCAGCTGTTTTACATGGGTTCTAGAGATCAAACTGAGGTCCCCGTACTAACCAACCCATCTCCATAGCCCGTGCTCTTACAGTTTTAATTTTGAAGAACATAACTTCTTTTCTAAAAAGTAGCACTGTTGTCATTAACTTAATTTTTGGTAGCCCTAGTGATGGAACCTGGGGCCTTGCATAATAGAGAGAGTGAGCTGCCTCTGGTCCCCGCTCCTGCATTTTCTTGTTTTGTGCAGTAGCATCTTCAAAAGGCCTAAATTCTTCCTCCTATGAGCTGGATGCTCTAGGTTTTATGGTTTTTGTTTGTTTTTTAGCTCCACCAGGCTCTGGGTGCCTGGGCCTGTTCCCACCATGTGAGCAAGGCAGACTGCTCTCTGCACATGGCTGGAGCTTAGGGACCATGGTCCTCACCAGTAAAGAATGAGTGGAGACTGGATGCCGGGGACTCCCTAATGCCAGGGCCCATCATCAGTTCCCCCACAGAAATGTAAGCAGCTTGCTTTGGGGGAGGGCAAGGAATAGGCCTGACTGTTATCAGGCAAAAGGATGATTTTTTTTCCTGACCATTCTAGATTTGAGCAAGGGACCTTACCCAGCCTTTGGTTGCTTTTCAAGTTCAACTCTGGCCAGCACTAAACCTGTTCCCAGGGTCACGGGAGGGCAGTCACCCGGCCATGTGGGCCAAGAGTCCATGGGGGGAGGTATGGGGATAAGGCCAGGGCTCACTGTTCATTCTGTTTTGCAGTGTTGGGGATTGAGTGCCGGGGCTCCTACATGCTAGGTAAGCTCTTTACCACTGAAACACAACCCCGATCATTTAAAAATACAGTGCTTTTGAGACCCTTGCTGAACTTCCTGGTCTCTCCAAGTCTGAGTTTCTAGGGAAGATGCAGAGCAAGTGGGCTGGCTTGTGATTGGCTCCTCCCACCGGAGTCTTGGGCGTTAGGGAGGCTGACAGTGAATGAATATTACTGTGCCATCGTTTTAGTTTTCCAAATAGCTCTCATCCCCCTCCCATCCTTTTGTCTTTGCAGTTTACTCCATTTTCCCTCCTTTAGTGTTGAGTGGCACAGAAGAAACGGTGCATGTGCCCAGTCGATCACAGATACCGAGAAGTCAGTCTCTGTTCAGAAAACATTTTTGTACAGGTCTGTTGAGCCCATTTTAACTAGTTTTTGTATAGATGGGCTTGCTTTAAGGAGTTGCATTGTGAGACCTGATCTAGCTGTTTTCTCTACCCCAGGCTTTAGCAAGAGTTTCAGTGAATCAGCAATACATTTAAAATTTTTAATCCATCCACTGCCATTTCAATATAGGTTGGGATGCGGCGATTGTGGTCTTTGGATCAAGAGTGGCTCCATGGAAATTCTCATGTTGATTATTTTAATGCTGAAGTAGTACATGTCACAGGGAAACCGTGAGTTTTTATCTTCTGCCAGCAGCAAGGACAAAAGGCTAACAGTGGTGGCCTTGGAGAGAAAACACTCCAAAGAGGAAGGGATGGTGGTGGGGAAGGATGGACCTGGACTAGGAGGGAAGGAAGGACATAGACACCCCCCCCCCAACACTCCAGGGGAGGGTTTTCTAGAAGCATTTATATTTTGAGTATTTTTCTGCCTTCTTTGGGTTGAGAATGTGAAACTCCCAGGCTGGGTCAGTGAGCACGAGACAGGGTGGGAGCCTTGTTTTCCATTGAAGAGCAAAACGTTTTAATGTAAGGGATCCGTGCCCATGCTGAGAAAGAACCTGGGGGCCAATAAGGGTTTCAAGGAAACCTCAAAGCTGGGTGAAGCCCAGCTCCTGGGCTAGCCTAGGGCAAACAGGACACTGCTTCATACTGAGGGGTCGCTTAGCTCTGCGATTTCTTTTCACCATTAGTAAAAAGAATGTCCTTTGTTGCCCCTCTGAAATTTCAGTGCATATAGGAAGGCCCTTCCAGCCCAGTCCAAGACCCAAGCAAATCAAAACATGGGGGTGACTAGGGTGGGTGGGTAGGGCAATAAATAAAGGTGGGGGTGCTGAGTGAGGTGGTAGATAAGGGGGCTTTCTGCCAAGACGGTGCAGTAAGGCACTGGGTGGGGGTAAAGCACACGCAGTCCCCAAACACTGGTTTGTTGAGTTGGTCACGGCCATCAGGGTGCTTGTGAGGCCTCAAGGACCCTCAGAAAGGAGCCAGGGAGCCTGGCCCTGTCTTCTCTCTCTGAATCTTCCTCTGGAGGTCTGCCTCAGCCTAGGGATGTCAGGTGACCGCATCAGCACCGGGGAGTTGTCCGTGTATGTCTTTTACCTTTGACGGAGAGAGAAAAAGATCACTGAACAGTGAGTGGGGGTGGCTTCCTCCCCAGTGACAACCCAAGAGAAGCAGATGTGAGGGTGAAGCAGATATGAGGACAGGCCCTCCAGGGCCCAGGGGAGCCTGCATATGAACCTTCACTGTCCTCCACGCTGTGTACGCAGAGGCTTGTTATCTGCGCACCCATGTTTCAGTTTCTCCAAACCTAGGTCATCTCTAAGGCAGTGCCCCCTGTAGGGTCACTGCTGCTATGCTCAGACTCACAGTGTTGGGGCCAGAACTAATGTATCCTATAGAGGACTGCAGGAGGCTAAAGAGAGGGGACAGGATCCACTCCCCAGACTTGCCTACTCTTGTCTCCCTCTCAGCGCCCTGTGGTTTTTGGGGGACCATGGAACAGGGAATGGGATGGTTAGTGGGGTGAACACAGGCTATTTGAAGGAGGCCCTAAGGGGCTCATCAGATGCTGTTGCATGTGTGTGCCTATGGGCCGTCGGCCAGGGTTGCCCAGCCTAGCTGCGGCTGGTATTTAAAGGAGTTGGTGCCTCCTCTGGTTTGAGAATGAGAGGCACCTTGTCATGATGCTCCCGTGCTGGGCCCATGAGTACAAGGCAAGGTGAGAGCATTGTTTTCTCCACCTACCACAGGTGTGCATCAAGGCGCCCAGAAAGCCAGCCTTAGAGGTGGCAGGCTCCTTATCTGGAGGATAAGGACAGACCCCACTCCCCTTTTCCCAGGCCAGGAACACTGCAGCTGTCAGGAGCAAGGGAAGACTGACAAAGAACAGGAACAGAAGACGGTGGCACCATTCTGAGTCCCTCGGGTTAGGGCTGGGTCAGGCTGGCCTTTGTTCCCCACTGCCTGGCATAGAGCTCACTAAACATGAACTGAAAATGCCATCAGTCACTCAGGGAGGGAGGAGGGGATAAAGACGCTGCCGGACAAGCAGAGCCAAGGCAGGACTCACCGGGCACCCTAGGCTCAGGCCGGGATGGGGTGCCTCCCTGTGGGTCTGGGGCACTTGTCCCAGTCTCACTGGCCAGGCTGCTCTGGCTGCCTGAGAGACGGCTGGGTGGGCAGGCAGGCCCAATCCTGGGAGACTCCATGATGCCACCTGCAAGAGACATGTGTGGATGGGAATGGAGATGTTACTGAGCTCGCTAGCAAACAGCCAGCTAGATTTTATCTGGAGTTGTGGGTGGTAACTGTGGACCGTCTGCCCAGCAGTCCCCACCCACATGCCCTCCCATTCCAGCCAGTCCTCTACCCTCTGCTGATTGACCCATGACACACTAGAGCAATAATAGAATGGGCTCTTTCCCTAAGTAATGGATTACTGATATGAAAATTGGCAATTGGTAGCTTTTCCCCCTTCACAGTGAGGGGAGGGAAGGGACTGTGTGTGTCTGTAACTCAATGAGGGATGAGGAGGGGACTGTGTGTGTCTGGAACTCAGTGAGGGGAGGGAAGGACTGTGTGTCCCTAACTCAGTGAGGGGTGGGAAGGGACTGTGTGTGTCCGGAACTCAGTGAGGGGGAGAATGCACCAAGGTAACATTCGCTACCTTTACTACTACGACCCTGGAGCCATCTATGTGTGCATTTGTGGTTTTGTGCGCCAGTGTTGAAACTGGAGTGGGAAGGGAGAGACCTTGAGGAAGATGGGAACTAGGCAACGCACTGCAGCTTCTAGAAAAGCACAATGGGGCTGGAGAATGGATCAAAGGTGCTTGACACTCTGGGTTTGATCTCCAGACCCACAGGCGGAAGGAGAAAACTGACTCCCATAGTTGTCTAGGGCCTTCACACATGCGCTGTGGCCTCCAAGCCAATAAATAAAAACAATAAAACACGGAGGAGGAGGGCAGTGGGGGAGGAGAGCAGATGACGTGGTTCTTCAAGACGGTCCTACTCAGCCGGTATGGAGGGAGGAGACGGGCCACTATGTAGAAGGAGGGAGAAGCCCGTTGGCAGGGTTGGCAGGCAATTTGTACAACATTCTCCAGGTGGAGCCTCGGGGTACCTGGTGCCAAGTCCAAGACTAGTTCTCACCTCTTGCCCCATTTCTCCATACTGACCACTTGGGAAACTGCTAAGGAGGATTCCGAAGGCACATTAGGGCTCGGTGAGAAAGAGCATCATAGTCCACTAGTAATGTCTGCCGTGGCACTGGACAGAAAGGTGGTAGTGTGTGTGCCAGACAGTTGCTACTCTGACTAAGCCCAAATCTTTGTTCCCAACAAGGATTCCTGCCACGTCCTCTTTGGGTGCTACAGGACAGCACCTCGAGTCATTTTATTCCAGTTCGGGGCAGATATTGTTGGTTTTGTCTTGTTGAGACAGGGTTTCTCTGTGTAGCCTTGGCTGTCCTAATGACCCGCCTGCCTCTGCCTTCCAAGTGCTGGGACTAACAGTGTGCACCACCACCGTCCAGCTTGGGACAGATATTATAAAACTTCCTCTTTCCACACCAAAATCAGCCTCCCTGGAACTTCCTTCGAAGGTCCTAGTTCTGACCCAAAAGGACACAGACGCCCTTCCTGTGCTCAAAGAGAGGAAAGTCTTCCATCTTCCTTTCCCTCTCTGTTCCTGCCTCGTTGCCCAGGTTAATCCATGTCAGGAGTCACAAAGTGGGCTCAGAGTGAGAAGGGACTCCGGAGAAGGCCTGTTCCACCTCATCTGTGTTGAGGAGAAGGCAGTGCCGTCAGGAGGTGATGGCACATGCTGGGGACGCCACTGCAGTTGTACAGCAGAAGGATGGCGACTCAGGGAACTGTACCTGACTTCCGAATCCCTTTGCTGTTCACAAGGTAAAATGAACAGTGTTGACCAGGGTGTTCCCTAGGAAGAGAGTGCAGAGGGAGTGACTTGTGTCTTGTCCTGCCCTTCTTCCTTATCCCTCCTATCCCTCACACAGAGACAAGCCTGGCCTCCCCTGTTCTCCTGAGCCTCTACGCTCATTTCTTCCTATGGACCTAGGACACTTTGCAGACACCAGTGGAGAAGCTGCCACCAAAGAAACCAAAAAGCCACTTAGCATCTCTGGCAGCAAACAGCTGACTTCTCACTTACCCGAGTCCCCTCTAGGCTTGTCACCTTTTGTGCCCTTGACCGCTGTGGGCATGGCACTGTCCTCCAGGCTAGAGGAGCTGAGATCCGAGTCGCTGTCACTGGAGACCACTGGAACAGACAAGAGCAGGGAGGGCATGGTTATTTTCTGCTGCTTGGACAGAGTGGGCCAGGGTAGGCCTCCCTCTGGCCATCTGCCACCACCAAGTGGCCAGGAATTTCAGTTAGCTCTTTTGTTTGGGGCATGAGAAACCTCCCACCAGCTAAGGAGGTGAGACCTGTCGTGAGGACATGGACCCTGCATGCCTGGCACCATTAGGGAAGGTCGTTTTGCTTGGTAAGAGTGGATGGCCACTTTTGAGGTAGGCACAGGGACTCTGAGGCCTCTGCCTGGCCACAGTAAACACCAAGGCCATGGCTTCACAGACAGGAAACCGACCACCCACCAGAGCTGACCCTCAGGCAGTAATCAGCATGCTTTTCCAGACTGCACTCACAAAAGCATCACAGCGGAAGGGAATAGCCCTGCCCCACCGCACAGGCAGGGGCCTCTGCCCCTGGCAGTCAGAAGGTGGACTCCTAACCCTGGAAGGCTGGCTGTGGTTCCTGACCACTTAACAGTCAGCAAGAGCTAGCCATACACAGTGGGGTGTCGTGAACCATAAAGAGCAAGGGGGGCTCCGAGCGAACACCCTCTTTTCTGCACTCGACTCCATAGTTGCTGGTTCATCGACTGTGGGCGTTGTAATACAGGATATATTCATCCTTCAGTCTATTTTAATTTGAAGCAGGGATGTACATCCGTGTGCCAGCCTTCCGAGGTGCTTCTGAGCCCAGGGGCTTCTCTGAGGACCGGCTCAGGGGGGCCCAACCTGTACCATGGCCTGTGACTCTGGCTTGTGTTCTTGTCACTGGAGCTTAACGACCATGGCAAATAAGACCTGACAGCAGGATCTTCCTAGATTTTTCCATATCTTCCTTCTGCTTTTCACAGTTGTCCTGCCCACGCCTAATTCAATAGATTTAAAAAAAAAAGGAAAATTGCGTCTTCAAGTTTTACAAAGTCTTGGTGTTGACGAAACAGCCCTGGTCTCTTTTCTGACTCTCTTGTTAATTTACATAGCACGGTAACTAAGTGATAATGAAGATAATAAGTAGGTGTGGGATCAAAGGTAAACAGCTCTCTCTCACAGGTGGGTCGCCGGCAGGAGGGGCGGAGCTGAGGCTTTCCTTTCGAATGCCAAGCACTGGTGTGGGTGGGAGGAGGGTGGATTGAGGTCTTCACTAGGCAAGTGAGGCGAGCCAGCGGTTCCCTCTGGGAAGAGGAACACAATGGCTCCCTGTCAAGGCTGGCTACCAGGCTCCAGCTGACCACCACAGAGCTCTTTCTGGGGCTGTGCTGTCTCCTGAGAGGGCACTGAGGCACCATCGGAGAAGTGCTGGGCAATGAGGGGAATTCTTGTGGGAACAAGGGGAGGAAATGGACCCTTCTGCCTGGATCCAGGGCCTTTGTGTCTTAGTGTATGTTACCTTCTGGCTGAGGGATTCAGGTTAATAGAAACAAGTAGCCAAAGCTGGAGCTGGCTAACCATTTTAGCCTGAAGAGATTATTAGGCAGCACACAGTAGGTAAGGTCTGATAGCAACATAGTGTTCGCCTTGCTTTGTCACTCCTGTCAGTGCGACCACCGAAATGGGACAGGATGGCCTTGGATTGCTTTGTAGGCAAGGATGACTTTGAATTATGGACTTGCCTTCCTCTACCACTTACATGCTCGGTATTTGGGTATGTGCCATCATGCCTAAGTTTCTGTTTGCTTAAGGGTGTGTGTGTGTGTGTGTGTGTGTGTGTGTGTGTGTGTGTGTGCGCGTGCGCGTGTGTGTGTGTGCGCGCGCGCATGCGCACACGAGTGCAGGTACCCATAAAAGCCAGAGGCATTGGATCCTCCTGAGGTTGGAGTTCTAGGAGGTTGTGAGCCATCTGACATGGGTATAGAACTGCACTTTGTGCCCTCTACAAGAGCAGTACCAGGCTTGACACAGCCATCTTTCCAGCCCTTGCCATGCCCAGTCTTATGATGCTGGGCCCATACCCAGATCTTTGTGCGTGCCAGGCAAGCACCCACCAACTGGGCACTCGCCAACCCCCCTTCAGCAGAGGTTGAATCTGTTCCCTCCTCACCATCGTCACTGACTTCCTTCCTCCACCCGAAACCTCTCCTCATCCCGCCAGGATGACTGTCACAGTGTCAGCTCTCCCTCTGCATCGTCAGGGTGTGCCAGCCAACACACATCCTCTAGAGGGCCAAGCCCACAGTCCTGTTCACCAAGAGGCTCGTGTGCATCGCTGAGTGTGACTATGTGACTGTCGCTGGCCTTGCTTCCTCTGCCCCAGCCTCTTCCCCTTTGCTGCTCTGCTTTTCTCTCTCATGCCACGGGCAAGACTTCTGATTTGGCCTTTTCTGGCAGAACCAAGAGGAAGTGGGGGTGAAGAGAGATGGGGGTGGGTTTACACGCCCCTTCATGGCTCATGAGAGTCGTAGGTAAGAACCTGACTTACGTTGTAGTTCCTTTTCAGGTCTGAACTGAACATGAATCCACGGAGACCAGATCCCAAAGGCATCGTGCTGCAAACACGCTGTTTTGACTCATTGCTGGGCTGACTAAACACTAACCCCACAGGGCCCCAGTCACAGGAGGTGGGAGGCCGGCAGGAAGTGGGCTGCTGTTAAAACACCTGGAGCAAGTAGCTCCCTGTGTTCCCCTTTGGGGCAGTAAAGGAACACAGGATGGGAGCTTGCTAATGGGGGTAGGACAGTACCTAGGAGGAGCTGGTGACTAATACCCACACTGGTCTCTCCGGCAGACATTTATGCGTGATCTATCAATGCTTCCTTACCTGGAATATTCCATCTTCCTTGTGACTGATCTGGGGACTTTATAGTTAGGAGCTGGGCTGGGCACAGGACTCTGAGATGCGGTGTGACAGATGCCAAGGGGCTCAGCAGGGACGGTGGGATTGGATGTCCCAGGAGCTGGTTATGGTGTCATCCCTTGCACTCTGTCATCTATGGTACATGTTCCAAGAGTAGGCTTGGGACAGGCTCAAGGTGCCAGATTTATGAAGAGTTGTATGTCTTGACCAAAAACTGCACAGCCCTGGAGGTGGGGGAGGGTGCCTATCACCTTATCTCCAAGGGCACCTGTGCTGTACAAGGGTTAAAAGAAATCACAAAAACAAAACAGATCCCAGAAAGCTTTCCCCAGTTACTCTCATCTGAGTCGTTCTTTGTCTCCTGTGAACCCCAAAGGGATCACAGAGCAGGGACCATCCGGCTGTCCCAGATATGAGTGTCTTTCAGGCATACTGTCCCCTTGCACGGCCTCTTTGCTCCTTCTACCCAGGGTTTTAAGCTGGGTCAGACTCTGGTATCAAGTGTGTGTGTGCATACACAGAAGCCCGAGGTTGGCACTGGATGTCCTCCTCTGTCACCCTCTACTTCTCTTTTAAGACTCAGTGGCCAGGACCTGCCCATCGCCGCTGGGTTTACAGGTGTTTACAGTGCTGGGTTTACAGGTGTGTGTCACTGCACCAGCTTTTCACATGGGTGCCAGGCAGCAGACCTCTGGGTCCCCAGGCTTGTGCGCAAACACTTTGCTGACCACGTGCCCAGCACTGTGCCTGGGGGCTTTAAGCTGGGGCTAGGCTGTTGTGCTAAAGACTCAAATCCCATCTCCAATCTGCTCTCAGGAAGCTAAAGGAGGCAGCGTTGGCCGGTGGCTGGTCACTTACAGTCACTAGGGAAAGAGACCCCGAAGAGGCTGAGTACACGTAGGTCTCACAGGTATGTCACCCAAGTAGCCATGGCTTCTTCCTGTGGTTAAGAAAGCAGCCTTTTCTTTCTCCTGCTCCCATAAAACCCAAATCTCGGTTAATTTGCCACCAGGAACCAGTGCTGCCTTCCCTCCGAACTGCCTGGAATTGCAAACCTTCCAGAATCTAAATGAAGTTTTCGGGCTCATAAATCTTTGGCTTCTGCGCTTCCATCCTCTACAAGATGCCAGGAGTGGCAAGGGACCAGATCTGGGTCAGGTCGGGAACAAGTGCTGTATTCTGCCATGCTTTGGCTTCCCGCCAGAAGGTAGGAAAGCCCTGGGAGACACTCACTGGTCTGAGAGCCTGTGGGATGTATCCTCTCCCGCATAGGGCTCCCCCACAAGGCGGGAGGGGGGGGCTCCCATCTTGATTTCCTTCACGGCCACCTGACTTCTGACTCCACTTACTGAAGGCCCTGGCATCCCTGAGATTTCCCCATCATGCTGGGCCCTCATCCTCAGCAGCGGATGGGCAGCTTAGAGCCAGCCAGGCCTGTTTCTCTGGGGATGGGCAGTTTTATCCCCCTCCCAGCTCATTCTTGGATGGATTTGCAATTTGACTGTCACCATGGAAACTCTTGAGTTTTG
This sequence comes from Microtus oregoni, assembly GCF_018167655.1. NCBI lineage: Eukaryota > Metazoa > Chordata > Mammalia > Rodentia > Cricetidae > Microtus > Microtus oregoni. The sequence goes on along the minus strand of NW_024543074.1, from coordinate 23,005,695 downwards.
GTACATGAGGCGGGGTGTGGGGGGGGAACTCTTCCTTTTTGGAAAATCTCCCTTGGATGTCTCATAGGACACATGTGGCAGCTGCTGCCCTGTCAAGCCACCTAGCTGGGATGGCTCAGGGGACAGGGGTGGGGACTAGGGCCTGGGGACCTCTCCCCCAGCTCTGCTTAGCCATCACCTCTCTCTATGCTCCCAGGGACCTCTTCAAGATTCATGGCAAAAACCCAGAGACCGACCCAGCAGCTCCCTGGGTGTGAGGTCAGGCCAGTAGCAGACAAGCATCTGCTGTTACACTCTGATTGAGAGATGGGGACACTTTCCCTCATCCTGGACCACACCACATCCACCTGCTGGGTGCAAAGATGGCAGCAGGCTGTGAGCTTGGAGCACCTTCGGGAGCAGTGGCTGTTCTGCTCCAAGGAGCCCGAAGTCTCCAGAAGCTATGGGAGTTAGGGAAGTAGGGAGATATTTCCAACATCCTGCCAAGAAGCGGCAGATGGTGGAAAATTTCACATACTAAAAACAACAAAAAATATTTTTAACGTAAAGGAACGACAACCAGGCCTTGGGGAGGGCACAGGCACCCCCTGTGAGTCCTCCCGGGCTACCAGGCTGACATAGCCCAGATGCAGTTGACCGGGATGGCTGTGGCACCCATAATTCAAGAATAGGTGTGTGTGTGGGGGTCCCTGTTTTGGTGGCAGCAGCCGGGGCTCCTGGGATGCTGAAGGGGGGCTGCTGAGGCACAGACTCGGGTTTGTGTCCTGCTGTCACTTCCCAGCTGTGCACCTTTAGGCTGTGCTCAGTGGGGCCATGGTTGAATCATGGTTCCCTTCTAGTGGCTACGAGCATTCAGAGAGAGCAGGGGCCTACATCAGAGGCTCACGGCCCTAGCATGGAGCTAGTTTCCATGCTCTGGGCCTGGGCCCACTTCACAGGGGTGAGGCTGACTCTCCTGAGGGAGTATGGACGCTCAATCCATGTTTCATAGGAGGAGGAGAGCGCTGCCTGCCTTCAGGGGATGTTTAGAGGCTGAGCTGGGATCTAAACCCCTGCCCATCTCTGGGTGGGATCCTCGCTCTCCCACCTTGCCCAGAGCGTACACGGCCACCATGTTCCTGTCTTACCTCTCAGGAACCCTCCTGCTGCAGATAGCTGGTTCGTCTCTCTCTCCACAAAGGGCTCTTCTGTGGCCTCTGAGTTTTTTGCTGCCAGAACTAGGGGCCCTGGCATGGGGGAGGCTGTCTCATGCATGCCCACTGCCTTGGCTTGAACTCTGGTTCTGCTTTGAATAACTCTGGGCAAATACCTCACTCTGAGACTCAGTTGTCTCATCTGTGAAATGTACAGGAGGAAGAAGTGAAGGAGCAATTCTCAATAAGACTTGATCCAGCAGGGAAAAGAAATACTATACAAGCTGATGGGGGGGTCCCTTCAACCCTTGTTTCTACTGCCCAGAGCCCTCCGTCCCAGGAACAGAAGATATAGCCCACCCATCTGGCTGCCTCCACTTCCTGCTTTTCCTGCTCTGACCTCACCTTGCCAGGAGCTTCCCCAGGGGAAGGCCAGTTTGTGACCAGAATCCATTTCCTTCCCTGCGCCTGCCCCAGTCCTAGATAAAGCCACCTATTGATTGTACTTTGAAAACCTTTTCAGGGGGGGTGGGGGGGGGCAGTTCTGCATGGCAGCGAGGTCAGCAAGGGGGTAGTTCACCAGGCCAGCAGGACAAATGACCTTAGAGCCCCTAGATCACCTCATATGCCTCCCTGGAAGTCAGTCAAAGGGAAAATGCCAGGTCTCAGCCTGGACAAGGGACTAGGGTGGGAAGCCCCTCGCCATGGACATAGGATAAGTGGGCCCCGAGGGAAGCATGCTGCTCTTGGAGATGGGAGGGGAATAGTGAGCTCATCCTCTGGTTTGTCCCCAAGGCTCCAGCCAGGAAGGAAGATGGCCCAAGGCTGGGGGGAGCCTGTTCTCCCAGGAGGGCCCGTTGGCAGCCAGAAAAGGTTCAGTGCCTACTTGTCCTTTCTTCTTGGGACCAGGTGACAGGATGTCATTGTATGCTTCCAACTTGACCTCGTGTGTAGCCAGGGGCAGTCACATGACCGCATGGAATACTAGATGAGGTACTGGGGTGTTTCCTTCCCTGGTACCCCTTCCAGGCTGACCCCAGACAGGAAGGAGCGGTGGGAAAGCACAGAGCTCACTGACGAGTCCGAGCTGGGGCAAGATGGGGTCCCAGTGCTGGCTTATTCGTTCACATCGATTTTAATTTTCTCTCTCCTTCAGGCTCACAGACAGATAGGAGGCACCGGCTAATGAAGATAAATCCACAGATCAATAGAAATGTGGTTGCCGGTGTGGAAACCCTGTGGTCCCTGACCTCGAATGAGGAGCTCTGGAGAGGAGATGGATGGGTAGGTCCAAGAGCTGCTCCCTCCAGAGAGAACGGGATACAGAGGATGGGGAGGGCATGACAGCGTGGGAGAAACAGCGTTCAGGGAGAGAAGTCAGAGAGAGCTCCCTGAAAGAGGAGGGATTTACAAATGGATGTCATTTAAGCAGCTACAAAAGTAGACCTGGGTTATGCCAGGCCTCCCAGACAGAGTGGAGGGACAGTCAAGACTGGGCAGTGGGCTCTTTATGGATCAGGAAGCTCTTTGGCAGAGGCCCTGAGGAGGGTGGGGGGTGATGAGCTGGCATGGGTATGCTCTGCTCTGTTAGGGCACAGGTGACTGCTCTGGTTTCTAGCGGACACAAAGCAGGAGTTTGTCTCTCCTGCCCTTCTTGGTTGGCAGGTGACACAAGCCTTTGTTTCCTTCTGACTTCAACTTGTGCCTCTTCCATGGATGTATTATTTTGAAAATGGTCTCACTGGGGCTGATGAGATGGCTCAGCAGGTTAAAGGCGCTTGCCACCAACCTGATGACCTGAGCTTGAGATTCAGGATGCTCATGATGGAAGGTGAACACCCGGTCCTGTGAGTTGTCCTCTGACTCCACACACAGGAATAGGGATAAAGAAAACTGGATTTTGCCACGTGACCTAGGCTACTCAACACCCTCCTGCCTCAGATTCCTAAGATGTGCATCGCCACGTGTGTTCTCACACCCTTTTAAGCCTCTCTCTCTTCTGGGCTCCATGTGTGAGGAGTTCCCTCGGGTCTCTGTTTCTATCATCTGTCTCTCGCCCTCCACGTTTAGAGGATGGGACACCTGCCTTGCCTGGATCTGATGAGTCCTCTGGAGGCAACCGAGGCAGGACAAGCCTCTTCCCTGGTGAGTCGTCTTCTCTGCCCTGCTCGGGGGTGGGGGGTGGGGTGAGGAATCAGCTGGGCACCCTCTGCGACGCCAGCCTTGCTCTGGCATGGGCAGGCAGTCTAGGAGAGGAACTGTGTAGAGCAGAGTCCACACTGTTTCCTCCGGGGCTTTCTTGGAACCAGGAAGGCGGGAGGCCTGGCTCACTCACTTTACCCACATTCCCAAAGGCCATCCAGTCTGGAGCGTGTGGAATTAAGTTGTAGGTTTAGCCAGCAAGGCAGATGGGCGGCGGCAGAGGGTTATACTGTGCTGTGTACAGAGAGCTCAGCCCAGCTGGCCCCAGGGGCGGCTCTGTACCCCTGGGCTGCACTTGAATCAGACACAGCTTCCACAAGGGCACGGCACCTCAAGACCTCACCTTGCATCTGGAATTGACGAGTCCGCTGAGTCCATCATTGGGTTTGGGCAAATTAGAGGCGACAGCCATGCCCCTAACCTTCGTGGTGTGGCTAATGAGGGCCTTCTGCTCTAGGAAATCAATTTCTAAGCCAGCACAGACGTTGGGACAGGAAGGGGGCTACTGGGGGGAAGGAGGAGGCATGGAGAGGAGGCTCTTCCCTGTTTCCAGTCCCCATTTTGAGACTGCCGTTCAGCAGAACCAAGGGCTCAAAAGGCAGGATGAGACCATATGCATGGGCTTTCCTTCTAAGCACAACTATGGCCATGGCCAAACAAGAATGGTGGCCTCTGTGTCCCCGAGAGCTAGCTGAGACACAGCCCCAGAAGGCTGCAGGCATGTTCCTTCGCCTCTGTACTTAAGACTGCCGCACACGCTATTTGGACTCTGTATCCTGTGTTCCCTCCTATAAGTGAGCAAGCGCAGTGCCCATTCCAGACTGTCCTCTTGACGTTCCAGAAGTTCCAGCCCCCTTACAGACTACCATGAGCAACCCTGAATCCATGCAACCGGAGCTGCTGACTACCACCGCTGACTTCTGTACCTTCTACCTGCACAGGACAAAAGCTACCGGTCCTAAGCCCTCTGCTGGACTGGTAGAAAGGCAGAAGATGGGCAGCTGGCTCAGAGCCAGGGGTTGCCTTTGGTGAGGTCACAGTGGGCTTGGGAACCGGTTTCTCCTCCCAAGCCTCTGACATTCAAGTCCCCCGCCCCAGCTGAGGCAAACTTTGTTGACACAAATGGCAGTCCTGCGCTAGGAAGACCAGGGCCAGTGACTTGGAGGCACTTCTTAGATGGCTCACACTGGCTCTTCATCCTCTCTCTGATTGGACCTTCCTGGTCTGTATGCCCTTGTGTATGTTTGGTAGCTTCAGATATCTTTACATTAAAAAAAAAAAATCCCAGTTACCTCCCACAGCATCCCAGGGCCATAAAATCCCTGTAATGAGATGGGACATGGCAATGATGAATGATGGTGGCACTGGTGTGTGTGTGGGGTGTGACAATGTTAGCTGACACACAGAGGCTGGCCTTCACTGTGTGGGTGGCCTCTCTGATCTTCACATTGCTCTACGGCCTGGCCTGTTTAAAATTCCTCTGTTAGGGTCCTTACCCTTGGAGGGGTCCTTGAACTCCAAGATAAGAAAACTGGAAGAGAACAGACCCTGACCTAGCCCCTCCACCATCATCCTAACCCCACAGGCCCCAAGAGCTACAGGCTGGCCCAGGGAGCCCTGGCCAGAAGGCTAGGGAGGTGGCTATGTAGTCTCCTCTATGCTCACAGCAGGCACAGAGCTGCTATGGGCAAAGGCCATGTGTCAGAATTAGGTGTAGGGACTCACATGTGATATGGCCAGGCCCTGCCTTCTACTACAGCGAACTAGGTGGCTGACATGGGAAGCCATGGGGGTCTGCTCATTTTTCTTACAACGCGTGCCCTCTGTTTTCTTTCTCTTCACAGAAAGACAAACCCCAGAGGAATTTCTACTTTTCTTTTTCCTTTGTGGTCTGGCGCTGGGAGCCGGGGCCTGGTGCATTGCAAGGTAAGCACCCCACCATTGAGCTGCACCCCAGGTTCCCTCCTTAGTAATCACGCAGGGCAATACTGGAAGACTGACAGAGACCACGAGGGGGGCCGCGGACTGGGGCAAACCAGAACACTCCATCACCGAAAGGAGAGGCTGCCACTGTCTCTGAGAGGGCGGCATTGGCCGACCTTCTGAGTTTTAAAAGACAAGCCAGAACTCCATTTTTTTTTTTTTTCAAAAAAGTGAGAACCCTCTGCAGTTAAAATATTTAACAGTGCATTTTAAGCAGCCAGCTAGATCCAGCTAGCTCTGGTCACACCCTCACCAGACTGTGACCTGTGATACAGGCAGAGTCTTAGTCCCCAAGGACAGGTGGCAGTCTCCTTTCATCTGGGGCCCCAGCACCTAACATATCCTTCTAGGCACTCGGAAGGCTGTGGGGGACTCAGGTACCAGGTACAGGACAGTTCAGAGTCCACAGAGGAAGTGTGTTACTGTGTGTGTGTGTGCGCACGCACTCCAAGGAGCTTCCAAAGCGCTAATTTCTCAGGAACAGAGAAGGGAAGGAAGGAGGCATAGCAACAGCTGGCTCTGGGCAGTGAGCAATCCTGTCTGAAAATAAAACATTTTACAATCCACAACCGAGGCTCATTAAGAATGAATGGATCGACTGGTATAAATAGCTTGCTGCGTTAAGAAGTCAGGAAGCGGCATATGCGCTCGATGGAAAATCAGTGGCTATGGAACCTGCTTATTAGCTCAGTCGGCTGCTGCTCTGTGCTAACGAGACAGAGGTCACAGGTTCAAAGCCTCACGGACCGTGTGGCTTTCCCAGCCTCAGGCCACAGTTACCTCCCCCGCCCCAGGACTGGAGCTAACATGGGGGCATGACAGGAAACACACTAGTAGCCCACAGTTGGCTTCCCCCAGTGTCTGGTACAGCAGATCCCTCACTGTAATATCCAGCCTCCCCCAAACGCCTTCTCTGACTAGCAGCTCACTACCCTGTCAGCTATAAAACCCTCAGTGCTGTGGCTGGATGGTAATTAATTGGAAGACACTGGGTGCCATCCATTATGTCTGACGGCGGCTGGATGCTTAAAGGGTGCTCTGGGCAGAAATGAGGGACCAGTTGCCTCCCTCCTGATTGTGGGTGTGGGTCCATGAGTGTGGATGGGATGCAAGCAGGTACAGAAACTTAGAGCATGCAGACTTAGCCTGAGAGGGAGTGGCCAAGAGCACAGACAGGTAGAATAGCTCTGGCTGCCCTTTTGCCACAAGACCCCCTCCTTCAGTAGCCTGGCAGTAACTCCCTCCCTTGAAAAGCCCTCTGAGCCATCAGACAGGACAAAGCCAGCTGTGTGGTGATGGAGACAAGAGCTTCACTAGGGGCTGCACTCATGGGAAGAGCCTGGTCCTCGGCCCTCGGTGCCGCAGACAGGCTACGTGACCTGTGCGACATCCCTCCTCATCCATCACCAAGAGTCAATTTCACCGTCTGCAGCTGCCTTGAGCTTCAAATGAGATAATGACCATGATTCACAGGGTGCCCTGGTCAAGGCCAGCTGCAGCCCCAGTGACTTGGCTTCTCCAGGAGGTGCCCTGGTCAAGGCCAGCTGCAGCCCCAGTGACTTGGCTTATCTCGGAGTGCCCTGGTCAAGGCCAGCTGCAGCCCCAGTGACTACTTTTCTCTAGGAGGTGCTGGCCCCAGGGGCAGACAATAAGTCAGCTGAGGGAGGGGGCGGGCCACCCTGGAAAAACTCTGCAGATCAGCTGAGACACACTGCTCACCCCAGATGGAACCCCAATGCTTGCTTCCTCAGGACTCCAGATCCCTCCTGCTTCGGTTCAGGATCTAAAAACATTGCTTAAAACCTGGTAGCTGATGAGGTGGCATCAAAACCCCATTTTTTTTCTTCTTGAAATTACCAAATGGAACAAATCCAAGACCCTGAAGTACTTTCTAGGGTAGATCTTGAAGGCAGCCAGTACATCATCCAGAAAGAAATGCTTGGATCAGGTGGACCGGGGCTGGGGGGAGGTGGAACCAGAGGATTCCAGAGACAGGCTTCCTAGAGAGGGAACATACTAGCCTCTGAGCTTCAGGGAGCTTCAGGCAAATGCAGCTGTGCCAAGCCCCGGCCTTTTTGCTGTCTGCCATCTCTAAGGGGATGGAGAGGCAGAGAGTATGTGTATCTTGTGGGTGGGGGAGAGGGGTAGGCGCTGCTGAAGGAGCAATGAGCCATGAGCCCTTAGCACTGGCTCTGCTGCTTGAAACCAGGTGGTACACAGTGGCTGGTTCCATTGGCCCTGGGGCTGCCCTCGGCCATGCGTGTCCTTGCAGCCCTCTGGGGTGAGAATCAGTGTCTCCTCATAGATGAGGCTCCCCGGAGTCACTAACAGGCATCCTTGTCTCAGCTCAGTACCCAAGGCCCAGGAGGTCAGCCCACATGTCCGACAGCTGTCCCCAGAAGGCGACATCTACTCCACCCCTAATATTCCCAACGACTGACTGATTTTGAGACAGGGTCTTACTGTGGTGCCTAGGCTGGTCTTGAACTCTGTGGTCAGATGATCCTCCTGCCTCAGCCTCTTGAGTAGCAGGGAGTAAAGGCACAGACCACCCCATCCGGCCCACTATTTTATTCTTAGCATTTAGGTCTGTAATGTGTCCCTGCATGCACACGGAAGTTGAATCCCACTAGCTCTGGTTATTAAATCAATATGCCTTTTCCCTCAGAGCTGAAAAGTCCCTATGTTGGGCTTTCCATGCCTTCTTGGGCCTATTTTACCTTAATTCCCGTCCATTCATCTATTTGTGTATTCTATAATAGCTACTCTAAGTTCCGCACAAGCTTTTAAATTGAGACATAATTCATACCCTATAAAGTTCACTCTTCAGGGGGAATACAATGCAGTAGTTTTTAGTGCAGTCATAACACTGGGTAATTGCCAGCACTACTCGATTTCAGAATATGTTCATACTCTGTCCTCACTGGCGGTCTCTCCCCTTCCCCCCATCCTCCCCACTCCCCGGCGCATTCATCTTGATGTCTATGGGTTTACCTAGCCTGGTTATTTCCTATGAAAGGGATCATATAATGCGTAGCCTTTGACTCTGGCTTCCTTAACTTAGCATGAAGTTTTCCAGGCTCATCCATGTTACAGGACGCACACACACATTTATATTATCTGTCTACACACACACACACACGCACGCGCGCGCACACGACGCACACACACACAGAGGTAGATCTTATATAACTATAAAAAATGGAAGAATTAAGGTTTTTTTTTTCCTTTTTGGGACAGCGTCTTGCTATGTGGCCCTGGTTGGTGTGGAACTTGCTATGTAGACCAGGCTGGTCTTGAACCCACGAGGCTTCCTCTGCCTCCCGAGTGCTGGGATTAAGCACCTGGCACAATTGAGGAGTTTCACCTGATTTTCTGCTCAGGGCTCATTTTTTTTCATCCTTTTTGTGGGGGGAATGTTTGTTTCCCCAACCTTAGTTCATGTTGGAGCTCAAAAGCCCAGGGATTTGGAAGAGTTGAGTGAAGCCTAGGGTGGGGCTGAGTCAACAGGATGAACGTTCTCCTGAGCAGAGACCAGAGAGTGTTCCACCCCACTGCCCTCACGTGCACGCGCTGAACAAGGCAGCTACCGGGGGCACAAGGGTCACCAGACAAGACTTGTCAGGACCTTGATCTCACTCTGCCAGCCAGACATTTAAGCAAAACAATTTCTGTAGCTTGAGGCGCACACCCAGTCTGTGGTACTTTGTTACAGCAGCCGAAGCATACTAATACAATAACACTTTAATTTTCTTCATGCTGGTCCCTAGAATTTCCATTTAAAGTCTGCTTCCAGGCATAAAATAATTTCATGTTGCAATTACAAACAGGTCTTCTTACTTCGGCTTTTAGTTACTCAGTACGGATTAAAGCTACTGATTTTTAAAATTGATTTATCTTTTTGTTTTTTTTGAGACAGGGTTTCTCTGTGTAGCCCTGGCTGCCCTGGAACTTGCTCTGTAGATCAGGCTGACTTCAGACTCAGAGATCTGCCTGCCTCTGCATCCGAAGTGAGCGCCAGGACTAAAGGTGTGTGCCATCACCACTCAGCTAAATTGATTTATTTTCAGTCTTGTCAATTTCTAGATTTTTAAAATTAATCCTAGGGCTTTATTTGGAGTTGATTGATTGCATACATTGGCTACAAAGAAGGTAGATTCTTTTGTTCACTTCCACTATTAAGAGAAAGCTGCTTACTTCTTGCTTTACTGCATTAATTAATAACTAGCAAGGGGCAGGAGAGATGGCTTAGAGGTTAAGAGCACTAGCTGCTCTTGCAGAGGACTTGAGTTCAGTTCCCAGCACCCACATGGTGGCTTGCAACTGTCTGTAACTCCAGCTACTTGGGATCTTACACCAAATCTGGCTTCTGTGGGCACCAGACACACTCACGGTACACAGATACACATGCAGGCAAAACACTTACATACATAAAATAAACCTACAACAAAAACACGTAACGAAGGCCAGAGCATAGGTGTTGGCAGGGGCACTTGCCTCGTTCACTCAGGGCCAGGGTTTATCCCAAGCGCCTGACAGAAAAACGCGACACAGAACCATACAAGGCCAAACTCTCAAATAGGATCAAATGGTGGAGAGTCTTAATTTGAATTTTGATTGAGCATGGCCCCAGGGCTTTATCGGTTAATAAGATTTGCTTTTGTTTTTAGACACAGGCTTACTCTGTAGCTCAGGACAGTCTTGAACTCAGAGGCCTCCCGCCTCTACCTCCCAAGAACTGGGTCCCCTCTAGCCGCTCCTGGACCAGAGGCATCTGTGATGTAATGAGAGCATGCGCCACAGGGCCTGGCTTCAGGAAACAATTGGAAAAACAGGACATCTGAATTAAAATCGGTAAATAATAGACGTAGGGAGAACTACTCGGCTGTGGACAGAAAAACGATGAAATGTTTTTCCTCCCTGTGCATCGGCCCCGATTAGAACCCTCAATAGTGTCACCAGCAGCAAAGATGCATAGCCTCACTGCTGCAGCGTAGATGGCTAGGTTATTACATGGTCCCGAGCTTCAGTTTGCAGCTTCCAGGCCGAAAGATAATTCAAGGTAAAATCTAGAAACAGTAAGGTCCATTTAAGAGAACAATGAGAACATACCCCAATGCTCATGGGATTTTACTCAGCCACAGAAGTGAAGTACAACCTAGATCCAAGTAGAAGTAGCTCATGACCTTCTTGTGACAGGCTGGCATGATGGCACACACCTTTGATCCTATCATTAGAGACAGAGGTGGTCAGACCTCTGTGATTTTGAAGCTAGCCTGATCTGCACAAAAAGTCCAGACTAGCCAGGGCTACACAGCAGGCTAGCCAGGGCTACACAGTGAGGCAGTCTCAAAACAATCAAACAAATGTGACTGCAAAATAGTGATGGAGGCACTGGCCAGAAAGAGCCTGTTTCTGTTCCAAAGCAAACTGAAACGCCTACATTCAGTGGGTGTTTGGTTAAGGTCTACGGTATAAGGACAAACAGAAGACGTTACTGGTTTTCATTCCTTGCTGAATTATTCAACTTGTATTTTTATATTATTAAAAATTAATAAAACCATGGAGGTGGAAGGGAGGGCACCTATCTCACAAACATCTATTAACTCCTAGATCCCTGTGCATATTAAAAAGCTTGGGGCCAGTGAGATGTCTCTGTGCACTTGCTGTGCAGGGCTGGTGACACCCGTGAAAAGGTGGAAGGAGAGATCACACCCCTCCAGCCTCCGCATGCGCATCGTGGCACGTGTGCGCTTGCACACACAAATAGCGTACATACGTGCATGCACACAAATAAAATTAAAACCAAAACCATTCCTAACCCATCGCATTGTTTACCTCTACATTCCCAACAGGGCATGAGAAAGGAAGTGAGAGAGGACTAGGAGGTGAGCAAGAGGGGGTGGGAGACATAGGTGCTGGAGCCCAAGGCTTGGGATCGGGGTGGAGGGTGAGGAAGAGGGTCACAGACAGGCTGAAGATGGGGTGAGATGGGACTAGCCTCAGCTCCATGCCTGTGGGAGGAAGGGTGACAGGAGAAGGGTGGCCTGGAGTCCCTGAGGCAGGAAGAGAACTTCATGGTGAGAGCAGGTGGCTTTACCAGCCTTCAAGCATCTCTTGGGTCCACCTGGCATCTCATGGACCAGAGGCGCCTGTGATAGAATGAAAGCCCCCTATGGCCTCCTTTGCAGGCTCAGGCTCGCTCAGTTGCTCGCCTATCTGTGGAGCCTCTCATCTACCTTGCTCCTGTGCTATGTGCTAAGGCACTGGCCTGCTGAGGACACATGTGGCCTTGCCACAGGAGTTTGCAGGGTGGTAGGAATGGGACCCACAGTGATGGCTACTCTGACCCCTCCTGAACTCAGCCCAATCGTGAGGCTGCAAGAGCTATGAACACTAGCTGGCCCTAGGTCACAGCCAGAGCTGTGAGCCCAGCCAGCTGCCATGACCTTGGGCACCTGATGGTGTGCTAGGGGGAGGGTGGGAAAGTCCCTTTCAGAACTGGAGAGCACCATGGGGATACAGTCTTTAGAGGACCGGACAGATGAGACAGCCCCATGCTATACTCCCACGGCTGCCTGATGAGGGCCCTCTGCTCCCTGGAGTCCAACAGACACGGGGGCCAGAACAGCAGCCTCTGCCAGCTCCCAGGATTCCTTGAGGCAGGAGTGACAGCACCGTGCCCATAGGTTGCCATGAACCTTGCCTTGAGGTTTACATGAGCTACTACAAAGACACAGGAAGGGATTGGAAGCTCCCTCATCTCAGTCCATAACTCAAGAATGTCCTTAGGTTAGCCGGGCGGTGGTGGTGCAGGCCTTTAATCCCAGCACTCAGGAGGCAGAGGCAGGTGGATCTCTGGGAGTTCAAGCCAGCCTGGTCTACAAGAGCTAGTTCTGGGACAGGCACCAAAGCTACAGAGAAACCCTGTCTCGAAAAACCAAAAAAAAAAAAAAAAAGAATGTCCTTAGGTAAGGATGGCTCCCACACACCAGCTGGTCTAGTCTCACTCAGGTATAGTAGCCGAGGTTACACCCTGTGAGGACATGGCCAGACCTGGGGTAGTCAGGGGACTGCCCTCAGCCAGAACGCAGAGACTAACCAGAGCGGGTCCAGACACTGCCCAGCAGCGGCCACAGCGGGTCCATTCGCAGCTCTGGCCAACCCTGCACTGTGGTTTCTATGCTGACAGGACTCTCCTGTCCTCTCCTAGGCTCTTCTCTGCCTTCCGAGTACAGCCCTGCCCTCCCCAGCACCACACACCCTAGGGCGTCTCTCAGTGTGGGCACAGATGTGATCACCAGCAGCTTTCCTTCCCTTCCCTGCTTGCTGCCTGTGGGCCTTCATGCTGCAAGTCACTTGGGGACCACGGGGCTCCAACAGGCCTGACATAGCAGCCTGAGGGCTCTGCCCCTCATCACCTCAGAGGGAGAGTCAGTTCCTGCAGAGAGCCTCTATGCTGCCTCTCTTCCAAGTGTGCGGGAATGCTGGCCTCCGCACCTGTGCAGTCAAAAGGCCACCTGTGTCTCCACAGTGGAGGAGGTGCTGGGAGTGCACCTGTGTCCAGGATATACGTGTGTCTGTGTGTATGAGCATATATGCCAGTCTATATGCAAGTGAACATATGTGTCTGTGACTGTATGAATGTGTGCACCTGTGATCATATGCATGCATATGTGCGCACCTGTGATCATATGCATGCATATGTGCGCACCTGTGATCATATGCATGCATATGTGCGCAACCTGTGATCATATGCATGCATATGTGCGCACCTGTGATCATATGCATGCATATGTGCGCACCTGTGATCATATGCATGCATATGTGCGCACCTGTGATCATATGCATGCATATATGCGCACCTGTGATCATATGCATGCATATGTGTGCACCTGTGATAATATCATATGTGCGCACCTGTGATCATATGCATGCATATGTGCACAACCTGTGATCATATGCATGCATATGTGCGCACCTGTGATCATATGCATGCATATGTGCGCAACCTGTGATCATATGCATGCATATGTGCGCAACCTGTGATCATATGCATGCATATGTGCGCACCTGTGATCATATGCATGCATATGTGCGCACCTGTGATCATATGCATGCATGTGTGTGTGTGGTTATTGGAAGCAGATGTGTGGTGAGGACTCTACAGTGGGCACTTGGGTCCTGTCTGTCCACAAAGGCCTCTTCACAGCCATCCAGGGCAACATTCTGAACCTGCTGGTCCATTTGCTGCCATTTCTGAGGTCACATCCCCTTCTTTAGACTGTGGGATAAGGATATATCCAGAGAGCATGTCAGGATGGAAGATGGTTACTTCCTCAGGTTCAGTGGTCATGACATCTCTGTGAGACAGTGTCCCAGCCAGGCTGCTCCCCAAGTCCCCCTACATTCAAGAACAGGACATACATACATGCTAGGTCTTCCCCTGCAGCCCTGTGCCCCGCTCACCCGTTTGTGGCATCAGAGAAGCTAGATGCCAGGGAGAGCTGCAGCAGCAGGATGGAGGGAGGGACGGCTGTGAGGAAAGTGCCAAGGGACACAAGGGCGGAAATTCCCTAAGAAGGGACAGCGCGTGCCCAACACGGTTTGTTTGTGAGGGCGGCTCACAGGGGTTTCACCTTCCGAGGCCTGCTGCGTAGTGACCTTTACTTTTCTATCACAAACATGTGTTACCCTTTTGATAAGGAAAGAACAGCCTACAAGACATGAAGACAGTCGGGTCATCTCCCAAAGCCCTTTCAAAGCTGCTGCCAGGCCTGTGATCTTGAGGCCACCCTTTCTGAGACAAGCCACCAGCAGGTGACCCCTCTCCCATTGGGCTGAAGTGTGGCCACTGCAGGGCAGAAGCAGCCAGACCCAAAGGGGAAGGGTCTGCCCTAGAGCCCAGCTCTGCTCCTCAGTCTATGTGGCTATAAGATGGTGCTACTGAAGTCGGGTGGTGGTGGCACACGCCTTTAATCCCAGCACTCAGGAGACAGAGGCAGGCGGATCTCTGTGAGTTCAAGGCCAGGCTGGTCTACAAGAGCCAGTTCTAGAACAGGCTCCAAAGCTACAGAGAAACCCTGTCTCGAAAAACAAACAAACAAAAGATGGTGTTACTGAATATCTACTTTGAGAGCCTCCTGCAGTCTCTGTGAGACAGGGACTTTGAAAATCAACCAGAAACACAAAAACACCCACAAGACAGCAGGAGCCCTCTACAGCACCAACTGCCATCATAGCAGGACACATTCACCTCTGGACAGCCACCCTGACACCAAGTCACCCTGCTCACTAGGATCTCCCACTCTTGAGAAACAAACAGGCGAAGGGAGGAGGTACTGCAGGCCTGAGAGAGACGATCCCAATACTCCTGCTGACTCCCTAAGGGTTGACGACTCCCTAGGGAGATGCTTGCCTACTGTGTACAAGGCCTTGGGTTCCAGTCTCAGCACCACAAGCAAGAACAAGACAAACACTGGGGCTGGAGAAATGGCTCAGTGGTTAAGAGAACTGGATGCGTTTCCAGTGGACCTGGGTTCAATTCTCAGCACCCACATAACTCAAAACTGTCTGTAACTCCAAGATCGGACACCCTTGCACAGACATACACGCAGGCAAAACACCGATGCGCACAAAATAAAAATAAACAAAAGCTTTTGGAGTGACAAGCCATTCCTGCAAAGAGCCATGGTGCTGCTCTTGCACCTGAGTTACTGCCTTGCTGGGAAAGCAATCCCAGAAGGATCCTCTCTGACTGCCTCTACTGAGCAAGAAGTCACTGCACTTGTGATCAGAGATACGCTCTGTTCAGGAGCAAGCTGGAGCTGAGGACTCTGGGAGCTCCACGGAGAACATCTTACCTCTCCCTCGGGCCCAAGTATAGACACGGGTGGCTTCAGCGCTCTGAGGCTGGGGTTCTGTGGGCTCCACGGGCAGAGGTCGGAAATGGGGATCATCAGCCCGGCCAGGGGTCTTCAGGGGCAAGATGTACTTGGGGAGCCCTTTGTAGAACCAGGCCCCCGACCTCTTCCAGACCTGTGAAGGAGAGACACATGCTTAGAGTACAGGAAGTGGCACTGCCTTGCCCCTGCGTGCTCCCCTCACACAGCCCTGCTGCTCCTCATTTCCTGCTTGTAGGGATGTTAGGAAAACCATCCATTGCTACTGTGTCTGTCCCATCACCCACCAGAATCCAAGAGCCTGCCTAGCTACTTCCTGCCCAGCTCAACCCTTCTCCACTTCTAGTACACAAGCAGGAAGTTCCTGACTCATCCACCTGGGCTGGGCCCCCCATCGCCAGCTGCCTCACCAGCACCTTCTCTGTCTCTGAGGCTGAGGCTGAACAGGACAGACCGATCCAGTCTTAAGCAGCTGCAATCAGCTGCTCCAGTGCCACTCAGTCATGGATCCTCCCACAATCCCATGTTCGAGCTCCAGCTTCTCAAGGAGAATGTCCCCATCCCCACTATTCTAAGCTAGCTCCCATATAGCATCTCTCTGGCTCACATCATTGTCTCTCAGCAGTGTCTCCGGCCTGGTGAGGCTGCTCCTACAGCACAAACATATTGTTTCCTCCTCCTTTTCCACCTCAGCTTTGTGCTTTTGAGGGTCCCAGCCTCCCATGAGCCCCCCTATTCCATGCAGCCATCAGGGCCTCTCAGAGCTGCTGGGAGGGGACAGGTAGATGATGCTGGCTGGGTCCCATCTCTTCCCCCTTGGAGAAGAACTAAAGTGGGAAGAAGTGTAAAGAAAACAGGGATGGTTGAGAAGGGTACTCAGAAAGCTGGATGAATCCCTAGAAGTTGAGGGTGGCCACCCTTGTTCAGAACAGGAATGACAGTTACGGAAACCTCTGGGAATCCCTCTGAGTCCTGTCATCTCCAGGATGGCTCCCCTGGCTCCCCTTTCTTGCTCATTGGAAAAATCAATGGCAGGAGAATCAAGTGACTGAAACGAGGCTGTTTGATCAAGGCACAACCAACCACAGATCCCATGTGTAGCACAACCAACCACAGATCCCATGTGTACTGGCTGCAGTGTTGGGTGACTACCAACCTCTCTGAGCTTTGCTCGTTTCATTGGTGAAGCAAAGTAAAGCTTGCTAGGCTGGGAGTGCCCAGCACTGCGTCCAGCACCCCACACGTGCCTTCCTCCTAGAGTTCTGGGAAGGGTGACAGAGGGCTTAAGGAAAAGCCAGGCTAGGCCACATCACAGTATCTGGAAGCTCTCCCTTGAGGGATTCTCTACAGACACGGAAAGACTGGAATCTCCAAGAGCCTCAGATTAGAATTCAGAGCAGCAGCTGAGATAAGGCCCCCCAAACCCTTGATACCTACTTCAGGAACAGCCAAGAGCTGCATAATCTCTTTTTCTGTGACGGGAATGTGCTTAGATTACTGAGTAAGGAGGACTGGAGCGGGGGAGGGCTGGGGTCACCTTCCCAGAGAAAAGCCAGGCTTGGCCGGTTCCAGGCAGACATTCAGAGTCAGTCCTGGGGCCGTGGCCCAGCTGTTGTGTGATGCGGACCTTCAGTGTCCCCACCAGCAAGCAGATCTGGGGTGGCACTGTCTCACAGAGTGGATCAGACTCGTGAGTGGACTGAAGACCTCAAAACAGGTGCCCATAGATAATGGTTGTCACCTCGGTCACCCTGTGTGACAAGCACTAATGATGTTATCCTCCAGGGGCCAAACATCCTATTTAAAATGAAGAGCTGGAATCAGAATTCCAGGGCTGGCTGACTGTGAAGTGGCTTCTTACTCCCTAAGTGTCCACGGAGCCACATCTGAACTGTGGCATATTAGAGTAAAAGCTGAGAAAGAGAGGGGAGGAGGGAAAGGGAGGGTGGCAGAGGCACGAGCACACTGTCCCAGGCCACGCACAGTTGGGAAGAACTAGGATGTCACTGAAGGGCTTCTCCGAGCCTTTAAAGAACAAATGCGCTCAGCATTCTCCAGCTGGACAAAAGCACACACCAGGCTCTCTACTTAGAATCTGCCTGGTTGGCTTTCTAACTACCCACCCTCCATCCACCTTATACATGCGTGCATATGCACGTGCGTGCACACACACGCACACACGCACGCACACACCACTACCTCATCCTTATCCCCACACCCTTTTTTTTTTTTTTTTTTTTGGTTTTTCGAGACAGGGTTTCTCTGTGGCTTTGGAGCCTGTCCTGGAACTAGCTCTGTAGACCAGGCTGGTCTCGAACTCACAGAGATCCACCTGACTCTGCCTCCCGAGTGCTGGGATTAAAGGCGTGCGCCACCATCGCCCGGCTTACACCCCTATCTTTACCCTATAACTCACCCATCCTTATCCCGCACTCTCTGCACCCACCATCCTTATCCAGCACCCCACCCCATCCTTACCCAGCACGCAACCTCACTCCTCACTCCCATGTCTGCTGCAGAAATAGAACGATAATACGCTGACCACAGCCAGCGCTTGCTGAGGGAGGTACAGACGGTTCTCTCAGGCAGACAAGAGGTCATGGGACTCCCAGGTCCAGAACATAGCACAGTGTACATCACTCAGCCACTGCTGCCTGTACAGAAGGGCCTGCCCTTGGATGGCCCTGTTACAGTTTTGTTTCTTAGGTGGTGCTACGGGATGGGACCCAGGGCCATGGGGTCCATGCGGAAAGCATGCTAGGCAGCACTCTAGCACCGAGGCTCACCAGGGCGTAGTCTCTCACCCAACACAGACCGTGGGAGGAATGTTCTCTGGCATCCCTATGAGAAAACCTCCCACGTTTTGATTTCTCAGGACTGGAAACTACTGCGGTTTGAATTCTTGTCTTTTCTCTGGAGAAAGCTTGATCTCCATGTACGGTGATTGCATTCAGTGGTAGGGCCTTTGGGAGACGGATTAGGTGTGGTCCCGGAGGTGGGTCCTCTGCGGAGGCGTCAGTGGCTTTATCAGAGGAAGAGGAAGCTGTGTCTGCTGGCCCGGGCCTGTGATCCTAGCAGCTCAGGAGGCAGAGGCAGGAAGATCTCTAGTTCCAGGCCTGTCTAGGCTAGAGTGAGTTCAAGGATAGCCTGGGCAATTTAGACTGTCTCAAAATTAAAAACAAAAAGAGGGCTGAGAATATTGCTTGGTGGCAGAGTGCTTCCCTAAGCCTCTGGGTCTCATCTCTAGGACCAAGGGTGGAGTGCTGATCTGGCAAGATGGCTCGGGGTAAAAGGCACTTGTTGCAACCTGAGCTCAATTCCCAGAACCCATGTGATGGTGGGAGCAGAGAACTGACTTCACAAAGTTGTCCTCTGACCCCCCACATGTCCTGCAACACCTGTGCCCCCTTCTCTCTCTCTCTCTCTCTCTCTCTCTCTCTCTCTCTCTCACACACACACACACACACACACACACACACACAACTTTAAAAATCTGGGACTAGAGAGACGGCTCAGCAGTTAAGAGCACTTGCTGCTCTGGCGGAGGACTCAGGTTCAGTTCCCAGCACCCACGTGCTGGCTCACCACCACCTGTAACTCTAGTTCAGGGTGTACAATGCTGTCTTCTGGGATCTGTGGGGTCCTGTATGGACACGGCATACATACATACATACATACATACATATTAGCAGCATTCATGCACACAAAATTAAATAAATTTTTGTAAAAGGGGTCGGGGAGCTGGTGAGATGGCCAAGTCTGAGGACCTGTCCCACAGTGGAAGGAGAGAGCCAACTCATAGAAGTTGTCCTCTGACTTCTCTATGCATCCTGTATGCAAAAGAAAGCAAAAATGCAAAACCAAGTCTCGCCACAAGACACAGCACGGAGGCCCTCACCAGACACAGGCACCTTGCTCTAGGAATTCCTAGTGCCTAGAAAGGAGCCAAAGAAACCTCTGTACTTTACTAACTGCTCTGTATCTCGGGTGTTTTGTTATCACAACAGAAAACGGACCAAGACAGTAGTGCACACTGGCCTAAAACCCACAAAGCACAGGAATGGAATCTCCTTCCCTCTTCTCAGGGCATAGAGTGCCAAAAGTTCCTTGAGGAAGTTGATCAACCCCAGTTTTCAGATGGAAAACTGAGGCTTCAACAAGCTCAGCCACTTGCCTAAAGTCTATGCAGCATAATCTTATTTTTCAGACAGGGTCTCATGCATCCAGGCTGGCCTCTTCCCCACCATGTATCACAGCAATTGCTCTGTGTTAATAAGAAATGGGAGCCAGGCGGTGGTGGTGCAGACATTGTCTTTAAACCCAGCACTCAGGAGGCAAAGGCAGAAGTATCTCTGTGAGTTCAAGGCCAGTCAGATCTATAGAGTGAGTTCCAGTACAGTCAGGGTTACACAGAGAAACCCCGTCTCAAAAAACAAAAACAAACAAACAAACAAACAAAAAAAAACAAAAATGGTCTCCACCAACACATCTGTCCCTCACCTCCCAGATCAGATCGGCTGTGTTCAGGTTCAACCTGATGAATCCAGCCCCTGCTGCGGACATTGGAACTGTTCCTGCTCTTTGCTTCCTTGGAACCGGGCTAGGTCTCTTCACAGTGTACCCATGAATTCATACTGGCTACAGCCTCAGATCACGCTCAAGGACCTAAGGCATCTCTCCACCTTTAGATGAGATGCCTCACGAGAGAACATCCACCCCGTGCACAGAGACACAGGACAAGGACTGTACCTTTGCTTAGGAGCAGTTTCCATGGGAGAGGCATTGTTGGGTCTTGAGGTCACCGAGTTTTTTAAACAGATTTTTGTATGTAATTTATTTTTATTTTATGTCCATATATCTCTGTGTGAAGGTTCTGAAATTGGAGTTACAGGCATTTATGAGCATGAGGGTGCTTGGAATTGAACCTGGGTCCTCTGGAAGAACAGCCAGTGCTCTTAACTGCTGAGCCATCCATCCAGCCCCTCACCCATGTCCTTATTGTTGACCAGATGGACTTACTATTTCAGATTCAAAGAGGGATGAGAGGAAGCACTCAGCAGTGTGCTGGTGAAGAGCGAGTCCCTGGGCATCTTCCCAGTGGTGCCCACTCCAGCCCTCCATCTGCTCCCTAGCACAGCTACCAGAAGCCACGCTTCAGTTCCACCATCTACTACAACAATCCATCTATCCCACCTCCCTTCAAAATACTCGCAACCAAGTGCTTTATGAAGATGGGATAAGAGGCTACAGAGATGGCTCAGAGGTTAAGAGCACCGGCTGCTCCTCCAGAGGTCCCGAGTTCAATTCCCAGCACCCACATGGTGGTTCACAACTATCTACAATGGGATCTGGTGCCCTCTTCTGGCATGAAGGCATATATGCAGGCAGAACACTGTATACTTAATAAATAAATACAATCTTTAAAAAAAAGAGAAAAAATGAAGATGGGATAAAGAACACAGGATCTGAAGTACAAGGCTGAATAGCTTACAACTGCCAGGAGTCTGCCTTTCAGGGGGCTAGTCACCCCCAAACCCTATACAAACCATATCAGTTTCAATCCAGTATCTGTGCTCCATGTGCACAGCCCTCCGGCCAGCCAGGATTGTCTCCCCCAGGACTCAGTGGGCAAGTCTGCGACCAGCCAATGAAATGGCCGTTTCTGAAAGATTCTGGTCTGCTACTAATCTTGTTGTCACTGTCCTGTGGGTGGATGGTCTGCTGGCTTACACTGCCACTCAGAATGGTTGGGATACTGAACCAGTGTGGGAGCAGCAATTCCTGAGCCCCTTGCCCCCATCAGAGGGTCCGGAGCTTAGGTGCCTCACTCAGCACAGGAGCGTGCCTCTGCATGTGTCCCCAAAACACACTGTCAGTATTTTGGAAATCACTTTCTGCATGGCTGAGCAAGTGGTGGGAATGCCAGAGGGCCAAGTTCTGAGCAGCAATCCCATCCAAGCCTGGCCACTGCATTTCCTGACCCTCTCTTGCCTCATCACCCCGCTCCAACCCTACAACCTGCATAACAATAGCCTCCAATCATGTGACTTCTGCCCAGGGCATCCAGGTTCATCACTCACTGCCTGGCACCAACACTTGGCCCCTCCCCAAGAACAGGGTCAGGACAAGCCCTCTCCGGGGTCGAACCCCCACCCTGGGCTAGGTCCACAGACAGGAGAACACTCCCTTCTGCGGAAGCCAAGTGTTGCTGCTCCCCAAGTGTGGTTTGCTATGATAAGGCCAGCAAAGCAGCCAGCCTTGAAAATGCCATTTAATGAGAAAAGACCCACACGGCTGCCATGGTGCTTGTAGGGGGTGTCTGGCAGCACTTACCGCTCCCTGGTACCACCGCTTTGTGCTAGGTTTCGAGGTTTTCATTACCATTTCAGCTCACGGCCAACCTGACTGCAGATACTGATGGATATTAGCCAAGCTGCTCCCAGGGAATTTTAATTACCACAGTAACAATCGCTAATCACCAGCATTTCCTAAACGGCTGTGGCAGGAGCAGGTGGTAATTGCCCAGGCTCTGGTGGTAGGAAGGGGACAGTCTGGGGAAGCGGCTGTTGGCAAGGATGGAGAAGGGAGGCCGAAGACCCGGGTCTGCCCGCTGTTTAGTTCTTTGTGGGTATCACATGGCGTTCATGTTCCTGGTGTATCTCACTGTCTTCACTGGCTTGCCCAGGGCAGGGGCACTCTGGCCTTTATACTTGCTCTTCCCAACACTGGCAGTACCTGTTACCCCAGATAAGCTCTTATTCCACTAGGGGGAATCACTTTTATCTAGAATGTTCCACAAAGAGAAAGCCCCACCCCCTCTCCAGTGTAAGACAGAGAGCCTGGTGGAAGTTTCTGAGACAGCAGGAGCCACTGAGCCTCCCCCACCATCCCCCGGAAGCCTTTGGGATGAGAAGACTCATAGAGAGATCCATCACACCAACCTGGTATTTCCTCTGTCCTAAGTAACCTCCACCCAGGTACCAGACAAGAACTCCAGGAAAAGGGCCAAAGGCTGCTGGATATACTCAAACTAGTCAAATCTCTATGGCCCGTGACTTCCCTTGGCTGCTCCTGAGGCCTGGGAATCTGTAAGTAATAAACCCTTTTTTGCATGGGATCACATAGCCACCTCTGTAAATTAGGGCCAACATATAAATCACTGAACACGAAAGAATTAATGCCAGTTGAATAATAGAATTTCAACCTGCCAGTGAAGGTAAGATCTGGAATAGCAGGGAGGTGAGCATGGGGAGGGAGGGATAGGAGCCCCCACAGTCAGAGCTCCCGGGTGGGGGGGGGGCATACAATGCCATGGAAGGGGGCACAATATCACAAAGTTACAAATGTAATTAAAGTGCCAAAAATATTAAAATGTTCGAAAACTAGGAAGGGGGAGAGGAAACAGAACGGCTGAGGCCAGGCTCCTCACCTATCACAGCGTGAGTCAACAGCAGGCATCTGGGCGTGTCGAGGGATCACAGGGAGAGAGACAGGACCCAGCCTGTGAACAGGGAATGCTGGGCTAGGTGAGTGACTGCCTCTACTGGCTGACGCTTGGCCAAACAATTTGATTTTCCTTTCTTTTAAACCGCATGCATTCCTCTGATTGAAGTGAAAACATAACGGGTCTGTAATTGAATGTGGATGTTATTCAATCCCCGAGCTGCCTGGCAGGTCCACATGTTGGGGGCTCGATCTGTGTCTGGCTGGAACGCTGAATCTCAATGTGGCTTCAGGGAGAGAAGCTAACAGCACAGGAGAGGGAAGGAATGCACGCCCCCCCCCCCCCCATTGCTGTCCCACCCAGCCGCCAGGAGACAGGACTTTGACAGTGGGAAACACAGAGGAAGGTTAGCAAAGCTAAGGCCGGAGGGAGGAAAGAGAAAAGCCTGGGTGTCACAAACCTGGAGGAAGCCATGTTACTCCCTGAGGCTGTTGGGTAGTAACCTCTAGCCAGGTTTCTGTGGTGATGAGCAGGTATGAAAAGCCATGGGGAGGGGCTGGAGAGGTGGCTCAGAAGTTAAGAGCAAATGCTGCTCTTGTGGAGGACCCAAGTTTGGTTCTCGGTGGTTCACAACTGCCTGTAACCCCAGTTCCAGGGGCTCCAACATCCCCTCTGGCCTCCTAGGGCCCCTGACTGTACACGGTATACATACACTCACACAGGCACACACACATACACATAACTGGATAAATGAATCTCAAGTAAAAGCAAAGCCATGGTGAATCTAGTCCCTTGCCCCAACTCAGTGACCCAGAAGTTGTACTTGCACTGTGGCTTTCCCTCCCACAATCCCTAGCACTTTCCACCTTTGGGCCTGGAAGATGGGTTCCTGCAAAGAAATTGGTAAGAACATGAAGAGCCAACCTGCCCTCAACACGATGTTGACCATTCTCAGTGTCCCTGAGGAGCAGGCTTCTGGAAGCGCCCTTGGCACTTGGAGAGATTTGCCCCACAGATGGGAGCCACAGTGTGCACATGGACAGAACAAAGAACATTCTAGGTCGTATCTGTGTGCATTGTCCAAAATGCTCTGCGCATCTGAGGAGTCACTGAGCATGCTCTGCAGCGTTCCTTCTACCACATGCAAAAATCTCCAGGCATGGGTGTAAACTAACAAGATAAAGGAAGGAGGGAGGAAGGAGAAAGGGAAGGGAAAGGCACAGTGACAGCCAAGAGTGTCAAGCTGGGCTTGCTTCATTTGGATTTGTCCGTCCTTTAAAAACCCATGTATTAAAGGCATGGTCCCCCATCCATGGTGCCATTGGAAGGTGGGAGGACCTTAAGAGGTGGGACCTAGAAGGTGGTCTTCAGATCAGTGTGGCAATGCTTGCAGCAGATAGTGGATCCAGAGTCCAGAACCTGCTCCTCTCCTAGCCACGAGGTGGGCAGTTTTGTTTTGTTTCCTACTACTTCCTGCTCAGCACAGGTCTGTCTCATCACAGACAGAAACCTTCAAAATGGTGAGTCACGGCCCTTTCTTCCTCACAGGGGATCATAGCTCCCATCTGTTACAGTAACAAAAGGCTGACCAGCATAGCGGTCCGTGGGAGATGGGCTGACGGGGCAGACACGTTTGTCCTAAGTACTTTTCTGCTAGGAAAGCTCTATTGCTCAAACCAGGTCAGGCCCACCCAAGCCCAAACTTCTAACAGCTGAATCACCTGCTGTCTCACGGCCTTTCGGGCCTGTTCAAGCTGGACAGAGACCCAGGGTCCTAGTGAGACACTGCTGGGTATTTGCTCAGGTTTTCTTTTCTTCTCTAAAAAATGTATTTCAACTCTAACACTGTGTGTGTGTGTGTGTTGTGTGTGTGTGCGTGTGTGTGCGTGTGTGTGCGTGTATGCGTGTGAGTGCTGCTGCTCCTGGAGGTCAAAAGAGGGTGCTGGGTCCCCTGCAGCTGGACTTACAGAGGACGATGACTTGCCCGATGTGGATGCTGGGAACTGAACTCAGGTTCTCTATAAAAAGTATCTTATAGTCACTGAGCTATTTCTCCAGCCCTTCGGGTTTGCTTTTCAAAAATTAAAATAAAACCACACCTTTATTATTTGTGTGTGTAGAGGTCAGAGGACAGCGAGCAGGAGTTCTTCTTTCCCTATATGGTGTGGGATCCATGGATGGAACTCAGCCCATCAGGGCGAGCACCTTTACCAGCTGAGCATCTGACCAAATCTTGCTCAGAGCTGTTTCTCTCTGAGAAGGAGTGTAAAGCAGGTCACATGACCTGGTGGCCACATTTGTAAGCACGGAAGAGGTTGGCATCTGCCCTTCTTAGGGTCAAATTGGAGCCCTCTCTATTCTTCAGTTCAGAAGGACTGTGATTCTGACCCACAGCAGACGCTATGAACTAGCTAGCAAGAAAAAGACAACGCAAAAACAAAAACAAAACAAAATAACAACAAAACAAAACCATTGCTCAAAGGTGTGGTTGCTCAGCTGACCCAAAGGAATTAAAAATAAAAGGGTCAAAAGCGAGAAGGTGGGGGAGGGGACTGTGGTACTAGAAAATTCAGTACCCAAGGAGATAAAGGCAGGATGTGGTTTAAATAGCTAACATGAACAGAGCTACAAAATATGATAATATGAAAAAATTATGTTTTAGCAGCAGCTGTAAAAGAATTGGCGAACAATTGGTTCCAAAGTTCTAGACTGTATCATTAAAAACCAAATGGCTGCCGGGCTGTGGTGGCGCACGCCTTTAATCCCAGCACTCGGGAGGCAGAGGCAGGCGGATCTCTGTGAGTTCGAGGCCAGCCTGGTCTACAAGAGCTAGTTCCAGGACAGGAACCAAAAGCTAGGGAGAAACCCTGTCTCGGAAAAAAAACAAAAAACAAAAAACAAAAAAACCAAATGGCTACAAATTAAACCTCATTTTGCATGGTGATGGTGGAGTTAATTATTTTTCTATTATAATGTAAGTGATAAAACAGTACTGCTTTGAATATTTGAAAAGTTATAATGTATACTTTGTATCCGTCAGTAAGTCAGTCAATCTTCGATCTGTGACAAGCTGCAAAACTGAAACCTGGCAAGTTTGTCATTCTCGCGTGCTTAATTTTCTTACCTTTGTTAAAGACAAGGTATTCCTGGACATAAGGGAGCCTGCCTTTAATCTCAGTACTCAGGGGGCAGAGGCAGGCTGATTTCAATGAGTTCAAGACCAGCTTGGTCTACATAGTGAGTTTCAGGACAGCCGGGGTTACATAGTGAGACCGTAGTGTCTCAAGGGAAAAAAAAAAAAGGTCTCACTATGTAGCCCAGGCTGGCCTCGAACTCACAGAGACTGGCTTGCCTCTGCCTCCCCAGTGCTGGGATTAAAGGCGTGCGCCGCCACACCTTTAATTTTCTTACCCTGTCTGTCTCTTTCCCCGCCACCTCTGGACTCTCACACACCTCTGTGTGTGTGTGAGCAGCTATGTGTCAGTGCACTTGTGTTTGCAAATGTGCATGAATGTAAGCAGGTGTGTGTGTGTGTGTGTGTGTGTGTGTGTGTAGTCAGATGAACAACTGCAGGTACAAAAAACATTCCCAAGGAACCAGCTGTGTTTCTTAAAAGAAAACACTTACTGTGTTTGTGACAGAACACCCTTGTGGGGGTCAGAGGACAATCTGCAGGAGTCAGTTCTCTCCCTACACCATGTGGGCTACAGGATGTGAACTCTGAATATTCAGACTTGGCAGCAAGTGCCTTTACCTGCTGAGCCACCTTGCTGGCCCTGGCCAGAGTCCAGCCAGTGAGCCACAGGGGTTCACCTGTCTGCCTCTCCAGCACTGTTTGGTTTTACATGGGTCCCATGCTTGTCCAGGAGGTGCTCCCCCAGCCCGCCTTCTTTAAGTTGTTCTCTGCTGCAGACTGTTATGTGGACAGAGTGGCGAGCCATCTTGCCGTGCTGCGTGCTCCATCGCCTCTAGAGAGGGAGCTGTGGGTACTGTTCAGGTAGCATTGACCAACCACCTCTTGTGTGTTCAGACTGAGCTTGGGGGACAAAACCAAGTGTTCTTGGAGACAGGCTGCTTCCCCTCCTCCTGCCCCCCTCTCCGCTCCCCCACAAACCATGAGCCATCCCTCCTGCGCAGGGCCCTCAGTGTTCTGCACAAATGGAGTCTGCACCCACAGGAGGGGTGTGGGAGAACCAGGGCCAGCCTCTCCCTGGCTGCTCCCCTCCCTACCAAGACAGCTTCCCAAAGTGCCAGCTCCCAGCTGAGGTGTTAACTGAAGGCTGAGACCCTTCCCAGGGGCTATTAGCACAGTTTGCATTTTGAAGATGACACCTATTTTTTTCCTCTTCTTTGGTGGTGTTGGGGATGGAGCCCTTGCATGACAGGCAAGGGCTGGATCACTGAGAGCCATCTCTTCCCCACAGCAAGGCCATCAGTGTCAGGATAATAATTTAAAGTGCACTGTGTGTTTGCACATGTGTGTGTGTGTGTATGTGTGCATACGTGTGTGTTGATGGGTCAGGAAGAAAGCTCCAACATGCTTAGGCTTCTGCCTACCCTTAACCCCAGTGGGAGCATGCAGACATCAAGAATGCAGACTCTCTTGCCCCCTGGGTCTCCCTTGTGAATGGCTTATCTCCTCTCAGGGCTCTGTGTCTGGGGTGCAAAGTCACAACCTCACCAGGACACTGGAAACTAAGGCGGAGCCCTCAGGAGGCTCTCTACTCTGAGCCCTGGGGGCAGGAAACTGAATTCAGCACCGAGGAGCCCTAAATTCCCAGGGTCTGAGCAAGCCTCCTCTTCAATTCAAGTGGGGTTTGAGCAACCAGGTCAGCTTGGAAGACTAGCAACAGCCAGCCCAGTGGGAAGGGAAAGCTGCAGTGAGAAAAAACACACTGTGAGGGTGCTGCCTATTTTTCTGGGTAGATAATTCAAACACTGTGGCTGGATTATTTCAGAACCAGAGGGAACGCTCCGGTTTCCACGAAGCAGCCTATGGTGAGGGGCTGCTCATATATAACAATTACCTACTTGTAATAAAAGAGGGGCACTTGCCAGTGTCACAGGGTGGTGGTACCAAAGGGTCCTGATGGGCAGGCAGAGGGCTACACCCCTGCATCAGGGGTAGGCTTGCTGGCCTTGGCTTAGCCCTAACTTCTCTCTGTAGTCTTGCAGCCCACCCGCAGGATTATCCCTCCAGGCCTGTGGCTCCCATGCTAACTGGGATGTGGGAAGATCCTCATAAACCCCCAAAGGACCGCTGGCTCCCTCTAGCCCCCAGTGCTGACTCCGCTCTCTATCCTGACTGTTCCTGCTACATCAGCAAAGCCACAGGGATAAAGCTTCCTGCGCCTTAGCCACCACTGGATTGTCGACACTTTGCAAATGCTTCCCTTTACTCTGAATTCATAAGCAGCATGAAATCCTTCTGAATCTCCACACTGACCTCCCCTCCCTTTTCTGCCGCAGGTCTGGGGGAGGATGTTCAGGTGGTGTTTGGCCCCAGATGGAGTGGGCTGCACACAGGAAATGAATAGAGGCTGTGAGCAGAAAATTGCACAGGCCAATTATAGCAAGCTCGGTCTTCTCAGAGGAGAGCCTCAGTTTTGATTCAATTCCCAGAACAACAAATACACCGGTGTTTAAACACAATCCCAGTAGAAGTGACACCACTGGCCCTGGGTGGCAGAGCTCTCAGGACGGGGATGACGGGGTCTTTAGTGCTGGGATGTGCTTCTCAATGGTGTGTGTGGCGATTGCTTCATTTTCAATCTGTTTTGTTCCTCTTGGGAAAACCTCTAATTCTGAGGCCCATGGCCCCTCTCTCTTTGCCACTCATTTATCCCTCATCCTGTCTGGCTATTATTTCTTCTTCTTCCCCTTCATCTTCCTCATCTTCTTCCTTTTGTTTTTTTTTTTTAAATCCTGATTTCTAGGAGATGTTACCGATATTTCTCCGGATCACGAATTCAAGCTTCTTATTTTGCTTAATTTGGGTGATTTCCTGTGTGTGCCCATGACACCTAACATGCACATGAGGTATATTCCATACCTAGTACAGTTTAAGAACTATCTTCAAATAACATTTATAAACTCGTCAGGAGACTGAGGGGCTGGAGCGATGGCTCAGCAGTTAAGAGTGCTGACTATTCCTCCAAAGGACCTGGGTTCAATTCCCAGCACCCACATGGCAGCTCACAACTGTCTGTAAATCCAGTTCTAGGGCTTCTGACGCCCTCACACACGCAGGCAAAGCATTAATGAAAACAAAATAAGGATAAACTCGTGAGGAGACCAAATATCACTGAATCGCAGGAACCCCTGTGTGGAAACGACACTGGCATTCCAAGATCACACGACAGCGCTCCATTCCTGGCAGTGTGACTTTACACTTGTCACCAAAGGTTTGAGCCTTGTGCCAACCCTGTGGGAAGACCTCAGCAAAGGTCATCCTTTCCTGCTTCTCTGTGCCAGAAGGACTTTCTGGTAGCCCTATGGGGTGTGTGTCCTAATTGTTTCTTGCTCCAGGGCTGGGCACCGCCTAGGAGCTCAGTAAATACTTCCTAAAGTGAGGGCCCACCCTCAGCTTCTGAATCCCATCTGGGAGACAGCTGGCCCGGGGGGGGGGGGTACAACTGTGCCAGCCAGTGTCATTTGGCATCTGACAAACAACTTGGAAACTTGGATCACATTCTATTCAAATTGGCAAGAGAGAGACCAAATTCAGATACTTCTGCCTTAGCGTTTTACCTGCCTCCCTGTAGGTGTGCATTGGACGGAGCCAAACCATGACAACACAGGCCTGATAGGCGGGGTGGGAGGAACCAGATGAGATGCAGCATCGGGATGGAGTCACACCAGCTGAGACTTTGGGGACCATGCCCCAGTACTTGCCTCAGGGGACCCCAGCACTACAGGTAGGGAACCTCAGCTCTATAATGCACACTTGGGGGTTTCCACTCTGTTGTTCAATGCTCTTTGCCCAGATGCCATTTTCCTCCCCATTACACCTGCCTCAAGTCTATGCTACAATCCCACCTTCTTGAAAGGACCCCCTGAGGTTTATCTTCATTGTCCTTGACTAGACTTGGAGTCACCTAGGAGACACAGCGAGGGTTTTCTAGAGAGCTTTAACTGACATTGAACCTTAAATGTGGGTGGTACCATCCCACAGGCTAGGGTCCCAAACTGATAAAATTACTGGGCACCACCAGAATTCTTTTCTTTGCTTCCTGACTACAGGCAGTGTGACTAGTCACTTCACATTCTAGCTGCCTTGTCTTCCTCCACACCACGATGGACTCAAACTGTGAGATAAAATAGCCCCTTTTCCTTTGATAAGTTGCTTTGGTCAGGTAATTTAGTCATAGCCGCAAGAAAAGTAACCAGCATACACATTGGCCCCATCCGGTTATTTTCTCAACTGTGGTAACAATAAAATTTGCCACTGTCACCACCACTGCTGTGATACCACCCTCCATTTCTGCCAGAAGAACTCTTTTCCACCCCGCAAGCTGAAGCTCATGACACACCAGCTACCCCACATCCAGCCACTGGCAACTGCCATTCCCTGTCTGTCTCCCTGGATCTGCTCACTCTCGGTGCCTTACTGGAGTGGAGTCCCACAGTGTCTGGGTGTGACTGGGTTTCTGTCATCCAGCATCAGAACCTCAAGGTTCACCCATGTGTAGGCTGTGTCACAATTTCATGCCTCTTGGAGGCCACATAAGGCGAGAGATGCAACATGCTTCATTTAACCATTTGTCCCGTGGGCACTCGGGTGGCAACTGCTCTGAACACCGCTGCCGTGCGTATGTGTGTACAGCATCTGTTTGAGTCCCTGCTTTACACTTAGGTGAAATAACTCTCGATATTTTACCTGAATAAATGGATATTGTTAAGAAAGTCCTCTCCGCCGGCGCACAGAAATCCAATCAAGCCAAATTAAACCGAATTAAAATGCCCATGTTTTAATAAAT
Source organism: Microtus oregoni (assembly GCF_018167655.1). Classification (NCBI taxonomy): domain Eukaryota; kingdom Metazoa; phylum Chordata; class Mammalia; order Rodentia; family Cricetidae; genus Microtus; species Microtus oregoni. Next base: position 22,975,052 of record NW_024543074.1, on the reverse strand, counting down.
GCAGCGCTCTCGGGTGGCTGAGATCATGGCAGGGCAGACAGAAAACCAGGGAGCACAGGCAAAACCTGGGACCACACGATCCTCCTCTGGGCGCCCACTTAAATACCCTGTGGGAGTGGTCCTGACCTTCCCCCGGGAGGGGTCAGGACCTGGCATCTTGGGATTTGGAGTCTAGACCAATGCAACTCCCAGGCCAGGGGGCTGGGATGGCTGCCAGGGACTGGGATGACGCTCCCAACTTAACATTACAAATATAAGTATCCATTATGTAGAAATACTAGATAATAGGTACGTCTACTTAAATGTGTTAAGAATTGGCCACATTCTTCTCTATGACAACCACACTGCTTTGTGTTTTTTACCAGCAGGGCACAGTGGTCCGGTTTCCCACCCCCTCACCAACATTGGGGATGTTCCGCCCTCTTAGAACTGCCTCCCTAATGGATGTGCCACCACGGCATTCTTCCTGCTTTGTCGTGGCTCCTCCACGTTGTTCTATCTTTCCCTTTCGGTATCCAACAGATTTCGTCATTTGTACTAGCTGATTTTTATGTCAACTTGACATAAGCTAGAATCATCAGAGGAGGGAACCTCAACTGAGAAAATGTCTCCATCACTGGCCGTAGGTAATCCTGCAAGGCATTTTCTTAGTGGTTGATGTGAGAGGGCCTGGCCCATTATAGGTGGTGCCACCCCTGGGTGCTATAAGGAAGCAGGCTGAGCAAGCCATGAGGGGACAAGTCGGTCAGCAGCACTCCCCCTATGGCCTCTCCATCACCCTCTAAGTTCCTGGCCTGTTTGAATTCCTGCTCTGACTTTATTTGATGACAAATAGTGTGGCTGTTTGAAGGGAGATGGCCCCAAAGGGAGTGGCACTATTAGGAGGTGTGGCCTTGTTGGAGTAGGTGTAGTCTTGTTGGACGAAGTGTGTCACTGTGGAGGTGGGCTTTGAGGTCTCATATATGCTCAAGCCATGTCCAGTGAGACAGACCACTTCCTGTTGCCTGCAAGCCAAGATGTAGGTCACTCAGCTACTTCTCCAGCACCATGTCTGTCTGTAAGCCACCATGTTGCACCATGAAGAAAACAGACTAAACCTCTGAAAATGTAAGCCACCCAATTAAAAGTTTTTCCTTTATAAGAGTTGCTGTGATCATGGTGTCTCTTCAGAGCAGTAGAAACCCCAACTAAGACTGAATTTGGTACCAGGGATAGGGTATTGCTGTGATAAGCCTAACCATGCTTCTGTTTGAGGGACCTTGGGACTGTGGATTAGAAAAGCAGTTGACTGCTTTAAATTCTGCTTACTAGGCCATCCCAGTAGAAGAATGGAAAATAGTGGTGCTCAGTAGGATTTGAATTGTGGGTGGCTGGCTCAAGGTTCAGAGGAGAATATTAATATGTGGCCTAGATATCATTCTCGTGATATTTTGGTGAAGAATGTGGCTGCCTTTTGCCCAAAGAGTCTGCCTGAGGCTAACGTGAAGAGATCTGGATTAATTCTGCTGGCGGAGGAAATCCCAAAACAGCCTAGTATAGACTCTGTAGTGTGTTTATTAGTGTTAACTATGATGAAGATTTATAATGAAGAGCAGCAAGCTGAACAAATAAAAATACAAAACGAGAAAAGGGGCACCAGGAAGTGGAATAGAGCTAAATCCCGTGTTCAAGGAGATAAACGGATTAAGAACTGGAATAAAGGGAGTGGTGATCTTAGGGCAAGATCCCCCCAGCTAAGTTTCTAACTTGTGGAAAGGAAATAAAGAGAAGCTCAGAGCCAGGTGTGGTAGTGCACACCTTTAATCCCAGCACTCCAGGGCAGAGGCCGGCGAACGCTGAGTTTGAGGGCAGCCTGGTCTACAGAGCAAGTTCAAGGACAGCCAAGCTTAGGCAGTGGAGGTAACTATCAAAAGCAGAAAGCTGGTGAAGAAGTCATTGAACAAGGGGACCATGTTTCAGCCCCAGAAAGCAGCAGAACTTGGCAGCTTCAGCCACGTGGTTCCGGCTTTATAGTTAAAGATAGAAGAAAGGGGCTATGGAATTTGCCTCCACAACTAAGGAGAACAGAGAGACCAGGAGTGTGACTGTCAGGGTGTCCTTGAATGGAGGCCTAGAGAGGCCATTGTGTGAAGCTGTCAAGTTGAAGCCTGGATTGCCTTGAAGACCCCCAAGACACTGGAGATGCCAGAGTCATGGGACACCTGCTGAGGAGAGCTGCTGACAGGGAGTGGAGCCAGCCCAAGAGAGACAAGCGGGTTGTAGTCAGCAAAACTGAAAGAAATCTGAAGGGCGCTTTGACATCAGACGTGGAGATGCAGAGCTTGGAGTTTGCCCACTGGTTTTTGGCCTTGCATTGGTTCAGTATTTCCTCACTATGCTCCCTCCTAATGTTTTGGGATAGTAATGTATATCCTGTTTCATTATATGTTAGAAGTATATGATCTGCTTTTTGATTTTCATTTTATAGGGGATTACAGTTAAGACATTGCGTGAATCTCAGAAAAGACTTTGGACTTTTAAACGTTGTTGAGACTGCAATAGACTATGGGGCCTTTTGAAGTTGGACTGAATGCAGTTTTGTGTTATGATATGGCTACAAGCCTTTGGAGGCCTAGGAGTAGAATGTGGTGGTTTGAAAGAAAATGGCCTACAAAGAAAGTGACACTATTAGGAGCTGTGGCCTTGTTGGAAGAAGTATGTCACTGTGGAGGTGGGCTTTGAGGTCTCATATATGCTCAAGATACCACCCAGTGTCTCAGACCACTTCCTGTTGCCTGCAAGCCAAGATGTAGGACTCTCAGTTCCAGCACCATGTCTGCCTGCACGCCACCATGTCACACCATGAAGATAACGGTCTAAACCTCAGAAAATGTAAGCCACCCCAATTAAGTGCTTTTCCTTTATGAGAGTTGCTATGGTCATGGTGTCGTCACAACAGTGGAGACTCTAAGACAGTGATTTGGAAGTGTAAGCCAAATAAACCTTTCTCCTCCCAGCTTGCTTTGGTTCTGATGTTTCGTCACGGCAGTAGTGACCCCATGACATTCTTCCTTATTTACTGTCTGTCCATGTTTCATCGTAATTCTTTACCTGGGCCACCCCTGCTAGAGTAAGAGCAAGGGAAAGCAACATTTGGATGCTTTGCTCATTCCCATTTCTTATGTGTCTGAAACAGTGCCAGACACACAGAAAACACCCAGGGGTGTTATGTAAATGAATGAATGACTAGAAGGCTGTCTTGTTAGGTGTTTTGGAGAAAGGCACATCTAGCTTCAACTCCTGGTTCCTTGGGTCTATGGGAAAGTGACAACCTTCCTCTGAGCCTCAGTTATTCCATCTGTCATGGGGACAAAAGACCCTCAGTCCCTTGCTGGGCTCCTATGGGAAGATGAATGCTCACTCCTTGGATGTGACCAACATCCACTGCTGATATTGGCACATGACGTGCGCATGCATGCGTGCCTGCTCGAGCATGTGTACAGTTAGCGTGGAGGACTGCGTTGGGGCGGTAATGAAGTCTTTTCCCTTTAGGGTCTGCTGGCATCTCAGGGTACAGTTTCCTGTGCAGGGCTCAGACTGGCACTTCAAGCAAGTGATAGGGGGGTGGGAATGGTTCAGTCTGTCTGTGAGGACGCTACTGGTGGGGGCGACCAGATAGGCAAACTGCTCTGGGACCTGGTGGGTGCCAGGAGCCTCCTGCTGCCGCTTGTGCCCGTGTGGGAGGCCAGGAGATTGCAGCGACAGGGGCTGTTTGACAGAGCCGAAGCAGTGTGGGAGGTGAGCGACAACATGCTGAGGAAGTGTGGTCATCCAGGTCCCCCAGGAATGTCACTACAGCAGCTAGAGCAAGCCAGGCACAGATGGCAGGGTACGCAGGCAGCCACCTGTCCCGGCACCAGCCACCCACTCCTCAGTGCGCTCATGGGCCTGTGAAAGGGGCCCTCAGGCAAAGCTGTTTGCAGCAAAAATCCAAACTGCAAGCAATGGAGACACCCAGCATGGTGAGGCAGATGGCAGCCTGCAGTGACACAGGCTGCCAGCCAGGGAGGCAGGTGCTGAGCTTCTGGGCTCAGCAGTCATGGGGCAATTTGATGGGGAGGAGGAAGTCCTGGGTCCTCCCATCCATTCGTCAGGTCTGTGAGGTCCGGAGGAGGGGTGGCTCTGCCCGGGGGGCGGGGAGGGTGAATGACCCTGTTGGGGTACCACTCACCTCCAGGCCCGGTGGGCTGAGGCAAAAGGTGCTCTCCGAGCTTCACTCCTCCCTCCCCCAAGTCACAGATTTCTCTTTCTGTCCATCAACAAACAGGAAAGAGGGGAAGGGGGTCTACCCCAACCTCAGTGGGCCCCAGTCAGGATCACTAGGGAGTCAGATCACAGGCACGCTGCTGGGGAGATGCTCTGAGATGATCAGGACTTTCCTTGGCAAATTTCCCCTTGGATCAACAAGCACCTCCCCAGCCCCTTTCTCTGTAGAACACTGCGGGAGCCTCAGCACGTGTCTGGCGCAGGCTCTCCCCGGGTCTCATCAGGATGTGTGGGAAAGCACAGGAGAAAGGCCAGGCTGAAGAAGAGTGCTCTAATTGTATTAATCAGCTTCCAATTACTTACAAATTGGTCTTCACCCCTTCCTCGCTCTCCCCGCTTGGATAACAACGCTCCAGACGCCTTCTACCCGGTAGAGGTTGGGGCTCTGCTTTCTAGAATCCGGGGGAATCTGGATTCTAATTAACCTTTCCACTGATTGCAGGACAACTTTGGTGAGTCACGGGCTTTGTTTTGTTTTGTTTTGAATGGATGAGGAAGAGAGGCTGAACAATAAATGAATTTTCCATTTGCTACTGTGGGTCCCATGTTTAGAAGCCCCCAGTGCAGTCTCTTCCAACCCCAAGAGACATACCCACTGAGACCACCCGCAGGGACTATACTGCAGGTGACAGAGGGGACTAATGTGTTAGGTCACACCCAGGCCTTGTCTGCCTTCCTTGCCCAGCAGAGCGCTAGGTCTCTGTGGCACACAGAACCATTCTTCTGTCTTCCAACCCTGCCACTATTCTCAAGAGATGAGAGACTCCCAGACAGTCAGGCTGGCCATGTAGACTGCATCTGGGAGGTGGACGTCTTTCAGTCAGGCTCCCACAGGGGAGAGCAGAGCCAAGCAGTGCCAAGAAGATGGTGCAGAGTGGGCTTCTGCCCGCTAGGACCTTGATCCTTTCCAATGGTCACAGAGAGTCACAGATGCCACCTCTGAGATGCAAAGTGTCACAGGCAAAATTTCCCAGCCGAGAGGATTGTGAGAAGTTTTCATATTGTTTCCAGGTCCACCCTGGTCCCTCTCTCTGAAGACTAATGATCAGGGGGAATGTGGCCCTGTAAAACAGCCATAGAAGCCAGCAGGCTGGGGACTGCTCTAGAGATCAATACACGGGAAACCTGGAAACTCCATGGCTACGCATACCAGGTTTCAGGGGAAATGGACAGCATTTAGTGTCTTGAAAAGATGAAGAATGGCTCAGGAAACAGAGTCTGGAGAACAAATCAGGTGGCGGCGAGCAGGGGTGCTTCTTTAAAACCAAGCAGTCAAGAGGGTGAGGCAGGAGGATTGAAAGTTGGAAGCAAAAAAAAAAAAAAAAACATGGGGGAAATGGGAGGAGGGGGCAGCAGCCGAGTCTGCTCTGGGCACGATCGAGGAGAGGGACAGTGCCCGCTGCTCCTAGGTCATCAGTTGGCTCCCCTGGGAAATACCTGGGAGCCCCATGAAGGGGTCGAACATGAGCACATATCATGGCCCGAGAGAAACTCCGTCCTCTGTGCTCAGGGACGCATGAGCGGCTAGGGGAAGAATTGTTCTGAACGGCAAAGGAACAGAGACCCTGAATCCACCAGTGGGGGAGAAAAGAAAGAGGAAGACAGAGGGGGAGGGTCCACAGCAGGAGAACAGAGACAGGACGGACAAATACGTCTGCATGTGTTGACACGGTCAGTTTCAGAATCACAGCTTCAGTAAAAGCAGCCAAGCCCAGAAAATGAAGGCAGGATGCTGCACTCAAGGGCAGGTGTGGTCATGAGCAGGGCTTGACTTGGGCAGGGGCTAGTTCCTATCAGTTTTATTATAGTTCTCTAGACATAAATGTCTTTTTAAAATGTTTCTTGAGATCGAGTCTTCCTATGCTGTTCAAAAAAGGCTTTAGCTTCTGGACTTAAGCGATCCTCCTCCTTTAGCCTCCTGAGTGGTTAGAAGTATGGATGAATGCCGCTGTGGCCATCCTCCATAAGGAGATGTCAAGATTCTCTTATTTTTTAAAGACTTACTTTTTATCTTGAACTATGTGTGCGACTATGGGTATATGCACACAGTTCAAGTACCTACAAATGCTAGAGATGTCACACGTCCTCAGGAGCTGGAATTACGAGCGGTCGTGAACTGCCTGTCCTGGATGCTGGAAGCTGGACTTGGGTCATCTACAATAGCAGTCCGTGCATGCTCTTAACTGCTGAGCCATCTTTCCAGCCCCAATGTGTTTATGTTTGCATGTATGTACATATGCATGTATGTATATAATTTGTTTGCAGTGTGGGCACTGTGCCCAGGACCTTGCATGTGCTGTTACTATCAACCACTAAGCTACATCCTTAGCCCTCAAGGCTCTTTTCTATTTTGATTGTTCACACACACACACGCACACACGCGCACACACACATATCAATGTAAAATCTAGCAAAGTATTTAAATCAGACATTTAAAAAAAAAACAAAGAAATCGGTGTTGTGGGTGGAAAGCTTTAAGGTTTTCCGGGCTGGAGGGAAACACGAAAGCAGCTGACAGCGACTTGAGGAAGTGGTGGGCATAAAGCAATAATCAAAAATATAACTGAAAAGCTTTCCTGGATCAAATGTCTAAATACTGAATGCTTGTTCTAGGCTATCCAGACGAAAGTGTGTGTGTGTGGTTCTGTATGCAGGAGATCAGGGGTCAACATCAGGGCCTTCCTCTATCACTCTCTTCCTTATGTTTTGAAACAGGGTCTCTCCTCGAGCCTGGAGCTCACTGATGGGCTGGGCCAACTGACTCGTGAGCTCTAGGAATCTTCTTCTCCCTGTCCTCCAACACTGGGAATCAGCCAGGCAACACGCCCAACATTTTACATGCATGCTGGGGATTTGAACTCAGGTCCTCAGGCTTGTACAGCAAGCACTTTACCCACTGAGCAACCCCCTACCCAGTGCTGCCAGTAGAAATATTAATTGCAAAATATAATAAAGTTTCAACTGGTTATTACAGCAGAAAGCAAGCACAGCCTGCTGCAGTCTTCTCCTGAGTGCCTACTGTCCGCTGGGAGAACGCTGCATGCCACGCACTGATTCCCATCCCACTTCCTCTTCCTCTGCATGGCACAGCCTGGTTCTCCTCAGCTTGCCAGCCTTCGTCACATGCTTGGAGTGTATCCAGTCTCTCTCTCCCTCCTCCCTGAGCGCATTCAACGTGCTCTTAAGTCCACCGGGGCCTGGTCTGTGCCCTAGCTTGTTTCTTTACATCTTGCGCTCGTCAGCAAGGAAAGCATCTTGGCAGGGTGCAGGGGCCTTGGAGACCCGTAAGGACAGCTGGGATGCACAGTCAGGTTACATGTGAAATCTCAGGGCTTGGGAGGCTGAGGCAGGAGAATCTCAAGTAACAGTTTAAACAGGAGATAGTTGGCAAGAGGCTTAGAAGTACCGACCAGGAAATTAAAAAAAAAAAATCTAGGGGCTGGAGAGATGGCTCAGTGGTTAAGAGCATTGCCTGCTCTTCCAAAGGTCCTGAGTTCAATTCCCAGCAACCACATGGTGGCTCACAACCATCTGTAATGAGGTCTGGTGCCCTCTTCTGGCCTGCAGACATACACACAGACAGAATATTGTATACATAATAAATAAATAAATATTTTTAAAAAAATCTATATACAATGGAAAAGGCAACCAGTGTGACCACCTCTAGGGACCACCAGCTTCCCTGCTGTAGGAATGGCTAGCAGTCACTTGAACTTCATAGACCAATAATACCTTAATAATACTTTCCATTTAGTTCCGTTTCCACCTTGCCTGTACTTTTTCCTGTGTATTCAGTGTGACTTCTGTCTTTTCTCTTCCATTGTCTCTTTTGGATAGCCATGTCCCAGCTGTGTGGAGCTCTCTTGTCCTCTGGGCCTAGGAATCCACTGTGAGCTATATATAAACTACAGGCAGGGGAAGGGTGGGGAGTGGGGATGGCAGCCGACTGCTGGCTTCCCATGCACCAGGGTGGGAGTCCTGTCCCAGCTTGCAAGGGCATGTAATCAAAGAACGACACATAGTTACTAGTTAGAGAAGAACTGGAAACCATTTAAATGGTAGAGGCAGGGGAATCAGAAGTTCCAGAACATCCTTAATCCTAGCCGCATAGGAAATATGAAGCTAGCCTGGGCTACATGAGATACTGTCACAAAACATAGCTCACATGTCCTGAACTGGAGGGCCAGCTGTTTGAGACAGAACACCATTGAGACTCCATCTCCACAGAGTTTTTGATTACATTGTGAAATAACTTAGAATAGAACGTTAATTTAAAACAGTTTTGACAAACTAGAGGGGGTAAACCAGCAAAGAGGTTGGAAGTAATATGCTAAAATATTAATAGTGGTTGCTCCCAGAGACTCAGAATATGCTTTTGTGTGTACGTCTTATACGTTTCTACGTATTGTCACCATTCTTCAATTATCCACATTAACTGTTATAAAAAACAGTAAAATATACCTTTTTTGTTTTGTTTTGTTTTTAAGACAGGGCTTCATAACGCCTTGCCTTGAATTCTGATCCCCCTGCCTCTACTTCCCAAGTGCTGGGCTCACAGGTGCATGCCACCAACATAGCTAGTGCACGCCCTCCATCTCTCTATGTGCATGTGTGCATGCCTGTGCATGCATGTATGTACATATGCGTGTACATGCCTGTGTGTATGTATGTGTGCGTGTGTATGTGTGTGTATGAACACTTGCAAGGCTACCAAGAGATAACTCGGGTACCCTGAGCAATATTAAACATGGAGAACAGGGGCTGGAGAGATGGCTCAGCGGTTGGGAGCACTGCCTGCTCTTCCAGAGGTCCTGAGTTCAATTCCCAGCACCCACATGGTGGCTCACAGCCATCTACAATGGGATCTGATGCCCTCTTCTGGCACACAGGTGTACACGCAGAGAGTACTCATACATAAAATTAAATAAAATTTTAAAAAAAATAAACATGGAGAACAAAGCATGCTGCGACTGTAACCTACAATTTATGTCACACAACAGCCAGAACATGAGCTTAGGACATGTCACTCCGATACTCAAGATCCTCCAAAAGCCACCATTTTCCTGACTAGAGCAGCCTGAGTCTCTCAATGGAGTATACAACTACCACAGTCTGACCTCCCTCTGCATCTTTAACCTCTCCTCAACCTTGACCCTGCTCCTTTCACCTTAGTCACCCTGCTCAATGCACACCCACCTCAGGGCCTTTGCACACACTTCGCCTCCTGCACGCTCTGCCATGCTTCCCCTCCACAGCCAGAGTATACCTCAGATCTTTGCGCAAAGGTCATGTTCTCAGGGGTCCCCTCCCCAGCCCCTGTGAAGGATAGGGGTCATTGTTCCCACTACCTCTTGCCCGTTTCCCTGGATCAGATTATCACCATCTGTGAAGTTACAGCACGGACCTTCCTGGGTTTGTGGCTTCTCTCTCCTCTCATAAGAGCTGTCATACCTGGCACCTGGAAGATGCTTAATAAATATGCATCAAGTGCCCAAGTGAATGAATACATGAGGTGGGAAACTCCAAACCTGACAGGCGGAGATGCACATTGCTGCTCACGTGCGTTAGACAGATAGGAATGCCAAGCTGCCCGCCCTAGGACATTCAGCCAGCATTCGGCCCACTCAAGAGAAATGACTTGCAATTACAGCAAGGGCTGATGGAAGCTAGCCGGGAGGAGAGGGAGATAAGATTGCCCGGGCAGAGAGGCACAAGACAGTCCATCAGCAACCCAAGTTCTGTCACGATCTGCCTTCCAACGCTGGACAGAACTCCAAATTCCCATCACAGTCTCCCAAGCGGCTCCACTCAGTGCTTAGAACACGGCAGCTTAAATGTCCTTTCTCTCTAACTCTCTCCTTGTTATGATTAGATACTTCTTGAAGAGAATAAAGGCATCTGGAAACCCATTGCCCTGCCCCCACTCCCTGCCCATGGCAGACAGCAGACTCCAGTATGTGGGCATAGAACCCACAGATGATAAACCAGCGTGTTCACAACCCTGTTCATGACCCTGTTTACCCGCAGCGAGTGTCCGAGCAACGCTGCCTGGAGCCGCAGAGGAGGACCTTGTCCATCTTGCTAAGCTTTTATCGGCTCCTAAAATTCAAGGACAAGTTGATAGCATACAGCACAGTCTTGCATTCTTTGCCTTAGGAAAGATAAGAAAATTCATCTGCAGCTATTCTAGACTTTTCTGGGTCTGGGGCATCCTAGAGGTTAGGATGGGCTAAGAGGCCCTCCCTATGTCCCTCTGTCTGTCAGGGAGTTCAGAACTCTTAAGGCGTGTATAGTTAACTTGTAATGAGATGATCAGCTGTGGAATCTTCCTTTCCTCCCATTCACTTGGTTTCCCTTGTGGCAACTTGACTTCCAATATCAGCTCAGGTGTGACCATTATTCTACACAGAAGCATCCTTCGTGAAGACGCCATTTAGAGAAATTTCTTCCTTACTTATCTCCTCTCTTCTTCTCTTCTCTTCTCTTCTCTTCTCTTCTCTTCTCTTCTCCTCTCCTCTCCTCTCCTCCCCCCCCCCTCTCTCTCTCTCTCTCTCTCATTCACTATTTGCTCTGGCTGTCCTGGAACTCACTTTGTAGACCAGGCTGGCCTCGAACTCACAGAGATCCATCTGCCTCTGCCTCCTGAGTGCTGGGATCTTATCTGTGTTTTAAAAGGGGTCCCTTGAAGACCAGAGAGACTTCGGCTCAAAGAGGGGGCTCTGACTTTGAGGAAGGGGCAGCTTCTAACACTTCCGGAGTGTGAGACAGTCGGTAGGTACACTTCCTAAGCTTGCAAACACTTGCCCCTACCCAGTCATTCCATGAAGGGCCATAATCATCACCATTTGGGAAGAAGGGACCTCCAGGGAGGTCTAAATGCCATCTCACACACCAAGGCCCTGCATCTTTGTCTTCTAGATGCCCAGTAACGACAGGTAGAAATATTTTAAAAGCAACATGGAAGCTTGTTTGTGCTTAAAAGCAAGATGTATACCTCAGTAGACCAGAGGCTCAACTACTTATTCCTTTAAAAAAAATTACACATATGATCTTGTCTAGGTAGTCTCTAGGCTAGCCTCCAACTTATGATCCTCCTGCCTCCTCCTGAGAGCTTAGGATTACGGGTGTATGCCGCTGTGCCTAGCTGCTTACTATTTTGAGTATCCAAATGCGCTACCCATGGAGCCCAGTGGGTGGAGACAGCTGGGAAGTTGGTCTTCTTCGATATGAGAACTTAAAGCCTCCTACAGGAGGTGAGGGACCACAGCCAAGTCACTAAAAATGAGGCTAGAGAGAGGGTTTCTCACCCGGGAGAGAGGGGTGCAAACTGTAGGACCCAGTCCCAAAGCAGGAGCACGTGAAAGGAAGCATGCCTGAAGGAGAGGGGCAAATGCACACAGCAGGGCTGGGGCATGCATGCCTCCATGCCCTCAACCTGGGATGCCCAGAGGAGAGGGGCAAATGCACACAGCAGGGCTGGAGCATGCATGCCTTCACACCTGGAATGCCTGGAGAAGAGGGGCAAATGCACACAGCAGGGCTGGGGCATGCATGTCTCCCTGCTCACCCCACACCCAGGATGCCTGGCTCTGCCCCACGGAGTCAAGGACTCAGTGAAAGGAATTGCTCAAGAATCTAGACACGCAGAGGATGGACTGGGGAGGAAGGGGGGCTAAAATTTAAGATGCCTGGGAGGAGGATGGAATGACAACACAGAGATATCCGAGGACAGCAGAATTTTCCAGAACAGAAGGCATTTTATAAACTCAGATAAAAAGTGCCAAGCAAAATAACTGAAAGGCCAAACCGTCTCTGGAAAGCTAAAGGTTCCCTTTGCCTCCCCGGAAGCTGCCTGCCTTGGCCTGCTCGGGTTCCATCCTGACCTTGGACAGACAGGAAAACCCAAGTTTGGGGGAAGGAGAGACATTTCCAGGCCCCATCCCCTTGGGGGCCTTATCATACCCCCCAGTATGATTTATTTCCCCAGAAAGGGGTCAAGCTCCACCCACAGAACACTGGCAGCAGAAATGACTCTGGATGGCAGCATCACGGCGGGCTGGGGCTGCCCTCAATAGCTCACCCATCCCCCTACCACTAGCTCCATATACACAGGCTATCAGGCCTCCGGTGTTTTCCACCGGAAGGGGGAAATGACACCCACCAGAGGGGATGTAAAAGGAGAAACGAATGGACAGATGTCAGTAGTTCAGTGAGGTGTCACGTACTCAGAGGACATCCGTCGCAGTCCCCAACTGTCACAGGCTCACACGGAGGCCACCCACGGAAACCACAGGCCCCAAAGCCCAAGAACCGGGCTGACTCGCACCTCTCCACCAGTGAGGCCATCCTGGGCAATCCTCCTTGGGACCTTCCCTCTGGAGAAGTTCCTGCCAGCACCTCAATGCTGAGGCCCCTGCCCCGCCCAAGCCCCGCCCACTTCAGGATCCCTACCTCTCTTTGCTCACTGCAGATCTTACACAGCCACAGGGGCCGCTTCTGGCCAGGGGAGGGGGAGGCCTCGATCCCGCATTTGGTGCAGACTTTCTACAAGAGAGAGGACACATACGTGTCAATATTCTGGCCGCTTCCGCCTGGACTACGGGGCCAGGGCAGTGGTCTCCAAGGGATGCTCTGGCATCTTCTAAGAGGACAGATTGCTTTGAGCTAAGGGCAGGGCTCCCGAAAGCCAATCGAGGATGCTTTGGATGCCTTTGTACTGTAGCTGTCTCACGGATGGCTCTCCATGCTACAGACTGCGCATCCCATGATTCTGCTCTGTGAGGGGACCGCATCAAAGCCAGCTAGCAGATCCCCACAGTGCCAGAGCGTTTAGCAGCAAAGAACTGGAAATCACCCAAATGCCTAATACCTGGGAAGGATCCAGGCAAACAAGGCAGGAGGAGACGCTGCTTTCCTACAGCGGACTGTGGCTACCTGCAGATGTGGGTGGGAAACACGGTCCTCTCCCAAAGAAAGTACACACTCTCTCAGGAGCAGGCCAGAGACTCCCATGTGTGCCTGACAGGTTAGGAGCCGTGGTGAGAAATATGAGCGACAGCCTAAGCACATGTGCTTGGTGCCACGATTCTCGTGTGAGGGTTCCAGGACCTCATCAGTGAGGTGGTAAGCTCGCTGCGCAGGTGTGGAACAGAGGGTTGATGGCAAAGGAGAACTTGGAGGAGGGCAATGACTCTGGAGCCCTCCCATTCCTCCCTCCCGACATAAATAGCCAGACCACAGGCTCCAGTGTTTTTTCTTCTACTGAGTTGTTTAAGTCCTAACATCTAAACACACACTTTGCTTTCCCGAGAGACACAGCAACAAGCAATGGTGGGGAAGGCCAGGATAAACACTGGGAGGCAGAGGTGGATTTGTTGGGGCTAAGGTTGCTTCCCAGCCTACCAGGGGTGTGTGATTCAGCAATGGCTATTTTTTCTTCGTGTGTGTGTGGGGGGGGGGGGGGGTACAGAGGCTCCTGTCCCTACAGGGTGGGGGCTTCCACTGAAAGGAGGGACAGATCTGTTGTTTGGCCTTTTCTGCAGGCTGCCAACTGAGCAAGAGACACATCTCTCCACGGAGAGGGAAATGTCACCAACTTGGCTTCTCTAAGCGTGTGTCACCAGCCTGATTGGGTGGCTGAGCCTGAGCTCGGCAGGAGTGGCAGGAGCCAGCATACTCTGGAGGGAAGCTATGACACATTTGTGGGGGCCTGGATTGGCCACCATCCGACATCACTTCTCTGGGTTTCTAAACAAAGTGGAATCTGCTCTCAGGTCAAGTCTCTCTGAGCTAACGGGAAGGCCCCCTCTCAGGACCCAGGCAGCACAGGGCTTCCTCTCAGGAAGGTACGGAGTCTGCAGCATTATGGTCAAGCACACCAAGGCAGGGTCTCTGCAGACTGCGCCCCGGGGGTGCCCTCAGCTCCCAGGGTCTAAAGGGAGAGGCAGCTGCCTAAGTGTCGGCCTTGGCTTTGTGATCTTTGCAGGCTGGGGACAGTAAGCCTCTCCAGGGATTGGCAGCTCATCTCCTAGATCAATGGTTCTTGAACTTCCTAATACTGTGCCCTTTTAATACAGTTCCTCGTGTTATGGTGCCCCCCCGACCATAAAATTATTTTCATTGCTAGTTTATAACTGTAATTTTGCTACTGTTATGAATTGTTATATAAACTGTGTTTTCTGCTGGTCTTAGGCGATCCTATAAAAGGGTCATTCAACCTCCAGAGGGGTCGTGACCCACAGGTTGAGAACCACGGTGCTAGACCACCATCTCTGGGCTAGGTCTTAGAGGGGTCAGAGGTTGCTGTGGCTTTCCTTATAGTTCACCCTGTAATACAGAGCGTTCTGCCCTCCCACGGCTGTTGAATGCGACCATGCTCTTGAAAATCAGGCCTGATTAAAATACCAATGACTACCATTTATGGAGCAATTATGTGTACCAGGTACAGAGACCCCGGCCACAAAGTGTGGAGGAGATATGTGATGGGATCCCTGGGAAGATGGAGAAACGGAGGCTGAGATCCTGCAGACTGCCCATCTTGTGAGCCGTGGAGCAGTGTCAACAACCAGAGCAATCAAGCCCTTCCCCCAGGGGCTGCCTGCTACCCACAGCAATTGAGGGCTGGCTCTGTTCCAGCAAGGACCTGGGGTATGATTAGAAGTCCTAACTAGCTGCCCCGAGACCCAGCACAGACTGATTCTGAGACCTGGGGTTCACAGGGGATGGGGGTGTAGCCGGGACACACTCACACATGCCCCCTGGCTGGTTCTTGGCCATCTGGTTCTGCTCTTTGTTCTCTCTCAGCCTAGAAACCTCCACTGGTTCCCTGCAAGCCCCGGGAAACATGGCGGTCACAGTCCCTAGGAGAGAACAATGCAGCCGTAGGCCCTGTCTACAGCAGCTCAGTTTGATATGATTGTACCATGGCTCCTGGCTCACGTCACAGAAGATTCTTCCACAGTAGTGGCAAGGGAGAAAGATGGGTAGCAGCCTTCTAGAGTATTCCCAAGTGACAGACGACGGAGCGCTGGCCTCTTTCTCCTCTTATGAAGTCCCCAGCCCCACCACATGGGCTCAACCCTGTGACTGCCTGTAAGTCTAGCACTTCCCAAAGACGTCACCTCCAAGTGTCCCATGGGCAAGGGCATCAGAACACAGGTTGAGGGGACACAAATATTCAGTCCACTGTGGCCTCCAGCCAGGACTGGGTCTTTTTCTGCTATTGCATGTTGGAAATCCTTGGTATTACTTGGAGTCACTGTGTTCCACCCTACACCACCCAGCACTCAGTCACCAATTTGATGATCCTGTAACCCTGCTCCTGGTTCCTGCAGAGTCAGTGGCTCATGATGCTGGGACAAAGGTTTTGATTGGGGCAAGATGGGGTGAGCCCTTGGGTGGACTCCTGAGTAGGCTGCCCAAGCCAGTCCACGTCTCAGATGTTCTCATGTCTACGACAAGTTCACCATTCATCGCTTGGAGAATTAGCGGAGATTGATGTGAAACGCGGCTGCTATAGAAGCAGCACTCAGTGCCCAGCACCGTCTTTATTAGTGGCACCTGTTGCACCCTGTTCTAAACGCCCACGTGATTCTCCTAAAGCTCTGCATCGTTTGGTACAGTGTCTAGCAGCCATGGATGATCACTTAAAGTAAAACTAGGGACCAGGGAATTGGCTCAGTGATAGAATATTTGCCTAGCAAAACCTGCCCATCCATATGCCCAGTGTGTATGGGATGCCAGCGTAGGTTGGATAACACATGTGGATAGGCAGGGCCGTGTACCTGTCAAAGTGCTGGGGCTTACTCAGGAGTCACCCTGCCAAGGTAGAGGTGGCTCAGCTGCACCAAGAGAGAGGTGGGGGGTCAGTTAAATGGGATATTTGTTTTCAAATTTTAACACTTACTTATTGTGGGAAGGGTCAGAGGACAACTTAGAGGGGCAATGAGTTCTCTCCTTCTACATGTGAGCTCCAGGGGTCAAACTCAAAGGCAGCAGGCTTGACAGTAAGAGACTTTATTGGCCGAGTCCTCTCACTGGCCCCTAAGCAGGGTTTTGAAAGACAGGGTGCACATGTCTTGTTAAACCATCTGATAGATGGTGCATCCATGCTGTAGGTCCAGGGAAGAAAATAAGAAAAAAAAGCTCACAAGAATTGTCCCATCCTCCACGCACAGACCTGGGACACTGAGTCTGCAGATAGAAGTGGCATGCAGTCACCCCCATGGACTGAAGACAGTAGGGTTAGCTCTGGTCAGGTGAAGGAGGAAGAGAAGAGGGGCAGGTAGTCCATCCACATTGGGGTATGCACACCCCACTTTCTCCAGCAGAGAACTCAACGCTGCCTGCTCTCTACGTGCCAAGTAGGACTGAGGGCAGCCAGGTGGAGAGAAAGTCGCTCCCACCCTACTTCAGGCAGAAAGGGAGGAAGGGAGGGTTTTCTTGGAGTTTGTCTCCTCTACCTTTTGCCTTTTAGAGTTTTCTCTAGGGGATCAGAGAGGTGGCAGGATGGGACACACCCACCTATGTGTGCACACCCTATTGCCAAGTTATAGCATCACTGATGGAAGCCACAATGAGCCCAGGCAAATTCACATGTCTGAAGCGTGCCTGACTGGCAGGGGTGTAGGGTATTCCTTAGAGACTAGGGCTACCAAAAGATAACATGCTTCACGTCAAATAGAATTGCTGCTCTATTAAATCTCAGATCAAGAGGGAAATAACGAATAATTTCCATTTCCTTTTATGAGTTTGGTCTTTGTTTTCAGATTCCAATACAGAAAATTAAGCAGTCAGTATTCAAAGAGAATGAAAGAGAAAAAAAAGTGCAAGAAAGAGTAAGGCAGCCTCTCCAACTGGCAAGGGGAGCCTGGTCCTGGGGGAAGCCACTGGCTTTCTGCCCAGATGGGCTTCCCAGGAGCAGAATGGCCATCTACAGTGGAGCACTGGCTTCTGGGGGCCTGGCTGCCTCATGCATTCTGCAGCCTGCAATCCATCTGGGCTAAGGAAATCACACCTGACTCGGATCAGAGGCGACAACACTCTAAGCCTTCAGATGATGTGCCCTGTGTGTCACTCTTCTCAATCCACTTGTGTATCCCTTCGCAGGTGTGTGTTCCAGCCCCTAAAACACAGAGAAGGGGCCAGCTTGGGGACAGTCAATAGGACACAGGCTTTGGGCATGCCAGAAACAGACGGTGCCCTTTGGAGGCAGCCTTGGACTTTGCTCTTCTAACCTCTATTTTTCCTCCCCCTACGTCAGTGGTAAGAGACAACCTGTGCCCCATTGTGAAGACCAAGGAAGGTTCTTAGCACCGTGCATGACGTCCAGCACACCTTTCTCAGTGAATGATACATTTAGTACAGCCCTGACCCAGCAGACACCCTTCTCCTATCTCCGCCCCCACTCAACGATCCCCTCCCCAGGGTTATTACCCAAATGGTGTCTGAGCTATAAACTTCCCTCTATCACCTTCGCGTGAGCCACACTGTCACCACCATGCCTAGCCTACACCATGGGCCCCACAGCAGTGTCCCCCTATACCAGCTAGGCCCCCAATTAGATCACGGCATGCAGCTGATGGATCTCTGCAAGATGTCATCTCTCCCACCCCTGCCAGCCTAGGGGGCCTTCAGAGGTTTCCCGTTGCATTTGAGTGAAGACCACCACCCCTTTGCATGCTGAAGGGTGCTCGGGATGGACCCCTCTCCTCGCTGGCCTCTCTTCTTACCTGCCTCCCATTTACAGCCTTGCTCTCTCCCCTCTGCACTTGGGCCGCATTGGCTTTCCTTCAGTGCCTAGTCATTGTTCTGCCTCTGCCCCAGGATCTTACTAGGTACTGGGCCTTGGCTGGGATGCATGTGACCACACGTCTTCCTCACTCACTGGCATGTCCTTCAGACTCGAGCAGAAGCACCACTTCTTCAAGGCAGGCTGCTCTGCCGCCTTTACCCAGAAGAAACCCCACTGCGGGCCCTTGCCTCTTCCTCCCCCCTGTCAGGGTTGTTTGTCCTCTGCTCTGTGTGATGCGTTACTGCCATTGCCCCCACCAGACACCCCTGTCAGACAGGGCACAGGCCATGAATATGGTTGCCCGCTTTGTGGTTCCCAGTTCTACCACAACTATCTGCGGAATCCTCAAGGGAACACACGGGAGTTCCCTTTAGTACTGCAACCGACAAGGTGAGGTGTGGTCTCCCTTGGAATATGCCGAAGCTCTGGGAGGCAAGACACAGAAACACACATTTGGCACCACCAGCCAGGTCCACACACAAGGTTCATGCCAAGTGGTGCTGATGAGTGGGACCCTGGGAAAGGCACAGATAGTGTGGGGTCCCCAGAGGAGGTAGCACCATGAGCTGTGAGGAGGGGTTTGTTCTGAAGGGAGAAACATGAATCCAGCAGGGCAGGCCTCAGAAGTGACATGGAGCATCCTTTGCCAGGGTATGCAGCAGGGATACCCATCTTACCTCACAAGAGCACTCCCATGGTGCATCCCGTAGGCTGCCTATGTGCATAATATCTGTTCTGAGGCTGGGTCTGGTGTCCCGCCAGAATGTTCTCTTAATACTTCAGTTATGTCCAGGAAACCAGTACCACATGTCCCCCTCCCAGACCACATCCAAGAGCCAGAGAGCCTGACAAAAGGCCTTCAAGGGACAGACATGGAACCCAGCTGGCAGAGTGCTTGTCTATCACCCAGCCCTGCACAAACCAGGGGTGGGGGAACATTCCTGTAACTCCAGCCCTTGTGAGGCAGAGGCAGGAGTACTGGGAGTCCAGGGCCATCCTCAACAACAAGCTAAGACAACTCAGGCTACAAGAGACCCTTTCTCAAAAAAAAAAAAAAAAAAAAAAAAAAAAAAAAAAAATTAAAAGGCTTTCAAAGATGGGAAGACCAAAGCCCAGGTGCCTCTGCCTACATCCCTGTGGGTTCTCACTGGTGTCCTGACGTGCCAACCCCACTACACTACGCAGGGTACTCAGCCAGCTGCCTGGAGTGAGGAGCTAGAGCGGACTGGAAGGAAAGAAACTGCCCCAACGGCAGGCCCTCCACCTTCGGGACAGCTGTCTGGAGCCATTTAGAATGGGGCAAATGGCCACACACACCTGGAAGGGCCTGGGTGTTCTAAGGACTGTCACCATAGAAACTCATGCTCATGGTGCTTCATCAGCCCAAGAGGTGAGGTCACCTCTGAGACTATACACACCAGGAGGTCTGAGCAACCTAAACCTGCTGTCGAAATGATGGTAACGGCAGCTAGCAAGTACGTATTTGCTTTATTTTTTAGACATGAGGTCTTGCTTGGTTGCCCAGGGTGTATCCAAATCCTTCCTATGTCGGCCTCACGAGCAGCTGGGACTACAGGGACAAGCCATTTAGAACAGTTCATTGAAAGGTATTTGGTGCCTCAGCATACGATTAATATTGCATATAAAGGTGCTGTTTTAGACACTCTGAGAATAAAACGACACAGCGGTACCTTTTCAAATGGGGGGGGGGGGGTGGTCTGCAAATAAGGAAAGTCTCCTTGCATCCTGGTGCTACAGTGGCTGGGTAGGTAAAGACACTTCCTACTAAACCTGACGACCTGATTCTGTGCTCCCAGAACCCACACAGTGGAAAGAGAGAACCTGACCTCCACACTCATGCCATGGTACAAGTGCACCCCCACATATATGAGCACCACCCACATATACACAATGCTACAAAAAAATGGGTCAGTCATTTCTCAAAAGATCCAGTGCACTGAAGCTGATGAATGGGACTGTTTCTACGTAGGCGCTACGCTGCCGGTGACGACACACTGCGGGTGACACTGCCCATACACCCCAAGGAAGCAGGGAGAAGCAGTGGCCACACCGTGCGGTCTCAGCATGTGGACAGGTCACACGAAGTGTGGGCCTCCAAGTGTGCCACTTACCATGCTGTGCCTGAAGCTTGAAAGCAAGGCCACAAAAGACAACTAAATCATATTGTACTTGGGGAAGCCGTGCCAGCAATGAAAATGATGACGATGTAAACAGAACAGGTGACAGAAATACCGACAAAGCTGCATAGGTAATGAAACGGGGGATTCACACAGTAAGTTAAAAATAGCTTGTAAACATACGGCATCGCTTGGTGTAGGCACGCTGCCGTATGACTATGTATGTGTGCGTAATGCTTTCAGAAGTCTATCTACACACAGGAGACTGCTGGGAAGGTATCAATCAAAATGTAAACTGCCCGCGTGCGTACACGTGCATGTGAGCCACGCAGCACACGTGAGAAGGCCAGAAGACAACTTGTGGGAGTCACTACTTTCCTTCTTCCATTTGGGCACTATGACTCCAACTTGGGTCATCAGGCATGGTGGCAAGTGCCTGTATCTACTGAGCCATTTTACTGGCCTCAGAAGCTATTTTAAATACATAAACAATAGGGCTTGGGCTATAGCTAAGTGGCCGAACACTTGCCTAGCATGTGTGATGCCTCGAGATCAATCCCTAGCACCAAGATAGAATTCCTCTCCGTTCTTCCCTCCTTCCTCTCTCCCTTCCTTCTGGGCTGTGGATGGAGCCCAGGACCTCATGCATGCTACAGCAGTAAGTGCTCTGTCACTGAGTGCCATCCCTAAGTCCAGAGTTCCTAAAAGAAGTCTATGCTAGTCAGGCAGGGGTAGCAAACACCTTTAATCTCAGCATCTGGGAGACAGAAGCAGGTGGATCTTTGAGTTCGAGGCCAGCCTGGTCTACAGAGTGAGTTCCAGGACAGCCAGGGCTACACAGAGAAGTCTCAAAAAACAAAGTCTATGTTGAACACTTTGGGAAAAACTTGTCCTTTATGTCATGAGATCTGGACTTCTGCAGGCTAGGGTGAAGCTGACGGCACACAGCGTGGAAGGCTGGCTTACTGGTCAGGTGGTATCACTGGGTCCCCTAGCCTTGCTTGACCCTCACATCGTTACCAGCAGGGCCTGCAGCCACACCACCAATCTTGTTAGGCGGAGGAGCCGAGAACAGCCTTGTTGCCATAGATTCAGTGCTAAGACCCCAGGTTCCACTGCCAGGCAGCTTAACACATACAGTTCAGATATTGATGTACGTGTTATAAATATTTAAACCCTTCATGAGGCGCTTATACTGCACCAGGCACTGAGGGCGCTGCTTTATGTAGACTCATTTAACTTTCATAGCGTCTCTGTGAAGCCGGGATTTGGGGTCCTGTCTTATGCACAAAGGATAATCTGAATAACCGAGCCGTGGGGAGCGAGAATGTGAACCTTGTTTTGTCTGAGACATAGAAGTTAGTTGCGGCTGACAGACCTTTTGGGGCAGGGCACTTTTCCTACTACAGGACCCAACTTTGCCTTCTCCACCTAGTATTAAGGCAGGGCTGGCTCCCGGAACCCCACACCTCATCCAGAGACACAAACAAGGTCGAGCCTCACCTGGCAGAGGGCCAGCCTTGCCCTTCCCACTCACCAGGACATAGCTCAGGCTGTGGACAAGGCTAAAGATTCCAGACTTCATCCTGATCGATCATCTTCAAATACTGTCACAAACAGGAACTAAGACAGAAGCCAGGAGGCAGTTGAAACAGCCCTGCAGAAGGGCTTCCTACCCTGATGCCCCACTGGGGACCCTGCAGTTGCAACCCCTCTCAGCCAGGAGAACCAGCCACATAGGCTCCCCTCCATTTGCAGGGACCATGTGCAACTCCCAGACCTGCGCCAGCCCCCTGCCCCCACCTCTCCTGATGATTTTAGGACTAGGCTTCCAAAGTCCTCCTCCCTCTACCTGCCACTCACAGTCACCATGGCGTCCCCAGCAGAGGGGAGGGTTAAAAAAAACGGCAACAGTACCAGCTCTCAGTTATCATTCACACAGTCATAAAAAGAAACCGTGGCTAGATTCGGCTTAGGTTGTTTCTGTGCCTTTGTGGCTCTGTGTTGAGCATCTGACCACGGCATTGAGATTCTCTAACAATCTGAGGCCCTGACTGATGTGGGCAGGGTGGGTGCCAAGGACAGTGCCCAGCACCGCCACGCCCTTTTTAACCCTTTCTGGACCCAGTAAATCTCTTCATCCCATTTCAGACTGAAAGATTGAATTTGGGGTTTCTGTCTTCTTTCTGGTGAGTCAGAGAATCAGGGGGTGTGCAGTGTGGGGGCAGGGAAGAGGTGTGCAGTGTGGGGGCAGGGAAGAGGTGTGCAGTGTGGGGGCAGGGAAGAGGGGTGTGCAGTGAGGGGGCAGGGAAGAGGGGTGCAGTGAGGGGCAGGGAAGAGGGGTGCAGTGAGGGGGCAGGGAAGAGGGGTGCAGTGAGGGGGCAGGGAAGAGGGGTGCAGTGAGGGGTCAGAGAAGAGGGGTGCAGTGTGGGGTCAGGGAAGAGGGGTGCAGTGAGGGACAGGGAAGAGGGGTGCAGTGAGGGGGCAGGGAAGAGGGGTGCAGTGAGGGGTCAGGGAAGAGGGGTGCAGTGAGGGACAGGGAAGAGGAATGCAGTGAGGGGGCAGGGAAGAGGGGTGCAGTGAGGGGGCAGGGAAGAGGGGTGCAGTGAGGGGGCAGGGAAGAGGGGTGCAGTGAGGGGGCAGGGAAGAGGGGTATTCGGCAAGAGCGCAGGAAATAGGTGTGGGGCAGGTTTGATACCATTTTAACAGCATGAAGAAAGAATATGGAAGGGTCCTATATTTACTGACAGGAACCCTATTTGGGGTTTGAACAGTTAGACAGTACTCCAGAGCCTCCCAGAAGCAATAAGAACTCAGGAGTTCCTGGTGAGGAGCTGGTGGGAGACTCTGCTTCAAACATCAAAGGGAGACGCCTGAGTCTCACAGTGTGCATAAAGGGGGGGCATGTGATGACACTGGCTCTCCCCAGGGGTGAGCAAGCACTGGATCATGCCACCCTGGATTCCTGAAAGCAAGCTTCCCAGACTCCCTTGGGCCCCTCCCTGTTCCCTTAGACTAAGGCACAGATACCCTGTCTGAATCCCCAAAGGACTAAGGCTTAAGCCAGTCACCTTGGGGACCAGCAGTGGCAAGTCACTCTCCAGCCCAGTTTCACCTATGCAATTCAAATGACTTTCTGGCCTGGAGGCAGTGAGGGTGGGGTGGGGGGGAAGGCCCAGGTGATAGAGGCTCACGTCAATCTTGCCCCCTGCCATGTGGTTACTTAGAGTTACAACTCCTAACACTGATAACAGCCACCACTGATTGAGCACGTAGCTCGTGCCTGGTGCCACATTCAGCACTCAGCATACATTATCTTTATCAAATTTAATCTTAGTGACTTTCACAACAACCCTGCCAGGGAGGCTTTCATGATCTGAATATCACGGATGAGGAGCTGAAGGCCCCAGATGCTGGGCTGCTCAGCCAAGTTCACACATGGAGGAGAGGGCAGAACTAAATTGGGACCCTGAGACCCCGGTGGGTAATACCAAAGTAAGAGCTTGGGTTGTGGGTGCAACTCAGCGACAGAGTAACATGAAAGCCCTGATTCGATCCAGCACAGGGAGAAGTGAGTGCAGACGGGGGTGGGGTGGGCACTTCCATAAACTGTGCTTTGTGTTACACCCAGCTCAACCTTATGGCGTTGATGTCCAGGTGCTGGGATATTTGTCAGGGTCACGTGGGTTAGGAAGGGAAGGGCAATCTTGCCTCTCACCTGAGCTCTGGTGCACTAAGCAGGATGCTTCTGTGCTCAGAGCTGGGTGCCGCTGGTTCTTAGGGGGCCAGGGAACACAAGTGGATAAGTTGAAGAAAAACTTCGCAGATAGACATTGCCCACAAAAGGAAAGTGATCCCTACCCAAGGCTAATCCGGCCTCAGGTCCTGGTGACTCAGGCCTCCCTCTGGCAATCTCTCACCAAGAGGCACCTCCTAGCTCACGGTAGGTGCACTGGGATTACTGTTTCTGGTTTTCAGCGTGGGTTCTGGGGAGCTAAACTCAGGTTTTCAGGCTCGTACGGCAAAGGCTTTTACCCACCGAGCCACCACGGTAGCCCAAGAGCAGCTTTTGAAACTGGGCCTGGTGGCACGCCCACACATAATCCCAGCACTGGGGAGGTTGGAAGCAAGAGCACAGTCTGGGCTATGTACTAAGAAAAAAGGAAATGAAAGAGAAAAATCTTTTCATATGCTAAAGAGGTGGCTGGCGACTTCTAAGACAACTCAGAAATGGGCTGGTCACCAAAAAGACAGGGCATGGTTAGAGGGTTGGGACTGTGTTCCCCACACCTCACTCAGACTCAGAGGAAAGAGCTGAAAATCAAATCAGGTGTCATGACCAACAATGTATTCAGTCAGTGTCGGCCTCCACAGAAACCAGAAGGGTGGGGGTCTAGGCTTCTGGACGGTGGAACATCTGAAGTTCCTACAAAGAGGCTTTGTACCCCCCTCCAAACCTTTTCATCTGAATGCTTTGTAATGTCCTTCCTAACAAACCAGGGAGTACATCTCCCTGAACTCCGAGCTGTCTCAGCATCAGTCCAAGAGATGAATGTGGCTGCTGGCCTGGTGCTCCAGAGGTGGGGTGCAGCCTTGTAGAACCCATCCCTGACCTGCAGGCCCTGCCTGGAGACCTTCCAACTAGAGAATCTGTTGTCTAGCTGATCCCCACACATCTGGGGAATCACCCTTCCCCCCCCCCCCCCCCGACAGAGACGTCAAGCTTATGTGAGGGAAAGGAAACAGTAAGAGGCAGCTGCGGGCAGACTGTAGGGAAATGGCACTCTGGGGACCACGAAGAGGTAGCAGAAAGGCTTGATGGCAGGTGGGATGGGAGAAGGCACAGCTTAGCCTCGCTTCCAGAGGCCCACTAGGCACCAGCGACAGCTTGAGCCGGCGTGTGTGTGTGTGTGTGTGTGTGTGTGTGTGTGTGTGTGTCCCAGACTCGAGGAAACAGGGATGCAGCTGATAGGATGGACAATGTAAAAGGGGGAAGGGCCACTACTGCTGGGTCCAGGATCTGGGGAGGCAGGTGGAACCCAGAGCACCGTCGGGCAGCCCTAGGCCTGCTAGACCAAAGAGGCTGGACCACAGAGGGCAGAGTGAAGAGTGTGGATGTGGGCCAAAATGACCAATTCATAGCACCCCCCAAAACAAAGCCAGCATAGACCCCTGGGTAAAGTCCCCAGTCCCCAGGCCCCCAGCATGGCAGTCTTCTTTGTCAGCTCTACCTTGCCCTAGAGGAACAGCAAGGGCCCCTCTGGTCTCCAGAGATTACACTAATCCTCCCCCTCTAGCTCTTTCCAGCTCTGCTGACGCGACCAGTGGGTGCCTTTTTGGGAACTGTTTGTTTCCCTGTGAAAAATTCAGCAGACTAGACAAACACCCCAGAGCTTCTAACAATCTTGGGGCAACGGCACTAATGGCTAATTAGGGGCCCTGGAGGTGGCAGGCCTAGAGTTCCATGGAAAGCAATGACAATCAGGGTCAGGTGGAGACAGGGCCCCCTGGGTGGAATTAGTGCCAATTACCAACATGCCGCTGCCAGGGAAGGAACTGGAGGCCATGACACCATGTGGAGGCATTTGGACTTTATCCTGTAAGCAGCAGGGAGCCACTGAACACTTCAGGGAGGTGGGGAGAGGAAGATGCAAGAGGGCAAGGCGGGAGAGGGCCCGCAGGTGATTGGAGTCTGGAAGGGTACCCTACTGCAGCAGCACAGTCCCTTCCGGTGACTGGAGCCTGGAATGGCACCCTACTGCAGCAGCATGGCCCTTCTCTGGGCTCTATAAGACCAACTATACTCCTATTCGAATTTGAATGTGGTTTCTCAGAAGGAAAAGCCCAGCTTCTCCGCTCAGCCTCAGATTCTCCATCTACATCCCTGGGAAGAAATGCCCCTCTCATCGGAGGTGGATAAAAGGGAGGAAAAAAGTTTTGAAGGAAAGGGGCTAGAGAACCCCGAAAATGTCTCATAAAGCCCTAATTCTTTGTCTTGTTTTTAGGTGGGGTCAGGGATGGAGCTAAGGGCCTCTTTCATGCGAGGAAAGCCATTTACCATTGAGCTGTTCCCAGGCCTTGATTTTTTATTTTGAGGCTAGGGTCTCCAGCGATACCATTCTGAATGTACCCGATCTTGTCTGATTTTGAGGCCAGGGGTACAGGGAGCCTAGAGGACGAGAACCAGTTCTTTCCCCACTCTCGGCTCCCCATCCGCAGAGCTACTCTGGTACCCCCAGATGGCTAAACATCCCTGAGCTGTGGTCAGTGAGCAGCTGACAGCGATAGGGAGAAGTCTCCAGAACTAAGGGGCGATGAGAGAGCAAGGAAGAAGTGCAGGCCGCTGATGTGTGGCAGCTGGCAAGGCCACTGGAGAGGGGCAGTGCCTGGCACTGAGCCACATTGTCGAATGGGAACGTCATTATCTGCTATTTACCACAACAGAGGACAAGCGAATGCACAAAATTACCTCGCTAAGAGCTGCTAAATAGATTGGCCAGTGCTCTTCCTGCTGCTGAAGCCCTTATGCGACTCTACCCACCAGACCTGGAGGAAGGGGCTGCGTCTGCAGCAGCCAGAGGCCACTGGATGGTGGGCGCAGCAGGGCGTTACTGTGACCCAGCAGAGAGACCCACAGAGCCAGGCAGGTTCTGCTTCCCACCCTTGGGCCATATGATCACTTATCCACTTGGTGAGGGCCTGAGCCTCGGAATGACTCAAACCAGATCTCTGCAAAGTCTATCTGTTGTCCAGACACGTGCAGATCATTGTGACAAACCAGGGCAAGGCCTCAGGTCTGCTTTGTGAGAGGCACTGCCTTAGGGAGTCAGAGTTGGGCGCCACTCCCTACTCTATAATCTGCCATGGGTGCTGTGGTTGCTTCTGGCATTGGGGAACCCCATCTACAAGGTGGCACTAGCACGCATGGCTCCCTCTTTCAGAGGTCTCCTGTATGCCTTCTACTCTCTTCCCTTATCACAAGCTATGGTAGCAACATCTAAACTGAGCTGAGCGTCTCCATTCTAAACACTGCCTTGCTGGGCGGTGGTGGAGCACGCCTTTAATCCCAGCACTTGGGAGGCAGAGGCAGGCGGATCTCTGGGAGTTTGAGGCCAGCCTGGTCTACAAGAGCTAGTTCCAGGACAGGCTCCAAAGGCACAGAGGAACCCTGTCTCGAAGAAGAAGAAGAAAAAGAGAAAGCATCAGCAAAGAGGGTGGGCATTTATTCATCTATTCAGTACACTCCAGTCCGGGCCCCAGCATGTTGAGGGAGCAGCGGGCCGCTTCCCGCCACCCGGTTAGCTTTACCTGAAATAATTACACGGAAACTGTATTCTTTTAATCACTGCCTGGCTCATTAGTTTTAACCTCTTATTGGCTAGCTCTTACATATTGACCTAACCCATTTCTAATATTCTGTGTAGCACCACGAGCTGGCTTACCAGGAAAGATCTTAACCTGCGTCTGTCTGGAGTGGGAGAATCATGGCACTGCCTGACTCGGCTTCTTTCTCCCAGCATTCTGTTCTGTTTACTCTGCCTATCTAATTTTCTGTCCTATCAGGCCAAGCAGTTTTCTTTATTAGTTAACCAATGAAAGCAACAGATAAGATACAAGACCCACCTCCATCACCAGCAGGCTGTGAGTAGCCTGGGAAAGAGTGGCTACAGAGAAGGGTGTAAAATTCCCTTATAATTATTACATAGTTCCTAAAAACAGAATCAGATTATTTTTTTCCCTGTGTGTGTTTGTGTGTGTGGGGGGGATTCTGATGTGGTACGAAGTGAAAATATAAACAAAGGGAATCACAAAATGAGGAATACATTTAGTTCCATCAAGAAAACAGGCACTAGGGGGCTGGAGAGATGGCTCAGAGGTTAAGAGCACTGCCTGCTCTTCCAAAGGTCCTGAGTTCAATTCCCAGCAACCACATAGTGGCTCACAGCCATCTGTAATGAGGTCTGGTGCCCTCTTCTGGCCTGCAGGCATACACGCAAAACAGAATATTGTATACATAATAAATAAATAAATAAATAAATAAATAAACATTTTAAAAAAAGAAAAGAAAAAAGAAAACAGGCACTAGAGTAGAGGTAGGCAGAGGCCTGTAATTCCACGGCACTGCACGGGAGGTGGGGGTGGGAAGATTAGAAACTCAAGCCCATCCTCGGCCACACAGTAAGTTCCAGGCCAACCATTTGGAAAGGAAGCCCCCCAGGGTCTGGGTTGGGTTAATATTTTACCTACAAATGCTTTACAATTCTCCAGCTGTGGCTGCTGTGCATGAGACACCGTCTCTAAGATCAGATGGCATGCCTAGCTCATTTCAACCCCCATAACCCCAGCCCAGGGCAGGAACTTCGATTACCCCCCAATTTCCAGGTGAGAAAATGGAGACAGGAGAATATAGGCAACTGAACCCAGTGCTCTAACTAGTAGGCAACAGTATCAATTATCTTGTAAGAGTCCAGGAAGAGAAGCCAGGAGTGTAGCTCAGTGACAGCGGGCTTGTCTAGCAAGCTTGAGGTCCTGCGTCCCATACCGTGCATAGTATGGAATCTGGGAAAACACAAGTCTCAAGCACTACCTCACTGAGTCTTTAAGCTGCTGGGGCTCAACCATCCGACTTGCACCGCTTGCCTAGGCCCCACCGATGACATAACCAGGGGAGAAGGCTCCTCCCTTTCCACATCTCTTTTGTTTTCTGCAGTACTGATGATGAAGTCAGGGTCTCATGCTGGGCAAGACCCCTTCTTACCTTCTGGAGCCACCAGGGGCTCTAGGCTAGGAAAGGGAGGATCAGGAAGCAAGTCGGTCACTGCTCAGCTCTGCTACTGCCGTCAAGGACAATATGCAATGTAGGCCTGACTGTGCTCTGATAAGCCCAGAGAGATAATGTTCTCCCCTCTCAAGCTTCTCTCTGTATTTGTTTTCAATTCTTGTCAAATCCACTCTAGCTCATGGCTCGTCCAAAGCAAGAGGGACCCCTGATGTAGCGCTACCAGCTCTTGGTCCCTGGTGTAGGGGAGGACCAGGTCCAGCAGCCTGTCCACAGCAGACTCTGACTAGCTGGCATATGGCCAGGGAGGTGGCAGGGGTCACAGGTTTTGGAAACAGAGTTGAAGCTGGAGTACAGGCATTGGTGGGATTGGGACTTAGTCTGAAAGCTCAGGCTAGTAAGAGTCTGCCTTTCGGTTTTGGTGGCCAAGCCAGGGGCAGCCTGCTTGCTGCCGAGGACAGCTCCTAGGTGCTGAGAAGGTGCTAGGCAGGGAAGAAGGCTCAGCGCATGGTCTGTTTTTATTCCTCTATTCCTCATGCCCCACTGGACAGATTTGTGGGGTCACAGGGTGGTCCCTTCTCAATTTTGCCCCACCCCAACCTGGGTGGCACAGCCACACACGACAGGTGCCCAGCAACTGGTCCTAGCTTACTTACTGTGTTGAGAAGCTGACACTGCAACATTGGATCCTTTAAGATATCACGTCATGGAAATGTCAACTGGCAGGCCACATGCCCTTGCTTACTTCTCTTGCCTTGACCTTTGCACAGCAGGCACCTGTGCTCAGACACAGTCCGCTAGGTGAGGCCGTTAACACCCTACCTGTGCTCAGACACAGTCCACTAGGTGAGGCCGTTAACACCCTACCTGTGCTCAGACACAGTCCGCTAGGTGAGGCCGTTAAGACCCTACCTGTGCTCAGACACAGTCCACTAGGTGAGGCCGTTAACACCCTACTTGGAGAAGAACTTCACCCTCCACTTGTGTCCCTTTCTTCACCTGACTCCCAAGGTGGCTCTGGTGATATAGTGGGTAAGGGGGCCTGGCACGGAGACATTGGAAGCTTTTTTAAAAAGACAGTAAATTCCTCGTAAATTGTTGATGCTCTTCCTCCTCCCTGAGGTCTCGCAGCCTGGTGGGCTGGCCTCGTGTGGCTGCTTCTGCAGGCCTGGTCAGCACCCAGCAGGCTCAGAGACAGGCACACTGCTGTGTGAAACACTAAGTAAGGTAATCGAGCATTTTGTGATCACAGACTCCAGCTTCCTGGTCCACCCAGCATGTAGTCAGCACCCTGACCTTCACACCAGAGCTCCAGTGGCTAGGAGCAGAATTCCTGTCTCATGACCTCAGGAAATAAATTTCCTTGACTTTATAAAAGCCAGAGAGAGTGAGAGAGAGAGAGAGAGAGAGAGAGAGAGAGAGAGTCTTATGTAGCCCAGACTGGCCTTGAACTTGCAGTATAACTGAAGATGACCACCATGACAACTTTTATGTACCGCTGGGCATACTAGTCAAAAACTCTGGCAGCTGAGTCTCATCCCCAGCCCCCAATAACTTGAACTTGTTTCATAACTGTTCTTCCTTATTTCTTAGTGTCTATCCTGGTGTTTCTGCCAGTGCACCACAGTCCCCCCGAATCTCCCGGAGAGGTTTGTGTGGACTTGGCCTCTCTAAAGACCTCAGAACTGCTGGGCTTCCCTGGGTGGCTCTATTGAGGCCCTCAGCCTGGCCCCTCCCTCTGTTTTCTGATGCCATCCTCCCGCCCCTTGTCATCCTCTCTCCCCCAACCTCAGTCTGCCTTTCTCCCTTCTCATCTCAGTCTCCCAGTTACCCAAACCACCAACTAGACCAAGTGCCCATCATCCCTATGTCTCTCCAGAGCCATGGCTGCTCTAGCCAGGCCCTGCTGGGCACCTTTCTCACCCCGCCTAGCATTGCTCCCCATCAGTGGAGGCTGCTCAGCTTCCCCCCGTTATCTATTCTCGGGCCTCCTTTTGCCTTCCTCTTCTACAGCTCTCCCTCACCCATATGAGATGGGGGGGGTCGGGCAGGCTGGCATCCCCGCCTCCCCCCTGGAAGTCAGATGGGCACAATGTCCAGAGTTGCAGAACTGACATGTGGGCATTCATGGAGGTATGGGCATTAACTGGCCCACTGGGCCACAGCCACCTGCTTCTGTCTAGATGACCCAGAGTAGAAGGTCAGCGGTGTGCTGGCGGCAGGACAGGGTGGATAGAATGAGCTCTGAACTGAACTGAGTGACAGTTCCTATATTTAGGGGAAGAAAAGCCTGGCTGCAGGCACCAGGCAAGACGAGTGCCCCTTAATGGAGATGTTCTGCTTGCCAACCCCAGGCTAGGTGGATGTTCCAAGATGTAGCTTGGTGTCTAGTCCAATCCTCTGATCCTGACAACAGGAGCCAAGTCAATTCCTGCCAAACAGCCTTGGCGACAGGCAAGCAGCCAGAGCGGCCCCTCAGGGCGGAGGAATTAAGTGACTTTTTCCGGGAATTTAGGAAACATCAGCCGCTCAATGAAAGAATCCATCTTTGTAATAAGGCAGAAAACACGCGTCTTCCGCATTGAATTAGGCCGAGGAGGAGAAAGGACACAGTGAGGCCAATCTGGAGGCAATGAGGATAAATATGCCAATCACTCAAGGCGGCTGGCTGCCGCCGCCATGTTTCTCTCCTTCCTTATCAGGGGCCGAGGTGTTTAACACCAGGCTTGGAAAGGTAGTCCAGGATGGGAGCCACTAGGAACTTTCAGCACACTCCCAACTCCCTGCTTAAAACAAAACAAAACGAAAAACCTTGGCTACCTCCTGACTCTCGCACATGGGTGGCGGGAGGTCAAATCATTCAGTCGGCCACTGTGCAGAGCAGTATGGCGACTTCTCAGAAAACCATGTGAACTACTGCGGGATTCAGCAAGGCCTCTGTTGGGTATGTACTCCCAGGGCCTTGGGAGGGGGATCTCAAAGAGATCTGCACAGCCCCATACAAAGCCACTTTTTCACAATGTGGGACCCCCCCCCCCCACCAAGTGTCCATCACAGATGAATCCATCAACCAAGTATGGTCAGATAGACGCCTGGGAAGGTCGGTCCCTTCACAAGGGAGAGGAATTCCAACAGGCACACGCTGTGGTACGGATAACACTTGAAGACGTGCTTAATGAATCTGGTGGAAAGTGGATTCTGGCTGCTCAGGGGACGGGGGTGGGGGTGGGAGTGGGGGGGGGGGGGCTGAGAGTTTGCACTCTCGGCGGGGATGCAGGGGGAATGTCTGTGCCTCTGGTCCTCAGTCTGCACTTTGAGCAGCCAGCACCTGAATTCTTTGACTCCTTTAGGAGGTGCTCTCTGAGGACTAACTAGGGAGGACTCCTAAATCTTGACAGGAGCACACGAGTCCCTGCTCAGAGTCAGCAGACTTTACAGGAAGTGCTACCACCAGCCGGTGGAAAATACCTGGGCATCTAAGAGAGGAAGGCTGGGAACAGATATAAAATGGTGATGGGGAGGGCAGGAAGGGACTCTGCTTCCTTAGACTGCCCAGGCTACTGGCAGGCAGGAGGGTGACAAGGAAGTGCCATCTGTTCCTCCCTTGCTCAGCAGCCACAAGTCCCTCATCCTGAACAGAATGGAGTCTGTGGCTCAGGGGAAAGGGCACAGCATCTACCCAGCCTGGGGGGTTACTGCCAGTCTCTGCAGCAAGACACAGATCCTCCTTGGAGCAAAATAGTCTGGAGCCTGTGGCAGGAGGGATCAGGTGTGGCCCATGCCCTGCCCCACAGTGTTCCCCTATGCTGGGCTGGGGCCACTTTTGCTCAGGGACTGGAGAAAAACGCAGGCTAACCTCAGACTGCTTCCCCTACTCAGCGCATGGCATCTAGGCTGTGTCAGGCTGACTCTCCTGGACCCACACTGTGAGACCCATTTGGCGGAGACCAGGAAAGCTCCGACTGCTTCCTTAGACTGGTGACAGAAGTGTCCTGGCCTCAGATGGTCATCCTGTAGACAAGCGCAACCTCCCATGGCTAGAAAGTCAGTCTCTCAATTAGGCTGAAGGCTGGCTGACTCAGATCGGAGGCAATTAGGAGTACCAGACCTATTTAATTAACCAGTCAGCCCCTCTCCCTTCCCACAACAGTGGGGGAAATGAGGGCAGGCAGCCAGCACCCCACCCCGTGTGTGTGTGTGTGTGTGTGTGTGTGTGTGTGTGTGTGTGTGTGTGAGAGAGAGAGAGAGAGAGAGAGAGAGAGAGAGAGAGAGCGCCCAATTATAGAGGACTGCAGCCCAGGGCTGCTGTGCCTCCCACCTGTCCGTGCATCAGTGTCCCCAGAAGCACCTGAGGATCTGTCCTCCCTCAAGAAGTCTGGCTTGGACACTTCCAATTCCAGGGATCTCCCCAGCATCCTTTCTCTTCAGCCTGCCCAAGCACATGCACCTTTTGTTCTTAGGAGACTATCTCTTCCAGACAGCAATCCTGGCTGCTAAGTCCCGAGAACTCTAGGTCACAATAGCAGTGGGGTGTTGGTGACATGTCTGTCACTCTAGTGAATACTGCCCATCCGGCAGTCAGGACCTGAGAGAAGAATTCCCCTTCTAGAGTCCCCTCACCCCGGGTACCACACAGACTGTTCCTGGGTGCTGTAGGGCTCACAGGCATCAGCATCCTAACAAGGTCCCTGCCAGCCCAACACCAATACTGAGAATTGCAAAGGTACCCAAGTTCTCAACTCAGTTACCTAAACTTTGGAAAGCAACTGACTAACGATGGCAGCTTCAATTCAAAGTTCGAGAAAGAACGGATTCTTCTAGGTATGGTGGTACTGCCTAGAACCCAGCATTCCAAAGGCAGAGGAAGAAGGGTTGAGTTTGAGGCCACCATGGGCTACATATTGAAACTCCATCTTAAAAAAAATAGCATGAATTCTAATAAAGAAAACATAGGTGACAATGACTGAACTAGATTCCTCAAAATTCCAACGTTGAACCCCAACTCCCATTGTGACTATGCTGGGAAAAGGAGTACTCTGAAAGTAAAGAATTAAGGTTAAATGAGGCCCAAAGTGTGAAACCGTTATCTGATATGATTATGTCTGTAGAGGAAGAGACATCCGGCTTCTGCCCGGTGCCATATGAGGACATAGGAGAAGCCACCAACTGGCAGGCCAGGAAGATGCTGAATTGCCTTGGACTTCCCAGTTCTCCAAGCAATGGGGAAGTAAAGATCTTTTGTTAAGGGGCATAGCCCTGGCTGACTGTGGTGTCACCGTGTCTCTCTTGTGGTCCAGGAAGGTCAGGTCCATGCTCTGTGGCAAGTGTCCAGTCTGAGCAGGGAGCACCTGGGGCAGCCCAGTCACAAGGACAGTGATAGGTCTCCATGTCTTTGCTAGGTGCTAGTGAAGGACCAGCCTGTGAAAGGCTTCCCGTACCAGCCAATCCGTACTTCACAAGCACCTGGTGCCAAGGGCTGCTCTGTGACCTTGACCTACAGATAAAGAAATGAAGGCCCAGAGAGGTGAAGTGATTTTTTACCAGACCACTCCATGGCAGACAAGCTGGGAACACAACCCAAGCTGACCCTACAGCTCTGGGCACCTCTGTTCCTGCTGTGAGGGAGAGAAACACCCCTCCCCCAGTGGCCACACCCAGTCAGGAGTTCTAAGCACTGTCCAGGGCTGGTGCGGAAGCAGCATACTGGCAATTTTGAGACATAGGGTGGCTCAAGCGGCCTTTGCTCTGGCCTTCTGCAGGCTAGGACTCTTCTCTCCATCGGGGAACCCTCATTTAGAACCTCTAATCTTTCCTCATCTGTTTAGAACACACCAATGACATGGATGCTCTGTTAACACAAGCCTCCATCCCATGATGCCTCATCCCCTAAGTCCATCTGGGTCTCTCTGTAGTCTATTTGGCCTTCAGCAACTAGAACCATCCCTTAAAAACATACAGCAGGGGCTGGAGAGGTGGCTCGGTGGTTAAGAGCACTGGCTGCTCTTCCACAGGACCAGGGTTCAAGTCCCAGGGACTGTATGCGGCTCACAACTTAACACTCTAGAGGATCTTCTGCCCTCTGCTGGCCGGTGCGGCACTTGCACTCACAGAACACACAGACACATAGGGGCAAACACGAAGAGACACTTAGACTGTATCCCACTCCTCCGTGCTGCATGCCATGTTCAATACTCAGTCTCCTAAGAGAATTCCAGCTCCTGGCCCTGAGGTTCTGTGGGACCTGGCCCAAGCGCATCCCTCGCCTCCTCTGTTCCAGATACTTTAATTAGCTCCTTAAGCTACTTCTGCCCCAGAATCTTTGTGCCTGCAGTTCCCTCTGCCCAGATCTGTCCACACAGATCCTTACAGGACTGACTCTTGCCTGTGACCAGGCTCAGTTCAGAGAAGTGCCCCCTTCACAGCCAAAGTCACATCGTTGTCCCCACCTGGTACACAGCCCTCAGTCTTCCTGCATTATTTTGTGTTTACTCACTTAAAATTTGCCTGGGAAAACATTTTCAATGACAGCAAGGGTCTGTCTATCCCTGAAACCAGCCTGTGCACGGTGGACCCTCTACTATTAAAGAATGGTCAGCCAGGCGGCGGCGGCGGCGGCGGCGGCGGCGGCACATCCCTCTAACCCCAGCACTCGGGAGGCAGAGTCAGGTGGATCTCTGTGAGTTTGAGGCCAGCCTGGTCTACGGAGAGAGTTCTAGGACAGTCAGAGCTACACAAAGAGACCCTGTCTCAAAAACTCAAAACTTAAATAAATGGTTACCTATGATTGGATAGCCCAGTCTTCTTGAGGACATAAGAAGAAACTCGTCCAAACCTCCCAATGCCCTCAATCTACTATCCCCTCCCCCACCTTTACCCTGAACAAATTTCTGTCAGACGAGCACTCAGTCTCCTTCCTGCTGGCAGAGTAAGAACACAGAATGGATAAATGCCCTCTAGCCAGCGACCAGTCCAGCCCCAGGGCACTGGGCAGAGGGGGAGGGGAGTCGGGAGAGCATCTCTCCTACAGCCCTCATCCAGCTGAGGCCCTCCCCTGGGACAGTCCGTTGCCTAGGCAATGGCTCTCTGAGGAGCAGCTGGCATTAACTCTTTGATAACTAGGGTAGGGACCGCAGCTTGCTCTGTGGAAGAGGCCAGGTCGTTCCCAGGGAAAGAGATACGGCACTGCCCGTCATGGTCCCTCAAACCTGGACTCTTTAGAGTCGTTGTGAGGTGGAGAGAGAGGAGGAAACCTGCTGCTGGGGCCGCAGAGGCGGGGAGGAGAAGTCACAAAACATCACACACCTGGCCCCAGTCCTGGGAGCAAGGCATTCCCAGGTTTCCAGGCCACCACGTGTGGTCTCCACCACCCTCTGCTGTGCTCGGATGATCAGTCATGCCCATTAGACTAGGATTACCACAGGCAATAGAAAGTGGGGAGGGTCTGTGCCTCCAACCCCAGCTTTCCCACTTAATCACCTGGTATATTAACCTCTTTCACAGTTAGCTTTGGGATGCCACTGAAGATGCCCTTGTCAAGGCTGCAAAAGACTTAGTGTTTCCAGTCCATGTTTCCTGCTCCGGCCTGTCCACCTCTACTGTCTTCTCGGTGTTCACCACCCACCCCACCCCTCGGTTTCTATCCTGTTTGTCCTTCCCAAGACTGATTAATCCCCAAACCATCTTAGTTGACAGCGGCTTGTCATCTTAAGAGAAAAGATTCTTTTTCCTCCATCTTGTTTACTTTAAAAACTCCAAGCTTGGAGCTGGAGAGATGGCTCAGTGGTTAAGAGCACTGTCTGCTCTTCCAGAGGACCCAGGTTCAATTCCCAGCACCCTCATGGCAGTTCTTAACCATCTGTAAGTTCCAGGGGATCCAACACTCTCACACAGGCATAGATGCAGAGAAAACACCAATACGCATAAGATATAAATAAATACAATTAATAATAATAATAAATAACTTCAAGCTCAAAACAATGACCGATGCAAATGGAGCTGCTTGAGGGTGGGGCCAGCAAAACAAGGGGGAAGCCGGAAAAGGTGGGGGGCGGGGGGAGGGGGGATGGAGGGTGTGTGGGGGAGCCAGCAAAACGAGGGGGAAGCCGGAGAAGGTGCGGGGGTGGGGGGGAGGGCCGGGGTGGTGGGGAGGCAACAGCGTCTCTGAGCTGGGGAGGCAGCAAAGGGGAGCCAGGTGCTTATCACTGCACAGCACAGTTACAGATGGAAGAGGAATAATCTAGAAGAGTTTCTGCCAGGGAGAAAAAATAACAGGCCCCAAAGGACAGCAAGTAAAACTGAGATCCGAAATAAATGTGAACATTGGAAGGTACATTATTCTCTGGGAAATAATAAACTAAAGTCAGACTAGTAAAAAGTCTTGGGCTCGGGGACTGGAAAGATGGCTCAGCAGTTAAGAACACTGACTGCTCTTGCACAGGACCTGGGTTCAGTTCCCAGCACCCACATGACAGCTTGCAGCCGTCTGTAACTCCAGTTCCAGGGGACCCGAAACCCATGGCAAAACACTAATGCACATAAAATAAAATTGAAAAAAAAGTCTTGCTCTCATTACGAAGTGATTTAATATGTGGCACAGTTTAATGTAAGAAATGGAGAAAATCTATTTGCTCTTGCGAAGGCCTTTCTCCCTGGCATCAGGAGAACAGCAGCCAGAACAGAAGCACAGGCCTAGTGCTACTAACATTTCCTGACTGTCTATGATAGGTAAGGGTTTTTGTCTTTGTTTTTTGAGACATTGTGCCTAACATTTCCTGGCTGTCTAGACTAGGCAAGGGTTTTTGTTTTTTGAGACAGGGTTTCTCTTTGTAGTCTTGGTTGTTCTGGAACTCCCTCTGTAGATCTGCCTGCCTCTGGCCCCTGAATGTTGGGACTAAAGGCGTGCACACCACAGCAGGACACTAGGTAAGGCTTTATGAGTTTTGCACCTGATGTATCTGATCCTCAGTTCACTGGAGTACATGTGATAATTGCCCCTATTTTCCAGATTGAGAAGACAAGGCATGAGATACCAGACCAATTCTTTGAGGTCTGATGGTTGGAATAGGAGTGGGATTCATACCCAGCTCTCACTCTTCTCAGAGCTATCTCTAGAAGCCAAACCATCCACTCTTCTTGCCAAAAAGCAAACGAAATCACCACATGCAAAAACATACACCTGCACATGTGGGAAACGGGGGACGCAAAGCCACGGGGCGGCAAAGCCAACCTGTGCTGGGGAGCTGATCAGCAAGGCTAGAGTGGGGCTTACCTTCCTGCAGTCTTTGCAGAACACAGAGGCGCTGCCCAGGAAGCCCAAGACCTCCCCGCAGAGCAGACACTGGGAGAGGCCATTGCCCAACACGTTCCGCTGCATCGTCTCCAGCCTCTCCACCAGACGCCTGCAACACAGGGTACAGAGTCAGAGGGAATGTCCTCCCTGTCCCTAACCCGGAGACTACACAGGCACAGCTGCTGCTGGCGTCCAAGCATATGTGCCGTTCCCTCACCCCTTCAAGCCCTGGCTAACTCCCAGTCACTTGTTAACTTGCCATTAACTGAACACCTAGGATGCGCAGGACACTGGGAAAATGGTAGCAAACAGGACAGATAGCGCACACAGCCCCAGCTCTCCTGGAACTTAGATTCGACAAAAGGAGAAATCACGAGCAAGAGAGCAAGCCAAGAGTGAGGGGACAAGAAGACAGAAGAGGGGCCAGAGACCCAGTAAGCAGTAGGTGGAGAGCAGGGAAGGGCACTCTGAAAACACAGAGGCCTGAGAAATGTCCCAGAAGCCAGAGAAGAGCAGGGGCTAAGGCGGATCCCAGAGATTTTCAGGTCACAGGCTGGAGTTTGGTTCCAATCTGAAGCCACTGAAGAGTTTAAAGGGGATTTGACCCAAGTGACATTTTTCTAAGCTCCTGTGGAAATCTGGGATAATGAGGAAGAAGCCAGGAGGAGGAGAACCTCTCTCAGAAGGCTGGCGGCCTGGAGCTTCATCCCAGAGGGCAGTATTGAAGGCCTGGTAGGGGAGGGACTGTTGGCTTTGGGTCAGAGCACCCGGGTGGGTCAGAAGCTACAGCAGCAGAGAAAAACAAAAACAAAACCAAAACAACAAAACTCTTCTTTGAAATTGTCCAATGCTGAGCACCTGGGGCCCAGATGGGCCTGGATGGGTACCCCTTCCACCGAGACCCCCTCTCCTCCCCCACCTCCTGCTATGTAACTACAGCCTCCACGGAACTGTTTGGTTTGCCAGCCACTCTATTTCTGGTACCCAGCGGATGCTCAGTGGAAACTCCTGAATGGATGAAGAGTAGTGTGTGGCCACATCAAACCCTCTGACGGCCACCCCTACCCTAGGAGGAGGAAACTACACTTCCTGCTTCGGAGAAGACTGGAGTCGAGGAAACAGGAAGTGGCTTGCTGAGTCATGAAGCTCCC
The DNA here is from genome assembly GCF_018167655.1 of Microtus oregoni. Lineage (NCBI taxonomy): Eukaryota > Metazoa > Chordata > Mammalia > Rodentia > Cricetidae > Microtus > Microtus oregoni. Next base: position 22,935,598 of record NW_024543074.1, on the reverse strand, counting down.
AAGAAGAAGAGCCTGGGTCCACCTCCAAACCTGCCTGGTAAGGGCCCCCCTCACCACAGGCCTGTACTTTCTTGAGGTGATAGGATGTTGCTAAGGGGGACACAGGATATCTAGCTCATCAGTGCAGCCATTCCCCTCTGCGCCCCACGGTGAGGCCACTACCATTTGCATGCCCCACAGTGACCACCTCTGGTTTCCATATATTGGCATTGTTGTTCATCTGGGGACCTGTAGGGCCTGGGGGAAAACCCAGTTCTAGCCTGGCATGACCCGCTTGCTCTTAGGAACCCTCTTGTCAATCCATGTCATGTATCCAAGCTTCACATAGAGGACACACTTTCTCTACACGACTCGGCATGCAGTATTGCTTCTGGGCCTAATGCCTGCAGCTCAGCCCTTAGGGTGACACCAGACCATGAAAGGGACTTCCTGAGACAATGGCCTGCTGGCTGAGGGCATCTAAAAGTGCTTCCACAACCTGGGGGAGCTGGTAGGAGCCTCCCCTGCTCACTATCCTGGAAATGGGGTGGGGGTCGATCTCCAGCATTTATTGCTAGCTCAGAGCCTGGCAGGACCCTTGGGGAAGCGATCTGCGAGAAGTCAGGTTAGATGAAAAAAAGACCCAGCCGTTCTGACGTAATCCCTATTTGCACTGACACGATAATGGCCTGTCTGTGTGATTGAGGCTCATACAAGAGGCCGCTGGCGCGGCAGTCATCTTTCTAGTGGGACCAGCGCCATCTAAAGCGGCCTTTCTACTGTGTCTGATTTTAAAAAATGATCATGGAACTAATGGGAAAAGATGAACAGAAAAATAACAAGATCAGGACAAACCGAGCTCCTGCCCAAAGCAGCGGAGTGCAATTGCACTTTCCTGAGGTCTTCCAAATCAAACAGCAATAAAAAGGCACACCAAAAGGGTGGATGGCTGAGTCCTGGGTGTTAGCGACCAGGAGAGGAGCTGAGGACATACTGGAGGGCTCCTCCTGCTGGGCCCATGGTAGGGCGAGGCAATGAACAGCCTCCACTTGAGTGCATCCCTTGACTGAGCTGCAGCTGGCAGGGGATACGCAGAGACCAAATCCAAACTGCTCCCTGGGCTCATTCCCACAGCCCTGGGGGTCCTGGATCAGTATAATACCCAGTTCCCAGCTGTCTACATTCCAGGGGGCCGGATGAGAAGCTGACTGTGGCTGACTGGTACCCCGCAGACGCCCTGCAGCCTCCCTGCTCAATGCCCTGGCTTTCTTGCTGGAGCTGCTGACTGGCTCACCCGATCCTCTGCTGCTCCAGGATGTCCAGCCGCTCTGCTCTCTGAATAACCTGCAGGATGACCTCCAGCTCCGCGGGGCTCAGACACTGGCTCCTCCTTTGCTTCTCCGTCTGGTAGGTGTGTACAGACCAGCCTGTCTGCAGCCTTAGGAGGAAAAGTGAGGCTGGAGACGAGGCTGCCCACTGCGGCAGGACCCCGGGGTGCCCACAAAGCCCCCATGAGAATGGTGGAGACACAGCCTGGGCACTGTGGTTCGGAGTCCATAATGAGAATTCCTGTAAAGTGTGGATTTGTGCCCATCGCCGGTGTCAGCATTGTTAGGAGGCAAGGTGGGACCCACCATTTCCCAGTCTTGTAGGGGGGTCTTGGAGGGTCAGGCCATATCCTGTCTGGTAACAGCCACTTCTTCGCCTTTTTCACTGTGTACCCCCACACTCTGCACTCAAACCACACCTGCCTTCTGTCAGCCTCTCTGTATGCCGTGGTTCTTCCACCTCAGGGCCTTTGCGTATGTTATTTCCTAGGCCTGGAACGTTCCCTGTTTCCTCACAACATTTACTTCTCTCACAACAGAAGCATCACACTCAAAGGGAAGTCTCTCTTGGTCTTGCACCCAGTTAGTATCCTGCCCCTAGCCCACTGTCAATCATTGCAATCTTTTGAACTGCACATCCCTAGGTAACCACAGCAAGCTTCACCCCTCCCCATCTCTGCTCTATTTCAAAGGGCCAAATGAGTTCAGGGATGTTCAGGGACTCCTGGGTGCCTGGTAGGAAGAGCGTGAGTTGGAAAACTCTTCAGATTTCCTGAGGGGTTCCCTGGACTCGACTCCCAGCTCTGCAGTGGGGTGTCGTTACAGCTGTCCCTTAGACACACACCCAGGAGGAGACCCTCACACTGGCTTTTCTGAAAGGCTATGGCGGCTCTCAGCAGCTGCTGAGCAAGAGTTGAAGTTGGAAATGAAGGGGACACTGGAGGGTCAAGGGACAGCTGGGCCCTGCCAGGGAGGACACGGCAACAGCCTGGCATCAGAGATTAGGTAGAGGGACCATGCGCATCCCTTGTCACTCTCCCTGTGTGGGGGGTGCTGAGGCACCCAGAGGAGAGGAACAAGTCAGCTGCGAAGCAAGGATGCTCACATGTAACACGTGACACCACTCTTCCTGAGCGGCTCAGATTAGCTTCGTCTGCCTTTGATGTCTCAGCCCTGTCCCCCGCAGGCTCATACTGTCTAATTGCAAATTTCTTAAACTTGGTCCCAGTTGGGAGATGCTGGCTCCTGGTACGGCACAGCCTAACAGCTGCAGGGTGCTCCTTGCCTATCAGAGCCAGGGACAGCACCCACCAGAGAGCTGAAAGAGACTGGGAGGCAAGAGGACATCTGGAAGGCTCAGTGACAGGTGCACAGTGTGTGTGGGGTGTGGTGGGAAGCAGACCTAACTGGAACTGAATGGTCACTAGGCTGAGGATTAACAGGAAAGTCAAGACACCCCCCAACCCCAAAGGGAACAAGGGAACCACAGAGGGACAGAAAGCCTGCTAAGGGTAAGGAGTGATGCTGTGGACTAGCTATGGTCTCTGCCAAAGAGATCCATTCATCCAGGGAACAAGCCTGTGATCCGTGTTGTCCCACTATGACATCAGGGACAGGAGCAGAGCCAATGGGGGAGGCCTTGTTCCCTGTGGGTTGCTGTGTTATAGCACAGGTTTGGGATCAGCTAACTCAGATGTGGGTCCCAACCCAGCCGCTCATCAGTGACATGGGCAAGACGTTCAGGCCTCACTTCCCTTTCCTGAGAAATAGGGACAAGTCAGTTCTCCACCGTGGGTAATAAATGAGCGTGGGCCACGAGTGGTGTGCACGTACCCGCCGTCTCTCTCCAAACGTCCTTCTGGGAAGAGACCTTGCAAAGGCCTGGGAGGATGGCAGCAGGTGGAGAAGGAAGGGCCACCCTGCACGCCACAAACTACTTACTTGGCTCGCAGAGCAAGCTGCCGATCGTTGGGGCAAACCCATTGGTCATTTCCACTGCTGAAGATGGTGTCAGCCATGGCAGGGAGCACAGCCTGAGGCGGGAGTTACATCTGAGACAAGGAGGACAGGAAAGAGCACGTCAGAGGCCGGAAGCTGATGGCAGGCGGGGTCCCCCTGACCACTGTACTCCCTCCTCCAGCAAGGGCCTTCGGCAAAGCTCCTGGACTAGGTGGCCAGGTACATCACGTGACAAAGAGCCCAGAGCAGAAGGGACATCAGAGGGCAAGAATCAGAAAGACAACAACGAGAAGGTACGCACTCAGCAACTTTTTGTATTTTTTTTTAAAACCATCTTTTCTCATTTTACATACCAATCCCAGTTTCCTCTCCCTTCCCTCTTCTGCTCCCCCCACCTTCTACCCACCCCACCCTGCATCCACTTCTCAGAGAAGGTAAGATTTCCCATGTGGAGTCAACAGTCTGGCATGTCACTTTAAGGCAGGACCAAGGCCCTCTCCCCTTATATCTTATATATCTATTCCTCCAAAGAGAATGGGCTCCAAAAAGTCAGTTCAAACTGTAAGGATTAATCCTGGTCCCACTGCCAGTAGCCCTATAGACTGCCCAAGGCACACAACTGTCACCCACATTCCAAGGGCCTAGTTTGGGTCTCTGCAAGCTCCCAGTCGGTCAGTCTGGAGTCAGTGAGCTCCCACTAGCTCAGGATAGCTGTTTCTATGGGTATCCCCATCATGGTCTTGACCCCTTTGCTCATATTATCGCTCCTCCCTCTCTTCAAACTGGACTCTGGGAGCTGGCTGTGGATCTCTGCCTCTGCTTCCATCAGTTGCTGGATATTAGATGTAAAGCAAAAGATAACCAGCATATAGTCCAAAATCCCCAGAAAATCTAGGTAATAAGGAGAACCCTAAGAGAGATATACATGGATTCCCCTAGGAAGGGGAAATAGACAAGAACTCCTGAGAAAATTGGGAGCATGGAGTGGGGAGAAGCAAGGGTGGAAGGGGAGAGGGAGAGGAGAAGGGAAGTGGGGAGGAGAACATGAGGGAACATATTGGCTGAGATGGGGGAAGGCAGAGAGGGACAGCAAGGAAAGAGATACCTTGATTGAGGGAACCATTGTAGGACTCACGAGAAACCTAGCATTAGGGAAATTCCCAGGAATCCACAGGATGACCCCAGCAAAGACCCTAAGCAATAGTGGAGAGGGTACCTGAACTGGCCTTGCCCTGCAGCCAGATTGATGACTATCTTAATTGTCATCTCAGCAACTTTCGTTGTAGCCCGCGGGGCATCCAACCCCTGCCTTTCTCACACAGTGCACCCCCAAGGGCCAGCCCATGAGGAGACAGCAAGACACCAAGGCAAACCCATGATTCTCCGCCTTCCCCCGTGGGATTGGAAAGGCAGCTCACAGTGCTATGCTCTGCTCCCCAAAAAGTCCCCACCAAAGCCACAGTGTTCTTCTGAGGCCAAGGCCTAAGGAGGCGCCAGCACCTCCACTAGGCACAGTTTTAAAAGTCATTGTCCACAGGGCTATCCTTGAAAATTCTGCAGGGAAGGGACCCTTTAGCCGGCTTTCTGTGCGTTACTGAACAGAGGACTGGTTTTTGTTTTTTTTGTTTTTTTTTGGAAACCAGAACATTTATTTTATGACAGATTGAAATCCTTAAGATGAACTGGATGCTGCAACAGCTGCCCTCTTAGGTTTAGGGGTTGTCCCTTCACGGAATCCATGCCTGAATCTTAATCTTCGGTAGACAATTTTTAGATGCCTCATCCGCCCAGTCCCGGTAGTGTTTCGTCTCTTAGCCTTGGCACTCCAGTTATACTTTCTCTTGCGCTTGGCAGGGTAGCCGCATTTGCCACAGGTAGACTTCTGAAGGTGGTAGGCCTTAGAGCCACAGCGGCGGCACAACGTGTGCGTCTTGTTGCGACGCTTTCCGAAGGATGACGTTCCTTTCGTCATCTCGCTTCTGCCGCCGAGGCCAAAGAGACCGGAAGAGAAAGCACTCCCGCTACTTCCTCCAGAGGACTGTTTATTACGAAGATGTTGTCTGTGCCTTCTAAAGGGAGCGAGTGTGCGTGTGCACTTTTGTGTGTGCGCACACGCTGGGGAGGAAAAGAGATGAACTTGGGTCAGTGTTCACAAGGATGAGCTTTAAGTGAATCTAGTCCAGTGCACTGCAAATTCAGAATCCATTTATATTCTATAAAAATTATTAAGGGGGAAAGCTGAAGAAATGGTTCAGTAGTTAAGAGGACTGGCTGCTCTTCCAGAGGACCCAAGTTCAATTCCCAGCACTAACAGGGCAGTCGACAAGTCCACTCTCAGGGAGTCTGGTGCCCTCTTCTGGCTGCCATAGGCACTGCATGCATGTAGTACATGTATGCATGAGAATAATTTTTTAAAGCATAGATATTGGAGGGGGGGGCGGTGCTGTCATCAAGGCTTCGCTCTGCTCTCCAAGCTTTCCAATTGCCTTTGGGGTGGTTTCTTCTCCTGAGAAGGAGACACTACTGCATCACACTACAGGAGCTTTGTCTGGAAACAACGCATGGATATTAACTCAGAATAAAATTTCGCACTTACTGAATTCCTCCTGCCCTGAGATAAAAGTTGTATGGATGCTACAATTCTATCTTTATTGGTCAAAACCACACTGACACATATGTGAACATACAATGGGCTTGGCAGGAGAGTGACTGCTACGAGTTCCTCATCCCTATCAATACAATTTCCCTACATTATAGCAATGTGTTAAAAATAAATGTTTACAGAGAGCTCTCAACAGAAAAATCTCAGTGGCTGAAAGACACTTCAGGAAATGCTCAACATCCTCAGCCATCAGAGAAATGCAAATCAAAACAACTCTGAGATTCCATCTTACACCTGTCAGAATGGCCAAGATAAAAAACACTGATGACAGCTTATGCTGGAGAGGTTGTGGGGTAAGGGGAACACTCCTGCATTGCTGATGGGAGTGCAAACTTGTACAGCTGCTTTGGAAATCAGTATGTCAATTTCTCAGAAAATTAGGAAACAATCTACCTCAAGATCCAGCAATACCACTTTTGGGTATATACCCAAAGGATGTTCAATCTTTCCACAAGGACATATGCTCAACTATGTTCATAGCAGCATTACTCGTAATATCCAGAACCTGGAAATAACCTAGATGCCTCTCAAATGAAGAATGGATAAAGAAAATGTGGTACATTTATACAATGAAGTACTATTCAGCGGTAAAAAAAAAATAATGACATCTTGAAATTTGCAGGCAAATGAATGGATCTAGAAGAAAACATATTGAATGAGGTAACCCAGACCCAGAAAGACAAATGTAGTATGTTCGTAAGAAATTATTAGACATAAAGCAAAGAAAAACAAGCCTACAGTCCACAACCCCAGAGAACCTAGACAACAAAGATGACCTTAAGAGACACACATGGATCTAAATAAGAAGGGTAAAAAGACAAGATCTCCTGAGTAAATTGGGAGTGTGGGGGTCCCAGAAAAGGGTAGAAGACGACAGGGGAGGAAGGGAGGGAAGAGGAGAAAAATGTATAGCACAATAAAAACAGTAAATAAAGAAATGTATGTTTACGTGCTACCAATAAAGTTGTGTAATTGAATTAAGTAGAGGGGAAAAAACAGCAAGGTTGGAAATTTGTTTGCTATTTCCTCAATATGTTAACCACAGACTTGCCACATGACCCAACAACTCAGCTGTCCTAGATGTCAACTACAATGGACTGAGAACATATGTCCTTACAAACACATGTGTACAAACGTTCTTAGTCACGTTATTCCTGACAGCCCCTACAGCAGGAGCAGCTAAAACATCCACCAGCTAATAAAGGTATAACGTGTGCCCTGTCCATACATCAGAATGTTAGTTTGCTATGAAAGAGTTCTCCACCTGCTCTAACATGGTTGAACCCTGAAAACGCGAAGCTAAGTGGAAAAGGCAGGCTTGTACAAGAGATCACATACTGAATGAGGCTGGTTATGGACGTGTCTGGAACGGGCAAATTTACAGGTAGATAGGAGATTAGCGGTCATTAGTTGGCACAGGAGGACAGTGACAGCTAACGACTTTAGGGTTTCTTTGTGGGCTGATGAAATATTCTGGCATTAGACAGGGTGATAATTCCAATAGGAGGAGTCCAACTCAATAGATATCACAAAGCAATCTCTGGGGGCTAGTGAGACGGTTCAGGAGGTAAAGAGCTCTCTGCACGAGCCTGACTGATGACCCAAGTTCAAATCCCCAGGACCCACATCTGGTGGATGACGAGAACCAACTCCAGAGAGTTGTGCCGTGGTACACATCATCTTACACACATGATGAAAAATAAATGTAAACTTTTGAATATTCCAAAATATGAGTTACATCTATTGATATTTTACTGAGAAATCTAAAAACTCCAATTAAAGAGATTGCTTTTATATTTTTACAGTTCACTTTGCTTTGGGGTTTAAAGACAGCTGGGCATTCTTGTTGGCCTTTTCTTTCAACCTTTGAGCTGTTGTTCCGGTGAAGCACGTGGAAGACACCCAGGCTCTCGCGGCTGTGGAGGATGGCTGGAAGGCGGAGGAGTAGTCTAATAGCTTTCCCAGATAATGGTGTGTGCTTTTCCGCACTGAAACTCAACAGATGGCACTCGCTTAAAAACTAGTTCCAGCCCAGCTTCTGAAGCCACATCTGAGTACTTCCTGTTTCTCAGTGTTTGCGGAAGAGGCCAAAGGTCACATGGTGAGGAGAAATAGTTTTGGTCTTAGGGGTCTCTGAAAAGTGTTGGGGACCCTCAGGGATCCCTGAACCATGCTTAGAGAATTGCTCTTCCAGGCCAACGTAGCCCATGTCCATGATGACCACCAGGGGGCAGTGTGTGGGCTGGAGCTACCTGGCGGTCATGCACTGTCACCCCACGGGTCTATGCACCTGAGCTTCAGGTGGACTTGACATCCGACCTTGATCCACATTTCATGTAAGATCCCCATTCAGCCAGGCATATGGGCTCCATGGGCAAGCCAGGCACCTCTGGACCTTCTCCCAAATGGAGCTAATATAGTCTAGAAAAACAGGGAGGCGCAAAAAAGACTAGTTCAAGGATGGAGAGCCGGCTCATCGCATAAAGGTGACCCCAGGCCCCGCGTGGTGGTAGGAGAGAACTAGCTCCCTCAGGCTGTCCTCTGACCTCCACAGGCGTACTGTAGCATGTGCTGTTCCTCCAAATAAATACAATGCAATAGGATTGCCATGCCCATTAGAAAACTTAAACCTGTCTGTGCCCCATTCCTAGCCCCTAGTGCACTGTGGGGTTGTTATTTTTGTTTCGGTTTCTGTTAAGCTTGTGAACGGCGTGGTCACACTGCTACAGAAGTGTGAAATGCGGTACACTCTGCTCAAAGTAAATATTTAGAACACGTGACTCATATGTTCTTTTTTCCCCTTCTAACAATCTGCAAGTGTCAAGACATGGAAGGGTAATTAATGATCCAGGTAGACAGGTTCTACACAGGCTGCCCAGCTCTGCCCCTAACCTGCAGGGGGCGCTATGCCCAGACCGGTGTCCAGGACAGCAACCCCGAGTCTGACAGCCCAGTTCTTCTGTGACTGGACACAGCAGGGAGGTGCCCCCCTGTGCTCTGCTGGCCACTGTACAGAGGCAGAGGCGTAGTCAGGGTGACCCTGGGAGACAGAAGCAAGCCAGGGAACCTTGGGGCTCTGCACTGGGAAGACCTTAACTTTCTGCAGAAGCTTCTAACCTGAAGCCCGTGACAGGATGAGCAGGGAGGACAATCAGGGAAACCGGAGAAGGACCTGGTATTGACATCCTTACTTCTGTGATGGCAGAGAACGTAAGAGAGCTCCTCAGAGCTTCAAGTCAACCCCTAAAACATCTCTAGGGAATGAACGCACTGCCTTTAGGTCACACCCCAGGGCCACAGCTTTAGGGACCACAAGCCAGGGAACCCTTAGACTGCCACACAGCTGTCCGCTGACCCGCTACAAATCTATGTAGTTTGTGGAGCCCATGGGCCATTCTGTTCTGCCCTTCCTAACCTAATCAGTATTCTTTCCTGTTAGATCAGAAGAGAGGGTAGAGAGGCCATGAAAGGACCACGCGGTTACCTGTGGAGGGCACTGTTCCCCACCTCCTGTCACTTCCCATCTAAGCACAGAGGGCGGCCTTTATGGCAGTGAGGAAATTGGAAAAAAGGTCCACAGAAGCAAATAGAAGCAAAAGCAAACAAAAAATGGTGCTCATGCAAATTTCCTAAAGGTGCAGGACAAGTCAGTGGTCCTCCCGGGGGCTGTCTGCTGATGGTACTCGAGGGATGGATGGCCTGTAGGCTGCCCTGAGTCTCACAGTGGGTGTATGACACGGTTACTGGCGGGTCCAGGGACGGAGGACCCTAGATGGAACCCCTGAGCCAGCCCAGTCCACAGGAGAGAGAGACGCGAGTCACTGTAAGACAGACAGACCTACACTCCTGCACCAGCCAGTCCACAGGATAGAGAGACAGGAGCCACTGTAAGACAGACAGAACTACAGTCTATGTGGAGGTCAGGAGAGATGGAGCGACGTTACTTCCCGAGCAAGGGGTCACGGCACCAGCTGGGCAGGGACGCTTGGATGGTAAGTCCATAGTGCGCATACTCAGAGGTGGTTCAGAAGGAAGGTCAGAGACAAGAACACAGGGGCCGCTGTCCCTACCCTAGGCTGCGGCTAGCACCTCCGCAAGCACAGCTGTCCGTCCTTCACACAGAGCGGCCTCGGGACAGATGGGGGACAGGAAGTGCAACTCGAGGAGGTCCATTTTAGGAACCTGCTGCAGAGCCAGCTCGGGTGTGCCAAACCTCTTCGGGCTGAGCTAGCTGCCAGCCCCCTGACTTGGCAGTTGAGCCTCACCATGCCCCCATCCCCCCGCTACCTAAGCACTTCTCTGCTGAACTGTATTACACACCACCCGACGCGTCTGCCCTGCTCCTCACTGAGGGCCTCAGGGAGGGTTACAGTCCACACCTCCTTAAGAGTTCAAGGCCAGCCTGGGATAGTTAGAAAGATCTTGTCTCAAAAAAACAACAACAAAACCAAACCAAACTAAAGGCTAGTAGTGTATATTTCAGTGGTAGTGAACCTGCCTAGTGTACACACTCAAAGCCCCTCCACACACACACACACATATGCGTGCGCGCGCGCACGCGCACACACATGGAATTGGGGCCTCCCAGCTTCCAACAGCACTGTGTGTGTTAAATGTGTGCCCTGCCTATTTATTGATAACTTATGAGGGAACAAAACAAGGGTTCACAAAAGAGGAGGAAGCAGGAGGGTGACGCTGCCTGCCTATCCAGGAAGAAGGGTAGAACTAGCCTGGACAGAAAGAAAGATGGCTGTGTGGGGCTCTGGTCTCTTCCTCTATTAATCACACAGAGAGAGTGTGCGTGCACAGGTTCTCTAAGGTCGTCTTAGCAGTGACAGGCAAGGCCGTAGAGGTAAGTGTGTAAGGGTGGAAGTGTGTAACATGTAGGATGGCTGTGCACATCCAAGGACTCAAGTCAAGACTGCCGCTGGGGGAGGGAGTTCAACCCTGGAGACTGGCTCAGGGGTCCTTGCCTGGCCACAATGACATCTCTATCCTCTGTCCCCCTCCACTGTGGCTCCTGGGGCCCTGTGTCCTCTCCTCTCTATCCCTTGTTGCCCAGCACAGGGTCTGCTGCAGCAACTACCTGCTAAGCTGAGCTATACTTCATGGAGAGACGGCTCTTCCCAAATAAGAGACACTGAGTCAAAAACCCAGATGTGCAAAAAGCCGACAGGACAGGTTCTAGCCAGGCTCTGCAGCTGGTTGGTTCATAGGCAGTTTATTTCTCAAGATTCCTCGTGGGTTGGCTGCCACGTGGCAGTGGGTGGCTCTGACAGCTCAGCTGATTTCCCTGGGGGGGGGGGGTGCTGAGGCACCCACGGGTCCTTTGCAGGGAGGCAGCTGCCTCCTTGCGTCTCTCATCCTATGCTGGGTGAGACAAGCTGAGCAGAAACTGCATTCAGTAGACATTCTCAGAGGCCCTTCAGGGAGGCTACAGTGTGCTGAGGGGCAGGCAGGGACAGGACTGGCTTATGCCAACTCCTTGAGAAAATTCCTAGGGGACAGAAGGTTCATAAGCCCCCGCCAACTCTCTGAGCAAGATCTGTAAAAAACAAACACTGTTGTCAAGAGATCAGGATCTCTCCAAATTCAAAAGCTGGTCATCCGGGGGGTCCACTGCCCACATCCCCAGGGACTTGTCCCATTGAGAACGTCATGCCCTGGCCTCCAAGGGCTGTTGTGTGATAAAGAGAAAGCAAGAGCCACAGAGTTGTTTTTAGTGGGAAAAGGTGTTTGCTTTCAAACCTGACAACCTGTTTGATACCTAGGAGCCAGAGGATGGAGAGAACCACCTCCTGCAAGTTGTCCTCCGACATGCTCCCTCGCCTCAATACCCTGAAGAAAAAGCACCACACCCTCCCTCCTCCCCCATGACAATGCTCGGCATCTTAACAGAGTAAGGGCCTTATGAGGTGTCTGAGGGTGTTATACACAGATTTTAAGTAAAACTGGGTTCTTATTGCCTACCTTGTTTATTCAGGTTACCACTATATGCTGTGCTTTCCAAAGTTCCTTAACATTATAACTATGACAACTGAGTATTCTAGACATGCTCCATCATTCGGGACACACTGGTGACTTCCGAGTTTTCTCTGTATACTCAACACAAAAGTGGGTGTCTGGAGAGATCCATCCCAGTGGATCTCTGATGAGTTCCTCTGATGAGTTCCATCAGCCATCTCTGATGAGTTCCTCAGGATAAATTCTCAAAAGAGATGTGGAATGGGCATTTTTTGGGAAACACATTTTGAGTCAGCTTAGCTACAGCAGAGTTCACAGCCACTCAAGGCTGTGAACTGTGGGCCTCTTGCCTGCTCTCTCAGAAGTGTGTCTAGAATTGTCCATCAGGAGACATTTGTTGGAAGCAGCAGGGTCCCGTCAGCCTAATGTCAACGTTGTGTTTTCTGAAGGGCCTACCTATAGATCTTCAATTAGTGGGTTCAAGAGTAAATGACTCCCACAAAGTCCCCTCTTTGCAAATCTTTGCATCTACTTAAAACAAAAGCCTTCTGGCTCCTTATCTCGGAGTTGGTAGGATCGGTGCTGTTTCAGCATCTTGGTCGATGGGCCTAGGCAGGTACTGCACCAGCTGGCCAGTAGGATGTTCTATAAAAGGAGTAAGGGCTAGGGGTGTGGCTCAATGGTAAAGTGATTGAATACGGCCCTGGTTTCACCCCCAGTACCATAAAAACAAGTAGGCAAACCAAGAGGATTTATGCAAAAGGGAGAAGAGGTTGCCCCCTTCTACAAAGTCCTTCCCACCGTGGGCCCCAGCCAGTGCAGGCTGTGCCTCCTCATGGCCACTTAAAGAGTCACATGGCACTTAGATAAAACACAAGGCCCAGCGTGGGTGGCAGAACCACCAGGCAGAAAGGTTCAGGAAGGTTGAAAACGGTTGTGTTGAACCGCAGAGTCTAGGATGGTTGTTTTGCACATTGATGTAGCAACACATAACACATACTAATAGTATTTAGCAAATAAAACCTTTGGACTTGACCTGAACTGCCAATCAAACCCCTTACCAGCTCAGGTTTGATTTTCCACTTGTGGAAAAATCGAAAGTCTAGGTGGAGGAAGTAAATGCGAGATAAAGGTCACATGACAAACGACAAGCCCCAAGAAGCAGGGGTAGGAGGTGGTTTTGGTTTTGGGTGGTTTTGGGTGAGACTGGGAAAGAGGCCTCATTCTGAGTGCAGAATCTGAGCCAGCACGCAGAGGGCTTCCCCATCCAGCCCCCATAGAAGAATACTGTGATCCATTAGTCATGTCTGTCCTGGTGGGGGAGGGGGAGTGGGGGCACGCTTGCTATTGTCAAGTCTGTCACCCTCAAGATAGGCAGCTGTGCATAGGCTGAGGGTGAGAGAGGACATGGGGTCAGGGGACCCCTCAGGGAGGGAGGAAAAGCTGGGACAAAGAAAAGAATACTTGTGCCTATACTAGTGCTTGCTGAGGCCTGGGGCACTGCGGGAAAGCCCTTGACTCTACACCCAGGCATTAATATCCAGGAGTCCTTAGCAATGGGCCCTGACATCTGCTCTGTTACTATGATACAAGAAACAGGATGATAGCTACCAAATGAGGGGAGCCCAAACATTAACATCCCTACCTGTCAGGCTGCGCTGGGAGGAAGGAAGACTCAGACAGGAGGCTTGGAGGCCTCTAAGACCAGCCCTGAACCCAGGAGCAGGCTCACTCATCTTGGAATGACCTGAGGATTCAAGACGAGAAAAGAGCCCCTGGAAGCCTGCGTAACTTTTCCCTGTCATCACCTTCCTGCCAGATCTGCCAGCTTGGGGAAACTCCCCTCTTCCTCCTAGGCTCCAGGTGCTGCCCCTTCTCTTGCCAACACTCTAGCAATGCTTTCCTAACCAGACTTTGGCTCACACCCAAACCCTTCCCGTGGAACCAGAGAGCTCTTCCTTAGTAGCATAAGTCAGAGTGTGCTCAAAAAACGCCACACTACCACACTACCACGGGGGGGGGGACCCCACACTGTGCTCAAGAGAGTCCATGAATACACCTGGAGTTTTATCTATTACCACATTCCTTTAAAAGACCAGATTTTGGGCACTAGAATTCAGACACACCCCAGGTGCTCGGCCCTGTCTCCCACATCCTTTCACCTAGGACATTTTCTGTTGTTTGGACACTAAGATCTCACTGTGTAATTCTGGCTGTCCTGGAACTCACTCTGTAGACCAGGCTGGCTTCAAACTCAAAGATCCACCTGCCTCTGCCTCCCAAGTGCTGGGATCAAGGGCACGTGCCACCACAAGCTGACGTGTGAGCACATGTGTGTGTGCATATGTACGCAAGCACACGCATGCACATCCTCTGTTGTTCCTCTGCCTTATTCAGTAGGCCGACCTCTCAAGCCCAGAGCTCACGGAATATGCCTGGCCTCCCTAGTCAACTTACTCTGGGGCTCACCATCTCCATTAACTCAGCCTGTGATTCTCCTTCCAAGGCCAGAATAATGGGGGGGGGGGGCCAGGCTCATTTAGTGTTTATATGGGTCTTGGGGATCTGGATTCAAGTCCACATCCTTATGCAGCAAGGGTTTAGCCATTGAGCCATCTCCTCAGGCCCATGTTTAAAAAATTTTAAAGTTATTATTCTCTCTCTCTCTCTTTCTCTCTCTCTCTCTCTCTCTCTCTCTCTCTCTCTCTCTCTCTCTCTCTTTGTGTATGTTGTGTGTGTTTAATTAGGCTTTACCCACTGACCCATCTCACCACCCTTTACCTGGGACACTTTCTTCCTGTTGTCTTCCTACAGATAGCCAGCCCCATCTTCTCTGCAGATTCTCCCTAGCCAACATTTGGACTGACCCCACCTTGCTTTCTGTCTCCTCCAGGTTGTCTCTGCTGTCCCTAGGAAGACAACTCTGAAGATGTCCCTCCGTGTCCCTGGACTAGCACAGTACCAGAACATGCTGATATCTGGCACACCCTCAAAGAAGCAACACACCACAGCCCACGAAACAAGGCTGGCTAGCCGCCTCGCCTCCTGGACACCCAGTGTCCCCAGCTATGACTAGACCCAGCTCTGGGTGTCCTGTCTCTGGCCACGTCAAGGTGGTTCACACCAACTAGAAACCCAAAAAGGACCCTGACGCTTGAGGAATGATTAATGATACAACCTGGCAAAGGTCAGTTAATGTCAAAACTGACAGGTGACCCGGAAAAGTCATCACAGCAAGTTAGCTGCAGAAGAGGAACCAAACAGCAGGCAGAGGGATGCGTGATGCAATATGGGACTTGTGTGTTAACATGGCAGGGTGCCATTTGGAATTATTAATGAGCTTTTTTTCAATCAAATGAAGAAAAGTTGGAGTTTATAAAGACATTTGTTATTGCTTTATTTTACCCTTCCCTCAGTCTTATTGTGAGTCACTCTCCCTGTAGCCCAGGTTACAACAAAAGCTGGCCTCAAATTGATGGCAGTCCTCCTTGCTCAGTCTCCCAAGTACTGGGATTACAGGTATGAACTACTACACCTAGCTTTAAAACAATAAAAAGATGTTAATGGGCTGGTAAAATGGCTCAGCAGGAAAAGGTGCTTGCTAAGCCTGAGGACCAGATTTTGATCCCCAACCCTACGTGGAGGAAGAGAAAACTGGTTCCTTCAAGTTACCCTATGAATCCCACATCAACGTTTTCAACTGTCTGCCCCATCACACATACAGTAAAAAGGAGTTGTTTTGTTTTGTTTTTTTGAAAAAAAAATATGGCCAGATGTGATGATACACACATTTAATGCCAGCACCGGGAGGCAGAGGCAGGTAATTTTCATGGATTCATAGACATCCTGGCCTATACAGTGAGTTTCAGGTCAGCCAATGCTTTAAAGATTTCGATGTATTTAAGCACAGATAAGGAAAGAGGAGGAGACAGACACGTAAAGAATGACAGCGGAGCCCTCCTAGACCTGGCACAGGCTTCACAGGAGAGTAGGGAACTGAGTTTTCCGGTCACCTTCAGGGGAAGACTTGAGGCCAGTAAACAGATGAGCGTGCCCTAACTGTCCCGGAGGACCCGAGGACCCTGCTCTGTTTCTTCCAGGCTCATTCCCTGTGCCCCACAGCTATGTAGTGGGGCTCCTACGCCTGTGTCCTGACACATCTATCCCACTTAAGTTACAGAGCAAAGGGTCCATCCATGTCCTCTCACCAAGCAAGACAGAACAGCATGCGGTCCCACCTCACCGTCAACTCAACAGACGCACTGGGGGCCTGGCAGAGGCAGCTCTCCTCCATAATCCCGCAGGCCTCCCTCGTGTACTCACAAGACACCTTAATAGAATGGTGTCTTCTTTTACTTAATCCTTGGATCCTTTACATAGCTGGGATGCCCAGGCCAGTGACCCCCCAAGCCCCTGCCTGCCTCTTTGTCTAACTTGAAACAAATGCTTTTCATCTTCCAGTGTGAAAAGCTTTCACTTGAAATGAGATGCAAAATATCTTCATTCTTCCCCCACCTTTCAAGCCACAAGCTCTGCCCACGCATCCCCAGAGGCTCAGCTTGATCTTGACATTTCGAAAAGGCCTGACACGGGGCAGGTAGGAACACTCGGATTGTGGCAATCACAGGGTAACTAACTATACTCCTTGGGTAAAAATCACCCGTGAAGGCGCAGGAGGGAAGCCGTGCAGGCCAGTGCAGGCCAGCGCAGGCCAGTGCAGTTCATCTCCAGCCCCAACGTAGCACTTGTTCCGGCTGGCACCAGGCCAAGGCGGTGTCCTAGGGGTGCCGCCACGAAGTTGCTAGAGCAAGTCTGAAAGCAGGGAAAGGCAGGGCTGAGTGTCGGCTGCAGCCTCAGGGGCAGGTGTCCCACACTGGTGCCTGCTGGCTCCTCAGCACCCCCAAGCCTGAAGCTGCCACTCTCTGAGTTCTGTCTGCACTGCAAGGGGCTCTTGTCTGTCTGTCTGTCTGCCTTCACTCAGAAGCTGTCCTCCTTCTCTCTCTCCTTCTCCCCGGGCCCCTTCCCTGCTCTCCCTCCCCAGTGCTGAGCAGAGAACACAGTGCTGCCACTGGGCTAATATAACCCAGCCTCAGTTTGACTTTTCCCTTTTCCTTTTGTCCTGGGGACTGAACCCGGGACCCTTTAACTATATTCCATGCCCATGTTTTCTTTGTTTTGTTTTCAAGGCTGGAGCTTGCTATTAGAGAGCTCGGGCTAGCCCAGAACTTACTATATAGCCCAAGCTAGCCTAGAACCTGCATTCCTCCTCCCTCTTCTGCCTGGGTCCTGGGATTGCAAGCATGCCAGACTCAGACAGCATCTCACTCCAGAAGACTCTCAATCTAATCATTACACCTGGAATGACTCCGTTTCCACATTCAAGGGCACTGAGAGGTCGGACATCAATATGTCCTTTTGAGGGACACAGTTCAACCACAACACACTAGGATAATAGCCTCGGTCTTGTCATGGGGGTGGGACATGAGGCACCATGGGTCCATCCGACTATGTGCATGGATGTGTAAGGTGTTTCACAGTGTCCCGTCTGTGGATCTCCTGCAGTACTAAGGACCTAGAAAGGGTTCCAACTTCTGGAACAAAGAAGTCACAGTTGACACACACACACACACACACAAAGAGGATTCCATGCTGGGTGTGGCAGTGTGCATTTGGGAGAAGGAAACAGAGATGACAAGCCAACCTGGCTTCCACAGTAGCACTGTCTCTAAAGAAAAGAGGGCGGGGGGGGGGGGGAGGAAGAGGGGAAAGTGGGGGAAGGGAGGGAGCATGAAACATCCCCTTTTGGTTATTGCATCCCCTGGGGGTTAAAGAAGGAATCTGTGAATTTAAATCAGAAAAAAAAAAGGACTTTTTTTCATTAACCTACAACTGAATGTTGCATTCCCTTTCACTATGAATATAGATGGCATATCACGGTCACGTTGTGGTGTCTTTATCATAAGATCAGATATTTTCCCAACACAGTGTAGAACTGCAGATATCTCAAAATACTCCTCTCTACTTTAAATTACAGCCGTGGGGGTTGGGGAAGGCTGACTCTAAAGTGCCTGCTGGATGAACATGAGGACCTGAATTCTCATCTTCAGCACCCACATAGCAGCAGGTTTTGGATAGCCAGGTGGTGGGCGGAACACACCTTTAATCCTAGCGCTCGGGAGGCAGAGGCAGGTGGATCTCTGTGAGTTTGAGGCCAGTCTGGTCTACAGAGTGAGTTCCAGGAGACAGCCAGGACTGTTATAAGGAGAAATCCTGTCTCGAAAAATAAAACAAACAAAAGATGGCGGTGTGTGTGATGGGGCGGCACTCAAATCTATAGCCGCTGTGCTAGGAGAGCTGGCCAGACAGGCAGAGCCCCAGCGCACACGGGCTAGCCAGCCTATACCTGCCTTAAAAAATAAGACAAAACAAGGAAGACACTGAACAATGAATTCTGAGCTCTGTAGGCATGGACACACATAATATACATGTGCACACACACACACACTACAGCAGTGGTTTAACCCCACTGTAAAGCTGTTTCTCTCGTGAATCAGCAAAACAGCTCATGGATTCACTACAACACGGCTTTCAAACCCACTGCGATCACTGTGAACAAACACAACTATTTTCCCTCAATTATCCTGTCTGTGCACTTAAGCCATTGGTTTAGTCAGGTGCAGTGACACACTCGGGAACCCCAGCAGTCTATAATTTTTCTCATGATAAAAGAAATAAACCTGTTTATACACACACACATACACACACGCACACAGAGCCTACATGATGGGTCAGCAAATTAGGGTACTTGCTGCCAAGCCTGACAGCCTGGGTTCAAACCCTGGGATTCATATGATGCAAGAAGAGGACAGACTTCTAAAAGCTGTCCCTATGCATGTACGTGGCAAGGCTATGCACAGGCTTACACACTGAGTGAATACATGTAATTAAAAAAAAAAAACCCAGTAAACAAAATAAAAACATTAACCAGATTGTCAAAAAGTAGAGTACATACATATGGAAGTGGAAGCAGAATTTGTCTCAACAGTTATAGGAATAACATCACGTTGTCAGGGAAAGCAAGTGTCTGCCCAGAAAATGCTATGTCCTCCAGGGGCTCCAAAACCTGGCTTGAGTCATGCACTGAAGTGTATTGATGCTGTGTGTGTATCTGTCTGTATGTGTCTATGTGTGTCTGTCTGTACATCTGTGTCTATGTGTGTGTCTCTGTATGTCTCAGTGTGTGCATGTCTGTGTGTATGTCTGTGTTTATGTGTCTGTGTGTCTGTCCCTGTGTCCATATGTCCCTGTGTCTCTGTGTCTGTGTGTCTCTATCTCTAAGTCTGTGTCTCTGTCGGGTCTGTGTGTGTGTGTATGTGTCTATGTGTGTCTCTGTGGGTGTTTGTCTGTGGGTGTGGGTGTCTGTCTCTGGTCATTGTGTGTCTGTGGTGTCTGCTTGTCTGTAAGTCTCTGTGTAGGTGTCTGTGTGTCTCTGTGTGGGTGTGTGCCTCTGTGGGTATCTTTCTGTATATGTGTGTGTGTCCTTCTCTGTGTGTGTCTTGTCTCTATGTGTGTGCCTGAGTCTCTGTGGGTCTGTGTAAGTGTGTGGGGTCTCCGGATACATGTGCCAGAGTCTGAGTGTGTGTCTGGGTGTCTCTGTAGTGTTTGTGTGTGTCTGTGTGTATGTGCCTCTGTCTCTGCGTGCATGTGTGTGTGCGCCTGGTTCTCTCTATGTGTGTATCTGGGTGTCTCTGTAATGTTTGTGTGTCCTTGTGTGTGTATATGTTTGGGTCTATCTGGGTCTCTGTGGATCTCTGTGTATGGGGATCTCCTGTGGGTGTGCGTGCGTGTGCGCGTGTCGTTCTGTGCCTCTGTGTGTCTCCCTCCCATCTCCCCATCTCTCCCTCTGTTTGTCCTTCTCTGTCTCTATGTCTCTGTCTCTCTCTGTGTCTTCAGTTTTACCCTGTAATCTATATGAGCCTGGAACTCACTTTATAATCCAAGTTGGCCTGGAACTCTCTACAATCCTGCCTGTGTTTCCCGAGTGCGGGATTGTAGGCGTGAGCCATCATCACACCTGGAACTCTCCATCCAAAAATCAACCTGCCTCTGTTATATAACTTAAGGGACCTTGAAAGCCCAGGCAAACATAATTTCTGCAAAAGAAATATGGTTTTAGTTCCTGCTCAGGTACTGCTTATTGAAGGAGCTGGACAAAATTCACCAGGAGACAGAACCCCTGAAAGGAAGCTCCCCTCTCCTTACCTGCCAGGTAGAGGCCTGACTCTCAGCTGCCTGGTACGTGGTCCTGCGGGTCCCAGGAGTAACCTCCTTCACCCTGCCTCTCCCAGACAGAAAGTACCTTTCAGGTTGTTCTCAGTCCCGCCAGGCACTTCTCCATCCTTCTTCCGCCCAAGCTCCTGGCCCTGGGTGTTTGCTTAAAGCCAGATGCCAAGGCAACCCTCAGCTGACCTAGCCTGCTATCTGCGGGCCAGCTGTCCCCTCTTGTTCCTGGAAACACAAACAGACGTTTCTCTGTTCCAGCTCCAAGGTTAAGTGCCATACTGCCGAGGAGCCAGCTGTCAGCTTCTCTGCAGGCTACCTAGGATCCCAAGTAAACAAAGATGCCCACCATGACATCCCCGGTGTCAACTGCCTAGGCTCCATGCAACAGTGGGGGCTACCCCAGAATAGGACCTGGTACAGAGAAGATGAGTAGAAGGAGCGTCCAGACAAAACCGGTGGCACCTAGCCAGGCGTCTTCAGGGTTCGTAAGATGCTCCCACATGAAAACCACATGTACACATGTTCACCGTGACCCTGCGTTACCAAAGAGGGAAGACAAAGCAGCCAGCTTTACAGATGTTGCCTGTCCGCTGGGGATTTGCCACAGCCTGATAGCTGGCACTCAGAGCAAGTCCATGGGGATGAGAGGACCACTCTTGTCTTACAGAGACAAAGGAACCAACCCCAGAGAGCTGCAGCCACCACTTGGTGTCCATAGCTACCACAAGTGGCCTACTTTGATCTGAGTTGGGCTGAGCCCTGGGGCTTTCGCCCCGCTTTCCCTGCCTCCAGGAAGACCTGGCTGCTGGCAGATGGTGCCTCACAAAGGTAATAAACTAGAGGAGGGCGGGGGAGCTGTCAAGCACCTACCAAACACTCTGCCAGGGGCTCTCAGAACCTGAGTGGGGCGGGAGGTGGCCAAAGGCCAGAGCAGACTGGAGGGTGCTGCTGAGGAGGTAGGCTGTGTCTTGGCTTGCAAACAGTGAGCAGTGGCTGGGATGAGAGGTGCCAGATAGGCAGCGGGGACCTCTGCTAGCTTGCCTGCTGCTGTGGTCGCTCGTGGGCCCAGATATATGTCTCTGAAAGGGATACTGCTTCTCCAGGCCTCGGTCAGCCTAGTGTCCTCCCCAGGCAGCCTTCGGAGGGCCCCACGTTGCTCAGACAGCTGTTTAGGATCAAGTCCAGTGTCCTCACCTGAGAGTTCACGGTCTTTCCCTGGACCATGGAACACCTGTCCTGCCAATGCGCATCTCAGGAACAGCTGGTGTCGTGCCCCGTGTCCCAGTCTGTGCCTCCCCCTGCCCCATACTCACTGCCTCACTTGGTGACTTAGTGGCAGTGTAAGCAACAGCAGAAAGACAACTGAACTTCATCAGAATAAAAATCCTGAGCAACGATGTGAAGAATGCGACAAGAGAACTGGCAGGATGGAAGAAGACATTTGCAAAGTGCGGATGTGAGGAGACCAGCCCTGCTGTTCCCCTGACCACCGCACGAGGCGCTCCAGAGCATGGGCCAGGCTCCAAGAAGGCAGTTTCTAGGCCTTCCCTTTTCCACTCTTGGGAACTTCCCAGCAAGGGCCATTTCCATATCTACGGGAAGAAGACTCAGCTAAAGGGACCAGTAACATGACCTTCCTAAAAGGGACAGGTGATGTGCTGTGAGGCCAGAAAGAGGACGGCTCAGTTGAGGTGTACTGCTCTCACAGAGGACCCGCGTCCAGTCCCTAGACCCATGCAGCTCACAACTGCCTGTTAACGCCAGCTCCAGGGGATCAGATGCCTCTGTCCTCCCTGACTCCTGCACTCTTGAGTACACTCCCCACCTCACACATATATACATAAGTATAATTTAAAAAAAAAAAAAAAAAAAAAAACAACCAACAGGTGGGCATGGTGATACGGGTAAAATCCAACCAACAAGCACTCAAGAGGCCAAGGTGACAGGGCTGAAAGTTCTAGGCCAATCTAGGCTATATGGTGAGAGTCTATCTCAAGACAAGAACAGGGCAGAACAAAAAAAACAAAACAAAAACCACTAGGCCATCTCTAAAGGAGCAGGAGTTGGAACATCTAGAGCAGGGGTTCTCAACCTGTGGGTTGCAGCCCCTTTGAGAGTTGTATGACCCTCTCACTGGGGTCCCATAGCAGATACACTGCATATTATTTACATTTGGACTCATAACGGTGGCAAAATTACAGTTATGGAGTAGCAATGAAAATAATTTTATGGTTGGGGTCACCACAGCATGAGGAACTGTGTTAAAGGGCTGCAGCATTAGGAGGGCTGAGGACCACTGCTCTATACTGTTGAATAAGTTAGAAGCAATGATTAAAATATTAAATGCAGAATACTTTTTTCCAAAGGTGAGAACACACGAGCCAGCTGAAAGTAGACATAAGCTCTGAGCAGGGGCTAGTAGTATCATTCAGTGGCAGAAGCGTCCTCGGGGTGTCAGCACCCCAATAGAATAAAGTAAAAACAGTGAAAAAATCCGAACACTGAAGAAAATTTATGACGAGAAGCACAGAGGTGGCTCAGAGGGTGCGGTACTGGTAGGGCTAGCCTGGCAATGCGGGTTCAGTCCCCAGAACTCACCGAGATGGCTCACAGGGTGTTTTCAATCCTATACAGACCAAGCTGTGATAGTTTAATTTAGAAATTAAGTCTAGTAAGAGATTAGCAACAAGCAAGGTGTGATAGCACTGTACTATAATCCCATCACCTGGGAGGTTAAGATGGGAGTTCAAGGCCAGCCTGGACCGTGTGATGATGAAGCAGAATTACAGAGGGGGTTTGACTAGGCTACTAATGAACAGAATAAACTGGGAGTGGATCAGCAGATAAGGTGTTTACTATGCGAGTATGAGATTAGAGCTCAGATTCTGAGATAGGTCAGTGGTTAGAAATGTTTGCTGTTCTTCCAGAGGATTCCAGGAGATCCAAATTTGGTTCCCAGCACTCACACCAAGGAGCTCAAAACTGCCTGTACCTCCCTCTCCAGGAGATGTGACACCTTCTTCTAGATTTCATAGGCACCTGCACATGTGACATACATATAAATAAAAATAAATCTTAAAATATTTTTAAAATAAGCTGGTGGTAGTGGTGCACATCTTTAATCCCAGCTCTCAGGAGGCAGAGGCAGGTGGATCTCTGTGAGTCTGAGGCCAGCCTCATCTACTGAGTGAATTCCAGGACAGCCAGGGCTGTTACACAGAAAAACCCTGCCTTGAAAAACTAACTAACTAACTAACTACATAAATAAATAGTTTGTAACAGTATACTATAATAAAGGGTATATGACTGTCCTCCACTGGAGACTGAAAATGATAACATGGTACACTGGAGAGAACACTAGACGATTACAGCCTTACTGCACTTTGTGGTGTTCACACACACACACACACACATAGAAACGTTACACCCACATCACACTCATATATATAGAAGCTTTGCTCATAAATGGAAAACAACCGAAATAGCCTTTTGTAAACAAAACATGGCCAGGCCTTCAAGGGAGACATAAGAGGTAGGAGGAGCTGGTCACCCTGTTGTGCCTGGCTGAGGCCTCCCTGGGAATGCATCTCCTGAGTGCAGGGACAGGAAATCAGGTTTCTCCATCCCATCAGGCCACTCTGAAGGTAAGGCACCGAGGGACAACTCGGGACATGACAGCCTGTACGGATCTTATCTCATTTCACTAACCAGACAACAAAGCAACCGCCGTCCAGCTCAGGAGCAAGTGACCATCCACTGCAGAAAGCCTTCCTCCCAAATGCGGAGCATTGACCTAAGTAACAATTTAGCTTTCTGTAGCAGTCAGCTGTGCCGATATCGTTGAAGAGATGCTTTCATAACTTTTCAAAATACAATTACGTGCCTCAGTGGTAGAACACTTGTTTGGTATGTATAGGGCCTGGGGTTCAATCCTAGAACACACACATGCACACACAAAGCAGTGGCTGAGGGTGTAGGGGGGTTGGTAGAGCGCTTGCCCTGGGTTGGATGGCCAGCACTGTATAAACCCAGCCCGTTAGCACATTCCTGTAATTCTCACCCAGAACTTGGGAGGTGGAGACATGAAAATCAGAAGTTAAGGTCATCCTCAATTATATAAAGTAAGTTTGAGGCCAGGTTGGGGGCAGGAGGAGGGTAGGGAAAAAAGGGGGGGGGAGAGGGAGCAGACAACCAAACTCTCTCTGTTCTGTCTCATCACATTTATGACACACATTTACATGGACACACACATGACTGCACAAACACAACACACACACACACCTCTAAACAGCTATCACTCCTAGTGAGTATCACTCTCACTGTCTACAACCCCAGCTTTAATTCCCCTCATCACCTTGAAATAATACAAATCACATGTTTAACTGCCAGGCTTTTTCTATAAGAAGCCTGACGTGGCCCACTGCCTTAGATCGGTGTCTGTCACCCTGATAAAGACCATGACCCCCCCAAAAGCAAACACACACACACACAATGTAGGGATGGAAGGACTTGTTTGGCTTCCATATGCCAGACCATAGTCTATTGAGGGAAGCTGAGGCAGGAAGTCAAGGCAAGAACTGACACAGAGGGCATGAAGAAACACTGCCACCTGGCTTTCCACGCGGCTTTCTCGGCCTGCTTTCTTATAGCACCAGGACTACCTGCACAGGAGTGGCCCCATCCACAGGGGCCTGGACTCCCCCACATCTGTCATTAATCAAGAAAATGCCCCACTGGCTTGCCCCAGGAATTTACGCAACGGAGGTCCCTCTTCTTAGAGGATTCTTGTGTATGTCTCTATTTGGCAAAAAACTAACCAGGACACCTACTTTCCCTCTGAAAACCCTACAGATTCATGCCATCAAGAGCGTCAGGTTTTCCTGTTCACTTTAAGAACACCTGTGAGGTCGGGCTGACAGCACAAGCCTTTAATCCCAGCATTTAGGGGCCAGAAGCAGGCAGATTACTGTAACTTTGACGCCAGCCTGGTCTACAATGTGAGTTCCAGGACAGTCAGAGAGGTTAAACAGAGAAACCCTGTCTCAAAAAACCACACACACACACACACACACACACACACACACACACACTCCACCTGGGAGTTGTCTGGGCCATCCAGAACGCAAAACATGCATATCTGAAAGGCCACCAAAGCAAAGGATGTCGTTCCACAGAAGCACCGCGGACCATTCCAGTGGAGCCATGGGGTGTGTGCCCCAGCTGGACACAGGGTCAGTAGCCCCCCAAATAGTACTGAATGTCTGCAGCAGCTTAGTGTCAGGTCTGGAGGCAGATTCTCTGGCTCAGCATCTCCAGGTGAACAGAGCCCCAAGAGGTGCCTCTTTAGTCACAGAGAGAGCTCCAGGTGGGATTAGCATCCATGAACGCCCTGTCACATAGAGAGCTCCTCACTGAAAAGAGCCACTGTCCCAGACCAGAAGAGGAGCCAACACAGAACAAAAGCTATCCCAGAAGCAGCTGATGAAAGAGAAACCTAGGATGTGGGAAGAGATTCAGCATAAGATAAATGCAAATGAAAGACTTTTGTGTGTTTAAAAGAGTTCATGCTGGGTGTGGTGGCACATACTTGTGTTCTGGGCACTTGCGAGGTAAAGGTGGGTGGATCTCTGTGAGTTTGAGGTCAGCCTGGTCTACATAGTGAGTTCTAGGACAACCAGGGCTATATAGTGAGACCCTGTCGAAAGAAAGAAAGAAAGAAAGAAAGAAAAGAAAGAGAAAGGAAAGGAAAAGAAAAGAAAAGAGAAAAGAGAAAGAAAGAAAGTTAGTTCATGTTAGAGGCAGCCTGAGTAAGTCCACGTCAGCCTGGGCAGCTTCAAAATATCCAGCCTCAAAATGAAAGTTAAATAGGGGGTACAGATGTAGCTTAGTGATAGAGGGCTTGCCTGCCATGTAAACACCCTGGGTTCAAGCAGCAGCACTGCAAACAAAAGAAAGCCCTCTCCCTCCTCCAAAAATGTGGCAAGGGTAGAATATTTTCCTAGCATGTTCAAGACCAGGAGTTCAATTCTAAGCAGCAAACACAAACAAGGATTTCATCTGAACGTCATGGCAGTCAAACATTCCCAGGTGTTTCATCTGAGCCCCCAAAGATTAAGGACCAGGTGCCTCATCCATGCCCAGCAGCTGCCACTGCTATGCTCTCCTTCCTGCCATCCTCAACCCTCACACATGCCAATCACCGCCCCCATCGTATTCGGGAGGCCACCTGCAGTGAACCCACCTCCTACAGTCCAAAGAGTATCATTTCCCCAAGATTTTAGCCTTTTATTTTTTAGTCTTCATCCTACAGCATCCTAGAGAAGTGGTAAGCCGTTTTTTTCTCCATGTTACATGTGGTCCTTTCTCTAGGGTAGGTTCCTCTTGGGGGAGGAGCCCTCAGTCTGTTTCTGAGTCAGACTCCTCTTTCCATGAACACTCACAGTCCTTCCATAAGGACAGAGGGCCTACTTCTGGTCCCTGTGGGCTCCTGGATCAGAATCTCCTGGCTCCTGTCTTGCGTTTAGCACAAGCTTTTTCCTAGGAAGTTTGTCACATGGTAAATAGCACACACAGCATTGGGAAATGAATGTTGTGACTTTGCTGGGCAGACCCATGCTAGTGTGTGCCAAGTGATGACCCACTTAACTTTAACTTTTAATTTACAAGGTCCACCCACAACTTATGTCTTCCAGCAGATAGGAGCCTCGGAACTGACAAAATGCTACCTTGTGAAGCCTTAAGGCTACAACACGTTTGCAACTGCTTGTGAGCCCCTCCCTAGAACATATTTAAAAAGAGAGGCTGGGTGGCAAAGTCTTTTAAAAAAATAAGATCATCACCATCTTAAATTTAATCTTATTTCACTTCCTTTCTAAAAGTGTTTTTCTAAGTAATTACTTTTTAACAATATAGCACATGTCCTTGTACAAATCACTTATTCAGGCATGGTAGCATATGACTGTAGTCTCAGCCGTCCAGAGCCAGAGACAGGAAGGTCACAAATTCAGGGCCAGCTTGGGCTACCCGAGGGCTTTTCTCAGAAAAGAAAATAAACTTTAAACTTTTCTGATCAAAACCATTTTTTTTCCTGCACCACAGACAAAAACTGCAATCTTCCCAACATGAGTGTCCCAGCTGTCACCAACACACCCCTCCACACTGTCACCCCACTCTGAGAGCTCGTACGGTGATGGCCAATAGGCCCTCATTACTAGGCTGGCAATGCTTTGTGTCTATTTCTCTGAGGCCCACGTGCCCTCCCTAGGGACACAGAGACGCATTTCTTTACTTGTTAATTTCCACGTGGTCCCCCAGGGAGAAGGGACACCTCTATCGTGTCACAAGGAGCGTGGGATGCATCTGGAACGAACCAGTCAATAGTGTGACTAATGCTGGGATTGTGCGAACTAAGGCAGGGGTTCAGGGACGACAGCACAGTGACAGCCGATCCTGTGGCAGTCCCAGGAGGAGGGGGAGGGCTTCCTTGGAGTGGAGGAGTCTGGAAGGCATCCAGCAGTGGGCCGGCTTGCCTGGGACTGTCCTCCCAGAGGCGCCAAGGAGGAAACCTGCTGGTGGCCTCCTGATGGCTGGGCCAGAAAGGAACACAGAACCAGATTGGCGGATAGGAAGAAGACTTGTTGGACAGGGGAGTGATTGTACCCACCCGAGTTCACACGGTTCCTAGCACCAACTCTGGACAGAGCAGGGGCTCCAGACAGCTATGAAAACAGCAATGAATTCTCAAGTTTCCCCAGAAGTAGGGCTGCTTAGGCAGCTACTGTGCATGGTCACCCAATATCCAGGCCAAGGCCAGTGGCTAAGTGATCATACACCTTCCCAAAGAGCGAATTCTTACACCGGCAGTTCTCAACCTGTGGGTCGCGACCCCTTTGGGGGTCGCATATCAGATATTTACGTTAGGATTCATAACAGTAGCAAAATTACAATTATGAAGTAGCAAGAAATAAAGTTATGGTTGGGGGTCACCACAACATGAGGAACTGTATTAAAGGGTCACAGCATTAGGAAGGTTAAGAACAACCCTCTTAGATGCTGAAGTTATTTTAAAAATTAAAAGACCACAAATACATAAATAAATTTAAAAGAATGCTTTTTCCCGCCCTGAGGCATCCACACCCCGAAACATCTTCCATAAAGGAGTGGTCAGGCCTGTGCGGACCGCAGGCTCATGCTGACACCGCCCTTACCTTGTACTCATAGCACGGGCAGAATCAATGCTCCAAAATGTTGCTGCCCAGGACTGAGAGCACTGGCGCTCTCCAGCCCCACACCCTACAGGGGCTGCCCCACATTCACAGAGGAACGGAATGATTTGTGTTCCCAGGTAGATTTGCCTGGGATCTGGCTGCTAGGGACATCCCACCTACCGTACCACCTAGGCAGGCCTCCCCTAGCCGCCTGGGACTGAGAAGGCCCTCAAAGGGTGAATGCCTGGGGTTTGAAACAAAGTTGGTGTTTGAACTGATGGACTTCTCATGCGGGAAGGAAGTAACGGGACAGTCATAAACAAACTAGGTGACCCGGGTGCTCACAGGTCGTGCTGATGAATGAATCCCTGACCCTGGGCTGTCAGCCAGGGCCGGCTGAACCAAACCCAGGCAGGAAACTGCACACTTCCTGGTCTGGCCACAGAAAAGCTTCCTTCAGCTCACCCCACCTACTTCCCTTACAGCATTCCAGAACATTCTGTGCTAGGCCAGGAGGCACTGGGGCCATGCAGGGTTTTCTTCCCCATTACTCTCCCAGGACATCCAGAACAGGACACCCAGACAGCACCTCCCCACCCCCATCCCTGCCCCAGGTGTCCGTCATCAGCTTCTGATCTACCATCATGCACAGTTCAGCATTCTCTGTAATGGACCAAGGCTGGTTTCATCTGCCTCAGACCTGACTCTTTCTGATACAGCTGGCTGTAAACCAGTCAGCAGGTGATGAGTTGTGGGGCTGTGGCCTAGTGTGACCGCATAATAATACTTTTACTTAAGCCTCAGCCTGGTCATCCTGACTCCAAGTCCTGGTACCTATCACAGAAGAGACTCTTCAAGGACAATCATGAACCACTCTTCTCCTCAGACTCCTTCTATGGCTCCCAATGCCTCCTGAATTAAAAGTCTACACCCTGAGCCTGGTCCTCCAGGCCCTCCAGCCGCTATGGTCTTCTCCATTACAACGCAAATGAACTACATCGAGATCTGCGGCCACATCTCTGGACCTAGGAATCCAGTTTCTCTCCTTCCAGGCCCACATCCTGCGCCTCCTGGGCCCACTTCACTCTCCCATGAACCCTTTCTTTCTCACTGCATTCTAGAAGGCTGCTCCCAAGCCTAGGAGGGTTCGGAGACTATTCTCCACTTCATATTTTCCTGTATCAGTTCATGCTTTTGCTCAAATTCATTTGAAAAGGAAACTTTCCATCTTTATCATAAGTAGAAAAACCACATTACCTGCATAAAGAAAGGCTATGGGTTTTTTTTTCTAATATACATTAAAATACAAGGTCCTGGGTTCAAATCTCAGTACAGCAAAACACAACACCCACGGTAGCAAATCAATCAGAAGAATGCTTTAAAAGCCCATCTCTCCAGCATTTCAAACCTAGACGTATTCTAAGAAATACAGCTTTTCTCTGCGTATTTATTTTTGTCTCTGGGACTCCTGGGGTTTGGCCCTGCCTTGTGGTTATCTGGAGACTTTTTTCCAGTTTTATGCTAGCTGACCTCACAAGTGAACACCAGGCACAGACAGACATCCTACTCCCTCTCTCTCCTGTTGTTGTTAGAAAGGGCATAGATGTAGACATTTCTCAAAAGTCATGGTGGGAACCCAAGCATCACAAAGTCTCCCAGATTCTCCAATGCCAGGGGTGGGGCCTCTGGCTGTGGTTTCTTGGGAAGACAGTAAACTGTAGCCCTGATAATTTGACCAGTGCTACTGTACAGAGCCGGGCTTGTCACAAGTGTGCAAGCAACAGAGGAGTGTGACTTGCCAGCTGCATAGTCCCATTCTCTGCCTGGCCCTTGGTCCACCTGTTGTCCAACTTTCCACCCAAACTCAGAAGCCATCACATGGGACCTTGCCCCGGTCCTGTCCTTAGTGGGCAGTAGAATGAAGCATGGTACAAGCAGAAGGCAGCGTCCGAGGCGGAGGTTCCTGGCCGGCCTCCAGTCCACTACCTTTCCACCGCCAGGCAAGTCTCCGTGAACCATTACCGGAAGGAACACTTGCCCAGCGTGCTGCATCCCTTCCCCACAATAAAGTCTGGAAAAGCCCCTGCAGGCACCAGTCAGGAAAGACATACAAAGAGAGAGCTTCCTGGGTCCTTAGAGCCCCGAGAGTCAGCAGCACCTACCAGGAAGCAATGGGCCCAGCCGAGACAGGGTTACGCAGAGCCCCAGCAGAAGGAGGGCCTCCCTTCCGCTATGGTTGTCAAGGGCGACCCAGGTGCTGCAAATCAACATTTGAACCACTCTGACTTAACTCAATAAGTAACAGCTCTGGTGGAAGGCCCAGCTGGAGCCAAACTCAGGCCTGGATTCTCTCCCTCGTGCAGGGAAGCTGGCCCAGGCCATCCCACAACCATACCAGAGACCAAGTGCCACAGAGACAGTAGCAGACAGACAGATGCAGACGATTCCCCTCCAAGGCAGGGCCCCGGGGTGGGGGGAGGTTTACATCCTCCGGGAAATGTGTTTTCAGTCTGGATACATAAAAAAATTGTCATTTTTTGAAATAGGGTCTTGCTGTATATTCCAGGCTGGCCTTGAACTCAGGGTCCTATTGCTTCAACCTTGCAAGTAACTGGAATTATAAGCATGTGCCACCATGCCAGCGCTGGAGGGCTTGTCTGTCTGTTGCTGTTAGGAAGGGCATAGATTGTAGACATTTCTCAAAAGTCATGGTGGGAACCCAAGCATCACAGAGTCTCCCAGATGCTCCAATGCCAGGAGTGGGGCCTCTGACTGTGGTTTCTTGGGAAGACCGTAAACTGTAGCCCTGATAATTTGACCAGTGCTACTGTAGAAGAACAGCCTCCCAAAGGCAGTCACCTGAGCAAAATGGCAATGGAAAAAGCCTGTTGCAGCCAGAGCGTGGTCCAGGCCGATGTCTGCATTCAAGGACGGGGATGACAAAGGGCTCACTACTGACCTTTTCAGAGCACAAACAATCTAGTAAAGGAAGAAAATGTTTTGACGGTCAAAGCACAGCGACCTTATCCCCATGGAGATAAAAACCACAGAGAAACCCTGTCTCGAAAAACCAAAAAAAAAAAAAAAAATGTTAAGAAGAGTGTCCAGTGGACATAATCAATCACCCAGGGCTTCTCAGATGGGGTTCTGAGGGGCCGGAGGACACTGATATAATTCAGGGATGCTGTGGTAGGTGGGAGGGGAGTGGGCAACTTTCCGACCCAACCAGAGAGCCATGTGTGGTGGCACATGCCTTAATTCCAGCACTTGAGAGGCAGAAGCAGACAGATCTTTGTGAGTCTGAGGCCAGTTTCCAGGCTGTATAGTGAGACCTTGTCTTAAAAACAAAACAAAGTAAAAACTGAACAAGCTGGCCAGTACAACTCAGCCTTCCAGGTAAGACTCCATTTGAAGAAAAGAGTCTGCGGTTTACAGTGCATACCAGTGGGCTGGGGTGCAGCCCAGCAGGCAGAGCCTAGCCCTAGTAAGCAAAGCAAAGTTCCATCCCCAGCTCAGAGAAATAGAAAAGAGCAGTCTTGGTTGGCAAGCCGCAAGCTGTGGATTAAGAAACTGGATTAGGAAGGCACCCCTCAGGGTGTGTCTGTGATGATTTTCCCAGACAGTTTGGATCATGGGAGCTCTGATTTACTGATGGATTAATCCATCTATAGATTTAAAATATGATGACACTATAGTGGGAAGTGGGGCCTCACTAGACGAAGCAGGTCACACAGGTTGTGTCCTGGGGGTTACGTCTTGCCCTGACGCATTGCCTTCTCATCTCTGCCCCTGCTTCTGCCACATGCTTCCACTGCCATGATGTTCCATCCATGGGATGGAAGGATGGCACACTGAGCCCTCAGAAACCATGAGCTCGGATAAACAATTCCCCCTTTAAGTTGTTTTCCTTGGACATTTGCTATAGCAGCAAGAGGGAAGCAGCTAATACTAAAATGAAAAAGGAAAATAAAAAACTCGGTGAAGTACTGAAAGAGGGGAAGTGGCAGAAGTTCCCAAGGCTTGTGGGGTGCCGCTGCCACAGGGCAGCTGTTCTCAGAAGCAGCCGTGCGCATGTACTGAGCTCAGAAGTCCTGTGTCAGGGCCCAGCCTGGCTGCTCTGTCTAGTCCCTGCAGGACCAGGCACCAGCTGGACCTGGTCACAAACTGCAAGTGACAACAACTTCTGGTCAAGATCTGAGCTGAGCTGAGCATCCCAGAGAGACTAACCCTGGCAAGGAGAGGCACTGGAGCATCCTGGGATTTAAGCATGCCAGGGAAAAGCTGTTCCCCCTCCCCCGCACAAAGTAGCTTACTTGCACATGAGGGAACTAGATAGGAACGCTAGGAGTTCCCGTACAGGGATGTGGGAAACCGCCATCAGAAAGTCCAGGATGCCTCTTACAGGAAGGTGTGAAGAGAGCTGGTGTTCACATTCTGTGTGAACCAGAACTGTAGGGATGCCACCACACCTGTAGACGGTAGCCTTAACCCCGCAGCACCAAGGTCCAGACAGCTGTGCATTTTGGACTCAGAAGATAATTCTACCCTTTAGCAAAGCACAGGCCCTGGGCCTCTGCTGGCCTCATGTGATGGACATCCACCTTGCTGTCCAGCTTCCTTCTCCAGGCTTAAGTAATCATGTGATCCTTCTGGAAAAAGATAAACTGGCCCCTGCTTCTTCCTCCTGAGGAAGTGGACATGTCCTGAGGAGTGACTGGCGACCTATTAAAATATCCACCATCCTCCTCCACTTCTTGGAGAATGACTGGCTTAAGGCTGGGCATGTGACCCAGGACAAGGTATGTCTTCCCTGGATTACTGAGAAATATACCTCTCATGACAGTGAGCGGAGGTAATATTGTCATGGGGAGCAAGCACTACAGATGGCATCTTGATGTGTGCAGTGCCCACATGGTTACAAAGGTTCGAAAGTGTTTCGAAGATGATTTGAAAGTTAAGCGGGTGGGGAATATGTGCTGACATAGGGTGTAGAGAAAGGACAGGAGCCCTATTAAGAAGCTTGTGTGTTCCCACAGGTATTAAGATGTAGCAGTTGTTGGTACTGAGGTTTCTACCTTTAATAACAGGAAGTGAGTGCTGGGTAGAGACGGCATGGGAAGTGAGCAATGGGTAGAGCGGTGGTGTGGAAGGGAAACGGTGCCAGCGGTGCTAGTGTTGGAAATCCCATAGCCATCTTGCTGTCTCTCAGAAACAGCCAGTCTGGAAATGATGCTTAGGGAGTCAACAGATGGAAGTAAATATTCCTGAAGATACTGTCAGTCGCTGAGTGCAGCCAAGTCTGACCCACTTTTATGGCTCCCAGGTTGCCAGGCTCATGGGGTCCCATTTTTGCTTCAGGTAGTTTCAACGGGGCCCTGACTTGCAGTCATGAACTCTGAGAAAATCACCTCTGCAGAACTCATGCACAAGCTAAATAGATTCAGCCCTGGGGGGAGCTGTCTGCTCCTGCAGCTAACTGTCCTTTGAGGCCTGGCTCAGCAGCATTCTGGCCCAGAAGAGCCAGGGCCAGACTGCCTTCCTTCCAATCTCCAGCATTCTCTCCTTGGCTGACTTCTCTTCTGCTGTAGCTGTGGGTCTCACAGGGAACCCTGGCTCCATTTGCTTTCTCTATGGTCCCTGGATGGTGTGTTGGTCACCGAGTGTGATCTACTCTCTTTAAATCACACCTATCTGTGTCTCCAGTTCAGTGATTCCCCCAGAGAGATCCTGCCCCAGCTCATCCCAGACCCTGGCCCCAGGCTATACACTGAGACTGTGTCATCCACCTCTGACCATCTCTGCCCTTCCAGACGAGTGCATCCAGAATGATCATGAGAAAGAAGGCGTCTTGCCGACATGAGCACCCTCAGCAGGGTCCTGAGAGTTCCTGGCTTAACACACTGGCTTAAGAACCGGTCAGGCCAGGAGTCACAGCGCAGGGCTCTGTCACTGCTTCCTTGCTCTCTAAGCAGGGAAGTAAATGCTAAATTGTTTAATCCATGAACGGGCAAAGTTTGCAAGAGGGAGGCAAGGATGATAAACAGTGATTCACACAGGAAAATAAGCAGTTTGATAATTAATACACACAGCAAATGAAGTTGCTAACTTAGTGACTAAGGCATTTTAAAACGCTCAGAAGAAGCCCGAGAAGACGGCTCAGTGAGTGAAAATCACCTGTCATGTAAGCCTGAGGCCTGGAGTTTGAATCCCCAGAACCCACATAAAGGCCAGACACAGCAGTGAAATCATCTATAATTCTGGAGCTCCTACATCCCCGTATCTTAGTTATTTATCTCAATGTTGCAGCAAAATTCCTATGGTGATTTGAATGAGAACAACCCCCAAAGGCTCATACATTTGAATGCTGGGGTCCACTTGGTGGAACTGTTTGGGAAGGATTAGAGGGTGTGGCCTTATTGAAGGGGATATGTCATGGGGAGTGGGGCTATGAGGTTTTACAAACCCATGCCATTTCCCAATTTAGCTCTCTGCCTTCTACGTGCAGATAAGAATGTAAGCTCTCAGCCGGGCGGTGGTGGTGCACCCCTTTAATCCCAGCACTGGGGAGGCAGAGGCAGGCAGATCTCTGGGAGTTCGAGGCCAGCCTGGTCTACAAGAGCTAGTTCTAGGACAGAAACCCTGTCTCGAAAAACAAAACAAAACAAAAAAGAATGTAAGCTCTCAGCTACTGCTCCAGCACCATACCTGCCTGCCGCCATGTTCCCTGCCATGATGGTCATGGATTCACCCTCTGAAACTGAAAGCCAATAAACTCTTTCTTCTGTAAGTTGCCTTGGTCACAGTGTCTTATCACAGCAATAGAAAAGTCAGGCTGCAGAGATGGCTCAGAGGTTGAGGATGCTGACTGCTCTTCCAGAGGTCCTAAGTTCAATTCCCAGCAACCACATGGTGGCTCACAACCATCTGTAATGAGATCTGGTGCCCTCTTCTGGCATGCAGACATACGTGGAGGTAGAACACTGTATTGTATACATAATAAATAAAAAAAAATTTAGAAAAAAAAAGTCAGAGCCTAAATACTGACAAGAAGCAACTTATAACAGGAAAGGTGTGTTTGGCTCACAGTCCAAGGGTACAGTCCATCCTGGCGGAGGAATGATGCAAGAGCTTGAGGCTGCGGTCACTTTGTATCTATCCTCAAGAGGTGGGAAGAGGCAAGCTAATGCCATTAGCCTTGTTTTCTTAATGAAGTTGAGGACCCAAGCCCAGGGAATGGTGCCGTTCACTATTTGGATGGGTTTTTCTACCTCAATTAAGATCATCTATATAATTTCTCAGTAGCATGGTCAGAAACTAACTTAACCTAAATAATCCCTTCCAAGCCTGCCTGAAGGCATGTCTCCTGGGGCTTCCAAATCCTGCCAGGTTGACAATCAGTACTCAACATCAAACCCAGGAAGCTCTCAGGTCATCTAACCTTGTGTACCAAGGCACTCTAGCCTGGGGTAGTAAGTGGAAAAACAAAACACCCATCTCAACCAAAGTGAAAGGTGAGTGAAGATTGATACCCAAGGCTGTCTTTGGGGCTCCACATGCATGCCATGGCATGCCTGCACCCACATTCCTACACACAGATGAGCATGCACACACATACAGCACGTCTGCACCCACATTCCTACACACAGATGAATATGCACACACACACACGGCACACCTGCACCCACATTCCTACACACAGATGAGCATGCACACACACACACACACACACACACACACGGCACGCCTGCACCCACATTCCTACACACAATGAATGTCCACACACACACAAACACTCAAGAACATTGAGTATGGTGATGCATGCCAGTAACCTGGGAGGTAGAGGCAGGAGGACCAGGAGCTCAAGGTCATGCTTTGCTACACAGTGAGTTCAAAACCAGCCTGGGCTACGTAAGACCTTGTCATGAAAGCAAGGAAGGGACGGAGGAAGAGAGAGAGGGAAAAAGAAAGAGAAAGGGGGAAACAGAAAACAAAAACTTAAAGGAGGGAAATAAGAAAAAGTCACAATTACAAGTTAAAAGAAACTTCCGTGAAGACATATTACAAACACATGTTTTAAGCCAAAACGTGTTTTCTCTGTGAACTACCTGTACGAAGTCCTCCTGCAGGGTGTAATCTAGGTCAGTGGAGGAGCAGCTGGCATGGCAGGACTAGAGCCCACTGTAGATAGAGTCACTCCTCAGTCCAGTGGGTGCAGGGAGGTCAGGACGCATTCTGCTGGGGTAAGGTCCCTGTCACTCCTAAGCCCCGTTTCCCAGCTCTGTCCCACCATACCCAAAGAGCAGCCCACAGCTTAAGGTGGCTCTCCACTCAATCCCCCACAGCAGTCCCCTGATCCTGCCACCATCCCTTATACCGGCAGAGCAAGTGGGTTTTATATAGCATGTAGATTCTAAGGAAGTAGCGACGTTTTGCCTGGAGTATTAGGCCCTGAAGAGCAGCGAGGCATCCCCAGTCTCAGAGCGGAAGTGATCAATTAGTGATGTCTACCGCGGTGCCGGAGGAGAGCACCTGGATGGCCGTGCTTTCTATGTTTTCTGCCGCATCTTCTTCCTCACTGAGGCTCCAATAGGTGACCACCAAAGTGAGACATTTCCTTCAGATCTAACATGCTTGGTGTCCTCCTTACACACTACACGAACCACACCACTAATTCTGATTCAAATATAGCGAAATGTATTGAACTCAATGGCCTGAATATATATTC
The DNA here is from genome assembly GCF_018167655.1 of Microtus oregoni. Classification (NCBI taxonomy): domain Eukaryota; kingdom Metazoa; phylum Chordata; class Mammalia; order Rodentia; family Cricetidae; genus Microtus; species Microtus oregoni. The sequence goes on along the minus strand of NW_024543074.1, from coordinate 22,898,491 downwards.
TGCCTCCCCCTGGGTTTGACATTTTAGTTAATCTATATTTTTTCTGATCTTATTTTTATGGGCTTCTATTTAATTACACAGGCTCATGTAAACAGATAATCTAAATGTATGTCTGTACACATACCATTATCTATACACAGGCCTGGTACATAGCACCCTACTTTATCCATTTATCACAAATATCTGTACATTTCTTATATACGACATGTAGGGAAACATGCTCGAGGATCCTCGACTTCCATGTACAATATGATGGAGTACTGAGTGGATGGATCAGTACACAGATGGATATCAGAGAACACAACCAAGCAGGGCACAGCCTCTGCCTGAAGGGCTGGAGTACAATCGGGCCCTGGGAGGAGCACAGTACCAGCCATCAGAAGCCAGGCTACTGCCGAAGCTCTTGTCAGCTAGCTGTACTGTATGGGAAGGAGAAGATGACCCATACACCCACCCCCGCCTGCCCAGCCACCCTGAGGTTTTATCAACTATTAGAGGCCTCTAACACAGCCTGCCCCACTCTCTCTGCTCAGCGACAGCAAATTAAATGCAGAGGTTAGTGGCTGAGTGCATCGACCACGGCTCCGTGCACAGGGCTGGCAATTAGCATTGGAGACAACGTTCTAGAAAGACAACAGCACTGGGCCATGAATAATGAGACAGCAAACTGCGTGGCTTCTTCATAAACGCTGCGGGTAAAAGAGCCCCTCGCAAGCTGCATCTGCATTCAGACTGCCCCCGTCCCCCTCTGATGTCTGAGAGCAGCCGCCGACTGCAGGACTTCCACGCTTTGCTTCTCCCAGCAAGGGAGGAAACCCCAGCCAAGATCAATCATACTGCTCAGGACCTGAGATGCGGGCCCCCTGACCCCAGTGTCCCCACAGAAAGGGTGGCACAGCATGCAGTCCCCGTGGGCCAGCTGAAAGAGGAGTATGAGCCAGGGCAGGAAACAGCAGGGCAGTGTGGGCAGGTGCCCCTCCCAGAGCCTCCCACAGACTTCAGAGCCCGTCCCCATCCCCTCCAGTCCCCAGTTATAAGTCTATTTATCCCAAGATCGCCAGGGCTCTGCATTGCAAACAGCAGGCAAAAAAGGAGACTGAGGGTCCTTTCAACAAGTTTTTCAGGGGGACATAGGCCAGGCCTTTCTTTTTGGGGATAACCGACAATTTTGCATAGGAAGGAAGATGGTTGATGTTCTAGACTCTTAGCTGCCCAGTTAAGGGCTGAAAGGGGGAGGATGGGAGATGAAAGGCCGTGTCCGCAAATGAACTCAAGTGACAGAGCCTGTGTAGTTAGCCTCTGGGGGAGACTGACGGGAATGTTGAACTTATCAAATAGGGGTGAGGAAGAACCTTTTAAAGTAAGGTCACCTGGCATCCTGTCTGATGGCCTAGCCACCACCTAGCATGGCACCAGGAGCTCTGTGTTTACACTGTGACCACCCAGTCCCCTCAGGCCATACCCAGGCCAAGTTAGCACATCTAAGGGCCCCCCTTGATAACCTGAGAAAATGGGGGATGATGGTGGGAGCTAGGGCACAGTCAGTGGCAGAGCACAAGCTGAGTGGGCATGAAGCCCCAGGTTAAATATCCAGCAGCAAAAGCAGGGGGCTAGGGGAATGGGTTGAGACCGAACCATGTGTCATCTATGAGAAACGGGTCTGCAGGGTTAAGGGAACAGGGAGCCACAGATGGAAGCAGACACCAGGCCTCCTTCTAGAACACGAGCCTCATTCAGTCTTCCAAGGTCTGGGTGGGCAGACACCCTCTACTTCGGGGAGCTGCTCCAGTGCCTGGATAGTGGATTCTTCTTTCTGTTCACTCCTTACCATTTGCAACTGGCCCAGGTCAGCCACAGGTACCCAGCAGCCTGCCTCATAGAACATACATTTTCCTGCTCCCCTTACAACCCTGAGCAAAGAAGACCTGGGAGCGGGGTTCAGCCCAGCACTGGGGGAGCAGAGGCGTCAGGCAGGCTGTCAGGTCTGTCTCCATCTAGTAGGGTGACCTTGAACACAAAACATTTTGAAATGCGATCCCTTGTGCTGGTTACAGCTGTTACCACCCCAGCTGGTCGTCCTAGCTTCTGTCACAGTGAGCTTTGCAAAAGGCCAGAGCTAGCATGCAACCGGCTGGAAATCACCCCAGTGGCTTCCTATTGCTCTTTATACAATACCAAAACTTTCTTGCTTACCTGGGGCCCCATACCTCCTTTAATGACACACTCTTCCCCCAGACCTGCAGGAACCCTGATGCAATCTCTTTCACCTAATTATTTCTGTTAAAAAAAAATGTTTGTTTTTGTTGTTAGTACCATCGTGGAGATACAATTCACAAATCATAAAAGTCGTCCTTTTAAGATTCACAGCCCAGTGGGTTTCTGCACAGTTACAGGGCTGTGCAACCACCACCAGTGTTGAATTTCAGGACATTTTCAACGCCCCAGAAAAAAAGCATTAGCAGTCACTCCAGTCTCTCTTCTCAGCCCCTGAAAAAGACTGATCTACTTTCTGTCTGTGGATTTGCATATTCTGGGAGCTGCATATAAATGGAGTCATACAATACATGACCTTTCTAGCCGCTATTTCATTTTCTCCTGTTCTAATCTTTATTACTTCTCTCTTTTGCTTGCTTTGGGGTTAGTTTCTGCTCCTTTGCTGGTTTCTTACAGTGCAAGATTATTGACCTAAGGCCTTTTCTCCCTTTTAATATAGACATCTACAACTATATATTATGTAAGCTCTAAAGATTTTTTATTTTTAAATATCTGTAAGTACATGTGTGTCTGTGAGTGCAAGAGCCCAAGTAACGGCAGAGGCATCAGATCCCCTGCATCTGGAGTTACAGTTGTGAGCAACCTAACCTGGGTGCTAGCAACCGAACCCTGCCCTAGAAAAGCAGCAAGAGCTCTTGACTGCTGAGCCATTTCTCCAGCCCTTTAACATGTTACATTTTCTGCTTTCCTTCCTTCCTTCCTTCCTTCCTTCCTTCCTTCCTTCCCTCCCTCCCTCCCTCCTTTCTTTCTCCCTCCCTCCCCTCCCCTCTCCTTAAAGCACTTTCTAATTTCACTTGTGAGTTCTCCTTTTAGTATTTGGAGGAAGTTACATTCTACATGTTTATGAATTCCCCAATTTTCTTCAGCTTTGATGCCCTAACTTATATTCCAGGAGAGTTAGAGAACATGCTTTATATGTCTTCAATCCCTTTAAATTTATTGAGATGTGGGGGCTGGAGCCCTGACTACTCTTCCAGAGGACCCGGGTTCAATTCCCAGCACCCACATGGCAGCTCACAACTGTCTGAAGATCAGTTCCAGGGGATCTGACACTTCACACCAATGCACATAAAATAAAGTTAAATAAACCATAAAAATATTTAAAAAAAATAAGAAAATTTATTGAGATGTGTTCTCAAGCCTAACATGTAGTCTCTCCTGGACGATGCTTTGTGTACGATTATGAAGCCCCAGCTGCCGTGGGTAGGGTACTCTATAGATGTCTGTTAAGCCTCATTGGTTTATAATGTCAAGTCTTTTTTCCTTATTGATCCTCTGCCTATATGTGCATCCACCATTGCAAACAAGACCTCAAATCTAGCAATGGTGGCACATGCCTGTAACCCCAGCATTCAGGAGGGTGAGGTAAGAGGGTTGCAAGTTCAAGGCCAGACTGTGCCATACAACAAGGGTGTAGTGGTGGTGTCTTTAATCCCAGCATTCAGGAGGCAGAAGCAGGTGGATCTCTGTGAGTTTGAGGCCAGCCTGGTCTATATAGGGAGTTCCAGGCCAATGAGCACTACCTAGTGTGAGATACTGTCTCAAAAATAATAAAATAATTAACTAAATATAAAGCAAAAGACCTTGAAGCCTGCAACTATCATTGTTGGATTTCCCATTTCTCCCATCTTCGCTGTTAATTTTGCTCTCTATAGTAGTTTGGGGGTCAGTTATTGAGATATTTTATATATATATATATATATATATATATTATATGTATGTATATTACAGTTTCCTGATACATTGACTTTTTAGCATCTTAAATGTCCTTATTCACTTCAGTAATGATGTATATGTAATGTATGTGTGCACAAATCACTGTGCACACACACCCAAGTGCATACATGGGAGGCCAAGAGGAGGACATCAAGCGTCTTCCTCTAATGTTCTCCACTTTATTCTCTTGAGGCTGAAGGTCTCCCGCTGAACCTGAAGTTCTCCATTTAGGCAAGGCCAGTGAACCCCAAGATCTTCCTTTCTCTACCACCCAGCACTGGGGTTCTAGGCATGCATGGTCATGCCAAGCTTTTACATGAGGGTTGGGGAGCGAACTCAAGCCCTCATCTTTGTAGCAAAAGCATCCCACCCACTAAGACATCTTCCTAGTCCCTCTAGTAACTAGCCTTGGCCACTCCCACCCCTGCCACAGTACAGGTGTTGACCAGCCTTGGCCACTCCCACTCCTGCCACAGTACAGGTGTTGACCAGCCTTGGCCACTCCCACCCCTGCCACGCTACAGGTGTTGTTCATGCGAGGCAAGCACCCCACCACTGCACTATGTTCCCAGTTACACTTTTTGTCTTAAAGTTTATTTTATCTGCTATTTTATAGGCATTTCATCTCTCTTTTACATGCATTGTATATGCATGTGTGCACGTACACATAGTTGCACATGAACACGTGCATTCCATGGCAGGCATGTGGCAGTCAGAGAGAGGACATCTTCCAAGAACTGTTTCTCTCCCTCCACCCGTGAGGACGGAAGTGAGGTGGTCAGGCCTTGAGCCAAGGGATTTTACCAGAGTCATCTAATTGGGCCCCTTGTTAGATATTTTCTAACCTAACTGTTCATTAACCATCGTTTATTACATCTTAAGCTAATTCCTAACTGGTTACGAGATTATAATGCTAATTACAGTGTGTGTGTGTGTGTGTGTGTGTGTGTGTGTGTGTGGTGCTAGGGATCAAACCCAGGCCCATACACATGATAGGCAATTTCTCTATCACTGAGCCACATCCCCAGTCCGTTTAATTAACATTTTAATTCACAACCACCTAGCTTAGATTAACACTGATTGAGTTTCAATAAAATACAGAATCTTTGCTCCACTACACAGTCACATGCTGCATAATGTTGCTTCAGCCGACAAGGATCACACACACCACAGCCGTCTCATGAAGCCACGTCACCTAGTGAGACTGCAGCCATCTCAGGGCGCATGCCCCATAATGTCTGCACACTGATGAACTGATAAACTCAGGGCGCATGCCCCATAATGTCTGCACACTGATGAACTGATAAACTCAGGGTGCATGCCCCATAATGTCTGCACACTGATGAACTACCTAGCAATGACTTCTCAAGCCTGCCCCTGTCGAGTGGAACACGACTTAATTTTCTTCCCTTCCTCTTCCCTGGGCTATTCTTGTTATACAAATTAGCTTTTTATGGCATAAGCCTATTAGCAGTTTTATAATTATTTCTTTATACAGTGGTTTTACTAATCAGAAAGGAGAATTATAAACAAAATTTATGTCTTGCAACATGTTCTTTATCTTCTCACATAGATTTGAGTCATTCTGTAGTATCATTTATAACACGGCCCAAGGATTCATTTTAGAATTTCTTACAGGATATATCTACTAATCACACATTTTCTCAAATCTTCCCTTTCTTTCTTCCTTCCTTCCTTTCTTCCTTCCTTCCTTTTTTTCTTTCTCTTTCTTTTTTTGTTTTTTGAAATAGGATTTCTCTGTGTAGCCTTGGCTGGCCTCAAACTCAAGAGATGCGCCTGCCTCTGCCTCCTAAATGCCGGGAATAAAAGCACATGCCACCATTACCCAGCCAATTCTCTTTTTTTTTTATTAAAAAAAATTTTTTTATGTGCATTGGCATCAAAGCCCCTGGAACTGGAATTACAGACAGTTGGGAGCTGTCATGTGAGTGCTGGGAATTGAACCCTGGTCCTCTGGAAGATCAGCCAGTGCTCTTAACTGCTAAGCCATCTCTCCAGTCCCCCTACTACCCATTATTTTTTAATTTTTTTATATTTATTTATTATGCATACAATATTCTGTCTGTGTGTATGCCTGCAGGCCAGAAGAAGGCACCAGACCCCATTACAGATGGTTGTGAGCCACCATGTGGTTGCTGGGAATTGAACTCAGGACCCCTGGAAGAGCAGGCAATACTCTCAACCTCTGAGCCATCTCTCCAGCCCCTAACCATTTTTTTTTTGAGACAGGGTTTCTCCGTAGCTTTTGGTTCCTGTCCTGGAACTAGCTGGAACTAGACCAGGCTGGCCTCGAACTCACAGAGATCCGCCTGCCTCTGCCTCCCGAGTGCTGGGATTAAAGGCGTGCGCCACCACCACCCGGCTACCCATTATTTTTTTTAAAAATAAGTTATTTGAAATGTTTTAATTTCTCCTGCATGTTATTTATTTTTTATTTTAGGTGTATGTGTGTTTTGCCTCCATGCATGTCTGTGCACCATAAGTGGGCCTGGCGTCAAAAGAGGCCGGAAGAGGGCACTAGATTCTCTGGACCCAGAATTGCCTATGGTTGTGAGTCACCACGTGGGTTCTGGAACTAGAACCTGGGTTCTCTGGAAGATCCTGACTACTGAGCCACCTCTCCAGCCCCTTAGCCATTCCTTCACTTTGAAGGACAGCTTGGCTAGCACTAAGCTTCTTAAACTTTTCCTGTGGCTTTATTTTTTAAAACATTTGTTTATTTACATGTGTGCATACATACATGAACATCATGGTACACATATGGAGGCCAGAGGACAACTTGTAGGGATCAGTTCTCTCCTTCCACCATCTGGGAATTGAACTCAGGTTATCTGGCTTGGTGGCAAGATGACCCTCTGAGCCATCCATCTTGCTAGCCCAGTATAAACTTCTTAAGGATTACATGCCTTTCTTTCTTTTTTGACTTTATTATATCACATACATTTTTTTGAACCAGGGTCTCACTCACTATGTAGCCCAGGCTAACCTTGCACTTGTAATCCTCCTGCCTCAGCATTAGAGTGGTTAGTGTGTACAAGCAGACCCAACTTTCCTGCTTAATTTTTTGTTTTGTTTTGTTTTTTTGAGATAGGGTTTCTCTGTAAAACAGTCATGACTATTCTGGAACTCATTCTGTAGACCAGGCTGGCTTTGAACTCAGAGATCCACCTGCCTCTAACTCTTGAGTGCTGGGATGAAAGGCAAACACCACCACCACCCTGCTCCTCCCTAATTCTCAGGAACTTTAACTCTTCAGTTTGAGTTCAGTCATCTCTTCCCCGATAGACAAGGCTAGGCTCTTTGACAGCTGGAGGCTCGCATGTTGTAATCCTCTTTGCAGTGATGATCTCAAGTGTAGCTAAATGACGAATGGCAGATGCAGCTGTCAGTGTGTTCTAACTTCCTGAAGACAAGACCCATCTCTCCCCCTGGCAGCAGCAGAGCCTGGCACACGGAGGACTCCCAATAAATGTTTGCTCAGGGAATGAATGACACCCACCACCGAGGAGGCTGAATTACTCCATTCAAGTTTTCACTCCTGAAACAATACTAAATACTAAATAAATGACTTGACATACTGTATGACTGAGTTAGCTCCTTGCACTCAGATCCCATCGCCCCAAGTCAGACAGGCCCTGTGTGGTCACTGGTCACATGGGATAGATTTTTTTAAAACCCAGTCACACTACAAAGTCAACCAGAGCTCACTGGAAACAGCCCAGATCGGTGACAGCTCATTTGACTCCCTGACTGAGAAATAAGCACTGGCTGCCAAAGTGCTTGAGTGCTGGGATGAAAACATCGGAGGGTTGTGCTACACTCCTGTAGCATGAGATGACCAGGACACTTGCGCTGGGAGCCTGCAGACTGGGAGACTGTCCTAGGGACGCCTTGTCTGTGGGTCCTTCATATGGCTCCATTGGGCTACAGATTGATTCCCCAGGCAGTCCTACACCCCCAGTTATCCCCTGCCACCTGAGCTCCCAGATCCTTCCCCTAGGATGTCCCCAGACCCATCCCAGAAGCCCAAAGCATCCTAGGGTCTGTATTCCCAGAACACATTAGCAAAGCTCACAGGGTCCGCTTCCCAGAATTCTATGGTCCCGCTACTGCATCCCTAACAGCAGTCTTGCATTTACTAAGGACCTAGCATGGTGCCAGGCATACTACAGGGGCATGACTGGACTGGGGCTGGGGACAAAACTCACTGGCAGGAAGTTCACACAGAATGCACAGGGCTGTAGGTTCGAATGTGGGTGTGGGGAAGGCTGCACACCCTCCCCTGTTCAAGGGCAAAACTTTTACGCTTATACCTCCTCTGAGGTATAACAGGATACGGGCAGGCGGCTCTCTCACTTCTATTGAGTGAATGCGTGGTGGGGAATGTACTTATGCAGTACAAATGTACAACTGCCTATTTCGAGGAGGGCTGAAGAAAATTTGGGGGCTAAATGTTATAAAAAAAACAAAACGAGGATTTAAAAAAAAAAACAAACAAACAGGAACCAAGCTGAAGAGACTACTCTGGAAACTCCACGATTTAGCTGGGCATCATGTCTGACTCAGAGCACTTGGCCGCCCCAGAAATAAGGTGAGCACTAAGGCCATGCAACAACGCTTACAATCAGACAGAGGTGGTTCTGAGTATGAATCCCATTCACAGTGATCCCAGGTGCAAAAGGACATTCCTGGGGCAAGCTGGGGACACCCTGATACTAACACAAGCCACCCCAAGGCATGGAGCAGTTCTTCTAACTGTTGTATATAATTTCTCATGATGCCTACCACAATACCATGGATACCCCCTTGTCAGCTGAGGAAGCCGGGGTTCACAGAGGGCCGCAGAGAATGGAAGCAAGAGAACCAAGGTGAAAGCTCTAGACGGGGCCCTCTTCTTGTGACCCCTCAACTGTGCTCGCACTGCCCACACCACCAGACCAGAGCACCAGGCCCCTCCAGTCCAGCCCTTCCCACAGAGGCTTCCTTCTCTTCATTCCTAAGCGTCTGTCCTGAGACAGCCAGTGCTGGGATTCTGTTACCCTCTGGTGGCCCCTGCAAATGGCTGCAGGGACCCCCGCCTGTCGTGTTTTACAAATATATCTCTTCTCGACTCATATACCCCGAGCAGGTTCTATTTCCAGCAGTCTTCTGCTGTGTGTGCTCTTCTGGCTGTTTCCACGCGCTATGTGTCCCCCAGGCCACATCCACCCTAAGGGTCCCTGTTCTGCACCTGTTAGAAGTGCTCACATCTGACATTGTCACACAGTGCTCTCTCTTACAGCAGTGGAGGCCATGTGTATGCCTCTGACTGTCCTCAGCTACCACACAGGCCCAGGCTCTGGACACAGCACAGTACAGAGTCGGCATAGAGTTCATCCTGGCTGTCCCCTGGCCTATTCTTCCCCGCCTGCCCTCACTGTGTGAGCTGGATGGGGACTTTCAAGTCTACAATGGCAGTTTCAACTCCATGCGGAGTCTCTGCATTCTCAACTATTCCATTTTGCTGAATTATTAATATTCCCTGATCATTCTACCAAGAGTGACTCACTTCCCCTTGACACCAGAACTTAAGATGGATTGGTGGGGGGCAGTGTCTTAAGGCCAGACCAGTCCACAGGGCACAACCGTAAGAGATGTTTCTCCGGGGACATCACTGCCCTGGCCACTTAGAAACCATAGTAACCAGGCATGGTGGTACATCTCTATAACCAACACTAGAGAGGCTGAGCAAGACTATAAGCTCCAGGCCAGCCTGGTTCACAAGATCCTATCTCCCCAAACAAAAGTGATCACCATAAAACACTAAAAAGGAGCCAAGCTGTGGTGGCACACACCACTAATCCTGGCACTCGGGAGGCAGAGGCAGGTAATTCTCTGTGATTTCGAGGCCAGTTTGTTCTACAGAGCGAGCTCCAGGACAGGCTCCAAAGCTATACAGAGAAAACCTGCCTCGAAAAACAAGACCAAAAAATGGAAAAGACAAAGATTAAGACAAGGTACTCCATGCACTCCTCTTCCTTTGTTAGCAAACTGCCACAATAAACCACTCAGGCCAAAGCTCTCTTCCACATGAGGTCCCCACAGGGCACACAACCTACAGAAGTGACTTTGGCACGCCCACCATGTCCACAACCATTGGCAGCTCTAGCGGAACAAAATGTTCACAGCAGAAACCTATGTAGTCGTACCTGACAGACTGCTGGGTTCGGATCACATTGAAATCCGAACCACTAAGCGACAGTACTAGGATGCTGGGTCTTTGGGAGGTGATCAGACCATGAGGGTAGGGCCCTCATGATGAGATTAATGATCCTACAAAAGATGCCCCAGGGGCTGGTAAAGCACTTGTCACGCAAACATGATAGCATCCACGAGAAAAAGCAAAGAGTTGCAGAGCCCATCTGTAACCCCACTGTTGGTAAATGCAGAGACAGGAGGATTTCTGGGGGTTATTGGCCAATCAGTCTAGCAAAATCAACAAGCTTCAGGTTCAGGGAGAGACCCCCATCTCAAAAACTAAGGTGCTTTGGGAGTCTCTTGGACAACTTCACCAACAGCCCCAAAGGCAGCTGCTCATGTCTGGCCTTGGTGGTTTTGTTAGGGGGTCTTTGGCTTTTAGAAGGAGCACTGTCAGCTCAGATAATTAAACTTCATTTAAATTATACATCCATATTTACACACAGAATCATGTATTATAGGGTTCTTTTTAAAAGATAATTTGCTAAGGGTATGATTGTTTATACCGCCTATTGCTATTGCCCTTGGCTGTCCCTCAGAAGTGAGACACCATCACTTCAGACACAGAGGTTCCTTAACTGGAACTGACCTGAAGACCAGCTTCATGGTACAAGTCAGTGCTGTGCAAGCTTCCAAAGAAGGGAAGCAACCAACAGCCCTACCTAGCTATAACTCATGTGACTCAAGACAACCAGCCTGGCTTGACACGCTAAGGGTGCAGTAGTGGTGCACACAATGTGCTAGCTACCAACAGCTCTCTAGTTGGACTTCAGACCTGTTCAACAAGAGGGAAATCATGCCTGGTACTGCAAACCTAGACAACCGTGAAGGGCTAGCAAAGTTATGGATCTTGGAGAAGAACCTACAGTTACCATTGTATTAACCAGCACAATCCCTAACCAAAGGCTCGGGGGAACATTCTGGAAGAGAGGGGAGAGGATCAGGGAATTTACGGTGTCTTCTAATAATATCAGAAGCTTTAGCCATACAATCTCACCAACATGACTGTCTAAACATGAGCTGAACAAGGACAATCCAAAGTGGATGGGGAAAGTTCATGGGACCTCAGCCCTACACAAAGAGTTACAGGCAACTAAGGAATTCTAAGAGTGGGAGAAACAGTCTTCCTCAGGGAAGAGCACAGCGCCTGCTTATCCAACACCAAATGGTCAGCCCTGAAGAATCACAGGAGTAATATTAAATAGACTGAGCATGTTGTATTTGGAAATATGTATGTATATACATACACATATATGTATATAACAACACTATTAGTGAAAAAAAGAGGCCATGAATTTGGAAAGAAACTGAAGAAGAGACCTAAAGTCAAATTCTAGCCTAGATGCGTGTGCGTGTGTGCGTGCGCGCGCGCGCGCGCACGCACGCACACACACACACACACACACACACACACACACACACACACACAGGAGAAAGGATTAAACAAATGAAGAGGTCCCCCAGAGCTGGATGCAGCTCAGTAAAGCCTTGGATTTCATTCACCCCTTCCACCAGGGTCCCCCCAAAGCAAACAACAACAAAAGCCCCAGATGCCCTCTGGAGTTCAGTGGCCCTCCCTGCCATGTGGACAGAGTGCGAAAACACTGTCTACGAAGCAGGAAGGGGACCCTCGCCACTCACAGAATCTGCCCAGGTCTTTCGTCTTAAATCCCTCAGCCTCCAGGACGATGAGAAACACATTTCCGCCATTTATGAGCAACACACGGGGCTTGTGATGTGTGCATACAGCTGTCCACAGGGACAAAGGCAGAGACTTCCTGAGAATTATGTCTCGCTGCTGCTTAGCTCAAGTCAAGTGTGTATGGTCAAAGCAAGGGGAGAGAAGTCTTTGTGCCTAAACTGAGGGCAAGGGACTTGAAGAAGTACTTGTGAAAATGAGGAGGCCCTGCAGCAGAATTAGAAAGGTCACCACAGCAACCAGCTCTGAAAGGAACCGTCAGGGACTGGGGAACGAACCCTGGAACCACAGCTGTGTGAGCTGCCAGACAGCCTGGGCTGCTTACCGTGGGGGGCTGGAGATAATGTCACATCCATCTCTGACCTTTCCTTTGCCAGCCTCACCCGTGGTCCCTTCCCCTTGATCAAATACTCTCCCAGACCTTGACATTAACAAGGACAAGCACTGTGACAATTCAGAGACCAGTTGAAAGTGGGTCGTTCCCTGTCACTAATCTGTGTGAGTCAATGACGTTAAAAAAAAAAGAAGAAAGAAAGAAAGAAAAAAAGAAAAAAAGAAAGAAAGAAAAAAAGAAAGAAAGAAAGAATTCATTTCCTTTTTTACTTTCGGATGAGACTGTGCTGAGAGCACAGCAATATAGACAGGAACCTTCTAGAACGCGCAGTCCCTGTGATGGTGGGGGAACTGCTTTGTCTGGAACCCTGGCTTTCTGTCCCCTGACCCTAACACCCCCTCACCTAATATGCTGTCCATCAGGGAACAACAGGGGTGAACCTAGGCTCCCAAAACTAAAGTCTGAAAAATAACACAGGCTCCTCCTCCATTTCTCCTGCTAAACTAAGCCAGCGTTCTTCATCAGCTTGCCACAGGGGACTGAGGGGACAGTGCCTCAAAACTCAGAACTGAATTTAAAGTAAGGAGCAGGGGAACCCCCAAAACATCAAGACCAGATGTTTAACACAGTTTGCCACTAACTTTTGGGGACACTGGAGGGAAACTAAAATCAAACCCAGAGCTTGCACACACTAGACAAGCATATCCACCAATTCTTTCCCGCTGGCTGCAAACTTTTCTGGTTAGCTTTCTTTTTAAAAAGATTATGTTTTATTTGAGTTTCTGTGTGAGTGTCTGTCACGTGTGTGTGTGTGTGTGTGTGTGTGTGTGTGTGTGTGTGTATGTGTGTGGAGAGGTGCCCACAGAGCAAAGAAGAGGGTGTCAGGTCCCCTGTAATTGGAGTGTTGTAGGTCGCTGACCTGGGAGCTAGAACAGGGTCTCACTGCAGAGCCCTGGCTGGCTGAAAACTCACTGTGTGGACCAGGCTGGCCTTTGACTCACAGCAATCCACCTGCTTCAACCTCTACAGTGCTGGGAGTAAAGACGTGTGCTACCATTCAAAGCCAGCCTCCAGTTAACTCTTTTCTCCTTTATATTTATTTATTTTATGTGTACCAGTGTTTTGCTTCTGTGCATGTGTGTCTGCCATACGTGTACTTAGTATCCATAGAGGACAGAAGACGGTGTCTGATGGCCTGGGACTGGAGTTACAGATAGTTGAAAGCTACCATGTGTATGCCAGGAATTGAACCCAGGTCTTCTGTAAGAACAAGTGCCCTGACCACTGAGCAATCTCTCCAGCCCCTCCAGTTAACTAAGAGACTGCCTACTTGAGAGTTTCGCTAGTCAGCCCAAAAAACCAACCATCCAAATAGAGTAATAGGCCTCTGGACACAGTCCAGTGGTAGAGCACTTGTCTAGCGTGTACAAGGCCCTAGGTTCACTCCCCAGCATCGAACATAAAACAAACAAACAAACAAACAAACAAACAAAGGCCATACATACAGAGAGACTCTAACAGGGTCAGATAAATAAAAACTTCGGGTTTGATCTTAATCAACTGTTAGGCAACTGACTTATGGTCAGCACTTAGCGATGTGAGAGACACATTCCATTGTCTTTAGTTCCAGTTGACAGCTGGACACACTATATTCAACAGGGATCTTTAGTTGTGAACAACAGGAATCAAGTTGGGTTGACAAATGTACAAACTTCCTAGAGAAGTTGTAGTTCAGCTATCCATGGGAAGATGAACGATTCTGACATTAAAACAGGCACCCTGCAGACTGCAATGCGCTGAGTCCCGAGCTCATCAGCTGCCATGATGGGAATATCAGCCCCAATATCTTCCCCCTGCCAGCATTACCAAGCCAGGACTCAGCGCAGGGACAGGCCAGGGATGCATGACAGTGGGGGCCAAGGTCCCTTGACGACCTGGGACACGGCCTCAGAGGTACACTCACTTTGTAAAATGAGATCCACAGTACATTGGTGACATTGCAGCTTCCTGAGTGGATGCTATGCTTCAACTAGTAAAGTAGTCGGACTGGGAAGATGGTTCAGCAAGCAAAGGGGCTTACTGTGCCAGAGTGAGGACCTCAGTTCAATCCCCAGCAACCACCAATAATCCTAGAGTGGGATGGATGCCGGAGTCAGTGTAGCTCAAACAGTGACCTTGTCTCAACAACTAGAGTGGAGGTGGAAGAGAACGGTACCTGACATCAGCTTCTGTATCTGTGCACATGCAAGCACATATGTGAACACACAGTGCACACACCCTCCTGCACCTAGCCTAGGAACCAGCAATTCAGCTCCTAACAGAGGCAAACCCGACAAAAGAAGCCAGGCATGATGGCCCACACTTGCAATGCCAGCATTAAGGAGGCTCATGAGCTTAAAACCAGCCTGAGCTACCAAGTGAAACTTCATCTCAAAAATAAATAAACAAACAAATAAAAAGTCTCCTCTATCTGAGCTCATCGGAAGGGACAAGCCAGGTTTGGGGACTTTATTATATGTGCAGCGTTGTGCAAATGGTGGGATCTGAGCCTCAAAACCACAGAACAGGACCAGAAACAAGGGTTGGAGCAGGCTCACCGAAGAACCCAACTGTTGGATTCTTCAAAGGGAGCTACTAATTCAGTGGAAAGCCACATCCCAGAGAAGACTGCGACACAGAAACAAGTGTCGGTTAGTGCCACCATGGGACGTGTGAAGATGTAAATCTAAAGCGGGTGGGGTGGGAGGTAAAGGAAAATACAGGAGAGTAAATGAGGAAACACAACCCACAAACACACGCCACCCCACACTAAACAGATCAGCACGCCAGGCCAGGCGGCAGGAACTAAAAGCGTGGATAATGCGAGTGCAGGGAGGACTGGGAGAACGCAGAGGCACACCCGGAGCTTCAGACTTCAAGGAGCAACAGTATGTGACCCCTGTCCTTCATTCCTGGGAACAACAGCCCAGGGAAACTTGCACTTGGAAAGGATGCTGGCCATAGCCTAAGAAGGTGCAAACAGCCCAGTGTCCATCTGCAAGTGGAAGGGACAAATAAGGTGGACATTTTACCGAGAGACACAGAAGAAACCACAGCAACAAGCAAGTAGTGGGTAAGCCCCACAATACACACGCACACCATGTGGCTATTAAGAAAGTGGATTATGTATGGCCCCACTTACAAAAGCTTAAATGCATGCAAAAATCAAACAGGACAATAAAGCTATAAACCTATGTGGTTAAGCTATAAAGAGCAGTTAATGATTAAATAGCATTAGGGCCAGAGTGTCCCCTGGAGACAGGGTGGACAAATCTGTTTAAGGAGAGGTATAAAATCAGTGTGTAAAGTTGGTCAGGCACATGGCTGCCTTATCATTCTGCTCAAACTGCTCACATGTGTCCGTGTGCCTCTGTGTGTGTGGATTTGATAATTATTTAAAAATTAATAACTTCTACCTAGGCACTGTGATGGATACCTGTGTTCCAGCAACTTTAGAGGCTGAGGAAGATACCTTAAGTTGGTGAGTTCAAGACCAGCCTAAGCAACATAGTAAGACTGAGAAGAAGGAAAAAGAAATCAGTAACTTTCTTTTATTTCAAAAATATTTAATCACCAAGAAAATGAGGATGGAAGGATAATTCAATAGTAAACTGAGGCCCTAGGTTCCATCCCAGCACCAAAAAAAGGAAGAGAGGGAGGGAGGGAGGGAGGGAGGGAGGGAGGGAGGGAGGGAGAAAGTGGAAGGGAGGGAGGTCTGAATGGGCAGCTGAGAAAAAGCACTCCATTACCAAAAGCAACACAACCTACAAACTTGAGGCTGACAGATGGCTCCATGAATCAAGAGGCTTACCACCAAACCTGTGTACGATCCCTGGGACCCGCATGATAGAAAGCAGAGCCACCTGCACATTCACATGCTGAACAAATATGTAATTTTCAAATTGTCTTTAAAACGCCTAAGAAGAAATGTGCACCGCCCCCATTAAAAACAATCATAACAGGCGATGACAGAAAGAAGACATGACTTAAAGAAAGACTGTGTTCCTGGACTGGAAAACTCTTACCTATTCATTATTTCACAAATGCAATTCCAAATGGGATTTTAATGATACTTTTAGAAAATGCAATGAAATAATCATAGGGCTTCATAAAGATTAATGAATACATAGGCAAGCATAACCAAGGAAATTAAGAACAAGGGTTTGCATGTCCAGACATTAACATATATAAAGTCATAATAAAAGTGCAACAGTAAAGCAAGGCATGGTGGTACATGTCTGTGATCCTAGCACTTAAGAGGTACACACAGGAGGACAGAGTTGAGAGCCATCATCTGCTACATAGTGAGTTCCAGGCCATCCTGAGCTGCACAGTGAGATCCTGTCTCAAAACAAAAAACAACAACAAAAAATAAAAGTAACAGAGGAGGGAAAAGGAGAGAGATTAAAGAAAAAAATAGAAAACCCAGACACTTGCGTGTTTGTTTCCTATAGTAAAGCTGACTTTCAATGTCAGTAAGAAGAAAGGGGAAAGGACCTGTCAGATGAGTAGACCTGGTTACTGCACTCAGGGGCTGAGGGATATGGGAGGAAGGGAACTCTCAACATCTGCCTTTTATACCTTGAATTTTTAACAGTGTGGCTATTCAGACTAAACAGTCCTGTCAGCTTGACAAGCGCTGGAATCATGATGGAGATGCTTCTGGGCACATCTGTGGGAGATCACCTTGACTGGGTTAACTGAGGTGGAAAGATCCTCTTAAATGTGGGTGTTAACATTCCCTAGGCTCAGGTCCTGGGAGAGAGAGAGAGAGAGAGAGAGAGAGAGAGAGAGAGAGAGAGAGAGAGGAAGCTAGCTGAGCACCAAGCACTGATCACTTCATGTTTCTGCCTACAGATATCATGTGACCAGCTGCTTCAAACTCCTCAGCCACTCCCTTTCCGCCAACACAGACAGCAAACTCAAACCGTGAGCTAACTTCCTTAACCTTAAGTGGTTTTTGTTGGACATTTTTCTGAAGCAACCCGAAACGCTATCAATTCAGAAAACTGGTACCAGAAGTCAGACCACTGCTGTGGTAAGTGTGGATCTTAAGCCTTTGGAACCGGCTTGTAGGAGTAACGTAGAGTCCGGAACCTGGGCTATGAAAGCCCTCAAATACTGTGAGCGACAGTTAACAGGCCAGTCTGGTGGGAGTTTTGAGGCCTGGCTAATGATATTTCAGATATAAAATCGAGGAAGAGTCTAACCTCCCATCCTAAACCAAAATAAATTCTGACAGAACTAGAGAGAAAACACGGAACAGAAAGAAACAGGAGAAAATGGCAGAGAATACTTAACCAACCTTAGAACAGGGACAACCTTTCAACCCGAAAGCAAAGGAAGAGCTGTTGAAACAGGGGAAGGACTAATGGATCCAACCACAGGCACCACCTGTGCTGGTCCGCCTGGGCTTCCATAACACAGTACCATAGATGGAGGGCGTAAATTGGGCATTGGTTTCTCTGAGGTCAAGAAGCCTGCTGACTGGGTTCCTGCTGAGCGCTCACGTCCTGAGGGTGGGGTGGGGGTAGATAGCTACATTACCTGTGTCTTCAGGACCTTCTGGTAGGTCATGAGGGGTATGGAGGCAGGAAGCACAAGGAAGCTGCTGTCTCTTCCTTGGACAACAATCCCACCCAACAGGAGTTTGACCCTTATTTCGCCCATCCCTCCTTCCTTTTTCTTTCTGATAAAGAACATTGAACGCAGGGCCCAGAGCTCCAGGAATGCTGGGTAAGCATTCTAAGATCCAACCTTCCAGGGCTTTTATGAACTCCTTACTGCATGCACTTGGTTAGAGGCCCTGGACAGTTTGCTGGCTAGAGTCATTTGGGAAGAAAGCCCCTCCATTGAGGAAATGACAGGAACCAGATTGACAGGCAGTGCATTTTCTTGATTGATGGTTGATGTGGGAGGGCCCAGTTCACTGTGGGTGATGCCACCCTGGGTTGGTGGTCTTGGGTGCTATAAGCAACTAGTTGGGCCACAGTGGTGCACGCCTTTAATCCCAGCACTCGGGAGGCAGAGGCAGGTGGATTTCTCTGAGTTTGAGGCCAAACTGGTCTACAGAGTAAGTTCCAGGACAGTCAAGGATACACAGAGAAACCCTGTCTAAAAATAAAAAAAGGAAAGAAAGAAGAAAGGAAGGAAGAAGAAAGGAAGGAAGCAAGCAAGCAGGCTGAGAAAGAGCCAGTAAGCGGCACTCTTCTATGGCTTCTGCTTCAGTTCCTGCCTCCAGGTTCCTGCCCTGTTTGAGTTCCTGCCCTGACTTCCCTCAGTGATGGACTGCTACCTGGAAACTTAAGCTGAAATTATCCCCTCCCTCCCCATGTTGCTTTTGGTTATGGTGTTTTATCACAGCAAATCCTAACTTAGATAGGGTCTTGACAATGAACTCTGGGGAACACAGACATTTAGTCAGTCTATGAACATTTACGTCTCTGTTATAATAATGATGATAACAATAATAAAGAAAAACATCAAACTAAAAGAAAACTGTTCATCACATGTCAGTCAACACTCTGAAGAAGTGAACATATAAACTGTTTTAAGTTCTGTTGTTGGCTCTTTGGTTTTTGCCACAGGTGCTGGCTGTATCCCAGACTGGCTTGCTCACTACCACGCACAGGCTGGAAACTGAACTCACCGCTTTCCTTCCGTCCCTCAAGCTGGGGTTAGAGACAAGCCAACTGTGTCCCTTAAGCCATTGTGTGAAACTGTGAAACCTGGATTGCCTTGAAGACCCCAAATGTTGAGATGCTGGAGCTGAGGGATACCTGCCGAGGAGAGCTGCTAACAGGGAGTGGAACCAGAACAAGAGAGAGAAGTGTGCTGCAGTCAACAAAGCTGAAGGAGTTGGGCATCTGAAGAGCGCTTTGACATCACACATGAAGATGCGGACTTTGGAGTTTTCCCAGTTGGTTCCAGGTCTTGCTTTGGTCCAGCGTTTCCTCACTATGCTCCCTTTCCTCCCTTTTGGAATGGTAACGTGTATCCTGTGCCATTATATGTAGGAAATGTGTGATCTGCTTTTTCATTTTGATTTCACAGGGGCAACAGTTAAGAGATGCCATGAGTCTTGGAAGAGACTTTGGACTTTTAAACACATTTGAGAGGGCTGGAGAGATGGCTCAGTAGTTAAGAGCATTGCCTGCTCTTCCAAAGGTCCTGAGTTCAATTCCCAGCAACCACATGGTGGCTCACAACCATCTGTAAAGAGGTCTGGCGCCCTCTTCTGGCCTTCAGGCATACACACAGAATACTGTATACATAATAAATGAATAAATATTTAAAAAAAATAAACACATTTGAGACTGTGATAGACTACGGGGACTTTGAAGTAGGACTAAATGCATTTTGCATTATGACATGGCTGCAAGCCTATGAGGACCAGGGAGTAGAATGTGGTGGTTTGAATAAATGGCCCCCACAGACCCATACGATGTGGCACTATTAGGAAGTGTGGCCTTGGAGAAGTTGTGGCCTTGTTGGAGGAAGTGTGTCACTGGGGGTTGGAGGTTTCAGAAGCTCAAGCCAAGCTTGGTAGCTCACTCTCTCTTCCTGCTGCCTGCAGATCAGATGTGAAACTCCCAGCTCCCTTTCCAGCACCATGTCTGCCTGCATGCCACCATGCTTCCTGCCATGATAATAATGGACTAAACCTCTTAACTGCAAGCCAACCCCAATTAAATGCTTTCCTTCTAAGAGTTGCTGTGGTCGTGGTGTCTCTTCACAGCAATAGAAACCCTAATTAAGACATGCTCTTAAATGGACGAACTTTGTACTGCACATATCAAAGACGAACTGAGTAGTACAGTGTCTGCCTGGCACAGTGTCGGGGCTGAGTCTGAATTTTTATCACACACACACAACTTCAATAAAATTATGTTTTTAAATTAAAAGTATAGGGTTGGGTGGCATAGTGCTGGATGTAGCCCTGTTGTTAAAGTGGTTGTCTACATCCGTGAAGCCTTGCCTTCACTCTCTAGCATTAAATAAGCCTAGCATAGTGCATGCCTATAATCTATAATCCTAGCATTTGGGATACAGAAAGGCAGATCAGAAGTTCAAGGTCATCCTCTGCTACATAGCAAAGCTGAAGCCAGTCTGAGCGACATGAGACCTTGTTTCAAAAAAAAAAAAAAAAAAAGCAAAGCAAAGTTACGGGCTGAAGAGACGGCTCAGTAGTTAAGGGCACTTGCTCTTTCTATAGAGAATCCACATTCAGTCCTCAGCGCCCACACAGTAGCTCACAGCGCCTGTAACTCCAGCTCCAAGGCCCTGCTGATGTCTTCTAGCCTCCTAGGGCTCACGGACATATGTGGTGCACAAAACTCCTACAGGCTCATACACACCAAAAAATGCATTTTTCATTCTTTTTATTATATATATATATATATATATATGGGTGTTTTACCTACATGCATGTCTGCATCATGCGTGCAGGGCCTGTAGATAGTAGTTATTATACTAGATCTTATTTTCTTCCACATGTAGAACATGCATTCATATTCCTGTATATATATGTATATATGTGCATATATTAGTGGAGAGAGCACATATGTGCTAGAGATGGAATCCGTGACCTTGAATATGCTAGACAAGTAATCTACAATTGAGCTACATATTATTTCTGTTTTTACTATTGACTTATTTTATTTTACATGAATGATTGTTTTGTCATTATATATACTGTGTGTATGCCTGGTGTCCATGAAGCCAGAAGGGGGCATCAGATTCTCTGAAACTGGAGTTACATATGGTTATAGACAGTGAACTGCCATACGGGTACCTGGAAGCGACCCCAGGTCCTCTGCAAGAGCAGCAAGTGTCCTTCACTGCTGAGCCACCTGCCCAGCCCCTATATGTACATTTCTGCAAAGGCACTAGATGACATTGATCACTCATCCTCTCTCTTTCGGACAAGCCTACGACATTTACAGGTGTAGTGCTGCAAAGACCTACCGCTTCTCAGGCTGCACATTACTCCAAGGTACGAAAACTCAAGCTCATGTGCCCAGTCTGCCACCAGGCTTCCAGTAAGCTATATCGTTTTCCACCGCTTACAGCATGCAGAGAGGCTGCCCCAGAGCCGCCATGTATTCCCACCTCTTATCCCTCCCCCACCTTACGGGGCTGGGGATTGAACCCAGGGCCTAGGCATGCCATGGAGGCATATGGCTGCAACCAAAGCACTTAGGAACTGAGGCTGCAGGATTGTGAGTTCCAGGCCAACCTGAGCTATATAAGCAAAACGCTGCTTCAAAAATCCAACGGGGGTTGACAAGATGACTTAGCGAGCAATGGCACTCACCACCAAGCCTGACAGTCTAGGTGCCATCCCAGGACACAAATGAGAGAAGAAACTCTCATGAGTTTTCCTCTGACCTATACACACACACACACACACACACACACACACACACACACCCCTACAGAGATCCCCCTGTCCAAGCCTCAGGACCCATGGACATACAGGTCAGACCCCTATAAAATTTCTCCCTGGTTTCAGCCTAGCACTATATACCTTAGTTTTTATTGTTTCTTCTTCCTATTAAATCATGGCCAACCAATAAGATGGGCTGTCCCCATCACCATGAGCATTCGAGGCAAATCAAAAAGGTCACCTAGTCATGATGAAAGTGGCTCCTAGAGGAGTCCCTTAATTCTAAGATGCTGCATCTTGGTGAAGCAGAGGATCCACTGTCAGTGACTTGGGACCAGAGAAAGGGCAAATCTCACAGAGTCTAGCATCAACCCGACTGCTCAGATGGGCCACACCCAAAGACACAAACACACCAACATGTGAATGAGGCAGAAACACTGCTGACAGGGCAGGGCACCAATGACAGCTCTCTTCCTTGACAGGCAAACCCACCCCCAGCTTCATAACTGCACCCTAACAGTCATGGGGACATGTGGCTGACTGTCCAGGGTCTGAGGAGCACCAGCTTCATAACTGCGCCCTAACGGTCATGGGGACATGCGGCTAACTGTCCAGGGTCTGAGGAGTGCTTTTATATAAGGCGTCTACACGGTACCTGCAGTCTTACATAAGGCGCGCTGGTATTTTTAGCAGCATGG
Organism: Microtus oregoni; assembly: GCF_018167655.1. Classification (NCBI taxonomy): domain Eukaryota; kingdom Metazoa; phylum Chordata; class Mammalia; order Rodentia; family Cricetidae; genus Microtus; species Microtus oregoni. The sequence goes on along the minus strand of NW_024543074.1, from coordinate 22,876,085 downwards.
AAATGCAGTGTGAACAGAGCGGCGCTCTCAGTGCACATGCTGGGCTCTGCAGCCGGCCCGGGCCTTGCGATGATGCTCTTTTGTTGGCAGCTCGCTGCTGAAGACCGAGGTCTGGGCTGGGGCTGCTGTAACACCCAGGAAGACCCAATGCCTGGCAACTAGCCATTGGAAACACACGTGCCCTCGCTCACTCACCCCTGGCCCATCCAGGGAGCAGAACGGGGACAGTGTCCAAGCCCAGTAGCTACCTGCTAGTTATGTGAGCTCTCTGGCAGAGTCAGTGCCGAGCAAGGGGCATGAGCAGAGCTAACCCTGGCTCTCCCTCAACCTCCAAACCAACTCCTTCTAGAACATGGAAGTCCATTCTCAAGTCACCTCCTGCTTGTCACTGAAAAGCCAAGATTCCAGGAAAAGTCAGTGAGGTGTCAGGTGTGTGACCCTTCTATAAGGGAAGAGAGTGTTGCGTCCACCACACCCTAGCGTCAGGCTCACGGCAGCCCCTTTTCTGTTTTAGAACATTCTATTGGCATATAATACATACAGGGAAGGACGCACCAAGCCCCATGAGTAAATTCTGGGTTTAGGGTCCAGCTCAGATGTTGACTCCTTTCTTACATGATGAGGCTCTGAGCCCTGTCCTCAGCGCCACAGGGTGGGGTGGGGTGGGGACTGATGGATTCTGACAGCATGAACAAAACATGTGACCAACCAGATTTTAAAAAAAAGAGCCAGATAAGGCGGTTGCAGGAGGACCATTTGAACCCGAGTTCAGGGCCAGCCCGGGGAACACAGCAGGTTTTCAGCTATCCTCCTGCCTCTGGAGTAGCACTATGCTGACTTACGGCTGCCTCAGATTTCAGCCAGCATGACTGATTCAGGGTGCAGCTGCGGCTGTGGAGTGCCCATTCTCTCCACAGCGGAGCTCCAGTCCCTACATTTGCCCCCACTTCTACGTCCAGTCCCGCTGGGGACTCTGAGTCCTTCCCAGTTTAACTGGGTATTAACAGCGCCTGTGTGAATGTAACATTCCTTTCCACTATAGCTACTTGTCCACTCAGAGAGACTTATACAATGTTGAAAATACCTGCTCTAGGCCTTGAATCTTAGAAAAGCCGGTCTGTTCCTCTCCAGTTCCCCCATTCATTCTTAAATCATAGTCTTTCACTGTCCATCCGCACCACACAGGGCTAAGACACAGAGGACAAACTTTCCATTGCGGACCCGTGCGTCACCTGACAAACGCTACTTCTCTGGGCATCAGTTTCTGACCTGGAAAATGGGGGTAATAGTAATACTTTTTAACTTTCCTTGGTCGGGAATTAAATAAGGAAACTGCATCTGGAAGTTCTTGACCCATACTTTTCTCTTTCTTTTTTGTTTGTTTTTGGTTTTTTTAAAAGTATTTTTAGAGATTTATTTATTTTTATGTGCACTGGTGTTTTGCCTGCTTGTATGTCTATATGAGGGGGCTGGATCCCCTGGAACTGCAGTCACAGACAGCTGTGAGCTGCCATATTGGTGCTGGGAATTGAGCCCTGGCCCTCTGGAAGAGCAGCCATGCTATTAACTGCTGAGTCATCTCTCCAGGCCCACACTTGGTCTATATTAATAGCTTGTGGCTGCTGCCAAAGGCATCCTTGTCTCCCTTCACACCTCTGAGATGCCCTGTTCTAGGTCATAACTATGAACAAGGCCTCTGACAACTGAAGAAAACTGGCTTGCCCACTGTGGGGCTGAAGAAGAAAACTGGCTTGCCCACCGTGGAGCTGATGAAGAAAACTGGCTTGCCCACCCGGGGGCAGATGAAGAAAACTGGCTTGCCCACCCGGGAGCTGATGAAGAAAACTGGCTTGCCCACCCCTCGAGCACCTGCTTTACCTCTTCCTGACAAGCATCCGAGATCAGAGGCAGAATAGCTCTTACGCATGAGTAGTGGGTATCACTCAAAAGATGACCTAAACCAGGGTCATTACCCTGGGGTCATCACCATGGCGAGCAAGCTGCCTGGTGACCGGCTGGGACACCCACGATGTCAGAAGCCACTGGTTTGAAGAGGCAAAAAGAATTTAATAGCTACACAAAAAGAACGTGAAGGGGAATACTTAATTTCTCCAGGCAGCAAACACAGAAAAAGCCCCTTCACGCATACAGTGCAGAGACCTAGGAGCAGGAGGGCTGGGACGAGCACTACTGGTTGCTATGGTAACGGGATTTCACAGCAGGAGTTCATTTTCATGTGACAGTGGCCTGCAACAGAAGGGAAGGGCGCCTTCTAAAGAAACTTAGCTGAAGGTTCCAAAAGGACCACTGGAAGTGTCCTTAGAGGCTGGGCACTTAGGAAACTCTGGGAGGGCAGATCTAAGGGGACCCCCAACCCACACCGCTCTCTACTCGGTAACTCTAAAGCCAGATGGGACAACAGCATGTTTCCAGGGATCCCTGACTGATGTCACAGCCTCTGGAGTCAGGGATCCCGTTACCCTTTTGTCTGTTATTTTTTTTCCTAGAGTCCAGGAGAGTCCCAAGCCACCAATATGCCCTGCACACCAGGATCAGACACTGAGGGGACACTGGAGACGTGGAAGAATACACTTTTGGGATAAACAACAAACCCTTATATTTTAAGACACCTTTGAGACTGCCGGACTGAGTTCCATCTCAGCTCTGCCCAATGGCAAGCTGTGTAATTCAGACAGGCTCCAGGCCCTCTCTGATTTTGTATCTGAAGGGCAGAAAGAAGACAATAATCCTGATATCCACCTCTCTGGGTACTTCAAGAACACCTGGACCCTGGTACACTGCCCAACACAGGACACAGAATGGCCACTCATCCGGATAGTACTGCTGTGGCTAAGAAGCTAACAGCAGAGAACACTCGAGATTACACTGCACAGAGCACCCTGAAACCAAGCCACCCATGAGCCCAGAGAGGCAGAAGGCCCTGAAGCTGGAAGAATCAGTAACTCCTGGAGGGAGACTTGATTTGAACAGGGCTCCAGGTCATGAGATGGAGAGTTCTCAGAAATCTGGGGGTAGTTTACAGGATGCACAGTGCTAAGACTCCAGGGGGAAAAAAGGAAGACACTGCCGTCAGAGAACCGCATGATAGCAATGGATAAAGACACAGGGCCAGGAAAGGGGGTCCTGGACCAGTGGGATTTGGAAAATGCAGGGGGGTCGAGTTTTCTCAGGCCATTGCACCTGAGCCAGGCAGTACAGGGAAGGACAAGGGGAACGGTGTAGGGAAGTGAGAAGGTTCAGTGCCAGGACTGAGAGCCTGTAAACTCAGCAAAGGAGCGGAACCCTGAAAGGTCTAAGGAAATCCAGAGACTCAGAGGAGTTCTTAAGAGCCAGTGAAAGCGTCAAGGGCCGCTCATTCTAGAGGTGGGGCTGGCAGCAGAAGTCTGTATTCTGGCCTACAATGATTCAGTACAGGGCAAGCTTGTCCCAGAGGAAGAGGGAAGACCCCTCAGAGGCAAGGGTGGCCTTACAGAACGAGAAGGGCTGTTGTCTGAGACACTTGTCCAGACTCAGACTCTCTCTGAGGGACTGTGGGGCAGCCCAATGCAAGCCTGGACAGTACTAGACACCAGACAGTGTGACCCAGAAGCCTCTCCGAGGCCATTGCATGAGAAGCCGTGAACTGGGTCTGGAAACCAGAAACAAGGAAAGAGGGCTCAGAAAAGAAACAACCGGAGAACAAAACGGAAATAAAGATCACCAGTGGGTAAGGAAGGTGGCAAAGTGGGCACCCGGGGATGGTTAGGGAGTGGGAACAGGAGGGCAGGAGGCTGGCAGGAAAGCCAGTTAGCTTCAGCTAACTAGCAGGGCAGCAGTCAGGCTGCGGGATTAGGGAGAGGACAGGGCGGCAGGTGCAGAGCTCACTTGTGGAGAAAATGTGACAGGGAGAGCAAAGCTTACAGCTCACCTCACGGTTCAGCCTTTTTTTTTTTTTTTTTTTCTTCAGACGGGAGCCGCCAAGTGGCTGACAAAGGCAGCGCTGGAGGGCGCAATCTCTTCAGGTGGGGGGCTGGACGGACCCTGACCTACAGGGCTGGCTTCTCCAAGATGCTCCCACTCTGGGGCCTCAGGGACGCCCCTTTCCCTCCCGTGCCCTCTGGGATCAAAGCTTCCCCGCTGCACAATGCCACAGTCAGCGACCTGGATCCCACGGGCTCAAATGTCACGGAGATCGGGTTTCCACCTTCAGCATCCCACCTTCTCCCAGGGCGACCGCTAAAGTGTAGCCGAACACACGGGTGGAAAATCGGGTCGCTCTGCCCTAGAGCAGCCAGGCGGGAGGTAACCACCTCGGAGTGAGCAAACGGACTGAGACCCCTGGGAGCCGGTTGGGGTGTCACCATTCTGAGCGCACGGGGGCGTCCGGTGTGGTTTGAAACATTCCCCCAAACCTGAATGACAGCGGGGAAGGGGTTTTCAGGGGCAGAACCGGTTCGCCACGGCGGAGAGCTGCCACCTTGCACCTGCACACTAAAAGGCTCCACGTGCTTTCGGATTCCCACTCCCGAACGCCCACCAGTGGGCTTGAATCTAAGTCCAGGGTCAAGGACACCCCACCACCACCACACACACACCGAACACCGAAAGCATTGGATCCCTGACCCTGACCAGGAGGGGCACTGAGGGACAGCGGCACCCGCAGGCCACTCCCGCCGCACGTGCGCGCTCGCTGAGCTCCGCACTTGTTGACTCGCTCGCCGGCGCGCTCGCCCCAGCGCCGCCTGCTGTCCGCGCCGCCCGCGCGCCCCTCCCCCACCGGCCGCCCCCGCCCCGTGCCGGGGACACATTCGGGGCGACACGAGGCTCAACCCACCCTCCGGGGTGTGGGTCAGATCCCAGGAGTGAGAGCGAGGTGACGGAGCAGATCGCGGAGCTGTCCCGGGACAGCTTGCGTACAGCCCGGAGTCTCGGGCATGGAAGAGAGAGGGCGAGCAAGCCCGGGAGCAAGCTCGGCACCAGGCCCTGTCCGCGCCCCAACGGTGACCAGGGACCGTCCCCACCTCGGGTTCCAACATCTCTAGGATCTGAGCTCTAGCTACGGGGCCATCCGCTGCATGTGCTCTGGCCCCCATCTTGGAGCCAAACACACACACACACACAGGCCCCGAGAGACTGGGCCCCGAAAGGGGGGCGGCCCCACTTTAGCCACACTTACCTGGGGGGTTCACCCCGGCCGGGCGCGCTCCCTGGCTGCCCTCTGGCGGCCACTGCAGGTACCGGGCACGCGCCCCGCCCCGGTCCGCCCCCTCTGACCTGGGACCTGTTCCTGCCAGCTGAAGATGGCCTGAAGCCATCTGATAGGTACCATCCCCTTTAGATGGCTCTTCTTGGTACAGAATAGATTGTGAGGGCTCCATTTATTGCAGGTCTGTCTTTTCTTTGGGGAGCTTCAAACCCCTTCTAGCAACCCCAGAAGACAAAAGATAGGGTTTCTGGAAACTGCCGCGGTGCCTAACACTAGCTGGAGCCCAATGTGTTTGTTGAATGAATGGATGGCTGGGGGAGGCACAAATGGAGGGAGCATGCTACGGTCTGCAAAAGAAGCAGTTGCACAGAGCCTAAGTGCTTGGCTCCACCAGTTCAAAACAAATCAAGCTGTATTCATTTCCAGCAGCGATGAGCCTGAATGGTGCCTGGGCATCCAAGTAGAGTGGAGCCATCTCTCCAGCCCCCAAGACAAAACGGTTATGAAAAAATATTCCCGAGATGGCCTTGGAAATCAGTCCAGTGAAAAGCCTGGGACACCTGGTTACCACATCAAATCAGCAGCCCCGGTTAGTCCCCAGGTCATATCGACTTTCATCTGGGTTCTAGATCTTCCCCCATGGGAAATGTGATCTTGTGTGAATCTGTAAGTGAGACTTGCCAGGAAACTTTCCATGGTACAGAAATTTGAACTAACCCCCAGATCTCAAGGATGCAGGGCAGTAGCTTCCAGTCCACTCACAAGCTAGCTTCCAGCAGCTGCTCACGGGACTGTATGCATAGCCTGTTACAGCACACTCGGTCTCTGAGGTGACCCAGCCTCTCTTTGGAAGACTCTCCAGGAGAAATTGATCGATACCCCAATTGCCTTGTGTAGTGCCTTGCTTTAGCTGGAGCTTCAACCTGCAGCTAGCAAAGCTCCTGGTGGGTGCTTGTGGCAGGTACTTCAGCGGTGTACTTGGGTTGGACTGGGGACTCTTATTTTGCTTGTTTGTTTGTTTATTTATTTATTTATTTTGGTTTTTTTGAGACTGAGTTTCTCTGTAGCTTTGGAGCCTGTCCTAGAACTAGCTCTTGTAGACCAGGCTGGCCTCGAACTCCCAGAGACCCGCCTGCCTCTGCCTCCCGAGTTCTGGGATTAAAGGCGTGCGCCACCACCGCCCAGCTTGGACTGAGGACCCTTGCCAGTTTCATTAAGCTTTGTTTCCTAAGTCTCCCCCACACGGCTCCCAGCAGCAACACAACCAACTGCCCTGGTGTGGCTGTTACCTGGGGGCATCCTGTATATGAAAGGAGACCAGCCTAGGCATCCTGTCCTGCCCCACTGATTAGGGAGGCACACTTCCACATGTCTGTATGTCTGTCTGTGTGCGAATGCCCATACATGTGAATACATGCACCACTATAGGCCAGTCGCCAACAGCATGGGCTCTTGCTCCCAGGTCCTTTTCTTCTTGCCGGCTCTTCATCTCCTGTTGTAGGGAAGAGCCTCCTCCACAGCCACTTGACACAGTTCGTTTTTGCTCTTTGATCCAAGCCAACTCTCTTCTTTCATAACATGGGTTACGGATGGGGTCAGGGTATAGCTCAGGGGCAGAGTGCACCTGCCTTTGATCCTCTGCTTGAGAAAACAAACACAAAGTAGGGTATGGTGTCCATCTGAAGTTCCAGCTACTCGGCAGAAAAGGCAGAAAGATCACAGGTTCAAGGCCATCGATGTCATCCTGGACAAACTGAGAAATACAGCAAAGACCTTGTTAAAAAGATCACAGGTCTGTTTTTAAGGCCCTGTATCCCAGGCTGGCTTCAGACTCTATACGTAGCAGAGGGTGTTCTTGAACTCTTGATCCTCTACCTTCTAAGTGTTGAGGTTTCCGGCCTGCGCCCCCACACCTGGTTTATGTCATGCTTGGGATCAAACACAGAGTCTTGTGTGTACCAAGCAAGCACCTTACCACCCGAATCCCATCCCCAGCCCATATCCTCACCAGCTGCAAGTCCACCTTATTTGGAGAACTCCAAATAAGGCAGACTTCATTCACTGTCAACAGAGGCCATTGTATTGCAACAGAGTGATTATGTTGACGTCCGGGGGACACAGGTGAAGCTGGAAGATCTTCTGCCTCACCAGGGCTTTCCCAGCAGAGAGGAGAATGAACTTAGACAGGAAAGGGATCTCTGGTGTCGGCTGGCTATTACGCTTCCTCTCAGCTCACAGCTCCAACTGGAACCTCCCAGGGAGATGGATAGATAAGGACCCTGGCCAAGACTCCCTAAGAGAGAGAGTTGGTCCCCACGGCCACTGAGAACTGCTGAGTTCCATGGGAGGGAGTTAGGAGAAAGCCATCTCCTCTTCAACACCCTCTGTGCCTCCTCCTTTACCATCATGCCACACAGAAGACCCTTCCAGGCCATCCAGGATGCCCGCGAGAGGGCAGCTCCCAGGCAGAACATCTGCCCCTGGAGGGGCAGAGTCTATGGGGAGAAGGCGTTTCTTGAGAATTGGGCCTTCGTCCTTAAGTTTAGGAGAGCATGGAGGTAAAGCAGAGTCACTCGGCCACCAGACTGCTTTTGTGTTCATCAAGGGACTCCTTTATTAGAGGGTTATCCTGCTCATAATGGGTTATTTAGCAGCCCCCTTAGCCTTTACTTACTAACTAGTAGTACAGACTTCTGTCACTCACTTGTGACAATGAAAAGTGTCTCCAGACATCACTAAGTGTCCTTGAAGATCACCTTCCTCCCACATCAACACCCTCTTCCCAGTGAGAACCAAGTACCCAGGGCTGTTTTCCAGCCTAGCAGAGCATGAAAAGGAAGGCAAGGAGCTGGGCAACTCGCAGTGCAGGACAAAGCAAGGCAGGGCAGGGAGAGGAGGGGAGGCCTGCATCTCCAGAGAGATACCCAAGGCCAAGAAAGATCTGCCAACTGCAGCTGGGGGCCTAGCAGTCCTGGGAGATCCCAAGTCAAGAAGGTGCCTGGGTCCCAGGAAACTCCTGGCTGTAGAGGCCGAGGGATGACCTCTATAGGCAAGTGTTCAGAAGGAGTCCTGCAGCTATCTCAGGGGCTCTTGAAAAGCCCTGCAAAAGTGGAAGTCTGGAGGAGAGAAAAGAATGAGGAAGGGGAAAGCCATCTTTCCCTCTGCTTCAGGGGAAAGAAATGAAATTGGAAGACAATAGAACTTAGAGTTACAAATCTGCGTGATTAAATGAGGGCTGGGAAAAAATATGTCCATGCCATACTTGTGACTGACCTGTTATATATACATATATATATATATATATATATATATATATATATATATATGAGCCAGATGTGGTGGCATACACCTTTAATCCCGGCACTTGGGAGGCAGAGGCAGGTGGATCTCTGAGTTCGAGGCCAGCCTGGTCTGCAGAGTGAGTTCTAGGACAGACAGGGCAACACAGAGTACCCCGTCTTAAAAACATTTTTTGGCAGAACTTAAATTAAAGATTTCACAGTGAGATATTGTCAGTATTTTATAAGCCGTGACCCCCATGAGAAGGCTCACATATGAGGGCAGTGCATATGAAGGGAGACAGACACTCAAGGGATGAAGACACTACCAAGAGCTGGGAGGAGCCGGGAGAGTGGCTCGTGCTGTAACCTCAGCATGGGGGAGGGCTGCCATGAGTTCAAGGCCATTCTGAGGTGCTGAGTAAAACCCTTCTCAAAATTTAAGTGGGGGAGGACACACACAACAACAATGACGACGACGGGGGGGGGGGGGTTGGCAACTACTCCGCGGGTACCTGATGGCTCTGTCCCCTGAAGGCACCGGCACTCACATGCGTGGAACCACACAGATACACACACACTTCTCCACATAATGTATTTTTATTTTAAGTGGCGGTGGTGGTGAGGGAGATGTTGTCACCTGATCATGAGAAGTTCAGTCCATGGCACATTTAAAAGCTGGCAGAGGCAGTGCGTTCCTGCCATCCTAGTGCTGGGGGACAGAGGCAAAGGTACAAACATAAGCCTCAGTGTAGCAGGACATGAGGAGTTTCCCCTAGCGAACCCGGGGGCAGACATGAAGGGTGAACAGGAGTCTGCGAATGTGGGGAAGGACATGAAATATCGGGGCTAATACGGAGAATGTTGGAAAGTTGAAGAGAATGGGCAGACAGCAGAGGGAGCTAATGTGAGAGACCCTAATAACCAATGGCCTCTAGCCTAGACACTTAAAGTTTGAGGTGCCAGCAAAAAATATCAGGGCTGAGGCTCAGCCAATAGAATGCTTGCCTATTGTGTACAGAATCCTGAGTTCATTCACAGCCCCGAATAAAACAAGGCCTGGTGGCAAGTGCCTGTAATCTCAGTGCTCAGGAAGTAGACCTGGGAGGGTCAGGAGTCCAAGGTCATCCTCAGCTACATAGAGAGTTGGAGGCCAGCCTGGGCTACTTGAAATCTTGTCTCAAAGAAGAGAACCAGTAGTGTGTGTGTGTGTGTGTGTGTGTGTGTGTGTGTATGCGCGCGTGTGCGCACGCAAGCTGCCTCTTTCCTATTGAATTTATCCACAAGACAAGGATAAATACTTATCAGATGATGTAGATAAATACTTATCAGATCCCACAGGTGGAACCTCTTGCTAACTCTTGCTAAGACCATGAATATTCATAGAAGACAAACACATCCTCATTACAGAGTTTCATGTATTCCCAAGAGCTCTTGATTTAAGTCACATACAATCTGTGTACAGATACCCATGCGTCAGCTTAGAGACATGCTCCTATGAGCAGAGACACACTTAGAATTTAGTGATTGTGCCTTGAACGCTCCTTCACCTTGCCTCAAGGAACTTGACACCCTTTTGGTCCAGTAAACAAATAAGCCTCCTTCTATATACTGCCTATGGCACATCACACACACACACACACACACACACACACACACACACACACACACCACAATGGAAAAGGAATCAGTAATCTCTTTTTCATGTTTCAAATAGTCAGGTGAAGCTGCCTATTTACCTGGGTCTCCAGTCCACTGGCTCAAGCTCTGTCTTCATTTGGGGCTGACAGGAAGCACCGCCTGTGACAGCCGATTTGTTCTACAACGTTCCTAGAGCATCTCGTATGGAGCAGTTGCTCTGCCGGGTGCAGGGGCCTCCTTCCTCTCTAGTTTCGAGGACTCTGGCTTGGTAGACAGACGAAAGGGAGAGGAATAGCAAGAGTCAGAGCCAGGCATGGTGGTACATATCTGGAGTCCCAGCACAAGGATCAGGAGTTCAAGGCCATCCTCAGCTAAATAGTGAGTTCAGATTGTTTGAGCTATTAGGCCTTGTTTATAAAAATAAATAAAAAATAAAAATGGAGCAATCACAACAGCAACAAAGACAATAAGCCTTCAGAAAAAAAAACACAAAAGTTGTTTCAGAGGGACTGGAGAGGTGACTCAGCAGTTATGAGCACTTGCTGCTATTTCAAAGACCAGAGTTCAGTTCCCATCAATCACATGGAGGCTCACAATTTCCCATATAACACTAATTCTGGGGCATGAGAAACCCTCTTCTGCCCTCTGCAGGCACCAGGCATGCACATGGACACTTACATATATGCAAGCACTCACACATACACATAACATACACATTACACATAAGAGCATAAATCTTTAAAAATTGTCACAGAAGAGACTGCACTCTCACTACAACCCTGCAGCTGCCATTCACACTGTACCAGGGTGTTGCAGACCAAGAGACAGGAGTCGCCCTGGCTTCTTCCTACAGTAAGAACTTCAGTTTCCACCCCGTGCAAACAAGGAGTGACACCCAGGGAAATGAAATCCTTTAATCCCTTAATGGACCTGGGCTCAGGCTTCCCTGTCCAGAAGACTGGAGGTGGGAGCAGTCAGGGTAGGCGACTTGGCAGACACAGGACACCGCAAGAGTGTGGGAGTCTCTAGACCTTCAATGACGCAGGGCCGCACTGACTAACGGCCCCACTCAGTCACCAGTCACCAGCACACTGGCCTCAGAAGCCCCTTTAGGCTGCCTTGGAACAGCAGGGGTGCAGGCAGCCCAGGGCACAGAGCAGGCAGAGCTGTATAGCTCCCCATAGAGCTGGTGTGAGGAGAGCGACCTTGCCTACCTTCCCTGCAATCCCATAGCCCTGGTACAGCTGGAATCCCAGGCTTTTCTTCCAGGCTTATCTTTATTTTTAGAGCAGCTGTGAATATATAGAAAAGAAGTGAGAAGACAGCATAGAACTTCTGTATGTACCACCTACTCACACACACACACACACACACACACACACAGAGAGAGAGAGAGAGAGAGAGAGAGACTTATTGAGAACTCCCTATCATTAGGATGGCACATTTGTCATCATTTTTGCTTTGTTTTACAGTGTCTCATATAGTACAGGTTGTCTTGGAACTCATTACATAGCTGAGGAAGGCTTTGAACTCATGACCTTCCTGCCTTCACCTCCTGAGTAATGAGACTCCAGACTCGGGCCATGGCACCCAGTTCACATCTGTGATAATGAATGATTCAAACTTTGAAACATGTTTACTAACTGGAACTCACAGTTCATTCAGATGTTCTTTTGATGGAGCCTAATTCCATTTCCTGTCCCAAGATCCCTTCCAAGATATCAGTTAATTTAGTCATCATGTCTCCTTGGTGGCCTCCTGGCTGTGACGGTTTCTTAAACTTGCTGCCTCTGATGACCTTCCCCGGTTGAGATGTAGCAGAGCTGTCTCTATTAGAATCCACCAGAGAGCTCTCTCATCATTAGACTAGAAATACAGATTTAGAAGTGAAGAGCCTTTATATATGTATATCATAGAAGTGTACACTATTGGGTTAGAGAGATGACTCAATGGTTAACAGCAGGTATTGCTCTTACAGAAAACCTGAATTTGCTTCCACATTGCATGGCTCATAAGCACCTGTAATCCCAGGAGGTCTGATGCCCTCTTCTGGTCTCCATGGGCACTGCACACACACGTGCACACATGCACATGCATGTGCACACACATACACAAAACAAAGAGTGTAGGGGTTTTTGTTTTTGTTTTTTTGCTATAGATGGCCTTGATCACTTGATTTGCTGGCTGAGATGTCTGTCAGACTTTGCCACTGCAAGATCACTCTGTCCCCACTTTCCATAGCGTGTTCTTTGGAAAGAAGCCCCACTCAGCCTACATTGAGAGAACAGAGGTGTTCCCCTATTAATTTATTTGCTTTATATGTTTTTGGTTTTGGTTTTGGTTTGTTTTTTGAAACAGGATCTCTCTGTGTAACTCTGGCTATCCTGGAAGTCGCTCTGTAGAGCAGGCTGGTCCCAAACTCATAGAAATCTGCCAGCCTCTGCCTTCCAAGTGCTGAGATTAAAGGTGTGCACCACCATGCCCAGCCTGGTGTTCGCCTCCTTGAAGGGAGGATCCACACACACTGTTGGCACCTCTGTCTCCTCTCTGCTCGTTTACTCAGTCACCGGTGTGTCTTCATGCTTTCGTGGACATTTATCGTGTAGTTTGGGTTTTATTCCAATTCTGTTTTGATTTTTTGCTCCTATTCTTCCAGTTTTGACTGTTAAGCAGTCTCTTACCTGGTTCCCATGGCCTTTGATTCATCTTTATCAATGTGGGGACTTGGAGGAGTTTGAAGATGGGATCTTGGCAACTTCTTTACTTTCTGGCATTATAAGATGCTTGAGGCTCCATTAGAGTACTACTCAGCAGTAAAAAAAAAAAAAATGACTTCTCGAATTTTGCATGCAAATGGATGGAAATAGAAAACACTATCCCGAGTGAGGTGTCCCAGACCCAAAAAGATGAACATGGGATGTACTCACTCATTTTGTTTTCCTCCCCTGATTCTAGAATCTGCCATATTTTCAAGGAGCTGGGATTAGTTTATTGGAGAATGACACTAACGTGGATGTGCTCATTGCTAGCGGATCTACTTTTACCCCTCAGTTCTGGGGACCAAACCCAGGGCCTCATGCACATTTAGCACACCTCCTAGTGAGCTACACCCCAGCCCTGTCTGCTTTCCTTCATCAGTTACAGCAGGCCAAGGCAAGGTTTAGTCTGCCCAGTACATGGTCTTGTCTCTTGGGGATCAGTGCTTGGAATCAGGCTCCAAAGAGCCTTGAATTCCAGGCCTTGGAAGGGAAGTATGGAATGGGAAGATGGACTCAGTCTCCCAGCATGCTGAAGAAGCAGTCAGAGTGATCTTCCAGGCCAAGATGAAGGTATGGTGCTTCTGAGATGGCCACGGACATCCATCCAGTCAGAGAAGGCAAAAGGAGAGAGCCTGGGGGCTGGAGAGATGGCTCAGTGGTTAAGAGCACTGACTGCTCTTCCGGAGGTCCTGAGTTCAATTCCCAGCAACCACATGGTGGCTCTCAACCATCTGTAACGAGATCTGGCACCCTCTTCTGGCCTTCAGGCATGGAGGCTGAACACTGTGTACATAATAAATAAATCTAAAAAAAAAAAAAAAAAAGGAGAGAGCCTGAAGATAAGTGATCCCAGGAGAAAAACAGCAGGGCCCACAGGCATCCTAGGATGTGACATCAGGACCAAGGTGCTTGGCTGAGGATGCCTATTGATTGTGCATGAATCTATGTAAGGGGATGCTTTCTATTCCACCTGCCTGGTCCCAAATAACCGACTCAAAGGTTGAATATGAAATATAAATGCCCGGCCGAATTCTTACTCTTAAATTAACGCCTATTCTGGGTCTGGAGTGAAGACTAAGTGGTTAAGAGTGCTGGTTGCTCTTCCAGAAGACCTGGGTTCAATTCCCAGCACCCACATGGTAGCTTACAACTGCCTATAACTCTTCCTCCAGGGTATCCAACACTCTCACAGACATACATGGCAAAACACTAATACACATAAAATAAAAATAAATAAAAACAAATCATTTTTGAAAATTAACCCATATCCCTTTATTTATATCCTGCCACATGGTAGTGCCTTTCTTAGCATGGCATGTGCATCTCCTGCTCCCTCTACATCTACCTACAGACCCCTGATTCTGCCCTTCTCCTTCCCATCATCCTTAGTTTGGTCAACCCGCCTATACTTCCTGCCTGGCTACTGGCCAACCAGCGTTTTATTAAACCAATTTGAGTGACAAATCTTTACATTTACAAGATTATTCCACAGCATATCTATTTGAGAGACTGTCTATACTTTAAATTCTCTCTTCCTAAGTTTTCTTTTTTCATTGATGGAGATTTGTTTATACTAAACCAGTGCTGTACCACTGAGCTAAAGCCTCAGCCTCCCTACCCTATTTTTTTATTAACTTTAAAATTTTGAAGACAGGTCAGGCAGTGGCAGCACACACTTTTAATTTCAGCACTTGGGAGGCAGAGGCAGATAAGTCTCTTTGAGTTCAAGGCCAGGCTGGTTGACAGGGTCAGTTCCAGGACATCCAGAGAAATAGTGTCTTGAAAAACCAAACCTAACCAAACTAAAACAAAAAATGTAAGGACAGAGTCTTTTCGTTTTGTTTCCACTTGTTTGTTTTAAGACAGGGTCATGCTCTATGTAGACCAGTCTGGCCTCAAACTCACAGAGATCCACTACCTTTGCCTCAAAAGGCTTATTTGTTTATGTATTTATGTATATGAGTGCTTTGTCTGCATGTATACCTGCACACAGAAGAGGGCATCGGACCCATTATAGACAGTTGTGGGCTGCTATGTGGGAGTTGAACTCAGGACCTCTGGAAGAGTAGAGCAGGCAGTGTTCTTAGCTGCTGAACCATCTCTCCAGCCCTTTAAGCTAGGATCTTGTTCAGTACCCAAGCAGGCTCTTTGAACTTGTAATCCTCCTGCCTCAGTCTCAAAAGTAGTTGAGATTACAGGCCTATGCCACCAGGTCTGGGCTATGTGTGTATGTGTGTGCATGTGTGCATGCGTGCCTGTGAATGCATGTGTGTGTGTGTGTGTGTGTGTGTGCATGTGTGCCTATGAATGCGTGCGTGCGTGTGTGTGTGTGTGTGTGTGTGCGTGCATGTGTGCATGCGTGCCTGTGAATGCATGCGTGTGTGTGGTTTTAACAAATGGGATCTCTTGCATCCTGGGAAGGCATTCAACTCTTTGTAGGTATTGAACTCCCAGTCTTCCCTCTCCCCATTCTAGAGATTAGGAAGGCCATGGCACCTGGAGCCTCCAGCCTGCAGCTTTGTTTTTCTTAACACTTTCCAGGATTTTTTTCTGGGAAACAAGCCTTTTGGGGCTCCCTCACTGACTGAGAACCAACAACCTGCAGAGTTCAGGCACACAGCAGCTGTCCCCAGCAAGGCCTGATTCTATTTCCTCTTCTGGAGACATCCTATGGGAACAGGAACATAAATCAATAACAACTATTTGAGATAAATCTGTGCCAGAAGCCACCTCCGTAGGGGTTGGGTGATGGAGCGGGCACAGCAACCCACATGCTGAAGGTAGCTGAGGTTCAAAGAGGTCCCAGCTTCCTCTTAACCACACACAGTGAAGCAGGCTGGGGTAAACAACTAACCCAATTGCAGGTGAGTGAGTCCCAGCCTCCTGGGACTTGCAGTGAGAAAAGGCCTCCAGAAATGGTTCAGAGGGCAACATGAGAACCTGCATCCATCACACTCTGGTTGACCCCATCTCAACCTCACAAAGCCACCTGTTTTACAGGTAGAGGAAGCAGGGCTGAGGTCTCCAGAGGTTACTGACCCAACGTGACAAAGCTCATAAATGCTAGTTTCTGGATTCCAAGTATGAAGTCTCCAGGATGGGCTCTTGACTCCTCAGCAACAGCCCAGTCAGAGCTCGGGCATTCCCGGCTCACAACCATCTATAATGACATATGGTGCCCTCTTCTGGCCTGCAGACAATACTGTATGCATAATAAATAAATAAATCTAAGGGAAAAAAAGGAGAGAGAGAGAGCCTCTCGGAAAGACAGGAGGCAGGAGATCTGCTTGCCTAGGCAGGAAGGGGTAGATAGGGAGTGGACAGGGCTTGTCCCTTAAAGGGACAGGGTACCCAGGGGACAGGCAAGGCCGGCAGATTTACTTTTATAACAATCCCAACTAGTTATCCCTTTCATTGGTATGTTGTGATTGGTGGCTTAGACTAGATTGTTGGGGGCCTTGAACTGGGTAAAAATCCCCAGTAACCTTAAATTCTTAACAACATAGCAAATAAACAGCAGAACTAGACTCAAACCTGCACATAGCTGAGCAGGACGCAGCCTCCAGATGGGACCAGTGGGCAGCTGGTGACTTCCCGCACAAACCCACTCTCACCCCTTCTTCACAAGCCTGGTCAAATTTTACTGTCTCCATCGCTTTCTGGAGCCCCAGCTCCTGCGTAGCTAAGACCCACACCCACAAAGATGGGGTTTGGAAATGTCAAAATCTAGAGATGAAGAGAGGTGACTGAATCCTCCGTACCCACCGTTAAGTATGCTGAGCGTCTCTGCTCTGGTGACTCAAACACCAGGAAGTCACGGGGTGAGCCAGGTCTCAGGTGGAGAACAGGAAGCAGCAAGTAAAGTGTGGTCCCCAGGCGGAGAAGGAGGAGGACAAAGGAGCTGTATTTGGGGCCACAAGGAAGCCCCATAGACAGGGTACAGACGAGTGCGACAGCACTTGCTAAACAAGAGTTATGTCGGCTCTGAGCCCTCTAGTCTGGAAGCCTGAGATGGAGGGGCCACAGGCGGGCTTCTTCTGAGGTCTTGCTTACCTTGCTGATGGCTGTCTGCCCTTTTATCTCCTGGGTCTAATCTCTTTTTCTTTTAGGACAGGATTCAGGCCCATGAAGTAACCTTATCATCAGCCCCCATCCCCTTTGAAGCAGGTTCTTGCTTTATTGCTCAAACAGTCTCAAACCTATTTTAACAGGAGGGGATACTTTTGTTACTTTTTTTTAATTTCTCTTAAAGATTTTATTTTTCCCCATGTGTCTGTGCAGGGGGTCCAGGGGGACAGGACAATGGAGGCCAGGAGAAGGTATTGGATCCCCTGGAGCTAGAGCTATAGGCTGCTGGGGCATCCAGTGCTGCTGCTGGGAAGGGAACAGCACTCTTATCCTGTGGGCCATCTCTCCAGTCCCTCCTCATTTTATTTTATTTTTCAGAAAGGATCTGTTATAGCCCATGCTGGCCAAGGGTGACTTTGAACTCCTGCCTCTACCCGCCAAGTGCTAGGATTACAGGTCTGCACCACCACAACCAGTTTATATGGTGCTGGGAATCGAACTCAGGACTTTGGGGCATCAGGCTTCACATGCTAGTTAGGCAAGCACTCTACCAACTGAGCTACAACCCCAGCCCCCAGAATGAATGCTAACATTACCCTCTCTCTTTCCCCCTTCTGTATGAGGGGTTGAATTTAGGGTACCCTATGTGTTATGCAAGCATACTACCACTGAGATACATCCTTAGCCCCAGGCCTGCCTTTAGCAGTTGCAAACCCCAGGGCAAGAACAGACATGGGGACCCACGCACCGTATGCGTAAATATTAAATGTTAGAAATTAAATTGACAAAGTGTTAAGTAAAATATGCACTATTCGCCTACCTTGACAAATGTACCTTCGCTTCAATCTGGCAGGCCAGATTTCAGTTTCGGATCTCAGGCTCGCGGGGATTCTGTGCCATCCCACAGCCTGCCCCCTCCCCTCCTGTTCCCAGCTTACTCTGAAAAGGTCCCTTGAGCACACAAGTTTGGAAACTTTGACCTGCTTTTCCAGGTTCTACCCATGTTGCCTTCAGCCTGGAGGGGCCCAAGGAAGGTGGACCAAGGAAGGAGTCCACATGGTTTCTCCAAGCAGGCCACGGCTGTGTGGATAAGAAATCAGAAAGGTCCAGGTACTCAGACTGTAGGCTAGGAGGGAGACAACTGCTGGTGGACAGGAACCTGGGCTGCAGCATCTCTG
This sequence comes from Microtus oregoni, assembly GCF_018167655.1. Lineage (NCBI taxonomy): Eukaryota > Metazoa > Chordata > Mammalia > Rodentia > Cricetidae > Microtus > Microtus oregoni. The sequence goes on along the minus strand of NW_024543074.1, from coordinate 22,857,955 downwards.
TCCCTTAAGGAGAGGTCACTGGAGCAGAGGCTGAGCTGGATTCTGTGAAACACGAGACCAGCATCGGGGGCTCCTTTGACCCAAAGCTCAGGTCGGTACTGATAAAACAGCCTGCCCTCCTTGGGGAAAACACAGAGAGCTTGGGCAGGACAGCGCTTAGCATAGCAGCCTGCTGAGGGAGCCAGGCTGTGCAGGCAACAGGAAGCCGCAAAGCCACAAACCCTACCCATGGCAACCGGGGCCAAAGGGGAAAAACCTGATCCTGCACAGCTCTCAGCCACTTACCTCGGGGAGAAAGTGTCAACAAGGAAGCCAACAACGACCATGAAAATACCCACCAGCTCCCCTGAGGGTCAGTGAACTTGGGAAGCCTACTGTGTTTTGAAAGAAGCCACAGAGCTCCGTTGGGGGGGGGGGGGGCACTCAGTGGCAGGGAGCATGCTGAGCGCATGGATCCCAACTCCTCACCACCACTGCCCCCACACACATGCCCACAGACAGACAGACAAACATAGAGATATGTAGATCTGGAACAGTGGGTTCCAGGAACACTTACTTGATTAACATGAAAAGTTTGAACAAGTCACTTTGAGTCTGTGCTTGTTTCTGTCTCTCAGACAGGGACACACCGACAGGTACATCCCTCACAGAGACGACACCAAGTCCCATTATCCTACATGTTCATTCATGTATATATAGCATTTCAGCTGTGCCAGGAGCTGGGCTCTGCAGGGAGAACACAGCTAAACACGCCACAGGCTCTGACCTCAAGGAACCAGGCCGGGCAGAGGAGGCACGCAAGCAAGGTTCTCTGAGAGTTGCCCATTGCCCACTGCCCTTCTTCATGGTGGGAATTATTTATAAGACAAATAAATGGGAGCTAAGGCCAAGCTGATTCAGCTGGAGTCTTACCGTGTTGCAACTGTCGGCTCAGCTGAGCCTCTCTCCTCAGCCTCCTGAGCAGCTGTGATAACGGGTGCCGCCCACCCCAGCTAGATCTTTCCGAATTTCTACTTAACTAGTGTGGGGGGAGAGGGACTCAGAAGACAATTTTTGGGAATTGGTTTTCTCTGATCATCACGTGGGTTCCAAGGACTAAACTTGTGTGGTAAGGCTCGGTCGCAGGACACTACAGAATGCCAGTGTCAGCCTCCTGCCACTGCTGATGCGGGAGCCATGTCTCTGCTCTTAACACCTGGCTGCTGTCAGGAAGCCAGGATGAAGAAATGAGTTAGAAGACAGGTTAGAAGGACAAAAGAGAGAGCAGGAACCATCACTAGATCCACCTTCAATAAACAGGCTCACGTGTAAACCAGGCTGGCCTTGATCTCTATACGTCATTGAGGCTAACCTTGAACTCCTCCTCCTGCCTCCACCTCCCAAGTGCTAAGGTTATAGCTGTTAAGATTTATTTCTCTCGAGGGGTTGGAGAGATGGCTCAGCAGTTAGAAGCACTTGCTGCTTCTGCGGAAGACCTGGGTTCAGTTCCCAGCATCCATGTTGCACAACTCACAGCTGCCTGTAATCCCAGCAGAGAGAGGACCTGACACATGTGGCTTCTTAGCACACCTACACACACACGCAACCTACATACACACGCAACCTACACACACGCGCACACTACACACACGGGCACACCTACACACATGCGCACACCTACACACACGCAACCTACACACACACCTACACACACGCAACCTACACACACACGCACACCTACACACACGCAACCTACACACACGCAACCTACACACACACGCAACCTACACACACACGCAACCTACACACACACACGCAACCTACACACACACGCAACCTACACACACACGCAACCTACACACACGCAACCTACACACACACACACACACGCACACCTACACACACACGCAACCTACACACACACACGCACACTACACACACGTGCACACCTACACACATGCGCACACCTACACACACGCACACCTACACACAACGCAACCTACACACACACACGCAACCTACACACGCGCACACCTACACACACATGTGCACACCTATACACACGTGCACACCTACACACACACACCTATACACACACGCAACCTACACACACGCACACCTACACACACGTGCACACCTACACACACATGTGCACACCTATACACACGTGCACAACTACACACACACCTACACACACACGCAACCTACACACACGCACACCTACACACACGCGCACACCTACACACACATGTGCACACCTATACACACGCGCACACCTACACACACGCACACCTATACACACACGCAACCTACACACACGCATACCTACACACACGCGCACACCTACACACACATGTGCACACCTATACACACGCGCACACCTACACACACGCACACCTATACACACACAACCTACACACACATGCAACCTACACACACACGCAACCTACACACACACGCACACCTACACACACATGCACACCTACACACACATGCAACCTACACACACACCTACACACACGCACACCTACACACACGTGCACAGCTACACACACGCACACACCTACACACACACGCATACCTACACACACGCACACCTACACACACACGCACACCCACACACACGCACACCTACACATACACGCAACCTACACACACACGCATACCTACACACACACCTACACACACACACGCACAATGCTCCCTTGCTCCCCACCCCTCTGGCATGAAAACTTAAATCTGGGTGTATCTCAAAGGTTGGGTTCCCAAAGAGTCTCTCCCATTTGGAGCATTGGCTTGTCCTCGGGCTAACGCTCATCACATGGAAGATGTTGGCCATGACCTGGCCCCATATCCACACACAACAGGGCCTGGCACCTTCCAGGGACCTCCAGCCGAGGCCTGGAGTGGGTCCTAAATTTCTTCTATGAGGCAAATAACTAGGGTTGTCACAGTGGCCCTGCTGGATTCCACCCTGAGGTCAGGAAACAGATGGTCTTTGCAGCAGGTACCCAAACCAGACTACTGCACTCTGCAGCAGGAGAACAGGGGGATGAAGAGGAGTGGCCATTGCAGTAGACTGTCCCCTCCACCCCTAGCTCTGCCACTTACCTCCATGTGCCGAAGACTTTTTACCTGGACTTTTTAATTTTTTTTTTCTGAGATGGGGTTTCTCTGTGTATAGCCATGGGTATCTTAAAATTCACACTGTAGGGGCTGGAGAGATGGCTCAGAGGTTAAGAGTACTGACTGCTCTTCCAGAGGTCCTGAGTTCAAATCCCAGCAACTACATGGTGGCTCACAACCATCTGTAATGAGATCTGGCCTGCAGGCATACATGGAGGCTGAACACTGTGTATATAATAAATAAATAAATAATCTTTAAAAAAAAAACTCACACTGTAGACCAAGTTGGCCTCAAACTCACAGAAATCCACCTGCCTCTGCCTCCTGAGGGCTGGGTGAACACTTCCAAAATTTTTTTGTTTGTTTTATGTATCTGTGTATTTAGCCTACATATACATCTGTGTACCACATGCATAGTTAACAGGTAGTTGTGAGCCGCCAGGTAGGTGCTAGGAATCGAAGCTGGGTCATCTGGAATAACAGCACTCTTAACTACCAAGACATCTCTCCAGCCCCTCACCTCTATCTTGCGTGAGTCGGGCAGTGGTGGCGCATGCCTTTAATTCCAGCACTCAGGAGGCAGAGGCAGGCGGATCTCTGGGAGTTAGAGACCAGCCTGGTCTACAAGAGCTAGTTCCAGGACAGGCTCCAAAGCCACAGAGAAACCCTGTCTCGAAAAACCAAAAAAAAAAAAAAAAAAACAAAAAAAAACAGGAAAAACAAAAAACAAACAAAAAAACAATCCCTATCTTGAGTGGAACATATGGGGCCTGCCAAAGCAAGCCAGACTCACTGGAAATTGAACCATTTCCTGGCACTGGTGGATAATCTCTAGCTGCGTCTTGGTGTCTCAGTTGGGATCACTCTGGGCATGTTTTGACAGCACTACCCAGAGTTCTCTGGGAGGATTGCACTTTGGCTGTGCAGAAGTACCTGACAGGGCAGTGGCCTTTTGTAATCTGTCCCATCTCTGGGCTCACTCATTCTTTCTTTTCTACTAGTATTTCCTGGGATTTCCTCCCGAGTAAACTCTTTCCACTCAATTTCTTGCCTTGATGCTTGTTTGGGAGCGGGGGTGGATCTCAAATTGACACAGTAAGCAACCCAGTAACTGATGCAGCCTGTTCCGGTGAATCTGTGCAGTGGGCAGTTAGGCTGGACGCTGGATGTGGGATAAGTGGGTGATGTGAGCTCCAGGCTAAGGACAGAACATTGAATCTCTGTGAGTTCGAGGCCAGCCTGGTCTACAAGAGCTAGTTCCAGGACAGGCACCAAAGCTACAGAGAAACCCTGTCTCGAATAAAGAAAAACAACAACAATAACAACAAAACCACTGGAAATCCACAGCACAGAGAGTGGTGTAAACTTATGAGGAGACTGGGATGGCTTGGAAAACTGTGCTGGGCACAGGAGTCCACACCTGTAATCCCAGCTGAAAGAAGACTGGTGCAGGAGGATTTTGCGAGTTTGAGGCCTTCCTGGGCTACATAGATAGTTCCATATAGGCGGAGTTTCTCTGTGTCTCAGCAGCCGATCCCAAATCATCATTCAGAGACTTAATATTAATTATAAATGCTCAGTTGATAGCTTATGTTTATTTTTAGCTAGTTCTTATAACTCAAATGAACTCATATTTCTTATCCTCTGCCACGTGGCTTGCTACCTTTTCTCAGTACGGTAAATTCATCTCCCTCCAATCTCCTCACGATTCTTCCTGACTCCACTCCCTTCTTCCCAGCATTCCTCTGCTCCGAAATCCTGCCTAGTTATCAGGACGTCAGCTCTTTATCAACCAATGACAGTAATACATATTCAGATTGTATGAAAAGACTGTCCCACAGCAGTTCCACGTGGGGTAATAAGGAAATCTTGTCTTTAAAAACTGAGGGGGAGGAGACAAGAAAAAAAAATATAGGAACGACCTCAAGAACTGAAGAAGCCCAGGGTTTGGTGACAGGGAAGAGAGGGCTATCCTGAGTAGACAATGCTGCTCAGGGCTGATTGTCTCCCCAGCCCCAGGCTTGCTCTCCAGAGTGGCACTAATCACGGGTGCCAAAAACTCTGAGGTGGGGCCAGTGTGAAGCCTTTAGCTTCCCCCAAGAGGCTTGTGAGAAGCCAGTTCCTTCCCTTTTCTCTTCCTCTCCCCATCCATAAGGGGAGATTTTTACCCACCTTGGGCTTGCACCACAATAGGACGTCTCCCCACCGGCCCAGAACAATGTATCTACTGATTCTGGGCCAAAACCTCTGAAACCTATTTTGCTGTTTTGAGACAAGGTGTCATTCCTTAGTCTGGGATGGCCTGGCACATATTATGTAGCCCAGGCTGGCCTCAAACTTGTGGAAATCCTCCTACCTCAGCTTTCCAATGCTGAGATGTTTGTTTTTGAGTAAAGATGGAGATCTGTAAGCAAACTCCAGACACAGCTAGCAGTGGTCAGCTGCAAGCAAAGGATAGCTGTGGTTTATCTCTACACGCCTCTTTTCCCATGCCATTTACTTAGCGTGTGTGCCTGCATATGTGCGCAAATACAGGAATGTAGGAGGAGGTCCAAGGCCAACTTTCTAGTCTGTGCCCTCCTTCTACCATGTGAGTCCCGGGATGGAATTCCACTTGCCAGACTCCGTGCTCAGTGCCTTCACTGCTGAGCCACCCCACCAGCCCCCTGCTTCTTAAGGACAGAACCAGACAGGCAAGAGGCAGAGGCTGAATGCTCACATATGAGGGAGTTTGCCAGGTTGGCTGGAGGGCCCTTTGCAGAGCAGCGCATCCCTGAGCCCGGTGCAAGTGCACAGATCAGTTCTAATAACTGGCATTCACTGAGTGCTAAGTCCATAGATAGGATGCAATCCCATCAAAATCTCAGCAGGCTACCTAAAAATAATGAAAAGCCTGGCAGTGGTGGTGCACACCTTTAATTCCAGAGGCAGAAGCAGACAGATCTCTCTGAGTTCAAGGCCAGCCTGGTCTACAGAGTGAGTTCCAGGGCAGGCTCCAAAGCTACAGAGGAACAACAAAAAACAAAACAGAAACCCAATGAAAAAAGACAAGAAGATTTGAAATGTATATACAAGAACAAGAGAGTTATGAGAATCAAAATAATATTAAAAATGAACCTTATTGGAATATTTGGACTATGTGAGATCAAGACTTAATTATAGGGGCTGGAGAGATGGCTCAGTACCTAGGAGCACTGCTGCTCTTCTAGAGGACACAGGTTTGACTCCCAGCACCCACATGGTGGGTTACAACCTTCTGTAACTCCAGTTTCAGGAGGCCTGACATCCTTTTCTGGCCTCCATGGGCACCAGGCATACATAGATATATATAAAGAAAGGTAAGATACCCATACACATAAAGATAATAAAATAAAAAATACTAATTACAAAGCTATATTATCTAGACAGTGTGATATTAATACAAGTACAGTCATATGGAACAAGAAATATAATAGAGGGTCCAGAAATAGTCGTATATGTATGTGTGTGTATATATATACATATATGTATATATACATATATACACACACATACATAGGTTTCTAAAAATGTTCTGAGTTAAGCTAGGCATGGTTCCTGTAATCCTAGCACTTGGGAGGCTGAGGCAGGAGGAGGATTGTGAGTTGGAGGCTAGCCTGGGCTATATAGCAAGACCTTTTCTCAAAAAAAAAAAAAGTATTGAATGAAGTCCATGAAGAAAAGAATGTCTTCTTGATGGGAGTTTGGGGAACAACTGGAAATTTATTTGTTGATCTCTATCTAACTTTGCTCACAAATTAATTTGAGATGGGTTTTGAACCTAACCTTAAGACTCAAGGAAACATAGCTTCTTTTTTTTTTTTTCCTCTGGGGAGGAGCTCGAGACAGGGTGTGAGGACTTGACTTTGCAAACTCCATTTTAAAGAAGGGGCTTCATCTTAAGCCATATAATAGCTGGGGTGGGCGATCTCAGCTGCAGAAATGTGCTGCCACAGCAGAAACATGAAACTCACTCTGTAGACCAGGCTGTTCTTGAACTCAGAGAAGTTTAAAATTTTAAACTCACCTTTAAATAAAGCAAGCAAGGAAGATAGGGCTGAGAGTAGGAGGGGACATGAAGGTAGGAAGCCCCGGGTCCGTGCGTATAAGGCAAGCACTCCAACAAATGAGCTACATCACAGACGTGACACAGATTATTCATGACAAGAACGTCAACAAAACCACCCAGACCGAAGGGGAAGAGTCTAATGGCCTCCTTCTGTGGGAATGCTGAGATTCCAGAAGCGCTTATGAGATAAGAAATATTATGGCAATCATACTTGGGTTTGGTTGTTGTGGTTTTAGACAGTGTCCCCTGTAATCTGGCTGGCCTCAGAGTCAGATTGAAGCCAAGGATGATCTTGACTTTCCTCATTTATCCTCACCTCCCGAGTGCTGGGATTAGAGGCGAGTGCCACCCTGCCCAGTATATGGGGTGCTGGTGATCAAACACAGGACTTGATGTATGTTAGGCAAGCATGGTGCCATCTAAGCTACACCTCAGGCTTTTGGCAATCATATTTGGATAATATATCCTGTGGTGGCTAAACCTGAAAGAAAAGTAAGCAACAGATCATATCAGGCTTTCGAATTATATTAATGAGCTTGGTCTTCCTAAAACTGTGGTGCTGGGTTGATGGGACACATGGGTCTCCCACTTGCTGTTTAAGCATCCTACCATTGAACTATATTCCCCAGCCTGCTAGTATAGTCTTGATAAGAATTGCCATGGGGTGGGGGGGGGTGCTGAGGAGGTGGCTAGCAGCTTGCAGCACTTGATGCTCTTGCAGAGGACCCAATCCGGGTTCCCAGCACCACAGCTCACAGACATCTTTAACTCCGTTCCTGGGGTTCTGGTGTGCCCTTCTTACCTCTGAGACAGCACAGGAGTGAAGGAGATATAACCATCTCTACTTGGTCTTGCCCTGTGTACTCTGGCTCACAGCAAAGCTCCAGTAAATTAAAAACACATGCATACAACATAAAACGCATGCATACAACATGAAACGCATGCATACAACATAAAACACATGCATACAAGCTCAACAAGAGGTACACATACACTCAGGTGAAATATACACAAAATAAACATTAATTAATAAATTCTCTTTTTAAAGAAAACAAATTTGTTTTGTTTGTTTTTCAAAACAGGGTTTCTCTGTGTATTAGTCCTGGCTGTCCTGGAACTCACAGAGAACCGCCTGCCTCTGCCTCCCGAGTACTGGGATTTTAATGCCACCACTGCCTGACAGAAAACCAATTTTATGAGGTTCCAGGACTGGTGTCTCATACCTGTAATCCTAGTTACTGGGAGGCTAACGCAGGAAAACCGTGAGTTCCAGGCCTGCTGGGATACAGTGAGAGTTTCAGACCACCCTGGACAATTTATTAAAGTGTGTATGGGGGGGGGTGTGCAGATAGCAATAGCTCATGCCTGTAATCCCAGTCCTTGGGAGCAGGTACAAGAGAATGAGGAATTAATTCCAGGTCAGCCAGCTCGAACTTTATGAGACCGTGTCCAAAACAGATAAAATTTCTCTTTTGATAAATAAAATAAGAAAATAGAAAAAGAGAAAAAAAGGGCTGTCATTTAAAATGGCACAGAAGTGACTAAGATATATCACTGTCAGCCCAAGCATGAACAACCTCTATCCTGCTTCGCACTGGTCACCTTGATTTACCAGGTCTCAAACAAATCGAAACACGCATGCGTAAGGCTAGGGGCGCAGGCGGCCCCTAGCGGCGACTTCGTAGTTGAGCTTGCGACTAGGAGCGGTCGCCATGGAGACGCGTGGCCAGGCGAGCAGTGAGCGCCTGGAGCCCGCCTGGCGCGGGTCCTCGGCTGTTCCCGGCGCAGGTCGCGGTCCCGCGGGGCGGGCGGATGGCCGGCCGTGGTGGGACCGGAGCGGCGGAGTACGGCGAGGAGGGAGAGGACGACGACGAGGAGGAGGCGCGGGAAGGAGGCGCTGAGGGCTCCCCGAGTTCCAAGCTGCCCCCCATCGTGGGCACCACCTCGGATCTGGCCAAACGGAAGGTGAAGAAGAAAAAGAAGAAGAAAAAGACCAAAGGTTCGGGCAAGGGCGACGGTAAGAGGAGCAGCTAGCGAGGCTGCTTCGGCTCTTGGACCTGAGATTCCTCATACAGATGCCCCTTCTACCTGGAAGTCACCTCAGGCCAGAAACAGACACCACACCCCGACAGTGACACAGGACACTTTGGGGCAGCCCAGAGATGCCCAGCCCTACCCATAAGACTATGCCCACCACCACAGAGACCCCTTAATCACAAAGGAAGTCTCTACCAATTTTAGTCCCAATATATCCAAAGACCCCCTCCACCGAGAACCCTCAATATCTAAGGATCTTCCACCCCACACAGATACCCCCACAGATACCGACCCCAAGAACCTTACACCTAATTTATGTATACCCACCTCCTTTCAACTTCCTAGCTCCTCAGGCAAACACACCCTTCCAGACTTCTCAAAGAGACTAGCCCAGAAGCAAAGGTATTAGTTGATACTCCCACAGAGGAACAGACAGACTTCAGGCTCTCTCCCCTCTAGTAGGAATCAGCCCCGTGTAACTAGACGTAGACAGACTCTTCCGTGAATGGACTCCACCAAGGGACAGCTATATAGTGTGGAAACTCATGGCCGACCCTTCTCATCCTGCCATCACCACCCACACTTTGTTGTTTTGGTTTTGGATTTCCAAGACAGTGTTTCTCTTTGGAGCTGTGACTGTCCTGGAACTTGCTCTGTAGACCAAGCTGGGCTTGAGCTCAGAGATCTGCCTACCAAATTCTGGGATTAAAAGCGGCGTGTACCGCCGCCACCACCACCTAACATCACTAACACTCTTTACACTGCCTTCTTATAGCAATTTGACACTATTCAACTAATCTAAAGTATGGTGGCACCTTCATGCATACACATGTAGGCTGCACACATGTGGATTTGGTTAGGTACTTACGTAGATGCATAGATGCCAACACAAATTGCACAACTAGATACTAGACACGTTCATGCATAGATACACCCATATATCATACCCATGCAGGTACTCTAGACACTCACATGCATAGATATCCATATATCATACTCATACAGGTACTCTAGACACACACATAGATATACCCATCTATCATACCCATGCAGGTACTCTAGACGCTCACACGAATAGATATACCCGTATATCATACCCATGCAGGTACTCTAGACGCTCACAGGCATAGATACTGTTTAGGTGAAAGCCCCACCTCGGTACCACCTCTCTCTCTCTTGCCAGTCCCGCCCTGGAGTAACCCCACCTAGCTGTGGCTCCTTCCCCTGAGATGTTCAAGATCACACCTACAGGGTAGTTAAGACCCTGCCCATAGACCAGCCACGTGATTTCTCTCCTGCTTTCTTCCCCGAGAGTCACCCAGGAATTGCTTTGCTCAGATTAAGTCTAGTTTTATTAATTCGGCTGGATTTGGTTTATTGCATAGGTGGAAAAAACCACAACTGGGAATATCCAAAAATACTTAGCAGATACCCCCCTCCAAAACATTATACCCACACAGGTGTGCTAGGCACTTACATTCATAGACATGCACAAATATCACACCCACAACAGGTAACTCTAGTCTTGCTCACCAAGACCTTCACCTGTGAACACGTACACCAGCCTTCCAGGAACCCAGAGTCCCTGCCTCTCCCTAAGTTCAATCATAGAACCCCCAGATATTCTAGCAAAGACACCAAGTGCCCACTCTAATGAAGAATGCGGCGGTGAAACAGGATGACTCCACCCGGCAGTGATGTGACGCCGGTGTCACCTGTGTGGCTTTGGCCAGCAGGAAGTGGCCCTAACTTCTGGCATGGCTAGACATGGGCTCAGGTGTTGGGCATTGGCTGCACATGCAGTGTGGGTAGTGGAAGGGACTACAGGCTTCCCACAGTGCTGTGGTTTGGGGAAGGGGCAATGGGGGTTATGGTGACTTCTGCAGGCAGAATGGAGCTAAAGGGAGGAAAAGGCAATGGATTCCCGGTGTACCAGCAAAACACGGAGTAGTTCGCTTTGTCTTTTTGGTGCAACTTTTGACTGTGGAAATCAAACTGTTAGCAGGGGCCAGCAGATAGTTTTCAGAGAATAGGAGGGTGAGGAAATGTCAAGACTGAATCGTATTATTATTATTATTATTATTATTATTATTACCACCTTAATCCTCCCACAACTTGCCTTTCTTGAGGAGATATAAACGAAAGAGGAGCTGATGAAAAATTAGCATTTAGGGCTGGAGAGATGGCTCAGAGGTTAAGAGCATTGCCTGCTCTTCCAAAGGTCCTGAGTTCAATTCCCAGTAACCATATGGTGGCTCACAACCATCTGTAATGAGGTATGGGGCCCTCTTCTGGCCTGCAGGCATACACAGACAGAATATTGTATACTAAATAAATAAATCTTTAAAAAAAATTAGCATTTATAGCATTTACAAGCAATTCTGCAGTGCTAGAGATGTGAACAGAGAAAAAGGGAGGGGAAGGGAGAAGAAAGGAGAGGGAAAGGGAGGGAAGGGAAGAAAGGAACGTGCAAAGGTACATAAGTGAACCTGGGCTCTTTTTTTTTTTTTTTTTGGTTTTTCGAGACAGGGTTTCTCTGTGGTATTGGAGCCTGTCCTGGAACTAACTCTTGTAGACCAGGCTGGCCTCGAACTCACAGAGATCCACCTGTCTCTGCCTCCCGAGTGCTGGGATTAAAGGCGTGCGCCACCACCGCCCGGCCCCTGGGCTCTTTGTAGCTCAGTTGATAGAAGGTTTGCCTAGCACCCACAGAGCCCTGGAGTCCATCACACCAGAAACCAGGGGTACTGGTTTATGCTTGGAGTTCTATCATTGGGAGTTGCAGGCAGAAGTTCAAGCTCATCCTAGGCTATTTAGGGAGCTTGAAGCCAGCCTGGAGATATGTGAGAATCCATCTCAAAAAAAGAGAGAAAAAAAAAATCCAGGCAGTGGTGCCTCAGGCCTTTAACCCCAGCACTCAGGAGGCAGAGACAGGCAGATCTCTGTGAGTTCAAGGTGGTCAACCTGGTCTGCAGAGCGAGTTCCAAGGATAGCCAGAACTGTTACACAGAGAAACCCTATCTTGAAAAACCAGGGGGGAAAAAGAAGAGGGGGGGAAAAAGGAAAAGAAAAAAGAGGGGCTGGAGAGATGGCTCCATGGTTAAGAATACTTGTTCCTTCAGAGACCCAGGTTCAATTCTCAGCACCCACATGGTGGTTCACAACCGTTTGTAACTCCAGTTCCAAGGGATCTGATGCCCTCTTCTGACTTTTCTGGGCACCAGAATGCACATGGTGCACAAACAACATTCAAGCAAAGCACTTATATACAAAAAGTAAATAAATCTTTTAAAACACTTTAAGGAAAATAAAGAGCATTTCCTGGTTCCATACACTACTGATTACAATATTTGTAATTTCCCCCGTGTCCCCTCCATTCCCCCCCCCTTACTACAGTGTGTGGACGGGTGTAGAGTCACAGACGTGGGAAGAGTATTTGGTGTGCAGGTATGAGGTTAAGTTGAGGGATAGCAGATGCAGTAAGAACAGGACACCAGGAGTCATACGGGCCTTCAGATCTGGCTTCTCCTTTTGTCGCTTGACACTAACGGTTAATGAAACTTTGGGGTCTCTTTAGAGTCTCTTGGTTCCCTGGTTGGGGTGTAGGTCGTGGCAGAGCTTATGTTTAGCATGCACAAGGCGTGAGTGCACCCACAAAAAGAAAAAGGTGCCTCTGGCACTAAAATACCTTGATGAAAGCATCCAGGCAGTGGCGATGTCCCAGGTTCCTGCCATCTGAACCCTGGCTAAGGGCAGGCCCCGTCCCTTACATCACTGGTTCATTAGGCATTCTAGCGGGCACAAGGGCATTCTAGCAGGCACAAACATTTGTCTCCTCACCTCCTCAGCAGATAAACATCACAGTCGAGGTCGGAAGAGTCAGCCGCTTTCTTCATCTTTCCATGACATCTTAAATCCCCACAAAGATCATGGCTCAAGAGCAGAGCCCAGAGATAAAGAGGAAAGTCGGCACGGCCTTCCCTATTCGTGCAGCATGAGTCACCCCTACTTTACCGAAATAGAAGAGAGCCTTTCGAACCAGATCAATGAGAGTCTGCGTTGGGATGGGGTTCTGACCGACCCCGAGGCAGAAAAGGAAAGGATCCGCATCTACAAGATGAACCGGAGGAAGCGGTACCGGCTCGTGGCCCTCAAGGGCTTCCACTCGGATCCCAGCATGGAGGAGAGCGTGGAGAACCTGCCCTACCTCTCAGACAAAGACTGTGGTCTGAGCAGCAAACAGCCCAGCTCCAAGGGTGACCACGTGCATAGCTACTTTGAGGCCACAAAGCTCTTGCACCCCGAATTAGCCACCACTGCAGCAGAGTGACATCAGTCCACCCCGCTACCATGCTCCTCCTTGCCACACGTTTATATGTTTAAAAAGAATCATAATAAAAAGAAATGAGACCAGAACCCAAAGTAAGCCTATGCTTGTAGTGTGGGGTTGGTGCCCAGGTACCAAGGAGTCACCATCCCTATTCGAAAGGTACCCCTGGGACTGAAGAGATGGCTCAGCGGTTAGGATGGTACTGCTTTTCCAGAGAACCTGAGTTCTATTCCCAGCACCCACATCAGGCTGCTCACAACCCTCAGCAGCAGGGGAATTTGATGCTTCTGGCCTCCTTCATAAGCAGGTACACACACACACACACACACACACACACACACACACACACAGACACACACGGTTAAAATGGTAAAAATTTAATTTTAAAGGTAAGCATTCCTTTTGTGAGCACAGTGCTGTGCCTATCGGAATTTCCTTTTTCTTAAGTAAGCTGTCATCTCTGTAATTTAATTTCTCAACACTTTGACGTTTGTAAGTTGTTCAGAAAAAAAAAACAGAGTATGTGTAGCTGCATATATCCTGAATCATAAGCTGATCCTGAATAAAAGTCCTACAGAGTGCGCATCCACAGGTCTATGCAGCCCAGTTTGGCATTAAACTCCTGATCCTCCTGCCTCCCAAGGGCTGGATTTCTCATGCAGCTCCATACTCAGCTGGAGGTCTTTTTCTTTTAACTAAATACACTACTTGCTCTTCTGTGTTGTTTAAAATTTGGGTGCTAGGGGCCTAGGTCTTCCAGAGGACCCAGATTCAATCCCCAGCACCCACATGGGTGCTCACAACTCTTTGTAACTCTAGTTTCAGGAGATCTAATGCCCTTTTCTGGTCTCCACAGATACCAGGTATGTGCGTGGTACACATACATACAGGCAAAACATACACACACATAAAATAATAAGCAGATAAATCTTAAGTAAAGCAGGGGGGGGGCTGGAGAGATGGCTCAGTGGTTAAGAGCATTGCCTGTTCTTCCAAAGGTCCTGAGTTCAATTCCCAGCAACCACATGGTGGCTCACAACCATCTGTAATGAGGTCTGGTGCCCTCTTCTGGCCTGCAGACATACACACAGACCGGATATTGTATACATAATAAATAAATAAAATATTAAAAAAAAAAGAGTAAAGCAGGGGGCCGGAGAGATGGCTCAGTGGTTAAGAGCATTTGTTCTTACAGAGGACCTGGGCTTGATTCCCAGCACCCACATGATCGCTCACAACTGTGTGTACTCCCAGTTCCGGGGGATTCAACGACAACTTCTGACCTCCTCAGGTATTAGCTTGTGGTGCGCAGATTTATATGCAGGCAAAACACCCATATGCATGCAATATTAGTTTTAAAAATTAACAAAAAAATCTAAAATGTCATCCCTGGGAAATAATTATGTGAGATCCCCAAAGCAAGGTTGTTTCTTTTAATAGACATTTGTGTGTGTGCTCTGTGTGTGTGTGTGTGTGTGTGTGTGTGTGTGTGTGTGTTACTGAGGATTGAAGCTAGGGTCTGATGCGTGTATACACTGCCATTGAGCTCATATCCCCAGCTGTGGTGGCGCACACCTTCAATCCCAGCACTTGGGAGTCAGAGGCACAAAGATCTCTGTGAGTTTGAGGTCAGCCTGGTCTACAAAGCAAGCTCTAGAACAGCCAGGAATATATATAGAGTCTCTCTCTCTCTCTCTCTCTCTTTAATTTTATAAAGATAGTTTTACTTTTCAAGTTTTTCAGTACTGGGATTGAAACTGAGCATGCCAGGCAAGCACCCCACTGCCAAGCTCTGCCCGTAGTAGCCCTCTTTTTACTTTTTTTTTTTTAAAGATTTATTTATTTAGTATACAATATTCTGTCTGTGTATGCCTGCAGGCCAGAAGAGGGCCCCAGACCTCATTACAGATGGTTGTGAGCCACCATGTGGTTGCTGGGAATTGAACTCAGGACCTTTGGAAGAGCAGGCAATGCTCTTAACCTCTGAGCCATCTCTCCAGCCCCCTCTTTTTACTTTTTATTTAAGAATTATTTTATGTGTATGAATGCTTTGCCTATGTGTCTGTCTGTGCTTCACATGTGTGCCTGGTGTCCTCCTCAGAGGCCAGAAGAGGGTGTAAAATCCTCTTCTGGATTTAACAGACAGTTGTTGAGCACCACGTAGGCGCTGGGAACTGAACCCAGATTCTTTGGAAGAGCAGTCTCTCCAGTCCCATCTTTTTACTTTTTAAATTATATGTATATTGGTGTCTCTGTGTGTGGGCATGGGTGCCTATGAAGGCCAGAAGAGGACATCAGATCCTCTGGAGCTGGAGTTACACTGACTGTGAGCCACCTGATGTGGGAACAGAACCCAGGTCTCTGCAAGGGCAGCATACTTTCAACCACGGAGCCATCTCTCCAGCCCATTGGTGTCTTTTATTTTGAGTCAGAGTCTCTTTAAGATGCCCAAGTGGGCTTTGAACCTGCATCTCTTCCAGCTTCAACTTCCCTAGTAGCTGGGATTACAGGTCTGTGTCACCAGGCTGAACTTTAAGCAAAATTCTGGAACATTACAAAATGTCTTGCTAGCAAGAACTCCACCACTTGGGAAGTAGCAGTAAGAGGATCTGGAGTTCAAGGTCATCCTCAGCTATTTAATGGATTTGAGTCCAGTCTGGGTTATATGAGACGCCATTTCTACACACACACACACACACACACACACACATATAAATATACACATTTATATGT
Organism: Microtus oregoni; assembly: GCF_018167655.1. Lineage (NCBI taxonomy): Eukaryota > Metazoa > Chordata > Mammalia > Rodentia > Cricetidae > Microtus > Microtus oregoni. Next base: position 22,841,663 of record NW_024543074.1, on the reverse strand, counting down.
TTTTGTTATTTTTTTCTGTGTTGCTTAACCCACATATTCTCTCCAGATACCTGCTAACAGGGCAAGAGAGACCACCAGTCTGAATGCAAAGGGAGGCAAGGGAAGAACAGGGCAAGAGAGACCACCAGTCTGAATGCAAAGGGAGGCAAGGGAAGAACAGGGCAAGAGAGACCACCAGTCTCCAACTCTTGGACTCAGGTGACCTTCCCACCTCACTCTCCCAAGTAGCTGGAACTACAGGCCTGGGTCTACAGCTAGGCTTAATAAGTATGCTTTTGTTGTTTGTTTGTTTTTGGTTTTTCAAGACAAGTTTTCTCTGTGTGTCCCTGGTTGTTCTGTAGACTAGTAGACTAACCTGACCTTGAACTCAGAGATCTGCCTGCCTCCGCCTCCTGAGTACTGGGATTAAAGGTGTGAACTATCACCAGCCCACTAAGGTTGAAGTGCGCGCGCGTGTGCGCTCACACACACACACACACACACACACACACACACACTAGCCAGGGGTGGTTTTGCACACCTGGCTCCCAGAACTAGGGAGGCAGAGGCAAGCGGATCTCTGTGAGTTCAAGGCCAACCTGGTCTACAAATTGAATCCCAGGACAGTCAGAGGCAACACAGTGAGATCCTGTCACAAAAGAAAAAAATCTTGCTTAAAAAAGTGACGGTTTGGGCTGGAGAGATGGCTCAGAGGTAGGAGCATTATCTGCTCTTCCAAAGGTCCTGAGTTCAATTCCCAGCAACCACATGGTGGCTCACAACCATCTGTAATGGGGTCTGGTGCCCTCTTCTGGCCTGCAGGCATACACACAGACAGAATATTGTATACATAATAAATAAATAATTTTTTTTAAAAAAAGTGACATTTTATCTGGGCATCACAGACATACAAGCCCAGAAAGCTTTTATTTAATTTTATTTTTTAATATATACTTGTGTTGGGGGATGTACATGAGCCCTTCTGAATTCCTGTGAGGAGCCAACTTTTTGGAGTTGGTTCTCTCTTTTCTCCATGGTCGGGGGGGGGGGGGGGTTCAGACTCAGGTCTTCTTGCTTTGACGCTAAGGCCCTTTACCTGCAGAGCATGTCAGCCCTAAGAGGGCTTTCACAATTCCACCGTGGTGCTGTGTGGCTCCTGGGTGGTTTAAGATAAGACTGAATGGACCCCTCCAGCTTCCCTGTTTTTGCTAATTACAGGGCAATAAAACCGGGAAGGAGGAAAAGCCTGACCATTTTTGCTCTCTCTGTGCATTCCTGAGCTGCCACCCTGGTGTGTGTGTATTCCTTCTAGGTCCCACCTTACTTAAGATTGCGACACTTTATAGCAACTTTATTGTTTCTAAATTCTTGCATGTTTGCTCCCTGAGCAATGGGAATTATATCCGTTCTACAACTGCACTTTGGAGACACGAGGCGACACCCACACCACTCCTAAGAGATTGGCAAAAAGGACTCAAAGTCTTTTGAGGAAACCTCAGTCAAACGACTGCTACAGATGGGGTTCACTTCAGGTAATTGCCAGAATCCTGATAGCAACTGTAAGGTGTATCAGGCACCTCCACTGCCCAGCATAGTGTTAGTCATTCAACAAACATGATCTCGTTTTCTCTGCATAGTTATCTCTGAGGGAGGAGGGTGTTGTGATTTCCATTTATACACAAGGAAGCTGGCAGAGAGGGAAAAGGACTTACCCAGGGTGGAAGAGGAGGTGCTGGGACGTCCAGCCCAGGTGTGCTTGTCCCAGAGATCCAGGGGATCTAAGCAGGGGGGACCCACAATGCTCACACTTCCGGAGTACAACAGGAGAGGGACTAAGATGGCCTGGCACCCACTAGTCCTTGGCAACCTTGTCGCTGGAACTGACGGTATTGGAAAGAAGGGGTCTTTCCTGGGACTGTGACTACCCGGAGGTGGGGACAGTTGTCTGGGAAGACCCGTTAACCAGCAACAGAAGACCCCTAAGGTGCTAGAAGTTTCCAGGTGTCTCCTTGCCTCCCTATGCACTTGTCCATGGGCACATTCAGCCTTTGAACACATTGCCTTGTTCCCTTCCGATTGCCCCCAGAAAGGGATCCTAACTCATTGCACCATCCCCACTCAGTCACAATTCAAACTGATACTTCAGGCTCCGAATGCCTGTGTCTGTGCACCACAGAGAGGCGTGGTGCTTGTGGAGGTCAGAAGAGAGCCTCAGACCCCCTAGCACTGGAGTTACAGATGGGTGTGCCCCACCCACCACGTGGGCGCTGGGAATAGAACCTGGGGCCTCCAGAAGAGCAGCCAGTGTTCTTAATGGCTGAGTCAACTCTCAGGCCCTGGGCACAACTTAGAAGCAGACAGTGTCTTGGTGCTGCCCCCAGCTGAAGCAGCTGGGTCAGGATTTGCAGCATAAAGATCCCTAGCTGATTTGGACTCCGACTGGTCCCCAGATGAATTCTCATGTTTCGGGAGGTCTGGTGAGGACAGTCACAGTCTACCTTTGTCTCAAAGTATCTGTTGAAGGACGTGTGTGTGACACACAGCCTCAGGGGATGGAGATGACCTGTCTCCAGAGCGAAGGGCAGGCTTGACAGCTACTTGTTATAAAAGATTCCTGCTGTCCTGGTCGGAGTGGCCTTTCTATGACAGCCTCTTATGGCTCCGCGCTACCCGGAAGTTCTCAGCATCTCCTATGGGAAACACGGCTGGGGAACCCTACAGTTGCTCACAGGCCAGCTACTGCTGCAGCTGTGACTAAGCCCACCCTCTGTGGGTGGCGTAATGAAACGAGGGCAGACTGTGTGCTAGCTATTCGTCTCGGCACTGTGACAACATGCCTGGTGATGGCAGAGAAAGATGAACGCTGGTCCTAAGCTGGCCTCCTCCTTTCTCTGTCTGGAACTCCAGCCCTTGGGATGGTGCCACCAACATTCAGGGCATGTCTTGTCCCTTCAGGTAACACCCTCACAGATACACTCAAACATGTACCCCGGGATTCCCCAGGAGTTTGTTTACTTAGATGTGGATTTACGAGCCTAGGTTGGCCTCAGCCCCACTATACAGCTGAGGATGGCCTCAGCTTCCGGTCTCACCACACCAGCAGGCCCATTTTACGAGGAGGTAAGGGACCAAACCCAAGAGAGTCATGAGTGTTAGGCAAGCACTGCCAGCTGAGCCGCATCCCCAGCCCTCCCTAGGTGTTCCTTAGTTTAATCAAGTTGACAAAATTAAGTCCCACAGGCTTTTCTCAAGAAATACCTGAGTTTCACAAGCAAATTAGAAAATGTGTCTATGACCTGGCATTGTGGTACATGAAAGTCCAACACTCAGGAGGCAGAGACAGGCAGAACTCTGTAGGTTCAAGGTCAGCCTGGTCTACATATTTATTGAGTCCCAGGACATCCACAGCTATATAGGGAGATCTTGTCTCAAAAAATAAAACCAAACCAGGTGTGGTGGGATACACCTTTACTCCCAGCACTCGGGGTGGGGATGGGGTGCAGAGGCAGGTGGATCTCTGAGCCAGAGACCAGCCTGCTCCACAGAGCGAGTTCCAGGACAGCCGGGGCTACACAGAGAAACCCTATCTTTAAAAACAAAACAAAACAAACAAAAAAGAAATACAGCTACAAATTCTTTTTGTTGTGGTGCACATCTATACCACAGCGCTCAGGAAACTGAGGCAGGCGGATTGTGAGTTTGAGGTTCAAGGCCAGCCTGGACTACAGGATACTTTGCCTTAACTAGCCAAACAACAAACAGCCCAACAGCGACAGTAAAAACACAACATGATCATCTCCCCAAGCCACTAAACTCTATCTACAATCCGCTTGCTAGGGACCGGAGATCACTACAGAGACGGTTCATTCCCCCCTCGTTTCTGAACATTGGGTTGGTTTCCTGTTCTTCTGGCTGTTCTAAACAACTCTGCAGTGAATACCCTTATATGTACATTTTATGAAAAGTTCCAGTGCTTCGGATGCATTCTTGGGAGTAAAATTACAAGCTAGAAGATAATTAAAACAAACACGTTGCATAGCTGCTAACTCAGGCCGGGACTGTTGGAAGCTCTTCTCACTCAGCGGTGCCTTTAATCCTGGCATCGTCTCTGAGTGGGAAGAGCTCTTGTTCTCTCCAGTTTATAGAGTTTGAGGAACAGGAGGTAGCATGGCTAACAGGTGACAAAGCTGCGATTTGAACCCAGGCCTTCTGGCTCGGCGTCTGTGTGGACTTACCTGCCCCTCTAGTTGGCTTCCTGATTTCCTGAGAACCAAACCGGAAGTAGCCCGGAAGAACTTGTGTGCCTTTGATTTCTGCTCCTCTCCACCACCAGGTGCTGGTAGAATCCTCTGGGAACCTGATGCCAGCTGGAAACCTGTCCTTTCAGGCTGGTGTCGCCCAGGCTGCTCCTTGCTCTGGCGTGCTTGTGGTGAAGCTCAGGACCGAGTCTTGCTCTCCTATCAGCTCGCTGTTGTATGGCTCTTGGTGATGGCCTTACTCACGATGCATCCCTCTCCTGCTGGCCTTTATTCTTTCACCTGCTGCCTTTTAATGTAGTCATGCCTGCCCTTTCTTCAAAGCAACTGGATCCAAATAAAAGCTAAGTAAGTACGAGCAAGAAAGTTCATGTAAGCTAACTTTTCAGGGCCTTCCTCGCTCCGAGACTTCTTTGGTGGTGGCGGTAGGAGGCGTGGTGCTGGCACTCAGAAGATCCTATTAATTTTCTTTACCTGGCTTAACTAGCTAAACAAAGCTCTTAGGCAGCACAGGAGGACAGTCATTTGTCATCAGTAGCAATTGTTTCGACACAGCCAAGATCCCCGAATACTCATTCTGAACCAGCGGCTTGCAAAAGGGAACAGAAGCTGTCTGCTCACACTTCATGTGGTCCAGAGCCTATTCTGTAAGGCTAAAGCCTGGATTCATGCTCCCACCATTTACAAACAGTGCCTTGCCTAGCATGTGTGAGGCCTTGAGTTCAATCCCCAACACTGCAAAAGAGAAAGCCGACCCACAAAACACACACACATACACACACACAGTGTCATAGTTATTGTTCATAAAAAGGCATATGAGGCAACTTATAAAAAGAAAATATTTAATTGGAGGCTTGCTTACAATTTCAGAGGTTGAGTCCATTACCATCATGGCCAGGAGCATGGTGGCAGGAAGACAGGCATAGTGCTGGCATAGTAGCTTACATCTTATCAGCAAGTTGGTGGCAGAGAGCCAGCTAATGGGGCATGTCATGGGTTTTTAAAACCTCCAGTGACACGCCTCCCCCAACAAGGCCACACCCACTAATCCGTATCAAACAGTTCCACCAACTGGAGACCAAGCATTCAAACACAGGAGCCTATAGAAGTCATTCATATTCAAACCACCACAGTTAATATGAAAGAAACTTGTGTTGAAAGTCAGCCCGACTCCTGAGTAGTGCAGACCGGCCTGGACTTTGTGATTGTCCTGCCTCCATCTCTCCATCGCTGGAGTTACCAGCTTATGCTACCATGCTCTGCGCAAAAATCTTTCTTCTTGTTTTTCATATCCTTTTATTGATGTGTGTGTGCGTGTGTGTGTATGAATTGACGGTCATCATGTGTGTACAGGTACACAGGAAGGCTACAGGGTGTTAGATTCACTGGAAACAGGCAGGTTACAGGTTACTGTAACAGGAGTTACAGGCAGGTGGGAATTGTCTGATATGGGTACTAGGAACCAAATTCAGGTTCTCTGCAAGAATAGTAAGTGCTCTTAACTGCTGAGCCATCTCTCCAGCCTCTAAAGCACAAATCTTGACAGACTGGAGAGTCGGCTCAGCAGTTAAGAGCCCTTGCTGCTCTTGCAGAGGGCCTGGGATCGATTCCTAGCACCCACATGGTGAGTCACAACCTCCATGAATTCAGTTCCAGGGGATCCAAGGGCCTCTTCTGATCTCCAAGGATACCAGGCATGAACATGGTGTACATGCATACCTGCAGCAAAATACTCATATGTAAAATAAAATGAATAAATCTAAAAATACATTTTTTTTTATTTCTTTGTGTAGCTCTGGTCAACCTGGAACTCACTCTATAGACCAGGCTGGCCTCGAACTCACAAAGATCTGCCTGCCTCTGCCTCTTCAGTGCTGGGATTAAAGGCGTGCGCCACCACCTCCTGGCCTAAAAAATTTTTTTTGAAGTAAAAAGTTATGTGTTTTATTTTAGTGTGTGTGTGTGTGTGTGTGTGTGTGTGCAAACTTGTGAATTGCTTCATGTGGGTACTGGGATCCCAAATCCAGTCCTCGGGTGGACAGCAATGTCTCTTCAGCCCCTACCACTCTTACTCTTCTGTGCATCAGGATCCCACCACCCAAAGAGTGTTCTCTACCGTGCTTTGTCTCCGGGGAATTTCTCTTTTTGCTAATACTTCAAGCAGGATAGAAAGACAAGGGTAATTGTGGGGACACAGAGAGGAAGTGAAGGATCCTGCCCCTAAAACTGAAGCCTGCCACTAGCTGAGAATCAGAATTCTAGCACAATCAACGCCATGTGCTGTAAGGGACCTCAATCATTACGGAGCCCAGGCTGGCCTTAACTCAAAACCCGGCTTTGGCCTCCCAGGTGCTGGCCTCACAGGTGTGCACCACTATTTGATTGCAACTGATTCTTCTCACTATGTAGCCCTGGTTAGTCTGGAACTTGCTATGTAGACCAGGCTAGCCTAGAACTCACAGAGATTGACCTCTCAAGTGTTGTGACTAAAGATGTGGGCCACCGTGCTAGGCTCACAACTGATTCTTAGCTGTGTATACTCTGAGACCTTGATGTAGTCAGTTCTCACTCAACAATCCCTGGTAAAGTTCTAAAGTTATTATAAAGTTTTCTATATAAACACCTCTGATAGGGACAGTTTTACTGCTTTCATTCCAATCTTCATTTTTTTTCTTTTCTTTCCCATTCTCCCCCCCTCCCTCTCTCTCTCCTTCCTTCCCTTCCTTTCTCCCTTCATTCCTTCTTTGCTCTCTCTTATTTTTTTATGAGACAAGACCTGTCTTTGTAGCCCTAGCTGGCCTGCAACTCAGAGAGATCAGCCTGCCTCTGTCTTGCTAGTTCTGAGGTTACCATACCAAGCTATGCAGAAAGCTTTCTCGTCGGACTATCTTTGGACCTAGAGATTTATTTATTTATTTATTTATTTTGGTTTTTTGAGACAGGGTTTCTCTGTGGTTTTTTTGGAGCCTGTCCTGGAACTAGCTCTTGTAGACCAGGCTGGCCTCGAACTCACAGAGATCTGCCTGCCTCTGCCTCCCGAGTGCTGGGATTAAAGGCATGCGCCACCACCGCCCGGCGGACCTAGAGATTTATTATTAATTATTAAAGCTTGTCCTTAGCTTAGACTTTTTTACAACTAGTTCTTATTTTTTTTACAGACTTTTAAAAATTTATTATGTATACTGTGTTCTGCCTGCTCACTAGAAGAGGGCACCACCGGATCTCAGTACAGATGGTTGTGAGCCACCATGTGGTTGCTGGGACTTGAACTCAGGACCTCTGGAAGAGCAGCCGGTGCTCTTAACCTCTGAGCCATCTCTCCAGCCCTCAAGCTCTTAAAACTTAATTAATCCATATATTTTTTAATATCTACATTCTGCCACATGGCCCGGTTACATCTGACTTGCTCCGAGTCTGCTGTGTGCCTAGATTCCTCCTTCCTGTTTCCGTCTCTGCTCAGAAGTCCCACCTATACTTCCTGCCTAGCTATTGGCCATTCAGCTTTTTATTAGGCCAATCCCAGCAATACATCTTCACACAGTGTACAGATATCCCACAACAAGGCTGTTTATTTTTCTTGCCTTATGCTGGTGAAGACCTTTAGACAACGATGAAAGTGCCATTTCTGCTTTAAGTCCAATGTTAATATTTATTTTATTTTTAGAGGCCAGCTTATGGTAAATGGTAATAGCTGAGCACACGGGAAACCCTGAGTTCAATCTCCTGCTCTTAAAATAATAGGAGAGACTAGAGAAAGAATCATAGGAATGATACGATGCATTCCTGAGTGTTTATTTCTGAGTCATAGCTCTAAGGCAAATAGATAAGTCTCAGCCTTTCTTTCCAGTGAGCAGCTCACAAGGCCCCCATGCTCTGTGTGTCCTTTAAAGATATCTCTCTCTCTCTCTCTCTCTCTCTTTCTCTCTCTCTTTCTCTCTCTCTCTGTGTACATGTATGTGGAGGCCAGAGGTTGACACTGAGCGTCTTTCTCAGTCAGTTCTCCATCTTGTTTTCGGAGGCAAGGTCTCTCACTGAGCTCACCGATTTGCTGGCCAGCGAGCTCCAGAGATGTCCTGCTTGGCTCCTGGAGCTAGGATTGCAGATGTGGGTACCCCAGCCTCCAGCTTTTCACACGGGTCCTGGGGAGCTCCTCCCACTTGACCGAGTCTTTTCCACAACCTGTAGTTTGCCATGGCCTGGAACTGGCTACACAGCCCAGGCCAACCCTGAGCCCAAGATCTCTCTGCCTCAGCCACACAAGTGACAGAATTATAGCCTTGAACAACCAAACCTGGTTTAAAGGGCCTCCATTTCAGTCTTTCCTATCCCTCTCTTCTCTGCTTTGCCCCAAAAGATCAGTGAGTTAGAGAAAATGCTATCCCAAAATGTGGAACTTTGGCATCTAGTTGTGGCAGTAGGAATAGGGGAAGAGAAGGACGGTCTCTTCCTGACGCTCCTCGCCTTCCCAGCAGCCGACTGTGAAACACCTTCCCTTCACTTTCTGGCCAGAGGCAAGCCATAAAACCAAGGAGGGCCTGGAATACCAGGGCGAATACCAGTTAGAGATGATTGTAAATTCAGGGCTAGCCTGAGCCACATCTGGAAACCCTGTCTCAGAAGACCCAGCAAACAAAACCCTAGGTAGAATGGGATGGTTGGGATAAAGGAAGGGTGGACATGGGAGCAGAGAAATATATATCCTAATTAAGGGAGCCTTCTTAGGGTTGGCAAGAGACTTGACTCTAGAGTGGCTCGCAGGTGTCCAGAGAGATGTCCCCAGCTAGTATCTTGAGCAACTGAGGAGAGGGAACCTGAAATGACCCTATCCTATAGCCATACTGATTAATATCTTGCATATCACCTTAGAACCTTCATCTGGCGATGGATCGAGATAGAGACAGAGACCCAAATTGGAGCACCGGACTGAGCTCTTAAGATCCAAATGAGGAGCAGAAGGAGGGTGAACATGAGCAAGGAAGTCAGGACCACGAGGGGTGCACCCACCCACTGTGACAGTGGAACTGATCTTTTGGGAGCTCACCAAGGCCAGCGGGACTGGGACTGAATAAGCATGGGATGAAACTGGACTCTCTGAACATGGCAGACAATGAAGGCTGTTGAGAAGCCAAGGACAATGGCACTAGGTTTCGATCCTAATACATGAACTGGCTTTGTGGGAGCCTAGCCTATTTGGATGCTCACCTTCCTGGTCCTGGATAGAAGTGGGAGGACCTTGGACTTCCCGCAGGGCAGGGAATCTGGACTGCTCTTCATTCTTGAGAGGGAGGGAGGAATGGAGTGGGGGGAGGGGGAGAGGAGTAGGGGAGTGGGGGGAGGGGCGATGTGTGCGAGGAGGGGGAGGGAAATGGGAAACGGGGAGGAGGCGGAAATTTTTTTTTGCAACAACTAAAAAAATAAAATAAACAACAACAACAAAAAACCTAGGTAGTCCGCCCTCTGACCTCTCTCCCCAGTGGTTCTCAATCTTCCTAACGCTGCGGCCCTTTTAAATGCAGTTCCTCATGTTGGGGTGATTCCCGACCATACATTTTTTTGTTACTACTTCATAACTGTAATTTTGCTACTGTTATGAAAAGTAATGTATATACCCGTGTTTCCTGTGGTTTTAGGCAACCCTTGTGAAAGGGTCTTTCAACCTCAACAGAGATATAGAGCCACAAGTTGAGAAACACTTCCTTAAGCCCTTATTGGGACATGCATCCTGCCCTAAACTCCTAGGAAGGAATGCCATGTAGAATGCCAAGCACCTCCCACTCCCAGTACATTTGGTGTGTGTGTATGTGTGTGCACGTATGTGTGTGTGTATCACTCAGGGTTGATGGCTGGGTCTTCATTATGGAAGTCAGGCTAGCCTCAAATTCTCAATCTTCCTGCTTCCATCAGCTGTGAGCTGGGGTTACAGGTGCAGGGCAACAGGGGCAGCCGCCCTTCAGGTTTTTACTTCTGCTAGTCCTGTTATGCCCAGATCAAGGAGTCCCCCCAAAACCAACTAGGAGACCGAGTCCTGTATGTAAAAGCAAAGAGCCTTTGTTCTTACACAAGTCTGCAAACTCGGACTCTCTGTGTGTTCAACTTATTGGAGTGGTCAGAGAGCCCTGAGCTCAGTTAGGATTGGGGTTTTATAGTAGAGGGGTGAGGGATCGCTAAGGTTCAGGACCCCTGATTCACTGACATTTGTCTAGGGGTGCCCTGGTGAAAAGTGGTCGGGGTGTGTGCTGGCAGGTGATCCTATCTACAATTGTTGGAACGTTAGGAATTTCCTTTGTATGATCTGTTTCTGGGTGGTGCCTGAGTGGACTCAGTGGTCTTTTCTGGAACCAGGTATTGCCTTAAGGTAAACTACTGAGACTTGGGTCTCTATTGAACTTGTCATGACTGGGTCCTGCAAGCCCTGCATCTCAGAAAGCACATATTACATCAATCTGGATGTTTCCCTCTTGCTCATCGGTCATCTTTTGCTATAGGGTCAGCTGGAGACAGGCGACAGAAAGTCATTACTCTCCTTCTCCATAGGGCTTTACCTCATCAGACGGTGTGAATCTTTCTTTTTAGACTTGAAAATGTCATTGCCTCCGCCACCTCATTTAGAGATCCTGGCAGCGAGGGCGACAGCTCAACTCAAGATAGCCGTGTTGTGCCCCCGACACTCCCTCCATCCGACAGTCCTGGACAGAAAGCCTCCGGAGGGCTCTTCATAGATTCTACTCTGTGTGTTGTCCAGCACCCGCAGGGGTTTCCAGCCCAGAGCCTCGAACAGCAAGGAAAGCAAGGTGGATTCCACCAGGCACGCAGAGTGGGAGGTGCTGTGGAGAGAGGTGAACAGACATCCCAGGTAACGGCTACATTTCCAGGAGGATCAATGTCAGGGAAGAGTACACATTGATTCTGGAATCCAATTCCCTTACTAAAAGTGTGCCCAGCAATCAATATCCCTCCCCCACAAGAAAGGCTCCTCCCATCTGCATGTTAGCAGTCTGGGCGGGGTGGGAGGGTCTCAAGATGAGGGGCTTTCCTCAGTGTGCTGATTCCAACATCATAATTTTACTTAATAAAAATAAAAGCAGCCCAGGCATGGTGGCACAGCCTTTAATTCCAGCCTGGGAGACAGAGACTGGCTTGTCTTCGTGAGTTTAAGGCCAGCCCAGTCTACAGGGTGAGTTCCAGGCCAGCCAGGGCTGCACAATGAGCCTGCTTATTAAAACTACCTAAAACACCAAAACCACAAAAAAAAAAAACTAAAAAAAACCAAAATGAATGAAAAATAAATAAAGCAAGCAAGCATCCCTGGGTTTTATGTTTTAGATAATTTATTGTTAAATGGAGAAGTCACAAAGCAAAAATGGAGTGGGACAGAAGTCAAAGGTAATTTTAAAACTTTTTTTTTTTTGTCTTTTGCTGTGTGTCAAATATTTTCTAAGTTTAAAAACAGGGAACACGTGAAATGAAAAGATACTTGTTCAAATGAAGTCTGCTTTTAGACGGTTGAAAGAAAGACTACCTTTCTCCAGAAATACACAGCATCCGCAACAGCCATAACTTAAGAATCAGAGCAAAAATCTTCATAATGAACACACCCGGTCTCTCACGCACACTTAGGAATGTCAAGTGAGTGAGTTTTTAAAATCTCCTCTTCCACTTCGCCAACTATTGGGAATCTGCTCTCGGCTGGCGACACCTCCATCAGGGTGCTCCGGGATGCCTGCAGCTTCCGGGCCTGCAGCTTTCGAGGCAGCTTTCGAGAATGAGAGCTGGCTTCGGAAGAAGAACCTCACGGCGCAAAACCCGCCTTTCCATCCCCAGTAGACATCCACAGTCACTTGCTTCTACTTACTGATACAGTTCTGGTTCCATCCACACCTAGAATGTTCTGCCTGAACTTAACATGATCCAACTTAACTAAGACCAGAGAGAGAGAGACAGAGAGGGAGAGAATTCTTAAGGTATCATTCTGAACCCAAAATATGTGTCTCCAAAGGGGCAGAGCAAAGCGTTGGTGATTTCCCTAATTTAAAAATTGCATTGCACCTGGCGGTGGTGGCACACACCTTTAATTCCAGCACTAGCACACACGAGTCAGAGGCAGGTGGATCTCTGAGTTCAAAGCCAGTCTGGTCTACAGAGCACACTCCAGGACTGGCTCCATAGCTACTGAGAATCCCTGTCTCAGAAAAAAACAAACAAACAAAAAAAAAAACAACCAAGCAAAAAAAGATTTTATTTATGCTTGGGGGTTGTGCACACCTTTAATCCCAGCACTCAGGAGGCAGAGGCAAGTGAATCTCTGTGAGTTTGAGGCCATCCTGGTCTACAGAGTGAGTTCCAGGACAGCCAGGAGAAACCCTGTCTTGGAAAACCAACACCCCCCCCCAAAAAAAATTGTATTTGCTTTTTTTTTTTTTGTCCCGAGACAGGGTTTCTCTGTAGCTTTGGAGCCTTGTCCTGGAACTAGCTCTTATAGACCAGGCTGACCTTGAACTCACAGAGATCTACCTGCCTCTGCCTCCCGAGTGCTGGGAAAAAATTGTATTTCCCACTTCAGTGACATTATAAAGTCAGATAGAAAACCCACTTTTGCCAATAACTGCTTTCCCAAAGCCAAGCAGCATTTGTTACTCTGACTTCAACTGAGGAGCTTGTGTGCCCCAGTGTCTCCAACTGAGCTGCACCCTAGTCAGCTGAGACCCTGAAGCCAGCAACCTCTCTGCCCAGCGAGATGAGTTAAAAGCACAACAGACCCAGCACTGCCGTCCGCAGGGGCATGGACTAGACGGCTGTGGCTCCAGACGGGGGCATGGACTAGACGGCTGTGGCTCCAGACAGGGGGCATGGACTAGACGGCTGTGGCTCCAGACAGGGGGCATGGACTAGACGGCTGTGGCTCCAGACAGGGGGCATGGACTAGACGGCTGTGGCTCCAGACAGGGGGCATGGACTAGACGGCTGTGGCTCCAGACAGGGGGCATGGACTAGACGGCTGTGGCTCCAGACAGGGGGCATGGACTAGACGGCTGTGGCTCCAGACAGCTTCACAGTCTTCAAACGAGAGTGATTATCTTTGCATCTCTTTACCATACTAACAAGTCTCTGCTGTAGCCCCAGGGGAGCCAGCGTGTTCTCAATTCTGCTTTCTGGACAGATGGAAACCATGCTCAGAGACCCAGAGACATCACATAAGACAGAGCCACTGTGACCCACTTGACATGATTTGGATGTATTCAGAGGAAATATGTACAGCTCGTTCTTTCCAGTGCTGGAATCAAACCCAGTGTGCCACTTTCTTTCCTGCAGCACTGTGGGTCCTGGCAGGGAGTTCTAAGGGGCAGGGGAGCAGGGGCAGCCTGGTGCACAGCACCCACTGGGTCAGCATTGTCCCTGCTGCTGCGGTTGGCTCAGCTGGACTCTCTAAGTTGGCCGGGAAACACCTTTGATTCGTCATTTCTGGGGTGCAGTGGTACAGAAGAAATGTCCCCCATGGCCACAGAGGCAAGGCTGTTGTTTGAGGTGTCACTTTCCCATTCCTGAATTCATCTTAGCTTCCTCTGGATGGTAAGCAATATTGCTTGCTTTTTTGGGTTAAACCCAATTCCCCCCAGTCACATCCGAGTCTGCCTCCTCCTACTGCAGCTGCTCTTAGGCATGGCGGCCCACAGCGGGGTCCCTTTTCATGCACTTCCAACATGCGTTTTTTTCCAAAGCATTCTTTCAAAAGGCCGTTTCTCTCAAAAAGAGCCCTCTGCTGCATTTTTGCCTTGTGAAAAAAAAAAAAAAAAGGAAAGTATTTCAAAACCCCAAAATACCTATGAGCAGAATTACACAAGTCTAGGGAGATGTTAACCAGATGCCAAGCATGCTAGGGCTGCCCCAGAGCCCACGCCTGGAACCAACCTTTGAGAACCAGACGGGTAGTGCCCCAGACCGGGCTAGCTGTTTACCCAATCCAACGACGGCGGAACGGGCAGAGAGCTTATGTTTCACAGGCATCTCCTTTTGTGGTTTTTGTTTTTCTCCTCTAATATCATGAAAAAGATTTTGATAATACTAAGAATTTGGATTAGCAGGGGGAAAAAAGGAAGTGGAAACAAAAAACTGGTCCAGCACGGGAGTCTCCCCAGATTGGGCACATCTGTGCATCACAGCCCCCAGAGGCAGCTCCCTTTCCTTTTGTTCAGCGATGAAGATATGCATGGCTGAAATTTCTTAGAATTCACTCTTTCTACTCCAGAGACGGTCCCACTTTCTTCATCAGAAAATGGAGGACAAGCTCACCTCAGTCCGTCCTGATGGTGTCGTCCTTTTGTTCTGCCTATCTTTGTTTTCCCCCAAACAGAGACTTTGGGGAAACTGCATCAACCAACCAGAACATATATATACCTGCTCCTTTAAAAGAAACTATCCGAAAAATTTTAAACGAAGCCAAGTTTCTCTATTATTTTAAGATGCAGTGATTTTTTTTTTCTCCTTCCCCTGGCTAGGCTTAGAGGTATCTCCAGGTTAGACTCCCCTGGGGCTGGGGTGACGTGCAAGAGCAAAGTGTCACCCAGCTTGTCCAGGATGGTCTGGGGGCCAGGGCAGTGTGTGAACAGCTGGCCCAACCCCGAGTAGCTAGCTTGAGTCAGCATTCATCCGAGAGACTGTCACTACCCAGGAACTCCGTGGCCTCGAGCTCCACGCTGGATAGAAACCTCCTCAGCTTCTTGTGGCAGTTGTAATCCAGAGTGGTGGTGTAGACGGTCTTGGGGTACTTGGGGTAGACGATGGTGGTGCTGAGGAAGCGCGTGGCCTTGTGGCGGGGCTCGAAGCGCACCTCGGCCTTATAGTTTCGCCAAGTGCAATTGGGGATACAGGTGACTGTCTGGCTGCAGGAAGCCACCACCAGGCCCAGGGGCATCTGCACATCGTCAATGAAGTGTCTTTCAGAGTCGTACTTGACCGAGGAAGTATACCTGTAGGGAGACACAAGCCAGCATGAAGCTGTCCTGAGCTAGGAGCATGGGGTCCCAAGTGTGACGGCTCATCTCTCCTGGGGTGCATCAGGGAGAAGCAGCAAGAGTCTACGGGAGTGTTTTATGGGAGGCATGTTACTCCAGCTACTTCTATCTCAGGACCTAAATGGATCTTCCCAAGCATCCTGGAGGAGGAAAGAGAGATGAAGAGATGAAGGTCTCAGTGTCCGTGAATGAAGGACCTGGGTGGGTAGATGGGTGGTTGAATGGATGGATGGACGGACGGACTGACAGATGCATTTGCAGGGCTGGGGATACAAACCACAGCCTTGAGTGCTAAGCAAGATCTCTACCCCTGAGCTAAGCGCCCAGGCCTGAGCTGGGACCTAAATGCAGCACACAGGCTTCTGAAGTTTACCATTTCCAGCAGCAGGCCACAGCCCTGAATTCCATTCCCATTTACATAAGCTAGAAGCCCTCAGCCTAACAACTTAACTTGCCTACGCCTCGAATCCTCTCTTATGACAAAGGGTCTACATGCAGCCAAGTGCTGCAGGGGTAATTAAGTCATTCACAGCACATAGCCATTTTGGGTTTGGTCATTGACTGGCCACATATACGACAGTGGTCCCACGGATTATATCACCCAGTGACATAGCACCTTCTTATTATGCCCAAGTGCATGCTGGCATGTGATGACTTGACACACGTTAGAGTCATCTGAGAAGAAGGAACCTCGATTGAGAAAATGCCTCCAGAAGTTTAGCCCGAGGGCAAGTCGGTGTGACATTTTCGCCACTGGTGGTTGATGTGGATGAGAGCAGCCCACTGTGGGCAGCGCCATCCCTGGGTAGGTGGTCCCAGGGTGTGTAAGAAAGCAAGCTGAGCAAACTCGGAGGAGTGAGCCAGTAAGCAGTGCTCCTCCATTGTTCCTACCTCCGGGTTCTTGCCTTGACTTCCCTTTATGATGTGAACTAAGACGTCGTGCGGTGACATTACCTGAGGACCTGCTCTGAACAGCTCTGTCGTTGGGCAGAGCTGAGTCATGGAATAAAGTGGAGTCAGCTGCTCTCTGGGGTAAAGAGCTTCTCCATCTGCTCCATGAGCAGCCAGCTCTTGAATGAGAAGAAGAATTCTAGAACTGCCAAGTGCTATGCCATGGCCTCAACTATGGTTTGGAAACCTCCCAACTCTGGGAGACCAGGGACCTGACCCTGTAAATGAAAGCCAAGTGCATCCCTGGTGGCCACAAACGAACTCGCCATTTACATCCCTCAGTTGCTTTTCTACCACGACTACCACCTCCACCACCTCCACCACCACCACCACCACCATCATTACCACCTCCTCCTCCACCACCACCACCACCCACCACCACCCACCACCACCACCACCACCACCATCACCACCATCACTACCACCTCCTCCTCTACCACCACCACCATCACCACCACCTCCTCCTCTACCACCACCACCACTACTATTACTACTACTAACTACTATTATTGTTGTTGTTTCGGGACAAGGTCTTGCTAAGTAGGCCAGCCTAGCCTAGAATTCTCTGCTCCCGCCTCTGCCTCCTGAGTGCTGGCTGGGACTGTAGGTGTACACACCCTTCACGGCTGGGGGCTGGTGTGTTCTAGAAGCATCACAGTGACAACTTGGCTACATTAATACTGCAGCTTCACAGATGTTAGCATCTCCATGAGCATCACGTGGGTGAGACCCAGCATTTTGTCTCTTCTCGCTGAAGTCACGAGACACTGACGGGAGCCAGTGTCACGAAGTCATGTCCCAGCTTTGTCAGAAACACAAGCTCCCAGGGAATAAAAGGCTAACCTGCCCACCTCTAAATGGATGAACCTCCCTCTGTTCCATATCAAAGGCCCCTTTGTGTTCAGGCAGCTGAAACTCCAGCTACAAAACCCCAGTCGCCAAAAGTAAAATTCCTTTCGCTAAAAAGACAGCCCTTTGCTGGAACCTCTCCAGGACTCTTTGCCCCCCAATCATCCCGGGTGAGGTCATTCCCAGAGGACCTGTCCAGTGGCTAACATGAGACAGGGTCATAGCACCTTACGGGTGGGACAGAGGGGGATGAGTGGCTTCAGGAAAGAAGTGATGTTCAACAAAATCCTTGGCACCCAAAGGCATGGTGTATGAAATGCATAAAGCATGCGGTAGAACTTCATCTCAAAATTTCACCTTTATCAAGTGTCTAGTAGACATAGTGTTGCACACCTGTAATCCTGACACTCAGGAAGCTGAGACAGAAATATCACCAAAGCTTGGATGATAACCTGGCCTACATAATGAATGCCAAGCCAGCTGACTCAACATAGCAAAGTCTTGTCCGGAAACTAACTAACTATCTGCATAAATAAATGGTGTATCTACATATTTAACTAGACATCATGCAAGAGAACAAGTCAAACTACTGACAGTCTTCGGGACATTTTCATAATTAACTTTTTAAAACAATAGCAATCAGACCTGGAATTTAAAAACATTTTAAGAAAAATAATATCAGGGTCAGTTCACTCACTTTATTTCCTTCGGCGGTAAGGGATCAAACTCAACTCCTTCGCCGAAGGACAGGGGACAGAGCCGTGGTGAGCAGCCGGCAGCCAGCGAGTGGGTCAGAGGTGCTGGATTCTTCGGGGAGAGAGGAGAGAGTGGTTAGATCTACGACTGACCGGCCAAAACACACTCCACAGAAGGCTGAGCCTCTGAGCCTCCAGGGAGGGGTCACACGGGGACCACAGCCTGGCCCTACAAAGGACAGGCCTAGCCACTGGCATGGGAAGTGCACTAGACAAGGCAGAACGGTCGGTCGGGGTTCAAATCCCAGATCAACCCTGCCGCTCATGTTTCAGGGGTGTGCCTTGCACTCATGAGCACATTAGGTGAGGTCCGTCCTGCGTGTGCTCTGTGCTCAGTGGAGTTGTCCCAGGTCCTGTCTCTCGCTGCACACTGGGGAAGGCTTGTGCAGAAGAGCAAGCTGACAGGAAGGATGAACTCCACATCAGGCCTGAGGCCAGAGTCAGAGGCTGCTGTACCACAAGAGCCCTGCGGTAAAAAGCTCTTCAGACCCTTCAATTATGCAGAGTGCCCCCCCCCCCCCCCCCCCGTCCCCTTATTGTCTCAGCAATAGTTAGAGAAAGGCCATGACTTCTGCAAGAAAGAAAAGCTTCCGGATTTTTTTTTTTTTTTTTTTAGGTAAAAACCCACTCCTACTTCCCTACCTCCTCTGCTTCTGGGGTTGACAGGGCAGCAGCCATCCATGACAGAGGTTCCTACAACTCTGTGGCAGTGGACTCAGGGATGTTTTTGCTCCACGTCAGCTTCCACTAGCCAGAAAGCTCCGGGGCAGAGCGCAATCTTTGAATCCGTCAGGGAAGCTCAGGTGACAGACAGTCTCTGGTCACCCAGTTTGGTAGAATCGGCCCTCTGTGCTTGTGTGCAGAGATAAACACAGCGCAGAGGGCCCTTCACAGCCCTTTGTGCTCTCTGGCTTTCTGAGATCTGTCATTTTCTTTGCTTAATTTAAGAGCGAGAGCTACATCTGTGCCAGGGTGTGGAGGTGGCAGACGGACCAACCCCCAGGACAAAGAAGGCAAATATTTCTAAAAGGTTGGCTGAGATCTTTATTGTGTTACCAGGACAAGACGCAAAAGCCAAAAGGACTGGCGGAGTGTCCTGGGGTACTGCTCCAGGGCTAGAATGGAGCTTGGTGACTCGGGGTTGGGGGAACAGATACAGTTCAAGCCAAGGTCAGTAATGAGATGTGGGCACAGCGGGAGCAGAAACAGTGGGTCCTGCTCCACTCTCTGGCTGCCAGAGTCTCCGCATCAGGGGGACACATGCCAGGCAGCCCTGGAAGCTGCAGGGTTATGTGGTCACCCCAGTTTGTTCTCCCACACTCTCAAGACAACTTTCATTCGGGGTCCATTTGGCTTCCCTTTCCCCGCCTCTCATTCCTGCCCACCAGACAGACACTCCCTGGGTATCTGGGTGTGGGAGGGAGATGAGGTGGCTTAGCAGTAACGAGAGACAAATGCACAAGGAGACCAGAAGGATGGATACCAAGCCATAGGCTCTGGAACACGTCTGAGAAAGCTCTCAAAGGAGGTGACACAGCCGAGCATGGAAAGGCCACCAGGACTTGGATGGGAAAGGTGAGGGTCAAGGTTCAGGTCAGGTAGAAGAAGGGACATCCGAAACAGCCGTGAGTGTCTGGTCTATGGTCAGAGCAGGTAAGATGAGGCTGAAAGGCCAAAAGGCCAAGCTGAAGCAAACTTCACCTTGGAATGAAGTATGAGGTGCTGATGCTTGCTGAGACACGGTCAATAGGTCAAAAGAGGGCCCACACCACCAAAGTCCCACCATGGTCCTTAAAAATAACACTGCCACTGTCTACCCCACGGGAGGTCCAGTCAACAGCCATCCCTAAGTCATATACACATTGAGTTTCAACTGTAGGCAGGATGTGGCCTCTCCTGAGACTCGCCTGCAAACCACCACCTGAACAGACAGATCCCAGGGCAAAAGAGACTTGGAGTTTTTCTTACAAAAAGTTGAAAGTAAAAGGATTAAAACTTTCAAAGCCCTGGCCACCTAGAGGACTCCGATATCATTGAGATCAGAACTCTGGCTGAGTTAGGTATTCAGGACAGGGGCCCCGACAGCACACCGAAGGCTCATGGTGTGACTCCTCAGGTCTCCCAAAGGTTGGCCGGCCTTGTGCCGAGAGCCCAGAACACACCCCTCTCCCAGGTCCCGGCAGAGGGAGGCCGCCTAGGGAGCAAAGCCTCGGGGCGTAGGCCCCCGGGTGGGGAGGGCTGGGTTCCCTGTCCGTGTCCCAGGAGCCCCACCCAGCCCGCCCCGGCAGGAATGTGGTCGAGCCGCAGCTTGGCAGCCCCGGGGGCCACCACCTCGAAGGGAGGAGACCGCGGCTCGCCTCTCCCGGGGCTCCCGCGCCTCCCAGGCGATGACAATTTTCCAGCCACTGGCTCCAGCTGGCCAGGCTCTCTCGCTGCGCTCCCGCCCCGGCTCCCGGCTATAGCCACGCCGTCTCGACGGGCGGGTGGCTGCACCGACAACCGACTGCGAGCGCTGGGGAGTCCTGGGGCGGGCTCCAGGTGGGCCAGCAAGGGGAGAAGTCTGTGCACTAGGCAACTCACCGGGATGGCTGGGGTCGCCGCCGCGTCGGGCTCCAGCGTCCCCGGGACCGGAGCGCGTTCCCCACCGCCGCCCGCCGCGAGCCCCCAGTGGCTGGGGCTAGGGCTTGGGGGCAGCCCCGAGTCCGGGCTGTCCAGGACGCCGTCGCCCTTCTTCTTCGTGTCCACGAGCTCGGGGACATCCTGCAGGCTCAGCCGGCCCACCATGGCTGCGCGTTTGGCGTGGCCGGGGCACAGCCAGATCGGAGTGCGAGAGAGGGCCGCACACGCGGGCCAGGGCTGCTGCCCTCCGGGCCGCCCTCCTTGCCCCGCCGCCGGCGCGTTGTCCGGGTGTCGCCGGCGGCCGCGCTCGCTTGAGGCCCCGCCTTCCGCCCCGCCCCAGGGGCCGGCCCAGCCGTGGTGACCGCCAAGAGGCCGTGCACCAGGGGCCGCTGCACTACCGCCGCGCGCCGCCCTTAGTCTTCGCGCCCCGATCTTCCCGCGACGCCCCTTCCGCACCCCTCCTACCGGCAACCGCGTCTCCCGCTGACAAGGCTGCCGGCCTCCGTCCAGCCCCCCACCCTGTCTCTGGGGTGCGCGGGGATCCTTGCCCTGTCCCTCGGACCCCGGGAGGTGCTAATATCTCTAGATCTGGCAGTCCAGAGCCAGAGCCGAGTCCCAGCCTGCAGAGGCCTGGGGGGGACGAGCAAACAACTGGAAATTATTAATACTTAATGCGCCTCGTCTGGCTCCGGCCGCCTGTTGGCTCAGCAGGGCCGGCTCTGGCTCTCACGTCTGCCCCGGAGGAGAGGCGGCCTACTCCTCCGGACTCCCGGGAGGCGTTGATCACTCCCTGGACGGGTGCTTAGCTGAACAGGCTGTGGCCAGGCCAGGCAGGAACGTTCTAAGGGTGTCACAGGCTTGGATTTCCAAGAGAGACCAGCAAGCAAGCTGCCCAGCGGTTGGCTGTCTTAGGGCCCAAGATCCCCTTATGGAGGCCGCATTTTTCTTTTCACTCACAGGAACTTTCCTTCCGTGCCATCTGAGGGGATCCCTTCTAAAAACAAGACAAAACCAAAACACAACAACAACAAAGCAGACTGTCCTTCCTGTTAGTTGACAGAGAAGACCCTTCTTTAGTGGGAACTAGTTGCATGGGGTGGAGCGGGGGTTGGGGGGCTGCCCAAATTCATTGCTTTTTTTCTCATCTCAATGTCCACGGTCACCACCGAGTACACACAGTACATACAGTCATCACACTTCCCTGACTGTGAATCGTGAGGCTGCTCTCTGAGATCCTGGAACTGTGACCTCCGCCAGACCTACTCCGTGTCAGCTCTGAGCAAGTGTCACATACCCCACAGAGGACACCCCTGGCCCACCTGTACACAACTCGGCAAAGACAAAGCCCATCTGTCCTGACGGTCTGACCTAGAGTGGCTCAGTTCAGTCCTCCTTTCTCTCTGCTCATCATTTTCAGATAAGCAAACAGAGGAACTTGCCTTGCCTTCCAGTCACATGGTAGGGAGAAGGCAGCTTGCTCTGAACCGGAAGCCAGCATCATCCCTTCTCCAGAGGATACATTCTGGAGCGGGCTGTATCAGGACGTTGTTCATTCGTTCAGGGCACGTGGGGATAGGTTACGAGATGCACGGTGTATGGTGCCTGACAAATGTCTACTGCAAGGACATGCTGTGCCGTCACACTTCCCCACTCCTGTTTTTCCCAACATCTGCACACCTCAGCAGTGCTGTGCCCCTGGCATTAGAGGAGGAATCCCTGTACTTTCCGAGGGTGTGGAAGGTGGGCTGCTCACATTGGGAAAGATGACCAGGAAGGTGGCAATCGCTCTAAGGAGATGGTAAGTCCGAAGAGCTGGAGGACGAGACCGAGAAAGCTCAGCATGCTGGGCCCCAACAACCACATTCCATCTCGGTGCCGATTGTTGTGGGGAGTTTGCCTGCTTTGGGACTTGCTGACTCCAGAGCTGGAGAAGCCACATTGCACCCTCTGAGCTGTACTCTGAACACTTAGCTACATTCTGTCAGAAGACTCGTGGGGACAGCAAAGCTGCCAGCGTGAGAAAGAGAAGATGAAGCGTCCAGCCTTGGAGGGGTCAAGGGGATCCAGAGCACTCTTTTTGGTCCACGTTCTCACAGGCACCAGAATCATCACCAGCAGCTGGCCCAGGGTGTCACAGCAGCTTCTGGACCCCAGGAGAAGCTGTCATCAAACTGGACACAGGGAGTAGCTGGGCTACAACCTGACCACCAAGAACAACCTCTCCCAACTCTTTTAGGCACAGACCAAACAGGGCATCCTCCTGCCTCTGGAGAACTACCAAGTAACTCTCAAAGCATAAGCTGAGTGATCCACCAGTCTGCAGTCTGTCCTTCCTTCCTTCCTTCCTTCCTTCCTCCCTCCCTCCCTCCCTCCCTCCCTCCCTTCTCTCCCTCCCTTCCTCCCTCCCTCCCTCCCTCCCTTCCTTCTCTCCCTCTCTTCCCCGCTGTCTCCAAAGCTGGGATAGGGTGAGGGCAGAGGTGCTCTTGGAAAGAGAGAGAGCCAAACCACTGGCTCAGCACCCCACCCCCAGAAGGGGACTTCCAGTGTAACCAGGTGTGAACCTTGAAGCTCAGATCCTGGAAATGGGCTCTGTCTCTGGAGGCCTGAGTAGTGAGTTTAGACTTAAAATGTTTTGTTTTTAAGTTCAAGTCTTACAGACTGGCCTGAAATTCTAGACAATTCTCCTGCTTCACCCTACCACACTAGAGTGCTAGGGTTATGGTATGAACCAAATATCCAGCTTCAAATTGTACACTTACCGGAGCCTTCAAATTCATGATCCGACATCTTATTCCAGATGTTTCCCCCAGGATGTTGCTCAGAAATTTCTAATTCAAGCTGGAGGGAAATTCCAGGTCAGTCAGGGCTACATAACAAGGCCTTGTTTAAAAATTAAAGTAAAGCCAGCAGGGAAGAGGAGAAGGTACCTGCTTCTGCCCTAAGCCACCCTATCCCGGCTTTGGAGACAGGCTTTTTTTTTTTTTTATTTGAGGAGTAGTTGGGGTGTCTGTAGAAACCAGGAGGTAAGTTAGACAAAGCAAGCAGAGCCCAGAGAAACCACAGAGCCCAGAGAGAGACTGGCTTCATCTCAAAGCTGTCCTTTCAGAGAGGGGCCATGACCCCGAGGCCTAGATCAGAGGCACCATGTCCTCACAGAGCTTGGCTTCCAGCCTGAGGCTCTCCCAGCAGGGCCCAGGAACACAAGTTGCCTGACAATGGGTACCAATCCTGCATTTTTTGTTGGGGGTTTTGCACTGATGCCCAACTGGGAATCAAGTCAGGCAAGGGCAAGGCCGGACCCCTCACGGTTGCCTCTTATTTCTGTGGAACAGCCTGTCTTCAGCAAAAGCCAGCCAGTGGATTAAAACCACTCTTGGCTTAGTCTGCTGGCTCGTGCCCATGTCCATGGCACCTTGCAGTCTCCAGCCGCCAGGGTTCCAGGTTGTTCTCTGGTCCACACTGTAGAGGATCTGCCTCACTGTCCAATCGTATCTCTTCCTCCTTCATTTGTATTAATGCCAACAAAATGTTTTCAAAAATATAATTTAATTTTGTTCTTTAAGTATCTGAAGATTAAGACCCTTGTTTTCAAAGGACATTGAAAGGAATCTGCCATATGTAGTAAAGAAGGGAGGAGTAAGTGGCACAGGCCAGCAATATCAGCACTCGGGAGGTGGAGACACGGGATCAGGAATTCACGAATTGACGACCATCCTTGACTACCTAGACATTTGAGGCAACCCCCCCCCACTTTTTTTTTAAGGGAGCAGGGCTGAATGAAAAAGACGTGCTTTAGCCAGGAGCCAGGAATTATGTGGTGCATAGCTGTAAAACCCCAGCACACAGGACAAAGACACGCTCTAAGGGTGAGAGACCCAACACATCCCACCCGAGTGTGGGCTCTGGTGTTGCGGGCAGGGATGGGCTGATAACCAGGAGCCCTTGGGATTCACAGGGTGGCACAGAGTCAGAGGAATATCCAGGGGCTTGTTTGGCAATTTCAGAGCTAAACAGGCCTGAAGGATCATCAGCAGGCCCCTTTTCCAGCCTCTCGCCTGGGAGCTCACCAGTTTGAATGGAGGTTTGCTCAAGCCAGAGGGCAACATTAACCCAGGGACCAAGTGCAGCTGGTGTGTAATCAGGCAAAGGCTCCCTGTGCAGGGAGCCCCCACAAGCCCTGTGAACTCTGGCCCTACCTGGATGCTCCCATCTGCAAACTCAGAGCTGACTTTCCCAAGTGCTCCCTAGTTACACTTGAAAAGGCCCACTGCTGGCCTTTGCAGACTACACCAGATGGGATTTTGCAGAGGGCTACATCAATGTATTTGTACTTCTGGCTCTGTTTGGCACATTCAGACTGGATAAGGGCTTGCGAGCTGGGAAAATGGACTTTGGTTAAGCAACTGAAGGTCACACTCTTGGTTCCTTGCCTGACAAATAGAAAGATATGCTGTCACTGTCCCTTAGACAAACAGCTGGCCTGTGGGGCCACACGGCAAGGCCACCTCAAAGGTCTCCAAGGTGCTTCAAGACCACAGAGGGCCCAGCGCTGTATGACTGCCTGAGACAGGACGGAGAATGGGAGTCTTCGCGTGCACCCAGCTGCTCCTCACATGACAACTGCTGGGGTTGGAGAGACAGCTTAGGGGCTGAAACCGCAGGCTGTTCTATCAGAAGTCCTGGGTTTGATTCCTAGTATCTACAGAGTGTCACGACTTTCTGTGACTCCAGTCTTTGGGGATCAGGCATCCTCTATGGCCTGGCACCTCCAATCCAGTAGACCTCACCAAACACCCCCAGATTTTATCTCATGCTTTCCTTTGTTAGATTTTTTTCTCTTTTATTCTTTTGTTTGTTTGTTTGTTTTTCGAGACAGGGTTTCTCTGTGGTTTTGGTGCCTGTCCTGGAACTAGCTCTTGTAGACCAGGCTGGTCTCGAACTCACAGAGATGCGCCTGCCTCTGCCTCCCAAGTGCTGGGATTAAAGGCGCGCGCCACCACCGCCTGGCTCTCTTTTATTCTTATGTAGCTGAGAATGACTTTGAACTGAACACCTGATCCTTCTACCTCCAGCTGCCAAGTGCTGGGATTATAGTTATGCACCACCATGCTTGGCTTTATATATTAATTTAAAGTTTTAGATTTATTTGCTTTATGTGAGTATTTTTCCTGTATGTATGTGCCCCATATGCGTGTCCTCAGAGTTTAGAAGGGGTGCCGGGTCTGTTGGGAGTGGAGTTACAAAGTCCTCCAGGAGTGTGGGGCTTAAAACTGAAAAGCACCTTTTGAATAAGAACCAAAAGCAGGACAACCAAAACAGCACCCTGGGACTCTTCCACGGAGAGCCAGGCTTTCAAACCTCATCTCTGCTACAGAACTGCAGCCATCTGAGTCCCCATAGCTCGTATTGTTTGACCAGTGCCGCTGTGGAGGAAGAGCAGAGGTGGCCAGGAAGCAGAGGAAGAACTACTTCACTTACTGTTATTATCTCACCACTCTGCAGGCAGAAAGGAAGACCACGGGGGCAGGGATACACCTCAGTGGGTAGTCTTGCCCGTCTCGCCTGTCTAGCATGAATGAAGCCCTGGATTCGATCCCCTGTGCTGCAGAAAACTGGGCACGGAAGTATGTGCCTGTTATCCCAGCACTGGGGAGGTGGAAGCAGGCAGATTAGATGTTCAAGGTCATTGTTGGCTGCAGATCAAGTCTCTGGCCAGCTGGGTTATATGAGACCTTTTCCCAGGAAAAAGAAAAGGAGGGAAAGGAAGCATGACCATCGATTTCATGGTTGAACCAAGGAAGCCCCGGGCAGAAGGGCCTGGGTCTTTTACACAACCAACTTGGACTAAGCAAGCTTTCTTGCAAGATGCAGCATAGGTTGGGCCACATTTGGTTTTGTGCAATGAAAATAAAAGAGGAACTTCTCCCTTCTGGGTTTCGACAGATAGAGCTGCAATTACACCCTCTAGCCCACAATGCCGGAAAAAACATCACGGCTGTGGCCAATGGGGATGTGGAGAAGTAGGTACGAACACACCATCAAAGGGAATGTCAGTAAAACCACCTTGCGGATGCAAGAAACAGGCAACACCCTTTAAAAAAAATGTGTGTGGAGGTCATATATCTTCCTGGATTTCTCTGTATTTACCTTGCTCCCAAGATCCTCTACTTCACCTCCTGAGAGTTAGGGTTACAGACAAACCTCTATGCCTTCTGGGCTTTGTGTGGGCACCTCGGATCCTAATTTTAGTTCTCATGGGAGGGGAGAAAAGTGTTTTACAGGCTGAAGCATTTCCCCATCCCTGGTAGCTGGGGTTTTGTTTGTTTTGTTTTCTTATTTTGAGACAGGGTCGCACTACGGAGCTCTGGCTGGCCTGGACCTCACTATGTAGACCAGGCTGGCCTCCAACCTGCCCACACAGATCTGTCTGTCTCTGCCTCCTGAATCACAATCTGCAATTACAGTTGCGGGGTAGTCTAAAACAGGAGGGTTGGGAACTGGGGGCCAGCCTGGGCTACATGGAAAGTTCAAGGTCATCCTGGTAAATCTCTGTCTCAGAATAAAAAAACGGGAGCCAGAGAGCTGGATGAGCAGGTAAAGGTGCCCAAGGCTAGACCTGGTAACCTGAGTTTGATCTCTCAGGTACCACAGGTGGATAAAGAAATTGACTCGGGAAAGTTATCCTTTGACCTTCACACAGTAGGAACATACCCACACATGCACAAAAATTGGATAAATAAAATAAATAAAACAGACTTTAAATAAATTTGGAAATAAATGGAAATGAAGCTATACTAGGCCCTGGTCCTTGTGAAACAGCAGCCAGTGAAAGAAGGAACGATGGGTCTGTTAAGGCCCAGTTACAGGTTTGAGAGGAGCTATGGAGCTGAATCTGGCTATGCAGGTGGAAGGGCGGGACCAAACAAGAGGGTGGTGGACAGTGGGTCCAGACAGATGAATAAAACACATAACAATTGAGTAGGCTGGGACTCAGAGGTGCTGACGTCCCTGGGACAACCAGGAGTTCTCTGCCTACTGGTCACTTGATTGACATGCACATGAGGTGACCCGATGACAGGTCAGTGGGATCCTTCACCATGAGAGTATTAGGCATCTTCCTCCTGAGGTGGCCCAGATGAGGAAGCGGCTCTTTTCCCATGAATCCTTGGACATGGCTCTCTTATGCTCCTATAGCCCCAATTCAGCCTGATACATTTACAGAGTGGTGCCCTTTGTCCACTGGGAATAAACCATTTATCAGTCTGTGCTGGTAGACGGTACTGAACATCCACTGCTGGTCACAAGTCCACCCGGGTGCAGTCATCCTCCACCCTCAAACCGAGTTCCTCCAGACAAGGCACAGGCTGAAAATCCACCGTTCTACACAATATGAGGTAGCTTAGAGACCAGCCTGATCTCAACAGGACCTTAGTTAGTATCCTCTCTGCAAAATGAGGGACTTTGGCCAAAGCCCCAAACCAAAAACGAACACTGAACCCTGGTGCTCCAATTCAGAACTTTCCACCTGGAGGGAGGAAGGATTTACTGAAGTGGCATAGCAAGTGCCCAGCTATTGATCCCCTCAGGGCTTTATAACCAAAGCCCGAGTGTGCACTTTCCAGCTTTCTTAGGACTTGAAATAGGCATGATGATGTGTGCTGTTACCTCAGGAGATCAACAGATGGAGATGGGCACCATGTCTGCCTCAGGGCAGCCTGTCCCTCCCTCAGGACCTCTGGAAGAGGAACCAGTGCTCTTAACCTCTGAGCCACCTCTCCAGCCCCTGGTACTTCTGTTTAATTAGAGTATCCATGCTGCAGCCCCAGCAACTCAGGCTGGGCAGGGGGCTGTGGGGCAGGAAGATTGAGGGTTTGAGGTGAGTCTGAGCTCAAAAAAGGTCAAACAAACAAATGATGTGTATACATGTGGGGTGTGTGTGTGTGTGTGTGTGTGTACTAAGATGTATTTGGGATGAGGAGATGGCTTGATGAGTAAAGTGCTTGCTACACCAGCTTAACAACTTGAGTTGAGATCCTTAGAACCCACATAGAAATCCAACACAGCAGAGTTCACCTGCATCTGTAGTCCCAGCGTGGCCCTGTCAGGGGATAAGGGGCAAAGAAATGGGACTCACAGGCAGCTTGGAGAGCTAGCTGGCCTGGTGTAGACAGCAGCAAGCAGCACGAGACACTGTCTCAAAGGTGGAGGGGAGATCAACACCGAGTGCTGTTCTGACCTTCACATAGGCGCTGTGGCACACACAGAGTGGGGAGGGGGAGAGAAAGAGTATCTGTGGTTGGAAGACCTCTCTCTCTCTCTCTCTCTCTCTCTCTCTCTCTCTCTCTCTCTCTCTCTCGACAGGGTCTATCCCAGCTGTCCTGAACTCACTCTGTAGACCAGGCTGGCCTCCAACTTAGAGATCTGCCTGCCTCAGACTCCTGAGTGCTGAGATTAAAGGTCTGCATCGCCACCTCCTGGCTTGTTCACAAATTTTCAAATCAAGATGTCTAGATTCTTTTTTTTTTTTTAATATTTATTTATTTATTATGTATACAATATTCTGTCTGTGTGTATGTCTTCAGGCCACAAGAGGGCACCAGACCTCATTACAGATGGTTGTGAGCCACCATGTGGTTGCTGGGAATTGAACTCAGAACCTTTGGAAGAGCGGGCAATGCTCTTAACCACTGAGCCATCTCTCCAGCCCCCCCTTTTTTTTTTTTTTTTTTTGGTTTTTTGAGACAGGGTTTCTCTGTGGCTTTGGAGCCTGTCCTGGCACTAGCTCTTGTAGACCAGGCTGGTCTCGAACTCACAGAGATCCGCCTGCCTCTGCCTCCCGAGTGCTGGGATTAAAGGCGTGCGCCACCACCGCCCGGCTAAGATGTCTAGATTCTTGCAATAGCAATAAAGCAATCGAGTAGATGCTGGGCTGAAACATAAATTATAAATCATCATTTATGACCTTAGATGTAAAGTACTTTTCCCTTTCTTCATCCTCCTCCTCTTCTTTTTGAGACAGAGTCTCACTATGTAGCTCCCTTGGAATTCGCTATATAGACCAGACTCAAACTTTCAGAGATCCACTTGCCTCTGCCTCGAGTGTGCACCAGGCATGCCTTAAAAAAAAAGACAACAGTCTCAGTAACTCACTATGTAGACCAGGCTGACCTCACATGCCTGGAGCCCAACGAGGCAAGAAGAGGGCAGCAGACCCTCTGGAAATAGTGGTGCCGGAAAGCTAACATCCCCTAGAAGAGCAGCTGTGACCACTGGCTCATCTTGCCAGGCAGTGGAGGGTGTCCCTTGACCCTCCTGTCTGCAGCTACGTGCCACTGATCCCCAAATATTTTCCACTTACTGAAACATTTTCAACATGCTCTCTGATTTTCTTTGAAAAGATTTCAAATCAAAACATGTTATTTAGGGGCTGGAGAGATGGCTCAGTGGTTAAGAGCACTGGCTGCTCTTCCAGAGGTCCTGAGTTCAATTCCCAGCAACCACATGGTGGCTCACAACCATCTGTAATGAGATCTGTTGCTCTCTTCTGACATGTGGGCATACATGGAGGCAGAATGTTGTATACATAATAAATGAATAAATAAACATTTTAAAAAAAAACATGTTATTTATAATAAAGTCTCCACGCCTATTTTGTATAGCAAGAATCTTACAGCTTATAGATTTGAAAAGCACTGATGATGTACATGGGACCTGGAAAATGGAAGGAGGCTTTTGGTCAGGTCCTGGCTCCATCCCTTCCTGGGTGTGGTTCCCAGTGTCAGGATGCTGGAACTCTGTCAAGCAGCAGTGGTCACCATGCAGTGCATTCCCCCACCACCACCACCACACACCTGGCACATCAATCTTGCTCTCTGAGCCTCCCGGTCCCCTACACGACAAGGATCCAACCTACTTAAACAGTTTTAAGAGTAGGTCTTGCTCCGTGGCCTGTCTAGCCTGAATTTGCCATCTTCCCTTTCACGGTGGAAGACACGTTGGCCCCATAGCTAGGGGCCAGGACCTAGCCAGCTGGGACCTACTCCTTGCATCCCCTCCGACAGCAAAGCTTGCCAGCCTCAGAGCCAGTACCTAGGACAAGGGCTGGCAAGAAGGCTCAGTGGTAGGCATTTGCTGTCTGAGTCATCAGCAGGACCCACACAGCAGAAGCAAATTAATTCCTTAAAATTGTCCTCTGACCTCCACACATGCACTGCTGAACTGTGTGTGCACATGAAAATAAATTTGAAAAAACATATAATTCCAAGTTAGAAGAGAACAAGATAGGTATGGCTGTTGTATGTAATCCTTGCACTTGGGAGGCTGAGACAGGACTGTCACAACTTTGAGATCAGCTTGGACTACAGAATGAAAAACTCTACTTCAAAAAGAGGAGGGAGGGCTGGAGAGACAGCGCAGTGGTCAAGAGCCCTGGCTGCTATTCCACAGCACTGGGTAGATTCCCAGCACCCACATGGCAGCTCACAACCATCTGTAACTACAGTTCCAGGGGATCCAATGTGCTCTCTGGACACACACACATACACACCCCAAAATAAATCTTAAAAGTACAGTTAAACACAGAGAGAACAAGCTCCACCAGGAGAAGCCAGGAGCAAATCCAGTCCCAGGACACGGGCAGATCAGGATTGACCCAGCGACCAGATCCAGAGTCAAGATCTCCACTGGAACAGGTACAAGGGAGAAACCGCTGAGCAAGTGAGCCTGAGCCAGAGACTGCTGAGGGTCTGAACGCGAATCCCGGACCTTCAAGGGAGTAGACCTAAGCCAAGACCCCAGTGGGTCTGGGCGAGAGTCTAGGACCTTCCAGGAACTAGGCAGGAGCCAGGACCTCTGTCAGCCTGGGTGTGAGTGAACCTGAGTCCTCCGAGGTAATAGGCAGCAACCAGAGATCTCAGCGGGGCCAGGAGCGAGTCTGGGACCTCAGAGAGAGTAGGCCTGAGCCAGGTCCTCTGTGGGTTTGAGCATTGGTCTGGGACATCAAAGGAATTAGGCAGGAACCTGTGGGTCCGAGCGTGAGTTTGAGACCTCTGAGGAAGTAAGCAGGTCCTCTGTGGGTTCGGGTGCTCCAGAACCTGGAACTTCTGAGGCAGTAGATGGGAACCAGAAACCTTTCCAGGTCCAACTCCAACCCAGGGACTTCTGCCGGAGGGAATCCAGACCAGGATTTACAGATACAGGTCAAAGCCGGTAACCTAAACCAAAGTTGCCCTGAGGCAAGGAACTCCACCTTGGGCAACAAATTCCACAGGAGTAGAACTGGACCCCTAGGACAGAGAGGGCCTGAGGAAACAAGCTCCACCCAGAGCAGAAGCCAGGAGCAAATCCAGTCCTGGGAGCCAACCCAGTCCTGGGACACTGGCAGACTAGGATTGAGCCAATGACCTGACTCAGAGTCTGCGACCTCCACTGGAACCCGAGTGGGACTGAACCAGTAGCCCTCCTGTACACAGATGATAAAAGGGCTGGAGAAGAAATCAGAGAATCAACACCCTTCACAATAGCCACAAATAGCATAAAATATCTCGGAATAACTCTAACCAAACAAGTGGAAGACTTGTATGACAAGAACTTTAAATCTTTGAAGAAAGAAATTGAAGACACCAGAAAATGGAAAGATCTCCCATGCTCCTGGGTAGGTAGAATTAACATAGTAAAAATGGCAATCTTACTGAAAGCAATCTACAAATTCAACGCAATGCCCATCAAAATCCCAGCAAAAATTCTTCAAAGACCTCGAAAGAACAGTACTCAACTTCATTTGGAAAAGCAAAAAACCCAGGGTAGTCAAAACAATCCTGTACAATAAAAGAACTTCTGGAGGCACCACAATCCCTGACTTCAAACTCTACTACAGAGCTACAGTACTGAAAACAGCCTGGTACTGGCATAAGAACAGACAGGAGGACCAATGGAACCGAATAGAAGACCCAGATATCAATCCACACATCTTCGAACACCTGGTCTTTGATAAAGAAACAAAAAATATCAAATGAAAAAAAGAAAGCATATTTAACAAGTGGTGCTGGCATAACTGGATATCAACATGTAGAAAAATGAAAATAGACCCATATCTATCACCATGCACAAAACTCAAGTCCAAATGGTTCAAAGGCCTCGACATAAATCAGCCACACTAAACCTTATAGAAGAGAAAGTGGGAAGTACACTTGAATGCATTGGCACAGGGAACCACTTCCTAAACAGAACCCCAGCAGCACAGACACTGAGAGAAACATTTAATAATGGGACCTCCTGAAACTGAAAAGCTTCTGTAAAGCAAAGGACACGGTCAACAAGACAAAATGACAGTCTACAGAATGGAAAAAGATCTTCACTAACCCCACATGAGAAAGAGGTCTGATCTCCAAAATATACAAAGAACTCAAGAAATTGGACACCAAAAGATCACATAATCCAATAAAAAAATGAAGTACAGACCTAAACAGAGAATTCTCAACAGAGGAATCTAAAATGGCTGAAAGACACTTCAGGAAATGTTCAACATCCTTAGTCATCAGAGAAATGCAAATCAAAACAACTCTGAGATTCCATCTTACACCTGTAAGAATGACCAAGATCAAAAACACTGATGACATGGGCTGGAGAGATGGCTCAGCGGTTGGGAGCATTGCCTGCTCTTCCAAAGGTCCTGAGTTCAATTCCCAGCAACCACATGGTGGCTCCCAACCATCTGTAATGAGGTCTGGTGCCCTCTTCTGGTCTGCAGGCATACAAGCAGACAGAATACTGTATAAATAATAAATAAATAAATATTAAAAAAAAACACTGATGACAACTTATGCTGGAGAGGTTGTGGGGAAAAGGGAACACTTCTGCATTGCTGATGCAAGCTGGTGCAACCCCTTTGGATGTCAGTGTGGCAATTTCTCAGAAAATTAGGAAACAACCTTCCTCAAGACCCAGTAATACCACTTTTGGGTATATATCCAAAGGATGCTCAATCGTGCAACAAGGACATGTGCTCAACTATGTTCATATTAGCTTTGTCATAGCCAGAACCTGGAAACAACCTAAATGCCCCTCGACCAAAGAATGGATAAGAAAAATGTGGTAGATTTACTCAATGGAGTACTACACAGCAGAAAAAATTAATGACAGCTTGAATTTTGCAGGAAAATGGATGGAGCTAGAAAACATCATTTCGAGTGAGGTAACCCAGACACAGAAAGACAATTATCACATGTACTCACTCATAAGTGGTTTTTAAACATAAAGCAAAGAAAGCCAGCCTACAAACCACAATCCCAGAGAACTTAGACAACAATGCAACACTAAGAGAGACTTACATAAATCTAATCTACATGGGAAGTAGAAAGTAGAAAAAGACAAGATCTCCTGAGTAAATTGGGAGCATGGTGACCTTAGGGAAGGAATGAAGTGGGGAGGGGAGAGGCAGGGAAGGGAGCAGAGAAAAATGTAGAGCTCAATAAATATCAATAAAAACAGTAGAGTTAAACATGGTGTCAGGACTCCCGGGCTTGGATCTGTGGTGGCAAGTGTGTCTGTGAACGATTGTTTCTCTGTGGATGAGCTATCCTTCGGTTTGCCTGGGAAAGCGTCTCAGTGGCTGCCTCGGCTCGGCAGCCACAGTACTTCGTTCAGTGCACCCGCAGATTGTGGTCTACTTGCACCTTAACACATACCAAGGGGCAGAAGCAGCGAGTTGCTCGCCACTCCAATCTGGAAAGCTTCTGCACCCTATGTAAAGACTTTCCTTGGCCTCAGAAAGAAAGGGGAGTTTGCTGAGAAGCTGTTCTTAATTTCTGTCTCGTTGAAAAATTATCCTGAACAGAAGGAGGCGTGGAAATTGTGCAAATTCCCCTTGATTATGGAGCAGAAGCTGAAAGACATCTCAGATTAAGTGGGAAGCAATTTTAGCAGACTGAGCGTTTCACACTACGTTTTCTTCCAAAATTTGTTTTGTTTTGGTAAAAACAAAAAACAAACAAACAAACAAAGCTTTGGCAGTGCTGCAGATGGATCTAGGTTCCTGCGCTGCCAGGCAAGTGTTCTACTTAGGCCATATCCCCAGCTATAAGGGCGGCGTCTACCTCCTGATCACCCTGCCTCCGCTTCCCCAGTGCTAGGGCTCTAGGAGTCTTCCAGTAAACCCTGCCCACCACAATTTTTAATTTATAATCACTCTAACTTCTTCACAGTATGTGAGTCATCAGGGATAGGTAGGAACTTTGCCCCTGAATGCAGGTAATTAGGCAGCCTTGGGAAAAATCTAAGATTCTTTGACAGGCATTTAATGGATTCCATTCTGTGAGCCAACCACAGCTTTCCCAATTAGGACTGCTTGTCTCTCCATAATTTGGGGGTTACTATAGGTCAAAAAACAAACCTCATAAAACCCCAGAAGACATCAGAAGGCGTCCAGGCAAGAATCACTGGAGAGTGGAGCCGCGGACTAGACACCATACGCAAAGCATTCTTTTGGACCCTAGCCAAGCATTCACAGGAAATGTGTCCTGCTCTCCAAAGTGGGCGGCCTGGCCAACACCGCCGGGAGAGGAAACTCTCTTCCGCGTCTGTAGGCTTATTCCTAACTGCTAGGGAAGTGGCTGCTGCCAGGGCAGGAGGGGCGCAGAATTTGAGAACTCTTGAGTGAGATGGACATCACCATCGCGACCTAAAAAGGGCAAAGATGACATTCTGCTGCTCCCTGGGGATGCAGCTGGGACAGAGAAGCAGGATTCACACTCTGCCCAGGGAAGGCGGGTTGGCCCAGGAGGTTACACCTCCACCCCCCACCCCCCCACCCCCCCAGGCCCTCCAGTCAGACATTCCCCCATGGCCCAGAGACAGACCCACGCTTCAGCCAGTGAGAATTGTACAGCTTCATTGACTCTTTGTGTCTGAGACAGTCTCACTCTGCAAATCAGGTTGGTCTGGGACTATGTAGTCCAGGCCAGCTTCAAACTCACAGAAATCCTTCTGCCTCAGGTCACTGGGGAGAGCCAGGCTTAATGGCACACACCTGCAATCCCAGCATTTGGGACACGGAAGCAGGACTAACAGCCTGAACCTGTCTCATTAAAATGAATTAAAAAAAAAAAAAACAACACAAGGATTACTGGGAAAGTTTATAATCCTTTTTCACAGATGTTGCAAAAGGAGGCTCAGAGAGTCAATGACTGGCCCCATGTCAAAGTGCTAGGACCAGACCTGCAGAGCAGGGCTTCTGTGGAAGTTTCCATCCCGGGCTGCTTTTGTTTCCAGTGGACACACTCTTCATAGTGGACACACTGCTCACCAAAGCTTCCTCTGCCTGGCTATGGAGGTGAGAAGGCAGAGGGCTGGTAGGAAAATCATCTTGCACGAGGCCCTCTGGGGTGGGTAATCGGAAGTGCTTCTTTTCTCATGAGAGCTTTCCCTGGCTATCCCCTGGAAGCAGGAGCCGGTGACGATGGATGGAAACTAGGTAAAGCTCCCAGGCCAGCCTAATGGAAGTGCTACGGCAGATTTTCCACTGTTGAAGGAAAATCAGAATTCCCTCAAAGATCTCAGTACAAAATGCCCACCCAGCTGTGAAGGAAGCAGGAATAACTTGCTGTGTACAGGCGAGAGCTCTCTGGGCAGCCGCATGGGAATCTGGCTGAGAGTGGAACGGCAAGGGGAGGGGAGAGCCAACAGATGGAAACTCAGCGCCAAGTGGAATCCAAACCAGGAGCAGTACACTTGCCACACATTCAGACAGAGGGTGCCACTGTGGCTGGCCAGCCGGCGGCGGCCCCGGGCTGCCACGTTCTCCTTGGGCGCAGCCTCCTTAGACTGTCAGGAAAGCAGGGCATGTCCCTTCACCTGCCTCCGTGAGAAGTGTGGTGGCAGTGGGGAGGGAAGCTCAGGCTCCTTCTTAGGGTTCCTTCTGTTTTCTGTCAGCAGTAGGCAAAGACATCCTAGCAAATGACATTCAGTAATGCTTTAATTAACTGCAGTATTTTGTATTTCAAGATGCAGCAAGAAATCAATTCCAGATGGGGAAGACGAAAGACACTTACACAAAAGAATGATTCTTTTATTTGAAAGAAATTTACATCTCCCCAAGGTGCGGAACTCGGCGGGCCCAACAGGCTTTGTTGATGGACAGTTAGGATGGGACTGGAAATTTTTATTTCATATGTAAAATGTAATGGTTCTCTTCACGTCAGCTGGCTTTTCACGAGCCTGTTTCCAAGGTTAATGCTTAAATGGCCCGATGCAGTCAGCCCTAACAATTTTATTTTTGGGAAACCAACTTGGAGTAGACAATATATGTGGAACTTGCCTTCCCCTCTCAAGCAAGCTAAGGTTATTTTGAGACTTCTCTTCCTAGGGAGTGGAATGACATTTCCAGCTGCGTACTTCTGGCAATTTCCTTTAGCCTGCTGTAAACAGGGAGCCAGGTTTCCTTGTCCAACAGCGACTCAGGATGGGCCTGTGTAATGCCCCCACCAGGCAGCAGCCGGGACCTGTGTTCTCTGCTCTCCGTCATTTCATCTGCACCAAAGGGCCACTTGAGATGCATGTGAAGTGGGCACCTTCCTGGGTGCTGGGCAGAGTCTTGGTGCTTACTCTTTGTTCTGCCAGAGAGGAATTTTCTTTTTCATGATAGGGTGTGTGCCCAAGGCCTTGCACCTACAAGGCTCTCCAAGAGGCTAGAGGTTCTTCATGGTTTCTGCACTGCAGGTACAGTCTAAACAAAGCCTTCTCTAGCCTTGCCCCTCTGAGCCAGATATCCATCCTAACAAGAGTCACAGGGAACTCTTCACATCTGGTGCTGCTGCTTTTGTCCTGTTGTTCTTCAAGAGCATCTCTCTGTGTAGCCTTGGCTGGCCTGGAACTCCCTATGTAGACCAAGCTGGCCTCTAATTCAGAAGTCTGCCTGTTTCTGCCTCCCCAGTGTTGGAATTAAAGAATTAAATATACATAACACCTAGTTATGTATATTGTTTTGAAGTGACAATAATAAATAAAGGCTGAGCCACAGGCATAAAAACAAGAACCCTGACCACTATGGGAAGAGTCCTCATCATCTAAACAAGCTTCAGATGAAAGCTGCTAGCCACAAAAAAGGCCATGCTGGTACCAGCCTTGAGTTAGACAGTCAGAGAAACACACATTTGTGAAAATGGGGTTTAGAACTCCATTTCAAATGACCTTTCTCTTTTCAGTGCAAGGGCTGAGAGCAGGGAGTGAGCAGTCTACAGTTGATCCTTTGTATCTATGGGTCATGCATGTAGTGTTTCAATCAAAGGCAATAACAATATTTGGGGAGAAAAAAAGAACCTGTTCGAACACATGCAGACTAGTTTCTCAATTGTGATTAGTTCCTAAGCCATCCGGTGTAACAACTGCTGACTTTGAGGTATGGCAGTGCATACCTATACTGCCAGTAGCTGGGAAGCCAGATTAGGTTATGAGTTTAAGGTCAGCCTGGACCACATAGCTACTGAAATTGTCTTAAAAACAAAACAAAAAGGGCTGGAGAGATGGCTCAGCGGTTAAGAGCACTGACTGCTCTTCCAGAGGTCCTGAGTTCAATTCCCAGCAACCACATGGTGGCTTTCAACCATCTGTTATGAGATCTGGTGCCCTCTTCTGGCCTGCAGGCATACATGCAGGCAAAACACTGTGTACAAAATAAATAAATCTTTAAACAAACAAACAAACAAAACAAAACCACTACCAAAACCCAAAAACAATAAAACCGCCCGAAACCTAACTATTTAACAACCTAATTATTTATGTAGTATTTACATCATATGAGGCATTATGCATACTCTAGAATATTTAGTGTCAATGAGAGGATGTGCTTAGATTATTTACATACACTGCCATTTAACAGAAGGGACAGAACATCTGCATGGGGTGTGTGTGGTCCTGGAACTAGTCTCCCGTGGATACTGACAGCTTCTAAACATATACACGCCAGGCCTTATTACAGACTTACAGAGCTAAGCCTTCAGACATCTGCATTTTTCAAAGGGCCCCAGGGGACTCTAATGCATTCCCCAGGTGAGGAATAGGCTGTCTCTGCAGAACACACCATATTCAGTCCTCATCAAGAAGACATTTAACATAACTCCTACTGACATCTATCTGCTGGCTCCTCGGTGATTACCAACAGTGCAATACATCAAGGAAGTCACTTTGCTGGCTGTGACCACCGACTGGGAGGAATGGCAGCTTGACATCTCAATGCCATCACAGGGAGGGCTGGAAGGAGAAGCGCAGTAAGCTGTGTGAGTCTGGTGACAGTGGCCTGGTGTGGGAAGAGCCCGCTGGCTTCCTTGGCTCCCCTAGGTGGGTGGCAGGTGCTGAACTGGTTGTGCTGTTTTGAGGCAGCCCCTCTTTTCCAAAACAGGGCAAGCCACACAACTACTGGACCCACAGGGCAGCACAGAGGAATCCTTCTGCTGAGCACCAGTGGGCTGTGCTTGTCTAAGTTATGATACATCTCGACCACAAGTGACATGCCTTTTTCCTGCCACTTGTTTTCTTCCTGCTTAGAGTTTCAAAATGCTCAATACAGAAGAGCTTTAGTGACTAGTAAGAATGTTTTAGATGCTGATGAAGATATGAGGCTCTAGGACTGGGGTGTAGCTTCGTGGCCAAAAGAATAAAAAAGAAAAGAAAAAGAGAAGAGACATAGGGCCCAGGATGCAAGCTGAGCACTATGGGTATCCAGAAATAAGCAGACGAGGTTTGTTGCTGTGGTGGTGATGGAAGGGGTGGCCCTGGGATCTGGGATCTGACTGTCCTACTGGATGACATGTTCCCAGCTGCCGAAAGCTGTCACTAATGGTGTCACACTGAGGTAGTGGTCATGTAATTGAGCCAAGAGAGCAGGGTATGGCTGCCCTGGTGAGGTGCCATTCCCTGGAGGTGGGGCGATTCCCCATTGCAGGGCTTGATTTCGGGAGTTAGTGGTCGGCAGCATGGTCAGGACAGGGCTGAGCTATGCTCTGGGCTCTTCCAGGCTCTGAATCTGGGGTGCAAGGTCAATAATCACGTTCCTAGGTGTCTCTCTTGGTGGCAGTGCTGCGCCACTGAGGTGCTACATGCGGCCACCATGTTTCAGGGGCTCTGGAAAGTACTCCAGACTTGCAATGTACCAGGGAGTGGGAAGTCAGGCGGCCAGATTTCCTGTGTCTTCCTTCTCACAGCTTCTGCCAAAAAAGCCAAAGAAAGCCCTTCCAAGGGAACTTCCTGGTGTCTCAGAAGACAGTCCCCTCCCTCGGATCCAGGAGCAAAGTGGGCAGGACAATGTGTTCATGTTCAGGGAGAGCGCCATGCAGTCTCTAAGTCAGCTCTAGGTCTGCTTCCACACCAGCTCAGGAGCCCATCACAGGCAAGACACCTGATGCCCAGGCTGGGCATGCCAGCATCCTTAGTCTGCCTCCTCATGTGTAAGATAAGCGGTGTGCATTGCTCTCCTGGGGAGTACAGAGACGTGGGAGGACCCGGGGGTAATTTGGCCATGTCATGGAGGTCAGATTGAAGCCCCAGAAAGCAGCAGGTAACACGGGATGTGCCAATCCTGGCAGGGTCCTGATAGAGAGAGGCCAGTATCCCACTCTGTCATCTGTCACTAAGTCCACTCAGGCCCCAAGCCAATTCCAGAGACAAGGAGGGAAAAGGCACCCCTGATTGCAGAGGCTTTGACCTCAAATGCAGAGGGAGGAAGGGGTGAGATCCATGCTTCCTCAGTCAAGCTGCAGGTCCAGGCTGGTGGGGTCCAGAGCTGGTGAGGAGGGCTATGTGGGGAGGTGACATGGCAACTCAACCATCACGGCAGCCTGGAGATAGAAGTGAGCCACAGGGACCTTTCACCCAATGCTGACCCAGCTTCAGAATGGTAGGTAATCTAAAAATGCCTTTTTACAACCCGGTTTCACTCAGTTTCCCTGATTGGCATAGAGCGAAGACAGGGAATGGGAGAGATAGTTTAATAACCATAATGCCCCTAGAGGTTTCAAGACTGAGGACCTAAGAGTCCTAAGAGTGAGGGTTTCCAGAAATCAGTAGCTCAGGGTCCCTGGCAATGTCTGTATATTCCTTACAGTCTCTTCTTAATCAGTTTCTCAAGTTTGCGGATGCGGGATGATTCCTGCTCTGGTGTTGGAGCCATTAGGGACAGTGTGCTGGAATTTTCTGCCCCTGAGGGTGGGGCGGGGAGCCTCTGTCGAAAGAGTTCCAGCACGCCGCTCTGCTCGCTCCTCTTCAGCCCCTGAGAGGAGAGGGAGAGGTGGTCAGGGATGGTCCCACAATCAACGGCAGGAGCAGAAAGCATACTTTGGTCCTGAAGTCTGCCCAGCCTGAGCTCCGCTGGGCTAACTGTGTAATGGCTAGAACCCAAGGACCTCAATTTCTCCAGGGCAAGTACTGGTCCTAGAGGGCGGCCTGGAAGGTAAAATTGAGGCAAGAAAAAGAACTAACAGGACAGGAGAGAAAGAAGGGCTGAAAAGAGAAGAGAGGAACAACAGAAGAGGGAAGGACCATCCCTGTTCTTCCTTGGATTGCTCCAACCTCCCCTGGGCAGTGGCCATCCCTTGGGCAGGGCGGTCCTCAGGATGCTGCAGCCTATATGGCCAGGATCGGCCTCCAGGAAAGGCTCTCTGCAATCTGGGATGCAGGGTGACTTTGAGGCAGTCCCCACATTCTATATGCACATTCCATGCCTTAGGGTGGATGGGCTATAAATAACAAGAGGGCTCACCTTCATGTCCAGTATTTTCTGGAAGGTTTCTGTGTTGCAATCCGTGAGGAGTTTGATGTAGTTGTCAACAAATACCACCAATGGCTCATGAGGGGCCATCACCACCTACCAACAGAGGAAACAAGAATAGGTCCTTAGGAGCCCTCAGGCTGGAGGGCAGGGTCAGCTCTTCTCACTTGTCAGTTGACCACAAAGGGGCCTACTGCCATCCAAGACTGTGCTCAGAAATGCTGATGGTTCATTTTCAACTTGATGTCCAATTACAGTATTCCCAAGCGTGGCTGAATCACCATTATTACCCAGATTGTCTTTTAACATATGGATTCCTGGTCCCCCAACATCTGAGGCTCCTAATTCTCCCAGAAGGCATGGAAGAGACCATCTGCTGGGGGATTTCATGGGTGGTGGGGCATCCACTCCTTCTGTCTGTCACTGAGAGGGGGCAGAAGCCCATAGATATCCTCAGAAACAAAAATCCTGAACTGGCCTTACTCTTTTGAAGACCTGAAACCTGACACTTTGTGTGGCCACATCCATTTAACAATTAGTACATAGACAAATGGCCACACCAGCCTCAGATTCGTTTCATTTGGTTCTGGAATATGCTGATGTTTCTTCCCTCGTGGGCTGGTTTTGTTTTGAATTCCTGAGAATGTACCGGAAAGTGGCAAGGAGCAGTTCCTTTCAAGGGCCTTAGCAGCTATTTCCAGAATGCAGCTCTCCTCCTTTGAGCAGACCAGCACGGGAGGATGTAGTTTCCTCAGGCCCCTCATGTGGTCCAGATCCTGAAGTCTGCAGCCAGGCCAGGACACTGCAGCTTAATAAAG
Source organism: Microtus oregoni (assembly GCF_018167655.1). Lineage (NCBI taxonomy): Eukaryota > Metazoa > Chordata > Mammalia > Rodentia > Cricetidae > Microtus > Microtus oregoni. The sequence goes on along the minus strand of NW_024543074.1, from coordinate 22,799,672 downwards.
CCCTGCCATCACTTGAGTCACCCTGGGAAATGGGCCTGAGGAGCCCGCAGGCACTGGGCTCTCAGGTCAAGAGAACGGAGCCTCTGCTTCCCCACTGCCAGCCTTTTCTGAAAGGCCCGGGTGGAGATCAGAGGCAGGTGCTGCTCCACCAGGGCACCACGTCCAATCGCTTGTCAAACAAGGCTTTAAAAAGCCCATTTGCCAATTAGATTCAGTTACTACAACATCTGTTCAGAGTTCACTTAAAGGTGCAAAACACAAAAGCCAAAAGGCTTCTGGGGAAGGGAGTGACATCTGGGCCTAAAATTCCTGCTGAGAGGCAAGAGATCCCTGGGCTTCTCTCCTGATTTGCCACCTGGCTCTCAGCTGCTAGAGCTTATTAAACAGAAATCACCTGTCAGAAAGGATTGCTGATCCCCAGGTAACTGCGCACTGATTTTCAACATCACAGAGTGTGGGCAGTCCCCGGGGGTTAGAGGGGACAGGGCAGACTCTGTGTTTGTAAAAGCCAAACTCTCTGGAACAAGGGATCTAAGATGGGGCCAGCCTTTGTGAACAGAGTCCCCAGAGAAGACATACCTTGAGGATCATTTCAGCCCGGGTCATGCCTTTCACGACAATCTTAGTGTAACTGGCAGGTGCCTTCCTCACCACCTGGGAGCCGATGGATGGGAGATCGAGCAGGACCATCTTCAGGGAGTGCGTGTCCAGCAGCAGCTGCAGAACAAGCAGAGCGTTATGGCCACGCTGTGCACCGAGCACCTAGCGTGTCCACTCTGAGGAGGTGTGTGCTACTCACTGTACGTGTGATCCTTTCCCATTACAGAAAATTTGGAAAATAGAACTTTAAAGGAAAGACCACAGTTTCCACTGTCCAGGAAAAGCTTCCTTAAGAGACCACAGTGAAATGTGGGTATAGTTTCTATTAACTAGTGTGTGGATGAAAACCTAGCTGGAATCATACTGAGTGTGCGTATGGCTTCATACCCTGCCTTTTCTAGTAGACACATGAAGGGTTTGCATTTTATTTCCCATCATTACAGTCTTAAAGAATTACTGTTTTTAATGGCTTTGTAATACAGGCTATATTGTTTAAGTTATGGTAGCATTCTCCCACGTAATTCACTCCTTAGATTTTGGTTGTTAGCAACAGATGCTGAGGGTCTGGAGGGACAGCTCAGCAGTTAACTGGTTTGGTTCCCAGCACCCACAAGGTGACTCACAGCCATTGGTAACTCCAATTACAGATCCTATGCCCTCTTTTGACCTCCTCAGGTACTAGGCATGCATATGGTACACATGCATACTTGCAGACAAAACATTCATACACATATGAGAAAAATAATCTTAAAAAATAAAATAACAAAACCAAAAGGCAGATGCTGAGGCAGATAGCCTCTTCATGGCTTCTAGCCTCAACAGTGGCATCTCCTTAGGGAACAGTCTCCAGAACAGGCCAAAGCATAGCTTATCTTGGATGTTCCCAGGACATGTCTGAACCTCTTTCCACCCACAATGCACCTGTTTACATAGCTATCAGCATCACAGAAATTGTAGACTGCACCCTCATCAGCACGAAAAAACTACCACAAAGTATCTTACTTATTCATAAGGCAAAAAACTGGTAACTTGTTATTGCTGTACTTAGGACCTCTCTAGATGCTGTCTGATGACATTTTAACCACGTTTAATCGTATCTTGGCAACAACCCACTTTGTTTGTTCTGGACTTCTTGAATGCCAATTATCTGGAAAGAGATCAGCTTTCCTCATGGATCACCAATGGCTAGAAGGGATACTACAAGTTCTTTCACATTGTCTCTCTGAGGTCCACCCTCATGAGCTCATTGTTCCCAGTTTTACAGAAGAGAACATCAGTACTCCGGAGGTTTAATAAGCAGCCACATGTGCTTCAGGATGCTTGATTAGATGCCTCTAGGCACTGATGGCCAGGGCACAGACATGCCTGAGGCCAGGGGCTGGGCTTACAGCTCAGTATAAGAGCACTTACTCAGTCACAGACTGACTTTGATCTCAGGCACTGTAGAAAGTGAAAGAACGAGTGAACTAGGAACGAAATGGCTGAAGTAGGGTAGTCTTGGTCTGTTCCAACGGTTTGAGAGAATAGAATCACTTATGGCACCAATAAGATAGAGCCAGTAGCGGGATGACAGATCTCTCGACTCCACTAAATTCAGATGATAGTGATCAAGACTTTCAGGACAAGGTTCGATGACCTGTTGGACAGCCTTTCACAATTACAGCTAGTTGGCAAGGAGTGGGTGTCCTTAAGGCTCTGACCCTCTGCATCCTTTATTTACTCCTGGACTCTGGCTGGGAGAACTAATCGTTACGGTGAGTACAATTCTGACAATATTACAGAAATTTGGGGAATGTTAATGCTTACTTCAGATAACTACGACACATCACACGATTGGCAAAGAAGGCTATCCTGATGACAGTAATTTCATGAAGGAATGGGACTAGTGAAAGCCTACACTTTCTGTTTGTGTATAACGTGCATGTGTGCACATGGCATGTGCATGCCACAGCATGTGTGTGGAAGCCAGAGGAAAACCCTGAGTGTTGGTTCTCACCATCCACCTTGTTTGGAAGCAGGGTCTCTTTGATTTTTTTCCCCACTGCACTGTGTACCTACCTGGTGCCAGGCTAGCTGCCTGTGAACTTCCCAGGATTATCCTTTCTTGATCTCCTCGCTTGCCTTCGGAGTGCTGGGATTAGAGATGTGCACTACCGTCCCCAGCTTTATGTGTGTTTTGGCTACTTCAACTCAGCTCTTTCATGCTTGAGGGCAAGTGCTTTTGTCCTCTGAGCCATCTCCCCAGCCCCCAGAGTCTAAACTCCCTAAACTATTCTGCTGCGGGCAGCACAGCAATCTTGTTACGTTTGTTTTAGAATGTCATTGAAGTCAGGTGTGTGTACATGTCCCCGGGTTTATGTGTGTGCACTCATATGACTGTGGAGGCTGGACGTCAATCTTAGATGTCTTCCTGTTGCTCCCTATCTTATCTGATAGAATCTCTCACTGGACCTGGAGTTCACTAACTGGCTGGCTAGCAAGTCTCCAGGATCTGTCTGTTGTGTCTCCAACCCTAGTACTGGGGCTACAAGGATGCTGGCTTTCTATGTGCATTCTGGGGATCCCAATTCAGGTTCAAGATGAACTCTTACCACCATAGTGTTTGGTTTTTGAAAAAAGCCATGAGTTCACAGAAGTGTGTTTAGCATCTGAGAGAATGGCACAGAATACCAAGAGCCCAGGGTTAGCATACTCCCTAAAGTCCATGGAATTTGCATTGCTGCCCCCATACCCCTAAAGAACAAGCATGCTGGATCCAAGCCCCATAGTGTGTACCCTACAGTCCCAGCAACTTGGAAAGCTGAGGTGGAGGGTCACTTGGACCCAGGAGTTCAAGGCCACGCTGGGTGAAATAGCAAAACTCTGTCTTAAAGAAAATGAACATCGCTTAGAATCTAATAGAAGGCCGGGTGGTGGTGGCACATGCCTTTAATCCCAGCACTTAGGAGTCTAATCTCAGAACTTGGGAGGCAGAGGCAGGCATATCTCTGTGATTTCAAGGCCAGCCTGGTCTACAAGAGCTAGTTCCAGGACAAGTCCTAAAGTTACAGAGAAATCCTGTCTCGAATCTAAGAGAAGAAAAAGAAAAAAATTTAAAACTTCTTTTTGAGACAGGGTCTCACTATGTTGCTCTGGCTGGACTAGAACTCACTACAGAGATCAGGCTGCCTGCAAACTTAAATCTGCCTGACTCTGCCTCCCAACTGCTGGGATTAGAGGCATTTGGCACCATGACTAAAGACTGATTTTACTACTTTGTGTGTGTGCGTGTATGCCCATGAAGGCCGGAGAAACATCAGAGCCTCCAGAGTTAGAGTTCCAGGCGGTTGTGAGCTGCCTGATACAGATGTTGGGAACGCAAGCCCAGTCCTCTGGCAAGTGCTCTGCTGCAGAGCCACCTCTAACACCCCAAGACTTTCAAACTTTCAGTAGAAAACACAGGGATTGTTTTTACTCCTTGTGGGTAGAAAAGAATGTCAAATATGGGAAAGATTGAAAATTATATTACTCTAAGATAAGTTACATGAGACTCACAGTAAAACACAGACCCTGGTGCTGCTCTGACAAGGGAATGAGACGCGGGGCACATAGATTCCCACGGAGTAAGAGGATGACCAGGGCCGGGTGTAGTTTAGTGCAGAGTATCTGCTTAGCATGCACTAGGCCCTGGGTTCCAACACCCAGAGGTGCTGGCTAAGAACTCGTGGAGACAGAGTGAATTGGTTCCTCTGGGGGAAGCTCAGGAGCATTTTTTTCCTTGAAGAGCCACATAACCCACATGGCATGGTGCTGGGCATTTATAACAGCCCTTGGCAGGCAGAGGCAGGAGGATTGTGGCAATATGGGACCAACCTAGGCTACCTACCACTTCCAGAACAGCACTAGGGCTATATAAAGAGACTGTTCAAAACAAGCACAAGGTAGAATGGCTAAACTACGGGGATAGCTCCTTTACTTACATAACAGGTTCTTGGCTGTCAGTTTTTAACTTTTTGGTTGCTATGACCAAATACCTAAACTTATAAGGGACAGAAGATTTGTTTAGAAGCACCGTCTTGGAGTGGTCAGTCTAAGTTGCCTGGCCCCATGTGTTTTGACAGAACATTGTGGTGACAGCAGTGTGTGGTGGAAGTTTCTTCACCTCATTACAGAGAAGAAGCAGAGAGAAGGCCACGACAAGATATAGTCTTCAACTCACGCCCCCAGTGATGTACTTCCCCCAATTAGCCTGTACCTCCTGAACTTTCCAGAACCTTTCAAAACAGTGTAGCCAGCTAGGAACTAATAAGCATTTAATACACAAGCCAAAGGTGACTTTCATATTTAATTCATAACACTCATGTTAAAAAGACCTTCCCTGTACCCGCTCTTTGCAAAAGCAAGGACTGGAAACAGCTCGCTGTCCATAAAAGCAAGAAAGAATAAACGAATGATGGCGTATTTATGCAATGGGAAAGATACTGACGCCAAAATGAGCGGACACAAATGACATATATCAACACAAATAAATCTCAAAAAAATGTTAAGTAGGGGGAAAAGGCAGGAGAGGAAATGACATGTATAGTACAATTTATATAAAGCTTAGAAACAAGCAAAACAATCCATGTATCACTTGGGGATATATACATTACGGAACACCCAAATACATATATCAACCTAGAAACCTAGATCAGAATAGTGTTCGCTTCTGGGAATGGGGAGGGGATGAGGGAAGGGTGGAAATCCACTGGGGGCTTCAGCAAAACCGTAATGACCTACTTCAAATTTGCAGGGATGTAGGGCAAACGTGGGAACATGGTACAAATTTCACTGACTGGTCACTATTCTTTTGATTTATTTTCTATATATTTGTTAACAGGAAATCAATCTTTCTTTCTTCTTTAGGTGTGTCTTTTGAGGCCTGGCAAAGATTCAACTTCATCTACCACATAGTAGTTATAAGAGCCTGGGCTATCAAAATCAAAACCATGGCCTAGCATTTATCTGTTGGGAGGAATTGGAGATATTTGCTACTTTTTCTGCTTCCGAGAGATATATGTGGATGAGCCAGACATAATTTTCTAGTTTATTCCATACCTTAAAGGGGTATAACACCTTTTTCACCAGAAAATCCCATCTTGCTAGCTAGCTGAAGAGATGGGAACCTCATTCTTGCTACTGCATGAAGCAATGTGATCGGGGAAGATGAGAACTGGTGCTGTGGGAAGATAAAGGCCCCACTGATCACCACTACCTTCTGGTTTCATTTTGAAAACTGATCACAGCCCATATAAATTTAGGAAGGCTGCTGGAGCTAAGTCTACATTAGAAAAGTGTTTCTAGGGCATGGGGATGGACTCAGTGGTAGAATATGTGAGCACTTGCCAGACCCATAAAAAATGTTTAATTTTTAATGAAGCCATTTGTAGTTGAGTGTGGTATAATGTGTGTGTCTATGTGCGCACCTATGCTTACAGCTAGTTGGAACACTCAGACAGGATATTCATAAATTCAGGGCTAGCCTAGGCAACAGACCAGGAACCTATCTCAAGAAAACAAAACCCATTTCTGGTAGCACCATAAAACACTGACTCTCTTGAAGTAAATTTATCAAAAACTGTACAAGCATTCTGCAGGAGAAACTGTAGAGCACTAAGGAGCCATTTTAGCTGGGCCTGGTGATGCAGGCCCACAGCCCCAGGACTCAGGAGGCTAAGGTGGGAAAGTGAAGAGCCTGAGGCCTGTTTGGTTTTGTAGGGAATTCCAGCCAGCCTAGGCTACAGGGTAAGACCTGGCCTCGAGCCATCAATCAGATGGAAGAAAGTAGGGGAACTCCTCCTGAAAGTTTCCTTTACTTGATAATCTGTCCTAGGCATAGCTACTTGGCCAGTCTTCAGGCCCCTAAAATTATCTCTGAAGTGCAAATAAATGTGGCATTTCTCACCCAGTGCCTCATGCTGAAACAAATGGACTGTGATCAGTTTTCAAAACTCACAGAGGTCTGTCGGCCCCCTCTCTCCAGTGCTGAGATTAGAGGTACACCACCATCCCTGGCCTCTTTTTGGAAAAGTACTTGGTTATTTTATGTGAATGTGCGCACCTGAGTGTGTACATGTACCACACGCACACAAGAGCCCACAGAGGTTGGAAGAGGCATTGATCCTGAATCTGGGTTACACAGATGGCTGTGAGCTGTCATGTGGGCACTGGGCACTGAACCTGGGTCCTCTGCAAGAGCAGTAAGTGCTCTTAACCGCTGAGGTACCTTTCCGGCCCTTTTCTGTTTATGAAGAAGTCCTGCTGTCTAAAGGTTACATAGAAGAGGTGTGCCCAAGAATAACGTCTTACCTTTTCTCTTTTCCAACTGTGATGATACACACTAGACCATGGTAATAGTGATGAGTGTACTTTCAAATCTGCTTTAATGTTGGGCATGGTGGTGCACACTTTTAATGCGAGCATTCAGGAGACAGAGGAAGAAGAAGATGGATTTCTGTGAGTTTGAGGCCAGTCATGGCTATATATAGTGAGAGTTTGTCTCAACAACAATAAGCCCCTGCACGCCCCCAAATTGCTTTAATCCAGATGATTTTGAACTAGAAGAGTCTAAAAGCCAATGTGATAAAAATGTAGTATATTTTAATACATATGATGAGATATTATTGAGCCTTAAAAGGAAGGAACTTCTGATGACATTAGTGTAGGTGAAAGAAGCCAGACACAAAAGACAATTCCCACTTATTTGGTATTTGAGGAATAGTCGAATTCAGAGACAGTAACATATGACTGCCCAGGGCTGAGGTGGGGAGCAATACTTAGCCAGGTGCAGAGGTTTATTTTGAAGCAGAGTCTATACTTAATGCCAACGTGCTGCACACCAGAAGACGGCTAATTGACACATTTTGTTACATGCAACTTCAAAATGTTCCTATGTACATATCTAGAAATATTCCTTTTTTAAGGTGCTAAGGATTGAACCCAGGATCTTGTATATATAAAGCATGCACTTTAGCATTAAGCCATCTTCCCATCCCATTGATTTATATAAAGTCAACACAAGAGACCGAATATAGAGCTAGTGCATGCTATCATTTCATCATCCAGCAGACAGAGCCAGATTTGTCAATTTGTTGGCTTGTTTGTTTTTGTTTTTCAAGACAGTTTTCTTGTATAGCCATGGTTGTCCTGAAACTAGCTCTGTGTAGATCAGTCTGGCCTTGAACTCAGAGATTCGCCTGCCTCTGCCTGGGATTAAAGGCCTGGGACCTGCCTCCCCTTGCCTCCCATGCAAGGTTTGTGAAACTGAAGACACCCATAGGTTACACAGTAGGGTACTGAAACCAAACCAAACCAAACAATTAAAAGGAAGAAAATACACGAAGGGAAAAAAGTAACTTGACAAAGATGAAGTTTGGAGCCATAGGAAAGGTCTACAAGGCACCTGAAGTGTGCCTGGTTTAGTGCGTGTATCTAAAGAGGACACTGAGCACCGGAGTAGGCAGGCACTGTTTGTGAGCAGGGGGCCATCGGCAGCAGAGCAAGGACTGGGCTGTGAGTCTCTTCCAGCACCACACTGTGCTGTTTTCTCTAGGGTAAGTTTAGGCAAATGGATTTTATTTCTGCCGTGTGTTCAGTCAGAGATGACCTCAGTTGTAAGACTAATTAATGACCCTGCAATCCCACAAGGCCCTCTGAAAATCACAAACTAGCAAGAGGCATTACAATACAGGAATGCTTCAATTCCACGTGCCCTCGCAACTGCTCAAGAGGACTCTGGGGCCCGGAGACAAATAACTCACTGTATGTACTAATCACGGCGGGAATGAAGAGCAGAAAGAGCCTCCTTTTTTAAATTTTCACATCAGTATTCGAGCCTAACCTCAGCTTGGCATTGAGCACCTTTTGGCAGAAGAGACGCAGCCCAGACGAGGCACAGTCGCAGCTTTGAATTCTACAGCTCTAGTTAAAGCTTGGGTTAGGGACGTGATGCAAGGCAGGGTGTGGGTGTGTTGGAATGTGATTGTATTCAAAGCAGCTTTCTACTAACTTTCTTTTAAAAACTGATTTTATTATATTATTTATGTGTGTTTGAGAGAGAGAGAGAGAGAGAGAGAGAGAGAGAGCAAGAGAGACAGCGCTAGCCAGCCCACAGAGACCAAAGCTCAGACTCACGCAGCTAGAATGACAGGTGGCTGTGAACAGCTCGAGTCCTCTACACAAGCAGTCAGGCTCTCACCAGCCCTGTGGTTAACGTCTTCAGTCCTAGGACCCTGCTGCCTGAGTGCACAGGCCTCTGGCTACAGCATGGCTGGGATTTCAGAGTCCAGATGCCAGGGCTAACCTTACCCACATAAACCTCAACTAAACGGGAACCAATCTAGGACTCTATTGCCCTTCATTCCTCCCTGAAGCCTCCACAAGGCTGGGTCTGTAGACAGCCTACTACTCACTCGTCTTTGCACAGGGTCTGGGAAGCGAAACTTTAGTTCTAGAAAATGGGCTTTCCCTGACATCTAAAAGCAGATGGATCCTGTTTCTTTGATAGAAGCCCGTGGTCTGTCTGGGCTGATTCTGCTAGTGTTCCACTCTGTTCTATTATTTGAGACAGGGTCTTACTAAGTAGCCCACACTGGCCTTGATCCTTCTGCCTCTGCTGGCTGAATGCTGGGGTGGCAGGTGTGCCCCTACTCTCCACTAGCTAACATTGTTTATAAACGAGAAAATCTGAAGAAAACACTCATGATATAGGACTTATGTGACATCAAAACTTTCATGGCTATCAGACACTACGGCAGTCTTGGAGGCCTGAGCAAGGTTCCAAAAACATGAAACTGTGTTCCCATGAGTCAGCTTTGGATTCCAGGCTTGGTCAAGTCTGTAGACAGAAATGTAACTGAGAACTCTAAGGCACTCCAGACACAGATCTTAATCTCTCCATATCCTCTCAGATGGCACAGTGTAATGAGGTGAACAGAGGGAGCGCCGGGTAAACACGCACTAATGAAACTGGAGCTGGCATGTGAGGGCATCCCTCTGCCACTTCCGACGGAGAGAATGAGATCCGCACCCTAGACATGCCAGGGTCAGGGATTCAGAACACTTTGACTGCTACAGTCAGGCCCAGCTGGTGTCTGAGTCGTGCAACCTCCCAGGGAGTTTTCCAAGACAACATTTTTGACTCCAGCTAGAGCAGGTCAGGCAGACAGCCGAGGGCAAGCACTGACTAGAAGTCTTTATGCAGGCGGCATGTGGAAGAAGTATTAGGGAAGATGAGCAATGAAACAGAAATAAGGTCACGTCCAGGTCTCAGGAAGCTTACAGTGAGCAGGAGCTGGTATTTAATGAGGGCTGGCTCTGGGCCAGACATGTGTATTACTTATGGGTACTGGCTTTGGTTTTTACTATTTCCATTTCTATTTTATTTTATTTTGAGACAAAGTCTAGCTATGTAGCTCAGACTGGCCTCGAACTTACAATCCTCCTATATCAGCTTCCTAAGTGCTGGGATTACTGGGTGTGTGCCACCACACATGGCTCTCTGATTTGTTTGATCCTAACAGCTTGAGGTGGCACCAAGAATTCCTATTTCAGAGACAAGGAAATGGAGGCCCCACAGAGTAACTTGTCTATGGACAAACTTATGCAGTGTTGCAGGCACAGGATCTAGCTTCTGCCCACGTCATTCCAGAGCTCAGGACATGAGCGCTCACACTGTCCTGCACTTGCTAATAGAGGACAAATCATACTGCACTTCAATTCAGGAGACCTTACTATTCATGATGTTCCTGTCTGCCTTTGACACTTCATGAGTGACTCCAAGGTACTCCATCAAGTACATGCTAACTAACCATCTTACTGAGGGGAGTGGGGACTGGGGCAGAAGGGATGTCAACACAGCCAAGGAGCCATGAAGACAGGAAACTGAGCTGGCAAAGACCTGAGCCTCTACTGCATTGTCTCATATGGTACAGAGCAGGATCTATGGAAATGAATTACATGATCTTTTTACATGTTGTCTAAGTGTTTACAGATAGAGGTCTAGGGAAGACATTTTAAGAATAATTTATACCTTAAGTGGTATTCTCAGAGATTGGAGGAATGAATATTTTTTTTTATTTTGTGTGTGCCTGTGTACACATGCGTGCACGCCTCTGTGTGTGTGTGTGTGTGTGTGTGTGTGTGTGTGTGTGTATGAAAGAAGGCCAATGTTGACACTGGGTGTCTTCCTCAATTGCTCTCCACTTTATTTTTGAGGCAGGGTCTCTCACTGAATTTGGGACTTGCCAATCCAGTTAGGCCAACTGGGCAGCAAGCCCCAGGGATCCTCTTGTTTCCACCTCCCCACTACTGGGGGTATAAGAACACATTACTGTTCTTGCTTGTTTTTTTTAAATTTGCTTTTATTTGTGTGTTTGTGTATGCGTGTGTCTGTGTGTATGTGTGTGTTTCTGCCTGTCTATATGTATGCCATGTGTGTGTAGTGCCTAAGGAGGACAGAAGAGGGTATCAGATCCCCCTGGAACTGGAGTTAAAGACAGTTGTAAACTGCCTAGTATGGGTTCTGGGACCAGAAGCCAGTTTTTTTTTTTTTTTTTTTTTGCAAGAGCAGAAAAAGTTGAGTCATCTCTCTATTCCCTTATTCTTGGTTTTTTATGCGGGTGATTTTTTTTTTTTTTTTTTTTTGGAGACAGGATTTCTCTGTAGCTTTGGTGCCCGTCCCGGAACTAGCTTTTGTAGACCAGGATGGCCTCGAACTCCCAGAGATCTGCCTGTCTCTGCCTCCCGAGTGCTGGGATTAAAGGCGTGCGCCACCTCCGCCCGGCTTGCGGGTGATTCTTATAGGGATCAAACTCAGATCCATATCCTTGCAGAGTGTGCTGATTAGTTTTCTGACTTGATACACAGTGGAGTGATCTGGGATGAGGGAACCTCAACTGGGGAACTGCCTCCAACAGACTGGCCATTGTGGGTGGTGCCACTCCTGGACTGGTGGTCCTGGGTTGTATGAAAGAGCAGACTGAGCAAGCCATGGAGAGCCAGCCAGTAAGCAGCTTCCTCCATGGTCTCTGTTTCAGTTTCTGCCTTGAATTCCTGCCTTGGTTTCCCTTGATGATGCATAAGTCAAATAAACCTCTTCTTTCTCAAGTTGCCTTTGGTTAATGTTTACCACAGAACAATCTTTCTAATATCTGTTTTTATTTTCAAAATCAATCAGAGTGTTCCCTGAACTCAAAATGCCCAAATTTCAGAGTCTGAACAGGTGAGAGATGAAAAGAAGTGACTTTGCCGTAACATACAACTCAGTTCGTCAGGGCTCAGATGACATGAACTAAGTCTTTGTTTCCTTAGGTCGGAGTCTCACTATATACTGTACATTGGCCGTGAGCTCTAAATCCTATTGTTTTAGTCTCCTAAGTGCTGGGACTACAGGCATGTGTCATCATGCTCCAGCAGAGAATCAGCTGAGGAGCTTCCTGGGGAGGTGAGTTCTGACTCTCCCTGCTCAGTCTCACAGGCCCTCTACCCAGCCACTCAGAGCCTCTGCTGGACTTAGAACACTGACCCTTATCCCTCCAATACCAGTCCTCGGAGAAATCTGAAACATTCAGTCTTATGTCCCTAAGACAGTTTCCCCTAACTTGTTTTGTGACCTTCTGTACATGTGACTGAGGTTGTGATTATCTAACTGATCTGAGTCCCATCTGGGCTACAATATGAGAACCTATCTCAAAAATTAAAACAAGGAAGCAAAAGGAGTGGCCAAGCAACCATATTTCTGTACTTCAGGGAAACCTGTCGCGGTCTCTTTAGACTGAATCTGCCTGAGCCCATATGCTGGATCCTTAATAAAGTACTGCAGGAAGTTCTCCTTACCTGCTCTGCTCCCACCATGCTGATTGGCTTGCACTTGAAGAGGTGGGTGATAAATTTGGGGATGAATGAGCTGTTGATAGAAAAGTGACAAGTTAAGCTTATTCTCCTTGTAGTAAAGGGCTGTAGAAACTTATTTATTTATTTATTTGAGGCAGGGCTTCTCTGTGTAACCCTGAAATTTTCTCTGTAGACCAGGCTGGCCTCAAACTTACAGAGCTCTGCCTGCCTCTGTTCCCGAGTGTGGGTATTAAAGGTGGCAAATGGCAGAAACTTTTTAAGGCTCTACTTCCTTTCATGAGGAAACCGAGACTCCGGGTGGACACTATATTCCCCTATACCCCCCACACAGCCTACTCTTTCCTTCTAACTTCAGCTCCAGTTTTGTTTAGGAAGAACAGCCTGGGATTCTGCAGAAAGCTCACCCCATCTTAAGCTGGAGAGGTGAATTATTTTTGTTTGTGGTGTTGGGGATGGAACTCAGGTGGCAAGAACTCTAGCACTGAGCCACACGCCAGTCCTACAGAGGTCAATACTACTGAGCTTCAGCCAGTTCCACTGGTGACTGTTTCAGGTCCTAAGAGGGAGAATTACCCTATGGCAGTCTAATAACCTGGAGGAAAGGACCTCACAGCAAGGCTGGTGTGAGACTCCCTCTTCCTGCTTAGGGCACTGTTGAGCTAGATAAACACCTACACTTGTCATTCTACCATCATTCTGAGGAGGTGGCCAGTGTCCAAGAGAATATCCCAGGTCAAAAGCCATCAAAACACTAAAGCAATTGGTTTTTTGAGACAGGGTTTCTCTGTGGTTTTGGAGCCTGTCCTGGAACTAGCTCTTGTAGACCAGGCTGGTCTCGAACTCACAGAGATCCGCCTGCCTCTGCCTCCCGAGTGCTGGGATTAAAGGCGTGCGCCACCACCACCCGGCTCAAGTATATATATTTTTATTTTAGTATATGTGTCTGTGTGTGTGCATGTAACCATGTGTGCAGGTTCCAGGGAGGCTAGAAGAGGACATTGGATCCCTGGGAGCTGGAGTTACAGGCTGTTGTGAGCTGTTCTATGTGAGTACTGAGAACTGAACTGGAGGTCTCTGCAGAAGCAGCATGTGCTCTTAACTACAAAGCCATCTCTCCAGCCTAAACCAACCACTCTAGAGCCCTAACTTCCTCTAGACTTGAAGTTATATAAAGTTTTAAAAATCCATCTTGTGCCAAGTGTGGTGGCACATGCCTTTAATACTAGCACTCAGGAAACAGGCAGGCAGATTTCTTGTGAGTTCAAAGTCAGCCTAGTCTACATAATGAATTCTAGGACATCCAGAGCTACATAGTGCAACCCTGTCTCAAAAAAACAAAAACAAGCAGGGCAGTGGTGGCACATGGGAGCAGAGACAGGCGGATCTCTGTGAGTTCAAGGCCAGCCTGGTCTGGTCTACAGAGAGAATTCCAGGATAGGCTCCAAAGCTACAGAGAAACACTACCTTAAAAAAAAAAAAAAAAAAAAAAAAAACCAACCAACCAACCAAACAAACAAACAAACAAAAAAACCAAACCAAAACAAACAAAAAAAATCCACCTTGCCATTCAAGCCCATTTGAGTACCAGTGAGTGAAAATATCCGAATAGTGGCAAGAGCTGAAGCTACATGGGCAGTGTGAGGGTATCTAGCTAAGGCAGTAATTCTCTTACCAAACAAAAATTACAAGATTTTAAAAAAAATCTGCCAAGCACTGGGAGACAACTTAGGCCAGGGGGCCTGGTAACGCTGTTTAGGGTGAAGGACAGTGACAGTCCAGCAAGTCAGGGCCTGAGTCAAGGAGGCTGTTGTGCTGCTGTAGTTCAAAAGCTGTGGAAAGTAGACACGTGCATGACTAGATAAGATCCAGAGTGTGCTGAGCAGGCGGTGCCCCAGGGCCCTGGACCACGGAGGAAAGACGGAAAGGGGCAAGGTTTCCACCAAGGCTGGCTGCCATCTGTCTCCTCCCTCCTCCATGCTTTGTCCGGGTCCTTCTGTCTCGCCACATCTTCTCTGCACACTGCAATCACGTTGCTAACTAAGGACTTCTGGGACAATTTCATGGAATAGAGGTATTCCAGTTTAGTGGGTGAGAGAAGTCATCTGTAATCCAAACTGCATTTTCAACCAGGAGTGGCCTTGTTAAGTTATTATGTCGGAGGCAATGCAGCCACAGATGGACTAACAATTGTGGAGAAGGAAAGGAAGCAATGGAAGAGAACCCACAGTCCAGGGAGGAGTGGGCCTACTAATCTAGAGGGAGTGTGAATAAGAGGGTCTGGAGGGGTTCTTGGCCCTTAACCTGAGCCAGCCAGGTAAAGCGAGGCTAAACTTGGGACTACTCACACCTGCACACCCGGCTTGTAACGGAAGCTCCTTCACACTGGAGTGCTGAGGCTGTGCCCTTGCCCTTGCCCTGACTAGTCCATGCTGGGTGATCAGGAGAAACACGGGGATAATCCAGGCACAAGTCTTTGGAGAAGAAAAACCAGCAATGTGATGTGTCATTGCCAAGGGTCACCAGGATGGAAACAGTGGCTACTGGTCTGGGCTGAGATTTTATAATCAAGGGAGGGTACCAAGAGTTAAAGCACAAAACTTTCTAAACTTTCTAGGTCTACAGCCAAACTTTTCCAGATGTGGGGGATGGGCACCCTATTCCCAGATCACTCAGAATGAGCTTAGTAATAAAATGAAAAGGCGGTGACAGAATGTGAGGTTGACACTGGACGGGCTGAGCAACGGACTCCTCATTCACTTCAACCTTAGCTCAATCGGACCCCTGGGTGCCCACAGTGGAGGTTTTGAGTCACAGCAGAGTTTTACAGAGATAATGTAGCAGTGGTTACAGGGAACGTCACTGTGATTTATCAGCAGTGCTTTTAGTACACATTAATGAGCACCCAGAGAGGGAAGGGAATGTCAGCTCTGGTCCATCTGCGGCCTGCAAACATAAGTGCTCCCTGGGGAGTCAGCCCAAGCCTTGCTGATGAGCTTGAAATTAAAATTAACTCTACAGCTACTCTGTCACTGTTGTTCCTTGGGGTTTATTTATGTCAGATGGGGGAATCTAATTGAATACAAACCGGGAGAGATTTGGGGAAAAGAGCAACTCAGAAGCCTGAGTCACCAGTTGGGACCTGGATGAGAACAATCCAAATACGGTAGCTTGGACAGCACTGACCTTCCTGAAGCAACTTGCCAAACTGTGTGTCTGATAATTGGTCAAAGGAGACACTGGCCCTCATCACTGCCTGGCCTCTGGGGAAACAGGGCCGGAGCCAGATGTTGACTGGCAAAGAACCAAACTACTTCCTTGCTTCAAAATTCAAGGCAGAAATGGCCACACACGAGGACATGACCAGAAGGCAGGGAACGTGGCGCTTGCTCTATCACTTCGGCACTGGAGCTCAACAACTTGCTGCTCCTAATTTCTAGTACTTTGCCTGGACGTAACGACACCCACAAGCGGATAATCTCTGGCAGCTACAATAACAAGTCCTATGGAGGAGGAAGAAGAAGCAAAGGCTCAAAGGCACAACCGATGGTCCAACTCCTGAGTTCAGACTCTAGTCAGATAAAATGCTCGCATGAACTTACTGAGAAACAAAAACCTGAGCAAGGAGAGGTTTCATGTACAGAACTGAGAAGAGCAAGATACCCCAAATTGTTCCTGTCTGCCATGGCTGAAGCCTGCTGCTCTAAGCACGCACGTGTCCTAAAGTGACCCATTCGCTCCTACCACTATAGCCCTTCGGAGGACAGAAGAATGTTAGTTTTCCTGGAGGCCCCAGATGAGCCCAGCTAGAAACTGGGCATGCTGGGTAGAAAGTAGAGCAGTAAAGTAAGTCCACTGAGAATGACACCAGGGCCATCATAGGTCTCTCCCCACTCAGAGAGGTACACCTGGAGAGCGATCCCGGGGTCGACTGCCAGTGCGGCTCATGAACTGCACAATTCCTGGCAGGGAAATGGCCATGGGCATCTCCTGCTCATTTATCCTGGGAGATGAAAACAAGAAGTGAGTCAAGAAACAACTCAGGACTTACTTTGCGAATTTAATGCAGAACTGCGTGAAGTATTTCCGTGTGGAAGCCAGGTTGTCTCGGATGATAGGGACGTTCTGCTTAATGTGGAGAATAACAGAAGTGACGTAAGGGCTCTGGTCACCAACATGCTCCACATTCTGCCATGGCATCTGAAACAGAGACAGGACAGGCCCAGGTTTTAGAGATGCTACCGGGGAACAGTGTTATCTAGTACCAAGGAAGGGGTGTGGGGGTGGAAATTAGGTCACTTGGTGCTACAGGGATTGGCCTCGGCCAACATACTAGCTCTGTGACACAGGCTGCTCTGAATAAGAACAAGCCTCACCGGTGGCATGGAGTGCAGGCTCTGTTTCTTTTCCTACTGTTCCCACCTAAGCAAAGCTGTGTAAGGGATGCTCACCACATCACTAGGCAGAGGGTAAGAATCTGTCTAAACCCAGAGAATAGTGGTTCTCAACTTGTGGGCTGCAACCCCTTTGGGATTGAATGACCTTTCACAGGGGCTAAATATCAAATATTTATATTATGATTCATAACTAGCAAAATTATAGTTATGAAGTAGCAACAAAAATAGCTTTTTGTTGTTTTTTTTTGGGGGGGGGCGTTCGAGACAGGGTTTCTCTGTAGCTTTGGAGCCTGTCCTGGAACTAGCTCTTATAGACCAGGCTGTCCTCTGCCTCCTGAGTGCTGGGACTAAAGGCGTTTACCACCACCGCCCAACAACAAAAATAATTTTATGGCTGAGAGCCAACACAACATGAGATGTTAAAGGATCACAGCATTAGGAAGGTTGAGAATCACTGCCATAGAGAGACACAACCACCAGGACTGAAGAACGGGCAGGAGTGTTTACTCCAGGTACTTGTAGCTTGAGAGACTGGAGAGATTTAGCAGTTGGGCTCAATGTGGTGAAAACCAGAAACAAGTAGAAGAGATTTAACTTAGACACCCTTTTCCAAGTCAACTGGGAAGAGTTTGGGATTTTATTATTGTTATTTATTGGTTTCTTGAGACAGGGTCTTACTTTGTAGTCCAGGCTGGCCTGGAACTTACTATGTAACTTAGGTGGGTCTTAAACTTACAACAATCTTCCTGACTCAGTCTCCTAGCTACAACCTTCCCCTCTCCCCCTAATACATACAAGTACACACACACAAGTACATGTGTGGCTGATGTGATCTTTGACTAGTTAAGAACAACAAAAATGAGCTGGGTGGTGGTGGCTCATGCCTCTAACTCCTGCACTTGGGAGGCAGATGGATTTTGTGAGTTTAAGGCCAGCTTGATCTACAGAGTGAGTTCCAGGGCAGCCAGGGCTCTTACACAGAGAAGCCCTGTCTTAAACAAACAAACAAACAAACAACCAAAACCAAAACAAACATAAAAAGAACAAAAATAAGGCTGAGAGTGGTGATACACACCTTTAATCTCAGCACTCAGAAGGCAAAGTCAGGGGGATCTCCATGAATTGGAGACCAGCCTGATCTACCTAGTGAGTTTTAGGACAGCCAGGGTTATATAGACCCTGTCTCAAACAAAACAAAGTAAAATAATAACAAAAACAAAACAGAACAAAAACCCCAAAATAAACAAATAAAATGGAGTTCAAGCTTGCACACCCAAGGGAGAAGCAGGGGCATGGCCTGGAAGGCAGGAAGAATTAACAGTGTAGACTCTGTCGTTTAGTGGAACGCAGGAGGGCTGGGGGCTCTCAGCTTATGTCATCTAGCATGTACTCATTCCTGACCCTGTCTTGAAGGAGCCCTGCTGAGCTGGCCTCTCACAGCCTAAGAGGGACGCCTGTTCAAAGCCCTCTTAAGCCAAACCAACCCTTTGGATCCATTCAGAAGGGAGGTCAGCAGCTCTAAGGCTTTCATGTCTCTGGCAAGAAAACACTTATTTTTATAGAAGTGAATCTAGGTTATCTCAAAAGCAACATGTTCTCTTAATCTCTGAGTCAGCTCTCTACCCGCCCCCCCCCACCTTCATTTTACAAATAATGTGAAGAGCCTCTTGCAAAACTTCAAATCAGCTTTTGAAGCTGAGCGTGATGGTGTATGCCTGTGATCCCAACATTTATAGGCTGAGGTTTGTGAGCTTGGGGCCAGCCTGGACCATTTAAGTAGCACTCTGTCTCTACCAAAACAAACAAACAAAACCCAAGTAAACAAACACAGGCTCCAGATAGAGAAGGGGAACTCTGTCAGCAAGTAAAGGCACTTGTTGCCAAGCCTGACGCCCTGCGTTCCCTACCTGGGACCTACGTGGTAGAAGGAAGACTACTGATGATTGTAACTTGTCCTCTGACCTCCACACATGCCTATGGCATATGTGCGCACACACACATACAAAATAAATACATTTTTAAAGATCTCTAAAAAAAGAAAGAGGAAATCTTATTTATGGATCTGTTGATTGACTGAGACAGAACTGCATTGTGTTGTTCAGGCTGCTCTCATGACTTCTGAACTTGAGAGCGCTTCCTAGCTCAGCCTCTCTAGTAGCTGGAAGTACAGCCTTGTTTGGTAGTAAAAGAAAAAAAAAATTATCTGGGAAAACATAGAAACAATGGAGAAACAGTTAAAGCTCCAACAGGAGCTGCCTGTACAGTGAGCTATGTGTAATGTTTTCCTCATTATCTGTTACCTTATTTGAGAGGCTTTTCTTTCATCCCATTTTAAAGATCTGATCCTACCAAACAATGAACGTCCTGATTCCCAGTGAACTCATAGGGTAAGGCCCAAACTGACACCCTTCATCTTCCTCTTCCCAGTTCTATAGCAAAGCTTGGAACACAGGCATGAGCAAACATGGGGAACAAACATGGGGAATTGGGCAGAGGGAATTTCATGTCCCACCTCGAATCAACATACAAATGACAAGTGCCTCCCAAGCTGACGGCACTGGATAGTTTACGATCTTAGTGTAGTTTATAAACAATGATTTAAAGATGACAGCTCCCCACTCGAAGAACACAGCTATAAAGAGAAGTGGTGACATGTTCTGTCACTGGTTATAAAGCATCTCTGATGCAAGGCAGATTGTAGCTGCGTGGCTGCTTCAAGTTCTTGCTAGTTAGCTAGATGGATATCACACTGATGTTCACATATATCATGTGAGGAGATTCCCACCTGCTTTAAGTTTTAGTCAAGTACAGTCAAATTGAAAGAAGTTTAGCAAGTATTCATGGTTTTAAACTTTAGTTAGCTTAATGAAGAAAATAATTTACAGTACTGGGAAATAATGAGAACTGACATTGTTCTTATTGTATGTGTTTATGTATGTGTACATGTGTGTGCATGCGTGAGTGGAGGCCAGAGGCCAACCCTGGGTACTGTTTCTCAGGAGTCTACTTTGTTTTGAGACAGGTCTCTCACTAGTTGTGGGGGTTGGCCACCACATGCCAAGGATCTGCTTGTCTGTACTTCCCCAGTGCCACAGCACCAGGCGTTTTACTTGGGTGCTTATCATGGCAGTCACTTTACTGACTGAATTATCTCCTCAGCCCGTTTTTATTTTCTTGTGTTGGGAAAGGAACCCAGGGTCTCCGTGCTCTACCTGTGAGCTTCAGTCCCAGTCCTTGTTTCTCAACCTCATGCTTTCTGGTGTTTTGAGACAGGGTCTCGCCCTGTAGCCCTGCCTATCTAGGCCAGGCTAGCTTTGAACTCCTGGTAATTCTTCTGCCTCAGCTCCACAAGTGCCGATCACTAACACACACCACTATGCTCAGCAACCAGCCCATTTCTATTACTAAAAAAAAAAAATGTACAAAAGACAGTCAGCAGTGCCTGTGCCTTGATACCACTCCAGTTGGTTGACGCCTGCCCTCAACTACCCCAGATGGTTATGGCTTAGGTTGCTGTGTATTTTGGGGGTACAAGATCTTACCATGTGGCCCAGGCTGGCCTGGAACTCAGAGATTTGTCTCTATCTTCCAAGTGCTGGGCTCAAAGGCCTGCACCACCATTTCTGGTCTTAGCTGTAATGTAAATTGTCAAAAAACTGGGTGTGGTAACATGTGGGAGGACTACCATAAACTAACGGGTACCCTGGCTTGAACATCAAGACCATGTTCCCTAAAACAAGAAAGAAACTAGGTAGCAGTAAGAACAGTCTGATGGCTGTGCGTGTGGTGTGTGTGTGATGTCGTTTAGTTCTGATAGTCTGATAGAACAGGACACTCCAATGCCACCGCTCAGACAGGCAGGCTCATCTAAAGCCCTGCCCTACACAAGTGCGCTTGTGAGACACTTGTCAGAAAGAGAAAAGCACCTCTGTTTGGGTGCATGCGGCTGTCAGGCAAATCTCAGCAAAGGGCACAAATGGCATCCGTGCTAGAATGAGCACAGCAAAAAGTAAAATTCCAGGACTTCCAGCTAAATTCTGGCACTCAGCATTTAAGTTACCCTTTTATAATGAGATTTTTCTTTTGTGCCCTCTGTTTGGGGGTGAGGTGAATTGGGTTGAATACCATCTGGTACTATATAAATAACAAGAAATAGTTCACGAAAAACTTGTACATCAGATGTAGTGTTGACAGAAAGAACAAGCAAGAAAATTAAAAAAGCAATGACAGAAGTGCCCAGGACTCGTGTTTAACCAGAGGTGGCATTGTGGAGCCCAGCCCATCTGTGGAGTTCTACTTCTGCTGTTGGAGGTGTGTGGTCCATGCTGCTACTTCCCACAGCAGGCTAGGAGATCATCACATTGTTACAGAGGGCCCGCTGCAGCCCTGCAGAGAGCTCACTGCAGACCTTGCCTGTCCTCTTCTGCACAAGGCTCTGAAAGGCCTCCTGACAACCTGATCCTCAACTGAAAACCTAAATCCCTGCCCCAAGTTAGATTGATAGGAAGCACAGTCCCACATGTTTGGACTCCAGCAGCTGTAGTCTAGGGCTGTGATTTGGGCTTCTGAGCCACGGGCACCAAGTCCTGGACTTCATACACACACCGGGCACTCACTCCTGCAAGCCTCTGCATTATTTATAGGCACCTCCGCATGCTCAGCACTGGAGTAAGCCTTGGTGAGAAGACAAGGAGAACTACTCATGATCACCTACTATGTTCTCAGCACTGACTGACACTGTCACACCAGCTCCTGCGTATGATGGTATTACCACACTTCACAGACGGAAACATGAGCTTCAGGACAGCGGTGACCTGTCCAGTGAGGCCAACCAGCTGGCAGGTGGGAGACACAGATTCTGGCTTGTCCTATCCCAAACCCCATGGTCTTTCCACTTTACCATGTTACTTCTAGAAAGACTATCTTCAATTAACATGAGGACAGTTGGGAGACTTTAGCTTAGTAAAATGTACTCCCGGCTAGGAGTGCAGACATGCAGATAGCTGGGTAGAGGTGGGGTGTGCAGGGGAGGAAGAACTGATGACTCACTGCAACTATGCTCAGAGATAACTCCCAGGGAAAGGCAGGATGACCTGGGACTGACAGTGGAGCACAAAAGGTCTTAAGGAGTTAGGCATGTAGGTGTACATACGGCTCATCAACAGGGAAGTGATTTTTACTTTTGTCTTGTTTTTTTTCAGACAAGGGCTCATGTATTCAGGCTGGCCTTAAACTATGGAGCTGAGGATGACTGTGCACTCCTGATCTTCCTGCTTCCACCTCCCAAGGGCTGGCACACACTTCCCAGTGGTGACACCACACCAGACTGGGATGGGGGTGGCCTTAGAGAACTTTTCATGGTTTTTGGTGTGAGTGGTACTAGGACTAGAACTCGGGGTGTCATATTGGCTAGGCAATCATTGCTCTACCACTCAGCTATAATACAGCTTTTTTCGGAAGCTGAGACAGGGTTTCTCTGTGCAGCCCTTGCTGGTTTGGAGATTGATAGGTAGACCAAGCTGGCCTGGAACTCACGAGATCCACCTGCTTCTGCCTCCCAAGTGCTGGGATTAAAGGCTGCAGCACCGCCTATTTGTGTGCTGTGTGTGAGTGTTTGTGCCACTGCATCTGTGTAGAGGTCTGAGGACAACTTGCAATTCACTTTCGACTATGTAAGACCCAAGGATCAAACTTCAGTCCTTGGGCTTGGCAGCAAGCTCCTTTAACTGCTGGGCCATCTTTCTATTTATTTATTTATAAACATATTAGCATAAAAAGAAAAGGGAACAAATCTGATTATTGTAATTACAGGTGATTACTGTCTTCTTTTAAATATCGGGGTTGGGGGGCTGGAGAGGTGGCTCAGGAGTTAAGGGTATGCACTGCTCTTCCTTCCTGAGGACCCACGGCCAGTTTCCAGTACTCAGGTTGGCCAGCTCACAACCGCACATAACCCAGTTCCAAAAGGATCCAGTGACTCTGGCCTCCACGTGTAATGCGCGCTCTCTCTCTCTCTCTCTCTCTCACACACACACACACACACACTCATACATACATCAATCAAAATAAATAAAAATAAATGTCAGGTGTGGTGGTGCACTTGGGAGGCGGAGGCAGGTGGATCTCTGTGATATAAGAGGCCAGCCTGATCTACACAGTGAGTTCCAGGCCAGCCTGAGCTACATGAGACCTCACCTCAAAATAAGTGAATGAATGAATAAATAAATAAATCTGTATTTTCTAATAATAATGAGGGTTATCTGCCTTCATCATAATAAAAATATTTTTCATGAAAAGGAAGACGCATCTTGGTCATATGTGGAAAGTGAGTCGGGAGGGTCCTGGTGGCCCATGCTCTGTAGATCTGCTGACACAGGATACATTTTAATGAGGAGAATGGGAGCAGATCTAGGCTGGTGCTAGCTGCCTCAAACTGTCTTCAGTTTCCTAAATCAGTGCATGGTCACAATTCTGAAACCTAATAGAAGATACACACTGGACTAGAAGGAAATTGAACTTACTCTATTTTTTCCTTGCTTTTTCTAAAATTAGTATTAACAGGAAAAGCTAAGTGTGTTTGACCTTGGATAGAAACTTTAATTCTTTCAACCCAGTGATCAGTTCTGGAAAAAAAACCCCAAAAACCAGTAAAGAGGGCACCCTTTTAAGGAGGCAGATTTTTATCTCAATTCTAGTTGGAAGACTATAATTGGACATACTGGTTCCTAAGAATCTGTGGAATTTACAGCTAGAAGACAAACTTCTCATGTTTCCACCCAAATTCCCCAAATAACCCCTTCCTAAGAATCAGAGGATGGTTTCCTATTTTTCATGAGAAAGAAAGATGCATCTTGATCATGAGTGGAAAGGGAGCTTGATGATTTCTGGTCATGGAACAGCTCTGAAGAGCTATGCATGTTGGGCGTAATACGAAAAACAAACAGATGATAAGCAGGCCAGGACAGTTCCGCCATTTTCAGGAGAGAATACAGCCATACTTAAACACTTGGTCTGGCTACTCAACAAGTATCTTGTTTTATAGGATAGTCATCCCTATGAAAAGCTGGATATGGATCTAAAAGGAGTTTGAATGCCTGGTGCACTCATGACCAAGGATAAGCCAGAGCCCGGCACATACTCACTATGTATGTTACTTCAGCTATCATCCATCCATCCATCCATCCATCCACCCACCCACCCACCCAACCCATCCATCATCTTTGAGAGTCTCATTAATAGGCCAGGCTGGCCTGGAACTTGATACCTGGCTCAGCCTTTGCAGTGCTGGGATTACCACCTGTAAGATTTCTGCTGACCTGGTCACTCTGTACTTTCTCACCTACCCAGAAGCAGGGTGAAAGTGTGTTCCCAATTCTGACCATTCCCAGTCACTTGCGCTGAGGGGGCTCAGCTATTTAAGCATGGGGGAAGAACCCAGGCCTCATTCTCAGCTGGAGAGAACAGGGGGCTTATGATCTGCCACCTCCACAGAGATATACAACCTCCTGCTTCACGCAGCTCAGTCATCCCAGTATCATCTCCACTTCTCCACATCCTTTGGTCAAATGGGAATCTTTGGTCCTTATTTCTGGTTTCTTCCTCCCTTCTTTGCCTTTGAGGTCACTGCAGTGCACTGCTATAGAGCAAGGTCTGGCCTATGCATGGCATTCTACAAGAGACAAGACACAGACCTCGAGGTGTTCAAAGATTAAGAGGAAGATGGAGATTAGAAAAGAACTGTGTAATAGAGAGGGAGTTTGGTACTAGAGTATTTTGAGGGAGAAAAACATTTTCTGGCCAAGATAAGAAATGGTGAGATGGTAAGGGACTCAGAATAACTAACACAATGTCAAGAAAGAACAAAGCTGGGGGACCTGCAGTAACCTACTCTAAAATCACTTTAGCAAGCTCAGAACCCAAACAGGGCACAAGGACAGGCTTAACCAAGTCTGCAAAAAACCATGCATCTACGTTGAACTGCTTCCTTGTTCTGTCTTTCCCTTCCAGTAACAGTAACAGTAACAGTTCTGGCTGTCCTGGAACTGTTTTGTAGACCAGACTGGCCTCATATTCAGAGATCCACCTGCCTCTGCCTCCTGAGTGCTGGGATTAAAGGAGTGTAGCAACCACCTGGCTTATTCTCATTTTTTAAAAAGATGCACTTATATTTTATGTGTATGCAAGTCCTGCTTGCATATATGTGTACTGCATGTGTGCCTGGTCCCTGGAGCTAGAGTTACAGGGGGTTGTAAGTCCCCAGTGGGGTTCTAGAAACCAAGAGCAGTAAGTGCTTAACTGCTGAGCCACCACTCCAGCCTCTCTTAGGATTTTTGCAGAGAGTAACAAGACCACCCAATAAGGGAAACTGTCTCTTGAGCACACGGGTGGGAAAGCTGGATACCTGCATGCAGAGGGATGCAGTGAGTGCTCTCCTCACACCACACGCAGAATTAACTCTAACTGGATTGAAGACTTGGACATAAGAGCCTAACCTATAAAGCTGATTCGTCCTTAGGGAATCTATCCTTGTTATGACACTAAGAGCATAAGAATAAGAACAAAGATAATAAATTAGACTTCAGTGATATAAGGACACATTATGCAGGAATGAAAAGTCAGTCCCCAGGACGAGTGAACACAACACAGAGCTGCTATAGGCTCTAAAAGGAACTTTCATCACTTGGGAGGCTGCAGCAGCGGGACAGATAGATTGACACTACCCTGAGCTAACACACATCTTGAATGCCAGCACTCAGGATGCAGAGGCAGGTGGATCTGAGTTCGAGGCCAGCCTGATCTACAGAGTAAGTTCCAGGACAGTCAGGGATACACAGGGAAACCCTGTCTTGAAAAAACAAAACAAAAAACCCCACCCCCCAAAAAAATAACCAAAAAAAAAAGAAAGAAAGAAAAGAAAATCAAAAGCAAAACACTAAAAAATAAAAGAGAAAGAGAAGATGAAGAACTTCTATAACTCTGTAACAGAAAACCCAAGTTTACAATGGTGACAGTTCAGTTAATATTTCTTTAAGGAGGACACTCAGATTGCCAACCCCAAAGAGATCCCTATTGTCACTTTATCTTAGTCATCAGGGAAATGCAGTGAGGCCACAAGAAGGTACTTCTTCATACCTACAAGGATGGCCATGATTTTAATAAATGCAAAGTAAATACTGGTGGAAATGTGGGAAGATTAGGAGCTTATACTGTGCTGGTGGGAATGTCAAATTGGTAGATGTGGGAAACCATGAGGCAGTGCCGGGAGCAGTAACATCGAAGCTAGCTTGAGATTCAGCACTTCCTCTTCTAGGTGTGCACTGAAGAGAACTGAGAACATACACTCACACAGATGTTTACATCATTGTTCACACTAGCTGGAAATAACTCTAACAAGGAAATAATGGAATATCACTCAGTCATTAAAAGGAATGAACTAGAGGCTTGGCCTCTGCAAAGTCTTGAGTTCAAGCCCTAGCATTGCTTTAAAATGGAGTACATCCAGATGTGGAGGTGTACATCTTTAATCTTAGTACTAGGGAGACAGAGCAGGTGGATCACTTGTGGGTTTTAGAGCAACCTGGTCTACATAGTAAGTTTTAGGCCAGCCAGGGCTATACAGCAAGACCCTATCTGGAAATAAAAACAAACAAAATTCACAAAAAACCAGAAATGTGCGGTATGAACACATGGACTATCATGAATGAACCTTGAAAATAATGTGCAGTGAAGGAAGCCCAGCAGGAAAAGCTACACACAACCACATGTAAAGTGTCTAGAATAGTAATCTATACAGACAGGAAGTAGACTAATGGCTTTGAGGGAATATGGTGGGTGTGTGTGGGGGGGACTGCTGAGAGGGATGGGCTTCTTTCTAGGGTGATAAGGCTACCCTGGAATGAGACAGTCCTGGTGGACATGTGGCCTCATATGTGTACCAAATTCTATTAATTTGGACACTTTAAGGAGCGAACTGTGCTCTGGGATTTGTTCTGGTTAGGGTTTTTTTTGTTGTTGTTGGTGGTGGTTTGTTTTGTTTTTGTCAACCTGACTCCAGGTTCCTACCCTGACTTCCTTAGGTAATGGAGTATGACAGGATTACACCGTAACTTGTACAAGGGGGACAGATAGTCAACAGAAACCTTAACTAAGACAGGAATTACACTGTAACTTTTACAAGGGGGACAGATAGTCAACAGAAACCTTAACTAAGACAGGAATTACACTGTAACTTTTACAAGGGGGACAAATAATCAAGCTCGCTCTTAAAAAGGTCGCACATTTTTTTTTTTTTGGATAGACCACGATGGGAAGAGAATTCTACACAAAAAGGTCAGAGGGAGGGAGGGCAAGGAAACCACCAGAAGGCAGAGCACACTCAGGCTAGTGGGACCGGCTGGGACCTGGGGTGCACAGTGTTGGCACAAGAGCAGTACCAACTGTGCAGTCAAGAGATCCGAGGTACTGACAGGAAATATGGCAACTGAGGAGGATCTAGAGCTTGCTTTGGCCTCCCAGGACAATGGAGTTGCTGGGCTCCAGCCACCTTGTCAAGGAGCTTGGGTCCCTCTCCTCAGAGCCAGCCCTGGGTTCCGCTACCGGAAGCCCACTCCACACTGTCCTCACTATTTATGAAATACATCTATTTATTCGACTGTTATTTGGAGTTTTCTCCCACACAGCATAAACTTGAAAACAAGTCTTGCTTGAATCCAGAGTATTCTGCAACTTCGTAGGGCAGTGAGTGGGATTGGTAATTTTTGACAAAAATGACTTTCCTAACTTAAGAAGCTTTGCTTCCCACTGTAGTCCTGTTGGGAACAGCCTCCTCATTCCACCCCCCCCCCCCGTCGGATTCTCATGCTAACTGCTGGATTCTGCTTTTCTCCTCTCACCCCCACCACAGTTCTCCGCACACTCTGCCCACATCTCCTGCCTCCGCCCACCAGATGAGACACCTGGAGACAATGCCTAGGCCTTTCCCAGCCTCGTGCTAGGCAGAGTCCAAGCTGGACTAGTCAGCCAGCAGCAAACAATGATGGAATCAGAGGCGGAAATAATCGCCATCACAAAGGTTTGGAGAAATTCTAGAAGAAACTCCATGAAACAGGCTGCAGACACCAACGGGGTGCATACCGAGGCAGCCCATGACCACTGCCATGTTTAATCACACGGATCTCATTTTACTAGAACTCCAGAAGACTCCGACACAAAGGAATGGCCTTCCAACTGCTATGCTCCCAAACCTAGGATTTTCCTATGATATAAACACAAGATTCTGGAGGTCTGGCTATATTTGCTGGTGTGCATCTAGGGAGAAATGGACGGTGAGGAAGGGGAACTTGAGGGCAGTCTGCCTAATGAACTGACAGTTCATATAAGCAACACCTGCAGTGTTAAACCCATTCCATGTGTTATTTTACTGAGGGAAAAAAAAGATTCCACTCATCCTTTGGTCAGTGTGAAAATCTTTTGGCAGCTGCGTTCCAGGCTGCGGTGTGTGGCGGTTCAGGAGATGGCAGCTGGAACGGATCAAACTCAGGATGCATAGAGTGTTTTCCAGCAGTGAGGGAATAGCCAGAGCCCAGGAAACGAATCCTCACAGCCTGCTTCTTTAAGAGAACAGCCTAGCCTCCAGCTGCCTGCTGACAGTGTGTGGCTGGGGATCCCGGCCGGGCATAGGACTGGCCTTGGGAACAGGAGCTTTGGATCATCAGCTGCTTCATAACTTCCTACTTCACTCCTTAAACCCTAAAGCCAAAGTTTTGGTTTTAATCCTACTTTTGTTAAATAGTTATAATCTACTATAAAACCAAACTCAGACCAAATGTCTGCTTCCTGAGGCATGACATTCCTCTTGTCAAGAGGGAGGAACCAAGGCTTTCTGAGCACTTGACTGGCACCACCAGGCACTCATTGCTGTCCAGTCTCACAGCTCTGGGAGACAGCCAGCCAGATGCATTTCACATAGAGGAGACGGGCCTGCACAGTCTAAGTCATGTGTGCAGTGCTCTCAGAAGAAACCAGAGAATGCAGGGCTGTCTGACCCCAGTGTCAAGGTTCCTCCCACTGCCCTCTGTCATAAATCCTGCCTAGTTTTCCCCAGACAAGTGAGTCTTCCAAGAGCCCATGACTAGATAAATGTTGGCAAGCTTTTTCTGAACAGGGTCAGCTAGTCAGTGTTTTTGCCTTGTGGGCTATAAGGTCTCTTTCTAACCACTAATTTCTACAGTCACAGCACAGAGACAGCCATAGAGGGTGCATAAGGGAACGAACATGGCTATGTTCCACTAAGACTTGCAGGAACAAGTGGTGGGCCACATTTGGCTGCAGGCTATGGTTTGTTATCCCTTGCTCTACAAGGCTTGCTGGGCTTAAAAGTCAACAAAGAATTGCCTACTTTCTACTTAATCAATAAACATGAAGGCTCCAATATGGTCTAGACATGTAGGGATACTCTTGTTCTTCCTGTGTAGTACAGGCAGGCCTTGAACTTGAAATCCTCTTGCCTCAGCCTTCTAAATCCTGAGGTTATACACAGAGCCATCACGTTCCTCAGGAATTTACACTCTGGGGAAGAAAAGACAGGCAAGCAAAACCCCAAAAAGCAGTACGTGGTGAGCATGAAAGGGCCATAGGTCTGAGGGTACATTAAAACCAGAGCCCACTATGTGATCAAATTAATCTAATCGCCAAAGCTCAGGAAAAGCCAGAACCTCTCAGTGGGCAGGATGAAGCAAAGAGTCAAGAGTCAGCACTGCAGAGCTCAGCAAACTGCTTATTCAGCAAGAGCACGGACAGGTTTCAGCAGGAGCTAGATGCTGACCCAAGAACCCATCCCCACCCCACAGAAGGGTCAGCAACAGCCCCAGGTGCCTAGCAGGAACTCTGGGAGGTCTCCCCATCCCCTCAGCTGACACTAAGCAGGGTTGGAAACACATAAGGAATGGCACATCGTCACTCTGGTAGGACGCCAGCTCCTACGACCTCACCTTGCTCATGGCAATCAGGGCAGGATCGCAGGCTGCATCCAGATCCTGAACCAACAGCTGGATGCTGCTGGAGATGACACTGCAAAGAAACAGACGGCTGCGGTCACTGCTCCAGAAAGGGACGGGATGATGGCTATGGGCCTCTTCAGGTGCTTTTGGCTTGTGTGCAAAATTGAAATTTGTCATTTCTTTATGAAATCTTGGGTTTTAATCACTGACAATGAAGAACTGGCTCTTTTTGTCCTGTTCTTATTTGTGTGTGTCTTATCCAGTTAGGACCCAAACTTCCATGGCTACTCCCATAATTGCTAACCCTAGAGTATCTTCAAGGTCTCCTCCAAAAGCATCTGTGTTGAAAACTTATTTAAGTAGAATGAGGAGGAGGAAGAGAATGCCTGGGGAACGCTTAGATTCTGTAGGGACTAAAGCACACACTGCCTTTGGAAAAGGAAGGTTGGCCTGGAGTAAGCGCCTGGAAGGTACATACGTGCTGAATGTGTCCATTTCTCCAGTGAGATTAATTCGTTCAGTCAGACTCACATCCACTTTTTCTTTGAGTTTTTCTTCTAGCTGTTAGGAAAGCGATAAATCAGAAGCATGTTTAATGATTATACAAAGGTGTTCCATACACTAACTGAGGCTCAAAGGGGATGAGCCAGACAGGTCCAGACACAACATGAGACACATTTCCTTCTCATCAGGATGTGAGGGAAGTCCCACCACCCTCACTTCACAGACGAGGACTGCAGTAGCCCTCCCAGCAGGTGGTAGAGCCAAAATCAGCTTCCGAGGACCCAGCCCCTTTGTCACTACACTGGGCTTACTTCTAACCACATAGCAATAGATCATGAGGTTCGTCCTTCACAGGCTCATGCTTGGAGTGTTCGCTCCTAGTGGTGGTGCTATTCTGGAGGCTGTGACGCCTTCATGAGATGGAGTCTAGATCTCGGAAGCTGGGTGAGTGAGGACTTTTCAAAGTTACAGGAAAACTCTGCTTCCCGGCCGCTAGCATGCAAGAAGCCTCTGCTCATGACCTCACAGCCAGGAGCACTGGGCTCCTCCCCATGGTGCCAGACTGCAATCACCTTTTCTGCCTTTGTTGTGTCTGTGAGAACTAACAAGTATGGTCTCCCTGAGTGCCCCAGGAGCCTTAGTCTCGCTCATTAGTGTCAGGAACTTCTACTCTGAGTGACAGTAAAATCAGCGGACCTTTGCCAAGTGTTTCTGTGGTCACTAGCTTGCCAAAGTGCCAGATGTCTCAAGCGGTGGACTGGAAATACATCTTCACCTTGGTCAGCTTAGGGTACAGGGTAGGATCACTGACATAAGACAATTGGCCAGGGTCTGGAAGGACCTAAACATGCCCTGGGAATTGATAAATCAATCACACTCAGTCTAAGAAGATGAATGCGCTACATTAAAATGTAGGTGCTCTTAGAGGACTGGACAGATGGTTCTGTTCCCAGCACCTGCACGGTGGCTCACCACAACCTGTAACTATGGCTTAAGGGAATCCATCACCCTCTTCTGACCTTCATGGGCACTGAATGAATGTGGTGCACATAAAGCACATAGGCGTGCGCACACACACACGTATTAAAAAACTTAAAAACAAAATTATTCTTAAAATGTGTGCAAATGAGGGTAACCTTTTTAGAAGGCAATTTATAAACTGCACCTGGTAATTTCATTTAGAAATGTATTTTTTTGAAATAATGAGAATAATTTTGAAATCATGAGAATAATCATGAGTCCTTGCAGAGCTATGCAAGGACTCTAGGCAGCGTTAATTCCACCACCACTTACGGAAGCCTGCTTTGTGCCAGGCTGTTTAAAGGAGCGAGGGGCCACTCAAAGAACTCAAAGGGTCAGATCCTGTATCTGTAAAGTTCTATCCAGAAGGGGTTTTTATTACTGGAAACCAGGGAGCAGTCTACACGGACACCTATGAGGGAGGATGAGACAGCATTTGCATGCTCCAGTGGCCCCTACCATTTCATTAAAGATAAATGCTAACTTTAAGCACGACATGGGTCCTGTCTACCTTTCTGGTTTCATTTTGCTACTCCTGCCTTGCCTATGGCATTTACAGTTTCAGAGTCTTTGTCTCTCAGGACCTTCACACTCTATACGTCCTCCCTCTAAAATGCCCCTGCTCATCCTCCTGACCAGACTCCCATTTCCGTGCCCTTCCAACTCCTCTCTTGGCATCTGCTTCTTCTTCTCCCCCACTTAACACAAAACGGCAGTGAAACCCTGGCTTGCCTGCTTGCTTTCTGCTTTCCATCAGTCTGAGTCTCCTGAGAGACAGACGCCTGTCCTCACTATGCCATGACCCGTGGAAGTGCCTGCTATGGGAAGTGTCTAGTGAAGTGCGCTTGAAGCTCAGGGAGACCCTGAACTTCTGAGTCTCCTCTTCCACTCCCAAAGATGGGGATTTCAATTCAAGTGTGCACCACCACGCCCAGTTTATGTGGAGCGAGGGATGAAAGCCAGGGCTGCACACACGCTAGGCAAGGCCTGGACCAACTGTGTTGCATCCCTAGCCACCCTACCCCCTCACCCTGGAACTAATCACTTCTCCAGGAAATCTCTGCTTCTTCTAAAGGAACAGGGCATTCAGACCAGCTCATAGGTGACTAAGAATGCATACGCTTTTATAATCAGTAAGATGATTTTCATTAAATTAAAAAATGGCTATACAAGTCATCAAAATGTTCTTTGATTTATTCATACTTCTAAAATACCTAAGAATCTGTTCTAGAAACACAATATAAAACTTGTAAGATGCTATATTCAGAAGGATAATTTTGTAAGATTATTTAAAGCAGCAAAACTTTAAAGCAGTATAAATAAATACCAGGGCTATTATTAAATATCTACTAATCCTTTAATGGAATATTATATAACCATAAGTAATAATAATAAAAATAGTTTAGTAACAGGAGAACGCTAAGACACTAACACTAACAAGAGGATGTACAAGTGAACTAAGTTAACTGCATACAAAACTATGTTTATAAAATAACTCAAGCTGCCGGTTTGGTGTGTGTGTGTGCTTATGAAGACATTTTATTACGTATTTTAAGCAAAGTGCTTAAGAAGAAAGTGAGACAGACACAGCTGAGAATGTGGGCCAGGTTTAAAGGAGTCCTAAGTGCCGTGTTTTGTTTTATGCTACTTTGGTCACTTTACTTTTAAGATTCTGTATTCAAAGTCTGGCATGGTAGCATATGCCTTTAATCCCAGCACTGGGAAGCAAAGGCAGATGGGTCTCTCTGAGTTTTAGACCAGCCTGGTCTACACACTGAGACCTTGTCTCAATCACAGAGACATTATATGTCTTTCTCACACACTTTAAATGCCTATGTTCGGCATGAGGTGTGTGTGTGTGTGTGTGTGTGTGTGTGTGTGTGTGTGTTCGTGCATGTGCATGCATGTACTTCTGGCTCCAAGGCCAAAGTGGTCCTCAAGTATGTCTATGTGACCATGCCCCAAAGCAGAGCGTGCTACTACAGCCTTGGTCTTGGCATCTGGGCCCAGTTTTCTGACTCTCAAGGAAGCCGCTGGACACTTCCTGTGTTCACACCCTGGCACATAGGGGTCCAAGCTGTCATGTCTGAACTGTCCCTTGTGACTGACTTCTTAAAAGCTTAGGAAATAAGCGTCAACATCAGGAAGAGCAAGGCTCTCTCTCCATGGTCACTTTCTTGCTCTTAGCCTCAGGGGGACCCCTGGACAAATGGGGGAAAAAGAGCCTCCAGTCCTATGGCGGGCTGAGTAGCCAGTTGCTCCTCCTCCTGCAAGCTGGTAAAAAGCCTCCAGCGGCTCCAGCAGAGGCCCCACCCTTTCTGCTTCACAGGCTACATCTCAAACAGTGGTTGTTACAGTGGACAGAGAACACTAGAAAATGTCAGGAGACACATAAAATCCTGAAGGACTTTGCTTATTAACAGGCTAAGAATGGAGCCACTGGGAAACTCACCCACCAAAGGAGTTTATTGATCTCTTCTCATTATGGACACTGCACTACTGACCTACTTTTAAGAGGTCCTGCCTGGCTGGCGGCTTACATAACTTGAGGGTGTGGGCTGGCCATACTTCTCCTGCTAGATGGCTGCCGGGGCATCTCTGACTACAATGGTGAGTGTCTTCCTGTGAGGCCAACCGGCCTGCTGCAGGTCAACTCAGTGGAGCTTAGTGGCGCTCGCAGCCCGTTCCAGGTCCAGCTGAGAGCTCCAGGAAGGCAGCCTGCTCAGCTGGGGGCTCACCTGCTGGGTGGTGGCCAGACAGTACTCGGCTGTGCTGAGGATGCTGCAGATGAGGCAGAGCTCCTCCAGAGTGAACCTGGCCACTTCGGAGCCCTCCTTCTCTTTGAGGAGGCTGCTGATGGTCAGCCCCCCACTGCTGCTGCTGGTCCTGAGGAAAAGGACAGGAACTAGTCAGGCTGCAGCTGCTAATTTACTTCCTGAAGCTGTGTATTTTATGACAAAGAAGAAAGGGGAGGAAAGGCTGGCTGCAGTACAAATGAATCAACATACAATGGGCCCCTCTGCTCCAGCCCTTACCTTGACTGTCATCTGTTAGACCCTCTCACCACAGGAACAGGAAGAGACACGCCAAGAGAAAGGCGGTGGTGAGCAGTCCTCACCTGGGATGGCCCCATTCTCACCAAGGACGCTGTTCAGCCCAGTGCCTTGTTGAGATTCCCTGAGTGCAGCTCTCAGGGGCGGGGGGGGGGGGGGGGGGGGGGGAAGCATCTGCAGCATGAAAGCTGTTTCCCACCCATCTTTCTCAGGTGAGATGCGTACATGTGGAGCAGTTCATATGTGAACAAGCAGAGGAAGACAGTCGGACAGTACACACGTGTGTCCGTGCACACCGGCTGGGAGCAAAGGGGGACAGTGGGTGTACTCCTCTATCGTTCTGTGTCTTGTTTTGGGATACGATCTCTCATTAAACTTGGAGCTTGCCAGAGTTGGCCTGACCGGCTGCCGTTAAGGCCCTGGACTCCTAGTTTAATGATTACAAGTGGGTGTTGTCAAATCCAGCTTTCTATGTGCGTCCTGGGGATCTGAACTTGGGTCCTCATGCTTGTGAAGGAGACACTTAACCCACTCAGCCTTCTCCTCAGCCCCAATCCATCCCTATCTTTAAACATAAGACTGCACACAGCATCAGAGGCTGTGGAGATAATGGGGGGGGGGCTTGTCCATCTGGAACTCAAGGCATGGACACACTGAGCAGGCTGGAGCGACACTTCTCTCTATTGAGTAATATTCTTTCTGTGTTGAGCCCATGTGCACTGTGTTCATGCATATAATAGGCCCAACTCAGTGATGCACTGTGACCTTCACTGGTGGTCAGGGAACACGCCTGCTGACAGCCATGGTCAGCTGTGGACTGTCATTAAAGAAGACAGCAGTGCGTCAGGCCCCTGGGAGCCCAGAAGTAGTGTTTTCCTCCTCGACATTCTTAGTGGCTCAGTAAACAAGCCCAGGGTGGCTTTCCTTAAAGACTCCCATATTTAGGGATGTTAGAGTCTCGCTTTCCTGCTGAGAGTAAGGGGAAAAGGACTCACTTAGGCAGATTGCCAGAGAGGATTTTCCAGGCGTATTCTCGGAGGTACTTCTGGAATATGGTAGTCAGGGCGATCATGGGCTCGCCTGTGCTGAGCTGTGAGCACTGCACCATGCACTTCTTGTAGTAGACAAAGAGGTCAGCACAGCTGGGGAGTACAGCACCCCCTTCGTCAGTGTTCGGTTTCGGTGGACCCTGGGCTTTGAAGTCTGTCACAAACCGGTCTATCAGCTCGCTGAGGTTTCTGGAAGAGCAGAAATGCTGTTTCACATGGAGAGATCAGGCAGGGGTGCTGTCTGCAGTGGACATAAGCACTTCCCACAAGTGCTACCCACACTTACAAGTGGGTGCATTTTATCCATGTCACTACTCACCTCCCTGCTTAAAAAAAAATGGCAGCAATAACATCTGACATTTGTACCCTGCTTTGTTCCAAGGCATCTCATCAGCATGTCTGACCCCAGGTCCCCTGAGAGACAGAGCACTCCTGCTCCTCTAGAAAGTGAGAAAATCGACACCTGACACTGTCCACCCCAGAATGCTGAGCACCAGCGGCCCTTTCCCACACGACAGCCCTAAACACTAACTATGGTGACCACTTCCTAAACACTGTGGTGGCCCAGCAGTCATGGCTGTGCTGTATAATCATGTCATGTTAATATCAAATAATCAAGTTTCCAACAGTAACCTTCGGAAGCACCAATTTTATATTCCCTCTTCTCCAAAAGCCAGGTGCAGAAAAGTTAAGCACCTTGTCCAGGACA
Organism: Microtus oregoni; assembly: GCF_018167655.1. Lineage (NCBI taxonomy): Eukaryota > Metazoa > Chordata > Mammalia > Rodentia > Cricetidae > Microtus > Microtus oregoni. The sequence goes on along the minus strand of NW_024543074.1, from coordinate 22,763,474 downwards.
AGCATGGGAACCAGGATGCAAACCCCAGCAGCCTGGACCCAAGCGTCATGCTTTTTACCAGCCTCTACAAAGGTTCTGGTGGCAGCAAAGATGTGGACATTGCCTGCCATGATGGTTGGAAGTCCCAGAATCCTTGAGTCCAAACAAGTCCTTCCTTCCTAGGGTGTTTCTGTTAAATATCTTCTCACAATAGCAAGAAAAGTGAGAAGAAAAGCATGGTCTAACTCAGAGCTTGTTTTTAGTCTTTTGAGAAAGAATCCTTCCTATGTGAGAAACTTAGCATTTATCGGGCTGTTTCATAGAACTTATTTTTTTTTTTAAAATGTTATTTCCTTTCATACTTTACATGATTATTGATATAAAGGCTAATACTTCATATGTTTATCATATAGAGAGAAACCTTGATAATCTCATAAATTCTAATAACTTTAGTGAGTTTGTGAACCTAAATGTGTCCAAGGACAAATGCCTGAATAAAGAGATGCTGTTTAAAGACCAAATGCCTTCCTTAAGAAGAACGGGTTTTTTCTTATAACTTTCAGAATCAGAGATGCAAAAATATCTTGGAATAAGAGTGGCTGGGAACAGCTCTAGGCCTGGTCATGGTGGTGATGGCGGCTCTGGTCTGTCTCCACTTTCCCAGGCAAACATCCCTCAATTTGCCCCAGTCACCCTGAGTCACCGGGAACTGAAATCTAGCAGGGCCATAACTACTGTCCTCTGCACAGCTGTGCTGTGTGGACAATGGGAGGCCCCATTCTTGACATGCAGCACCTTGTTAATTTGCTGGCTAAGGCTATAAGAATCCAGCTGTGTTTTAAAACTATATTTATACAATAAGAAGAAAAAGGCAAGAACCACACACAGCATTGATTAGCAGGGGTAGGAAACAATTGACATTTACTCCAATGCTTTTGTTAGTTGAAGTTTATGACATCCAGATGTGGCTGCTTCACCCAGGCGAGGTCTCTGCCTATGGAAAGAAGGGCCTCTTTTGTTGACCTTGGGAAGTGTCCTGGCCACCTCCCCCACTCCGCACAAACTCTTCTTGCCCTACTTTCCCATGGACCTTCACAACTCTCTGCAGGGCAGGCCTCTGTGCCAGCCAGGTGCCTAGGCCAGTCACTCTGTGGCCCCTTTTCTTGGCCTTTACCTGTTATCTCCTTCCTCTTGATTCCTAGTCCCAGGCTTCACTGCACAACTCAAACTAATACCTGCTCCCTCAACTGGAACTGTCATCACCAGTCACTCACTGCTACATGATTTGGTTTTGGTTTGTCCACCTATTTTGAGATAGGGTCTACTCTATAGCCCAGGCTGTCTTTAAACTTATGACTTTCTTTTTGTATTAGCCTCCTGAGTGTTGGATTATAGTGTATGCTATACAACTGGATCTTACTATTTTTTTTTCCAGGTAGAGTTGAAACTTGTGAACATCTTGCCTCAGTCTCCCCAGGGCTGGAATGACATGTATGTGTGACTTGAGTTAACACTTCATCATGGTGTGTGATGTGCTGGGGACAGTACTCCAGGCATCTGGTGTAGAGACAGCTACTGCATTATAGCAGGAAGGCCTCATCCTCTGTGTCCACTACTGGGTTTCCCTTTGGGGGTGTATTTGTTCATGCGCCCTCAGCCTTCTGTGCAGGCTGGTGTGTCAGGCTAACCTTCATGTCAGTACTCAATGCATGCTTAGTTGATCATCCTCCGCTTCTGTTCCTAGAGATGGGAATAAAATGGGGAAGAAGCAGAGATGGACAGGGGCTGGGGCAGTGGAGGAGGAGGTAAAATGTGGGTAAGAATGCACTAGAGTCTGCTGAGGAGTCTAGTCTGCACACAGATGCTGCCGACTGTGGCAGGTGGGACTCTGCAGTGATGTACTGTAACTGCTCATCGTCCCTTAGCACCATAACTATCCACATCCACTTCCTATTTCAGAGTCAACCTGATAGTAAGATCACAGTTGATTATGACCATACAGCATGGAGAAATTGTTCACAAAAAACCCTCTAAAGCTCTACCAAGTCACTTTTGACAGTGTTCTCCATTGCAGACAAGAAAGGAGCCTGATGAGGACGCTTCCCTGTGCTCTCTTCTCATCCTCTGCATCACGTGCACCCATGCTATGTAAGACACGAGATAGTGAGCTTTGTAGAGGAGGAGTAGACGGTGCCCCAGCGGGAACCTGTGGGGTCACTGCCCAACCAAATACTAACTACACACTCACTGTATGCAAGGCTCGAGGGCTGTAAGAGTAAGATACAAGTAAATTTAACTTCAAAAAGGTGATCACTGCTTCCAGACATTTTGGCAAGATCTTCGTGCAGAATTAATGGAGAAACGAATTTGTTGCACAATGATTTATACACTTGGAACCACAAGGGAATCTTTTTTTAACCCCAAAGTAAGTACAATCAAGTAAGAGTTTACAAATGATCAAGTTCTGATCAGGAGGCTGTGGAGAACTGAGAATCCCTGAATGCTTAGAATATTCACATTTCAAGACAGTGAGAAAATGCTGTCAGAGCAGGCTGCAGAGAAAGTCTGCCGCAGAGAAAGACTGCAGCAGGTTCAGGGAGAGAACAAGAGTACGCAGTCAGAGGTGAGACACAGAACCAGAAGGACTGGGAGGTCATTCTCGGCTACACAAGGTGAGGCCAGCCTGGGCTACATGAGAGTCTCCCCAGAAGCCATAAACAAAGGAATACAGACAACACATGAGGGAGAAGATGTGAAGGAGAGAAAGAACTTGGCTGAGGGTGGAGATGCAAAGAAAAATGTCTAATCTTGAGTGTGGCAGCAACATTCCTCTGAATTCTCACTGCAATCCCCTCAGAGATTTATCTTTTTTTGAGATTTTATTCATTTTATGTGAATGAGTGCCTGCATATATGTCTGTGCAGCATGTGCATGCAGTACCTGAAAAGGCCAGAAGAGGGTGCTGGACCCCCTGGGATTATCGTTATAGATGTAAGCCCCCACGTGAGTGTAGCCAATACATAACTGCTGAGCCAACTCTCCAACCCTTGTATCTATAATGCTGCACAACACACACTTTTTGTCCTCTTTTCATTTTGGTCTTTTTCTCCTTATAAAATGTGTTATAAATACAATCTCATTTATTCCTCCCAAAAAGCTTTAAATCAGAGATGTTATTATCATTGTTTTAAAGGTGAAGAAACCAAGGTTAGTGCCTTTGCCAAAGGTCATAGATTTATTGGTGCTGACTTGAATCCTGGTGTTCCACTACCTCACACTTTGACCTCTGGTCCCTGGAGCGCTAAACATCTAGATACATGCCATACTGCTATTCCTGACTCCCTAGCTGAGAGAAGCATCATGGATATGTTGTTTCTTCTTGCCTCTTCTCTGCAGCTTGAGCTTTGTCCCCAAGAACTGGGTGAGCATTTGAGGCTTCACGTGCCACACTGTTGGAAGTTCTGCTGATTAAGTTAAAAACGCACGAGGAGTAAAGCATATTGCAGGGTGGCGTCAGTGTGGGAAGGATTAAGCCACTGGAGGAGAAACAATCATTCATGGCAGACTGGGCTTAGCATGGTACTGCTGATGGATCTGCAGTGAGCATCAGAAATAGGAAGTCAGACTGGAAAGCAATGTAGCAGTAGCACTGGGGGGGAGGTGGCCCAGGAGCCCCACAGATTCAGCACATGTGCTCTCAGGGCTGCACCCACTAAGAAGCACCCTTTCACTTCTCTTGGCCTGGGGCTATGGACTTGGCTCTGGGGTGAGCAGTGGGCTTGGAAGGAAACTGAGAAATGGGCCATACATGAAGAAATGGAGGACGCTAGTAAATGTAGCAAGGATGCCAGGAGCCAAGCATATTTTCACTATTGTGTTATTGAAGCAGCCATCAGCATGGGAGCTCCTGTGGGGTTAGGTTAGAATGGAGCTGTTGGCATGAACACAGGCTTTAGTGTACAGTGGTGTGTGGATGCATAAATGTTCATGAAGACACACGTTTCCTAGTTGTCTCGGGTGAGTGCCTGTGAGCAATGGCACCAGCAGCACTCAGCTCAGTCACTCTAGAGTTTGGTGTCTGCAGTAGCTCCACACAGAGGAAATGGGGAGCCTGGCTGGAAGCATTAACCCTGGGGCTGGACTTGGAACACAAGATAAGCCTGGTGCATTTTACTGTGCCAGAAAGAAAGGGGCATGCTCAGGAAATGATAGTGGCACATAAAAAGATGAAGGGCCAGCTCAAGAGGCTCACACTGGTCCTATCACAAGTAACCTGAGCATTAAAACAACAAATCCTAGGGAGAAAAAGGGCCATAGTGGGAAAACTGGCAGGAGCCAAGTAAGGCCTGGACACTGGTAATAGTAGTGTATCAACTTTTAACTTCCAGACTTTGTTGTTTAGGTTTTGAGACAGGACTTTGCCATGTAGCCCAGGCTGCCTGGAACTTATGATCCTCCTGTCTCAGCACCTGAGTGATGGATCATAAGAACCTGCCATCATACACATCACATGCTAGTTTTGATAACTTTGCTATGGCTATATAAGACATTAATATTAAAGAGCGTGTAGGGTATGAAATATGGGAAATCTACATAATCTTTCTAAAGGTATAAATTAATTCTAATATAAAGAAAAATGGGTGGGAGATAATCCATTGAATAAAATCAAAATTTGTGGCCATGTTTATATATTCTCTCTCTCTCCCCCCCTCACACACACATAAAATTTATGACATGTATAAAATTTATATATATAAAATATAAAATTTATGATATATAAAATCAGGATAAAAGCGTTTGCCTGCATGGTGGCATACTCCTTATGCTCCTTTTATCCCAGCACTCGGAAGACAAGAGGCAGAGGCCAGGGAGGCCCTGCTTTAGGGAAGAAAAAAAAAGAAGTAAAACCTTTTTATTTAAAGTAGAATACCAGCTGAGAGGTGAAGGCGCACACCTTTAACCCCAGCACTTAGGAAGGTTGGCAGGCTTCACCTTAGCCAACAGAGTCTGCACCAGCCCCTGACCTACACCGAGAAGGATATAGCAGCACTGATTTTGTTGTTTGGGGACATGGTCACATCACAGCTCAGGCCGGCTCTGAACTTGAAACTGTCCTACCTCCACCACCTAAGTGACGGATTATAATGTGTGCTATTACGCTAGCTCATAACGTGGGTTTCAGAAAGACAATACACTAATCTATAGGGTGTGTGTATTTCCAGTAGTCAGAGAGCTGAGGTGGGAGGATTGCTTGCTTGATCCCAGTTGCAGCCTGGGCAACATAGAAACTGTTTCAAAAGAGGGCATGTGGGGGGCAACATCAGGCAAATGGAAACTGGTGGCATCTCACAAGGTATCTGAAACATCCGATCAACCCTTTAAGGTCAGAAAGACTAAGAGAAAATAAGGAAGCAGGATTAAAGGAGACTCCAGAGAGCACAGCTAATTGCGCAATTATTGGGTCCTGGACCAGAAAAAGGATCAGTCTTACTTTCTGATTTTGATAATTATGTTTACATTATGATGTCCATGGGCTTGGGGAAGGTTACTGGAAAATTTTTGTGTTTTTTTAAAGCTTTTTTGACAGCCAAAATTACCTCACAATGAAAAGCCAAATTATAATTGAAAGTATATACTTCAGGGACTAGACTTTCTTACAATGTCTGGGTGCCTGACACTCAGTGCTCAAAAGCTTAGCACCCAGATGGGGGTGGCGGTGAGAGGTGTTCAGATCCACATGGAGGCTTATACAGCAAGCTCAAGCAGCTTAGATTGATGAGGAAAATATGCCAGTGTAGTGGCATATAACTTTAGTCTCAGCAGTTGGGAGGCAGAGGCAGGCATATCTCTATGAGTTAGTCAAGCTACATATCTTATCTCAAAGGAACAAGTTATAGGCAAAATAAACAGTTACAAGCAGAAGATACAATATCCTTAATGAGCTCTGTTCTTGTGCAGGATGCAACAGATCAGAGGCTAGAAACACAAACAGAAAACAGCAAAATGCTTGTCACTCACTTGTCCTGGGACTCAATGTACACGTAGAGATGAGGCTCAAAACACTTGGAAACAATACCATGAAATGGATTGTCTGGGGCTTTCGGCTTCTTTGGCTGGAAAGAGAGGAGGAAAAAATATGAATGAACATGAACCCCATGTTTGGGCAACCTCTGCAAGATTTTAAGCAATTTCAAAGAAAACATCAGAGTTCATTCCTAGCTCATAGGAGCAGTGGACATAGGGCTGCATCATGCCATGACCATCCAGGGAGCCAGCACAGCTCTTGTCCAGATCTCTGACTTGCTGTGAGTGCCGGAAGATTTTCTGCCACTCTGATATTACATGCATCTTTGATTTGGAAGCTCATCATCATGATGTTCTCAAATATTAAGTCCGGGCTGAATTTTGTATTGGTAGTCTCTGCTTGTTGCTATTCACCTCCATGCTAGACACCTTCTCATCTTTCCTTCATGGTGGTGTTCCTGCTACTAATACACAGCCCAGGAAAGCAAGGTGCTGAGCTCCTCTACCAGCAACTCCAAGGCACATGGTCAGACCGGCTCCTCCTGCAGAGCTCCCTGGACTTTGGACTTACATTAACGAATAACGTAAGAGAAGAGAGGAGCGGGAGGCCAAGGAGGGGTTGCCACCTTGTTCTCTACCTTCTAGCCTCACCATTTACAATGCTGTGGCTTGGGGCATCTTGTCTAGAAAAGCATGGCTGGAGACTATAGTGGGGACACTGATACTTGAAAACCACTGGCGAACAGGTTACTAGGCAGCAGATGATTAAAAGCTATATTTTCTTCCCAATTTATCTCCAAGTATCTAAAAAATAAGAATCTCCCTGTTACTTTCTACTCCTTAAAAAAATGTTACTCTGTCTACTGTCAAATGTCAGCAAAAGGACTCTGAGCCAAAGACATGAAGTTCAAATTTAACATAAGCCATGCCTGCAACATCCTTGCTGATCAGAACTCTTAGGCCCTTTCCTCCTTTCTGCAGAGATCAAACCCAAGGTGCTGCACATCAGCCAGCGCTCTACCACCACACTCCATTAACTGGCTTAATGAGGGACGACACTGCACAGCAGCCTGAGCGGGCACTGTGCTGTGCTCCTGCTATCTCAGCACTCCAGAGCACCAGAGCTAGAGTCTCAGGTCAGCCTGGGCTCCGTAATTAGATATCATTCCAGAGAGGGGCGAGGGGCTAGAGATATGACTCCATTGGTATATTAAAAAAAAAAAAACAAAAACAAAGCCGGGTGCTGGTGGCACACGCCTTTATTCCCAGCACTCGGGAGGCAAAGGCAGGTGGATCTCTGAGTTCGAGGCCAGCCTGGTCTACAAGAACCCACAGAGCCCACACAGTGGAAGAAGAGAAGCAACTGTCACAAGCTGTCCTCTGACCTCCAGACAAGCATCAAGGTGTGTGCTCCCTTCCCTCCACTCTAAATAAATAAAACAATAAAAAATATTAAGACTAAAAATAACTGCCAAATACTGGAAAAGCTGCCACCCAGTGATATACAAAAATACATCCACCTTCTTTTTAGCATCTGGTCCCTTACAAACCACTGTAACGGGTTAAAATTGTCTTTTAGCTGATGTAGTTGCTTTAATCCCAGGCGAATCTCTGTGAGTTCAAGGCTATCCTGGTCTACAGAGCAAGCTCTCAGCCAGTCAGGGCTACACACAGAGAGTCCATCTCAAAAACAAAAAATAAAAAATAAAACCCCCAAACATTTAAAAATGAGTAATTTTCTACAAAAATTAAATGTTGTTGGGTGTGATGGCTCATGCCTTTAATCCCAGCATTTGGGAGGCAGATGCAGGGGGATATCTATTGAGTTCTGGGCTAGCCAAGGCTACAGAAAGAAAAAAAAAAGAAGAGAGAAAAGTCAACTTTACATATATCCTATAATTTCATCTTTCTTTCACCTTCCATGAGTTTCATGTTTTAAAATTTGAGGTCAGATAGAAACTGCCCTTCTGGTTTTGTTCTCTAAGACAGTCTCACTGTTTTCCAGAAGTCCTCTACCTCCTAAGTACTGAAGTTACAGGAACATGCCACCACACCTGCTCAAAATTCTGGCCCTTCTTTAGGCAAACCCACACCAGGTGCCTATGTATCTTGTCGTCTGGAAACTAAACTACTGCCAATGCTGGGCCCTGGGCGGGACGATGAGAGGGCCTCTGGGAAAACACGGGGTTTTATCCAGTCCATAGCTGCTCCCCTCAGAACACGGGTGCCAGGCGTTGTTCTTGGCTTCCACTAGTTAACACAGATGACCCGCCACGAAGAACGAAGGCTGTGGGGATTCTTACCCCTTTGTTCTATGTGTGTTCACCTGCGTGTGGGGTGTGTTCACCTACATGTGGGGTGTGTTCACCTGCATGTGGGGGGGTGTTCACCTGCGTGTGGGGGTGTGTTCACCTGTTGGGGGGTGTTCACCTCCGTGTGGGGGTGTGTTCACCTGTGTGAGGTGTATTCACCTGTATGGGGTGTGTTCACCTGCGTGTGGGGGTGTGTTCACCTATGGGGGGGCATGTTCACCTGTGTGGGGGTGTGTTCACCTGTGTGGGGTGTGTTCACCTGTGGGGGGGCATGTTCACCTGTGTGTGGGGGTGTGTTCACCTGCGTGTGGGAGTGTGTTCACCTGCGTGTGGGGGCATGTTCACCTGTGTGGGGGTGTGTTCACCTGTGTGTGGGGGTGGCAGAGCTTGATTTCAGACGTCTTCCTCTATTGCTCTCCACCTCACTTTCTTTCTGAGAGAGTCACCTCTCACTGAACCTTGAGTTTGTCATTTCAGCTAGAATGAGTGGCCAGTAAGGCCTCTGGATCCACTGTCTTTGCTCCCCCAGTGCTGAAGTTAAAGGTGTGTACACCACATCTCGCTTTTATATGGGTGCTGGGGATCTGAACTCAGGTCTTTGTTCTTGTACAACAAGAATTTTACATGCTGGGCCATCTCTCCAGACCCCATTCTATCTGTTTATTTAATATATTCTTTTTGATAAGGTGATTTATTAATACAGAAAAATGTGACTCAATCTGTCTTTATAGGACTAGATAAACCTGACTGTAGATTGGAAAATCATGGCTATTGCCACCAAGTACCTGTTCAGTGATTTAAACATAATCATGAGTATTACCCCTTTCTCTGTGTGTGTTGGGGAGGTACATGCTCATGTAGATGTGCTGCACGGGGTGGGGAGAGGTGTGGAGAGGAGTTTAACCTAGGGAGTCATCCTCTGGTGCCTTCCATGTTTTGGTCAGGACTTTGTCAAGCAGGCTAGGCTGGGCGGCCAGTGGGTAGCAGGGGTCTGTCTGTTTCAGTCTTGTCTCACATGACTGGGATTATAGGCGCATCCCACCACTCCCAGCTTTTGACATGGATTCTGGAGAGCCATACTCAGGGCCTCACACTTACAGAGGCGAGAGTTTTACTGACCAGGATACCTCCCCAACACGTACTGTTCATCTTGTGCTTTGTTTTGCTTATAATTATCATTATTTATTAGTGTGTGTGTGTGTACATGTGCACGTGTACACACACACACACACACACACATACATGGCAAGTTTATGGAAGTTGGAGGACAACTCTGTGGAGTCAGTTCTCTCCTTCCATCTATAACATACCCTCAGAACTCCAGACCTTAGCACAACTGCCACCATGATGGAAGTTCCATTCAGCCCATAACTTAGCACACCGACACCACCACCAGCCAAACAAAAACAAAGGCCTAACCCATCAAAGCCCATAGTTCTGGGAAAGTCTCTAAATGTTCTATCCTTGCTTTTTGGCTTTTGTAGTTCTGTTTCTCGATAATTGTTCTTGTTAACTGAAATATGTCAAGCAAGGATGTGGATTTTTGTTTTGTTTGTTTATTTGTTTGTGCTTAGAAGCTCACCTCAATAAAGACTCAGGGCTATACTAGGACCCCTAACACCCAAAGCAGTTATCGGGTGACTAGTAAAGATGTAATATTGGCTTAAACCCTTGTCTGAGCAGTCTTTTCTGATGGATCCCCCGCAACACATCTTTATACAGGTTCTGGGGATTATACTCAATTTTCCACGCTTGCACAGAAGCACCCTTACTCAGTGAGCCATCTTATTGGCTCATTTTGCTTGGTTTGAGACAGGGCGTTGCCACGTATACCAGCCTAGTCTTGAACTCTGTATCTCAGGCTGGCCTTGAACCATAATCCTCAACTTCTTTAGTGTTAGGTTTACAAGTCATCAAGCCTGATCTTCACAGGGGCTATGCATGGCAAGGCCCCACCGAACGCATAGAAAGTTTCATTACTAGATAGGCAGGTGTCCCAACTCCACCTTAGGTGACTGATCTACCTCTGTCTTGTCTGTCATTGGTCTTGCCACCACAGTTCCTAGTTCCTGTTGATGCATTTTTATCAGGAGCAGAAGCAAGATGGAGATAACAGGAGAGACTGGCCAGGTTTCTTTCTTTCACTTCTTGTTCACAGGGATGCCCATGCCCACAGCTCCTCTACGGATGTGCTCATGTGTAACGAGTAGGTGCTGGAATTTCAGCTCACACTGGTGTCTCCCTTTGCACCAGGCAGCTCCCCAAAGAGCTGCTCTGTAGCTTAAAGAACACACTAAGTCATTTAGCAGTAGCATTCAGGCTGGACTGCTGAGTGTGTGAATTCTGTCCAAACGCTGCAGATGTTTAAGCTATTTCCTCCCGAGTTTGATGGAATAATAAAAGGTTACTGTTGTCACAGTAAGGAGGTCTGCAGCTGGCCCCATTTCCTTTTATTACTATCCAATGTAAACAGATTAAATCTAACTGCTCAGATCACTACAAGGGTACATTTTTAAACCAGAAATTCCTGATTTCTTCTCTCTCCTCCTGTGCCCTCAGTCCCTTGCTTTTTTAATCGCTGGGACTATCTTGGCAACTAAGCACTCAAGTCTTCCTCAAGAAGTGAACACTGCTTTTCAAGTTCACACTCCCTTCCCAGTGGCAAGGCACAAACAGCAGCAGTGGGGAGCAAGGGATGACCTTGACCTTGGAGGTCAATTGCGTATTTGGCTGTAGCTAGAGCTGGTTAGAGTAGCCCAGGGCAACAGGTAGGGCCCCCCCCCCCCCCCGCCCCCAACACACACACACTTGGGCTCGCTCCCTACTAATGCTGTGGAGTCTCTTCTCTGCACTCCAAGAGAGCCTGTTCTTCTGGTACAAGACCCCAAAAGACAACTGGCTGAGATCTGAGACTCCAGCTACTCAGTCAGCGGTGAGAGTGACATGTGGGGGCATAAGTCACTGTGTGAGTGTTACTGCTACTAAAGAACAGCCTTGATGTATGGGGAAATCATCTGATTCAGAGATTTTTTTATTAGTTTTTTTTTTAAATACACGTAAAATTTCAGGTTTAAAACAAGCTTGATCTGGAAAGTCCATGTATAAAGTGACTCAGAATGTTGCTGCTCTGGCTAAGACACCTTGGACCTTTTCTCTCCTAACTCCCCACGTCTGATGGACCATCAAAGAATACAGCGTCATGACGTAGACAGCAGGGAACTGAGAACCTAAACCTATGTGAGACCACGTGGCTCTGAGTAGCAGATACAGGTCCAGCATTTTCCTCACCACAGAGTTCTGTTTTACACCTGCCTGGCCAGGTCAGTGTTCACGGTCCTTAGATCCAGCAGGTCTTGGTCTTACCACAATCACTTCAGGCTTTTACAAAGAGGAAAAGCTCCAAGACAAAAGCAAGATCATATTTTACGTAGCAAAACTGTGCAAAGGTTTGAAGGGACTCTGCTAATTCAGTGCAGTGACACTCAGAGGTGACCAGCCACCATAGAGCACATGAGTGCTCCAACTGCATGCTTCTAATCATGACGAAGGCATGGGGAGACTGCAGGGGCCCATGCAAGGCATGACTACAAGGCATGATTCTGCTGGGCAGACAGCCCAGAGAAAGGAATTTACAGGGAAAATGAGGTCCCTCCAGCCCTAGTCCTTGCTCCCACACTGAGAACTGCTCTGGGGTGAGAAGCAGTATTCCCCCTTTCTGTGCTGCTCAGTGATTCAGTGGCTGTAAGTCAGTTACAGCTAGCCTCACTTTCCTGGACAAATTATTTACTTTTGCCTATAAACTTAATTTCTATGGCCTTCACTTTTTAATAAGACATGAAGTGTGTGCATGTTAGGGGTCGGTGTGGGCTAGGTAAGGAATTCCAGCTTGTATCTGCTAGACCTGGCCCCTCCACTTCCAAACTCACTGCCTGGAGCAAGCTGTTGGGCTTCTCAGAGCTGTACTCTGATCACCTGTAGAACCAGAGGGAGCCACTGTGAAAGTGAAATGAAAGACAGCGAGTAAAGAGTTTGAAATTATAAAGTGCCTCAAATGTGAGGTATCTGTGTTATTACAACTACTTATTCAAGGGAACAGACACTTTTTTATGGCCCTTAAGAATTCTGCTGTCTGACTCCTGCCAGAATTCACACAACCTCGCCACACTAGGAACACAGCTCTAGCAGCAGCACAGTGTGTGGCTGGGGGCTTCCTCAGGCTGGTGTCCCAGCCACCTCCCTCTGGCTGGTGTCTGGAGAGAAACAATGCCACCAAATAATCCTCCAGCAGCCACGTGCAGAAAATTAAAAAGGAGCACTAATCCAGAAAGGAAATGGCTGACTTACTGCTCAACCTCTCTTGACATAAAATAGCAATGAAACAAAAACACCATTCTGCAGGAAGAAGGGAGAGGAAGTTTCGAGCTAGACAGAAAGTGCTGAAGGAAATTAAAGTACTGGTGTGCTCTGAAAAGAACTCTCCAAAGATGCTTCTGGTTACTCTGATGTTTCCAAGGCCTCTCCAGTGGTTTCCATGTTGACTTGCTGTGTGGAGGCCTCTCCCAGCCCATGACACTGCTAACCCCACAGTGTCTCACATCATCATGGTGTTGGATAAGAGGAAGGAAAGCTTCCTGACAGACCCAGATGCTGAACAAGGAAGAACTCTTTGTTATCTGGCCAGGCCCTCATGCCAGGTCTTCTGTAAAGCCCATCACCACTGTGATCTCTAAGTGTGGTCCCTAGCTCACTTCCAGAAAGGTGCATGAGTAGTTACACACTACGACACAAGCAATCTGAGTTGGTTACACACTATAACACAAGCAATCTGAGTTGGTTACACACTACAACACAAGCAATCTGAGTTGGTTACACACTATGACACAAGCAATCTGAGTTGGTTACACACTATGACACAAGCAATCTGAGTTGGTTACACACTACAACACAAGCAATCTGAGTTGGTTACACGCTACAACACAAACAATCTGAGTTGGTTACACACTACAACACAAGCAATCTGAGTTGGTTACACACTACGACACAAGCAGACTCACTTGCTCTAATTCTCCTTTCTCCAGCGCCAGCTCCTCCATCTCTGGTGTTGTCTCCTCTTCCAGGAAGGGATTGGTAGATGGCGGTGGGGACTCCAGCTTTTTCTATTAAGAAACAAAAAAGAGGTTATTTTCTGAGCATGAGCCTTGCAACAACTTACTTTATCCAACTCTTCCTAACAGCTGGATCATTGGATCTGCCCTTATAACAAGAACAGAGGCATAGGGGCCACATTCTCATCTGCATGTCTTCATATTCCTCTTGTACTTTTTTTGTTTTGTTTTGTTTTTCTTTTTTGAGACAGGGTTTCTCTGTGTAGCCCTAGCTGTCCTGGAACTAGCTCTGTAGACAAGGCTAGCCTCGAACTCACAGAGATCCGCCTGCCTCTGCCTCCCGAATGCTAGGATTAAAGGCGTGCGCCACCACTGCCCAATTTCCTCTTGCATTTTCTAGAACCTGCACTGCCCACCCTACTTCAATTCTTTCTTTTAAAGACAGGTCTGTCTATCTAGCCCTGACTGTCCTAGAACTCACTGTGTAGACCAGGTACCCTACTGCAGTTCTTAGCTGGCTAGAGCTCTCACTCATCCTTTAGTCTTCACTTGAGCGGTCTCCTTTGGGAAGCTTCCTCATCTGCCAAGTTTGGGCGATGTGTGTAAGCTTTATGGGTACATATGAAGCTGGGCGTAAGTTGCCTGTGCTGTAACCCTAATGTTATAAGGTAGAGACAGATAGATCACGGGAGCTTGCTGGCTAGTCTGGATGATAGTAACCCTTTCTCAAGGGAATGTGGCTTAGAAAGAATTCCAACATCCTCTTCTGGCCTCCACATGTAAGTACACACACACCGGCAGACTCACGAGAAGGGGGAGTGGGAGAGGGGAGAGGAGGAGAGTGGGAGAGACTGTGGTGGCTAGAATCATGTAGCTGCTGGTCTCCATGTGTCTTTGGTGCCTTTCATGTAATAGGTGCTCAATAAATATGGATGAATCCAAATGCCAGATGAGTTTGAATTCAAGAACCACAGAGCTAACCTCACATGTTCTAGATTAAAGCCAGAAATCCATTCCCAGGTCAAGTCCCATTATAATGATCACAACAGAAAGTTCCTTGAGAACAAGTATTCCTCATCTCTGGAATGAGATAACTGTTTCAAAATACATCAATGAGGGAGTCACAGGCTCTGGGAAAGCTGGGGGCAGGAGATTGGGTTTTAGCTCCAGCTCTGCAGTGATGGTCAAACCATCTAGCGTCTCTGAGCCACGGGAGCTGCATCTCTGAGTGACGCTACAGTCACAAGACTGCTTCAAGGATCAAATGTAATCAATGTGCGGAAACCAAGCAGAGCACAAGTAAGTACAGGCTCACCGACGATGCTAACTCCATCGCAGTGCAGAGCCCACACAAGTCTTGGGAACATTTTAGGATTTCTGAACCAAAGGAGTCTTTTATGCTTAGGTGCTGAGAGTTTCAGCAGAAAGGAAGTCAAATGGCAAGCAGGACAAAAGGAGACAAGAGGCTAAGTGGAAAGGAAGTTTCCAAATGTATTTGTGATATTTTAGCATCTACCAGTAGCGCAAGCTGATATAATTGCTGAAACCAGGAGAATGGCCACAGTTGGATGATTATGGGAATGGCTGCCAAGTACCCACATCATTCAAAGGTATTAGAAAGAAACCAAAAGTGAACTACAACAAAAAACCAAAACCCCTGAGGTATCTGCTATCAACTTTAAGATAATTCTGTTTACTCACATTTAAAATATTAAATTCTTATTCAAAATACTCAGGTGCTGTTTTGTAGTCAGACAATGGCTTCTGTACATGAAGAAAGCCTGATGGTGACTGTATTAGCACTCATAATTAATATTAAGTCTCTAAGTGGTTATTTGGGAATGGCTGCCAGAACACAGAAAAAACTCTGCCTATTTTAATTTGGATTTTTTTTTAAACTGGGTTTCACTATGTTTCTCAGACTAGCTGTGAACTCTTGGACTCAAATGATCTTCCTTAGCCTCTCAAGTATCTGGGACTAATACAAAAAATATTTTCTTTTATAATCACAAATATCTTTTCCCCAAAAACATAATATTCTTATTAATTATTTGGGAATTTCATACAATGTATGCCATCACACTCACTCCCATTCCTCCTAGATCCACCCTCCCATCCTTGTGCCTCTACCTCTTAAAGAGGTGGCCAGGCCTTAAACTTGCCATCTTCCTGCCTCTGCCTTCTCAACACTGGGATCACAGGTGTACATAGCACGTACTTCGCTGGAAAGAAAGCAGCAGGGGCACAAGACTGAAAGTCTTCTGAAACCGGTTTCTTCCCAACATCACACAGACAGCCTGGCCCACTGACTCTCTGGGATCTCCCGAGGAAACGGGAGCAGCGGGCTGTCAGCTTACCAGTGTGAAAGGCACAGCAGATGCTTCCTTTCCCAGCCCCGGCACTGTGCACTAATTACCCGGCTGAAAAATGCTGTTGTACTAAGCCCAAGAGCGGGTGCCGAGGGCCATGCTGCTTCTCCTATTCATCTGCTATGGTGAAAACAAGTCTTTGCCAACAGCAACCGCTGGTGCAGGATAGCTTCTGGGTGACAGCCTGCTGTCAGCCATCCGGGTCGCACTTCTCCTTCCTGCTCGGCAGCTGCTGGGGACCACAGAGAACTGCTAGTCTGGATTGGACTTTAAATAACTGGAGTGACATATCCTATAAACTCTGCGGAGCTAGATGAAATGAAGTATTTGCCAAGAAGGGAAAGGATTTTCAATTTTAAAAGAATCCATTCTCTTGGCGATGATGACAGTGTATCTCAAGTCCACATGGGAAGCTAAAGTTCTTCATATAGCAACTTAATTGCCTCTGATTGGCTCACATGGGATTCCCAGCACCTTCAAAACAGAAGGGGCCACACATGGGCCAGCCAAGCTGTCTCATTTACTGTGAGAAGAGTGTGGCTTCAGCCAGGTGTGTTTCCGCATCTGGGCCTGCACACACAAATCCCCTTTGGAGGCCCTGGCTGGACACGTTACATTATCAAAGAAAGAACACTGAAATGTAAGGCCATTTCCCCCTTCCCTGAAGAAGAAAGCCTTCAGCTATGAGATGAAAGCCCCACATTCTCCACAGTTCTCATTCCATAAACACTTTGCACCAGGTCAGTTCCTGATTGGTACTTTAAGAGGTAGCCTGTGGGCCTTAGCTGACAATCAAGATTGCAGGCAGGGCTGCTCACACCTGGTGTTTACTATCCTCCACCACTCTTGCTGCCACATGTTCGTACCTCACATTAATGCTATTACAGGTTTCTTTCTCCTGATAAACCGTAAGCACCTGTCTGATCCAACTTCTCAACTTTTTCTTAGCCTCTGCACAGAACACACTTGAGGATTTTCTTGTCCAACACTTCTTCACAAATGTTTTCCACACACAGGTTTTTGTTTTCTGTACAGAAAATGTGTACACTCTGTGTGTGTGTGTGTGTGTGTGTGTGTGTGTGTGTGTGTGTGTTCATAAGGAAAAACATACTGGAAAGCTCCAGGTAAGAAGAAAAAGAACTTACTTTAAAAATATTCTCTACTAACCTCCAACATGTAGGTAATAGCTGAGGGTGAAGGTGCACACATGTAATTAATCCCAGCACTTGGGAGACAAGCAGAAGATTGAGTGTTCAAGGTCAGCTTCTGCTACATAGTGAGTTTGCAAAAGGTGAAAGATTTTATATATGCACTGAAGAAAGTTTGAGTCCAAGTCTGGGTTACATAAGTCCCTGTTTTGAACAACAACAACAACAACAAAAACTAACAAAATACCAAGCAGGTATTACTTGAGGGGTTGGGTGGTGGGGAGGTGAAGAGGCTATTTATCTGAGATAAAACTATTTAAAGTACAGAATAATTCATATAACATAAAATTCAACATTTATAAGTGAGCTGCAATCCAGAAATATTCATTCATTATTTATTCATAGTAACTAAAAAATAGAATAAAACCAAATGTCCAGCAGATGAAGAGATAACAAATATTTATAACCCACACTCATATTACTCAGGCATAAAAAGATCAAAGTACTGATGCACGGTAGAGCACAGGTGAGCCTTTAGAATACCACAAGTGAAGTAGAGCAGACATAAAAGGCCACTCACTGTGTGTTTATGGAATGAGAAATGTCCAGAATAAACAGATCCCTAAAGATAAAAAGGAGATTAGCATTTTCTCCCAGAGCTGAGGGACGGAGGTAACTGGAAGTGATTGGTAAAAGAGTTTTCTTTCTTTTCTTTTTTCTTCTTTTCTCTTTCTCCTCCTTCACCTCTTTTCCTTTCTTTCTTTCTTTTCCTTCCTTTTTCTCTTTCTTTCTCCCTTCTGTACTTTCTTTCTTTCTTATTTTTTTCTTCCATTCCTCCTCCTTCCTTCCTTTCTTTCTTATTATGTATAGAGTGTTCTGCCTGCATGTCACTTGCAGGCCAGAAAAGTGAACCAGATCTCATTACAGATGGTTGTGAGCCACCATGTGGTTACTGGGAACTGAACTCAGGACCCCTGGGAGAACAGACAGTGCTCTTAACTTCTGAGCCAGGGTGATGAAATGTCTTGGAACTTCACAGTGGGAATGATGGAGTAACCTTGTGAATGCACTAAATTGCACACTTGAAAAGGTGAGGGCTTTACAATTTTGTTATAAGAACACCCCAGGGGCAGAATTTATCATACAATGTAATTTGGGAAAGCCCAGGCATTGGCAGCGGTCTTTTCTCCAGTGACTAGAATGTCAGACTCTCTTCAGACATGACATGCAGTCAATTACTGATGTGAGATGACCCTCTGGATGCTGTGAATATGTTTTATTACCACTGGTTAATAAAGAAGCTGCTTTGGCATATGGCAAGGCAGAATAGAGCTGGAAAGCCGAACTAAAAGAAGGCAGAGTTCAGGGAGACACCAGTGGCCACCAGAGAAGCAAGATGTGAGGTAACACCACAGTCACACAGCAATACACAGATTACTAGAAAATGGGTTAACTTAAGATTTAAAAGCTAGTTAGTAATAAGCCTGAGCCATTAGCCAAGCAATTATAATAATATTAAGCCTCTGAGTAATTATTTCCTAAGTGGCTGTGGGGCCCAGCTGGCAGGAGAGAAACTGATCCAGTGGGACTGGATGGGACAGAGAAAAAAAACCTTTAGTTACAAAATACAAAATGCATAAGCAACACACAGTCCTCACTTTTGATGGGAAAATGGAGCCCTTCTTTTGTGTTTCTTCATTCTTACCTATCATTTCCAAATTTTCTATATTGACTAAGTATTATTTTCCCCTTAGAAATAGGCACAGACACACAGTCTCATTCTGAGACTCCTGGAGGCAGGATCGCCCTTTTAGACTGAGGTCGAGAGAACAGAAGATGAGAGTTAGACCAGAGAGAAAGGTTGCTGTGAACCTGTGAACACTTGGCTTGCCTGCCCAGAGAGCAAGGAGGAAATGAGAGGCTGTGGCTTCAGCCTTGGTTAAGAAAACTAAGATTGGCCAGGCGGTGGTGGTGCGCACCTTTAATCCCAACACTTGGGAGGCAGAGGCAGGCGGATCTCTGGGAGTTAGAGGCCAGCCTGGTCTACAAGAGCTAGTTCCAGGACAGGCACCAAAGCTACAGAGAAACCCTGTCTCGAAAAACCAAAAAAAAAAAAAAAAAAAAAAGAAAAGAAAACTAAGGTTGGGATCTGAGCCAGTGACCTCCACAGGAGCAGGTACAGGGAGAAAATGCCAAGGGAGAGACCACCGAGGGAGCAGACTCAAGCCAGAACACATCAGAAACATCATCCACCATGATCAAGTAGGCTTCATCCCAGAGATGCAGGGATGGTTCAACATACAAAAAAAAAATCTGTCTATGTAATCCACCATATAAACAAACTGAAAAACAAACAAACAAACATACGATCATCTCACTAGATATTGAAAAAGCCTTTGGCAAAATACAACACCCCTTCATGATAAAAGTCTTGGAGAGAGCAGGGATACAAGGAACTTACCTACACATAATAAAGGCAATATACAGCAAGCCAACAGCCAACATCAAACTAAATGGAGAGAAACTCACAGAGATTCCACTGAAATCAGGAACAAGACAAGGTTGTCCACTCTCTCCACATCTATTCAATATAGTTCTTGAGGTCATATGTAGAGCAATAAAGCAACAAATGTAGATCAAGGGGATACAAATCAGAAAAGAAGTCAAACTCTCACTGCTGCTGATATGATAGTTTATATAAGTGACCCCAAAAAATTCTACCAAGGAAGTTCTACAACTCATAAATACCTTCAGGGATGTAGCAGGATACAAGATTAACTAAAAAAAAAAAAAAATCAGTAGCCCTCCTTTACAAAGATGATAAATGGGCTGAGAAAGAAATCAGAGAAACATCATCCTTCACAATAGCCACAAGTAGCATAAAATATCTCGGAGTAACTCAAAACAAACAAGTAGAAGACCTGTATGACAAGAACTTTAAATCTTTGAAGAAAGAAATTGAAGAAATCACCAAAAAATGGAAAGACCCATGTTCTTTTTTTTTTTTTTGGTTTTTCGAGACAGGGTTTCTCTGCGGCTTTGGAGCCTGTCCTGGAACTAGCTCTGTAGACCAGGCTGGTCTCGAACTCACAGAGATCCGCCTGCCTCTGCCTCCCGAGTGCTGGGATTAAAGGCGTGCGCCACCAACGCCCGGCTAAGACCCATGTTCTTGGGTAGGTAGAATTAACATAGTAAAAATGGCAATCTTACCAAAAGTAATCTACAGATTCAATGCAATGCCCATCAAAATCCCAACAAAATTATTCACAGACCTTGAGAGAATGGTATTCAACTTCATATGGAAAAGCAAAAAACCCAGGATAGCCAAAACAACCCTGTACAATAAAGGATCTTCTGAGATATCACTGTCCCTGACTTCAAACTCTACTACAGAGCTACAGTACTGAAAACAGCCTGGTATTGGCATAAGAACAGACAGGAGGACCAATGGAGCCAAATCAAAGACCCCAATATCAATATGTATACCTACAAACACCTGATTTTTGACAAAGAAGCAAAAAATATAAAATGGAAAAAAGAAAGCATATTCAACAAATGGTGCTGGCATAACTGGATATCAACATGTAGAAGAATGAAAATAGACCCATATCTATCGCCATGCACAAAACTCAAGTCCAAATGGATCAAAGACCTCAACATAAAACCAATCATGCTGAACCTCACAGAAGAGAAAGTGGGAAGTCCACTTGAATGCATTGGCACAGGAGACCGCTTCCTAAATATAACCCCAGTAGTACAGACACTGAGAGAAACAATTAATAAATGAGACCTCCTGAAACTGAGAAGCTTTTGTAAAGCAAAGGACATGGTCAACAAGACAAAACAGCAGCCTACAGAATGGGAAAAGATCTTCACCAACCACACATTGGACAGAGGGCTGATCTCCAAAATATACAAAGAACTCAAGAAATTGGACATCAAAAGAACAAATAATCCAATAAAAAGAAAAAGGGGGTACAGACCTAAGCAGAGAACTCTCAACAGAGGAATCTAAAATGGTTGAAAGACACTTAAGGAAGTGCTCAGATCCTTAGCAATCAGAGAAATGCAAATCAAAACAACTCTGAGGTTCCATCTTACACCTGTAAGAATGGCCAAGATCAAAAACACACTTATGACATCTTATGCTGGAGAGGATGTGGGGTAAAGGGAATATTCTTCCGTTGCTGGTAAGAGTAAAAACTGGTACAGCCCCTTTAAATATCAGTATAACAATTTCTCAGAAATTAGGAAACAACCTACCTCAAGACCCAGCAATACCACTTTGGGGTATATACCCAAAGGATGTTTAATTGTACCACAAGGACATGTGCTCAACTATGTTCATAAGAGCATTGCTTGTCATAGCCAGAACCTGGAAATGGCCTAAATTCCCCTCGACCAAAGAATGGATAAGGAAAATGTGGTACATTCACACAGAAATGTACAGCAGAAAAAAAATAATGCCATCTTGAAATTTGTGGGCAAATGGATGGATAGATCTAGAAAACATCATATTGAGTGAGGTAACCCAGACCCAGAAAGACAAAATATCATATGTACTCACTCATAAGTGGCCTTTAGACATAAAGCAAAGAAAAACAAGCCTATAATTCACACTCCCAGAGAACCTAGACAACAATGAGGACACTAAGAGAGACATACATGGATCTAATGTACAAGGGAAGTAAAAAAAGACAAGATCTGCTGAGTAAATTGGGAACATGGGGACCACAAGAGAGGGTTTAAGGGGAGGGGAGAAAAAGGGAAGGGAGCAGAGAAAAATGCATAGCTCAATAAAATCAATAATAAAATTTTAAAAAATAATTAATTAAAAAAAGGAATAGACACAACCTAACTCTCCTTTAGGATGCTATTCAAATAGAAGAACATGTTTTTTTAGCATCAAGGAATCATTTATAGGGGCCACAGTGACAATGACTCAGTGGCTAAGAGCTCCTTTTGATCTTACAGAGAATCAAGATTCAATCCAGCTTCATGTGGTGTTCACAGTCATCCTTAACTCCAGTTCCCAGGGAATCTGACAGTCTCTTCTGACCTCCTTGGGTACCAGGCACACACACGTACACACACACCTACTAAACCTTCAGAAAAGTTTTAAAAAGAAACCACTCATAAATATTTTCAAACACCGACAGGAATTCCTTGGACATGACAAAACTACTTCCTTGCTCACGTTAGATCCCCTCCACTTCTGACGGTCTTCCTTAGGCAAGCATTAAGTTGCCAGAAGGCTGAAGTGTGGGGTGGCATGCTCTGTGTGTGAGCATCAAGGCTGCCAAGTGCAAGCGGGTGTAGTGGTGCATGTCTATATCCCCAAGCCCGGGAGGTGGGAGCAGGAGGACCTCATGTTCTATCTAGGTCTGGCTGGGCTATGCGACCCTGTATCCAAAACCCAAAACAAGATGGAACAGAACATTGTTTCCACAACTTTCTGTTTTTAAAATGTTATTTTTTTAAGCTGAGAAAATACATTTTATGTTAAAATGACCCTTAAACTAAATGGCAATTCTGTTTGAAAGGCCAAGAGGAAATGGACTCCAGCAGCAGAATGTAGGGAGGATTCGTATTTTTAAAAAAGACAAAGAAAAAGAAAACTCAAACTCAGAGAGGCAGTTAACCCCAATCTACTCTTCTTTCAGCAGAAGGCTGGATAGAATTTGCTCACCTTCAATCTAATCATCAGGTCACTAAAAATGCATATGGATACAGTTAAACCACATACAGACATTTGCTTTTAATTTCAAGGCAAGTGAGCCTTAGACTTCCTTAAATCCCTCCTGCAGGGTCAGAAGTTGAGGTAAGAGGCAAACACACTGACTGTTCGCGTGTTGCAGAAAGAGCTGAAGGAAGGATGGGGATTGAACTTGGGAGCACTAGTACAGACAGACAAAGCAAGCCTATCCTCAGGATTCTTCCAGTCAAAAGTGTATCATGCCCCCTTTACTGTCAACGTCACCAAGGGCTTAAAGTGATACAAAGAAGCCAGGGATGGTGTGTATATGCGTGTGTGAGTTGGGGGGGGGGGGGTAGAGGGAAAGGAAGAGAGAGAGAGTTAGAGGTGGTATAACAAACTAACAGCAGGCAGTCTCCCTGATTTGTTTTCCAAGGAGTCTGCTAAAGTTCTATAAAATCTGATGTGTATTACATAGTGTCAAGATATACCTGGATCCATTTTGTAGTTTATTCTGAGATCCTAAAACAAAATGGTAGTCAAAAAAAGATTTTTTTCAAAAGGTCTTTCCTGGAGGCAAGCAGCAAAGGAGGAGGGACAGGACCAGGGCACAGCAGGTCAGGTCACTCAGCCTGGGAGCTAGGGCCTCTTTTCAGGGTCATTGCTACAAGTATTGTCAGGAGTCATGACTGGTTCACCAGAATCCCTCCCATCAAGGATGACAGATCACAAACAGAATGGATGGCCCCTGTTGGTCCAGAGTGAGGTGATGGCAGGAATCAGGCCCAGCATGAATATCATCTAAAGTAAGAACCTTCCCAGCACTCCAAAGCTAGGGGTCTGAGAACCTGGCCTCGATACTGGGAACCGAGCTGAAGAGGCCATGGTAGTCTGTTGGTGTTCTAAAAGTCTTGTTAAAAAGAAAACCTTTGCTGACTACAGGAGCCCACTGTCAAGTGCAGATCGGCTGTTGAGGCTTAGTAATTGCAAGAGACAACGGTCCGGAAGAAGACAGTGAACTCTTGTTAGAAGCTGCCTGACTTGAAGAAGTGTGTGGGGGCAGCTGACCACCGCGAAGAAAAGTAAATAAAGAGCTTGTGATGTCCTGCAGGGTCGGTGTGTCCCTGTGTGTGTGTCCCTGTGTGTGTGTGTGTCCTATATGTGTGCGCGCGCATCTCCCTGATCAAGGATTTGTGATGTGAAACTCCCTTGGGAGCCTAACAGGCAAGAGAAGCAAGGTCTGAATGATTAGAAGGGAGATTGACAAACCAGTTCTGCCAAAAAAATTTAAAAGTCACATGACAAGAAAGGCAAGGCCTGGGGAAGAGAGCTCCTATCTGAGGAGCACAGCAATTCCAGGATGACAAGGTTTCAGGCCAGGAGCCAGCCCCAGCTAAAGGAATCAAGGTGAAGAAGTGCAGTACGATCCTGAGAAACAAGCGCCCGAGCCTACCCCTCCAGACAGAGGTGGCTGCAATCAGTCAAGTGCCACCGTGATATTGCTATCCTGTTGTCTACAATAAAACCAAACCAAAAAGGGCACCATCCTCACAAGCAGGAGCAGAGCTCAGGCCGGCTTCCTAGGGTCTCTGCTTATTGATCTGCTCAGCAGCATCAGCCTGTCTACAGGCCTCGCCATATGATTTACTTCCTAGTTTCAGCATACTCCTCCTACAAAGTGATGCTTTCAGGATGACATTCTTGTTCAAGTATCTGCATGTACTTTGACCATATCCACTCCACACAGCCTTTTCCTGTCTTGTCCTCCTTCAAGCCCCCACCCTAGCACTGTTGACCCTTGGGGGATTTCTTGGATTGGTGTCACCAGTGTCATGTGTCCTGGACAGACCTAGGTTTGCAGACTTCCCTGGTTATCAACTACAGCACAGTCATCTGTGATCCTAACGCGATCTAACAGTAGCAGAAATCACCAGGAGTGGGGTCCTGTTGACAGGGGTGGGTATGGCTCAAAACAGGCATTGGCTAAATGATATTCCAGAATCTGTTGCTGGGGCCTATGTCTTGTTCACATAGTTGGATTTCTGATCCACAGAAGCCATCCTTGTGCGCGACCCAGCTTGGCTAGCTGGAAACCATGAGAGCTCGTGTACGACATCCAGGGTGGGCCTGGTACTTAGTGCTGAAAATTCTCTGTCCTGTGAGGCTGAAGCAGGCTGTCTAAGCTGCTGCTGAGAAGAGGGCTCAGGTAGCACTGTGGGGAGGAGCGCAGGCTTGATCATCTGGCATGTGACGCCAGGCAAAGGCTTCTCGGCAGGTACACACATTTCCCTGGGGTTTGTTTTTTTGTTTGTATTTTTGACAGTACTACAGAGTGAACCCAGGGCCTTAAGCATGCAAAACAAGCACTCTATCACCCAGCTATAGCCATAGCCCCAGTCACACACTTCTTTCTGTGGCTTTTCTGACCTTACTTTCTTTAACGACTATGGTGGCTTGAATGAGATATTCTCTATAATTTCAGGAAATTGAATACTTGTTCCCTGGTTGGTGGTTCTAGCTGAATAGGCTTTAGAGGTGTGGCTTTGCTGGAGAAAGTGTGTCTCAGGGAGCAGGCCTTGAAGTTTCAAAAACCATAGGCCATGCCCAGTTTGCTCTCTGCCTCTGCTTCAAGTTGGGAGCCATCTGCTACTATTCTAGCCGCCGTGCCTTCAAGCCGCCATGCCTTCTGCCAGGATGACAATGGACTCTCATCCCCCTCATAGGCCCGAATAACCTTTCCTCCTTAAAGCCATGAGTTTCACTGCAGAAACAGGAAAGTAACTAATACATGGACACTTTCATCCATTTGTGGCCTGTTTTTTACTCTATTACTAAAATAAAATCACTTTTGAAAATGAGTTAGTATGCAGAGGACTGTCTACATATCTTATTTACTTATTTAATGTGAAGGTTTTGTGTTATTCTTTCCTTGCTTGTTTTTTCTGTCAGAGCTCATAGAGCCCATGATGGCCTCAAACTTAATTTGTAGTTGGGAATAACCCTGAACTTCTCATCCTCCTGCCTTCACCTCCCAAGCAGGATCACAGGTCTGTGCCACCACACCCAGTTTCTACACATCTTAAGCATGGAAACTATTTTGTGAGTCCAGTTGTCTTTAATGAGATCATGAGTGAGTATAAGCAGAAAGAGGCTTGAGCTATTGCCTTAAAATAGGACCGTCATCATTTTTATATCACAAAGTGGGTTTCTAAGATGGCACATAGTTGCCAATACCCTACAGTGGCTCCCTGAGCTTAGCCGGGGGAGACGGCCATGAGGAAACAGAAACTTAAGCCCCAGCATTTCTCAGAAACTCTGTGATTCAAGGACCTTGTTCATCAGATTTCCTCTCCTCCCTAAATGGCCTGCTGCCGACAAACTGGCCTGACTACACCAGGCACAGATCCCTCCTGGTAGGCTTGGCCCAGGGACCCTGCTATAGAGAGGGCGGGGTCTGCTCTAAGCCTTCAGGACCCCGTGAAGCCCACCTGCTCTCCCAGCTGGGCTGCTGCTCTCTACTCCCATGGAACACTCACAGCTTGTCTCCTACACATGGAGTGGTCCTCTTCAGTGTTTGCGGCCCTCACCTACAGAGGATTCTACCAAAGTGCCAGGACCTTAAGACGGGAAACCTGGGAGCTAGAGAACATTGCAGGGTGAGGGATAGACAGGTGAGTGGTGCTCTTGGCCTGACTCCAGCTCTATTCTTCCACCAGAGTGGCTGCAATTCTGTTTGTATGATTATCTCTATGACTTCTGAAGTAAAATGAACATAGTAGGAACCTTCTACAGGGATGAATCAAAGTAACTGACGGCAGAGAAATGCACACAGCTCAGTGTGGAACATATGGCGGGAATTAAAAACAAAACAATCGTGTCAAGTTTAGATTCCCCATCGTTTTGTTAGGAGTTTTGGAAATCATTTATTTGGTCTACGTCCCTTGTTAAAAATAACTACACCTGAGCACAGTGGCATGTGTCTGTGGCCCCAGCTCCTTTGGAGCGGAGAGGAAAGGGTCACTGAGCACAGTGGCATGTGTCTGTGGCCCCAGCTCGGGGAGTGGAGAGGAAAGGGTCACTAGAGACCAGAGCCAAGGATGATGATGTTCACACTTTACAGAGAAACAGTGAATGAAGTCAGGCTACCCCAGCCTCTGGTACCCAGATCCAGCTCCCTCAGGAAGTTCTTACCAGGGTTCCATCTGTCAGGGTGCAACCGGAGAAGCGTTTTGCAAGAAACCCCTCAAAGTTAGTTGTCCTCTGAATTGCAAAAAGAAGCAATTTCACTTCAATTTCCTTAGCTCTGGCTCGCATGATTTTGGAAAGTTCTGTCCTTCAAAGTAAAGAGAGAAGACTGCCATCAAAAAGACATCTTTTATTCATTTATGACAAAGGGGCTGGAGAGATGGTTAGTCAGCTAAGAGCACTTGCTGTTCTTGCACAAGACCCAGTTCAGTTGCCAGCACCACATGATAGCTCACAACCATCTATAACTCCAGTTCCAAAGGAATTGCTGCCCTCTTATGGCCTCCATGACACCAAACATGCACATGGGCACATATTACATGCAGGATATACATATACACATAAATCAAAAAGAAATATGTATTTTAAAAAATACATGCTCCCAGCACTTAGAAGGCAGAGGCAGACAGATCTCTGTGAATTCGAGGCCAGTCTGGTCTACATAGCAAGTTCCAGGGACAGCTAGGGCTACACACAGAAACAAAAAAAATAAAATATAATAAAATTTAAAATAAAATACAAAATACAAGCATGTGTATATGTGTGTGAAAGGAAATACCTTTCATTTAGGAAAAAATGTACAGGATCATTTCAAACGTTGAAGTCTATTACCAACTCAGTCAAAGCCTTGGGACTAGAAAGGTACCAGTTTTCCTTCTGCAGGGGACACAGTCTAAGAACATTCCTCAGACACTTGAAACCTAGGTAGTACACAGCCCTACACATGCTATGCTTTTTCCACACATGTCTCTATGGAGGGGTTTAATTTATAAATGAGGCACAATAAGAGCATAATTTATAATTTATGATAAATCAACAATTATAACAATAAATTGTAATAAAAGTTACTTTAAAACTCATGAATTGTTTCTTTCTAGCATCAACCATGGAGAGACATAGGGAGACTATACACACCATAAATAAAAATTTTGGTGAAGTTATTTCCCAGTAAAAATGCATCAAGATTTACAATATAAATCTGATAATGTGGTTATTACTATATTTACATCTCTATGTGTTTGTTCTGAGACATGCCCCCCCCCAAAAAAAGACAAAAAAAAAAAGTTCCTGGCTGGCCTGGAACTTGTTATGTAGCCCAGGGTCTCAAACCCAGTGATCTGCCTGCCTCCGCCTCCCAAATGCTGAGATTAAAGGTGGGCACCAATATCTGACCCATAGTTTCAAATTTTCAATCACATGAAACCGTACGTCAGGCCTGTGAGCAGGAGACAGCTGAGAGTTACCTCGTCACATGGCAGAATTCCACTGAGATCCTCTCCGTCATGTGCCACTCCCGCGGAAACATCCGACCATACTTCTCCTCATAGTCCACAAGCTGGCGCTTCACCCAGGCATAACGTCTGTCAATTTTGTCCAGCCAGGCGACCTCATGAAGGGAGGAGCAAAACCACTCAGTGCTCAGAATAACAAGCAAAAACTAGGACCCAAGAAAGGCAGCCGACCTCCATCTTTCTCCCACTTAAGAGAATCTATACCATGCTATTTACTTTAACTGGATTTAGTTCTCCACCTAGGGTCCATGGCTGGCACCAGGGCTCTGAGTGCTTTTTCTGTATGGAAAGTGTTACACACAAGTGCATTCTTCTGGGGGAGAAGACAGCTTTCATTAATTTTTCCGAATGGTCAGTGAAGATCCTCTAGCCTGTAAAGTCAGCCTGGGGATCTGTGGCTCAGGGCACAAGGCTATCCAATAGTTAATTGTACTAGTAAAGCATAAGTCAGGAGGCTTGGCAGCATTAGTTTCCTTTTCAGTAAAATTAAATCGTTTCATATGGCCAATACTTACATCTTGGTTTTCTTGAAAAAGTACTAGATACTCTGATAGATGCTGTTTAATAAACTTTTTGATGATTTCCTGTTTGATTCTGGGGTCCAAGATATTAGCCACCAGGCATGCGTCTCTCAGGACATTGCTGGGTCCTCCTGGCCTCTGGTAAAACAAACAGCATATACCAGTTAAACAGCAGAAGTACCTGCACCTCTCTCTCCTGGCCTGTAACAGCTGCTTCTTCCTTGTCTCTCACAAGGGAGTTAGTACTCCTCTCCTTGGACATCCAGTCTTGCTTCAGTAGATTGATATCTTAGTCACCGGTTCTTCGAGAAAAGAACAGTAGCCAACCTAAAAGCCAGCCTGTGACTCAACAGTGAGACATTCAAGAAAACAGAGCCAGCAAAGATCACAGGAAATTTTACTTTCCGTGTAGCAAAACCGAAATGACCTAAAAAGCCAGAATGACAACAGAGATTATATTGAAGGGTCCCCAAAGTCATTGTGGCTCTCATGTACCATTTTTCCTGCTTCCAACCTTCCTAGGCTCCCTGTTGTTTTGTCTGCTATTGCTAGCTGGCCTGCCTGCTTGCCAGCTTTGAGACAAGGCCTTGCTATGTAGCCCAGGCTGGCCTCAAACTCAGGGTCCTTCTCCTTCAGCTTGCCAAGTGCTGGGATCACAGGCATGCCCTACTATGCCCAGCTGTTATTCCTGTTCTTAAAGAGCTATAATTGCGGCCAGGCAGTGGTGGTGCACGCCTTTAATCCCAGCACTTGGGAGGCAGGGACAGGCAGATCTCAGTGAGTTCGAGACCAGCCTGGCATACAAGAGCTAGTTCCAGGACAGGCTCCAAAGCTACTGAGAAATCCTGCCTTGATAAACCAAAAAAAAAAAAAAAAAAAAAAAAAAAGAGCTATAATTGCGACAAAGAGGGTGGTGGTTTAAAAAACTCACACTAAATTCCAAACCACCAGACTCGTTTCACTGATGGCCAATCACCCAGACAGACTGCCAAAGGTGAAATACTGAGACACTGGTTCCCTGACCTGAAGGGTGGAGGTGGGGAAGGGCTGTAAGGATACAGCAGCTAAGAAGGGCCTTGTTTACTACCAGAGCAACTGCATCTCATTGACCTGCTGCTAATGCATCACTGAATATATGTGCTGACCAGGATCCCTATAGTACAAAGAACCCTTGGAAGCTCTTGGTTTACTACATAGCCTGGTGACTTGGCAGAAGTTACTCAGCCTCACCTGAAAAGCAATTGGCTTAAATCAGGATGAGCAGAAGTTCTTCCAAAGCCTTCCTGATTGTTTGTTTCTATCAAGTCTGTCCATCTCAATTGATGTTCAAATATCAGACAAGGTGCCTAGACCCAAACTGTTACAATGTGACCTGCTCTACTCTGAACCCTGCTGCCCTCTGAATACACAGAATGTTTAACTCTGGGTTCAGGATGAAAATGCTTGAACTCACTGACAAGTCATGGACACCAAAACATAGAGGTTCAGAGGTTCAAATTTTCTCATTTACAAAAAAAAAAAAAGTTACTAAATTATCTTGGTGTCTTAGTTACTTTTCTATTGTTGTGAAGAGACGCCATAAACAAGGGAACTCAGAGAAGAGAGAGCTGATTGGTGTTCATGGCTCCAGCATGGCAGCAGGTAGGAAGGCCCGGCACTGGAGCAGGAGACTTTACATCCTCATTCAAAAGCAGGAGGTGAAGAGGGAGCCAGGAATGGCACGAACTTTTGAAACCACAAAACCCTCACCCAGTGGGCACATCTCCTCCAACAAGGTCACACCTCCTAATCCTTCACAACACTTCCACCAACCAGGGACCAGTATTCAAACACATGAGCCTATGGGGACCATTCTCCTTCAAACCACCACATTTGGATATTTCATTTTAAATTGTTAATTAATTTTTTTTCTTAAGGAAGAATATTTCCTGTGTAGCTCAGACTGGCATAGACCTTGCTGTATAGTCTGAGCTAACTCATGATCCTCCTGCCTCAATCTCTAGGATGCTGGCTGGCATGACAGGCACACCACTAATCAATACTTTAAAAAAAAAGTTTTGGTTCAAATTTTCAAACCAGGATTTTCAAACACAAGGCCTTTTAGAAAAATCAATAGTCTTTAAAAACGGAAAAAGAAAACTTAACAATATCCCATTAAGTAACAGTCAGAAAAGGAAGTCGGGTCGTTAAACCCTTTTAACTTCATATGCCCCCTGGGACCTGGGAGAAAGGTAGAAAGCAGGCCATAGTCAGATGATGGGCAAACAGTAAAGACCCTTCACCCACATCCTTCTGAAACACCGTGCAATGGGATGGGGCAGCGAGCACACGAAAGCAGTTGCCTGGGAAGTCTACTATTTACAACTAGCACTAGTCTAAAATAGCAGCCACCAGCCAGGCAATCCCTTTTTGCTTCTGAGAACTTCGTTTTCCTCAGAGGGCCATGAGGAATAATGGCTTTCCAATCTATGCCTTTCCTGAGTTACATCAGGTGACTAAAAGAAGCAAAGTGCTTCACAAATGATTATCAGATTCCTGGCAGTCAGCTGGAAAACACAAAGGCATTAAGGTTAGGAGCTGGTCGCCTACAGAAAGCAGTCTATCAGAGCCAGGGTTGCCATCCCCACCTACTTCCTAATACAGAGCACAAAGGAAAAGCGATTAAGATATTTCCAGTTATTGAATTCTGGAGCAAATGCAGGAAATGCTCCTTGGCTCACGAGTGAATGTATATCCATCCCCATCTCCACCCACATAGCCCGGTGAGGAATGCTGCTGGCCATGTGCTCGGCTTCGCTTCTGCCTTCAACAATGCTTTCTCTTGAAACAGCTCAAATAATAGAGAAAACAAGCTTCTGCGGGCTCTGCCCTCCCCGACACATGCAAGGCATTAAGATGACATCTGCTGCAATGTGAAGGATGGAGCTAACAGCAGTTTCCCAGCACAATGGCAGCCAAGGGAGGGAAGCCTGTGTGAGATATCCACCCAACAGCTCCCAAGTGAAAGCGAAGGCCTCGCAGACACAACAGAGACAGCTCCACCACCAGCGAGCTCGAAGATCCCAGAGAAGAGGATTCCCATCGTTAAAAGTGATCTCTGGATTGTGTCATGAGTTACATAAGCTCCTAGACACGCCTCCCAGTTGTCTACTCACCAAACCAAAGCCAGTGTTATGTAACAATTCTAAAAAACACTGTGGTTTGAAGGTTTTTTGTTTTTTTTAAGCACAGCTATGAGGGAAAAATGTGAATTTATAGAGCAGATAAAATGCAAGATTTGACAAACATTAAATTAAACCAAAAGAATCCTCATATTTTTTTCCCTCAGAGGGAGGATCTCATGTAGCCCAGGCTGGCCTCAAGCTCAGTATGTAGGCAAGGATGAACTTGTGATTCTCTTGCCTCCATCTTTCTAGGGCTTAGATTACAGACATGCATCACCATACCCAATTTATGTAGGCTAGTGATCAAATTCAGGTTTCATGCGAGCTTAGGTAGGTACTCTACCACCCAAATTACACTCCTGGCCCAAGTCCTCTTTCTGAGGCTGGAAGGACACAGATCAATGGTCAGCATTGCATCGTGATACTTAAAACAGAGTCGGCAGACAGCTGGCCTGTGCCAGCCAGCACCTCTGGGATCAAACCACGTGCATCACCACTCACACATCTCACACTACCAGATGGAGTATGAGCAGTGGGAAAACTAAAGACTGGAGGGAAAACGCAGACCAGTACCTTGGTACCCTGTGAAGGAAACGCCTCTTCAAAATCAGCCAGGATCTGCTGTCCTAGCTCAGTCTGCGCAGCCTTCACCCTGGGGGAAAAAGGGACTGTATTAACAACTGACAACATTTTCAAATTCCTGTATACAATGGATCCACGGGGTCAGGAACTGTTAAAGTCTCTAGGACTCCGTAGGTGATCACCTGGGAAAGAAGGAAAAGAGATGTACAGCTAGGTAAGAGAGGTCACGCAGAAGCAAGAGAGGTTACACAGAAGCAGGGATACAGGCATCTCAGAATGGATTTTTTTTTTTTTTGCAGTGCTAAGGATTGAACCTATGACCTTGAACATGAGAGGTAAGTGCTCTGCCACTGAGCTATGCTCTCAGCCCTTCAGGATACAGTTCTAGGTCACCTTTACCTACTGTGTATACATATATGTATATATATATGTATATGTATATATGCTGAGCCTCACAAAATTTCATTTGGGGGTGGTTATACTGCAGGGAAATATTATATACCAGCACCCCAAGCGTACATAAATCTGTCAGATTACTAAAACAACTGTTTCCCATCCTACAGGCACAGAGTGGGAAGAGTGGTTCAGACTGTTTCAGAGTGACTTTATATTTGCTTCTTATATTTTAATTCAGAAACCTAATATTTAAAGCAAATTACAAAAAGAAATCTCTAAGGTGAAAGAAAAAGAGCCAGTTGATCAATAAACTATTGTTTAAGAGCAAAGGGCACCATCTGTAATCCCAGCACTGAAAAAGCCGAGGCAGGAGGGTCGCAAGTTGAAAGCCTGACCAAGGAAATGTACTTCAAGACCATGTCTCTCTCACACAGCAAAACAAGACAAGACAGGCCAAACAAGTGATGTACACTGGGTGGAGATGGAGCTTCAGGAGAATGTGAGGGAAAACGCGTAGAGGGCTGGGGTGGGCTGCTTCTTGATGGATCTGCAGGACCAATGCTGGTGCTCAAGAAACAGCCAGCCTGACTGAAAGGAGAAAAGGAGAAGCAGCTCGGCTGAAACAGGAAGTGCACATCAGCAAGCGCTGCCATTGTGTCCTCCTTGTACCCGCCAGCTGCCTCTGCTAGTGACGCCCGGCTTGTCCAGGCTCCTGGGCAGCTCTGGACCTCCCTGAGCCTGACGTAAAGGTGTGCTTTGCCAAAAGCACCATGAAACAGCATGCCTCCTTGCTTGAACTCCACCCTGCAACTTCTGGATCGATTTTATAAAGTTTCTAGAAATAGTGAACAATCTAAAACCACAAGTTCTTTGGCTATTGAGGAGAACCTGGCAAGTGGCTGAGATCTTATGTTTTAACGAGAGCATAGACATGACCCAGAACACTCAGTTTCTTCCTGTGCCATAGTTATAATCAAGTCTGATCCCAAATACTTTCCAGGGTTTTCCACTGTCTTCAAATGTTCCAAACCGTTACTACAGGTGAGTTTGTATTCTTTTAAGTTTGTGTTCAAGATAAGGCAATGCTGGAATCCACCCCACCCCCACCTGGAGTTGCCCAGGAGACGTCTGGAAACCTCCTGAGTGTGAAGTCTGATGTGAGAGAAAAGAATGCGCTTTCATAAAACTGCTCCTCGGAGCATCTTGCCACTCCCCAGAGTGAGCCAGCAGGCTGTCTCCGGTGGGCCTGGTCACAAGGCAGAGATCCGGATGCTCACGCCCCTCTGTTCTGACCCTCTTCTTGGAACTGCAAAGACAGCACCAGTTCTTTCTTGAGGCACAGGACAAATCCTGTAGGTGAGGCCCACCCCTGACCAGATGTATGCATGGTCAGGGCCACTGACCCTCCATGAGGCTGCTGGGCTCAGCTCTTTCTCTGCTACCTCCACTCTACTCTACTACAGTCCCAACCTCTATGTTCTTACAGTGGCTGGAAAGACAACCAAAGTACATACGGTCTTGGCACTGGAGTACAAAGGAAAGGGAATTCCAGGTTCCCATCTGTAATGATTTCTAATGTTTAAAGTTACCTTTGAGACCAGATAGACTTAGCTGTGCCACTAAAAAACTGCATGTAATAAGTTACTTCCTCTAAGTGGGCCACAACTAAGAACCATTGTGAAAGGGGCTGGAGAGATGGTTCAGCAGTTAAGAAACTGCTGCTCTTCCAGAGGACCAAAGTTGGTTCCTAGGACCCATACCAGGTGACTCACAACTGTCTGTAACTATGATTCCAGGGGAGTTGACAGTCTTTTCTGGCCTCTGAGGGCAAATATACATAAAGAGGGAAGGAGGGAGGGAGGGAGGGAGGGAGGGAGGGAGGGAGGGAGGGAAGGAGAAGGGGGTGAGGATAGAGGCCTGTGCTAGAGGACTTCAGTGTGTTTCCAGTACTGATAATTTCACAACAACCAGCTTACTGTTTTAGCTGGCAACAGTACTCACTTTTACAAGTGGTAGCAAGAGGGATTTATCATTAACATTAGGGCAGAAAAATAAGCTTCCGCCTAGAACTGTTTGCAGCCATGGTTGTCTCCCAGTGACTGAGATGAAGGAGCAGCTATCCCCTAGAGACATTACTGACAAAGAGAGATCACATACACAGATATTTTCTGCTGAGCCACAGCTTCTATAATGGTTACAGCTTATGAATGAGTAACAAAAGGCTCCTGTGTTGAGGGCTTAGTCTTCAGGTGGTGTTACTGAGAGGTGATTGGACCATGAAGATGAACTTCACCACCGAACTAAACCACTGAGAGATTCATCGTTGATGGGGTTATTGAGAAATGATGGAGCAGGGAAATGGAGCATGGTTTGAAGAAGTCTGTCTCTGGCTGGGGTGGGCATGTCAGGCTGAGCCAGTAAAATGGGCGTGTATTTTGTTCTCAGATCCTTGGTGAGCCACCCTGCTCTACCATGCACTCCCTACATGATGCTCTGCCTTATCTATGTTGCCCAGAAGCATCATAGTCAGTGACCATGGACTGAAACCATGAAACAAAATAAGCCTTACTTCTTCTTTTCTTTTTTTGAGATAGGGTCTCCAAGTAGCCTTTGCTGGTCTGTAACTTGCTATGTATATCAGTGATGGGGGAGAGTCTTCTGTTTTATGTTAATTTCATTGGTTAAATAAAGAGACTGCCTTGGCCCTTTAATAGGACATAAAATTAGGTAGGCGGAGTAAACAGAACAGAATGCTGGGAGAAAGAAGCTGAGTCAGAGTCGCCATGATTCTCCCACTCCAGACAGACGCAGGTTATGATCTTCCCTGGTAAGCCACCTCGTGGGCTACACAGATTATTAGAAATGGGTTAGATTAATATGTAAGAGCTAGCCAATAAGAGGCTGGAACTAATGGGCCAGGCAGTGTTTAAAAGAATACAGTTTCCGTGTAATTATTTTGGGTAAAGCTAGCCGGGTGGCGGGAAGCGGCCCGCTGCTTTTATTACAACAGAGTGGCGCCCTATCAAGTTGACCTCAAACTCAAAGAGATCTACCTGCCTCTGGCTCAGAGTGCTGGGACTAAAAACATGCATCACATCACTAGTCCAGCAACCATTACCTCTTTTAAGCTGCTTTTCTTTGTTATTTCCTCACAGTAATAGAAACTAACGCAACAATCAATTGTCTACACAGGATCCTAGAAATAAGCCGACAGACTCATCATCAGCCCACCAACTAATGTGCAGCAGGAAGGATTAAAAGGTCCTTCCAGCAGCTGAGTGTGGTGGTGCCCGCCTTTACTCCTGGCACTCAGGAGGCAGAGGCAGGCAGATCTCTATGAGTTTGAGGCCAACCTGGTCTACACAGTGAGTTCCAGGACAGGCTCCAAAGCTACAGAAAAACTCTGTCTTGAAAAACAAAACAAAACAAAAAAACCCAACAATAACAAAAAAGGAAGCAGTGGTGACAGAAGGACAACAAAGTAGGAAAAGTAGAGTTTTACAGAAAAGAATAGCAGGAAATAGCAGGGTATATCCATTATCTTCTGACAGTCTAGGAAATCCTCTCCACGGCCCTGAAATAAGTGGACTGACCCCCACCTGATGCCTTCACAGAATGGAAGGGATTAGTCAAACACTACAATGTAATAGTGCTACCAAGACTCTCAGCCTAGAATGACACAGAGACCTGGCCGGAGGCACTGAGATCCTGTAATGTGGCCCTCACAGCTTAATCTGAGGAGGCCCAGACAGAACTGTCAAACACTAGTCAGACCTCTCCATTCTTTTTCCTACCACATCATGTGACTTCCCAACCTGCCAGGCTTCTCTCTCAAGTAAGAGGTTAGACATAGCTCTGGGGGCGGGTGGGGGGGAACTTAAGGATTTCAAAGTTTTGTTTTGTTTTTATAAAGAAATGCAAGAATCTCCCATTCTTTCTTAGGAAATACTGACTGACTAGAAGCATTTGCTTTCATAGATATGCTTAAGCCAAGAGAATTTGAAATGTAAAGATATTAAAGAAAAAAATCTTTCCTTTAATACTACATAAATATCTAGGCATTTGCCAGAAGGGTAGTTGAAAGAAATAGCAAATCAAGACCCATAAACTTCATACTTCAAATGTACAGGCAAAGACTGGAGAATGCAACCCTGCATATGACTTCTGCAATTTATAGACAGAAGGCATTACACTGAGCAATGCACAG
Source organism: Microtus oregoni (assembly GCF_018167655.1). NCBI lineage: Eukaryota > Metazoa > Chordata > Mammalia > Rodentia > Cricetidae > Microtus > Microtus oregoni. The sequence goes on along the minus strand of NW_024543074.1, from coordinate 22,726,435 downwards.
GGTCACTCAGCTTTCCTGCCTCCCTCTGAACAGCTATTTCGATTATTTCCAGATGGTTCCACCATCACTATATAAACATAAGGGAGGACAATTCACCAGAATGATGCTAAAAATAGGAAGTCTGGAGTTGGCTCCAAATGTTAGCACCTCTTTGAAAGCTGACGGCAGCGGAGCACTGCAAGCAAGCAGCTCTCCCACCGCATTCCTCTTGGAGCTGCAGACTAGGGCGTGCTGTGCTGACAGACTATCACAAACACAGGTTTAAACTAAGAACAAACTCAAAGTTTGCAGGATGGATTAAAGGGCTCCTTCCCTCCAGCCCTCGCTTTAAGACATGGTTCTCAACCTGTGGGTCAAGACCCCTTCAGGGGTTGTCAAATAATCCTTTCACTGGGGTTGCTTAAGACCATTGGAAATTTACATTACAATTATAACACTAGCAAAATTACAGTTATAAAGCTGCAATGAAAATAATTTTATGGTTGGGTCATCACAATATGAAGAACTGTATTAAGGGGATGTAGCATTAGGAAGGTTGAGAACCACTGTTTTAAGAAAATGTCACTCAACAGTCCTAAGTCTCTTCGAATTTATAAAACTATACCTTTGAGAAATTAAAGATTTATTTAGTCTATTGTTATTGTGTGTACATGTTTTCCTTTTTTTCTTTATTTTTGCATGTTTATCTGTGCACCAAATGCATACTTGGTATGAGTTGCCATGTGGGTACTTGAAATTGAACCTAGGTCATCTGCAAGAGCAATAAATGCTCTTAATCACTGAGCCAACTTTCCAGCCTGAAAAAAAAACCAACATTTTTTTTTTTTTGGAAAAGTAAATAGTACACCAAGAACACAGGCAAAAAGGAAAAAGAACAAAGCAATAGAATTGTCTCAAAGTAAAGAGAGCTTGTGTGCAGCAAAGGTGAGAATCCACAAAATGAACAGGCAGCCAAAGAATCAGGAGAAAACATTGGGAACTGCATAGCTCACTAAGGTTAGTATCCAAAATATAGAAAGAGCTTGGGTATGACCAAATAAAGACAACAAATGGGGTCAGATATACTTGGTGGGTGGAGTGCCTGAATAGCCAGCTGCTCCTGGGTTCAGGCTCCAGCACCTCATGACCAGGCGTGGGAGCACAGGTCTGAGTTGCAGCACTCAGAAGGTGCTGGGGGGAAGGATCAGAAAATCAAGATCATATTCAGTTACATAGAGAGTCTGAGGCTATCCTGGAATTTCTAAGACCCTGTCTTTAAAAAAAAAAAAAGGAAGGAAGAAGGGAGGAAGGAAAAAGAGAGACAGACAGACAGAGGCCTGTCAGTCATTTAGGAAAAGGTTTCTGACACAAACCCAAGAATCTGAGTCCTACCCAAGGAACTCACACTATGGAAGAAGAGGATTGACTCCCAAAAGTTATCCTCTGGCCTCTGTTGCATGCCATGACTCACAAACACCACCAACCTCAAAATAAAATAAATGTAATTCTTAAAACCAGACAAATGATCTAAATAGGCACTGTTTTCAAGGCAGACATAAAAAATCAATAGGGTATATGAAAAAAATGTCCAACATTACTTCATCTCCAGAGATGTGCAAGACAAAATCCCAAAAAAGAAGCCAGTTGTGGTGCTGCATGCCTTTAATTCCAGCACTTGGGAAGCAGAGGCAGGCGGATGTCTGTGAGTTCGAGGTCAGCCTGGTCTACAAAGCAAGTTCCTGGCTGAACTACATAGAGAGACCCTGTTCAAAAAAACCAAAACCAGGATCTAAACAGAAAAGAGAAAAGTACAAGATCTCATGAGTAAACTGGGAACATGGGGGTCGTGGAAGAGGGTAAAAGGGGGAAGGGGAGGAAAAGAGAGGAGCGGAGAAAAATGTATAGCACAATAAAGGCAACAAAAAAAATTAGTAAATAGGAAAAAAACCAAAACCAAACAAATAAATAAGCAAATAAATAAAAATTAAAACCAATGAGGGGCTGGAGAGATAGCTCAGTGGTTAAGAGCACTTGCTGCTCAGTCATGAGGACTGAGCTCAGATCCCAGCACCCATTCTGGGCAGCTCATCATTAATTCCAGTTCTAAGGGATCCAACAAGTACCCACACATGCATGTGCACATACACTCACACAGACATACACACAAATAAATTTAGGAAAACCAGCCTCGCTGAGATAAAGTCTCACTTGTAGCGAATTCTGACCCTCCCATCTTTGCCTCCAAATCTGAGACTACAGGCCACCAGAATGACTAACCTTGAAAGGAAAAACGGTGAGTGTTGATGAGGGTGTGGGATGGGAACACTTTAATACAACTGGCAGAGACCTTAAGTGTGAGGCTATTACAGAAAATGATATGAAGTTCTCAAAAACTCCCAAATGAATCTACCCAAAGGAGATGAAATCCGCCCTCTTTACAGATAGCTGCCCTGCCTGGTTCACAGCAATAAGTTTGTAACAGCTAAGACACAGAAACAAACGTGTCTTTTGATGGACAAATATGGGTTAAAGAACTGTGGTGCATACATGCAGTGGGATTTTATCCAGCTTTTAAAGAGCTTTTTAAAAGAAGATGCTGACATCTGCAACAACATGGATAAACCTGGAGGACTTAAGAGTAAATGAAATAAACCAGACACAGAAAGATAAATATGGTGAGATCTCTCTTAGGTGCAGGCTCTTAAAATCTAAAGTCAAATACAGCTGCTCTCAGTGGCCACGGGCCTGCACTGCCATATCAATCTAACTATGGATCAGAAAAATTGGGGGGGGGGGGGCTGGAAGGGCTGGGCTATGGCTCAGTGGAAGAGCATGTGCTTAGTATCCGCAGGGCCTAGACTACAGTAAGCACACAGTACATGTATGCTAGGGGGATGAAAGACAGAAGACAGGAACGGCAACAGATCACTCTGAGTCACCCCAAGACTAGAGCATGTTGTGCTCCCTTCCTGCTCCTCCCTACCCACTGAGAGCAGGCTTGCTTCCTCCATCCGTGGGTCCTTTCCTAAGCTCATCAAGTCTTGCTCATGGACATTCTTGGCTGTTCACATTCCCAGTCTGATATGGCAATCAGCCACCTCTAAGTGTAAAGAGGTTAGGAAGGATGAGGGAAAGGGTGGTGATTTCCCTAGCGCTTTGCCAACCTATTCCGACATTCCTTAACAATCCCTCGACATCTCCACTGTAAGACAGTATACCCAGCATATGAAGCAACCTCCCCTGCCTACCTCATACCTCATTTCTTTTTTTTCTTTCTTTCTTTCTTTCTTTTTTTTTTTTTTTTTTGGTTTTTCGAGGCAGGGTTTCTCCGTGTTGCTTGGAACCTGTCCTGGAATTCTCTCTGTAGACCAGGCTGGCCTCGAACTCACAGAGGCCTCTGCCTCCTGAGTGCTGGGATTAAAGGCGTGCACCACCACCATCCAGCCTGCCTGCCTCAAATTCTTAGAAATTATGAAAGGATTTAAACAGAAGTCAAAAGTCAGACAAGAAAGTGGGTGATAGACTAGGTAGTCTGTGGGTTTCCTGGTAGAAGAAGACTAAAGGAGAAAATAACAAAACCTACTCAAAAATGAAAAGACAGAGACTGGAGAGATGCTCAGCAGTTAAGAGCACTTTGTTCTTCCTGCATTGAACCTGGGTTCAGTTCCCAACACCCACACGGTGGCTTACAATTACCTATACTTCCAAAGTCCTCTTCTGACCAACACAGGTACCAGGAACACACATAGTGCACACACATAGACAGAGGTAAAATACTCGTACAAATAAAATGAAAAAAAATAAATCTAAAACCTAAGAAAATATAAAGACAAGAAGGGAGCTCTGAAGGTAACCTCTACTTGGCTCAAATCACAGTAATGTGATTGCCAGGAGTAGTATCTGCATCCTTACCCTACATGCTCAGTAAGACACTGAACAAAACAAAGCAAAGAAAAAGATACTTCACAAAGAAAATATAAAGAGTCGATCATGAGTTATTGAGGAAATTAAAATTAAAGGGAGCAGGTAATGACTTTCATCTACCAGACTGAATAAAATGAAAACAAACAACACCTAATTTGGTGAGGGATGGAGAAACAGGTCCTCAAGCACTTCCAGATGGTTCTGTGTACCTATTAAGCTTTTTTTTTTTTTTGGAAAAAAAAATGAGCTATGGTTCTTAAAACTTCAAATCCATATAACCTGAGGACCCAGAATCTACTCTACTTGCACATGTGTGAAAGGAGGTATTTCCTGAGAATCAGAATAAGGAATTCAGGGATATGGAAACAGCTAACTAGCCTGGGACAAGCTATCCTATGGCAGTCCACACGCGGAAAGAGGCAGTTCTACAAACACAGTGTAGTGGACAGGCGACAATCTAAAGGGAGACCCAATAAGCTGATAGCAGTTACTCCTTCCAGGAAGTGCCAGAGCATTCGAAATGAAGCTAAAGGAATTCTGACACACCTGTTTGTTCACTTTTTGTCTTCTCATCCTAAGGCCTAGGCTGGCCTCAAACTCAGGCCAGTTCTCGAGCTCAACCACCTGGGTCCTGGGGTTATAGATGTGAGCCACCCACATCTAGTTTAGACTTTTTAAATAAAAGAAAATGCATATTTATATTACTTGTATAGTTAGATAAAGAAACATAAGAGAAGAGAAATACGTAACAGGCAGGCCTGCCTAAGAGGACGGGATAACAACAGTGCCCCAGCTGCCTCACTACGAGAATGCCTGAGTAGCTCATGAGAACAGGGATCCCGGTCCACAGCCTGGCTGAGGTGACAGTGAACACCAAGTGCCAGCCATAGCAGCCAATGGCTCCTCGGGTCCCGTCATCAGCTGCCCTAACTGATGGTGCATGGAGCAGACATGAATTATTACCCAAGCCTGGCCAAGTTTCATGAGCAAAATAACTGCTTTAGTCCAACAAGTTCTGTAGACGACGGAGAGCTGCGCATATTAACATACACACGAGTGGACTTTCTGACCCAGGCAGCCTCCAAAGGCGAGTTAAAGGGTATCGGAGAGTGAGCTCACGTAACATTTGAAGCTGCTTACCAGAATAAGGGGGAAAACATGTGGAGCCATCTTTTCTTATGGAAAAAGCATTGTCTGTAAGGACATCTTACCTTTCAGAAAGCTGCCGGATCTGTGGGATTCCCATATACTTGTGAAAGTGCTCCAGAACATTCATCACGCCCTGAAGGAGGTTGGCAACTTCTCCATACTGTCTGCGCCTGGTCATGGCTCTGCAAGGATAGAAGTTGAGAACTAGAAACCAAACACTGAAGACACAAGATAGAGATGTGGGATGACCTCTAAAACAGGCAGCAGCCAGATTTAATGAAACGTCCCAAGTGCTGGATATATATGGTGCTGAGCACTGGGGAAGGAAAAAGACAAGGACTTAACTCCAACTCTCCAGGTGGCATCACTCAAGTAAGGGAGTGTCAAGTAAGCACTGAAGGAAGGTAAACTACGACAGCAGTGTAAGCTATATGCCATGGGGCACAAAGGAATGTGTCTGTTGGGTGCTCACTGGGTGGCAAGAGGGGACTCTGGGCAGACTATTGGTTTGAGCTGGCATTGTGTCAGAAGCGAGATTTTAAGGGAGCGTTGTATGTCACTGAGGATTGTGGTGCATGGGAGAACCAAGCCATTTTTCTAGAATACAAAAGGGGATGACTGTTTGTGATTCCAAGCTAACTACAATCTGCAGCTTTAAGCCAATGATAAACAATGGCACCAGAGAGGCCGGCTTGCTCTACTGCCAAGGGTAACATGAAACTTAAGTAAAAGATGCTGATAAAACCAACAGCTACAGGCGGGCGAGAGGATTGTGGTTAAGAGCACTGGGATCTTTCAGAGGACCCAGATTCAATTCCCAGCACCCACAGAACTCCCTAAGGAGACATGCCATCAGCCCGTTCTGGTTCCTGGTTTCTTTTTCATGGTACATTTCTGTCAGTGTTATTTTTGTGTCTTCTGTTTGTAATGTTACCTCGCTACTTCTCCTAGGAGCAGGTCAGTAAAACTCAACTTCTTCCCCTAAATCTTATTTTGGAGCATTCCAGGGACTTTCAAACCCAAGCTGCTGACTTGGGGCTCATTGTCTGAAGGGGTGGAGGCATGTTTGATAAGGACATGGCAGGACTTTGGGTGCCTGACAGAGAACCTGCAGGATACTGACTGCCAGGCAGCACTCTGCCTGCGAGCTGGTGTAACTACTGCGCTCCCCTCTCCCTTCCTTCCTGAGCCCAATTCTTCACTATGGTTCAAGGTCCTTGCTGCCAGTTACTTCGCCCTAACCCTTTAGTGTTCTGACACTGCCTTTCTTGTTTAAAGTATTATAGGTATGCAATATTCTAGATTACTAAAGGAAACCACAAGAAGGACTTTGATAAAAGTTTTCATGTTATCTGAAAAAAATGCAGAAAACTAAAATAATAAAGAGAAGAGAAAGGAAAGAGAAGATTGTCTGAGTAAGAATGTCTGGCTAGGGCTGGAGAGATGGCTCAGCGGTTAAGAGCATTGCCTGCTCTTCCAAAGGTCTTGAGTTCAATTCCCAGCAACCACATGGTGGCTCACAACCATCTATAATGAGGCCTGCAGGAAGAATACTGTATACGTAATAAATAAATAAATAAATATTTAAAAAAAAAAAAAAAAGAATGTCTGGCTAAAGCAGAGAAGCCTGCAAGGCTAGTTGACCTGATGGATTCTGTCCTTTTCATTCAGCAGACCACGTGGGATAATTGTTTCCAACAGCTCCAGGTCCTCTTGACTACTGAGGAGAGGGGCCAATCAGAAGAGAGGCTTGGAAATTGGTTCCAGGCCCAGATGGAAGACCAGCCACCAATACAGACCTCATAAATGTTGGGTTTCCTATGATGTAACCCAATTGGGATTTCAGCATAGAGAAAGGTAGGAAGAGGCTGAAAGTCTACCACCAGACTCTAATGGGGAGGGCTCTGGGCTGCCACAGGTAGCCCACAAATTTGTCCAAAGTTAGTCAGATACGCCAGGGGTGTGAAGAAACACCAAAAGTATTCCTAGAGAGGCTGATGGAAGATTATAAGACCTATACACCCTTGGATCGGGAAGCACCAGAGAATAGGTCTACAATCAGCCTGGCTTTTGTCAACTAGTCAGCACCAGATAACCACTGTAAGTTGCAGAGACTAAAAGGTTTTAAAGGTAAGGGGTTGGCTGAACTCATTGTGGTTGCTGAGACAGTATTCAATAATAGGGAGATCCCAGAAGACAGACAGACTAAGGGGCTCACAAAAGCTTTAAAAAGACAGACACGGGGGCTCATCAAAGTCCTTCTAGAAGCGCAGGCAGTCCACAGGTTAGAAGACAGGCACTGGCCTTTGGAGACTCACCATGTAAAGGGAAAGGCCTAAAGCAGGGATAGGCCTAGTTTGCAAAAAGACCAATGTGCCTACTGTAGGGAGTTGGGTCACTGAAAGAATAAAGGCCCTAAATGACAGGGCTCAAAAGTAAAAGTACTAAAACTAAAAGAAATAAGTGATTAAAGGTGACAGGTATCGAGCCCCTCCCTGAGCCTTGGGTAACCCTAAAGGGGAGGAGAAACCTGTAGATTTTCTGGTAGATACGGGAGCACAACACTCCATTCCAAACAACCCCTAGGCAAAATGTCACCAAAACAATCCTGGGTGCAAGGGTTAAAGAACTCTCCTACCATCTTTGATGAAACACTCCACGAAGACATGGGTAAGTACCGACTAGCCCACCCCAACATCAGTTTATTACAGTATGTGGACAACCTCCTGATAGCAGCTGCCACCTTGAAATCCTGCAAAGCTGCCACTAAAGAGCTACTTAAAACATTGGGAGACTTGGGGTATCATGTATCAGCAAAGAAGGCTCAAATCAGCCAGACTGAGGTAACTTACTGGGGGTACATACTCAAGGGGGGCAAAAGCAAGAAAAGAGACCATCCTAAGGATCTCTAGACCTAGCAACTGCCAAGAGGTGAGTGAATTCCTAGGGTCTGCTGGGTTATGTAGGCTCTAGATCCCTGGGTTTGCTGAATTAGCTCAGCCTCTGTACGAGGCCACAAGGTGGGGAAGGAAGACTCCCCTTGATTGGATCCCACAGATGGAAAGGGCCTTGGATAAAATTAAGGCAGCTCTTTACCAATAGCTAGAATGTGTTTGCCAAGATACAAGTCCACGGTGCCATCTACAGCGAGAGGGGATTGTTGACTGCAGAAGGAAAGACTACTAAAAACAAACAGGAGATTTTAGACCTCTTACAGGCCCGATGGCTGCCCCTAAGAGATAGCTGTCATACACTGCTCTGGGTACCAGAAAGGAGAGGACCCAATGTCAAGGGGAAACAGCCAGGCAGACACGGCAGCAAAGGAGGCAGCCCTCCAGACAGCAGCCATTCTGATGGCCACACAACCAAAGATGGTAACACCACGTTGCCAGAATTTCCAGCTTACACTGACCAAGATCTTCAAAGAATCAACTTGTGCACAAACACTTACAAGGAGGAAGGATGGTTCAGGACCCTCGATGAACGGATCCTCACCAGACTTTGTCATTCAACCAGTCCGACAAGTACAGCAAAGTACGCACTTGGGAGAAGGGAAAATACAGGGCCTCTTGAAAAGAGCACATCTTAAGGTCTTTGACCTTGAGGCCAACACAGCAGAAGCTGTAGGCCAATGTCCCACATGCCGTCTCGTCAATGGAATAAGTGGAGTCACGAGACTGGACACTGGGAAAGAATAACTTGGCCCGGTGCCAACTGGGAAACTGACTTCACAGAGGTAAAGCCAGGCCTGTATGGCTATAAATATTTGCCAGTTTTTATACTTTTTCAGGATGGACTGAGGCTTTCCCAACTAAGCATGAGATGGCTGCCATGGTGGACAAGAAGCTACTGGAAGAAATTATCCTGAGGTATGGCCTCCCTGTGCTCTTGGGCTCAGATAACGGACCTGCATTCATCTCTCAGGTAACACAAAGACTAGTTAAGGCTACGAGAACTTCATTATGCTTATTGTCCCCAAAGTTCAGGCCAGGTAGAAAGGATGAACTGGACCCTAAAGAAGACCTTACCCAACCTAACCTTTGAGACTGGTGATGATCGGGTGTCTCTCCTCCCCTTTGCTCTCTATAGAGTTCACAATTCTCCTTATACCCTAGGCCTGATCCCATTTGAGATCATGTATGTCAGGCCACCGCCCATTCTGCCAATCTTAGGGCAGAACTGCTGACTGGTTTTGATGACCAGAGATTTCTTTCCTCCTTATAAGCTCTGTCTCAGGTGCAGAAACAACTCTGGCCTCGGTTGTGCGAAGTCTGTGAGAAGACACCACCTCTGTGCCCCACGGGTTCCGACCAGGAGACCTGATGCCCATCACAGATCTCTACGGTCCAGCTGATGGTTCTGAGACAGCAATATGAGCCTGTAGATCCAGGAAAAGCATCTCCAGGATTCGAGATGACTCACTATTCAAGGGGTAGGGGGAATGAGAAAACTTGGGGAGGGAAACCAGGATCTCCTAGGAGCCGACAGAAATCTAAGCCTTAGTTTCGGCTCATTAAAAAGGGACAGAGTCAAACAGACAGTCCTCAAAAAACACAACCTTCTGCTGGCTCAGCAGGCACCCCCCCCCGCCCAGTCTCCTGATAACTAAAGATAGCTTTTCCTTCCCTGCTGCTGGATCCTAACCATTAGGATCTTCCACCAATCAGCCCCCATACTAATCTTTCCTCCACCAATCAGCCCCAGATTAATCCCTCCTCTCTGGAAATCCCTTAACTCCGCTTAAAAGGTGTGACCTTCTCTAGGGGTTGCCAAATGTCACCCCAACATTGGCATTAATAAAGTGCTCTTGTTGTTTTTTTTTTTTTTTTTTTTTTGGTTTTTTCGAGACAAGGTTTCTCTGTGGTTTTGGAGCCTGTCCTGGAACTAGCTCTGTAGACCAGGCTGGTCTCGAACTCACAGAGATCCGCCTGCCTCTGCCTCCCGAGTGCTGGGATTACAGGCGTGCGCCACCACCGCCCGGCATTGTGCTCTTGTTACTGCATACGTGACTGATAAGTCTTCTTTGGGGGCTCCTCTCAGACCCTAACAGTACATAAAATAAAAATAAATAAATTACTTTTAAAAAGTCAACAGTTATACATGGCAGTGAAGTGCCAATTATTAAGTCTAAAGTTTTCACTGGGGTTGGCTTTCACATTAATTGTGTGATTCAAGACTTCCCTTACAAGACATTTCAAGGAAAGGCTCAGGTTCAAGCCATGGTGCTCCAATGTCATCTCTACCTGCTAATACAAAATGCCTGGTGGGAAGGAAGGAGAAGGAGGAAGATTCTTCCAGTCCCACTGGCTGGCTGTCCTGCAATGGACCAGGGAGTCTCTGTCATCCATGATATAGCAGAGGCTAGACATGGTATAGCCCCTCCTCCTTCCTTCTGGGGATATTCTGCCACACTTGCATTTCTGTGAAGATGGCTGGTCTGTCCACTATGACTAGGGCAGGGGAATCAGCCTGAACAGCCCCACCCCCACCCGAGGAGCTGGACTGCTAGAGGAGGAGGCTTTGAATCAGGGCTTTGTGGTAAATAACCAGCAACTTCTTTTAATACTGTTTCCAAATGTGCTAAACAGAAAGCTACAATCTTGGAAACATGGGTTTCAGGAAAAAGTGGGTTGAATGATACATCAAAGATTTGTTTACAAATGGTCACTTTGGTTTGGTACAACTCAACCCAAGAGAAGGAGGAGCAGCTGCCAAGGCAGAAGTCCTAGGGAGTGACTGAGCTGAATCACCTTCTGACTTACTAGTCTAGATCTACCACACCAAATGACCCACTTCTCAGGGTCATTCTCATGGGCTTTCTGTGGCCTCCTCAGGTCACCTGCCCATCTTTTTTTTTTCATTAAAGCAGATGTTTGCCGTCTTTTGCAGTGCTGGGAGCGGAACCCAGGGCTTTGAGAGGAACCCAGGGCTTTGAGCATGTCAAGTAGGTACTCTGTCACTCAGCTATATCCATTCCCAGCTCTTTTCTTACTTAAGTTGTGAACATCAAAAGTGACTGAACACTCGTGATGAATGCTCCAAAAGTGAGGCAGAACGGTGAGGCTGGCTTGACTTGGAAGTGAATAACTCCATAAAGTCACTGTCCTTCCGTGGAGCATTTCCCATGGGCCCCTGAGAAAGTTCACACTGCTCACTTACTCCAGGGAGTCGACCCCACCAGCGAGCATATGTAGGTGGTTCAGTGTCGTGATTGAGGTGGTCAGGTGGCGCTTGGCATGGTCTAACTGCTTAATATCTCGGGTGATTTCCTTCACCTAAACATTGAAAACAACAGGAAGAAAGGGGGAAGGTAAGGGAGCTGTAAACCTTCAGCTACTGTTTAACAAAATCATACACATAAAATCATCTAAAGCAACCTCAGGTTAGTCCCTAGAGAAAATAAAATACCCTCACAATATACAATAATTTGCCCTTTTCATGCTTTGTTTGCTTATTTCTCTTTTTTAAAGATTTATTTTTGGGCTAGGTGATACATGCACACCTTTAATCCCAGTACTTACAAAGCAGAGGCAGGCAGATCTCTGTGAGTTCAAGGCCAGCCTGTTCTACATCGTGAGTTTCAGGACAGCCAGGGCTAGGTAGAGAGACACTGTCTTTAAGGGCAAAAAAGCAAAAAAGAAAAGATTTATTTTCCTTATTTTATGTCTATGTATGTATACGAAGGCCCACAGAGGCCAGAAGAGGGCACTGGGTCCCTGGAGCTGGAGTTAAGATGGCTGTGAGCAGTCTGATGTGAGTGCTGGGAACCAAACCAGGTCCCCTGCAAGAGCAGCAAGTTTTTACTGCCATCTCTCCAGTCCTGAGCTTCTTTCTTTTTAGAGGCAAGGTCTTGCTAAGTAGCTCTGGCTGTCCTTGAACTTGCTATGTAAACCAGGCTGGCCTTGATTTGTGGCAATCTTCCTGCCTCTGCTTCCCAAGTGCTGAGATTATAGGCATGTACCACTGTACCCAGCTCTGTCCCTTTGGTCTAGATCTACCACATGTAAATGACCCCTTTTGGGCTGTGTGTGGTGGCATTATGCCTATAATCCTACCTACCCACTTGAGAGGCTGAGCCATGAGATCACAAGTTCAGAAACAGCCTGGGCTACACATTGAGTTTAAGGTCAGAGCAGGATATGGTGGGTTCAGATTCAGACAAATATAAGGCTGAATCATACAGCTCTACCACTTACACATTCTGTGTCTTAGAACAATTTTCTTGTTGAATATCAGTTTCCTCATCTACAAAATGAGTAATCTAAGTAAATAAATAAAATAAGAACAATGATACTAAATCTCACCGTAAGATTGTCAAGAGGACTACATCAAATCAGTTGTATAAAGGAATTGGCACTGTGCTTGGCACCTCGAGAGATTTTGCCTATCATTGTGTCCCACTTGGCTGGAAGAGGGTGCATAGCCCAGAACAGCAGCTTAGAATCATAATGTCCTTGTTGAGCATAAAAGCTGAGTATATCTGCTAGGTGTTTGAGAGGCAGAGGCAAGCGGATCTCTATGAATTCAAGGCCAGCCTGATCTAACAGAGTTCCAGGCAGGAGCTTCATAGTAAAACCCTGTCTAGAAAGCAAACAAACTTAAGTACAATAAACTCTAGCAAATGTCATCTCCGCTAGGGTCACCTGACAATTATACTGCTTGGTGGTATGTACTGTACTCCTGAGAAAATGCAGATCCTTAGGCGCTCTGCTCAGGGATCCTGTGAGGCAGACATTATTATTATTTCATAGCTGAGAAAACGGTCATTTAGATGTATCAGATGACTCAGAATCTCAGCCCAAAAACCCAGCACAGCCTGGTGGCTCCTGAGGAGCAGCTGTGGTGAAGGCTAGGTTCCTGGTCATCAGGGCGCTTCTGAGCTCATCACCTACAAATTCAGAGAGTGGGAACTAATGAAAGCTGTGTGCATGCATCCTGGGCATGGTTCCCTCACCCCAGACCCGGGAACAGTGTTAGTGAGCTACTTACCAGATTACATCGCAGATACCTTAACTGGGGAACACAGGCTAGAAACACGCTAGAGAAAGACAACCAAAATGACTAGGAAACTCTTTGTGGTGAGGGGTGGTAGCAGATTGTTTCCTACTTGAAAGCGGCTGCAAATGTAGGGCAGCAAGGCCCGTGAGTCACCCCTGTCTAGCGGCTCCTCTGAGGCAGTCAGGATGCACTCACAGGGAGGAGTGCATGACTGCAGCTGGCAGGCAGGGTGAGAAAGGACCTAATTACTGTGACTGGATGAAACACTAACTTCCCACTCTGGGTGCAAACACATAAGGAAGAAACCTAAACTCACCATTTGCTCTGATTTTTCTGCTTTGTCTTTGATATCCTTGATTTTGCCAAAGAGCTGCTGAATGGCTTTCTGGGCCTCTTCGAGTGCCTAGAATAAGAGAAGTAGGTAAAAAATGAGGAGCAAGGAGAGGAGGCACCAGGCACTATGCTATAATTGATTTCAGTCTCCCAAAAATTTTGACCAGAAACTCTCTTGATTCATTGTTCTTGCACTATGGTTTCACTGTATCAGAGCAGGAGAGTTAGATAAAGCCTTGCATGTGAGCACAAGCAAATTCTAAGAACTCTTAGCAATCTACATCATAAAATTTAAAGTCGGTTTTTGGTGTTCTGAGACAGAGCCTTATTATGTAGCCATGGTTGGACTAGAACTCTCTGCAAATCAGGCTGATTTCATACTTGCAGTAATCCTTCTGCCTTTGCCTTTCCCAGTGCTACTGTGCTAGACATAAAGTTTCTATTTAAAACTAAACTAGTCTCACTATTTTGGTGATTACTATGCATGTTACTGATAACAAAAACATACACATCTTTCTCTCAATGTCTGCATGAACTTTCACACCTGTGAAGACAGCAGTGGCTCCAAGTTAGAAGTGAGTAAGCTCTAAGTACTGGTTGAGTATCAGTTTCCTCATCGACAAAATGACTCTAAAAGACTATGTCAACTATCACCACCAACAACAAAATCAAGACTGGTATGGGGACTCCAATTTTGTGGCAAATCTTAGAAATTTATGGTGTCCTACTTAGAAACCAATGAAATGAAGTCAGAAGCTAGTAGTGAGCCAAATGTTTCTAAGGAAATAAATCCCCACCAAGATGGATGGGACACACAAACGACATTATAGCTTACACATCGCCTATAGGAGGGAATAGGAGGAAGGCGGAAGAGCGCTACAGCTACACATGTGGAGGACTGGTGGACTGGGGTTGTGATAACCCACAGCTGTTCAGTCATGTCAGTCAGAATTTCACTCCCTCTTTCAGTCACTCAAGCACATCCTGATTAGGTGCCTGTATGAGGGGAGAGGGAAGGCGAGGTGAGGGAGGGAGAACTGAGCCCTTGTATATTCCAGCTGTCTGGAAGAAAAGGCAGCGGCAAATTTTCAAGAGAGAAAACCACCATCAACAGATAAACCAAGGACTATGACATCACCAGAACCAAACAAGTGCATACAGATGAGAAAGAGCACTCACTCCTTACACTGGATTAAGACAGAGGACTGCCACCAGCAATGGGAAGATGCTAGAAACTGTGGCAGAAGCAGATTACAGGGAGACAGGGAGAGGGAAGCATACAGTGATGACATCGGGAGGAGAGTGATACAAAGCTGGCTGGCAAACAACGGCCTGGATTCGCCTGCCACTTGCATAGGAAAATGATGAGGTTTGGGAACACAGCCTAACGTGCTCATTTTCATCATACAATGTCAGCAAGGGACAGCTACAACATCACATGGCCCACAAAGATGAAAATAATTGCCATCTGGACCTTAGCTGATTGAGCTAGACATAGTGACACATGCCTATAATCTCAGTACTTGGGAGTCTGAAGCAGGAGGATTGCCATGAGTTGGAAGTGAGCCTGAGCTACTTAAGGAGACCTTAAAAAAAAAGGAAGGAAGGAAGGAAGGAAGGAGGGAGGGAGGGAAGGAGGGAGGAAGAAAGGAAGGAAAGAAGGAAGGAAAAGGCTTGTTGGACTCCAGCAGACTACCTTTGACAAGTTTTTGCTATGACTAATGAAGCGTGGAAACACAGCAAAAAATGAAGTGTGAGATGCTTGAACACTCTGCTATGTAAATAGTTCAGAAGTGGGGGAATAGGCTGTGAAGTCCTGGGATAATTATAATTTTTTGTTTGTTTATGTAGTGCTAAGAATAGAACCCAGGACCTTTATAAAGTTCTTGATTTGCTATGGAACGACTAGCTGTCTAACAGTTGTACATACCCAAGGCCATGAATATGCATGGAAACTGGCCATTCAGGGTTAGCTAGGATAGTCCCACCATGTGATGACTGCATCATGGATGCTAAAGTTATTACTGTTATTGTTATTTTAGGTTGGCTTGCACTGTTTTGTTTTTGAGGGGGATGATCTCATGGAGCCTAGACTTCCCTAGAACTCACTTTGTACCCTAGGAGGACCTTAAACTTCTAATCCTCCTGCCTCTAGTGCCAAGATTACAGACATGTAATTACTACCATGCATGTGCTTCCCTCATGACAGGCAAGCACTCTACTGAGCCGGATCCCCAGCCCCTACTTTAGATTTTTAAGACATAGACTCACTATGCAGTTGAGGTTGGCCTTAAACTATGATTCTGCCTCTGCCCCCAAGTGTGGGGGCTATAGTGTTGCTCAGTGTAATTATGGATAGATAGCTCACTCCCACCCTCAAAAGTGGCCCTAGTGGGTCTGGCAAGATGTCTCAGCAGTTGAGCCCTGGATGCTCTTGTAGAGGACCCAGGTTCAATTCCCAGCACTAGCATGACAACTCACATTGTCTGCAACTCCAGTTCCAGGTGATATGCAAAACACCCCCCCACACACACCCACACGAAGAAATAATTAAGTAAATAAATAAATAAAGCTGGTCATATGGTCACTTTACCAAGAGTGTCTAGATAAAGCTATATATAGCACAGCTAAAATTCAACAAATATTTGCCAAATAATTTAAAATGTCAGCACTGAGTGATAGTGCTAAGACTATTCTGCATCAGGGTGCTGTGGTCTACCATCCCTAACTTCAGGAACAACCACAAGCAGTGTTTCAAAATCAATCACAGCCCCCCACTTCAGCCTGATAGCATTTGCCTGGGTAACCAAGTTGAATGCCAAGGTGCCGTTCCAGGAGAGGGGTCAGGGCACCCTAAACTCACTGAAGGCTTCTAAACATGCTTTTGAGTCATGATGTCAGAATACCATAGAGTCCTTACAGGCAACAGACTGTCAAAAAGGACTTTCCTTCTTGGTCATGGCTTGTGTGGCGTTCTGTGATGTTTAAAGTGTGCCACGCTACAGTGACATGTTGATGGGATATAGCTAAACACCTTAAAACCGAAGACAAAAGGGCAGGTTATACACTAAGGAGACTCCTGTCCTGTATCTTCTCCAGTCTGCTTCTGCTGAGGGCATCGCTTTCCTTTTCCAGAAAAACAAGACCCACACAATCTTATATTTCACAGACTTCAAGAAAGATAAATGGTCTGCCAGTTTTCAGCCTTTGCTTGCTATAAGAATGTACAGAAGCACATGAAAGTTAATGTAATTCGTTTTCCAGAGTCAAATGCTCCCTCTGAAGTTTTCACTCTACAGAGGAAGTCCCTTCTCAACTAGACCCAGTGTTTAGTCAACTGCATCACAGAACATTTCTTTCCTGGGAGAAGTGCAAGGGCTATGGAAGGAGAAAATTCTTCTTAAAATAAAGACATTAACATGCTCATCTGAGACAGATAATCAGAAAATGCCCTGGAAGATTCTAGTTCCATTCCTGGACACCATTTAAATATGGCACTTTCCCATTTCAAACTGGATCCAGATTAAAAGCAGAATGAATCACCCAAAATGTCTGTTTCCATCACCCAAAACCTTTTCTCTGCCTGGTGTCTCTGAGCGGAACACTGCAGTGTAGTGGCAGGCTGAGCCTGGGGTATCTCGGGACAGCAGTTTCTACTGTGACACTCTCTGCTGGTGTCTCTGAGAGGAACACTGCAGTGTGGTGGCAGGCTGCAGCTGGGGTATCACGGGACAGCAGTTTCTACTGTGACCTTCTCTGCTGGTGTCTCTGAGAGGAACACTGCAGTGTGGTGGCAGGCTGAGCCTGGGGTATCACGGGACAGCAGTTTCTACTGTGACCTTCTCTACTGGTGTCTCTGAGAGGAACACTGCAGTGTGGTGGCAGGCTGCAGCTGGGGTATCACGGGACAGCAGTTTCTACTGTGACCCTCTTTGGCAACTCAACACTTGCACTCAGAGACACAAAGTGACACACTGAATTTGCTTCCAAGACTCAGCAAAAGTCATGACAGTATCTTTGTGCTTCTGCACACCACCAACTATAGCCATGACCTTCAAGTGTCCTGTCTCCTGAGATACACTTTGAGCCAAATCCTGGCCATGTCAGGTCACTGGCACAGCAGAGAAGCAGCAGGGACCTTGCACAATTGTCTCTACTTTCTTCCTTCCCTTCCTGTTTCTTTTTTGCAGACCAGTCATGTGTCACCTGTACAGACAGAAGGGCTGGATCCCATGGCAATGCTCTTGGTCATTAAGCCCCTCCTCTGGCTCAAAGATCCAAGTGGGCAGTTAGCGTAACCAGAGAATTATATCACTTTCTGCTGAGCCCACAGGCAGTCTTCAGAAACTGAAATCCCATTTGCTACCATTTGTTGCTGCTGTCCATTTTTAAAAGATCTTGTAAAAGCCAGGTAGTGGTGGTGCAAGCCTTTAATCCCAGCACTTGGAAGGCAGAGGTAGGCAGATCTCCCAATTTGAGGTCTTATAGAATGAGTTCCAGGAAGCTAGGACTACACAGAGAAACCCTGTTGGGGATGGAGGGGGAGATCTTGCATGATTTAGGTTGTTTTAAAATACTTAAAGTAGTAACATTTAAGGTTTCTGGAAAGGAAATCAGATTTCCTGCCATTTTGCCACCATTGCTATTTTACATTGACATTTATCTGCTGGTTCCCCTTTCTTTTCTATTGCATGGGAAAAAAACAAGCTGTACTGGGTAAAAGCACACACTCTGGAGCCAGAGACTGAAGTTGGAGGCTTGGCCTTAACCATGTGATCTCTGTCGAGTCACGTGACCTCCAGGAGGCACAGTTTTGCCATTACTAGAACAGAAAAAATAGCACCTTTCCATTGAGTTTTGTTAGGACGAATCCTGGGATTGGGGAAGAAATCTTTGGAATTGTTGACCCAATACACCCCAAAACCTGCAGGTTCCATCTCATGGTGTTTTTACAGAGTCCTCTGTTAAAGGAGCAGACCAGTCCTATGCTGCAATTATGATTTTTCCAGAACTGGAATTGGGAAGAAAAGCTGGAAGATGTGAGGCTAAGTTAGACAGCAGCAAAGTTCTCTAGTAAAGGAAGGAGATTAGCCTCTTGGGAGAGACAAAGCCAACAGAGAGAGACAGACACAGGCACTACTCCAGGTCTGAGCCTTGGCTATTTGACAAGGTCTAAGGAGACATTTCCCAGGGCAAACTGTTCAACTTCCTTCACAACAAGCTACGTGAGGTTCTCCCCAGCACTTCTTCCTCCATGTTTGTTTGTTTGTTTAAGACAATTTAAATCAGGACTTTGTCTTTGTAACCTGGGTGGGTATATGAGTGCCATGCTCATAGAAGGGGCTCATTGAATGGAAATCAGAACATTGGTCCCTGTCTGCTCTGATGTAATACAAAGGTCATCAGTGATCTTTCTGGAAAGAGCTTTGCAAATAAGCTGGCAAAGTCTAGTACCTGAAGGTGTCCTGGAGGGCGATGAGAATGACATCTTCCAAGCATGCTGAAAGTCAGGCTTGCTTCAGAAAAGTCTGACTCTTGTTTGCTTGTTTATTATCTTTAATAAACCTGAGTGCCTGCTGGGTATGGTGATCATCTTAGCACTCAAGAGTTTGGACAACTCAAGCTTGATACTAGCCTGGGTTACACTGCAAACCCTATCTCAAAAGACAATAACAAAACAAACAATTAAAATTTCTCTGCTGCACCTATAATCCTGGCACTGGGGAAGCAGAGAGAAAAGGATCCCCAGGGCTTGCTAGTCAGCTGCCTAGCTCAAACTGTTAAGCTCCAGGTTTAATGAGAGACTCTGCCTCAAAAAACCAGGGGACTACAAGATGGCTCAGCATATAAGAGCTCATGCTGCCAAGCCTGTTAACCCCGAGGAGTTTGACTCCCAGAACCCACAGGAGGAAGAAGAGAACTGACTCTCACAACTCATCTTCTGCTCTTCATGCACTGCCCTCTAAATTAACTCTCTTAAAAAGTGTAGAGCAACTGAGGGAGATCCCAGGCATCAACATCTGGTCTAGACATATACATGTACATACATGTGCACCCCACTCCCACCCCACAGAAATGTAACTGGAAGAGAAAAATGATAAAAGAATCATTCCTGGCCGGGCGGTGGTGGCGCACGCCTTTAATCCCAGCACTCGGGAGGCAGAGGCAGGCGGATCTCTGTGAGTTCGAGACCAGCCTGGTCTACAAGAGCTAGTTCCAGGACAGGCTCCAAAACCATAGAGAAACCCTGACTTGAAAAACCAAAAAAAAAAAAAAAAAAAAAAAAAAGAATCATTCCTCAGCATTAATAAGATAACCTTCTAGAAAGCAGAAACTAGCAAGGGATACATCTGAGTCCTACACAGAGGCCCTGATGACATCCACTGGTGGTAGAAACATCCAAGTAAGTAGCTTCTATTTATAGAAAGTCCTTTCTGAAACTGCAGGCCATCCTGTACCATTCAGACCTGTTGCTATGGAAACAAGGCATCCTCAGCTGGAGCAGAGGCGCTCCAAGAAGCCTCAGCAATGGTAACAGCGTAGCTCCTCCAGAAAGACGTTCACCAGCTGCAGAGGCTACAGAACTCTCCCCGCTGCCCCGGCCCCATAGCATTATGTTTTCCTTGAATCCTACAACACACTGGCTAGCAGCACTGGCCAGGGGCCATGGGGGCACCCATCAGATGAGAATCACTGAAGATCACACTTATTCCTCTGTAGCCCATTCAGAAACCCAGAGTATAAAGGGGTTTTATTTACAGCACAGGTTTCTTTCCAGGTCTGTGAACCAAAAGAATGTGCCGAGCAAAGGGAGTAATTCTCACTTTATTTGCTAAAATGCTCTGTTCCACATAAGTTACTTTTATTTATGATTTCTGCAAACCACATCCACTGAAAAATGTGAACCAATGAGATCGTTTTTATTATTTTTGGGACCCAAGCCAGAAGTTAAAATCCTAAGACAAGGCCGGGGCCCACTCAGCAGTCCCCAACAAGACTAAACGTTTATATTTCAAGTTCTGTTTCTATAGCGCCCACAGCTCACAACACACCAGTCCTGAACTTGCAGGCGTGGCCTGAGCTGTCTGCACAGCTTCCCTGGATGGCATGTAACCCTTGTTGAGGAAAGCATTCAAAGCAGCCAGTCAAATGGCAAAAGAAAAGGAAATGTTTAAGAAAAAAAAAAAAACTCAGCTGCTTTTGCTGAATAAAAGGTACAGAGATTCAATACTTTAGGAAACAGGCGTATTGAGAGAACAGCTTGTCCAAGTGTAACAAAGGACGGCTTCCCACAAACAGCCAGACTTCCAGTGCCAAGTCAGGGGTCCTTACTTCATCCTGATTCCCTGTATCTTACCATCACTTCTAATTTTAGCTACTGCGTGACTGTCATCCACGCTACGGGCGTTTGTTCAGGAGAAAGCATCATATTGTGGCAACAGTAGACATCTTGTCAAAGGATTTGAAGTGATGTCCTGGAAACTCTTCCTGCTCCCCTTATTCCCTTTGGGAACTCAGCAATTCCCGTTATTTTGTACCACTAGTGGGGCATACAATGGCCCACTTCTCATCCTAGGGTTTCTCCTTCAGTCATGTCTCCACTGTGCTGGCAGACCCCAGCCTAGGGAATGCCATCACAGTCACCACTACTGTTGGGACATGCATATGTACCAGTTAGCTTCTCGGGCTCTGTAGCAAGAAAAAGTGGCTCCCAAACCTGCTTGTATTTGTTGTTATTTCGAAAGACAACTGGGGACCAGAGTCATAGCTCAGACGCAGAGCACTTGCCTGGCACATTGAGGTTGTGTGTACCACACTCATCATTATAAAAATAAAGAATGAGGGGCTGGAGAGATGGCTGAGCAGTTAAGAGCACATGCTGCTCTTTCAGAGGACTCATGTTTAGTTCCCAGCACCGCATGGTCACTCACGAACATGGAGTTAGGCTGGCAGTCAGAAAGCCCCGGCCACCCTCTACTTGCCACAGAAAAGCACTAGGGTTACAACCATGCACATGATCACACATGGATTTTCATATCAGTGCTGGGGATTTGAACTCAGGTCCTCATGCCTGCAGAGCAAACCCTCACCCACTGAGCCATCCCCCCCTTCTTTACTCTCGTCTCCTGATTTACTAAAAAACAAAACAAGGCATCATTAAATCTTGTATGCTAAAGGGAGGCTATGAAGTGAGTGCACTCAACTGTACTGCTCAATACTCACAATGTAGGTATCAGAATCAGAACCAAAGAGGAACCCAGATCTTTCTAGACTCCATAATACAACAGGGAAACAGAAATCAGCATTTTCACAGGTGGAGGCAGGAAGTTCAGGAGGTCATGGTCATCCTTGCTACACAGAAAGTTTGAGGCCAGCCTGGGCTACATGAAACCCTGTCTCAAAAAAGTAAATAAAAATGTAAAAGAAATTTGAATCCTGTCATGTGATTCAACACTACTAAGAGAATAACAAATTTCTTGTCCTTAAAAAGTTTAATAAAGGGCTGGAGAGATGGCTCAGTGGTTAAGAGCATTGCCTGCTCTTCCAAAGGTCCTGAGTTCAATTCCCAGCAACCACATGGTGGCTCACAACCATCTGTAATGAGGTCTGGTGCTCGCACCAGAATACTGTATACATAATAAATAATAAATAAATAAATATTTAAAAAAAAAGTTTAATAAAGACAACTCAAAACACCAAACCAAAACAGACTAGAAAGGCATTGTCTTTGTTCTGCAAATTAATCTCCCCAGAGGAGATTAGGGAGTCCAAATCAGAGCAAAGGAGATGTTACAGCTTTATTGCAGACCCCAACAACTGGGAAATGCTGACAGAAGACCCGCAGCCAGCCCAGACTGCTCTGAGTACTGGATTTCTGTGGCTAAGGGGGGAAGGGAAAATGAGGCCAAGTTCTTACATGAAGACAGGGTTTCAAATTCCCATCCATTGTTTTCACACAGCTGAATGACTTCTCGTGTCAAAGATTTGAGACCCAGGAAAGCTCTGTCTGCTGGCAGAGTTACTGCCATTTTTTTCCTAAGGCAAAGTTGAAATTTTCAACCTGAAAGTAAAATTTCCTTGCAAAGCCTCTAGCTATCAGCAATCAAAGCAAGAGTGACAGTTACAGTAGTGATGAGTGCCATTTCCTCTTTAGATGTAGACTCCGGTTTCAACCTGTAACTGACTGCTTTGAAAGTGGAAAAGGAGGTGGCAAGGGTTCTGCCGGGCTTTTCTTGCAGGCTCCTCTAAGTGTCAATTTATGCGGATGGCTTGGAAGAGTAAACATCTCTGTTCCTTCTTGGCATACTGGCTTTCTAAAGCTATTTTTAATAACCACATCACAGACAAGTGAGACTTGTGCTCCAATGCTCATGAAGGAAACAGCCTGATGGCTGGACTTGTTAACTAAATCAAAGAGAAATGCAGGGTGGTTTTAGCTGGTGTAGGGAGAGCATCTCTGTTATTAGGCACGGACACAAAAGCTTAAAACTATTGCTTAGTTAGGGTTTCTAATGCTGTGAAGAGACACCATGACCACGGCAACTCTTATAAAGGAAAACATTTAACTGGGGCTGACGTACAGTTCAAAGGCTTATTTAGTCCATTATCATCATGGTGGGAAGTGTGGCAACATGCAGGCAGACATGGTGCTAAAAAGGTAGCTGACAGTTCTACATCCAGCTAGGCAGACAGCAGAAAGAGCCAGACATTGGGCCTGGTTTGAGCATAATGAAACCTCAAGGTCCATCCCCAGTAACGCGCTTCCTCAAGGCCACACCCTACTCTAACAAGGCCATACCTCCTAATAGTGCCACTTCCTATGGGCCTATGTGGATCATTTTCATTCAAACTACCACAACTATGTATAGCTTATCTGAAATACAGTTTCATGTATTAAATGAAGGCAAAATAGCACATTCATGTTAATGCACTTTGTGTTTAGACAAAAAGAAAAATACTAACATTTTGAACAATATGGAAAATGTCTTTAAGAGCTTAAATATTAAGGTAAATTATCCAGTAGTTCTACTTTCAGGTACTGAAATGAATTGAAAGGAGAGCCCTGAGCAGATGAAAAGAAAAAATGTGGTAGGTCCATACAATGTAACATTACTCAGTCATAAAGGAGATGAAGTTCTGATACATGGCATTAATACGAATGAACCCTGGATGTCTTATGGTTTCTATTGTTGTGACAAAACACTATGCTGATAGCAATGTCAGTGGAGCAGCAGATGGCAACTGATTGGCCTGCCAGATCAGCAAGGCACTGATGGGTGAATCTCACTCAGATAAGCAAGACCCTGAAGGCTTCGATTCCAGAATGTCTCTTGCTACTGCTGTGTCTTTACATGTTTGCCTCTGCCATTTTTCTCTGGTATCTGCAATGGTGTGAAGGGTGTGGCGGAATCCTCACTGACTTTAACGTAGTACAATTATCTCATGGAACTATCACAATGTACTGAGCATTTTTACCTGTGGATTATCATGAAGATAATTTCCTCATAAGCTGTACTGTTTAATTGAAGTAATGGTTTTATACAATAATAGTGTTAGTTTAAATAGAATTTTGATGATTAAGGGTTTTTAACAAATATAGTAAGGGATTATGATAGAGGTTAGTTTAGTAAGAAAATTAATATAGACAAAGGTAGGATATAGTGTTGCCCCTGCCCCTGATAAAGCAGGGGCTGCAGACGTTAAAAAATAAGAACAAGGAAATGTCACACAGCTAGAACTTTTGAGTTTCTCTTAAGGAGCCATTTTGACTGTGGCTTAGGTTAATGATTAAGGAAAACAACCGAGTTCCAGAAGTTAGGCTAGCTCAAGTTCTTTTAATCTTAATATTGAGAGATGTGTTCACAGGTTTCGGTGTGCATCATAGCTAAAACAAAGCTTTAAATATGACTTAAGGTTAAGATGTTTTTGTTAATGACTTTGAGGTAGAAAATCTTGGGGAACAATTTAAAGTTTAGAAAGGCACACTTTTAATAGTTGAGTGAGGGACTCATTGAGGTCAGGGAACAAAAACAATGGCAGCCTGGCTATTGTTGGCTGATGTACCTTTCTTGCTAGGATGGGCTGGTAACTAATTCCTTGTATCCATTTCTGCCCTCAGCTTCCTGATATAAAAACTGTTGATGAATGGGTATGCACCCTGAGGATTTAAAGTAGAGTTGATTGATTGTTTTTCATAAAGTTTAGATTTATGATTCTTTTAAGATTTTTTATAAGATTACCTTTTGAGAAAAATAATAAAAGGATTGGTCCTTTCTTTATAGCTGCAAAAATATGGCTGAGAAAAGTACCTTGCTTGCTTACACTTTGTTAATCTATAACAAGTTGCTTGGGCATGAATGTATGTGGGTTCTTGGGGATAATTTATTTTTCACCTGTAATTCATAAAATGTTTAATCATGTAAGGGAAAAGGGAAACATGCAGGTTTTTACCTGCATTCATTGTAATCATTTATTTAAAAGGTAGAATGTAACCACATTTTAATTTTTATATTGCTTAAAAGATTTTGCTGGGATATAGAAGCTGTAAGAGAAAAAATAAAGAAGAGAGAAGGAAGTCACTAGGAAATAGTGATAAGGAAGTCATCAGGAAACAGTGAGAAGGAACTCACCAGGAAGTAGTAAGAAGGAAATCATCAGGAAAGATGCAGAAGGAAAACATCAGGAAAGAAGAACAGAACAGAAAAAGAATAGAGTAGAACAAGCAACAGAAAGAATAATAAAATGAAGATGAGCTTTGGTCCTCAGCAAAGGCCTCGTGTGTGTTTGTCTGTCCAAGCAGCTTGCCTGCTCTACATTTCCTCCTCAGTTTTGTCTGACCTGCTGAAGGTTTACCACGTATCAGCACCTTAGGTGAGATCCTGACATGGTGTGTGTGTTTTCCTTTTTCATCAATCCCAGAGAATTAAGTTTTATTCCCTCAGAAAAGTCAAGATGAGTAATTAGTTGGCCAATTCCATGGCTCCCCTTCAATTCCCGAAATGCTGAAGGCTGGTCCTCAAGCAACACTGACTGAAAAGCAAGTTAGGGAGGAAAGGGTTTATTTGGCTTACACTTCCACATTGCTAGTCATCACTGAAGGAAGTCAGGACAGGAACTCAAACAGGGCAGGATCCTGGAGGCAGGAGCTGATGCAGAGGCCATGGAGGGGAGCTACTTACTGGGTCGCTTCCTCTGGCTTGCTCGGCCCGCTTTCTACCAGAACCCAGGACCACCAGCTCTGGGATGGCACCACCCACCATGGGTTGGGTCCTCTTCCACTACTCACTAAAAACACCTTAATGCTGGATCTCATAGAGGCGTTCCTCAACTGAGGCTCCTTCCTCTCTGATGACTCTAACTTAGGTCAGATATTGTTGGATTCCATTTACATGGCATACCTAGAAAAGGGAAATCCATGGGGAAAGATTATTAGAGGCCCAGGAGGCTATGGGAGCTTCTGCTTAATGGTTAGAGTTTCTGATGGGGGTGAACAAAACATAGAGAGCAGCCATGCTTGGCAGCGCTGCATACGTTCTATGAATTTTCCACATTAATAATGAACTATAGCAAATGATTCTGAATAGTATAAAGAGAGTTAAAGCAGATTAATTACAGCACCACCAGGATAGGCCAAGTACGGTGGCCTTACCTGCAATCCCAGCATGTGAGAAGCTGAGGCAGGAGGACTTAGACCAAAGTCAGCCTGGGCTACTTAAAGAGACCCCGTCTCAAAACACCAGAGAGGAAGACAATGTGCAATCAAGCTTCAGGTGCAGTAAGAGGATATGTTGCCGTAATCAGATTAATCCCAGCCACACTACAAGCTAATCAAGAACCCTTGCTTAGGCTACAGCTAAGTGTTCTAGAATAGTCACATGGATTCAACTTGTCAGCTAAAGACAGGCACCCTCAGCCACTGCACCAGATGTAAGAAGTCCTAGTTAGGGAATGGCAGCAAGGCTCAAGCAATATGAGAGACACTATGCTTACAGAAGGCTGACAGCCAGACTGTTCCATGAATCAGTGTTGTCTGCATTCCAGAGACATGTTCAGACCACAGCAATGTTAGCCTGAAAACATTCTGAAAAGTACAATACAAAAAAGAGACACAGATATACAGACAGACAGACAGACAGACACACACACACACACACACACACACACACCAGAAGGTGGAGGCAGGTGCTATGGTTTTCACCTGTAGTCTCAGCTACTAGGGAGGCTGAGGCAGAGAAATGTTTAGCCGTTCTTAGTTACTAATGGGAAATAATAGCTTAAACTTCAAAACACTTATCATTTTTAAGGTGGTATATTTAGGAGGAGAAAACAAATAGCAGTTGTTATTTATTTATTCATTCATTTACTTATTTATTATGGACAGATTCTCAGTACGCAGCCCACAAGCATCAAACTCATAATCTCCTTACCTCGGATTCTCAAGTGCTGGGATTGCAGATGTGCATGGGCATACCCCGCTGGCACGATGTGTGCTCATGTATGTATATGTCCTTTAAAACTATTGCCATTTACTTCCTTAATTAATTTTTATCAATCAATGGGCTTAATTTATGGTAGTTTGAAAGAAAATGGCCCCCACAGGCCTATAGGGAGTAGCACTATTAGGACGTATGGCTTTGTTGGAGAAAGTATATCACTGACGGTGGGCTTTGAGGTTTCAGAGGCTCAAGTCAGGCCAGGGTCACTCTCTTCCATCTCCTGCTGATCCAGATCCAGAGCTCTCAGCTCCCTCTCCAGCACCATGTCTGCCTGCATGCTGCCTTGTTTCCTGCCATGATGATTATGGACTAAATGTCTGAGCTGTAGGCCATTCCCAATTAAATGTTTTTTTTTTATAAGAGTTGCCACGGTCATGGTCTCTCTTCACAGCAACAGAAACCCTAATTAAGACAATTTTCTTCCTAAGAAAGGATGAAAGAATTTATAAACTAAAAGTGGTAGAAAGTAGGGGCTGGAAAGATGGCTCAGAGGTTAAGAGCATTGCCTGCTCTTCCAAAGGACCTGAGTTCAATTCCCAGCAACCACATGGTGGCTCACAACCATCTGTATGGGGTCTGGTGTCCTCTTCTGGCCTGCAGGCATACACACAGACAGAATATTGTATACATAATAAATAAATAAATATTTTTTTAAAAAGTGGTAGAAAGTAAAATATAAACACTCCTACCATTTCACTGTTGAGAACAAACTCAGCCACATACAGTAGAGCCTTAAACCCAACCTGGTTCAGTTTGGGAAACACTGTTTCTGTTCTAATACTTGAATTAGATGAGGTGCTAATTTTTGTGATGAAAAGCAGTGAATATTTTCTCCCTGGAAAGTAACACACTTTTCTGATTTGGTTCATGTGTCTTCATGACATCCCTATGACAAGTGAAGTATTATTAACTGCCTCTTCTAGAGAAAACAGAAACAGAATGATTAGGAAGCATGGCCCTGGACCAGTGAGGTGTTGCCTTGCCTGACATTCTAGCATTTAGGAGGCAGAGGCAGGAGGATCAGGAGTTCAAGACTAATCTGGGCTACATAGTGAGTTCTAGCATAGCATGGTCCATAGTGTGAGATATTGTCTTTAAAAAAGGGGGGGGGGGCTGGAGAAATGGATCATAGTCAAGAACTACACTGCACTTCCAGAGGACCTGACCAGCACTCAAGTCAGGAAGCTCACAACTGCTTGCAATTTCCAGAGCACACACTTACACAGACACACACATAAATAAAAATAAATCTTTAAAAAGAGAAACAAGCAATCAAACCAACACACACACACACACACAGAGAGAGAGAGAGAGAGAGAGAGAGAGAGAGAGAGAGAGAGAGAGCGCCCTGGAAAATAACCAAGAACAGGTAAGAACCATATGTTTTCTGGGCCTGGCACTTTAGACTGGAGTCAAGATGAGGAGAACAGAAGTCTCTGTTGGCAAAGCACACGGCTCTGAACCCAACCTGTTCCACTTTCTCATCTACAGCTTGAGTGAAGAGAGGGCACACATGGCAGGTTTGATGGTGATAAAATGGGAAGCCTCTGAGATTACAAAGATCTTGATAGGTTGAAATGATCGGGTAAAACACAAGGTACAACTAAGGGTGGGGCACAAAGCCTGGTGCAGATTTTAAAGAATCTACTGCACAAATAGAGAAGAGAGTTAAATGAGGCTCGTATGAAAAAGACCTGGGGCAGTGGTGCAGAGCGCTGGGCCACAGATGTGTTTGGTTTGGCCTTTGCAGTGTTTAGGAAAAACACCAAGCCAACATTTAAGAGCTAGAAGAGGCACAGAAAAACCCAGATTCCTGGCTTCTCTTGAAAAACTGATAGATCTGGCAACTGTGGGTCTACATTCAGACCTGACCACAAGTGGGCTACAATCGACATGTGGCTGTCCCGTTGAGACCTGGCATTCACTCTCCCAAAGGAGACAGACATGAATCACATACTCTGCTTAGACTGCTTCCTTATCTTCAAGGAAGGCCATCCTTGCAACCCTCAACATGAGAGCTGCAGGACACTGACAATCAGTGAGGTCAACAAGGTGATGTGGCTGCCAGGAAGCCTATGAAACCCCCAGGGAGCAGGAGAACAGTATCTTCAGGGGTGCCACTTAACTTCTGAGGAGCTGCACCCTCCACCCCCAGAGAATCTAGAAAAATCACTGTCTTCCCTTCAGAAACATGCTTATCCATATAAAAATGTAGTTAACTTCAGGGTATTGACAAACCCGATGGTAATGGAAAGGAGTTATCTGAATGAAACACCTCAATCTTCATCAGGCCAGGTGTGGCTGCCTGCTAGACTCCATCACCCTCACCTGAGAGACTAGCTGGTCTTCCCAGCCATCTGCCTGGAATTCTGCCACAACTGCACGTGGCTTGAGGATCTCAGGAGGAGGCAGAGAATATAGGCTGGTGACGGTTAATTAAAGTGATGCTTCAACATATGTTGCTATGGGGAAGCCATCATCTGTGTTAGATGAAGACTTTCAAGTGTGGATGCTTTGGGTCACCCACACTCCTGCCAGTAACCCCTCATCCATGCACTGTACATAAATTCAATAAACTCATCTGTTCCCCAGGGTGAACTCTGGGGACCTTACGAGGAGGGGTAGATTGTGGCCCGTGCCTCCCCAGAGAAGGAATTCTCACAACAGGGAGATAGAGCACTCCTCTGCATGTTCCCACAATGTCTATTCCTAGGGATCACACATTAAAGGGGATGCTGACAAACCCCATTCAGAGCAAAGAACAGAACAGTGAACGCTCTGGAAATTACATCAGAGTTAAGGAAGTTCAGGATGGCTATGTTAGAAAAGGAACACGACAGTCATTCTAAATGGAAGAAGCTGTACTAGGGACAAGGATTAGGTGTACCACGGTCCAGCTGGCAGAACTGAAACTGATGAGGGCCACAGCAAATATACTTCCCTATTCAGTTCAGTCTAAGAGAGAAGTTTATTCCAATTAAAGCTGAACACATCTGGAAGAGTGTGTTCTGTGGGCCGATGCAGTTGTCATCTCCCCATCTCACATATATCCATACTTCTGCAGAATCAGAAACTGTCAGAGAAGCTATCTAAAGTATTTTCAATTGGGTGGAAGCTCACACCACAATTGTCTACAGCTTTTTCCACATGTGAATTTCAGTGAGCAGAGGCACTGGGGAGGGTGGTAATAATTCTGTTCCCTTCCTAAACCTCAGCCAGGCTCTGCTCAAACAAACAGCCATGCTGTACCCAAGCTGCACAAAGAAACAATAGCACAGGTTGACCCGGCATTGGTGATTCTCAGTGAGCTTCCTGGGAACTGCTCAAGCTTTGGCCCCTCTTGATTTCAGTGCCAGCCTTTCCCTCCCCTAACCTGCTCTGAAATTCACCACTAGCTACTTTCCAGTTGTCTGCTTCCATTCTTGGGAAGCTGCATGAATTTCTGAGC
Source organism: Microtus oregoni (assembly GCF_018167655.1). Taxonomy (NCBI): domain Eukaryota; kingdom Metazoa; phylum Chordata; class Mammalia; order Rodentia; family Cricetidae; genus Microtus; species Microtus oregoni. The sequence continues at coordinate 22,696,108 of NW_024543074.1, read as the reverse complement.
ACATCAGAGCATGAACTGGCTCACTTTATCCACACATTTCCAACATTTGAACATCAAATTAAGGTTTTGGACTGATGATCTCAACAGACGAAAATGGGGAGGACTAAGTGCCACAGGAACTTTGTAAGAGCATTGTAGTTTGGTAAGAATAGGTCACAGGCTAGATCACTACATGCTGGCCCACAGGAGAGGTGGTCAACAACCAAAGGCTCTCCAAAATGTTTAGTAAGCAGATTGCTAACCAAGCAGCTGGTATTCCAGAAACTAAAAAACAGCCTTATTGGATCTTCAATTTAAAAATCTGTCCAAATATTTTTAATTATTTATGTGCATGTGCCTGTGTCTATGTGTAGGTTTGTATAGGGAGTACAGTGCCCACTAGAGGCATCAGATTCCCCACAGTTGGAGTTATAGGTGGTTGTGAGCTGCCCAAGTTGGGTACTAGGAACCTCAGGTCCTCTGAAAGATCAACAAGCACTCCTAACCACGGAATCATCACTCCAGCCCATGATTTATTTATTTATTAGGTATTCATTTCCAAGACAAGGTGTCATTATGTAGTCCTGACTGGCCCAGAAACAGGCTGGTCTTGGATTCAGAGATCCTCCTACTTCTGTTTCCTGAGTGCTGGGATTAAAAGGTGTGCTACCACGCCCAGCCCCAAACAATAAAAAAGAAGTGTTCTCAGGGTTGGGGAGATGACTCCATTGGTAAAGTTTCAGTGAAGGGACATGAGGACCTGAGTTTGACCTCTAGCACTCCCAAATGTATCTGTGACCCCAGTGCTGGGGAGGTGGGTATCTGGGGCTTGCTGCCTAGCCGGCCTAGCTCAATCAATGAGCTCCAGGTTCAGTGAGAGGACCTTGCATCAAAAGCAAGACCACCACACAGTAGTGCACACACCACACACATGCACAATACATACACCAACACAAAAGAACATTCCTGCTAACCAGCAGCGGCACGAAGGCCTAACGAGCTGAGATCAATACTGGAACCCACTACCCTCCTCCACAACAATAAATCACTTAAAACGTCTTCTAAGAGCTCGTGAAAGGCATGTCTGGAGGCATGAACCTGTAACCCTAGCACTTGAAAGGTGGAAGTAAGAGAGTTTTAAGGCCAGAAAGTATTGCATGAGACCCAGTCTCAAAAAAAAAACCAAAACAACAACAACAAAAAAAAAACCAAAGGAACAAACAAAAAACCCAAATAAAAAAGCAAAAAAGCTCAAAGAAGACCCCATGATGTGCAATAAGGCCAAATGCTTGCTTTACACAGGTTGACAAGCTGCTCAGGGGGCTGCAGAGATTCCATCTAGGAAGGGAAGCTTCCCTTTGTTCCCACTGCTGCTCTCCTGAGTGTTCTCAGCCTCTGAAGAAACAAGTTCTGAAAGCAAACTGCTCATGTTCCACGGAAGAGGGGAGCATGGGGCCTCCTGACCTATAAAACCCAATATTCTGGCATATCCATAATCCCCTACTTTGGGCCGGTCAGCTGGAGACTCCCTTCAGCAAGCCACCCTCTGGAGTCAAGCTGTCATTCCTAGGAGCTGACAAGGACAGAACCAAGCGCACTCTGCTGAAGAAAGTCTCCATTTGAGCTGGCATTTCAATCTGCTGGAAGAGACAGATGGAGGGGATGACAGGAAGAGTGATTATTTCTTCTGGGCTTCCTCTCTGTCTGGATTCTAAGGAAACAACACAAAATTCCATCATAGACTGAAATGCGATCTAAACATTCTTGAAAATGTGATCTTGCTCTCTGAAACACGAGCTGCCCGGCTGACAACCTGTGACCCTTTTCCAAGGGAAGGTGGGGAGAGGCATTCCTGAGGCCTACCCCTTCTGGGGCTTGCTCCCCATTGCTCCCCCATGCTGCTCTTTCATGGCTCACAAGTTAAAATATAAGCAGCTAGGACATGTACGGACATAGCATGACCCAACAAGAAGTTCCAATGAATCACCAGCTCTCTTTTCATGTTCTGAGGACCTTCAACACCTGGGACTCTCCCAAGTGTTTTAAGGTTTCAGCAAGCCCTTCTAAATGTAGGCTGAATCACAAAATACAGCAGTGCTATTCCAAGCAGCAGTAAACTGGGCCTATTCACACACAAACCATGGGCTGGAGATGCAACTTGGTGATAGAACTATGCACAGTTGCCTAGCATTCAGGAAGCCCCAGTCTTATCCCGAGCACTGAATACCCCTCACCAAATCAAACTTTATACCACCTAAAGCATGACTAAAATGAAGCTTTTGCAGCCAAGGGCAAGAGTGTTTGTCTATTCGCAATGAATGATCTAAGACATACCAAATGTTCACTGCAGTTGCATGAAGGACTGCCTGGACTCAAGTGTAAGATGAAAACGATGGTTCCTGCTTTCAAGGAGCCTACAAAAGAGCCAAGGGGCCAAGAGCTATTCATTAGTAAGTCAAGGGAGACCACGGACTCAGGAGGCCAGGCACAGCGGAGGCTGGGGGTGACAAGTGACAAGCAGAAGTACACACATCTGTTTCTCCTCTGCAGATGAAGAGAGGGTCAGATGAAGGTCAAGTCTCCGTGGGCCCAAAATTCTGAATCCTTGGGTGTTTTTCAGATGGGATAAATAAAATATTATGAAAAAATTAGCATTTGAGTTAGCCCTTAATGCGTAAAGTTTTGAAATTTAAAAACTGGAAGAAAGGGAGACAAAACCAAACCAAAAAAGCCCACTTCAGGCCTTAGTAGTGAGAAGTGATTATTGATCTGACAGGTCTGGATTCCCTGCTGAGAGGCAAACTTGAGAGGGATTGTCTAGACCAGGCTAATAAACCAGGAAGACCCACCCTAAATTCTATGGGCTGGGGTGCTAGACTGAATAGAGTAGAAACTGAACTCAGTAACAGCAATGACCCCTCTCTGCCTGACTGTGGATGCAGTGTGACTCAGTTCCTGCTGCCATGGCTTCCAGGTCAGGATGGACTGGATCCCCTCCGACTGGAGTCAGAATAATCCCTTCCTCCCTTAAATTGCTCCCTGTTGGGTGTTTCGCCACAGTGGTGATAATGAACACAGGACCAGAGAACTACACAGGCATGGGTCAGAAAGCAGGCGGCATGTGGTGGAGCAGGAAGTTTTCCTTGCTTAGAACAAAGGAAGAGACAGTTGGAAATGTCGACGGCAGCCTCAAGCAGCAAGTAAGGGAATGTGCCCAACTTCACTGGCATGTCAGAAGATAGCGTGTTCTGAGAGGCCAATGCCATGACCAGACATGAGAAATGGAAGCTAATCAGCAAAATGAGGGAACCTTCCTCCTCTCTATACTTCTAAGGTCCTATTTACATAGGACCTGATAGACGAGAACAAAGTAGTGAACACTAAGATCCTGGGAGAGTCCAGGAAACAGGATGTCTTAAGGAGTTAACACAGCAACAGACAGTGGTGATGAGAAAAAGGATGAAGACGGGCTACATGCTGGCAGAAAACAGAAGGGTATGTCAAGAGGGAAAAGAATGACAGCCATAAAATGTAGGAAAGCAGAAATGGATAAAACTAACAATGGGGCTGGGGCAACGGCTCAACAGGTAAGGTACTTGGTTCTCAGTCCCCAGCACCCACGGAAAAGCCAGGTGCAGGAACGCACACTTGCCATCCCCGCACTGGGGTGCAGAGACAGAAGGATCTGTGCGGTCTTGCTGGCCAGTTTAGTCAATTGGTGAGCTCAAGGTTCCGTGAGCTGCTCTGCCACACAAGGGGGCTGAAGATGGCTCAGCGGTTAGGAGCACTTAATGCTCTTGAAGAGGACCCAAGAAGCTGGCAAACACGGCTCTGACAGGTCTTGCCCTTCTCTCCCATCCCCTCTGCCTGTTTTAGACAGTTAGGTTACATTCCTGGAGCCAGTCCCTTCTTTGGCCACTTCCTTCTTCTAAGGCTAACTACCAAGGTCCAGCAATCAATGTATTGAAGTCCAGCAATCAAAAGCCCCCTTCAACTCATTTAATTAATGTGCCCAATCAAAATTAAACACTTCATCCTGACACGGGGCTTCCCATTTTACCTTTATAAACCACCATTTGCCTATGGGCTAAGTCTGTCTCCTCTCTATCCAGACAGTTCTTTGTCTTTCTGGACAAATATCCCTGCCCTGTCTCTCTTGTTCCCTTCCCCTTCTCCCTTGTCCTCTATCTTCTGTTTTTGTCTCTTGTTTCCTGCCCTCTGTCCCTCTGGGACAAATAAATCTTATTGCTGAGAACTTGGTTGTGGGGGTCTGGAGCTGATACTCTTCCTTTCACTGAGTCCAGTTTCCAGCACCCATCTGGTGGCTTACAACCATCTGTAGCTCCATTCAAGGGGTGTGACACCCTCTTCTGACTGACACATGTGCACCAGGTACATACATGATGCACATACGTGAGGCAAAACATTCATGCACATAAAATAAAAATAAATATAAAAAACTTCAAATAAATAAAAAGCAACAATAACAACAACAACAAAACCAACTAAAAAATGTAAGAGTCAAGACACCTTTGAGGGCTGGAGAGATGGCTCAGAGGTTAAGAGCATTGCCTGCTCTTCCAAAGGTCCTGAGTTCAACTCCCAGCAACCACATGGTGGCTCACAGCCATCTGTAATGAGGTCTGGTGCCCTCTTCTGGCCTGCAGACATACACACAGACAGAATATTGTATACATAATAAATAAATATAAAAAAAAAAAGACACCTTTGAGCCCTTAGCAGCAGGAACGGGGATGTTGCTGCTGAGGAAATGTGTACCTAGAATTGGACCCTGTCTTACACTCTAACCCTGAGCAGTCTAAGAGCTGTTTTCAGAAGTTGTACTACACTATACTGTACTATAAACTGTCACAGAGCTGGTCACGGCAGGCTGCAGTTGTAATCCCAAGAACTCAGCAGGCCAAAGTGGGAGAACTGGGAGTTTGAGGCCAGCCTCGGCGATGCAGTTAACACTGTCTCAAAAACACCAAGGGCTGGGCCGTGGCTCAGTGATCTAGTGTGCACAAGGCCCTAGGTTTGATCCCCAGTGCTGCAAAAAGCTGAGGAGGACAAGCGAGAGGAGTGGACATCCCAACAGCGCACAGCTGACACCGCAGAGGGGAAAGGTGTGCTCAGCCCTGTTGCCATGACGGCCACCTCTGACATACAGACTCCAGGTAACATCTGCCCTTGGAAGAGAAGAGTACCTCCTCTCCACAGGCTTCTTCCCCCTTTACCCCCTCACAACGGTCCTCTGTAGTGAGGAGGAAGGAAATACACCACACTGAAATAAATGAACGTAGCCCTGCTGGATGGTGGGACAGGCATGAGGAACCATGGCTGCCTCGCAGCAACCAAACTGACAGACAAAAGCAGGGGCTAGAGGTAGGCCCAGGACATAGGGCATGTCGTGTCTGTGAGGGTGAAAAACTAGGACCCTTCCATTTGTCCATTATAGCCTGCAGGCTGCTGTTCCTGAGTGAGCTGTGTATTAATACATGGTCTGGTCTGGAGGACACTGAGTGAGAGATCATGGCTGGCCTGGAGACCCTTGTCATGGTGAGGCTTCCTGCTGTATATGGACAGACTAATAAAGTGTAAACAAACTGAGCAACATTTTGGTCACGTGGGGTTTTAGTCTCTATGAAATTGAGGATGGTAACTAATGCAAAGGAATGCGTCACTTACTTGCCTTCCATCCTGCCCCACATTTGTCTGACCTCTTACAACAGTCCGGATATTGTCATCCAGTCTCCTGGAAAGAAAAAAGGTAGGATACAAGTCATTCAAACAAACTCAACTCTGGGTAAACCAAAAGAAACAGTAAATCAGTAATTCACTCATCAACTTTCGCTGATTGCAACTATTTAACGCAGGAAATCACATGAGCACAGGCAACAGAAGAATGAGGCCTCGGACCAGGGGGCACCACAATACAAGAAGTCACCACCAGTGCAGATTTAGGATTACCTTTGCTTAAAAACTGGTGAGTGAGTTCATATTCAGAAGCTGGCTGAAAGGACCAATAAAACTGTAAATGGTTTTCACAGAGTAAATCAACAATGACAAAGTTACAGATGTTTTAGAGAAATAAGCCAGCAAATCCAAATTAGCAACCGCAAAATCCCTGCTTTGGTGACCTAAAAGAAGTAAAGAGCTGGTGTAATTCATGCAATCAGTGCTTGCTCTTCATGCCCTGATGTGCAGCCTGTCAGAGGTAGATCTATGGCTTCCAGGATGTCTTTTCCCAGGGGCTCAGCAAGGGCTTCTGCATGGCGCCTCCACCAGAGGAATTTCTATCAGCCGGCTTCATTTTGCACTTGAAGAATCTATTTAAGGTATGGTAGCAGGAATGCAGGAAATAGCTAGCTGACAGGGCTCTCTGGATTGCCAGGATATTTCTACTTTCTATATAGACTCTGGTAACTTTGAGGTCTCTTCTAGAGTCATTACAGCTGAAGCCAACAAAACAAGGCTTTTTTTAAAAAATTTACTTATTTTATTATTTTATGTGTGTGAATGTTTTGCCTGCATGTATGTATGTGTACCATGTGCATGCCTAGTGCATTTAGAGGTCAGAAGGTGTCAGTCAAATCCCTGGGACTGGAATTACAGATGGTTGTGAGTAGCAATGTGGATACTGGTAACCAAACCCAGGTCCTCTGCAAGAGCAACAAGTGATCTTAACCCCTGAGCCTTCTCTCTAGCTTACCCTTGTGTTTCCTAAGGCACCACTAGGACAATACATTTATAGGTAAGTGCCCTATACTGAAAGATCTAAAGAATGTTAGGGAAACAAACTTATCTTCCAGGCTCAAAATGAATGTTTTCCATTTTCAAAATGAGTTTTCTCACCAAAAATCAAACAAAAATAAGATGGACGTGGTGGCACACACCTTAATTCCAGCATTCGGGAGGCAGAAGCAGGCAGAAGAAGCAGGCAGTGCTCTGAATTGGTCTACAGAGTGAGTTCCAGTACAGCCAGGGACTTCACAGAAAGACCCTGTCTCAATTAAAAAAAAAAAATCTCCAAAATATATTTGAAGCATACTTAGATAATATAAATTCCTAAACCTAGACCTGGATAAGCCAGAACAAGGCCACTGGGCAGGAGGAACCTGATGATAACATGGACAGGGTCCTTAATTCTGGACCACATTCAAGTCAACCGGCAAATCCAGTATAACCCCATCTCCAATTCTGAGTCATAGCACTACAAAAGGTAGGCCTAGTAAAGAATAAAACTATTAAATATTGTAGAAAAGTTCTTGCCTCCTTTGAAAATTAACTCTCTCTCCTCCTCCTCCTCCTCTTCCTCCTCCTCCTCCTTCTTCTTTCTTTCTTTCTTTCTTTTTTTTTTTTAATAAGGACTCATGTATCCCAGGCAGGTCTCAAACCTTGAACTTCTGACTGTCTCTCCTCTAGCTCCCACATGCTAGGACTAGAGGTGTGTGCACCCACTCCTGGTTTATGGGTTTGTGGCATGCTTAGGACTAAATCCAGGGCTTCATGGATGCCGGGTTAGCACTCTACTGAATTACATCGCCAGCCCCGATGAACTGATTTGTTTCGTTTTGTTTTAGAACAGGGTCTCACTGTACGGTCCTGGCTGGCTGGGAACTAACTATATAAAACAGGGTGACTTGGATCTCAGAGATCCCCTTGCGTTTACTCCCAAATGCTGGGGTGAACGGTGTGCACCACCACAGCCTGTCTGATGACCACTTTTTTAACAGTCTGTTCCAGTTTCCTTCACTATGTGTGGGAAGTTAAACCCTGGCCAAAGAACTGAGCTCCTTGCCATAGAGTTTGCATGAAAACCCACAAGAAACAATTATTTTTAAATTTGAGATTTTAGAGCTTTCATCAAAAAAATGTGATTCAGATATGAATAAATTAACATGCTTTTTTAATTAACAATCATATGGTGTTACTTACCTTATTTTCAGTCTAATTTTGTTCACGACATCATCTATGTTTGCCAGAGACTACAATGAAGAAAAGAGAGTGCTGGCTGTTAGTCCACTTCCTGGGGTTCTCTTTCACAGGGAAATGGTGATACCTCAAAGTTTAATCTTGATCCTACATTTAATTCTTTAAAAAAAAATCATCCTATTTTAAAAATTGACTTTTGTTTTGTGTATATGTGCACATGTGTGTATGTACATATGCATGTTTGCACAGCCTGTGAGCACACAGATGTGCAGTCTTCCTCAGTCACTCTCCACCTTACATGTTGAGGCAAGGTCTCTCACTGGACCCAGAGCTCAGCAATTCATCTAGTCTTCCCTTCTAGCTTGCTCTGGAGACCCCTGTCTCCACCTCCTGAGTGTTGAGATTACCATCATGCTCAGTGTCTACATGAGTTCCAGGACAGACAGCGTGGCAAGAGAAACCCTGTCTCAAACAAACAAACAAATTACATACCTCTCTATAATACGTTACCCTTCACTAAAAAAATAAGTTATTTTTATGGATGTATATGCGTTAGGAAAATGTCTGGAAAACCATATACTGTAACATACCAGTGGATGGAATCTAGAAAATCTGAATTAGTAGCTTAAGGAAAGGAATAATTTCAATGTTTCTTCTTTTTTGCCTCTGAGTATTTGCCTACATTCTGATTCGGTTAGAATGACTGTCACAGAATAGTAAAACAAATGGACCTAGAGAGAAAATGTGGTGCAATGGTGCCCCCTGGTGGAAGATGGAAAGGACAGCAATTTTCTAATTCCCCTTTCTTCTCCAACAGAAACTTTCTCAGGAGGAACTATGCTTATAAATTGCTTCTGGCTCTCTGCTGACAGGAGGAAGCCAGAAGCCTTCCAGGAACAGACCTGAGGCGCCACAGTAGTCTATCCACATCTCTCCTTTTAAGCCAAGGTTTACTCTCAACTTTCAGAAATCCAAGAGCAGTCAGAGAGAGAAGGTGAAATTCAGAAAAGAAAAGCTGCTTTAAATGGGCAATCCAAGGCAATGGGGTGAGTTTAGTCCTATTGTTAGGACTTTAAATGAGCAATCCAAGGCAATGGGGTGAGTTTAGTCCTATTGTTAGGACTTTAAATGGGCAATCCAAGGCAATAGGGTGAGTTTAGTCCTGTTGTTAGGACTTTAAATGGGCAATCCAAGGCAATGGGGTGAGTTTAGTCCTATTGTTAGGTTCATCTCCTCAAACTGGGATGCTTGTGACTGGGTGTGATTTAAATCACCATCACTGTAGGAACAGCCAATGAGCTGCCCAGGACCTGTGCCTGGCCCACCCCTGCCACTGCCAACTCGCTAAAGGGCAGCTCTTCAACCTCCCTGAGTTTCTAAAAGGGAAAAAAATGGGTGTAACAGTTCCTGGCCTGCTAACTCTGCTGGAACCCACTCTTAAAACAACAACAATGACTGTCTCTTGAGTGCTGGGATTAGGTGTGCATATATTCTTTAAAATATTTTTATATTTTAATATAATATACCATATTATATCAAATATATACTATATTATATTTCAGTATATATTCTTTCTATTATGTTTTAAAATGCTACTGTACATCTGCATAATTATCTTGGGTGATTCTTAGAAAACAATGCTGTAGTTTAACCAAGAACTTCTTGTCTAAGGACTATCACATTCAAGAAATGTGTATAGAGTCTTTAAAATATTTTGTAGGGGTGGGGGGAACTGGAGAGATAGCTCATCAGTTAGATGCACTGGCTGCTCTTCCAGAAGACCTGAATTCAGTTCCCAGCACCATGTCAGGCACCTCATAATAGCCTGTAAATCCGGCTCAAGGGACTCTGACAACCACTTCTGACCACTGCAGGCACCGAGCACACATAATATACACAGAGACACACATACATGCATAAATAAAAAATAAACATTATTAAATTTAATTTACTTGTGTGTGCATGTGCACATGCGCACAAGTACTATGGCTTAAGTGTAAAGGTCAAAGGACAGTTTGTGAGTCTGTTCTCTTCTGTTATGTGGGTCCTCAGACTTAGTGGCAGGTGTCTTTCCCTGCTGAGCCTTCTCACCAGTCCATGTATATAATCTCTTCTTTTCTCTTCCTCTGTCTCTGTCTCTTTGTCTCTCTCTCTCTCTCTCTCTCTCTCTCTCTCTCTCTCACACACACACACACACACACACACACACAAGTTTTAAAAAATGTTTTAAAACCTGGTTGTGGTAGTGCATGCCTTTAATCCCAGCACTCAAGAGGCAGAGGCAGGAATATCTCTGTGAGTTCAAGGCCAGCCTGATCTACAAATCCTGTTCTAGGACAGTCAAGGTTGTTACACAGAGAAATTCTATCTCAAAAAAACCAAAAACACCACCAACAACAATTTATGTTAGTACTAAGGGGCTGGAGAGATGGCTTGTGATTAAGAGCACTGGCTTCTCTTGCAGAGGACCCAGATTTGGTTCCCAGCATCCACACTGGTGGCTCCCCACATCTGTAGCTCTAGTTCCAGGGGATACCACACCCTCTCTCAATACTGTCTTCTGGGCTCTGACACATGTGGTGTACTTACATGCAGGCATAACACTTATATACATAAAATCAAAGTATTTTTAATTAGTATTTGAGAAATCTGAATGATAGCAGTTAGGAATTTGTCATCACACCTTTCTAAATCAGGGACACTACCAAAATTAATATGGTTTATATACTCATGTATAATTATGTATATAGTGGATATAATTATACATTATAAAATTGTTTTAATTACAAATATAAAATATTTATAAGGTATTTAAAATTGTTAAAACATATACATGACCAAAAATCTAGACGGTAAGAGCGTGCAGTGAATGCAGGCTTCCGCTTGCCCTGTGCTGCCCGACCGCAGCTTCTCCACTTTCTCAGTCTGAGTAAAGAGCACATCCACCCAAGGGTAGACTGCTCCGTGCCTTTTCACTCAGCCACGTGCTGGGAGGACACTTCACACCAGTGATACTGACTGCACCGCAGTGCCATTTCTTGAATTTGATAGTCCTGAGACAGGAGTCTTGGTTAAACCATAACACTGTTTTCTAAGAGTCACCCAAAATAATTATGCAGGTGCACACCTGCATTTTAAAATCAGAGGGGCAGTGAGACGGCTCAGCAGGCAAAAGAACTTGCTGTGCAAGCCTGCCAAGTGTGATTCCCGGTCCCTCCAGTGGATGGGGAGAATGAACTCCAAAAGCTGACCTCTGACCTCCAGGAGCACACTGGAGCAAATAAACCTGCACACACACATGCATACAAAAATAAACAGCAAAGACCTGGAGACAAGGCCCATTGCAAGAAAAAGATTAGGTCATAAGGGCATATTTATCTGATGGCCCTTCGGCCATCCCTAGAAACACTGGACAGGCAGGTTAGAAGACAACAAGGACCTGGCAGTCCACGGTCATCAAAAGAACAGAAAAGAGGAGTCAGGGCATAGCTCAGTGGTAGAACACTTGGCTAGCATGCATGAAGTCCTAGATTCAATCCCTAATTCTCCTGCCCCCTTTCTCTGTCACTCACTCAAAAAGATCCTACACTTCATTAGCTGATAAACTCACAGTCTTCCTATGGACAGGTGTGAGGGAGAGGAAAGAGTGTTAACCTTTAGTGTGGTCACTTCACAGAAATTCTTTTCCTTGACCCCCTGAGCTGAATGAGGCACACAATCCTCCTCCTCCAGGTTGGTTAATAAAATTCAGGAAGTCGATTCTGACAGGACAGACCTTTGTCTAAAGTTGTGGAGATCTCATTCTATTCACTGTTCATACATATCTACATCGATATCTAGATATCAATAGATCGGATAGACAGACAGACAGACAGATCCATCCTTGGGCTTGTTTTAGGTGCTGGTGCCTGGTGCACACTGAGCTACACCCCCAGGGCATACTACCTAGGTGCAATGATTGACCTTCCTTTCCACCAGTGTCTGAGAGAGCTGACAAGCCCCAAATTCAGCACAGCCTTCAATGACATGGGAGTCTTCCCTGGAGCTGGAGGAAAGGCCCGAGGGAATGCAGCGACTGCACACATCACTGGAAGATATACATCTTCTCTGACGATCCATCTGGTTTGATGGTAATGGGGTTGTACTGCTAAATGTATCCATTACTGAAACACATTTCCTTCATTCTGATAATCCAGGAAAATGGCCGTTTCCTCGGGAAGGTGTACGTGCTGTGCATATTCAGTCCTGGTCTTCTTTCTAGGAAAACTGATGCTTTAAGATACGAATCCGAGGAACTTGTCACGTGGGGTTTGTTTGTTCTTTTTTTTTTTTTTTCCTTTTCTCTTTTTTCTTGATAACAAAGACTCAGAGCATCTTGAGATCAGTAAAACTTCTCTTTTTGTAATTTTTTTTTTAGACATGATTTTGCCATTAGGCAAGGCTGGCCTTAAATTCATGACCCTCCTACAGTAGGGTTCCAGGTGTGTACCAGAGTTAAAATGTCAAAAAAGTTTGTTTATTTGGTTTATTTAATGTGTCCGCATCTTCAGATAAACTTCTCTCCTCCAGCCCCACCAAATTAGGCAGAGGAAGCACTTTTACTGAGTAAATGAATGAATGCATTTTACCTACATAGGCCTCTACTTAGTCCCTTCACGCACACACTGGGCGGCTCCATGTCATGTTGTGATCTCTCCATCCAGCCTCTTCACGAGGCTCTCCGCATCTCTGATGGTCTCTGCATCACTCCTTACTTGTCCTCCGGCTCCTCCTGTAGAATGACCTGCTTCCCTGTCTTCCTGCCTTTACCTCTGGCTACAGCAGTGTTTCACTAGACTGCCACAGGCCTGCTCCTCTGTCTCTTAGGTCTTGGTATAAGAGGAGCCGCCTCAGAGCGAGCCTCCCTTTAGGCTCTTTTAAAAGGCCCCGTCCATGCCACCATGTTTGGCAGCTACACTTGCTCCCAACAGATCGTCAGCCTTACTGGATCACTTCTTGTTGATTTATTCCTTGTCTTCCTTCCCACACTACACCCCATGAGACCAGAACTAACGTGCATGTTGCCCATTTCTCTCTAGTTTCTTAAACAGTCTCCAGTACCTAGCGTACTCCATAAATGACTGGGAGTCTGTCTGGCTGGCTGGCTGGCTGAATAAATGGACCCTTCGAGAACTGGCTGACAGCTCCTGGGTTCTGATCTTCCTAAGAAAGTTCTTGTCTCTGCACCGCACTCCAGTGTCCCTTCCGCTTTGATCACACACACCTCGGTGGCAATGATGCGTTCCCGTGCCTAGAACAGTGACTGACAGCACATGACAGCTGCCCAGTAAACCCAAAGTCATCTGTCACCCAGTGCCAGTGAGGCAGAGGCAATAGGAGCATTCTGGCTATACAGTGAAGACCACGCTGGGCTATATTAGACCCTGTCTAGAAAGAAAGAGAGAAAAAGGATGGCAGGAAGGAAGAAGGGAGGGAGAGAAGGTGGGCGGGTGAGCCAAAGTCTACCTGGTCTTCCCTAAATTTTCTGGCTTCTAACTCTGGATTATTGTAAGAAAACCCCATCTAGGCAAATCACACAAGAGAATATAAGCAAAATGTCTACAACTTTACATTTTAAATGTTGCTTTGTAAGTTGGAGTTTATCCTGCCTGCCTTGCTCCCACTTTTCCCTCCTATAAGTCCCCAATTTATAACACAGACTTCAGTGAGGGCTGAGGGAGACTCTCACAAACTAGAGGTGCCAAACTTCTCAAACTATGCTCAGCAAACAAAGAAGCCCATGCTACTTGGCTAATTGATCCAGTTAGTTACACTTGAACTTAAGTGATCTGAACTTAATGTCATTTGTTTATCACACCAATCACAACACACAAAGCCATCAGGAAGAAGGAAAACCTAAAGCTGTTTACTTACTTGCTCTGTTGGAAACAGAGTATTGATGTACTCAACGGCATTGAAGTCAGCTTGATCAAGAGGATCCTGGCTTGGAAATACCTACGTATTAACAGAAGGTTATTGATTAAAACCATGGTCGACACCACAGATAAGCACAGGTTTATTTGGGCTTTTTTTGTTTTGGTTTTTGTTCCAATTAGAAGGAACAGGACCAGCAAGATGACTCAGGAGCAAAGGTACTAGTCAAGCAAGCCTAGCAACCGGAGTTGGAGCCCCAGAATCCAACCTCACAAAGTTGTCCTCTGACCTCCACATAAATGCTATGACATGAGCACCCACACATCACATCACGTACACACAGAGAATACTACTAAAACAAGGGAATAAAATTATAAAAATAGGGGATTCAAAATTCAATCTTTGTATTAAACAGCAGGTTCTTGAAGACAAAGCAAAAACAAAATTTCACCTTTTTTTTTTTTTTTTGATTTTTCAAGACAGTTTCTCTGTAGCTTTGGAGTCTGTCCTGGAACTTGCTCTGTAGACCAGGCTGGCCTCAAACTCACAGAGATTCACCTGTTTCTGCCTCCCAAGTGCTGGGATTAAAGGCGAGCACCACTATTGCCTGGCTCCAAATTTCCAACTTTTTCATTTTATAATGCTTCACATACAATGGATACTCAAGAAAATATGGGACACAGGTATTGAGGAAACACGAGAGGAAAGCCACAAGAAGACAGGGGCCAAGAAGCATCAAGCAGTGCCGGCAACCATCAGAAGCAAGAAGAGCCAACCAAGAGTCTTTCTGAGTCTTCTGAGCAAGTACATGCCTGCAAATGCTGTTTTTTTGACGCTGTTTGTTGTTTTGGTCTTTGAGAGATGAACTACGTAGTTCAGGCTACCCTGCAACTCATTATAAGGCCCAGGCTGGCTTTGAACTGGTCCTCCTTCCTGCCTTAGCCTCCCAAATACTTGGATTACAGGGGTATGCTAGAATGCCTGGCTCCTGCTAATATTTTTGATTCAAGATTTCAGACTTCCAAAACTGCGACAGAAAAAAAGATATATACACACACACACACAGTTGTATGTCAGAAGAAACCAGTTCTGGGATGAGGACACGATGATTTCCTTTAACACCTGCAGTGCTGGGTATTACACACTGAAGATTGCAATGTCAGCCCTCCCACAGTAGAGGACACAGAAACCCTCTCCTGGGCAGCCGCAGTCACGTGAATTTCACCGTTCACTATTTTCTTATTTATGTCTGTGCAGTCACATGTTGTGTCACAAAGCCTGCAGCCCAAGCAAGGGGCATTCAAGGTCACCGTCAGTTACACAGCAAGTCTGAAGTAGCCTGAGTGAATTATAGGAGACTCTGGCTCAAAAAGGAAGGGAGGGAGGGAGGGAGGGAGGGAGGAAGGGAGGGAGGGAGGGAGGGAGGAAGGAAGGAAGGGAGGAAGGAAGGAAGGAAAGGACTCTCTTTTTATATAACTCTGGTGAAATGTTGTCTATCCAGAGGCCCCAGGTTCAATCCCCAATATTGCAAAAAAGAAAGAAAAAAGAAAAAAAAGAAAGAAAAAACGTGGGACCTCTGCACACAAAAACAATAAGTATGTGCATATATATGTATATATCGTGGTGCTGGGGACCAAGCCCCCATGCCTCATCTGTGCTAGGCAATCCTCTACCACTTAAGCTACAGGCTCAGCTTGCCCTGAGGAATCTTTATGCTTCAGATAACAACAAAAGATGGAGAACTGGCATTCTGGTTAGTAAAAGAAAACTATCTTCTAAGAAATATAACTAAGTCTCCTCAAAAGTCACAACTTGAAAAACAGGTAACAGGTGGGTTAATAAAGGCTGGGGCATGGTGTAAGCCTGCAATTGAAAGGTGGTGAGTGTGTGCCCATGTACCAGAGTGCTGGGAGGACCGGAACTCAAGGTCAATCAGCTGGACAGTGAGTGAAGGCTACAGAAGACTGTTTCCAACACAGTATGTGGGGTCAGAGACTGGCAAGATTATCTCAGCAGGTAAAACCACTTACACCAAGCTTGAGGACCTGAACTCAGTTCCTAGGTCCCACGTGTTGCAGAAGAGAACTGACTTGACTCCTGCAAGTTATCCTCTGACCTCCACGAGCACTCTGTGGTGCAGATGCACACACACACACACACACACACACACACGCACACGCACGCACACACAAATGTGATAATTAAAAAACAAACAACAATAACAATAAAAACAACAGAAAAGTCGGTGATCCTCTGGGAACCAAATTCTACCAGCTCAAGACATATAAAACTCTGTAAAGCAATCTTGAGAGGAACAGTTTCCTATGAAAAGGGTGAAAGAATCATGGCCAGGTGGTGATGACACACACCTGTGAGTTTGAGGCCAACCTGGTCTACACAGTGAGTTGTAGGGCAGCCAGGGGTACACAGAGCAACTCTGTCTCAAAAAGCAAAACAAATACAAACAAACAAAAAAGAATCAGAGAGATGGCTCAAAGTTAAGAACACTTGCTGCTCTTGCAGAAGACTTGGGTCCAGTTCCTAGAACCACACAGTAGCTACTGGCAACTGTCTGTAAGTCCTGTCCCAGGGAATCTGATGCCGTCTGTGGTGCACAGAAACTCACTCGGGCTCACATATATACACAAAATAGTAAATAAGTAATTGTTTTGATTTAAGAATAAAAATGAACGAATCAAAAAGTCTTGCTAAGAAAGGAATTTATGACTTCCATGAAGAGGCAAAGTCAGTGAGAGATGAAGCTTAGTATTTTCCTTAAAAGCTTAGCATTTTCAGTTCCGTACTGTACACCTATGGTGGGAATACACCACGCATAAATGTGAGTACACAATTAATTACATGCCCTCAGCAGAGGGAGTGCTGCAAACAGTGCCCGCCATTGTGAGGGGTATGAGGAAGTAAATGAATTATCCACTTCCTCTAACTGCTCCCAGTTTCTTCATTCCTCTCTTCCTGTCCCTGGGTGTCATCCCAGGCATTAATAAGATTCCACACAACACTATCCTTGACTTAAGCTCCTTCATCCGGTGACACCTATAAAGAGAATGCCTGGCCCCAGTGTGGCAGAGAAAGCACCAGACTTATCAGACAACCTTTATTTAGACACTGTATTTCATGGGTCGTTTAGAGGATTTCAAGAGGAACATGGCTGTGGTGGTACTCATTTTATGCAATGCCTCTGGAATTCACCTCCAGGTAAAATGTGATTCTGTTATATCAACCCTTATAACTTGCTCTTTATAATGCTATTGTTTAACTAGTTGCAGGATTTTTAGGATTTTGAACAATTAAAAATGAGGAAAAAATCTAAATTCATCTTGAAATCAAGTGTTTGCTGACTAAACCTTGAAAACGTGAGACTAGAAAATGTAGCGGAGCAGTGGTAGCACATGCCTTTAACAAACACTCAGGAGGCAGAGGTAGGCAGCTATCTGAATTCTGAGTTCGAGGCCAGCCTGGTCTATAGAGTGAGTTCCAGGACAGCCAGGGCTACATAGAAAATTCTTGTCTTGGAAATCAAAAAAAAGATAAAAGAAAAGATAAAAAATAAATGTATCATAAATGATAATAACAATGTGATATTCTGATATTTCCAGTTCAAACAGTAATTGACTGATGTAATGATCTGTTCTGTCTCTTTAAGAGACAAGCCACCCCCACTCCCTCCCCTGTCTGCTGAGACAGGCTGATCTTCAGCTTCCAGCTGAGTTCCCTCTCTTTTCCATCTCCCTCTTGAAGAGGCAGCTTCTGTCTCTCTTCTCTCTCTGTCCCTCTCTCTGCTCTTCTCCCCTTCTCCCTCTTCCCTTCCGTACTTCCATAATCCACTGAATAAATATCCAACCTTACTCTGCATGGCATGCCTCTCCATGTCTCTGTCTCTTGCCTGCCGCCATTCTGTCTCCCTGCCCTGTATCAGCCACCGCTCCAGGGCCTGCAGCTGTCCCTGCCTGGGACTGGCTGCTCTCCACATAGCCCGCTGCCACCACTTGGGGACCTGCAGCATTTTTATTAATCCATTTCAACTGTACTGTTTCTGCCATCAGATCCCAGGAAGTCTAAAGCACAACTGGAATGCAGGCAAAGAGAATTTCTTGTCAGGATGAAAGGACTCTTAGAAATATTCTCCAATGTAAGCCAAATAGCAGATATTCTTAACCTTTTGACATTTTTACTGTATTTATGTGTGTGTGGCCTATGTATGTTGGGGTGGGGGGTGCGCAACAGGGGCGACTGATGGACACATGTTCTCGCCCTCTACTCTGGGGTTCCTGGGGGACAGACTCAGGCTATCAGGCATAGTGACAATGCGCCTCTACCCACTGAACCAGATCGCTGGCCCTCAACCTTTTAATTATGGTAAAGGCCTGTCTTCGCTTGCTTTCCCATTGCTGTGATAACACACCATGACCAAAAGCAACTTGGGGGGAAAAAAAGAGTTTATTTACAAGTTACAGTGCATCTCAGCAGAAACCATAGGAACGCTGCTTACTGGTTGGCTCAGCTTGCTTTTCTACACAGCCTGGGCCCAGCTGCCCAGGGGTGGTATCTCGCACAGTGGGCTGGGCCATTCTACATCATCAATCAAGGTAATGCCCACTGACCCGCCCGTGGGCCAATCAGATGGAGGTAATTCCTCAACTGAGGCTTCCTCTTCCCAGATAACTCCAGCGTGTGCCTCTCTTGCTCGCTCTCTCTCTCTTTTTCACACACACAGACACACACACAGACAGACACACACACAGACAGACAGACACACACACACACACACACACACATACACCACACACCACCCCATTCTGCCATTTTCTTCTGGAATGAAAGTCTCCTGCTGCCAATTCCAAACCACTGCAAAGGCTTGAGAAAAGACAGAAGGAGCACTAGTCTGGAAAATGAATGAGGTCTCACAATCTCCCATAACCTGAATTATCCAGTCACGCAGTTTGTCCTAGGTTCATCCTTGTCAAAGGCCCAAACCCGGCAGAGCGTGACAACCCGAGCCTAGAGAGGACGTGTTCGATCCATGAGCTGAGAAGCCCGTTCCCACCTCCACCAAAATCCAGACCCCCTCTGCGCGCTGGGCTGCCACCTGTCCAGCCTAGGAGGGTGGGTTCCGCCCGGACCCCAAGTCGCTCGGTCCTCCAGAGCTCCCTCCGAGGGGGTGGAGCGCTCACCTGCTCGATGGCTAGTTGCACCTCAGGCGTGAGCTGCAGCACGGCCTCCAGCTCCTCCACAAACTCCAGTTCCTCCTCCTCCATCATCCCGCCGCTCAGCCCCGACGGCCCGCTCCAACCCTGCTCCTGTGCTGTCACCAGGACCCCAGACCTGCAACCCACCAGGTACAGCGCTCGAGAAAGCCGCTACTCCTTCAGCTAGCCGGGCACTTCCGGAGAGCCAGGCACTTCCGGGAACCGGGGGACTCTGGGATAGCGGAGGACTGACCTCTGGAGGCATGGCTGTCAAGTCCCAGGATTATTCCCAGACAGCCCTTAACCACAGGTTCCTGGTCGCCCGTTGCTGGTCCTTCCACCGGTGGAGGCCTTTTCCACCTCTCCCAGGGCGCGTCCCCTCCCCCCCTACCGGCGCCTCGGCGTAGTGGAGCGCCCCAGAGAGCCGCAGCCCCAGCAGAGGCGCGACGGATGGGCAGCAAGCCCCGCGGGCCATGAAACCAACGTGCCACTCGCTCGCTGGGCACCCTTGGTAAGGGACAGTATGTGTCCCCCTGCCATCGGGAGTGAAATGACCCCAGCTGGTAAGTGGCAGCGTTGCCAACGACATTTGAGGTTGGGAGAGCACCTGCTCCTTAGATAAGGATCCACTGGACAGAGTTGTGGGTGGGGGTTGGGGGACAAAGCGACCCAACGCTGGGAATTGTTTTTTGAGACTGAATAATATCTGGGCTGCATGTACATCCGTATTTACACTCTTGATAAGCCTATGATCTTGAACAAAGTACTCCCATCTGCCCTGCTTACTGCCACGTTAGGTGGGGTGAGGTGAGCATTAAATATTGGAAGTATTATGCAAATTGAAGCTGGTAGTACAGGAAATGTTAGGATGTCTAACCTTGTACATCACAAAGAGAGGAGCCAGATCACCCTGTGGAACCACTTTTCCAGCAGCCTCTGGAACAATGAGGGAGTTGCAGCCAAGGGAAGGTTGCCTTGCCAGTTCAACATTGTGAAACCCTCGATGGAGGAGTCTCTGGTCCTGCTTGAACTTCTATTATTTTTCGAAATTGCTTCAGGAATATATATAATTGGCTTTTTTCATTTAAAAAAAGTTGTAGTGTTGGGGATGGAACTTGATTGTAATTTTAGTTTGCCAAAAAATATTTGTGTAAGCAATATAATTTTTAGCCACAAAGAAATGCTTAAAAATTTACACTGCAGGAGGAGAGTCGGGGTCAGTGAGATGTCTCAACCAGTAGAGCACTTGCCCCAAGCACCACGGCTGAATTCTGCCTGGAATCCACATGTGGACAGAGTCCTGACTCTCACATGTTGTCCTCTGACCTCCGTGCATCTGGCGCACACAGATTGTTGACTCATAAAACTATGGTTTTGAAAATTATTTAATGCCATAGGAATGTACACACAGTGCGTTTCAGAAAGTAGAATATATATTTCTGAGAGCAAAATTGGCTGTGTGTGATGGCACTAGCCTATAATCACAGATGGATGAAGGTGGAGGCTGAGGACAAGGAGTGAGTTCGAGGCCAGCCTGGGTTACATGAGACCCTGTCTCAACCAAATGTCAATGACAAAGAAATATTTTTTTCTGCATTTCTCCACATGTCTACAATGAACATATAGTATTATCAGAAATCTTAGGTACCAGCTTTTATTATCAGAAAATATAGGTGCCACCTGGCAGTGGTAGCACATACCTGTAAATACTGGTACTCTGAAACTGAAGTAGGAAGATGGAGTTGAGGCCAGCTGGATTATGTGGTGAAACTGTGTCTCAAAATTCAAAAATAGCTGGGTGGGTGGTTGGCACACACCTTTAATCCCAGCACTCGGGATGCAGAGGTAGGCAGATCTCTGTGAGTTCAAGTTCTGGGACAGGTTCCAAAGTTACAGAGAAACCCTGTCTCGAAAAAAAAACAAAACAAAAAAACAATAACAACAACAACAAAATCAAAAACAAAGGCTGGAGAGATGGCTCAGCAGTTAAAGGTGCTTTCTGTTCCTCCAGAGGATCCAGGACCCGAGTTTAGTTCCCAGTACTTTCATTGAGCAACTCACAACCAAATGCAACTCCAGCTCCAGGGCATAAAGCATCCTCTCTGGCCTCCCAAGAGCTCTCACAAACAGAAGGCAGACAGACATATACATAATTAAGAAAATAAAGGGGCTAGGTCTGGGGTGGTAGTGTAGGCACATGCCTTAATCCCAACACTTAGGAGGCAAAGGCAGACAGATGTCTGTGAGTTGAGCCCGGCCTGGTCTAGAGTGAGTTCCAGAACAGCCAGTGCTACACAGAGAAACCCTGTCTTAAAAACAAAACAAAACAAAACAAACAAACAAATACAGGGGTTAGAGAGATGGCTCAGCAGTTAAGAACACTGGCTGCTTTCCCAGAGGAACTGGATTCAAGTCCCAGCACCCATGTGGCCGCTCACAATAGTCTGAAACTCCAGCTCCAAGGGCTTTTCTGGCTTCCTTGGACACCAGGCATGCACATGGTGCACAGATGTACATGCAGGCAAAACACCCATGCACATAAAATTAAGAAAATAAGATAAACAAGATAAGAAAGGGAGTATGAGTAGAAAGAGAGAGGAAACCATGTGCACCATTCCTGAAGGAAAGCACAGCTTTACCTTATCAATTTAGTTTTCTATTGCAAATTAGGTATAATTTGCATACAGTAAAATTAGCTCTTCTCTGTTTCCAATGCCATGAGCTTTGATAAATGCACATAGTCATGTAAGCACACCACAACCCAGTTAGGACATTGCCATCTTCCCCCTACTTTTCTTCACATCCATTCTAGTGCCTGGAAACCACTGGCCTGAGTTTTAGAGTTTTGACTTTTCCAGAATGTCATATAAATTCCATATAAGTGGAATCATACAGTATGTCACCTTTTGAGTCTTCCCTCACTTAACATAGTGGATTTGTGAGTCCTCCAGGTTATTACTTGTGTCCTCAATTTGTTTCTTGCCATGAGTACTCCACTGATTTATCTACTCACTGATTTGAAAACATTTGGGTTGTTTTCAGTTCTGAGGAGTTGTGAATAAAGCTGCTATAAACATTCCTGTCTACATTTTTGTGTAAGTTTTTAATTCACCAAAGTGTATACCTAGAGGTAAGATTGCTAAGTGGTCTGATCTACCTGTGTTTACAGCTGTAAGAAAGGGTATTATGTTCACATTCCTACTGACAATGTTTAAGAGTTTCGGCTACTTAGATAGTTGCTTTTTAATGATGATAATGGCTAATGTTTCCTAATGCTTATTATATGTCATACACATACCAAGCATACTACATACCTTGACTCTTAATCCACAGAGCAATTCTGAAGTTTGTAATTACCCTAATCCCAATTTAACAGTTGAGGGAATGGAGGGCCGGTTCAAACAAAACAGCCTAGATCCTATGTCATTCATAAGTGTTTCTGTCATTCATCCACTCATTCAATTACTATTCAACACCTTCCTACTGGCGACAGGCAGCTAGGCTGGGTGCTGAGTTCAGCGAAGAACCGGATCCACCAAGTGCCTGCCACCACAAAGTTAACTGCATGGAAGGAGATAGTATTCATACAAATAAAGATGTAATTGTGATAGGTCCAAAGCCAGACAACAACAGCGCACACTGAGAGATGTACTAAGAGATCAAGGGTGTGGACGCCGCTGGGGAAGCTTTCTCTCCGGAAGTGATTCTTAAGCTGCAACGATGCGGAAGCAAAGGGATGGCGAACCAAAGTAACAGTGTGTGCAGAGCTATGAGGAAGAAAGGACCTGGCTAGGATGTGGGGTTTTGAAAGTCAGGGCCAGAGTGGTACAAGTAGAGGCTGGAGAATTGGGTGGAGCACTGTCCTAAGGGAACGGATAGCCTTTGAAGGACTGGAGGCAGAGGAGTGGTGACACCAGGTTCCCTCCTGTCATCAACGCTTGTCCTGTTTTCCTCTCTTTGTTTCTGAGCTACCTGTATTGTTACAGAGAATCTAGAGCCAAGATGTCCGTGTCCAGGCCAGATTCATACTGTCTGCTTATTGCTGGCTGTCCTTTGTACCCATTGTCTGTGGTCACTATCTGCCACCACTCAAAACCATTCTTCCTTCTGAAGTCCCCAACTCCAATATTAATAATATATTAAATGCAAGTTCAACTTAGGGGATTTGTACAGTACAAAAACATGTGGGCTCTTTAAAAGAGTCCAGGTAGATACTAGTTTAAAACCTGCATTGTGGCTGGCTTGATGGCTCAGCGGGAAAGACACTTGCCACTAAGCCTAATGGCCCGAGTCCCTGGCACCCACATGGTAAAAGGAGAAAAACTAATCCCACGCACTCCTCCACCTCACTCTTTCTTCTTCAGGGACAGGCTGCACACAGTCCCCAACGGTCTGCTGATCCACTGGACAGGGCCTCGACATGCAATTTAGGGAGCTCCAATTGCCATCTTCAGACCTACGTGCACACACACACACACACACACACACACACACACAATAAATAAATAAATGTAACAATTTAAAAAAAATAGTGGCACATGTCTTTAATCCCAGCACTTGGGAGGCAGTGGCAGGTGGATCTCTATGAGTTCAAGGCCAGCTTGGCCCATAAATCAAGTTCTAGGACAGCCAAAGATACAGAGAGAAACACTGTCTCAAAAACAAAACAAAAAAAAATAGGATAAGCAATGACAGGCCAAGCTGTTTATAATAAGCAAAGAGGGAAAAATACCTTTGGCTGGAGAAAAACAGATGGCATGCTCTTCATAGAAATTTAGTGCGGAAGTTTATAGAGAAGAGGGATTTGGATATGCAAATGAGTTTGTGATACTCTCACAAATGAACGGGGCTTTTAAAGATAATTTCCTGTTATTCTGTGGCATGGGGTACAGGTGGTACAAGGTATTATAGAGAACTGAATAATACCACAAATCCCACACATAAGGCATGCACTCGGAAAAGGAGCTGGGGATGTAGCTCAGTTGGCGGAGCACAAAGCCTTGGAGTTGATCCCTAGCACAGCACACACTGGGTGTGCTGGTACATAACTGTCTTCCCAGCATTTGGGAGGTGGAAGCAGGAGGATTAGAAATTGAAGGTCACCTTCAGCTGCATGTTGAACTTAAAGTCAGTCTTTGATACAAAAGACAATCAATGAAACAAAACTAAAGCTTGAGGAACACACCCTTTGACAGGTGACTGGAAGCTAGGTGTGGTGGCACACACCCGTAACCTCTGTTGGTACTTGGGAGGGCCAGGTAGGAAGATGGCAAGTTGAGCTTCATCTGAACTACCCAGTGAGATCCTATTTCAAAAGAGACATAAATAAAGGGAGTGGGCCAGCAGGCTGTGAGGGAACTGTGTGGTCCCTCTCTGAGGAAACGTAAGAGTGAGGTGGAAAGATAACAGAAATCTCTCAAGAGGGATCCCCATAATGTTTCCTGCTGTGTCAGTAGAAAGTGGTGCTAAGGATACAGGAAGTGATTTGGACAGTCTTTGCTAGTGAGAGCTGGTGAGCTCAGCTAACCCCTTCCTGTCAATTTAGTGTTTCGAAGTTCTACTGTTTTGAGGGAGCTATACTTTATTAATAGCCTGTGTTCTTTTTATAAGATCAAGACAGGGTCTTGGGCTGGGAAGATGGCTCAGGGAGTAAGAGCACTTGCTATGCAAACATGAGGACCTGAGTTCAAATCCCCAGCACCCATGGAAAAAGCTGGGCATGGCTGTCATGCCAGTACAGCATGGTGGGATTGGGGCAGGCAGATTGAGGGCTCCATGGGTAGCCAGCCTAGATGAAATGCCAAGTTTCATTTCAGTGAGAGACCCTGTCTCAACGGAAGAATGCAGAAAGTGTTGGGGCAGGCCACCCGAAGTCCTTGACTGGCCTCCATGTGCACCCATGCAGACTGCACACACATTCCATACACACAGAGGGAGAGTGAGCCCAGTGTCCACCCTGGGGATTAAACCCAGAACCTCATGCATGCTAGGCCACTACTCTGCCATGGAGCTACACCCCAGCCCTGTATTTACTTTTTATTTTAAGACAGGGTCTCATTAATTTGCCCGGCTGGCATTGATCTCTCTCTACAATCCAGGCAAGCACTGAACTTGTGGTCTTCCTACACTAGCCCCCAGAGTATTTGGAATTATCGTCCTGCACCACTAGGCTCGACCAAAAATTGTTATTCCATGACGGCTCCCCTCTCTATAACCTCCTAAAGGTCTGAGCCCAGCACTACAACAAACAAGTAAGTAAAAGTACAGGATGTCAAAATTACTGGTCTATGCCCATTAAATGTTAATAGCACCTCCTTCTCCCTGGGCGGGTGGTACAAGCCTTTAATCCCAGAATGCAGGAGCAAGAGGCAGGTGGGTCTCTGTGAAGGTTTTGTCACCCATAATGACCAAATCGAATGTGATGGTGCTTAAGAGCCCTAAGGACCTTTATGGAAATGGTGTGTGGCCTTTGGCTACACTAGTTTTAGAAGTAGGTGATATTAGCATTTTTGTTTGTTTGTTTGTTTGTTTGTTTGAGGTAGGGTCTCACCATATTGTTTAGCCTGGCCTGCAACCAGATATGTAGTCCAGGCTGGCACAAATCCACAGTCCTCCCGCTTCCATCCTGGAAAACATGTGCCACCATACCCAGTTTTCTACAACAGTCGTGAAATAGAAAAATATATTGATCCAGGGTGGTGGCCCATGCCTTGAATTCCAGCGTTCAGAAGAGACAGACAGAGCTGAGTTGTAGCTAGCTTGGTCTACAGAGCAAGTTCCAGAACAGCTAGGGAGCACAGAATATACTGTAGTTTAGTTCTTATGCCAAATCTTATTCTTAATTAGTGCTTACCAAAAAAAGGATGTTTTATTTTTATGTGTGTGGATATGTATGCATGTATGTACATATAGTAGCTGAACAAGCCAGAAGGGGCATCAGATCCTCTGGAACTGGAGTTACAGACTTTTGTGAGCCACCATGTGGGTGCTAGGTATTGATCCCAGGGTATTCTGCAAGAGTAGCCAGTGCTCTTAATCTCTGAGTAATCTCTCCAGCCTTCTCTCGCTCCCTCTTTTTAAGATTTATTTATATTTTATGCATACAGTATTCTGTCTGCATGTACTCCTGCATACCAGAAGAGGGCATCAGATCTCATTATAGATGATTGTGAGCTATCATGTGGTTGCTAGGAATTCAATTTAGGACCTCTAGAAGAGCAGCCAATCTCTCAAGCCCCCTCCAGTCTTCTTGATACTTCTTTTTCTTTTCTCTCTCTCTCTCTCTCTCTCTTTCTTTCTTTCTTTCTTTCTTCTTTTCTCTCTCTCCCTCTCCCCACCCCCCTTTTTTTTTTTTTTTTTTAGACAGGGCCTCACTTTGTATCCCTGGCTGTCCTGGAACTCACTACATAAACTAAACTGGCGTCAAACTCACAGAGATCTACCTGCCTCTGCCTCCTGAATGCCGGAATTAAACATGTGAGCCATCATGCCCAACCCATCACACCCAGCCAATCTCTGTCTTTACCAGCTGTTTTAGTTCATGGCTTGTCAGGATAACCAGTTCTTTTTCTGTCCATTATTCTTGAATCCAACGTAACACCTTGGCATTTGTTTTGATTGACATTTGGATGGTTCCAAATGTTACATCCTAGACACCAGTTTTGTTTTGATTGGTACTGTGGCTCACTGTGCATGCCCATTCTTGCAAAGAAGATCATAATCTCCAGTTAGCTTCAGCAGCTCCCATTCCCACGGTCACAACAGAGGCACTCAGTCATGCATATATGCAAGCTCCCAGATGTTTCAAACTTAGACTTCCCATTGGCTACACTGAGATCACTTTCCACATCCTCATTCAAGTAGCAGTTGTATAGATGAGAATAACTGCCCCATGTGTGCAAGTTGTAGACTTAAGTATAAAAAACACTTGCTTCATAAAATTGATGTTAATTAGTACAATCATTGCAGTAGAGCTACAATAGTAGAGTAATTTCTTCTACAAAAATCACTTACAGGCTAGGCTGGCAGCTCAGCTGGGGAGGTAGCTCAGTGGTAGAGCACTTGCCTAGAATGCATGAGGTCCTGGGTTCTATCCCCAAACCAAACAAACCAATGAACCCTTCAATTTCTTACCAGTACTATGGCTATTTCAGACCTTTTTTCTGTTTCTTTGGATCTTTTCCACCTGTTGAATTCTTCAAAAACAAAGAAACAACAGAAAGATAAAACATAATATCTCATGTACTCTAGGTGGGCCTCAAAGCCCCCATGGAACTAAAGGTGATCTTGGCCCTCTGATCTTCCTACCTTTATCTCCTCCCATGTACTGGAATTACAGGTGTGCACTACCACATCTGGTTTTATGGGATGCTGGAGATTGAATTCAGACCTTTGTGTATAGCTATGTCTTCAGCCCAGTGCCTGTTGGATTCTGATGCATTATTCCCTTGAGATCCCAGCAGCCCAAAAAGCCAAGCACTGTGATACAGACCTGTAATTCCAAGGCAGGAAGATCAGAAGTTCTAAGTCATACTCAGCCACATAGTGGATTCGAGGCCAGCCTACATGAGACACCTTCTCAAAAAGAAAAAGAGAAAAGAGGCCATTCTCATATTCATCTCACTTGGTTTCTAAATCCTTAATATCAGAAAACATGGACTTTGCTCCTTCGTGACAGTCACACATTCTCAACAACCTATAAAATCTTAGCTTTTTCTGAGTTTTTCTTTGTTCTCTCTTCTTTTGCCTTGCCTTGCACATTAACATGCTGTGTTTATAGTTTAGCAGCTTGTGGGCAGACACGACAGCACACTATACTATTCAATAACAAACGGTTTGGGAGCAATACAATAGAGTGAGTGCAGACGGTATTTAGTGCATAACTAAATGTTTCCACGTATATTATTCCTTAGCCTTTACCCTAGTGCCGGAGATGAGACAGGGTAATAAAATGAGAGGCCTGACACCAAGGTTGGCTCTGCACCTGTCTGAGCACTGTTTGTCTTTGGACTTCTCCTATTTCAGCCTTCTTGGAAAAATCAGAATGATTTCTTCATAGGCACTTATATGATGTTTTCACACTTCAGAAAATGATGAGACCCTCATGGCTGGCAAAAGCACGTGCTATGCGTGTGTCTGTTCTGGAAGTACTAAATTCCATTTTCTAACTAGATTTCAAAACACATGGTCATGATACCGAAAAGTATTTTCCAGCATCCTGCTAACTTGCAATTAGCTCCATCACTTTCGCTTATTTTGTCTTTCCCTCCTACTTATGTAATAAAGAGCAAGTCACATTTATTGGAAAAACTCATAGAACATGGAAGAAAATGAAGAAGTCCTCCTTCATTCCACCATCACGTATACACATTCAGAACCAGCACGTGTGCAGCCTTCTGCAGAGGCAACAGTGCCAGCACTTAGATGTTCTTCCCGGTGAGCCTTCTATGATTATACACCACAGCGGGCGCCCATCACATTTTAACCACTATGACCACAAATTATATTGCATTACGTTTATTGTTCAGTAATTTGTTCTCATCCATTTATCCCCCTTAGTATATTCTGGAAATCCTTTTCTGTATAGTTGGCCTAGTCTGTTTGGCTGTCTGTCTCTCTTTTTCTGTCTCTCCAATGGAGAAGGTGGAACCCAAGGTCTCATGTATGCTACATGAGCATTGTACCACAGAGGTACACCCTATTCACAGTTCTCTTTTTAATATCTACAGATAAATATAGTATTCCATAGTTAGAACATACTGAAAAATATTTAATCGCCATGGTACTAGTTATTTAGAGTTTTAAAAATATTTCTGCTACTATAGCAATATTCTTTTTTTTGTTTTAAGACAAGTTCTTACTGTTTACCCCAGGATGGCCTCAAATTCATGCTCCTCCTGCCTCAGCCTTCCAAGTGCTGCTCCTGAAATTAGAAGTACATACCACTTGCCTGGCACAAAAATTCTTTTAATGTATATTTATCTTACATTAGCACTATAATAGAATGCCTATCTTTTAATCCTTAGCATACCAGATAGTATCGATGGTTTAAATATTATAAAGTTTGTATTAGCTTGTTTGCCTTTCTTCTATCTCTGGTCTTATAATTTGAATAACTATTCGTAAAAATTTTAAAGATATTTATTAGTGTGTGTGTGTGTGTGTGTGTGTGTGTGTGTGCTTGCTTGCATACAAGCGAGTGTGTGTGTGCGCGCGCGCGCGCACGCGTGTGTAGAGGACTCAGTGTGGCAGTCGGATCTCTCTACACCATGTGGGTCCCGGAGGTGGAATTTAGGTTGCCAGGCTTGGTGGCAAGCACGTTAAGCAGCTAAGCCATCTCCCCGGCCCCACTGTTTGATTTTAGATGCATACATATCTGTTCATCCTACTCTGTCACATCTATTTTTTTTTCCACATCTGGGTTTTATGTC
Source organism: Microtus oregoni (assembly GCF_018167655.1). NCBI lineage: Eukaryota > Metazoa > Chordata > Mammalia > Rodentia > Cricetidae > Microtus > Microtus oregoni. The sequence continues at coordinate 22,666,644 of NW_024543074.1, read as the reverse complement.
TTTCTTGGGAAAATTTTCTCAAGCCTATAAATTATAAAAATAATTTTTGAAATGTCTTCGCCTGTCTTTAGTGTTTAATGTTTAGTACACTGGGAACTTCTTTCTTCCTAGTGTGCGCCAGTGTTGCATTTGTTTCCTAGAGCTGGCACAATGCATGGCCATAGCTGGGGAAGATGACTATAGACATTTGTTCACAGTCCTAGAGCCCAGAGCCTTGAAACAGCATGTTGGAGGCTTGGCTCTATCTTGGAGGCTCTGAGGGCGATGCCTTTGCACAGCATCCCTCCCCAGCAGCTGGGCTAGCAGCAGCTCTGGGCCTCAACTGCCTATAGTCTTGGCATTCCCGTCTCGCACCACTTTCCCATCCCTGTCTGTTCCAAGGAGATTCTTGGGCTAATCATTGTCTCAGGGGCAGGCTCCACTTTAATTAATATGGCCTCGTCTTAGTCCTTCCTTTAGTTCCCAAGGAGTGCCCATTGGAGGCTCTGGGGGGACATGACTCATGATGGGCTATTCAGCTTCCAGGGCTGAGGCTAAGCTCACCTGCTTAGTGTGCACAAGGCTCATGTTCAATCCCTGATACCACAAAATGTGCCCCGTATGGGCGCTCATACCATAATTCCCCACCAGAGAGACCGAGGCAGGAGGATAGCCAGCCTGGGCTACAGAGTGAAACTATGTCTCAAACAAACAAATTTCAACTTGTAATGTTAGAATTAGGAGTTTTCCAGATGGGAAGTTAATGATTTCTATAGTTTTCTAGCTAGTTCTGACATAGTTGCCACAAATACATTTGGGCCTGGGTTGTAGCTCAGTTGGTAGAACACTGGCCTGCATGTATTGTACAAAACTGTGGGCCCAGTCTTCAGCACCCCATAAACTGGGTGTAGCATAGCATATCTGTAATCTCAATATTCAGGAGGTAGAAGCAGAAAGATCAGGAGTTCAGAGTCATCTTCAGCTACACATCCAGACCAACGTGGCCCATTTGTGATCCTGTCTCAAAACAAACAAACAACAAAAAACAGGGTTGGAGATATAACTCACTTAGTAAAGTGCTGGCTTGAAACCTGGTGGGACAGGCTGTGATCCTGGAACAGAGACAGGAGGGTAACGTTCAAAATCATCCTCGGCTACATGAGTTGGAGGGCAATCTAAGATACACAGAATCCTGTCTCAGAAAAACGAAAACCATTCAAGACTGTCTTGTTCCCTTGATGTCTTTGCTTCTTCCTTACTGGTTCAATTATGATTGGTTGTGGAGTGTTTTGATATATTCTAGCCAAATTCCTTTTCTTTCCCCATGCCCTTTTACTCAATTCAAGTATTTCTTGGCTTTTAAAAAAAATTCATTATCTCTAATTTGCAAAAGTTGGGTTTTGATTGAGATCACATTGAGTTTATACAACAATTTAGGGGAAATCAATGTTTATCATATTGAATCTTTTGTTATAGGGCCATGTTGTCTATTTGCTCAGGCATTCATCTATTTGGTGAAGTTATACAGTTGCTTTCATATAAATCTTGCATAATTTCTGTTAGGCCTAAAACTAGTCTATACACACACACACGGTATATGTATGCATGGGGGTTTGGGTCAGTATCTCAGGTACCTCAGACTGGTCTTCAACTCAACATGAAACCAATGATGATCTTAGGAAGTTGATCCTCCAAGGGGAAAAGGAGGCCGTGAATTTGAAGGAGAGTAGAGAAGAGTCTATTGAAGGGTCTGGAGGGAAGAAAGGAGAGGGAGAAATGTAATTAGATTATAATCCCCCCAAAATACTGATCCTCCTGTTTCTGCTTCCCAAGTGCTAGAATTATAAGTGTTGCTGTCACACTTAGACTGTTTTATACCATTTTTTGTTTGTTTGAGTCTAGGTGTCTCTATGTAGCCCTGGCTTTTCTGGAACTCGATATATATAGATCAAGCTGGCTTTGAACTCACAAAAATCCGCTTGCCTCTGCCTCCTGAGTGCTGAGATTAAAGGTGTGCACCACTGTTGCACGAGTTCTAATTGGTCTTAATATTAAAATCCCGGAGCCGGATATGGGGGAAATGCAGAAAGATTAGAGAAACAAAGGAACAAGCCACAGCCAACTCTTACTTGCTAACTCCTCAGCTGATAAAAGGAGCGAGCTACTGTCTCCTCCCACCTTATATTCCTCTCTCCACCAAGCCATATCACTTCCTGTCTGGCTGTATAGACCTCCAGACCTCTATGGTTAACTAGTGGCTAGCTCCACTCTCTGATCTTCTGACAAGCTTTATTTGTTAGAGCACAAACAAAATATCACCACATACCACTAAGCCCAGCTAACCAAGTTTTAAATAGTCCTTCTTCCATTGTATTTTCTAATTGATATTCATTGCTCATATGGAAAACCATTTATATTTGTATACTGATCTTGTATCTAGCCATCTTACTGTGTTTCAACTGATTTTTTTATTTTTCTTGCTAAATTAATGTTAGTAGAAAACAGTGATCTCAATAAATATTTTTCTTTGTAGTGTTGATGCTCTTCTGAGAGTTTATTATACACATACACTATTATAGCAGAAATTATAGTTTTATAAAAGTGCTAATAGTAGCCAGGCGGTGGTGGCACACACCTTTAATGTCAGCACTCTAGAAGCAGAGACAGGCAGATCTCTGTGAGTTCAAGGCCAGCCTGGTCTACAAAGCAAACTCCAGGACACCCAGAGCTGTTACACAGGGAAACCCTGTGTCTAAATACCCTCCCCTCAAAAGCGCTAATAGTAGAAATTAAACAGCGGCAGATAGAGTGAGCCCTGCACTTGACAGTCAACATAGAAGAACACATATAAGGCCTGGTGACATGTCCCAGTGGGTAAAGAAAGTATTTACAAGCCTAACTACCTGAGTTCCATCCCTGGAATCCACAGTGGAAGGAGAGAACAGACTCTTGAAGGTTACCCTTTGACATGCACATGAGCATGTGTACATGGTTCATACACACGATAATGATAATATAGGAAAACATGAAGTACCATCAAGGCAAAGATAAAACCTCAGAATGAAACAAAATAAACCACGGGTTGAGGGGGAGCAACACCTTGATTATTGCAGGCTCTCTGGCCTGCACCCTGCACTAATACTACTTAAAACTTTCCAGATCTTTGTAAGGCCTCTGCCAGACAGCTCCTTCATGCTTCCTGGCAATGTGGGTAAAGGTATTTCAGCCTGGCTCCCACCTCACAGTTCAATCTGTGAACTGACCATTTAACACTCTCTGAGCCCAGTGAGCGTGGCCACATTCACCCCCCACCCCCATGGTGACCTTGCTGCTCTCCATGATGGCTCCTCCCCAAATAAGACGTTTAAATATTTATGGGCTGGAGAGATGGCTCGGCGGTTAAGAGCACTTGTTGCTCTTGCAGAGGACCTGGGTTCAGTTCCCAACACTCACATGGTGACTCCCAATCATCTGTAACTCCAGTTCTGGGGGAAATGATGTCTTCTGACTTCCACAGGCACCAGCCATACACGTGGTACCCTGTTCATGCAGACAAAACACTCGTACACAAAAGAAAATTTAAGATGTCTAAGTATTTATAGCTAATCAGCTTTCTCAACCCTGTATTTAGTTTTGAGCCACTTACCTGCAGTTTTGGTAAAATATGACTTTTATGATTAAAATTAGCTGTGTGTAGCAAAAGCTGTAGACTTTGTCTTATAAAGAATGGCTTTTTCTTCATTCATCTCTTCATTAAATATCAAGTGCTAAAATAAATATACCACTTACTTCCTACACATTGGTGGAGTTCTGCTTGTATAAGGAACAAATTAGCTACTTAAAAAGAAGCTTGGCTTTCTGTAGGACAAGTGATGATCACTCAGTTGCCAGATGCTCGTAAGGAAGGGACTCTATTTTTAAGATTAAAGTTACCAGACAGAAGAAGAAGCCTTGATTCTATCGGTCTGTGAATAAAGGTGGAACCCAGTCAGCTCAGTGTGGTGGTGCCTTTAATTCTAGTGCTCAGCAAGCTAAATCAGGAGAATTAAGAGTTTGGGGTCGACCTGACTACATAGTGAAACAAACAGGACTGGAGAGAGGTGCACAGCTGATCAAGCGTCTGCTATGCAGATGCGAGGTCCTGGGTTCGAGCTCCAGAACTCAAACCACACCAGGTGATGGCGCACACTTTTGATCCCAGCTCTCAAGAGGTAGAGCTAAGTATATCTCTATGAGTTTGAGGTCAGCCTGATCTACATAGAGAGCTCCAGACCAGTCTGGGCTACATAGAGAGATTTTGTCTCAAAAAATAAAACAAATAAAGCGAAGAATATGACTGCGGAGAATTCTACCAAAATATGGCTTTATTGTTTGGGATTATTATCTGTAATGGGAATGTTTTATTTTTTAATATAATCCACTTTATAATCGGAAAACAATACAAAATGTCATCTGACTTAAGCAAACAGTCACCCTGTTGTGGAGTTACCTGTGAAAATGAAGACATCCAATCTTGTTAGTCTTTTTTTTAATTCAGGAAGGCAGCTGAATCTGCACATAGGAATTTTCTGGCTCTTCTCACTTCAAGGTAATTTCCCTACTGGCTCAATGTCCTTGAACAGTTTTAAAGCATGAATTCAGAAGTGCTTGCTTAGCAATCTATATTTTTCACTTTTTACAAAGAAACATGTATGTGAAAGTCCCCAAAATAGGAACTAATAGCCAAAGGCAAGCACTTTATAAGCAGCTCTTTGTGGAAGTTATGGTGTTATCGACAGGATCACGGTGCACAAGAGCTAAGACTGCCTGTGGTGTGTGGCTCTGGACACTGTATACAGAAACCATGGACCCGGGGTGTGACCGTGCTTCCTAGAGGACTGGCTGTTTGCTTCTGCAAATAGACCACGCTAGAACCCAGGAAGCCGAAGTCTGGAACTGGTTTAGGCAGGTTAAGGCCAATCAAAGATATCTTTAATCTAACAGGTGCTTATTATGTTAGTCAGCCTCTGTCACTGTAAAAACCAAAACCCCAAAAAGGTCAAGGCAATCCTAAAGGAGGATTCGTGTTGGCTCACAGTTTCAGAGTTTCCACTCAGGGTCATTTGGCACCACTGTGCTCGGGCTTGTGGAGAGGAAGGGAGTACACAGCCTAGCAAAGCTGCTCATTCATGGGGGTGGGGGGGGGGGGTCCAGAGAGGGAGAAGGAGAAGGAGAGGGAGGGAGGGAGAGAAAGAGAGAGTTTTCAAATAAAATACAGCCTTATGGTGACCTTATAGCTAAGCCCTCCCTCCTAAAGTTCCCAGCACACCCAGAAGTCCACTAAACTCTAAGTTCATCCGTGGATTAATCCCTGGATAAGGTCAGAGCCGAAGGGCCCACCTCTCCACATTACTGTACTAAGCACCCTGCCTTCCACACAAGCCTCTCACGGTGTCCCGCACTCAAGCCAGAGTACTTACTGAGAAGTTTAACAGCAGAGAACTGTGCTTCGGGCAGCCAGGAACAATAATCCCTTGTTGTGCCCAGCACATGAAGTTCTGATTCATGACTTGGTTGTCCAAGCCACCCTGTGAGCAGGTAGAGACCCCTCCACCCACCCACACACCATGTTATAGTGGAGCTGAAATTGTTTTCTCCATGTTACACAGCTTATTAGTTAGTTCCAAAGCCAGAACAGGATTCAGGTTCTCTGAACCCAACCTCAGTGCGTCTGCCATGAATTCCTCCCAGATAGTCACTACCACCTGCGCAAACAACAGGCGTCCATCAGGGCAGGGCTGTACTGACCCGGTGTTTATTGAGTGCAGCGCGCAGGAGAAACTAAGAGGAGAGTGATTAATTTCTTCCTAGCCACACCCTCAGCCCGAATGGCAAGTCACCTCATTTCTGCCATGTGGCTTTTTATGGGTGTTCACCTAAAGGAAACAATGGTTTACAAAAGGCTGTCACCCTCTTCCTCCTTGTGTGCCTCACTGCATCTTTCTTGGTGGCTCCAACCCTTTGCTCTCAATTGTTGTAATTATCTCTCTGTGTCTACTTGCCCTTGACTTGAAACAGACCTTGGTTTATTCCCTAAAACTCTATTTTTGTCTCTCTAAAAATATATATATTTATTTTAATTGTGTGTGTGTACATGTGTGTGCGCACGCACGCATGCGTTTGTGTGCATGTGATGCAGGTGCCCTCAGAGGCCAAAAGAGCTGCAACTGAAGGTACAGATGGCTGTGAACTGCCCTATGTAGGTTCTGGAAACTGACCTCATGTATTCTGCAGGAGCAGTGTGTGCTCTTAACCACTTAGCGGTCTCTCCAGCCCAACTTGGTCTCTCTTGATTGTCTTCCTGTACCTTTATCTCCTGGCCTCTTCCCATCAGTTCATCTTCTGATCCTCCTTCCTACTCTTTCTCTGTTTCACCAGTCCCTAAGTAACAAAGAAATGTGGCCCCAAACAAAGTAACTGACTTCAAGATTCCATCTATAACTGACTGACTTAAGATTCCATCTATAACTGACTTCAAGATTCCATGTTCTGTATTAGGGTTTTAAAAGGATAATATGAAGACAGGGGTGGCTCAGGCCTTTAATCCCAGCACTCGGGAGTCAGAGGGCAGGTAGATCTCTGGGAGTTCCAGGACATCCTGGTCTATAGAGTGAGTTCCAAGACAGCCAGGGCTGCAAAACAAAACAACAACGAAAAGCTTATGTATGGATGAGACCTCCAAGTTCTCATTCTGGAGTTCAAAGTAAAGGTGTTTGTGTGTGTATCTCAACTGTTTCCTTGTAGGAACATTTTCCTGGACAGGAAGCTGATCTCTTTGATGAAGGGGAGTAGCCCACACAGCACATATACGGTAGTCACCTGGGAATTCACAAATATTTCACAATGAAGCAGATATTTTCAGTTTATATCTGGGAAGCAGTCATGGGGAGAGTGGGGAGAGCTTCTGTATCCTGTCTCCTAATGATGTCCGAGCAGCCTAAGGAACGGGATAGAAAATCCAAAATGGAAGACAATGTACTCCTCACACAGCCCTCCCAAACTAGATCTTTATGAATTTCCAGTTCAAAGAGGGAGACTGTGTGTGGCTCACACTGTCTGTCTGTCTGTCTGTCTGTCTGTCTGTCTGTCTGTTTGTCGAGGCCAGAAGACAACCTCAAATGTCATTCCTCCAGTGCCTTTCAGCTTGTGTTTTTAAGATAGATTTTTTCATTGGTCTAGGCCTCTCTGATTGCCCTGCCTCTCTAGAGCTGGGCTTCAAGCTCACCACCTGCCTAGTTGATGTTTGACCAGGGGCTCTGAGGGTGGAATTCAGATCCTTAGAATTATGCAACAGGTGCTTTACACTTTACCCAGCTGTCTCCCCAGCTGCCCTGAGACTCTGAATCTGGCATAGGAGTCTTAACCTAGCATCTAGCATCTGAGTTTCAGTCTTGCTTTTTTTGAAACAGTCTCGTTCCATGGCCCCTGTTCACCTGGAACTTGCTATGTATTTCAGGCTTGTCTCAGACTTACTGCAATCCTTCTGCCTCAGCCTCCCAAGTGCTAGGATTACAAGTGTGTACCATCACATCTGACCCACATTTCACTCTGGAAATCCATATAAGCAGCAAATTGTAAACTTCAGAAACCCCACCACTGTGGTGTGAAGCTGTTGAAATAACCCTGGAACTCAAGTCAGGAGGTCCAGGTTTTAAGTGGAGTCCTTTCATTTCACAGGGTGGCAAGTCAGCTTCCCATCCACACTGAGGTTTCTTAGTGTAGGAAAAGTAATTAATCATATGCTTACCTTTGCTGTTAATAGTAATATGCAGGCTGGGGGAAAAGCGCAGGGGCTGAGAGTGCTTGCTGTGCAAGCATGATGACCTGAGTTCGAATCCCCAGCGCCCACAGAGCAAGCCAGGAGGATTACAGGACTTGCTGGCAGCCAGCCTCACTCCAGGTTCAAGGAGAGATCCTGTCTCAAAGGAAAATGGCAGAGAGTGACAGAGCAGGACTTTGTAATTCCTCTGGCTGTGCCGATGTGTTATGTGGGTGCACGTGCAAGCAAATACACTACACATGTGCACATTTTTAAAAAGTAGCATTTGAGCCCATAAACTCCATATTCCATGCTTAAACTTGTGAGTAAACAATGAGGATTAAACTTGCGAGTAAACAATGAGGAACAGTAGTTACATAGCTTTTACTCTGAAAGCATATTGAGAAAGGCTATTACTCTTCATTATCAAGTTTGAAAGCAAATAGTCATTAAGCACGTTGACCTTGAAGGTAGAAAGTACTAAACTCAATCCCAATTCTGCTGCCAGCAATGTGACCACAAGTAATTTTTAAATTGCTCCGGCCTGACTCTCCCTTCCCCTCCGCTCTCTCACACAGCAACAGCTTTGAGGATTTAATTAACACAATCAAAGTGTTTGATGTGGTGCCTGGCATACAGTATAGTTCTCAACATAACAGTTTAAAATTTCAATCGTGCAACCCTTGAAAGGTGCCCAGCTTAACTGGACAATAAAATACAAAGACAGCTCTGGGGAGGCAGAGGCAGGTAGATCTCTTGAGTGTGAGTCCAGCCTGGAATACATAGAGAGTGCCAGGCTAGCCAGGGCTACATTTTAGAGAGACCTTGTCCAAGGCGAAAGACAAGCCCATTAGAAAATGAATTTATAAATCTGCCTGGAAGGAAACAGAAACCTTTGCAGAGGAGATGTCTGGCAAGGCTTGAAGTGGGCTGGGAGTGTAGCTTGGTGGTGGAACACACGCCCACCCAACAAGTGCAAGACTCTGGGTTAGATACACAACATGGGAAGCATCCTTTGAGGGATGAACAGCATTTTAGATCTACTTGTTTGTTTGTTTATACTTTGGTGCCCCCTCCTCCCATTCCCTTAGGGCTTGGTGCTTTTGGTTTAGCTTTATCATTTCTCACAGAAGTTTGATTACTGGAAAGTCAAGTTCAAATCAATGCTTGTTCGCTCTATACCAAATCAATCTAAACATTGTGGTGGCTTCTGTGGGCACAATGTTGGAAAGTTATTTTTCTCCTATTTCTACATATGATACACCTGTTGTTTTGTATTCATTTCATGAAGGCATACTAAGGGTTTAGTGGCCAGCCTCCTGTGTGGTGCACTGTCCTGACCACTGGACATTGCTAGCATACTTGTTACTTGTGCTAACCTCTCCTAGCCAAGGTATGGAGGACTTAGAACCACTTGTCACCGGGCGAGCGGAGGTGACCAGGATGCATGGATAGGGTATAGAAAGTGGGATGCAGAAAGATGTTTTCCGGAGAGAATGGAAAGCTCACAGGTGGATGTTCTTTGTTCACGTGAGAGTCTTTTTTTTTTTAAATATTTATTTATTATGTATACAGTATTCTGTCTATATGCCTGAAGGCCAGATGAGGGCGCCAGACGTCTTTACAGATGGTTGTGAGCCACCATGTGGTTGCTGGGAATTGAACTCAGGACCTTTGGAAGAGCAGGCAATGCTCTTAACCACTGAGCCATCTCTCCAGCCCCCCACGTAAGAGTCTTATTTGTGAGACACCCTGGTACCAAACTGGAGTCCTTTTTATTTACCATTTATGTCAGCTGTACACTGAGGAAGCAGAGATGCAGCCTGCCCTAAGTGGACAAAACTCCCGATTCTCTTTGAGCTTTGTTACTTTAATGTTAACTAAATTCGCATTAGCAACATGTAGAGAGATATGAAGAGTTGTCTTCTCCCGAATGATCACAGCCTAGCAATAGTTAAAAATAGTAAAAATAAAAGTAAAAAGGGACATTACCTTTTTGGGGGGACGGGGAGCTCAATACATAGCTTTTGGAGCCTGTCCTGGAAACTAGCTCTTGTAGACCAGGCTGGCTTTGAACTCAGAGATTCGCCTGCCTCCAGACTCCCGAGTGCGCCACCACTGCCCGGCTAGGGAAATTACCTTTAAAGTTAAGAAAATCTCAGACTCAGTAATCAATTATATACAAATTGAAACAAGCAAAAGCTATGTTCGCTGTATTTCTACATCATTAACTGAATGTTAATTTATTGGCATCTAGCAGAAATCATCTGCTATTTATTTTATAGAGATCCCGGTATCAAAAGAGTTGGAAAAGCTTTGAAGGGTTTGTATCCAGCTTCCTCCTCATTCCACAATTGAGGAAATCGAGGCTCAGCTGAGAGAGGCCGAGCTCAGCTGTTCCTGCCAAATCTCTCTAACGAGACTTTAGAGAGCATTTTTGATGCTGGTGACTTAAAGAGACCTGTAGTGTCTTCCAATTGTCCTGGGCATTAATGAATCTTAACACCCACCTTCTCACCCCTCCTTCCCACATAATCCCGCATTTAGGTTAGAAGCTACAAACCAAAGCAGTCTCTCCTAAGAGAGAGTCATTTCGGCGATACTGAAACGACTGGACTGTCCAGAGAGTTTCAAGATGCTAAGCGAAAGTAGAATCATCTGGCCCAAGAACTGTTAAATAAAGGGCACAACTGTCATCCTCAGCACAGTTGCCGAGATTCGCGTAGTATCTGGACCCAAAGTCAAGAGGTCTACTAGTACCACAACAGGGAGGGAGGGAACGCAGGCTTTCAAGCCTTCTTGGCGATTCCTGAGAAGCCACTCCCTGATGGGCAGAAAGGCCATTTAGGACTCCCTTAGGAAACGACGATGCTCGGTGGATGAGGGCAGACGGCCACAACCCGCCCGATCCTTCGGCCAGAGACGTGGGCGCCGTGGCGCGCATCGCGCCCGGGTGCACGTCCTGCAGGGAGGCCCCTGCACGCGCCCGCGGTGACAGAGAGGGGACCGGGCAGCCTCGCGGCGAGACCCCGCCCCAGCTCCTGCCCGCGCCTATCGCGGCCGGCGCGTTGGTCACGCGGGGGAGCGCCGCGGGCTGGCGGCCAGTGCTGGCGGGGCCCGGGTGGCGGCGGCCGGGCGGGGCCGGCGGAGGTTAGAAATAGGGAGAGCGGGCCGAGCCGCCAGCCCCGAGCACGCTGCGCAGCGAGCCGCCGCACTCGCACCCGCACCCGCACCCATGCTGCTGACGCTGGCCAGCGGCGCCCTCTTCTTCCCAGGGCTCTTCGCGCTCAGCACCTGGGCGCTGCGCCGCTCGCGGCCGGGATGGACGGACGACGACTGCCTGACTGTCGGCACCAGGTACCGCGGGCCGGGCTACCCGCTCTGGCGGGGCGCTGCCCTCCGCTCCGGGCCTGCGTAGGGCGGAAAGGGGGCGACGGGAAGCGCCCCTCGGTGCGGGGCGGGCCTGATCGGGAAGGGCGTGTGCTTCTCCCCGCCTGCTGCTCCTACTTGGGGCATCGCGACGCCATGGCTGCCCGGGAGAGGCAGGTTGGAGAGTGGGGCTTTGTGCTGTCCGCAGTCCTGGAGTAAGAACGCTTTCTGCTTTCTTTGCTTTCTCTTCTCTGCCCCACCTCAGGCTGGTGTCCTCCGTGCAGGCAGTGCTGGCTACCGGGGCGGGGCTCATCATCATCTGCTCCTGCAGCAACGTGGTCTCAGACAGGTAAAGTCTCGATCACAGGTGGAAGCAAAAATACCCGGGCTGAGGGCCCCCTCCCCAGCATTTTCACATTTTAGTGGCTCACAGGCACTGCCTTTGACTTCCTGGTGGAAAAACCTGTGCACCCTAATTAGTGTCCTCCTCGCACTGCTTCCATCATTCCAGCTTAGGGGAAGCGAGGAGAGTGTGGAAAAATGCTAGAGCGAGAAACTGGGCCTGACTGAAGACTGCCGCGTTAGAGGACAGTGTGGTCCAACGGTCCCTCTTTATAAGGAGGAGTATGGTTTTTGGTTCGTTTAAATGCTTTCACTGAGTTCTCTCTCTGGAACATTCTTAGCAGAGAGAGTAGCAGTGACTGTAGCCAACCCCTTCTATTGGCAGCCTAAGTCCACCCTCGCATTCCCTGCAGATGCTGCTCTTGCTTTTCCTTTGCTCAAGATAATGAAGCGGTTTCTGGTGCTTTCAGAAAACTGACACATTTGTGCCCAAAGTCAGGTCAGACAAATGGGCTTCTATGGCGCTTCAGTGAGACAAATTAAGACCAGAGTGGGCCATCCTGTTTAAACATGAGTAGTGGCAGTGCTTTTGCTTTATCTGTAGACCTGACTAGCTTGGAACATGTGGCAACCCTCCTCCATCTGTCTCTCAAGGGCAGAATAACAGATATGTGCCACCACACCACGACCGATTTATTTATTTATTTATTTATTTATCTTCCCACTTGGCTCTTTGAACCACTCTTTCTTCCAGAGAAGTTTAAAGGACAGGCAGACGTCCAGAGAAAGTTGGGTAGCTTTTCCTGATTTTCCACCCTGCAGTGTCCTGTTTCCCTGCTGGAAGAGGAACCAGAGAGAACAAAACTGTCTCATGCTGGCCTGGGATCTTACTTGGGATTGATCGTGCTGTCACCATTTCCTGTTTGCCCTCTCAATGTCTCTTTTTCCTTTTGAGACACGGTCTCATTCTGTACTTTGGATTGGCCTCAAACTCACCGAGATCTCCCTGCCTCTGCCTCCTCAGTGCTGGGATTAAAGGTGTGGGCCACTATGCCTGCTCTTGGTAGTTATTTTACTTGAAATGTCTCTAACAAGCAATGAGTCCATTGATGGGCATTAGAATAGGTCTTGGATATTTGGGCCCAGATAGATGTTGGCTAATCAGTTTGCCTACAAGTGTAGTATATGTGCCATTACTATTTACTTGCCTTTATTCCATTCTTTTTTAGATGAGCCATGTTGTGATAAGTGTGGAGCTAGTTCGGAATAGACTCTCACATGGCACCCTCCCTAGATTCCCAGTTCTGCTTTTCAGTGGACTGGCTACTTGGGAGATCACCCAAGACAAGGTGAAAAGTACAGACTGGATCCTAGACATGGATTTAGACTCTCTGGGGAACAGAGTGCTTCCCAAGTACTGCAGGCGACCTGATGGTTAGGTAGTCTGAGAACTGTACAGCGTGTTTCCTCTTCTAATACGATCGCTCAAAAATGTACTATGTGGGGCTGGAGAGATGGCTCAGTGGTTAAGAGCATTGCCTGCTCTTCCAAAGGTCCTGAGTTCAATTCCCGGCAACCACATGGTGGCTCACAACCATCTGGAATGAGGTCTGGTGCCCTCTTCTGGCCTGCAGACATACACACAGACAGAATATTGTATACATAATAAATATTTAAAAAAAAATGTACTATGTGAATCTAATCCTCTCTAGCATAGGACAGATTCTAATTTAAATGTTTCTTTAAGTTTCTGTATGATGCTGGAAAGTACAGGCATGTATGCTAGAACAGTAATAGACCATCATTTTGGCTCAGCAAATGTTTCACTCACACTGGGCAAATTAATAGGAACACATATGCCCCAAATCAGTCGAGGAAATGAACATCTTTTGGCCCAGCCTCTCTTGGAATTTAGTTGCTATAATGTGGTCCTTGAAGTCCAAGCCCATTTTTAGACACACATTTAAAAAGAATTTAAGTAAATTTATTCATTTAGTGTGTGTGTGCGAACCATGTTGTACTTGTGGAGGTCAGACAACTTGCAGGAATTGATTTCTCTCCTTCCACCATGGCCATTCAGGGGTCATCAGGCATATTAACCCACTAGGCCATCTAGCTGGTCCCAGGCATCCTTTTATGAATGAATGGAACTCAGGGTTAACCATAGGTAAGGAAATAACATGGCCGGGTGCTTCCTACGAACTCTACAGTGGGGCATGGAGAAGCAAGAGAAAATGTGTAGATCGAGAACTCTGAAACTCCAGCTGTTGAGCAACTGAGGAGTTAAACTGGAAAGGTTGGACTTGTGATTTAAAACGCCTTCCAAACCAGTTCCTTGGTGGAGCTGCTGAATCATTTGGAAGTTTATCTCCATCAAAGTCAGTTTCTATCAAAATGCTTGAAGTCTACTGTAGATAAGGAGCTGAGCCAGGCAACTGGTTACGATAAACTACATGTCTATATAGGCAGAATGGATTCCTACTTCTACTCTTGGCCCTCATAAATTTGCTTTGTAATTTAGAGACCCCCTCCTTAACTGTCTCACCCTCTTCACTGTGAACTGTCCAAAGTAATGGCTGATTGAGAAGAGAAGAGCGCCAGAGAGGAGACACTTTGTGCTGCATCGATATTCGTGGCTATTCTCTCTCCCTGTGTTTTCTTTTAGGCACTGGCTTGCCAGAGAGTATGTCTGGTTTCTGATCCCATACATGATCTATGACTGCTATGCCATGTACCTCTGCGAATGGTGCCGAACCAGAGACCAGAAACTCAGACGTGCCACCATTTTCCGCAACTTCCTGATTGAAAACCGCCTAATGGTCACACATCATGTGGTCATCCTGTTTGTCCTTGTACCTGTTTCACAGGTATGGCCTCTCAGGACCGCAGCCTCAGTCACTGAGCCGGGTGCCTTGGTCATTCCTTAGGAGTTGGGGAGCCCTTTCTTCCCTTTTGTACTATGCTGGCCCTCCTGCTAATTACTTCGTTGGGTTCAGTCTTCCATGCAAGTAGTGGAGGAAAACCATACCACCTGAAATGTTTGTGACTCCTGGCCTTCATTGTTAGTTTGTAAAAGATTTGTTTCTATTGTATATGTATGGGTGTTTTGCCTGCATGTATGTCTGTGTACCACTTGCTGGACTGGAGGCTGCAGGGGCCAGAACTGTTGATTCCCTGGAACTGGAGTTATTGATGGTTTGAGCCACCATACAGGTGATGGGAATTAAACCTGGGTCCTCTTGAAGAGCAGCCCATGCTCTTAACCCCTGAGCTGTTTTCAGGCTTGTTTTTTTATTATTTGTTTTTAGTACAAGTAATTAAACTAGCGCCTCACTCATGCTAGGAAAGCAGTCTACCCCTCATCCTACCCCCAGCTCTCTTTTTACTGTTTTGAGACAGTCTTAAGTTGCTCAGCTTGACCTTGAACTTGTAGTCTTCCCACCCCAGTTTCCCATATAGCTGGAATTATGGACCTGCACTACCAATAGGCTTCAGCATTATTTCTTTTAGAGATTATGTGCTTTATTTTATTTAAGTGAATGTACAAGTACCTGTGGAGGTCAGAAGTGGCTAGAAATCCGATTAGTTCTGAATTGCCTGACATGGGTGCTGGTAACCAAACTTGTCCCCTGGAAGAGTAGCAAGTGCTCTTAACCATGAGCCATCTGTCCAGCCCTATCTGTTTAATTTTGAGACAGGGTCTCACTATGCAGACCAGGCTGTTCTCAAATGTGTAGCAATCTTCCTGTCTCTTGAGTGCTGAGGTTAAAAGCATGCACTACCACATCCAGCATTCTATTTTCTTAATTATTTTGTATGTCTGTGTATTGGCACAAGGGTGGAGGTCAAGGGACAACTTGGAAGAGCCAGTTCTCTCCTTGTACCATATGGGTCCTATAGGTGGTATGGGGGGTCAGACTTAAGTCGTGAGGCTTATAGGCCATTGCCTTTACCAGCTGAGCCATCTCTTTTGCTCCAAGTCTTCTTATCCCAGCGCTATTGAGCAGGTTGTTCCATCAGGTAGGCTGCTACTGTAGGAAGAATAAAAGGTACTCCATTTTGTAAGGACTTTGCCTTCCAGCACATACTTTGTTGTGCTGAATAAGCCCAGTGCCTTTGACACACAGAAGCAGGCTACTGAGTTCCTCCCTGTTATCGCTAAAATCAGGTGAAGCCTGCTGTAGGACTCAGTGAGCCTGTCCGCCTTTGTCTTTGGATCCTCTCCAAGTGATTGCCAGGGAAGCAGCAGGATACTTAACTGGATGGCCACTTGCCTATTAACAACTTTCTCCCTTCAGGGTCTCAAGGTTCTCTTTTCCCTAGAGCCTTAGTTAGGATTTTCCTTCCGGTGCTTTCTTAACCTCCACCTCTCAGTCCCTTTTCTTCTCTCTGCAGAAGCTCAGGGGAGAACTTGGAGACTTCTTTGTCGGCTGCATCTTCACAGCAGAACTGAGCACTCCATTTGTGTCGCTGGGCAGAGTTCTGATTCAGGTGCGTATGAGTGAAGCAGCAGATGTGAGGCAGGGGAAGAGACCTGCACTGCCTTGGAGAGATCTCAGTGCTAGGAGATGAGACCCTTTGACATGGGTCCAAAGCAGGCGCATGAGACTTGATCTGACCCGAGTTACACAGACACCTGGCTACAATTTAATCACTTGTTCTTATACACCTATAAGAGTATATAAGCTTAGGTCAAATCCAGCATCACTTTTGGTAAAATGACGAAGCTGTAGATGGTGACTGACAGCTCAGTAGGCAAGACAGCTTGCTGCACAGAAGCAGTGTTATCCCCTCCACCCACGCAGGGCAACATCCAAATACCAAGCCAGAAGCAAGTGACAGCTTGGTTCTTGTAAGCCGGGCATAGCTGTGTGCGCAGCCTGGCTGAAAGGGTGAGCTCTGGATTCAGTAAGAGACCCTGTCCCCAGAGTGAGGGGATGGCACCCAACGTCTGGCCTCCACAAGCACATGCATGGGCCTGTACACCTGCTTTTGTGTGTCCGAGTGCCTAGCAACGTAGCACCATGGGCCTTGACTAGCGCAAGAACCTGCTTGACTGCGGTGAGGCTGGGTTCCATGATGACCCATACTCCTGGTGACCTTGCGTTCTCCTTGTTTTTCTCTCGCAGCTAAAGCAGCAGCATACCCTCCTTTACAAGGTCAACGGAATCCTCACGCTGACCACCTTTCTGTTCTGCCGGATCCTTCTTTTCCCCTTCATGTACTGGTCCTATGCCCAACACAAAGGAATAAGCCTGCTCCGAGTACCATTTAATATCCCTTTACACTGCAACGTGGCCAATGCCGTCCTCATCTCTCCCCAGCTCTACTGGTTCTCACTGCTGTGCAAGAAGGCAGCCCGGCTCTTTGACACTGCCAAAGCCAAAAAGGATGGTTAACTACTCTCAGGAGTCAGGCTCTCACACTAGCTGCTGCCTCTACTCAGTATTCCAAGGACCAAATTGTGCCTGGGGGAGCTTCTGCCTTCTGGATATTGATGAGCCTCTGGATTTGAGGTTTTCTAAGAATCCCCAGTACCTTCCCCTCTAACCTGCTCCTTTTGCAAAAGCACCTCCCTTCCCCCAGTGGTAACTTGGATCCTGTCAAACCTCCACTGCAGCAAAGTAGTCTTAATGCAAGCCTGAGGAGCCTTCCTTGGGCCTATGGTAAGAGCTCTGGGAGGTGAAGCACTGCTATCCTCACTCAGGGCAACATCCATAATACTGGGCCAAAAGCAAGTGACAGCTTGGTTCTTGAAATAGTGTCATTTTTTCCAACACTAGGAAAAACATTGTGGGTGTGTAGTCTTTTACTGTTTACTAGACAGCCCTGGTCCTCTCATTGGTATATCAACAATGAATTCTCATCCTACTGACTTCCAGTCAGAAGGGCTCGCTGACAATGGGCAAGAGGCAGGGCTGAGAACCTGAAGCACTTGAGTAGGTCAGGAGGCCAGCAGAGGCCCGCAGCTCCGCTGGCTCACTTGGTATAAAGACCAGTAGCACAAACTTGGGAGCTTGTTGCAAGCACTCACCAACACCATTCCCTTTTTCGCACAACCTCTCATACCGTTTTCTGTGCCCACATAGAAAGCTGGCCTAAAACTCCAGGGACAAAGTAAAGTGATGGCTTCTGTAGTGGATTACCGGGTCATCCCACTCTGACACTGCCTTTTTAATTCAAGGCGGATACCGATGTCCACTCCAGCCCTTGAGCTCTCAGCCAGGCCAGTGTTCTAGCGCTTCCTGAAGAGACCCATTTGTGCTGAATGTGCAGCCATTCAGCCACAGAAGACTAGAGAACACGGGGGCAGCCGAGCTGGCCAGAACATGTCCTGTGGACCAATGTGGTAGCTGTGTACAGCAGGATCATCCCTCGCCACAGGCTGGGTATGAGAGGACCTGCTGCCACTTCCAGGTGGCAGCAAAAACACTACAAGTGCCTTATAATTCACTGTCCATGGACTTTTAAAGGACTGGATGATTATGTCTCAAATTTTGAGTTTCAGTTTTTAATAGGTGCCACTTAAAAAACCATAAAAATGCTGTTTTGTGTTTTGTTTACTGTCATTGTATCCATAAGTCATCCATGTGGTGATTAAATTGCACTAAATTCTGTTTATTGTCAAGTGTATTGGCACTGGCTTCCTCAAACATCCTGAGATCCAGCCAGACTGACTACTGTGTGGGGTACTTCCTAGTCTAATCATGGAATGTGACTGACTTCCAGGCAGGCCTTACTCATACCTTAGTCCAACATGTTGGTTCAAGGTACCAAAGGATTCACAGAGCGTGCCGAGAGTTCAAGCTCAGTGTTCACTTGTAACTTCTTCCCCTGGTGAATTCCAATTAGGAGTTGGGAGGGTGGAAGCCTGCCTGTTGACCACAGAACAGTTTACTTTAGGTGGGAGAAAATAAGCCATTTAAAATGAGGGTGTGGATATGCAGGACGTGATGGGAGCTTTTCTCTCATCCCCCTAAATGATACCTCCCTAACCAGTTCTTAAGAGTTGTGTAATACCACCCTAGAAACTCTTTTTTTAAGCTTCTGCATGCATTGTTACCTCTGCCATTCATTCATCAAAACCAAGGCGCCTCTCCAGGCAGAAGGTAATCACACCCCACCTCCAGGGTTATCAGCTGTTCACCTGGGTGTGCTGAATGGATGGCTAACCCTTAACAGTGTTCTTGGTTAGATCCTCTCACAAAGGTGCAGGCCTCTCTGGCACATAAGTTAGAACCAGTGCCAAATGAGCCCCTTTCCACATGGGCCTTTTTTTTTTTTTTTTTTTTTTGAGAAAACCTTGGGGAAAAAAAGATGAAATACTAAATGCTTACGCATCTCAGGCTGGCCTTGAACTTAAGATCCCTCTCTTCAGCCACCCAAATGCTGGGATTATAGGAGTGTACTGTTACCAAGACTAGCTGAAAAGAAAATAGAACCTTGTATTTTTTTTTTTTTCCTAGTAGGTAGCTCCACCTTTGGGCTTATTGCCAAATCTAGGTGGAGAATTTCAGTTACAAACATGTTCCTCCCCAGCTGGACTTTTTTAAACTTTCAGATCTTACTATGCCGTCCAGGCTGCCACCCTCAGCCTCCCAAAGGCTGGCGTTTCAGGTGTGCACTCCCACACCTGCTCCACTGGCTTGACTTGATCTTAAAGATTACCTCAGCCTAACTTTGGAGCATATTTAAGCCCAAACTTCTGAGAAAGGCTCAAGACAAGATGAAACCCAAAAGAGTTTTATTGTAGTATGTGGCAAGTCCCTAAGAAACTACTTTTTTCAGTGTTCTCTGTTCCTGGTGTGCACATCCTCACTAACCGTCAGGTCTGTTCTCAGTTCTGGGCCCTGCAGAAACACCATGTTGGAGGTACAGCACCTGTTCTGCCCTCCACAGGTCAGAAGTTGTTGATCTTCTGTAGCAGGGTTTGGCGCCGCTCCTCGGGGCTAATGTTCTTCGCTATAGACTTTAGGAAGCGCTGCTCATCGACCTTCTGGAGCAAGAAGCTGACAGAAGGGTTGGTCTTGCTTAGGGTTTCATAACAGGTAAGGATTTCCAAAGCCAGCACGTACAGGGGCTCACAGACCTCCTGGGGGAGCATGGCCATGATGTGCAGAACATGACAGAACATCTGGGTATATACAAACAGGGTTTCCTGAGTCAGGTCCCCCTTTCGTCCCTGGCCCTCCAACTGCATCAGCCTGATTGCATCCAGGATACCGGTCAGACTGCTACAGAGGAGTCTGACCACATGGCTCCAACCGTCCATAGGAAGCCAGTTACAACAGCTCTGGCTGCAGAGAAACTGGAACACTCTCAAGGAGAGAACAGAGAGTTGAAGCTCTTGGGCAAAGGGCCTCAGGTTGAGTAGGGGAACAAACTGAATATACTCCAGGCTGTAAGGGACATGAAGGAGCTGTTTCTCCAACAGCTTCCTTGTCAGCTGCTGAAGGTACTGCCATTCCTGGGGACTACACCAAGGCATGACTTGTACCAGGGCCACCAGAAAGCCCTTGCTAAATAATCTGACCTCCTCGGGATTGCACACATCCACCACTAAGAGGGAGAGCATCTCTTCAGAGACACTGCTGGAGATGGAGCAGCACTCCATCCAGGCGAGAAGCCCCGTGCCAGGCCCATACCCTTCATGGGCCTGAGAGGTCCACTGGGCCTCAGAGAGCTTACAGATCTCAAAAAGGGTTGCCGGCACCTCACACTTGAAGTGTCCTTCAAAGAAGTTCTTCAGTCTCAGGCCCACAGTCCAGTCTAGCTGGTCTAACTTGCGGTGAAGCCAGGACAGGGACTTGGCCCAGGTGTCTGGGGAGAAGGTCTCTGCATTGGCCAGCACTATCTCACAGAGGAGCTTCAGGATGTAGATCACAAGATCCTTGCTGTCCAGAGTGAGGCAGCGCTTCTCCCGGGGGAGCTGCCAGAACTTGCTAAAGCTATCCAGGAGTCGGCACAAGCTGAAGAGCAGCGGAAATGGGGAGCAGGTTTGCAGCCAATACTCCTCCAAGCCTGCATTGGCTTCAAGGGTCTGGATGAAGAGCTTCAGACTCAGGCCTACCTCCTCCATGTCTAGCATCAAGAAGGGCAGGACAAACTCCTTCAGCACCTCATCAGGCTCCAGAAGAGCAGCAACTGGGATTCCCTGAGGTTTCACGGGGTTCATCAGGCAGCTCACCAGCTCCAGAAATTGCTTCTCTTCTTTGGGTGTAGAGAACTTTGTCCAGACAGTTTCTTTGAGGCAGGACACCATGAAACTGCTATGTGGCTTTGGCCCTTGTGTTTCTGTGAACTTCAGCGCAGGGAAGGCAGTGAGAATCTGAGCCAGGAACCTGTGAGTGCCAAGATTGGTCACAGCTATGCTGCACATCTTCTTTACCACTACTTCTGGGTAGAAGATCACCAGGCGGGCCATGGAGGTCACTGCTTTGGCCAGGCCCTGTTCAGAGCTGCTCTGTGCGAGCTGGTTAAATGTTGTGTTGAGGTCTTCTTGAAAACCCTCCACGTAAACAGACAACCTGTCTGAGAGGCCCTTTGGCCCCCAACAATGCAGGACGCCAGAAAGGACTTTATTTTTGTCTGGTAGGGAGAGTTCTGCGTAACATTCCAAGGTCAAGCAAATCACCTGCTTGATCTGAGACTGGGGGATAACCCTGTTAGAGTTGATGACTTCCATCACTGTTTCCAGCAGACTCAAGACCAAGTCAGGTTCCCTGAAGAGAGATCTGTTGTTAACCAGGCAGGCAACCCACTCATCTGAAAAGGCCCACTTCTTCTCAGAAGCAAAAATGTAGCACATTTCCATGTGCCGGTCCATCTTCTGCTCAATGATGGCCATGGCAATGGAGGCAGTGATGTCCTCGAGGCCCTTGTCATTCAGGACTTTGCTGGTTTTTCTCAGGAAGTCCCTGACACACTCAGCCAGTTCACAGACCACCTGCCTCTCCTCCTTGGACATGCTGGCAGTATCCAGGTAGTGCTTCAAGTTCTGGCTGAAGGAAGTCAGACTGTCACACAGCCGGTAGGTGTCATAGTTTGTCCCCTGACTGCTGTTGAGCATGTCTTGCAGTTCTGTACCCCACTCCTGCAGCAAGTTGTGCATGAGCTCAAACCCCATGAAAACAGTCTCACTGGGGAGTTTGGCCAGCGAGGTGAGGCTCACGTCCCGCTCTGCCTCCTTTACCTTGTCGGCCAGGGCCTGTTGATGGTATGGGTTCTGCGTGTCCGAATTCCATACAGAGATCACTGTGGCTAGTTTGTCTAGGTATATGGTGGCAGATACCTCCTGGGGGTCATCCTCCATCAATGCAAACACATTCAGCATGTCAGCCAAGTTAGCTAGTGCACAAGACTTCATGCCGAGGCACAGAATTCTATTTTGGATTTGTTTCAGCCCATTGAGCAGCATGGCCAACAGTGGCATGGTGGGACCTATGTCTGGGTCAGACTTAAACCTCTTTGGAGGATGGGAAAACTCATCTGAAGACGGCAAGTATTTATGGGCCATCGTCCTGAACTGGGAAAGCAAGGGGTCCTGCTGGTCACCCTTGTGCTTCATCATTTCCCACCAGACATCCAGGAAGAAGGCGACATCCTTGGAAGAAGTATCAATAGCCATGTGTTCCAGAAAGTTCTGTAGTTCTGAGCGGCAGATGGTGGTAGGCAGGGACATTAGGAGCTGAATGAAGAGTCCAGAAGCTTCCAGAGACTTAAGTAGCTCAAAAAGGACTGTGTGGTTGATGGTAGGAATCATGTTGCCCACAGAGAAGAACACATCTTCCTGCCACCGAGTGTCAGTGTCAGAAGGACTGACGGGGGAGGGCTGAAGAACCTTCGCCCAGATGATGATCAGGGCTTTCTTCTTCCAGGCAAATGGCTGGGAATGTGCTGTGGCTGAGGAGATCTCCTTCAAGGCCTCCACAATGGGCTGCCCTACATGTTCCCAGTCAGACTTTGTCAGCTGTACCAGGTCTTTGGGGTGGAACAGCCGCTCGGCCATCAAGAAGCCCCCATGCAGAATAGTCATTTCCTCACAAATATTCAGAGGTCCTGCACAGAGAAGCCAAGAGCTAATGAAGTTTTCAGAAGTTTAGCAGAGGCTAAGAGAAACAGCCAGTGTTGTCTATCATTATCAAGGTTAAGGACGACCTTGACTTCAATGGGAGAGGAAGATGTGGTTAGTAAGAGCTCCCGAAGGGAACTTGACTGAGGAAAAAAACCCAGTTTCCAAGATCTCTAGCCTGAAAATTAGGAGGACGATCGTACCACTAAAAACAGGCAGAGAGAACTGGGCGGTGGTGGCGCACGCCTTTAATCCCAGTACTCAGGAGGCAGTGGCAGGAGAATCTCTGTGAGTTCGAGGCCATCCTGATCTACATGATCTAGTTCCAGGACCGGCTCCAAAGCTACAGAGAAACCCTGTCTCAAAAAAACCAAAACAACAACAAAAACAAATAAATTAAAAATACCCCCCAAATAAAAAATTAAAAGCAAGCAGAGAGGGATTCAGAACAGGCTTCTAAATGTCTTTTTAAGTATTTTAGTTATCTGAATTCACTGGAGCTAGAGTTACAGGTGATTGAGAGCCACCTGCTGCAGGTGCTGGGGACTAAATTCCAAGTCCTTTATAAGACCCTTCCATGTTCTTAACCACTGAGCTCTCTCCAGCCCCCAGGACAGATTTAAAGGGGAGAAAAGTTCAGTTCTGGTTATTTGGAGTCTGACAGAACATGTAGTGATGTCCTTCAGCAATGGAGCGAGTTGAGGAGAAAAGGCCTGATGTGAGTATGGGCAGTGCCAACACAGACAAGTTGATGGAAACCAAGGAAGTGACTAAGGTCCCTCAGCAAAGTGACAAGGAAAGCCAGACTGCTGAGGTGACAGTGCCACCAAGTATGCATTAGAAGACTTGACAAAGGACAGTGACATGACTCAGTGCACCAAGCCTGATGACCCGAGTTTGATCCCTAAGCCTAATTCAGCAAGAGAGAACCAATTCCTAGAAGCTGTCTTCTGACCTCCACTGATGGTACCCACAAATACACACACAGAATGTAATAAATACAAAACAAAACCTGAGCTCTGTTGGATGTGATGACAGACGGCAGGTCCAACACTGGACGATGAGCAGTCTTCTGGGTGGTTTTACTATTTTATTTTACTTTTTCTGTTTGAGACAGGGTCTCACTATGAACTTACTGGCTTTGAACTCAGAGATCTGCCTGCCTCTACTTCCTATGCACTGGGATTAAAGGCATACACCATCACACCCAGTCAAGCCTTTGTTTTTGAGCCCAGAGCCTTACATATATACTAGGCAAGCTCTACCACTGAGCTGTTTCCCCTGCTCTGCCTTCCTTCTTTCTAAGTACACTCCTGCTAATGGATTTCACCATTCTGGATCTTACAGGAAAAAGGTTCACCCAGTGGTTTCTTCCAGACAAAAAGGAGAAGCTACCAAAGGTTCTGGCTCTCTGGCAGGAACCAGGAAAGTGGTCATTCATTCACTGAGCTAAGAACTGATACATTTAAAGGAAGGCAATATTGGAATTTAATCAGTGGATTTAAATTCAAGCTCAGTCATTCAAAAACGTGACTTTACACATTACCGAGTCTGTCTGCATATGTGAGACTACAATCTTCATGGTATAACCATGAAAATCACATGACACACCACATACACTAATCACACTTTCGGAAATAATTTGGAACTGTTACCTTCTGGAAACATCTTTCAGGGATGGGAGAATGGAAGGGTTATAAAAGAAATCTCAACAATAATCAGACTACCAAGAGCCTGACTTAAAGGCACAATTGTTGGCAGGACCAGTCTCCCCACTCTTCTGTCTCCACCAGTGCAGAAACAAAAGGGCACAGGTCTTTATCAAAGTGTGTAATTTGGCCTAGAAACCACAGCAAGAGTGTAACAATTAACAGGTCATGGTCATTGCTCCTGATAACCCCCACCCATTCCCAGGCCTCAGAGGTGCCCAACCCTTCCCTCAGTCCCTCATGCTCCCAGGAACATCTCTCCCCCATTCTCGTTAGCCACGGGGTCAACAGCAAAAACACTGACTCCAGTGGCTAGTTGTGGTGGCCCCTGCTTCTAATCCCAGCTCTAGGGAGGCAGATTTCTGTGAGGTCAGCCAAGGTACATCGTGACCCTGTCTCAAACCTTCCCTACGGGGGGGATACTGACTCCAGGCAATAACAAATCTCTTGGCCACTAACCATTTACACACACACACACACACACACACACACACACACACACAAATAAAATAACACCTTCACACCAACAAACATAATAAAGTTAAGTAAATAAATAAAAAAAAGTTTTAAAAAAATAAAATAAAATAAAGGAAAAGAAAAAAAAGTCAAGGATCAGCCTGCCTGTTAACTCAGGCCCGAAGGCAGGGCACCTTGGCTTCCACAGTAGCAGTCAGGCTCCAGGCTAGGTTCCTGTGGCAGGGTTCTTTCTGGTTCAGGTTGTTCTGCCTTCCCCCAACACCATTCCCTTATGATTGTAAATTCAATTTTATTGTATTTATCAGCTTAGCTGAACAGATGTCTGCCGCCAAACATGTACCTTTCCGACACTTGTGTACACGCGGCCCGACAAAGTCGCAGGCTTGGTTCATGGCTAGGGGAAACTGAAAGGCTTTATCAGTAGCTGGTGCTAGGAAGTGACTGCTTACTCTGGTAGGCACTGGGCTGGGCTTGGTGGCATACTTTTTTTTTTCGAGATAGGATCTTGTTATGTAGCCAGGAATGGCTAAAACTATATAGACCAGGCTGGCCTAGAATTCTTGAGATCTTCCTGCGTCTGCCTCCAGAGTACTGGTTAAGACATAGGCCACCGCACCCAGCTTTACACCTATAAAATCATTTCATCATCAAAGTAACGTCTTGAGGATTATCCTGTTTTAGAGCGGGAACCTCGAGGCCCAGACACAATTTATGATGGGTGTCTAAACCAGCGGAGTCAAGCCATGGCACAACTCTTCACAGCTGCGGGGCACGAAACTACCATTCCAAACTAAAGAGCTGGCTAGGGACGAAGACATTTCTCCACAGCGTATTATTTGCAAATCTTGGAGTACCTCCCAGGACGGCCTCCCCATCTTACCCTCTAAAGAGTACACCTAGCAGGGTGGGGAGGCTTGGCAGATGGCCACAGATTTCTATCAACACCGCTCTCCTTCCAGTCCTCGCCTGGGAGGAGACTCCAAACCTCAGATTCAAAAGTGCCACCTTAGCTGCTGCAACCCCGCGCGCAAGCGAGGGCTGGGGGTCACAGGTGTGCACAAGGCACCATAAGGCGCCCAGTTATGCACGTGATCTTAAAATGAAACTCCACGCCTCTGGGAGGAAGACAGGTATCAGCATCTCTGTTGTGTGGACCAGGAGACCTGATAAGAAACTTGTTCACTGACTCGGCAGTCACCCAATAAGGAAGAACGGTCCGGACGTCCGTCCCTCCCAGCCCGGCATTTCCGAAACACGTGCAGCAGTAGCCCTGTGCACTTTCAGGGGCGCCAAGGCTACATTCGCCCGCTGTTTTCTAGTGGGAAGAGACCACGAGGGACGGAGGGCCAACACCAGGCGGGGCCGCGGGCTGGAGGCCGTCCTCGCGGCAGTGGGACTCCAAAGACTCCTCAGACCCCCAGTCTCCAAAGCGGGCTCTGAATAGCGCCACTGGAGGAGCGCAGGCCTCGGCCCACCCTGGATGTGCTTTGCGGGGCGCGGCCCGAGGGCCGGAGTAGGGAAACGCGAACCCACCTAGGTCCATGGCGGCGAAGCTGGCGGCGGGACTAGACTGCCCCTCCCACTCCGAGACCGCGAACGCAGCGCCACGGCATAAAGGGCGGAGCTACAGGCGCGTCACAGGCACCGCCCACAGCGCGTCTGGGCTTCCGAGAGGCACTCCGCTGACCGGCTGCCGCCCCGTGCGCACGCGCCCTCCGCGCCCTCCGCACTCCTCCTCAACGAACTCGCGGCGTCGGGGGCCGCCCAAGTCCACAGCGCCCCCTTTCGACCCTAGGCTTCCCAGCCGTCTACCCTCAGGTACCATAAGCAGGCTCCTGGCGGAATCTGTCCTCTTGAAGCCAGGAGGTCCAATTCCTTAGTCCAGACCTCTCACCTTCACCCAGGAACCCCGGGCAGCTCCCGCCCATAATTCATCCCTACGGAATAGCCTTTCCCCGAGCTGCCCGCTAACCGGCAGTGGATCCACGGGGCTCACCCCTCCCTGTCCAGCCTCTGAGACACGTACAAATACTCAAATGCTTTTCATGCTGCACTGTCTTCTATAGGCAACAGCAACGTCAATTTTCAGGGCTCATAGGCGCCTTTGTAACTATGAAGGGCATTCACACTGGAAAAAGCACTGTGGGATAGGACCAATAGAATGGATTCCTGGGCTGCAACTTGTACTTTATCAAACACACACATTATCACTTTGCCCTTTCTTTCCAAGGTCTAATAATCAATCACCCGCTTTGCTTATTTCCAACTCTCTTCTAGTACTAGGTATCACTCAGAACAGAGAGGCTCAGCCTCTGGTGTGCCAATGAGCCAAGTGGAGTTTGAAATGGCCTGCGCGTCCCTCAAGCAGCTGAAGGGTCCTGTCAGCGATCAGGAGAAACTGCTGGTGTACAGCTTCTACAAACAGGCCACCCAGGGCGACTGTAACATCCCTGTCCCTCCAGCCACAGATGTGAGAGCAAAGGCCAAATGGGAGGCGTGGAATGTGAACAAAGGGATGTCCAAGTTGGATGCCATGAGGATCTATATTGCCAAAGTGGAGGAGCTGAAGAAAAACGAGTGTGGCTAAGGACATGTTGGCCAACACAAGGAAGTCACATGGTTTCACTGGTAGGGAATGGGCTTAAGAGTTCTGATGGCTGGAACACACTGAAAGGGTAGCAAGGTTAGCGGAGACATCAATAAATCACCTTAACCGCAGGAGAGTGGAGTCTGTTACAAAAAAAGAAACTGTGAGGGGTCTGAAAAGGGGTTCAAATGTAAAAGCAGCTCTGCTGGGTAAAACTCCTTTAATCTGGTTCTGTGTGGTCTGACTGGCACCAATACCCATCCTACCTATGTGGATCGATGGCATACAGAAGTGGAGATGGGTGGGGTGCGTCATGCCATGAAAATGACCAAGGCTGGAAGTGGAGGCAGGACCTTGGATCTGTAACAATACAGAAGAGAAAGGGGCTCTGTCTTAACACTAAAATCAAACAGAAAAGTGCTCATCTAGAACATAGGCCCAGTGAAGTTAGGATTTTGATGGAACTCAAACTTCAGTGACACAGTGATGAAGTAGCTCATGCATCACAACACAGCAGTTGAGGGACAATGGAGCAAGATGGTTTCAGGATCTTAGGCTCCACAAGACTCATCGGAGGCTTAGCAACCTAAATGTACTTAGGATTGGTGTTCTTAATCTAGGTCTCTGCTTGGGCCCTGCTGGACAGTATGTATATAGGCACATGTGGGTCTTGGTCAGTCATTTCAGAGACATCAGTATGCTACCACGGTGCCTGAAGCTTGCATATGAAGGGTTAAATAGAGTTCTTAAAGGACTCTACAGTAGCATGACATTTTCCTACACTTTTCTTTAAAACTTGTCTTCTGAGATACAGTCACTGCCTGGCAAATCTATTCACATAACAGCAAATTTCTAAAGGTGTTTTTTTGTATGTGTGTGTGGTTTGTTTTGTGTTTTGATTATTCTGATTTTTGGGATAGGGCCTGACTGGTCTGGAATTCACTGTGTAAACCCAGGCTGGCCTCAACTTTCAGAGATCCATCTACTTCTTCATGCGTGTTAGGATAACAAGTATAAACCACCCATCATGGCTCTAAAGTATATTTTATTATTGTGTGTGCATATGTGTAGGTGTGGCTGGAGTGAGTGTGCTAAGAGTGTACGTGGAGGTCAGAACACAGCTTTATTGAGTTGGTTCTCTCCTCTGACCTTTACTTAGGTTCATAAGAGAAAACTCAGATTGCCAGGTTTTTGTGGTAAGTGCCGCCACCTTTACCTACAGAACTATCTTGTGGGTCCTAAAGTGTTGTGGGTTTTTTTTTCTTTATTTTTGTTTTTTTGAGACAGGGTTTCTCTGTGTAACAGCCCTGACTATCCTAGAACTTGCTTTGGAGACCAGGCTGGTCTTGAACTCTGCCTCTGCCTCCCAAGTGCTGGGATTAAAGGTGTGCACCACCAAGACAAGTCAGCACATTTTTAAATAGTCCTTTTTTTTTTTTTATGAATTAGAGGGTCTACATAGTTTCAGACTAGCAGGGACAATATGAGACCTTGCTTCAAAACCAAAAAATCTTTAATGACAAATGTACTCAATAAAACTGTTTTTAATGATATAATGATATGAGCCTAAACAGAAAACATTTCTCCAGGCTGAAGAAATAATCTACTCCATTTTAGAGAACTAAGACCACTTTACAAAGTAGTACAGACCCAAGCATACAGAAATGTGACTCACTGAATACTTTGTTCATTAAACATCTCCTGTTTCCTCTGGTTATTCAAAATGTAAAATCAAATCAAAGTGAGGACATTACCCAGATCTGGTTTTTTGGCTGTTTTTTTGTTTTGTTTTGAGACAGGGTTTCCCTGTGTAGTCCTGGCTGTCCTAGAACTAGCTTTGTAGAACAAGCTAGCCTCAACTCACAGAGGACTGGGATTCAAGGTATGTGCTACTGCCGGGCGGTGGTGGCGCACGCCTTTAATCCCAGCACTTGGGAGGCAGAGGCAGGCGGATCTCTGTGAGTTCGAGACCAGCCTGGTCTACAGAGCTAGTTCCAGGACAGGCTCCAAAGCCACAGAGAAACCCTGTCTCGAAAAACCAAAAAAAAAAAAAAAAAAAAAAAAAAAGGTATGTGCTACTACCACCCAGCTCCCAGATATTTTTTATCCAAAGGGTAATTTTTCTTAATCTTTATGGGTGTTTCCCCTGCATATATGTCTGTGTAACATGGATTTGCGGCGCCTTCAGAGGCATTAAGAGAGTACTGGAACCCCTGGTTCTAGAATTACAGAAAGAACAGACATGTGGGTGCTGGGATCAAACTCGGTCCTCTAGAAGAGTGACCAGTACTCTGAAGCACTAAGCCATCTCTTTGGACCCAGGATAAAATTTCTTAAAAACAAAGAAAGAAAGAAACATCAAAAGCCTGGACTAGTAACATCCATCTATAATCCCAGCACTGGAGGCTGAGGTAGGAAGATCAAAAGTTCAAAGGGTAAAGTGGCTTGTGCCTTTGATCCCAGCAGGAGGCAGAGACAGGTAGGTCTCTGAGTTTGAGGCCATCTAGCTGACATAGCTGCAGGTCAGTCAGGGCTACAAAGTTAAAAGCTGCCTTGAGTTCCATGGTGAAGTGACACTGTGTCTCCCTGCATATCAGGAGAGACTATCTTGGAACTTGAAAGGAAAGGCTTCTTTAAATGCCAAGACTTCCATAGGAAGATCCATCAAGACCTGGAAACATGAGCACTCTAAGCAGTTGGTTCGGCTTTTTTGGATTTGTTTATAGACAGGGTCTTTCTCTATAGTCCTGACTGGCCTTGAACTCCGAGATCCTTGACTCTACCTCCCAAGTGCTGGAACTAAAGGCATGCGCCACCATGCCCAGCTAGTTTGGCTTTCATCTGAACATTTGTTCCAATATTATCTACATGATTCACAGCTAATCAAATTTTCCACTACCCTTAGCCAAGGGTAATGTTCCATAGAGCTATCTCAGGCTGGACATTAAGTTGTTACCAAATTTCATACAATTACATACAGGAGTTCACCACTACTGAGAATGATAAAAAAACATTTCATTTCTAGAACATAAAGCTTTGAAGAGTGAAACTACCCCATGAGCCTCTTGTCTGGGTTGGACACAGTGTTCATTGTAAACAGCCGCACAGGACTCAGACGCCAGACTGGAGTTTAAGCGCTGCTCTCGCATGGCTTCCATTAACCCGAAGCCTTTGGTTTATTTCTCGTGGCAAACCACTCATCACTTTTGTCTGCAGCCATTGCCTATGGAAACAGAGGGACAGACATCACTCCAAGTCTGCATTCTCCACCGTGATAATAGCACTAAAGCAAGTTCATCTGTGTAGAGAGTGTTGTTCACTGTAACAGGAGAGCTAGTGTGTACCAAGCAGGTGCTTGGTGATTCCAGTTCAAGCCCCAGTATCACCACCAAAAAGTGTCACAGCCAGGCATGGTGGAATACACCTTTAACCCCAGCACTTGGGAAACAGAGGCAGAGGAATCTCTGAGTTCAAAGTCAGCCTGGTCTACAAAGCGAGTTTCAGGATGGCCAGGGCTATACAGAGAAACCCAGTCTTTAAAAAACAAATAAACAAACAAACAAACAAAAAAACAAAAAACAAAACAAAGTCGGGTGGTGGCTCACGTCTTTAATCCCAGTGCTCGGGAGGCAGAAGTAGGTGAACCTCTGTGAGTTCGAGGCCAGCCTGGTCTACAAAAGCTAGTTCCAGGACAGGCTCCAAAGCTACAAAGAAACCCTGTCTTGAAAAAACAAAATGTTTGCCTCTATAAGTCATTTAGATGTTTGGTAAGAAAACTTTTATTCAATCAAAAAGCAAATATGAGCCGGGTAGTGGTGGTCCACACATTTAATCCTAACACTCAGAAGGCAGAGACAGGGGAATGTCTGTAAGTTTGAGACCAGCCTAGTCTACAAAGTGAGCTCCAGGACAGCCAGAGCTGTTACACAAAGAACCCTGTCTTTTGGGGGCTGGAGAGATGGCTCAGCAGGTAAGCATATGTATTGTTCTTGCAGAGGGCTGGAGTTCATGTCCCAGCATCCATGTAAAGATGCTCACAGCCACCAGTAACTCTAACTCCAGGGGAACTAACACTGTATCCTGCACCACAGAGGCACCTGCATGTGTGCCATATGCTCATACACACACACACAAGGAAATGGTAATAAAAATACTGAGTCCAGGTATGACAGGAGTGACAATCTAGATTTTAGGAACTATACTGAACAGCTATGGAATTACAGAGAAAGTTACTTTTGGGGGACTGGAGAGATGGCTCAGCAGTTAAGAGCACTGGCTGCTCTTCCAGAGGCCCTGGGTCAATTCTCAGCACCCACATGGCAGCTCACAACAGTCTATAACTCCAGTTTCAGGGAATCTGACACTTTCATACCAATGCACATAAAATAAATTTAAATAAATTATTTTTTAAAAGTTACTTTTCAAAAAAAAGTATATGTGCTTTGAGGTATTTACTGTAAAAGACCCATAAAGTCCTATCAGATTAAAGGGTAGGAAACAATAAATAGTTGGAAAAATAGTGTGTCAAAAATACTCATCTACACCAGGAGGAAATGACAAGATAATGTTTATATCAGGAAACATAACAGAAAAATTAAATAAATAAATAAATGTGATTTAGCAATAGTGAAGCTGAAGGTGACTAACCTTGGCAGTGGACTTAAAAAATGGGCTAAGATATGGCTATATTTCTTTTTTGTTGTTTTGTTTTTTCCTTTTTTTTTTTTATTAAAAATTTCTGTCTCCTCCCCGCCTCCCTTTTCCCTCCCCCTCCCCTCACTCCCCTCCCCCTCCCTCTCCAGTCCAAAGAGCATGGCTATATTTCTTTACATGAAATCTTAGATCTAGCCAGCCTGGTGGTGGACACCTGCAATGCCAGCACTCAGGGGAGGAGTAGGAAAATTGCCAGTTACTTCATAAATCCTTGCCTAAATAAGTAATAATCAAGTTTTTACTATTTGAATGAAAATATAAAGAACTTAAACCTTAAAGCAATATTAAAAAACAACTCCCTGCCAGGGGGTGGTGGCACACATCTTTAATCCCAGTACTCAGGAAGCAGAGGCAGGTGGATCTCTGGGAATTCAAGGTCAGCCTGGTCTATATAGTGAGTTCCAAGACAGTTGGAGCTGTTTACACAAAGAAACCCTGTCTTGAAAAATCAAAAACAAACAAATAACCCAACAACCTCCTGAGAGCTGGAAGAGATGTTTCTGTTTTAGCAGTCATAAAGGATGGGGGAAAGAACAATTAACTCTGGCTAGGAGGATCCAAGAGAACCTCTCCATTCTAAAAGACCAGCTCAAAAAGAGAAAAACACTTTGGGTGGAGACGAGTATTTTTGTTACTATAAGCAGTGCAGTGAGATGGGAATAGGGCTGAGCTAAGGGCTTTCAAGAGATAAAGACAGGTCAGAGAGTAGATAAGGGCCAGTCAAGTGAAGAATGTATCTGGGAGGCAGCAGAGAATTGGAAGATTAGTTTAAAATTCACTGGATTTCAAAAGCAGTGTCAAAAGACGAGAGATATCTCAGAAATAGAACTCAGTTTTTGGTGAATAATGGCAAACAGAATTTAAGAGAAAACCAAAATAAGTGAGAAGAAACCGCATCAAAGTGTATAGAAACTGAAAACTATCCTAGGGCTGGCAAGCTGGCTCATGAGGTAAAGATACTTTTTGAGTTCGATCCCCAGGACTCACATAGTCGAGGGAGAGAACACAAGTGCTCTCTGACCTCCATCACATGCCATGGCCTGCATGTGTAGCGAATAAATAAAATGTAAAAAAATCTTCAAAGACTAAAACTACTGTAGAGTAAAAAGTAGATTCAAAGCAAAACAGAAACAGCTCTGAGAAGTCTTAGCTTGAACAGCTGGGGTATTAGGAGATATCATTCTTTGTTTGTTTTTGAGGAAGGATCTCTCTCTCTATAGCCCTAGCTGTCCTGGAACTTGCTATGTAGACCAAGCTGGCTTTGAATTCACAGTGATTCTCCTATCTCTGCCTCCCAAGTGTTGGAATCTCTTTTGCCCACAGAAAGGACCAGGGTGCATAGAAAGGAAAGAATTGATTATAAAATCCTCAAAGAGCTCCATCCAAGTCCCTGTCTCCCATTTACTGAATACCTGACAGCCATGAGTGACTAATTATAGGCTGTGACTCACAGAATCTAGAGTTAGAGAGTATACACACAGCACTTACGGACATGTCAAAGCACACCAGGTGTGGTGGTGTACTCTTTCAGTCCCAGCACTGAAGAGGCAGGTGGTTCTCTCTGAGTTCCAGGCTAGCCTGGTCTACATAGTATAACAGGGCTGGAGACCTTAGCACAACTGATTCCATGGCAGAAGGCTGTAAAACTCAGCAAACAGCACCGCCAGCCAACACTAAAACAAAGGCCTAATCCATCAAAGTCCACAGTTCTGAGAAAGTCTCTAAATGTACTATCCTTGCTTTTTTGGCTTCTGCAGTTCTGCTTCTGGATAACTGTTCTTGTTAACTGACAATGAAGTATGTCAACCCAGGACATGTTTTTTGTGCTTAAAAGCTCATTCTGAGAAAGGCTCGGGGCTATACTGGGATTCCGAACACTCAATGTAGTTGCCAGCCAGTTAAAAGACTTTCTATTGGCTTAAACTAACTATGTTTGAGCAGTCTTCTCTGGTGAATACCCCACAACAATAGTGAGTGCCAGGACAGCCAGGGCTACATACTGAGGCCCTGTCTTGAAAAAACCAAAACCAAAGAATAAAAGAACATGCCAAAGCTAGGCATAGTAGCTCAAACCTGCAATCCCACTACTTGGGAAGTTAAGGCATGGTGAATGCTTAGAATTTGAGAACAACCTATTAACCACACTGAGTTCTAAGACCCTGTCTAAAGAAATAAGCCAACAGGGATAGGGAGATAACTCAATGATAAGAGCACTTGCTCTGCAAACATGAAGACCTGAATTCAGATACCCTAGTAAAAAGCATGACTGCACTTTGCTGTTCCCACAGTGCTGTGAGGCGGAGATAGGCTGATATAAGAACTTGCTGGCTGGTAGGCTGGCCAGCTAGCTATCAGAAATCACAAACTTCTAGTTCTCAAGGAAACGTGGTGGAGAGTGATAGAGGAAGACACATAGTGCCCTGCTTCGGCTGCGTTGGCTTCTCACATGCACACACACGCACACACAAGCAGAATCTGAATCTGACGTGGAGAGAGAGAGAGAGAGAGATCTTGAAATTCAAGGTCATCCTCAGCTACATATCAAGTTCAAGGCCAGTCTCTTTGACATAGAGAGTTCCAGGACAGCCAGGTTTGCAGAGAAATATTGCCTCAAAAGACAATACATAACAAAAGAAACAAAAATTTGAGAGGTTGGGCGTGGGGAGATTGCTCAGTAGTTAAAGTGCACTCTCCATGTAAGCTTGATGGACAAGAAAGAGTTCAAATCCTCAGGCCCTGTGAAATAGCTGGTGCAATCAGGTATCTGTAACCCCAGTTACGGCAGAATGGAGACAGAGGGAGAATGTCTGGGAGCTCAAAGTCAACTGCTGAAGGAGCTCTGACAAGATCCTATCTCAAAGAAGACAGAAGATTGAATGCTGTCCTCTGACGTGCACATATGCACTGTGGCATTGCAACACGTACTCACACTCCACTCACACAAGTGCACACACACATCTAAACACACGCCAGACATACACACACAAAGATAAAACTCTACATAGTGCGTGTGTGTGTATATACATATATATGTACATACACAGTCTTGTTTTTCTTAAAGTGTATGGTACATAAGGAAATTGCTTAATTCCTACTTCCTTTAAATGACTTTAAACACAAAATACTCTTGAGTATTTTAGGGTAAATGTTATGATGCCTGAGATTTTCCTGAGCATCCCCAAGCAAAAAGAAGAAAAAGGAAGAGAGAGTCGGAGTGACGGGAAGGAACGCTGAAAGTGTATGGCACGGAAACATGGGAGGCACAGCTGTGCTCTTGTTTGGTGTGTATTTGAAATTTTATCCATGAAATATCACATAACATAAACCAAAACTATTATGTAAAAATAGACAAGACTTGAATATTTAATTTATAAAAGTATAAACTAAGAAGTTTATCTATAGGTGCTATTCATCATTAGTCATTAGGGAAATACAAATTCAAACCACAACAAGAAACTATTCTCCATTTCTTAGAACAGCTACCAGAATCAAAGAAGCAATAACAAAAAAAAATGCTGGGGAGAAAGTAAACAAGTACACCTGCACAGACCCAGCAACTCCCCATGTTCCTTGGAGAGGGTTCCAATACTCCAGAGGCCTGAATAGGCCCCGTCTAGTAACTGACACCTTCCAGGCTTGATTTTAGGGACCTGGGACTGAGCTGGCTGTAGGGCTGCTAGGCAAGTGCTCGTGCACTGAGCTTCCCGCAGCTCTGCTGCTCATCTTAACTAAGGACTCACCAAGTGCTGTACCTTCTGCTCATTCTGAAGCACAACAGTAGTAACCCAGGACATGGTTTTCCTTCTTTCCAATGTCTTAGATTTGTTCTCATGTTTGATCTTAGCAACTTAGCATTTATTTTACATGAAAATAAAAAAAGCTAGCTAGGAGGTGGTGATGCACACCTTTAATCCCAGCACTCAGGAGGCAGAGGCAGGAGGATCTCTCTGAGTTTGAGGTCAGCCTGATCTACAAAGCCAGTTCCAGGACAGAGGACAGCCAGGACTACAGAGAGAAACCTTGTGGGGGTGGGGGGGAATAGAAAAATCTTTCTAGGGTTATGTGACTATACTTTAATCCCCTTAACCAATTTCTTTGGTTTATTAAGCCAAGAACTTCACCTTCTCATATAAAAGATAATCATTTGTGACTCCCCTTTTTTTACATTACGTTTCTTTATTTATTGAGTGTATGTATGTGTGGGCACACACATGCCACAGTACAGGAGTAGATTAGAGGGCAATTTGCAGGAGTCCAGTCTCTCCTTTCATCATGTGGGTCCCAGGGACTGAACTCAGGTTTGTCAGGCTTGGCAGCAAGTACCTTTACCCACTGAGCCATCCTGCCAGTCCGCAGCTACTCTTTGTCATAGTTAAACTGCTATTTTTGCCATTTGGAGGCATTATTAAGCAAATAAAGGTTTTGAACCCAAGCATTGAGATCCTGAGAGTTAATCTAATAACAATTAGCTACTAGGTGACTCCAGGACTGTATATTCAGTTGTGCACACACTATGGATACACTGTCCAAAGAGATGATTCCTGTCCCAAGGGGTCAGGCAAGAGAACAAGTGATTTGATTATGCCACTCAAAGCAGGGTACAATCTAAAATGGATGAGTTACTTCTGAAGTTCGCATTTAATATTTTCAGACATGGTTGACTATACAACTATATAACCAACTACGAAGAGAGAGATTGGCTAAGAGATTCACTACAATATAAGTCTTCTTGTCAACTGTCCGGCACTTTCCTGTCCAGTAAAAGCAATTCTCCTATGACCTTAGAGACATGAAACATGCAGCTACAAGCATATTTAAACAAGAATGCTCACAGCACCCTTCCTTAAGTAGATTAAAAACAACCTAAATGTTTGCTACCATGGGAATGGATAAACCAGGTGTTATCTAATAAAAGCAATACAAAAGATGATACATGCAATTACACGGTGGAGTCTCAAAATGTTATCTTGAGAGAAAGAAACCAAGCACAGAGAAATACCTACTAAATGGATTCATTTGTTTAAAATCCAAAAATAAGACTGATCTACTGTGCTGGAAATCAGAACAGCAGCTGGCTCTGGAGAAACATCGGGGAGATATGAAGAAGGCAAGGTCTCAGTTCCATAGAAGAGCTCAGAGGACAGGGAGCCGCCAGTGCATCAAAGAGCAAAGAAGGAAAGAGCGGCATATTTGTCAATCAAAAGCTTACTCAACATTCTATTTTCTTTCATGATAAAGCTTCAAAAGGTATCTTCTACATATTTTTGTTTTAATTCACAATGACTGTTCTTATGTCTATGGTTAATTATCTTCCATAAAGCACATCATAGCTCCAAGAAATGAGTATTTTAATTTTATTTCACCATTTTAAGATAAATTTCAAAATGAACTTTTAGAAATTCAGAGAATTTTAATAAACCATTTAAAGGCTAGTTATATAGATTAAAAATGATAGAACTGGGATAGATTGATTCCTTCTGTCACTCGATTAGGTATTCAGAAGTGAGTGAGGCCTAGTGGTCGGGCCTACAGTCCTATCTACATCGAAGGTTAAAGCAGGAAGGTCCCTTGAGCCCAGGAACTTGAGGACAACGAAGTCCCTGTCTCAGAAGTCCAAAGTATTCAGAGAATGTCTGTTTCACACTAGGTCTATGTTAGAAGTTGGAGTACAACAATGAGCTACTGCTTCCTGATGAAAAATCAGGTTTGATGGGAACAGAAGCTGCTTGCTGCATTTGGCAAGATGAGATCACCAACAATGTCAACATGAACACTACTTGCTGCCAATGTCTAGCACAGAACAGATGAAGTACACATTTCAGACAAGAAGTAGAAACTATGTGTACATAGATCTCTGAAACAGAAATCTAATTAAAGAAACCCGGTGATACAGTCCTAAAACTTAGGAAGCTGAGGCAGGAGGATCAGTAGTTTGTAGTCAGTTTGGAGACACAGACTCATATCTCAAAAACAGAAAAAACAAGTATCTGGTGATGGAATATGGAATTCAAAGGGTTTGATTTGGGTGTTTTGTTTTTTATTTACTTTATTGTGCATGTGTGTGCCTGAGTGTATGCATGTTCATCATGTGCATGCAGGAGCACGTGGAGGTCAGAAGAGGGCATCAGATCCCTTGAAGGGATCAGAAAAGGTTGCAAACCACCATGCGGGTGCTGGGAACTGAACCTGTGTCCTCTCTAAGAGCAGTAAGGTCTCTTAACCACTAACCCATGTCTCCAGCAATTGTTTTTTGTCTTTATGAGACAAGGTCTCACTATGTAGCGCTGGTTGGCTTGGAACTTACTATGCAGACCAGCTAGCCTTGCATTCACAGAGATCTTCTATCTCTGCCTCCCAAGAAGAGCTTTTAAGAGATGAGAACTACTGGATTTCTTTTTCTTTTCTTTTCTTTTTTATTTATTTATTTTGAGAAAGGGTTTCTCTGTAGCTTTGGAGCCTGTCCTGGAACTAGCTCTTGTAGACCAGACTGGCCTCGAACTCACATAGATCCGCCTGCCTCTGCCTCTCGAGTGCTGGGAATAAAGGTGTGTGCCATCACCACCCGGTGAAAGAGCTACTGGATTTCTTGATGTGATAACAAGAACAAATGGGAAGGAAAAAGGAAAAGAATGATGTCAAATGGAAACCAAATAACCAAGGAAACAGAAGGGGATGGAACCCAGGTACTTTCATCCACTGAGCTGAACAGTGATGTTCACAGCAGTTGTGGATTCCTTTCTAGTCCACCTGGGGCAGAGGGAAGATGGAAAGTCCTAAGGAGTAATGTAGGTGATACTAAAGATGTTGGTCTCTGATTAAAAGTTATTGCAACAGGGAAAGGACATGCTTAACAGCACCTGGACCCTGTACCTCCTTTATACTATTCTGCTGTGGCCTATAGTGACATCAATATAAAAATAAGATTCACACCGGGTGGTGGTGGTGCACACCTTTAATCCCAGAACTCGGGAGGCAGGAGCAGGAGGATCTCTATGAGTTGGAGGTCAGCCTGGTCTACAAAACAAGTTCCAGGACAGACTCCAAAGCTACACAGAAAAACTCTGTCTCAAAAACAAAAAAAGGAAAAAAGAAAGAAAAGAAATAATACTCACATCATCCAATAACTTGTTTCCTTTGGGATCCCTCTTAGAAAGTTCTCGAAAAGCTTCGTCCCCAACAAAGCAAATTTCATGTCCATCCTATACCAAAAAAGAGAACAGTAATGTGAAAAAAAAAAATCTTTGAAGAAAGCCCCAGGACAGCTGTCCCCTCCCTAGGCAGCACTTACAGGGTCAGCCAGGATGACTACTTGTACTGTCGCCTTCCCTGGGGTATCCAGACTCACCAGTGGAGTCAGGATCGACTGGTTCTCCCTTTTCATCAAGGCTTCTATGTCTGATAACTTAAAGAACACAAAAAGACAAGTGAGCAAGAGTCACATACCACTTCTATGGCATGGTCCTCATTTGATCAAGGCACCACTTTTATTTTATTATCTCAGTGGTTCTTAAAAGAATGGGAAAGCTGATAACAAAGCCACAATCAGAATGAACTCAGAAAGGAAGTCCAAGATTCTTAGCTGGGTTGTAACCAGACAGTGACAGAGTTTACACAATCAGGTCAGGGGCTGAAGAAAGGGCTCAACAACCAAGAACAAGTACTACTCTTATAGAGGACCCAAGTTTAGTTCCCAGCAACCACGTCAGAGGGTTCACACAAGCTGGTAACTCCAGCTCCAGGGGGAATCCAATGTGGGTACCTGCACTCATGTGTGCACAAACACACATACACACACACACACATTTTAAAAGGAAAGAAAAGGAGCCAGAGAGATGGCTACACACTCACTTCAAGGTCTCA
The DNA here is from genome assembly GCF_018167655.1 of Microtus oregoni. Classification (NCBI taxonomy): domain Eukaryota; kingdom Metazoa; phylum Chordata; class Mammalia; order Rodentia; family Cricetidae; genus Microtus; species Microtus oregoni. The sequence goes on along the minus strand of NW_024543074.1, from coordinate 22,626,739 downwards.
CAACTCCCTGTAAGTCCAAGTTCAGGGAATCTGACAGTTGCCACAGACACCTGCACCAGCATGCATATAGACATATATGCGTACACATATTAAAAATAATGAATTTTTAAAAACAAGCAATTATCAAATAGTACCTCGTTCTGAGGACAAGAAAAGGCAATTCTTCCAAAGGCTGCTGCATGATCAACTGCACCCTTGATACCCTGTAGCTCCAGCTTACACTGCAGAGAAAAAAGAAAGTGGGCTGATGCTTTCTGACATATTACACACGTCTACCATGCTTCGTAAGGTGCTTGCCATGCAAGCGTGAGGACCTCAGTACAGACGCCAGCATAAAGCTGGATATGGTAGCTGGGTACATGACCCTACCATTCCTAAAGTGTGTCAGGAGGCAGAGACAGGAAAACCCCCAAGTTTACAGGTTAGCTACCATAAATAAAAACGGAGGCAGTATCAAGTAGTAAATGTTATTAGTGGGATTTATTTTCTTCTGTTCATCTGGGTAAACACTGATTCACTATGAAGAAACTTTCATGTTAACCCGATTTATGAACCAAACTCAGGGTAGCAAACAAGCTGTTCCTCTGCAAGGTCACTCACCTGGTTATCAGCATAGCCCAGCAGAGCCCTCTGCTTCTCCTTGTCCTGCTCATAAATTTTTATTCCCAGGAGATTAGACCAGTAGTTCAAGGACTTCTGGAAATCAGTCACTGCTAGAGTGACTTTTAATACAGGATCTGTAAAGTAAGGAAATGGATGAATGAGGTCACTTCAGTGGGATGGGATAAGGAGGCGCAAATGGGTAAAGTGTATGTAGAATTCAGCTTAGGCTGGAGGGGGTGTGTGCCTAGCAAGACTTTTCACTGGATTTCCAGCAACTCTCTTCTTAGCTAAAGAATTTAGTTTATAAGGAAAGAATTTTAAATCAATATGAAAAGAAACAACATGATCCAAATAAATGGCAATAAGATAATCATTTGGTGGAAAAAAGCTACATGCTTCAATAAATAATAAATAATCTTTAATGGGTTAAAGAATTAAATTTAAAGAATAAACTAAGGAAATACTTACAAATAATTTGTTTCTCATTATTTAATTTTTGTTGTCTTGACAAACTAGCAATGTTAACTGTTTTATTGCAGGGAAGGGAATTGAAACAAAAAGTACTGACAGAATGTAAATTAGAAAATTGTGGGAAAGGATTTGACAGAATGTACCAAAAGTTTTAAAAATGTACTGAAAAAGCAAGTCCACTCTCAGCAACTCAGAAAGCAACTGTGGCTGTGTGAAGGGCTTTTTATCACAAAGGCATTCAACAGTGTTGCTCAGAACAATGAAACACTAGGAACAACAAAACACCAACAACAGAGGCTGCTTATTTTCTGTAAAGAAATGCTGCCATGGAATTCCTAAAACAGCTTATGCAGGGTACATTTATATATATATGCATGCATTATTTTGAATAAAAGATCTGAAACATAGACTCTAGAATGTTCACAGTAGTTATCTTTGGACATATGGGCACTACTTTTTTCCCCTTTCCTCCTTATTGTCCTCCACCCTGTTTACTTATCTTCTATTCTAGGGTTAAAAAAAATCCCCCTCCCCCTATACACTATAACTTAAAAAACAAAAAGAAAAACAAAAAAATCTACCAAGCAGTGAGCATATCATAGAAACATGTCATCCTGTGTGCTGATTTTCTGATCCCAACCCCAGCGCTGGTGCCAGAGTCTGAATCCAGGCCCTTGAACATTCGACAAGGACTCTCTCCACCTGTGTAGTAAGTAGTTTTCCTTTTCTTTCTTCTTCTTCCCTTCCTTTTTAATTTATTGTAATACAGGAACTTTACCTAGGGCTTCACACATGCTAAGCAAGCATTGCATCACTGAAACTTTTTTGTCCACTTTAGATTTTGAGACTGGCTCTCAACAAGTTGCCCAGATTGGCTTTGCTCTGTAGCCCAAGTAGGCCTTAAGGCCTTACCTTAGCCTATAGCCCTCCTGCTAGCTGTGATTATAGGTCTGTGCCCCTGGGTGTGGCCAAGGGAACTTCCTAAAGAACAGTTTACAACTACATCTGACTCATCTAACTATGACAAACTCAGTGTATTTCCTGTGGCTTTCATCACCTCCACCCGAGAACTAGCGATGCCAAGACTAACCATAGTGCTTTTCACAGGGCCTCCTCCCGGCAGACTCAAGTTTATTTTTCTCCACTGATTGCAAAATCACCAAATCCAAGATAATCAAGAACCTGAGTTCAGTGATAAAATGCTTGCCTAGCATGCCTGAGACCTTCAGTTTACTCCCTAGAATTGAGCAAATAGCACAAACTCTCCCCAGAGCCAGAAGACCTTCAGGACAGGCACAGGTACGGTCCAAATGGATCAGCAGGGAATTAATGCCTTAGAGGACTTAGCAAGGTAAAGGACAAAAGCATCTTCGGAACGTGGAACTCACCATTACTTAAGTCCAGGCTGAGTACCTATTTGAAAAGCTTGGGACCTGAAGTATTTCAGAATTTGGAAACCTTGCATGGATTTTCCTGGTTGAGCATCCCTAATCTGAAAATCCAAACACTAGAATGTCAAGCTTACAGAGCATAGTTGCACAAGGCTGAGACACCAGCACTTGGGAGGCTGAGGCAGTAGGATCTCTGAGCTCTAGGTTAGCCAGAACTACGGGTTAAGACATAGTTTTTGTTGTTGTTTTTGAGACATGGTTTCTCTATGTGGCCCTGGCTGTCCCAGAACCAAGAGATCTGCCTTCTTCTGCCTCCAAATGCTAGGACTAAAGGTGTGCATCACTATATCCAATTCTAAGACAGTCTTAACAAACAAACAAAAATTTTAAATCTGCTATTTTGGAATTTTGGAATAGGTACACTCAACCTGTATTAAGCAGACAGAGTATATTAAATCTGATCAGAGAGTCACCTGGTAGACTCCAGACAAGGTTTGTTCGAAGGTTCCTTCCCAAAATGAATATGGAAGCATGGAGCCTCACCTGCTCCCAGCATCTCATACTGGTTTGGGAACTAGCTCTAACAGCATGAGAGGACAACACAGAGAGAAAACCTGGGGTCTCGCTATGGCTGATCTGCTGAGTCTACTAACCCTCAGTCTACCTGCTCTGTGAATTTAAAACACATTCTTATTGTTCAAACTAGTGCGAGTTGGGTTTGTTGTTTGGGTTATTTGCTCTTGGAAAAACAAAACAAATCAAACAGAAAACAAAAAAACAAAAAACCAACTCTAAAAAGATGCATTATCTGCAGAACAAAACCAGTCTAGATTCTCTGTAGCTCTGTACTAATGTATTCCTAATGCATATGTAAGGGTATACCTTACCCAGAATACAGGTAAAGAACTCTGGCTTGGGAAAGACACATCCTATCAATACAGAAAAACTACAAAGAGAAAGAACTGTGCCCCTGCTCCCTTCCGTCTTTATCAAATGTGCCTTTAGCCAGGCTTCTGCCTGGCCTAGTATAATTACCTGACTGGGAGAGACTTCGATCTTGCAGATAGAACTTATATCCTCCTGGGGCCTCAGTTTCAAAAACTCCTTCTGCAACTTTACTGAGTGGCCACTCGAGCTTCCTGGCATTGCTGACAGCCTGGCTGGAAGCAAGTGTGATTCCCTGTGACAGATAGCATCCACATATATCATTACAACAGAGCTCTTATAGGACGAGATAAGGAACCAAAACCCCAGTGCCTTTGGTAAACCACCCAAGATTTAATTGGCATTTTCTTACAGTGATTTTAAAGAGGGTTTTTAGATGTTTTCTCCAAATTCCCCAGATTCAGACTTTACAAATCACAGCAAAACAATTTAAATGTTGGTGTTATGTGATCCATTTAATACCAACGACAATCTCCTCAGTTTTTAAGACCTAAGCAGAAAAATCTTGATCTTCCTTGGGCTGGCCAGCTAACCATTTGAGACAATTTGGATTTACTTATTTGTTATTCACTTACTAGGCTGACCTTCAAATGGAGCTTTGCTAATTCTGGTAAGTGTACTACCTATATCAACAGCCCAGTTTTGGATTTTAAACACAAATACTTTTACTTTGAAGGCATTCTTTAATCAAAGTTCCCAATAGCCTATAATTCTGCCTTCTGGGAAGGCCATCCTTGTTCACCCTGGCCTAACTGCCTCTGTTCTGTCGATCCGTCTTCTACTCTGCAGCCAGAGTACACGGATCAAAAGGAGCCTATAGCTTACTCTCAAGCAGCTCACAGGCTTTGTCTTCCCTTGACGGCTCTGAGAAAACACAGCATTATGTACTTTTCCCCTTTGAGGCAGGGTCTTAACCATGTACCCCTGGCTGGGCTCAAGAACTCAATACCCTCCTGCTTCAGTCTTCTGAATGCTGGGATCGCAGTCATGTGCTGCCATACCCAGTTATCATGTCATTTCTATCCCAGCTCCTGCCACCTTCCCTCATCCTCTGTGACAGCGTTTTCTTGCATTTTCTCAAAGCAGGTGTTGTCTGAGGCCTCTCTACCTAGAATTCTCCTCTCTCCTCATGCCTCACTCCCTTCCCTCCTCTGAACTCTTTTTTGTTGTTGTTGTTTGTTTTTTGTTCTTTTTTTTTAAAGACGGGGTTCTCTGGCTGTCCTGGAACTTACTTCATAGACCAGGCTGGCCTCGAACTCACTGAGATCCGCCTGCCTCTGCCTCCCGAGTGCTGGGATTAAAGGTGTGCTACTCCCACCTGGCCTCCTCTGAACTCTTGCTCCATTGTCACCTCCTCACTAACAACCTTCTCAACTTCAAATTTAAAGAGTCATCTAGAGCGGGAGGGATGGCTCAGCAGTTAAGAGTACTGACAGGTCTTGCAGAGGACCTGGGTTCAGTTCCCAGCACCCAGATGGCAGCTCACAACCATCCCTAACTGCAGTTCAAGTGGATCCAATACCCTCTTCTGACCTCTTCAGATACTGCATGCAAATGGTATACACACATACATGAAGACAAACACTCCTCTATTTCCTTAAGGTTTATTTTTATTAGTTTTAATTATGTTTAGATGTGTATGTGTGTGCATGTAAGTACAGGTACCAGTGGAGGCTGCAGGCTTCAGATCCCTCCAGGAGCTAGAGTTACAGGCGGTTGTAAACTGCCTGCTGCTCACTTCTTTTAAAGCCAGCTTTGTTTCTAACCTGGACTATTATAGCTGTCTCTGCCTCATCTAGATATGCAGTGATATTTACCATGAAGTCATTGCCAAGCTTGTAGTCTCCAATGCCATAATTGTACGTCAGTTCTGCAACAAAATGATCATCCTCAGGCCCAAAGCCCACCATTGTTTTACTCCACTTCCCATCATAAGGCCTGAAAAAAAAAGAAAGAAAGAAAGAAAGTAAATGAACTCAGGGGCCACAGGAAAAATCTGCTTCCTACTTCTGGATACAGAAAGGTAGCCAGTCCCTTTGGGTCCCATAAATTCTAAACAAGGATGAGATGACCTTTGAAGGTGCTGACAGCAGTTATGGACAGTACTCAAGCACCACAACCGCACACCCCACAACCGCACACCCCACACACCGTCCATTTGGCATGTATTTAAGGGAAAGATTTAGTTACCTTTAAAAAAATGTAGGGAAAGGAATCCTAAAGGCAGCTCTCGAGTCTAACCTCAGAAAACGTCCTTGCATATCAGTAAGCACACAAATCCCAAGGGATCTTGGAAGCTTTCAACTTGCTGTGGATACTTAGCTCAGGAGACAATAAGCCATTGCTTTACCCACGGCTCGTACTTATTTATGCTTGTAGTAAAATATGAAAAAAATTTCTGTCTCTGGTATAGAGTTCGTTAAGCCTTGGGATTCCCTGCTAAGCGAGTCTTGTATTCATGAGCAACTTCTGGAATGCCTGAGTTCACCAAATGAGCTGACTGAAGGTGAGGCTGGATAGCTCAAGAATTTGCCTGGTTGTCAAAAAGACCAAAAGATTAGAATGTTCAGCCACACGCACCTTTGGGAAGGGGAGGGGTGGAGAGTAAACACTATAAATCTGTGTAAAAGCTATTTGATTTGATAAGTTTGTTGAAGCCATAGAGGTGCTGGGACCGTGGAAGCCATTGGAAGTGCTGTCCCTCTTCTCTCTCAGCCTTTCTGTACACAGCTCTTCTGCTTGGCTCTTTCTGAGCTGTCTTCTCTATAATAAGTCAGCGAATGTAAGCAGTGTTTCCCTGAGGTCAGGGACAGGGCCGACTACGATCTGTAGCTGGTCTCATATACCTCCAGAGACAAGGAGCTGAGTTAAATAGATAACTGGCTGAATCTGAAGTACTGGAGAACTGCTTGCTGGATCTGAAGTGCTGTGTGAAACACCGAGAAACAAAGGGTGAGTGAGTCCCCACTGCTGTTCAGGTAGCTTTTATTTCTTGCCTCCTTTTAAAAATTACGTATTTATTTATTTCAAAATTTATCCCACTGTTGTATACTCAATTCTGTGAAAGTGTTCTGTTTGGGAGCTATTTAGAACCTAAGATTTTAAGACACAAGGTTCCATACCCATTACATGCAGCTTTGCAGCCTTCTTCAAATTCCTCATGGCGCAGAACCTAGTAAAGAAATAGACTAAATTATAAATGTTACTTCTCTGGAGTGCCGGGAATCCAAGGAATGTGTTACACCAGTGCTCTATTGCTGAGCAACACTCGTGGCCCTTGACTTTTAAAAACAGCCTCACTGTCGTAGGCTGTGTAGCCCAGCTGGTCTCCAACTATAATCCTCCTGCCTCAGCTATCTACATGCTGGGATTTCAGGTGCATTAGTATTGTAGATGGTGCATTTATACAAACTAAAAGGGCAGATATAAATATTATAATTTGCCAGTTTTACTAAGAGAAACAAACAGAACTTCCAGGTTAGATGTAGCAGAGGTAAAAACATCTTAAGATGAGCATGGTAGACCACACCTTTAATACCAATACTCAGGAGACACAGGCAGGAGGATCTCTGTGAGTTCAAAGTCACCTTGATCTACAGGGTGAATTCAAGGACAGCCAAGGATACATAATGAGATCCTGTGACCCTCTTCCCCCAAAAAGAGTTGTGCTCTCAAGCCGGGCGGTGGTGGCGCACGCCTTTAATCCCAGCACTTGGGAGGCAGAGGCAGGCGGATTTCTGTGAGTTCGAGACCAGCCTGGTCTACAAGAGCTAGTTCCAGGATAGGCTCCAAAACCACAGAGAAACCCTGTCTCGAAAAAGAGTTGTGCTCTCAAACAGGTATGAAATCTCTTTGGGGTAGGAAGCCACCCGTGGTAGAAAAGCAAGGTCAGCCCTAGAGAAGTCTGACTGCAGCATGCAATGGTTGAGCAAGTTGTTTTAGGTTCTAGTGTCAGACTGAGTGTGAGCACAACTATCTGGTGAAAATGGATAACCTGTTTGAGCACCTAAGACAGAACCTAGGATACAGGAGGCTCTCAGTGTCTTAGCGTATGCTCCCCACCCTGCTTTCCCCCCTGAGACACTGACTCATTATGTAGCACAATTTGGCTTTAGACTTGTTGTGTAGTGTAGGCTGGCCTTGAGCCTCCCAACTGCTGGGACTGCAGGAATAAGCCACAACACACTCAGCTATTTTTCATTTTTGATTCCTACTGCTCCTATTGAAGTTCCATTACTTCCCTCAAAAATTACAAAATCCACTTTATTAGCCGCACGTGGGTACAGGCACTGAGGCAGAAGCATACCAAGTTCGAAGGCAACCTGAGCTACTTACTGCCCCCCCCCCAAAAAAAAACCCCACGGAAACTTACTGATCCCTTTTCTTAATACTACCATAAAAATCTAGCCCTAAAGCATGGCTTTCATGGCATCACAAGCTCCCCTCACTTCAGCACAAACCTCAAAGTGCTTTGCACGCACAGCATTCAAGATAAAACCAGGAACAATCCCAACCTGTACGCTCTCACATCCCGTCTCTTGAGCTAGCTAAATGTACATAAAATCAGTGTCAGTTCCCAAATACCTCCACATCACCTATTCAGGTCTCCTTGAGTAACTCTTCCCCTAATCTTGGTATGTGGAAACCCTACCTTCCAAGGTCATCTTGAACACAGGCCCCCATTAATTATCTCCTGATAACCCAGGTTGGTAAATCTCTCCTGTTATTTTAGCATAAAGGTTGCTAATACTTTACAGAACTATATATGAGTCAAGTACCACTATACAATAACCTGTTTAATCCTCACAACAACCTTTGGATCAACGAAGAAACACAATAATGACATCTAGTGCCACTAACTCTGACTTCCGGGATTGTTAGTTACAAATCTCATTTCCCACATCATGTGCTCTAAATGGGAACAAACACCAAAGTTACTTGTACCTTTGTTGACAAACCTTAATATGGTACTCTGAAACAGCAGGTAGGGGTAGGGGTGTGTGTCTGTCTGTCTGTCTGCCACATGTCAGATCTGGAGCTGGATTTACAATGATTGTGAGCCACCCAACACCGGTGTTGGGAATGCACCATGGATCCTCTGGAAGAACATTAACTACTCATAAAGGCCGGGCCATCTCTCCAGCCCATACACAGCAGATATTCCTATGAATGATTAATTCGTGTTGACTGATTGATTGTGTAGCTCCCTTTGTACTCCTCACCTTCTGGAACATCTCTGCACTAAGCTGAATTCTGTGCCTACAAAGTATTCTGCACTGGTGTGTCCCTACTTCCCTGACTTACCAAGAGCTCCTCCATAAACCTCACGACACTTTCAGTGGCCCCTTTAGAACCGCAGCGTCCCAGAATGTTTCCAGGGACTAGGAAGAAGACTAAATACTGACCTCATGCTTAAATCTGGGCTGTCCAGAGGACAGTCAGATATTGACACAGAGGGCCTGAGTAACTTTACTAAAGAGCCCATTCGATCTTGCCCTGACATGACGTTCATGTAGTGAGACGGTGGAGCGCTTGCTTAGCATGCACAAGACCATGGGTTCCATTCCCAGAACCTAAACTTTAAATCGCCAGCCCTGACTGAAGCCGAATTTTGAATATGCTGATCACACCCAAATGTGTCAAATCAGAACAGGCCAGATACTCGGCCTTGTGTTCTCCATAGCTGTTTCCCTGGTCTCTGCCTTCTACACAGGGACCATGCTGGCACCTCCGCTGCTCCAAGCCCCCTTCCCTGTTAAGTCTCTAGGACAAATCCGTCCCCCCCACCCCGTCCTTCTAATCTAAAACTCTGAAATGTTTCATCTGCATGTTTCTATTTCCTCTTCCAATGCCTAGTCAGCTGACACAGGTTTCTAAAGGTGTTCTATTTGTTTCTCTGTTAAAATAATGTGACCACAATGTGTTTATATAAGTGTGTAACTGTGTTTTCATGCTGTGAATTTAAGTTTTATGTACATGTGTGTTTCCAGATTACAACAGATCTAAAAATTCAGCTTATATGCCCAGCTTTAAATATCAGAAAATGGTACCTGGTTCTCAAGTGCCTTTATAGATCTGAGATCATGGCACTTTAATAATAATAGAGCTTCTAACACAGAGACATGTCAGCTTTTGCAGCACCCTTGGCTTCTCCAAGAAGACAGAAGATCGGCTGTCTCCAGGCTTGCTCTGGGTTTAGCAAAGCCACTCACACAGAAGCAAAAGAGGCCTTTTACCACTCCAGCTTCCTGGATGCTTCACCCGGGAATCGATCTGCTCATCTAAGATTGATGTTCTCCCAAGACAAGGAGAGAGGATTTGGGATTGCCTGCTAGCTAAAAAGCTGTTTCATGTTTTGCTCATTTATTCCTCCCAGATCTGTCTAAAGGCATTTGACAACTCAAGGTACTGTTCTTTAACAGGCTTCATAGTCCAGGATTAACAGGTTTCAATCTTCAGAGGTTCAGAGTTCCCAATTTCCTCTAATTGCCTTCTAACCTAAAGCAGTAGCCTTTTGCTATGACACCAAGATATAAAATCTGTTCCAGTTCTCTTACAGGTTCCTGGAAAAGTTCTATTGCTACATCAGAATCAGGTTCGGTAAAAATCCAGGATTTTTAATTTTTTAATTGTTTTACTGTTATTTACTGTTACACTAACCCCAGCCAGTTTTAAGCATATTTTGTAGGTCACTCCTGCTGCCTAAGCCAAGATCAAGCTACAAAAGTGCTCCCAGGACAACACCAAAAACACCTGTACCAGCTCCTGGGACTTCATCGTTGGTACCAGCTCTCCTAGATCAAGGACACCTGCCAAGTAAAATCAGGTTTCCTCTGCTATTGTGTCTCATCCCATGGCTAGCCTCGTTTCATAGGGCCAGTAATAACAGTATTTTTTTTTTCTCCTAGACACCTGCCTTATTACCTCCCTCAAGAAACAGATGCCTGGCATCTCCAGGATGACAATGAACAGAATGCCTTTCCAGCCACACCTCCTTGCTGAGCCACCAACTTTCAGCTCTCCCCCTCCCACATTGTCCCATGCCACAGAGAGTAGCCAGACTTGAGTCTATGCCTTTTTTCTAAAGAGAGCCTAAAATGTTGGTCATAATTATCACTTCAACTTCCTGTCACCCCTATATCCAAAGAGTCTGGAATGTTAAGTTGGGCACCCTAGCCCCTGGCATCCATCCCAGGCCCCTGCCTGGGAGTTGCATTGGTCTGGACTCCAAATCCCAGCATGCCAGGTCCTGACCCCGCCCCGGGGTCCTGAGAGCGCTCTGCCTAATAAAACACGGGCATTTTAATTCGGTTTAATTTGACCTAATTGGATTTCTACGTGCCGGCGGTGCGGCTCGTGTTAGGATTTTTTTCCTAACACTGTCGTGAACTGGAAGGGACTTTAATAACGTTTTGCCTGCCAATGCTCCTTCACGATAGACTATAAGCTCCCCAAAGACAGGACATATTTGTGACGGCCTGTAGAAGACGGAACGTGCGTAGACAACACAGCTGGTAGATCAGTGTCCTTGAAAGGCTTCCCAACCCGAAAACGAGGGCTCGCAAAAGTTGAAAAACCCGCAGTGCCGACCCAGAGCCATGGGCCAGGCGGCTGAAGTGGCCTCACCCGCAGCTCGTCCTCCCTCCCCGGTGCGGCTTGCGCCAGCCCCGCTCGCCCCGCTCTGCACCTGCATCCCCAGGACATCTCGAAAGAAATGCACCGTCTGGAAGCGGTTCCCCACTTTGAATACGAAATGCAGAGCTCGACGAGTGGCCATGACTCCCACCGCGAAGACTGAGTCCCCAGGCAGAGCGCCACCCCGTTCACGGACCGAGAAGACCGTCGCGTGACGTCACTAGTACGCGACAGCGCGCTCGCGTGAGGTCGCGCGCGGTGTAGCCAAGATGGCCGCGCCTGCGAAGGTTACGTGGTATTCCATGAGACCATTGCTGCGGGTGGTCCAGGCTCGGGACCTCGAGGCGCGGCGCTGGGTCCGGGCGCTGCGGCGCAGCCCGGTGAGAGTGCTGCTTCCCTCTGGACAGGTGGAGGAACGGAAGCGTGCTCCTGACAAGCAGCCTCGCAAGGCGGTCCCTGAGGCCGCTTCTCAGGAGCAGCGACTTAAACACCCTCTTGAGACATCCCCATCCCAGACACCTCACTCCTGGGAAGAAACAGGGCTTCGCTATGACAAGGCCATTCCCGGGGACAGGAGGCTAAGGTAATGTGTCTTGAGGCTTGTCGACCATTCCCGCTTCTCTTCCTGCCCCACAGCGGAGCCTCTGGCTCTTAGGTTTCTACTGTGGGGAAAAAAAAGGGGGGGGGGTGTGGTGGAGGTTTGAGGTCTGTGCCTCCGCCAAGCTCTGCGTGTCTGTTAGAACTACATGTGTCCCAGGGCGAGAACGTTAATAATCGCTCTTCTCCGTTTCTATCTGCAGCAGTGTCATGACAATAGTTAAATCCAGGTCTTTTCGGGAAAAGCAAGGGAAGATCCTCCTGGAAGGTCGCAGGCTGATTGCAGACGCTCTCAAGGCTGGAGCTGTGCCGAAGGTGTTCTTTTTCAGCCGTCTGGAATACGTCAAGGAGTTGCCGGTGGATAAACTGAAAGGTGTCAGCCTCATTAAAGTGAAATTTGACGATATCAAGGATTGGTCCGACCTAGTAACGCCGCAAGGAATAATGGGTCAGTGATTTACAGCATATCAATATCCAGAATTTCTTTTTCGTACAAGTGTACTATCCTAGGCTTTCTTCTTCATACTTGCCTTAGGGCAACAAATTTTATTTAAATCAAATTTAAAATGATATTGGCTAATCTTAGATATCTGAAAATATAGGAGTTCTCAGGCTTGTTTTAATTGTATTTTTACTGGCAACTGATTCAGTTTCTCACTGGTTTGTTTTTGTGTGTGTGTAGCCCTAGCTGTCCTAGAACTTGTTTTGTAGACCAGACTGGCCTTGAACTCAGAGATCCACCTGCCTCAGCCTCAGTGCTAGGATTAAAGGTGTGCATCACCATCGCCCTACTTTCTCACTGGTTTTTGTTGTAGTGCTTTTTGTTTATTTTTGACAAAGTTTCATGTAGTCCAGGCTGGCGTAAGACTGCGTGTGTAACTGAGGATAACTGAAACACTAATACTGCTGCTTCTGCCTCCTTCCGGGGGAATCACAGGCGTGTGTACCACTGTGCCCAGTTGTTTGTTTGCTTGCTTTATGACCTTTAATTGCAGCACTCGAGAGGTAGAGGTAGAGGCAGTCGAATCTCTGTGAGGTTGAGGCCAGCCTGGTCTACAGAGTGAGTTCCAGGACAGCCAGAACTACATAGTGAAACCCTGTCTCAAAACAACAAACAAACAAAAATCGAAAAACAAAAAACCATTTTACTTACCTTGTGTTTATATGTGCATGGGTCAGAAGACAATCTGTGAGAATCAGTTTTTCTCTCCGCTGTGTGAGTCCTGGACATTCCTCTCAGGTTATCAGGCATGACAGCAGGTACCTTTACCTGCTAAACAATCTTGGAGAATTACTGCAAGTTCATCTTCAATTACTTGTCCAGTTTCTCTCTTTCCCCCAGATACTGCCCTCACAACTGTATACTTTCATAAGCAGTGCAGAGATCATTAAATGAGAGAATTTTCATCAGGGAAACCACTCGGGGCTTTCATTGTTCTAAGCTCCCTAACTGTTCGTGTCTGTGTGTTAGAGTGAGGCTAGAACGGTCACTGTAGGAATCAATTCTGCTCTACTTAGACTTGCCATGCTTCTGACCCCAGCAGACCTCACAAACGGCTCAGTCCTCCAGCCCCTCAGGTCCGTCAGGATGCAGCCCTTGCACGCGTCTCTGAGGCAGTGATTCTCTGGGCTGGGCTGTTTAAAAGGAGAGTCATTACTTTAACAAACTTATTTCCTGAGAATAGTTTTTTAAATTTTAAGACAGTGCAATAAAGGACAGCTATGTGGCTAATGTTTAAATATTTAGGCTAAGTCTACAAATTAAGTAAAACAAAACCCCCATAGGAAAATGGAGAAAGGTTACAGCAGCAAGACAGTTTGGGGAAAAGAAAACATAAAGACACCTAATGTAAAGGGGTCACAAGTAGCCAGTGCGTGCAGAAGACGTTCACCTCCCTAGGAATCAGGGCAATGCAAATTAAAATAGTGAAGTGGGATTTTTTCCTATCAACGTGGCAAGAGTTGAAAGTAAATATGTCCTTTGTTAAGAAGGCTTTGAGCGAGGCGGCAGATATTTATCATTGAATATGGATAGAGTGCCATAGCAGTTCATGCCATTTGTTAACATTAAGAGAATACATGCACTGTTTCTGCATTTCACTTACAGGAGGTTGTCTCAGAGAAGTTTCCAGACTTCTATAGAGGGAGTCCTCTGTGGGCACTCTCACTGTAGCGATTTTGTTAAAAGGGGGAAAATTTTAAATCTTAATCTGTCAATATGAAAAGAGCTAAACTTTGACACATCATATTACAAAATATTACAACATATAGAAAAATACAGTAGCTGCAAATATACTGTCATGGTACAGTTTTTAAAGATACATTGAGTAAGGTGAGCAGATTACAAAATGAGAGTTTATTTGCTTATAGATAAATAGGTTATATAGATGATATTTTTAATTTTAAAATGTTATATGTATGAGTGCTTTGCTGCATGTATGTATGTGTACCATGTGTGTGCCTGGGGCTACTGAGGTCAGAAGAGGTCATTGTGACTATATAAAGAAAGATAAATACACAAAAAAGTCAAGCCATTCTCATGCCCACTTGTAGTAATATGGGGCGGCAGGGCTGCGTCCCCCACACCCGGCCGCCCACATGGCTAGCTTATGCCCCAAAATAATTACACAGACACTGTATTTTTTTAAGCACTGCTTGGCCCTTTAGCTCTAGCACTTACAGGCTAATTCTCACATCCCGATCAACCCATCTCTAATAATCTGTGAGAACCGGTCTTACCGGGAAGATTCTAGCCAGGTCCATCCTGGGTCGGAGCTTCATGCCGGGAGCGGGGCATGGCGTCTCTGTTGAGGCGTCTGCTCCCGAGAGAGCAGAGCTGTGGAGTCTCTGAGCTCACTTCCTCTTCCTCCCAGCATTTTGTTCTGTTTACTCCTCCCACCTATCCTCTAACCAATAAAATGGGCCAGGGCAGTGCCTTTATTAGCCAATGACCTTCCTCCATCACCCACTCAAGACAAGCAAATTTCTTATGTTGTTTCTTCAGGGATTTTTGCCAAACCTGACCCTGTTAAGATGACATATCCAAAGACTCAGCTTCACCATTCACTGCCTTTAGTGTTGATTTGTGACAATCTCCGTGACCCTGGGAACCTGGGGACAATTCTGAGATCTGCAGCTGGAGCAGGCTGCAGTAAAGTCTTACTCACCAAAGGTAAGGACACCTCTTTTTTTTAAGGTTTATTTTATTTTTTATTATGTGTACATAATTTAATTATGTGTATGTCTGTGTGTGGGCAAGTGCAGGTGCCTGCAGAAGTGAGAGGTACAGGATCCCCTGGAGCTGTAGGTAGGCAGTTGTGAGCTGTCCACTTGGGTTCTGGGAGTCAAGCCCCGTTTGTAAGGTTCTCTGTAGGAGCAGTATGCACTCTTAAATGCTGAGCCATCTCTCCAGCAAGGAGAAAGCATCTCTTCTCCAGTGGTTTCGCTGGCCACTTCTAAGTGAGTTCGGATTCCTGACAGACACTCATGGCTCTGGCTCTTTGATCTGCTCTGGGCTAACTGTGTACAATAAGCTAAATGTCAATCCCTCATCTGTAAAGTGGGAATAATAAAATCTTCCTCATCGTTGGTGTTTGTTTGTTTTTTAAGATTTCTTGAAATGATGCAAATAAGGATTCAGTAAATGCTTCTCCTTTAAAATTATTTTGAGACCTGCTGAACTGTTTCAGAGTTTTAAGTCATTGGAGTGAAGAAATAGATTCCAATTCTATAAATGTACATTAATTATTTATATGCCGAATTTAGCACTTAGTTTCAGATCCTGTGTTTATCTTGAGTTCTCAAAGTGTTGGGTATGTGAGCTCTCTGTAGTAGGATTGGGGGGGCATCCAGCTCACAAATAACAACATGGAGACTTATTAATTATAAAAACTTGGCCTTAGCTCGGCTTGTCCCACTAGCTCTTATAACTTAAATTAACCCGTTTATTTTAATCTATGTTCTGTCACATGGCTTGCTACCTCATCTCTCAGTGCTACCCATGCTCCATCCTCTGCATCTGGCTAGTGACACCGTCTTCTTTTTCCCTATACCTCCTATCTAGCTATTGACCATTCAGCTTTTTATTACACCAGTCATAGCAATACATTTTCATAAGGTGTACAAGTACCCCACGACACCTTCCTGACCCTTGAGTTCTGAGTCTTGGGGAAGGAAAGCTGTCACCAGAGTGATTATGTGTCCTGCTACATCTTTCTTAGCCGTGGGGAAATGTAGTTACACAAGTCACACACAAATTAACCTTATTACGTGTGTGTCTTTTCTCACCAGGAGGGGATTAAGAGGCGTGTTTTTAAACAAACCTGGCTAGCAGTTGAGACATGTCAAAAATGCCTGTTATACCCTGGGAGGGGAGGGAGCATATCACTCATCAGAAACACCCAAGCTGCTATTAAATATAAACTAATAGTACAGCCATTGCTGAGACTTGCCTAAATTGCTCCTTTCAATTCTCCTGGGACTCACACTGTCCAAGTACAGTTCTGTGGCAGTGTGAGACCTAGTTGCTGGTGCTCCATTTTCAGTGCCCCACTCACTCCGCTGCCGAGTGCTCTGATAGCAGTTGTGGTTCTGGGGATGTGTTCATATAGCCTGTACCATTTTCACTTGTTTCCATTGGCCGGTATGAAGGAGGTGGGAAGAACAGGATATTCTTCACCGGGTGTAATGCCGGTGTTGAGGATATGGGGAGGGGCTCTCATCTTTTCCTTACTCCATACTGGATGAAGGAATAAAACCAGACAGCTGCTCTCTCAAATCTAGGCCCATCTAGTCCCTTTCTTCACCTTGGCCTATAGCCCAGCTCCCATCTCTGGTTCCCTGTAGTGCATGGCAAAGCCCATATAGGTGGGGGATATGTCTAGGCCTGGGTACATTCTCTGTGTCTTGGCCTCCTCTGAGAGTTAGTCTGAGTGATACTACCTTAAGTTTGACAAGTTAACTCTTAAAATAACTTGTCACAAGGAAACCTTATGAGATGGTGAGATGCCCTCCTTCAGTTTGCCTGTGGTGAGAATAGGCACAAGGAGAAGTCAGTATCTGCTGGGCAGCCAACACAGAGGAGCCCTTACTGGATGTGACTGTGTCAGAATAGGTTCCTCTGGCCTTCTCACTGCCATATGGGGACGGCCTGAGGCAGGGACAGAGCTACCACTTAGTTTGGGCTCCTGCTTCCTCCTGGATTGCTACATGAACTTTCTACCTGATTTGCCCATTGTTAGTAGAAGGAGTCTGCTCTTGTCCAGACTGAACACTGAAGTCAATGGGTATTTCTAAAAAAGTCAGATCTGTCACTGGTTTGCTCAAATCCTTTGGTGGCATACTCTTACTAAAATTCTGTACTCCTCCGTCTAATACACTCTACTTTCATTATGCTGGCTACTGTCTGGCTCCTGCTTCCTGTTCCACCCCACCCTGCCTATCAGAGGCATGCTTGCTCCCTCCCTGTCTCTTTGTCCTCTGCCTGGACCTCTCTCCAGCAAGATCCTCTGTCCTGTAGGAGCCATCTCTGTGTCAGGGTCTCTTAGATGTTTAGTGTTTTTTCTGATAAACTTGACTTTGTTTTAGAGTTATCTTTTACCCCATTCATGCTTTCTCACTGATACTGCAGTCACCTGATTCAGTGTTTTGCCAGTACCATCACCCAGTTGACATCTTGAGTCCCCAGAGGTCTGTGGTGATATTCTAGTCCCTGTTGCATCCTCTGCAGTGCCCGGCACTGTGCACAATGAGATGAACAAAGTCTGTTTCCAGCACTAGGAGCAGTCAGTCTTCCCCTTTGCTGCTCAGTGTCATTAAATGGGACATTCTTGCTCCCAGCAATGCAGAAGGCTCTAATGGAAAACTCTTGGTTTATCTCCTGGTTAGAATGAAAGGGATTTACTTCAGAGTTCCCTTTGTAGTGTAGGAAGGGTTTGTAAAGTCACAATTATATCTTTTGTTTTCTAGGCTGTGTGGATGCTTGGGAGCCTAAAGTGATCCGGGCAGGCATGGGAGCACATTTCCAGGTGCCCATTGTAAACAATCTGGAATGGGAAACAGTGCCCGATCACTTGCCCCCTGACACCCGAGTCCATGTGGCGGACAACTGTGGTCTCCATGCTCAGGTTCAGACATCTAATAAAGCTAGTGACCGTGACTGGACATGTGATCGACGATTCCTGAAGTTTCACAAGTATGAAGAAGAGGACCTAGACACTGAAACCAGAAAAGAATGGCTTCCCAAACTCGAGGTCCAGAGTTACGACTTGGACTGGACAGAAGCACCAGCAGCTGTGGTGATAGGTGGGGAGACACATGGAGTGAGCCTGGAATCCCTGCAATTGGCAGAGAGTACTGGTGGCAGGAGACTGCTGATCCCTGTTGTACCTGGAGTGGACAGCCTGAATTCAGCCATGGCTGCGAGCATCCTGCTCTTTGAAGGGAAAAGGCAGCTGAGGATAAAGGTGGAAGACTTGAGCAGGGACAGGAGTTACCACTGAAGGACCACAGAAATCCTCAGTGGGAGGGTGTCTCCAGCGCCTGCTGCACTGGAATAATGTTAGGAGGCCTGCCGAGGTGATAACATAGGAGCTAGGAGGTAGGCATTGCCACCATTATGTGGTTACTGGAAAAATATGAATGTCTATTAGTTTCTGCTGTTCCTCATTAACAAAGGTTAAAAAAATATTTTTTAATTGAAAAGTGTGTTTGCCTTTATTTGGAATGTAAATAAATAAACAGTTTTGAATAGCTTCCCCACGAGCAGTGGATTTAAAATTATGAGTACACTAAAAGCATGTCCTCAGTGTTGTAAGGAAAACCACTGAAAGCTTATTTGATTCCAGCATATCTGCCCACACAGATAGCAAAAACTTAGCAGCAGGTCCTTAACTAACTCCACTCTGGGTTTTCTAAATGGAATGTAGGCATTGATTTTTTTTATCTCCATTTAGGAGACACCCTGCATGATTAAGATTCCTGGCATTCCTTTTTTTTTTTTTTTTTTTTTTTTGAGACAGGGTTTCTCTACTTAACAGTCCTGGCTATCCTGGAACTCACTCTGTAGACCAGGCTGGCCCTGAACTCAGAGATCTACCTGCTTCTGCCAAGGCATGTGCCACAACTGACCATCTAAATTCCTGATATTATTAATGCTCTGTGAACACAAAACATCCTTTCTGTGTCCCCAACAATCACTAATTATGAAACAAACCAGACAGTACTCCTCCAGGCTCCCAGGGTCCCACTGTACCTTAATAGTCACCAGAAAAGCATTTAGAAGAATTGTCTCTTTGATGTCAGATCATTTAGAAACGCATAATTGTCTCTTACTCCACCTGTCTCCTGTCCCCTCATCTTACTGTTCTCCATGTCAACCACAGTCCCTGTGGTCTGAACCCTTTGCACACCATTGCCTTTCCAATATATTGAACATTGTGAATCATGTGCTCTAGATCCTCTTCATGAGAGACCTGTGCATAAGATTCCATGACATGTACCTTTTTAGGGTGATGGGGAAAGAAATGGGAGTTATAATACTGGGAATACGTGGGCTGTGTGCTGCAGACACACTAGCAATCTACAAACTCAGCACATTTCTTATGTTCAATCAAGGATGCACACAGTGCACACACACTCCTTACACTAGGGCTCTGATTCCCAGTACCAGAAGCAACCTTATCCTCCTTAATGACAGGCAAAGTCTGTCCTCCAGACCCAGCAGGTTCTTGTAGCAAAGGAAACTTTCTTCGCCTGCCTTTTGGTCCTGAGTATATCCAGCAGCTCGGGACAAAGTTGCTTGAATCTAAGTATTGTCATGGAGTCATAGCATTCCAGAGGGGTCAGCTTGCTCAGCTTGGCTGTGTGATGTAGAAGGTTCTTTGGGACAAGCAGAGAGATATCATTATGATAGCAATGACCTTGGTAAGCTGGAAGCATTGGCTCAGGGCAGACATGATCACATTGAAATGGCAGTCCCTCATGCCACACTCCAACTCCAGGGTTTGCAGGGTACTTGTGATTCTCTTAGAGAGAACCCCAAGGGGCTTAGGGCACTCAGGTTCAGATGTCTGAGCTCACAGATGTTCAGGCACTGACTCAGGTAACCCAAGTCTGACTGTGAGAGGCAGCAGCCAGTGATGGGTAGGGTCTCTAAAGGGGTCTTCAGGCACCTGAGCCACTCTTCAAGGTGGCCTTATAAGAAGTAGCAATCTTTGAGATGTGCTCCTTTTTGATCCTACTGCACGTACTGGCTTTGGGGGAGCCTAGGCAGTTTGGATGCTCACCTTATTAGACCTGGATAGAGGTGGGCGGTCCTTGGGCTTCCCACAGGTCAGGGAACCCTGATTGCTATTCAAGCTGATGAGGGAGGGGGACTTGATCGAGGGAGGAGGAGGGAAATGGGAGGCGGTGGCGGGGAGGAGGCAGAAATCCTTAATAAATAAATAAATTTAAAAAAAAAGCTTTTTAGCATCTAAAAAAAAAAAAAAGAAGAAGTAGCAATCACTTATGTAGAGATTCCGGAGACAGGAGAGTTTGGAGGACTGAGAAAGCAACATGCTTACCAATTCCTACTGTGGGACAATGGACAATGGTCTTTTATCCTATCACTTGTATTATTCATAATAAAACACTGATTATACTAGGCAGGAAGTATAGGCGAGGCAACAAGAACAAGAGGATTCTGGGAATAGGAAAGACTCAGCAGTCATGACCCAGACACAGGACACAAGATGTGACTGCCTCGCCGAAAAAGGTACCAAGCCATGTGATGAAAACAGACAAGAATAATGGGTTAGTGTAAGATGTTAGAATTAGTTAATAAGGAGCATGAGCTAATAGGCCAATCAGTTTATAACGTAGCCTCTGTGTGTTTATTTTGGGACTAAACGGCTGTGGGACCGGGCAGGACAGAAACCTCTGACAACAAATTCCTGCTCTGCAGAAGCAGCAAACCTGAAGGGCTTCTGAATTCCCTCTAGCACAAGCATGTGAAGATTTCTCATCTGCCCAGGTAAGGGAAGAGGTGTGCCATGGATTCAAGCCACCACTGGCTCAGCTAGCTCCAGAATATAGTCTACATCTACCATTCTGAAGATCTATACGGCAGTGAAGACAGGTGAATTCCAACTTTTTAGCTTTCTGCAGCATAAATGAATACAATCTTTCGATGCTAGGCCCACCACAAATATGGGTCCCATTCACTGAAACTGGCCTTCATGAGTTCAGGATCAGTTACTACCATAAAATGTTTCTTCACCCCAGAGTTTGGCCAGATCTCCACTGACTGCATTTGACTCATGATGTTTGGTGGGCAGTCACCTTCGTGAGTTCCAGCCCTAAAGTTCCAGAAGTCAAGGCGCACATTCCTCAAATCAAGCACTCTGAGTTTCGACGTCCTGGGACAAACCTCTGTAGTCAACACATATAGTCTAGCAAGCAGAGCTTTCAAAGTCTCCAGGTAGGGGTCCTTTATCAGGGCTCCTGCAGGAAGACATGGGAACAGCCAGGCACACACCACGGCCCTCAGGATGTTTGTACGTCTGTCAGTGAAGGCACCCTCAAACATCACTGGAACAGCCCCACAGGCAGGTCCTCCAGAACAGAAATAAACAAGCTTCCTCCCTCAGCAGTGTCTGTTTTGCCAGCTGCATGAGTGTGGGTGGGGCCTGGCTACCCATTCTGACTGGTTTTCAGGATCCTGATCCAGGTAGAGTTCTGGCGTCTGTCTCCGGCGGGGCTACATGGCTCTCCTTTATTTTTCTTATATGAGTGTATATCTGCATGTATGTGCACTATGTGTATGCCTGTTACCAGGAGAGGTCTGAAGAGGGTGTCAGATGCCCTGGAACTGGAGTTATGGATGGCCGTGAACCACCGTGTGGGTGCAGGGAACCACTGAGCCAACTCTCGCCCCATCAAAATTCTTCCTAAGATCTCACATCTCCACTGGTTTTGAGATTGTAACTTTTCTGAGGTTGAATAAGGGTGACAATACCAATAGATGATCCCCATGGCTTTGTAAGTACCTGTTTTTAAAAATCATCCACAAGGGTCTGTAGAGATGGCTCAGTGGTTAAAAGCACTGACTATTCTTCCAGAAGTTCTGAGTTCAGTTCCCAGCAACCACAGGTGTTGGGGACCAAGAAGCCCCCTGATCCAAAGTGCTGACCACTCTTCCCCATTCCCTCTGCAAAAATAGATTGCTGCAAAAACAGCCTACTGCACAATCAGCAGTGGGTCTTGGGACAAGAACTGGGGGGGACACAGACCTTTTAATGAGACATTACACATATAGCTGTTGTCTTTTGACACGTCCCGTGGTCAAGAGACATTACCGATAGTACAAATTTAGTTGGTGACGTTTGAAGCGTCTTGTGGTTAGGGTATTTTGTGAAAAATTACTACTTCCCCTTTGGCCTTGAGCATTATAGTTTTCCTTCCCCTCCAACCTTACCCCTCCCTGCCAAAACTGCCCTATAAGAATAAATCACTGCTTGCAATAAAAGGAACCTTGACGCATTTCAGATTGACTCTGTCATTCTTTGCTCGCGCTTGGTTCTCTTTCTCTTTCCCCCCCTTCCTACCCAGGTGATCCCGAACTCGAGGCCCACGAATAACCTGGCCTGCTGGACGGGTCACACAGGGAGGCTCACAACCATCTCTAATGAGATCTGATACCATCTTCTGACCTGCAAGGACACATGCAAGCAGAACACTGTATATATAATAAATAAACCTTTTAAAAACATAATAATAATAATAACAAGCCAAAAAGGAGCATTTTTACCTATACATCCTCTGTATAGGTCATGTCCTAGTCACCGTCTCTGTGTCTGATTGCAGGAGAGTGGAAAATAAATTCCTATTAAATATAGGACTACATCAAAAAGTTACATTTAGGTTTGGAGAGATGGCTCAGCAATTAAAGGCTAGACTCAACCCCCCCCCCCAAAGGTTACATTTAAGTGTGGCCAATAGATGCCTTTTCCTCTTTCTCTATGTCTCTCTTTAGTTTGAGATAGAATGCCATGTAGCCCAGGCTGGCTTCAAAGACTGTATGTAAGGATGGCCTCCTTTAACTCTTAGTCCTCCTGACTCCACCTTCTGAGAGCTGGGATTACAGCTGTGGGAACACTATGCCCAATAAATGCAGTGCTGGGGCTCAAACAGAGCTTCCATGTGCACTAGATTAGACTCTGCCAACTGAGCCACATTCCCAGTCCCTTAGTGTCTCCTTTCATCTTTGTAGTGATGAGTACATGCCCTCAGATCCCCAGGGACAGGCAAGGTCCTTAACCTCCCAGAATGCAGCCAGGGAGGAGAAGACCAACGCAGGTAGTAGCACCTGCTGAATGACCATGGGAAGGGTGGGTATGCTGGAGACTGGGATCCATTCTAAACAATACTGCAACCTCGAAGAATAGATTTGAGCCGGGCGATGGTGATACAGCACTCAGGAGGCAGAGCCAGGAGGATCTCTGAGTTAGAGGCCAGCCTGGTCTACAGAGTGAGATCCAGGACAGCCAGGACTGCACAGAGAAACTCTGTTTCGGGGGGGGGGGGAAGGTTTGGTATTGAGGATCCCAGAAAGTAATTGTACCATATCCCTCAGGCACAGCGACAGGCTCCAATGACTGGATTCCTTTAGCTGCTTATTCTAGGGAGGCTGAACAAGGTGCTGCATGCCCAAGAGAAATCAGAGCCCCTGTTCCTTTCTGATCCGTAAGCTCTAGTAAAACGCTGGGAGAATCAAGTGAGCAAGCAGAGTCCCTGTGCTCAGTGGCAGAGGCCTGGCTTTGGGGTGCTTCAGGAGAGAGTATCAGCAGTTTTCAGTTTGTTGGCTGTGTCCTCCAGGGTGAACACTGTCTGGCCCTGCCTGCCCAGGGTACTGCACACACATTTGGTTCTTGAGGCCCTCAGTTCCAGTCCGCTTTTAGAAACTAGAAGAGCCTAAAGCCTTTTACTTTACTGTTGCCCACAAAGGCTGGAACACAGTTGGTAGAAATAGCAGCTGAGGAGGACTGTAATGGCTGTCACAGCCACTGTCACAGCAGGCTGGGTCTAGAAGGCAGCTGGGAGAGTCACCCCATTCCACCAAGCTTGCTGACATGTCTCCCCCTCAACACCTTAGAAATTGCTAAAGCAGGAAGCACTAGAAGGAAGGCAGTACATCTAGCTAGCACAAAGCCTTTCCTGCAGTTTGTCTCCCTGTATTGTGTTACAAAATAAAAATCAATGATAGTGCTTTACATCTTCAAGAAGAATGGGAGAGGGGCTGGAGAGATGGCTCAGGGGTTAAGAGTACTAGCTATTCTTCCAGAGGACCCAGGTTCAATTCCCAGCACCCACACGGCAGTTCACAACTGTCTATAACTCCTGTTCCAGGGAATCTGACACCCTCACACAGACACACATGCAGGCAAAACACCAATGTGCATAAAATACAAATAAATTATTTTTTTAAAAAAAAGAATGGGAGAATGCAGAGACACTGGCTCAGCGCAACCTGAGGCCCTTTGCCGTCCTGGGCACAGGAGGGGTGAGAGGTGTACCTGTCATCTGATAGTGGTCACTATCAGAAGTGGGGGTAGGGAGGAGGAGGAGCAAATTGTCCTTTTAAGTGACTGTGACTACGGGGAGCACTTGTGGCTAAGTTCTTGCTGAATATGGGGAGGGGTGTGTACTATGGCTTCCAGAATCAGCACTGGATGCTGTACCTGCCGATTTCTCTGCATGCTGCTAGCCAAAGGCCTTAGACTTTCCCCTCCCCCAGAGTGGTCTGCCCATGGAATTTTCCTGCTGCCACAGAGCTCTCCCACAGATCCAGTCTGTTGCTGGCACTTGAGGTAGAACAAATGGCCTGGGTGCCACCTGTTTCTCTTCTTGCTCTGAGGGTGCTGGGGAAGAGTAGACACTGGGGGGAGGTAGAAATCTGGGGGAAAAGGTTAACCTTTGCCTGCCCATGGCATCCTCATTTACCCTCCAGTGGGTGAGTTGCTGTTTCCTGTTCCCCCATTTATTCTAATGTTAAATCACTTGGCAGGAATGCATTTTAATGATGCCCAATTTCTCTGTGTTCTTTAAAGGTTTCTGTCTAGATAAAATTGTCTTTTGGAGCCAGGCAGTGGTGGCGCACACCTTTAATCCCAGCACTCGGGAGGCAGAGGCAAGCGGATCTTTGTGAGTTTGAGGCCAGCCTGGTCTACAGATAGAGTTTCAGGGCAGCCAGAGCTACACAGAGAAACCCTCTCTAGAAAAACATAACAACAATAACAAAATAGTCTTTTTGGAAAAAAAAAAAACTAGTTCTTGCTGATTGAAAATGGAAAAATCACTATTATGAATTCTCATTTTTGAGAACAAGGAATGGTTCTATCATTGTTTCCCAAGGAATCAGGAATAAAACTGAGCAGCAGTCCATGATATGAAAACTGCCAATGGCTGCAAGAGAAGCATTGTGACATGTGGCCAAGGCTCCAGCCTGGCTTTGCAGGGAGCCTAGCTGTAGCAGTGGCTCTGGCCACAAGGTGGCGAGCACCACCTCAGAAAGGGTTTCTCAAACCAAAGAGAAGGCTTGCCCTGGGTTTAAGTTGTTAAATGGAGTCCTGTCTCTCTCTGCCAAAGATCATTGCAAGCTTGGATCTCAGCTCATCTGAAGTCAAGAGAACGTGGACATTAACAAGAAGTGGCAAAATTGGCACAGTTTCCATGTCTAGTCTCTGGGAGAACACTGGTATCCCAGTGCACTCCTGTCACGGGGAGCTGGCCAGAGCTGCAGGGCAGGGGAGGGAAGCCACTCCTTCATCCCTTCCCTCATCCAGCTGCTAATTGGTGAGAATCTGGTCACTTGGACATGAGGTAGAACACTACTGAAGATCTTCCACTGCTTGCTCTGGAGTTCACAGAAACCCCCGATTCTCTGCCACCCAAGCTGGACTTCATCATGTGCCAAAGTCCCAGAAACAGCATCTACCCAGAATCCTCTGACCATGGGTTGTACTAGAGGCCACGAGGCCCCTGCCTCCACCCAGCTACCTCCCCAGCTGCTCTGTGGAGCTCCTGTCCCTTGGGCTCATCTTGTTTGGTTTAAGAACGTATGCTGCTGTTAAACTACAACACTGTCCTCTTCTCCCTTTCACTCCATGAATGAGCGAACACACAAGTGAAATAATCTAGGAGACAGATTAACAGATGAACTGTTTGTGAATGGAACCATGTCCCATCTGAGCAGCTGCGGTCACAGCTGCAAGCTGGAGTCTCGGGAGACACTGTTGATGCTCAGGGGCCCGGCCCTGAGCTTCCTCTGCTTTGTATAGAGACTCCCAGCTGTGTAACCCAGAGTTGGGGTGGTCCCTCACCAGGGCTGCTGCTCGCTCAGTGAGTGGAATCCATCAAAAGTCGGGAGGTGGAGCTAGTGAGAGCTGCAGCAGGGGTCACTCCACTCGGCCTTCCTCCTCACTCATCTGGGATGAGGAGGGACAGACAGACACACAGACGAAACCCTGAGTGTGTGTGGAAGACTGCATTTTTAACTGTAGTCCATATGCTTGATATTTGATGTCTGAGCATCCAGAGCCCAGCCCTAGCACCACCGAAGCCTTCTTCGGGCAGCACATTTGCCTGTAGGGATGGTAGCTTTTAAGAGTTGATACTCATAAAGAAAATCTCAACTGTTCTTCAGAATGAGTTCTACCCACATCAGCTAATACATTTCCTGGCTTGGGAAGGATTCCAAAACACTACAGCTCCCCCCCCCCCAACACACACACACACACACTCCACAGTGGTTACTTTCAAATGTCCACTCACTATCTATGGTCACCTGGGAAAGGAATCTCAATGACCTAGATAAGGTCGGCCTATGTGCATGTCTAGATGCGCCCATGGGTGTCTGCATGGGATCCTGTGTTATAGGAATGACTTCCGGCTCTGACGGACTGCACCCTGGATCTCTTCTGTCAGTTGTTTTGTCAGGGTGTTTTTTTTGTTTTTGTTTTTGTTTTTTTTTTTTTTTTTTTATCAGAGCTACAGGAATGAACCCAGGAAACTTGCCTTCATCTTTTCACCAGAAAGAGTATGGAGAATTCTTATGTTCCGATTCCCCTGAAGTGGAGTTCACAGCCACAAAGCAGAACCACGATATAATTGCAGGTACAACCTTTTGTTCCTGGAAAGCCTACCACATATGCCCACAGGCCGCTGCTGTTAATAATGAAGTCAGTAAACAGTGATGCCCGAGAAAGTTCCCTAAGCAGCCTGCTTAGAGGCTTTGACAATAAGGAATGCCAATGAGGTAATCTCGTTAGTATAACCATTGTGGATCAAACTTTGTAAGGTCCTGGTGAGCTTGGGGTCTCCTGTCAGCCCCTTGCCCCACAGTGAGAGTGGAGAGGGGCACTCCTGAACCTTTGCAGCCCTGGGCATTTGTACCTCTGTGGCGTTCTGGTGCTGAGGCAAGCTGGCAGAAGACATGTTCCTGTGTATAGAATGTGACCACTTCCGCACATGGGGCCAGATGTTAGCTCAGGCTACTCCCTGTGTAGCATTTTCACATGTCCTCACATGTCCATGTTTTCTCTCCGCTCCCCTTAAAAACTGCCATTGCGAGTCCTACAGCCCCGTTTCCAGCCCTGTTCTGCTGTCGCTCTCCTTGCTGGCTTCCGCTTGCTGCTCCGAGCATGGGAGCAGGAGGGGAACAGCTTTTTAGTGCCTTTAATTAGGCAACAGGAAAAAACAAAGTCTGGCAAAAAATTACTACTTGAAGCTTGCCAAAAAGCTCTGTATGCTGGAGTATGCGATGGCCACTGGTTTCAAAACCACGCGGGGGGGGGGGGGGGGGGCAGGAGGGAAGAGACACCACCTGACTCCTGGAGAGGAAGCTGGTTCCATCTGCCCCTTTCCATCATTATCCTCACACATGTCCTTTTCCTCGTATGCATTTGTTTATTATTTTTGGCGTTTTGAGACAGTGTTGCCTTGAAGTCCAGGCTGGTTTTGAACTTATGACCCTCCTTTCTCTCTCCCTGGTGCTTGGATTCCAGACTATCCTTTGATCTTTTATGTATGAAGGCAGGTGAAATGTCTTCTCTTGCTGGGTATTGTAGCTCATGCCTTCCCAACACTTGGGAGCTTGCAGCAGGAACACTGCCATGAATCTGAAGCGAGCCTACACAGTGGCTGAAGCTACAAGGGGTTTTCTGGGCCAGCCTAGGCTTTAGAGTAAGACTTGGTCTCAAGAAACAAAGAAAAAGCCAGGCGGTGGTGGCGCACGCCTTTAATCCCAGCACTCGGGAGGCAGAGGCAGGTGGATCTCTGTGAGTTCGAGACCAGCCTGGTCTACAAGAGCTAGTTCCAGGACAGGCTCCAAAAACCACAGAGAAACCCTGTCTCGAAAACGAAAAAAAAAAAAAAAAAAGAAAAGAAACAAAGAAAAAGTGTGCCAGGAGATGGTGGCACACACCTTTAATCCCAGCACTCAAGAGGCAGAGGCACGTGGATCTCTGTGAGTTTGAGGCCAGCCTGGTCTACACAGCAAGTTCCAGGATAGCAAGGCTACACAGAAAAACCCTGTCTCGGAAAACCAAAGGAAAAAAAAAAGGGAAAAAAGGAGGATGTCTACTGTGGGAATGGGCTCCGGAGGTCATTTTGAACACAGACCTGGGAATTATACAGTGGCATTTTTATAGCTACCTTCCCACGTTGAACTGCAGGGCATGGCGTTTCCCTTGCTGCCGGCGGAAGCCTGTGGATGTGTCACAGCTGGTGTTTTAGCCTGTTTCCAATTAGCAAGGAGAATTTGAAGGTATCTTGGAGCTGCTTGGTGGGAGCTAGCATGCCACCCACTTGGTCTGCTGCAGTAACCTTTAGGGATTGCTCACTGGTGCGTATGAAAGGTTCCATCCACGGCACTTTCCTCCCACTGTAGCAGCCGTACAGAACTAAGCCTTCCCAGTGGTCCTGGCTAACCCCCACGTCCACTCTAAAAGGGAGCTCTGCTGGTGTAGCCAACTGACAGGAGGAGCTAGTGCTTCCGGGGAGCCAGCCCAGCCCAGGCCACCAAGACAGAATAGAGACTGGCAGCGCCTCCTGACTGACCTCTCTTCTGCCCTCAAAGGGAATTAGCTGACGAGAGGGCCACCATCCCTTCCTTCCAAGCAATCAGACACAGAGCACAGACAGAAAGCCCGTTCATTTTCCAAGGGAGAGAGTTTGTCTTGTTCCTTATCCCCCTCTCAGGGACACTGGCAGAGAAGCCCCTAACCCCAGGAAAGAGCTAGGCTTGGGCATCCCATCCCTTGCTCTACTCTTCAAGGTGAGGTCCATGGTGATTCCCATATCTCCCCTTGGAGGGGTCAGTGCTCAGCTTCCCTGTAAGGAAGGACACAGCAAAGTCTGTGACAAGGTCTTCAGTTGGAGAACTGAGCCTCCAATCAGCTTCCTGCCTTCTAAAAGCCAATTAGAGAAACAGATGGCCATGTTTATGTTTAAGGGATGTGTGCGTGTGTGTGTGCATGTGTGTGTGTGCGTGCGCGCGCCTGTGTGTGTGTGTTGAACTCAAGGCCTTACACATGCTTGAACAAGCATCCTACCACCAAACTCTGTCCCCAGTCCCAGTTTATTAGATTCTTAAAAGTTCTAGAATATTCCCCCTCCCATCCCAAATAGAGCACTCAAGTGAAAAGATCTTCATTCAGGGCAGGGACAGGAAGAACAGTGTGAAGGTTAAGGTCCAGAGAGGCCTGCTTTATTTCTTTCTAGGTGATTGCATTTCAGGCTGCCAACATCCAACCGACTAAGTACCAACTAATGTTGTACCTCTGAACTACAAATCAACAATCCAATTCAGCAAGGAACAACTGTGTCAATAGCTTGTTGGGGAGGATGGCTGGATTTTCCAAAATGAATGGCTTGGGTTGGTAAAGTGTTGAGTGGAGCTGAGGGTGAGGCCCAAGGGCTCTGAAGCCCTCCCACCCCCGGCAGCCAACTGTGACAGACTAAACTCCTGGGGATCTCTAGGTGAAAGCCCAGATTCTAAGGACATAGCTGCCTTTTTCCTTTTTGTGGTGAGTTCAGCTACCTGGGCTGAGCAAGGGAGGTGAAGGCTGACCCCAGCTGACATGCCCTCTGCCCTCACTCCACTAAAGCACAGCCCTTTCTGCAGCTTCCTAGGGAAAAGAAAACTTTCAATGCCTTTTGGGTCCATTTGAAAAGAAAATAGAATAGGAAGGAGCTGCTGGTGCCTCCCCAGAGGGCCAGCGGCCTTGGGCACAGAACCAGCCCAGAGAGACCCCTGACAGCTGATAGCACTTCTCCGGGAACTCAGGGTTCAGTCTTGGGACGATGTCCAAAGGGAAGAATTCATTGCCAAAATTCCAAGCCAGTGGGAGCTGTTCATATGGGCAGAAACATGGGGATGGTCAAGAGCAAGGAAGAAGGTTGGGGAGATCAAGAAACTAATCACACAGTAAGCATTCTATGAACTGTTAGCATAGCTAGTCATTTTCCCACTAAAACAAACACCCATAAGTTTCCTTATAGATTTGGAGGTCCCCTGCCCAAGAACCCACTGACACACTGTTTTTCCCTCAGACCAAGAAAGAATAATAGGTCCTTCCAAAGCACGCTTTCACCAACAGCTCTCAGCTGATGTCCGCTGAGGTCATGGGCCTTCCTCTGTAACTCCCATAGGTATGAGTGTCACAAGGAAGTCCCCTCTGGCTTGGGGTGTGTGTACTGACCCCAGAGTCAGAGCCCCAATCCATTGTCCTTGCTTGTTCACTCTGCAGAAGGCTCTGGAAGGTCCTTCACCAGGAGCTAGTGACCAGGAGAGTGTGGCCGTCTTGGTGCTAGCCAGCTGTGTTAGCCGGCCGTGCCAGCCTCACATATCCCGAGCAGTCTCCAGACACGGGTTCTGCTGCCGCCGTGAGGATGTGCACCCTTGGGTGCTAGCTGAGTTGTTAATGCAGAAACAAGGCACCACAGAGTTTGGACACTTGGGTTGTGTGATTCAGGACGCGCTGGAACAGTCCAAGGGCAGAGGGGAGGAAGGGGAGGAGAAGATTGAGTCTTAAATACTGTCTCAGGAGGCCAGAGCCCACTAGATGGGCTCTGGTTTGAGCTTTTCTGCTAGGAAGTCATTCACAAAAGTCTCCACAATGGCTGGGGTGATCTCTTCCACATCCATCACGTATTTGGCCCGGGCTGACATGTCCAGAATGGTGAGCAAAGGTGCCGCCTCAGGCAGGTTGGTGTAATCTCGCAGGGAGTCAGTCATGTCATCCTGGAAGTCACCAGAGGGGCAAGAAAACCAGAAAGCTTTAACAAGAGAGTTTCTGGAACCCAGTTGCCAGAGAGCATGGAAGGGAGCAGTGCCAGCATCCTGGAGTGATGGACTCCTAGCGGAAGGATAAGGGCTCCACCAGTCTTAGGCAGAAGGCTGTTCATTTTCCTGCACCCCCATCCAGGAGGCAAGCCACCTTTCACCAAGCACAAAGGGAACTTTAACATGCCATCTGCTTTTTAAGATCGTCAAATTCTAACTTGCAATCTGCTCTCTGAGGCCAGTCAGGATCTCAACTCTGGAAAGATTTTCAACAAAACCAGCTGACTATCTCCTGTGCCCTACACGGAAGGAAGGCAGAGGTACCCAGTCAGCCTGGAAGCTACTTCACTGCATTTTCTGCGAAGGAAGCCAGTGCTCTGCCATGCATCCCCGGCTGCTGTCCCAGTGAGTTCCCTGGGAACAGACACCCCTCATCCAGACAGGCAAACACAGAAGACAAGGAAACGCTTTTGTGGAGAGGTAACAATTTGAGAAGACCTTTCTTTCACGCTACAGACCACAGGTGATGGCTAACAGGACACGGGACTTACACTACACAACATATAATATTCTAACGAAAAATTTTGAGTTACCCTGCAGAGAAAGGACTTGGGGTCTTCCTGGCCTTAAATGGGAGTGAACAGGAGCCATAAAACGTAAGCTCACTGGTTCCTCAGATAAAATCCATTACTTGTACAGACCCTGAGGAGGGCTGTCAGTGACATCTTCCTTCCTCATAAAATAGCTTGTGCCTCCCAGTAATGCTGGGTGCTTCCACATCATGGGTACTTACATGGATTCAGCCCTCATCTTAATAAAAATCCTTCATCATAAACAGAGGGAAGCAGCTGGACAAATACTGTTCCTCTTATCCCTTTAGGAGGCCTGGACCAAGCCAAGAGTGCCAGTGCCTCCTCTGGCTCCCTTGGAACAAACCAGAGAGAGATGAAGTTTAATGGCCATGAAGGCTTCAGATTAACCACTTCTTGTCCCAAGGGACAGGACTGGGACAGAAAAGCAACAATAACAGGACTCTCTTAGCCCTGGGCCACAGCTCAGTTAATTGATGTCCATGTCCCATATGTTCCAGCTCCCTGTCCTGTGCCCTCCCCCCACTCCTACCCTGTTCCAGGTTATTGTGCAGAAGGACAGAGGGTTGAACCAAGTCAGCCGGGACTAGAGTCTGGGTTGAGCAATGGGTGATACGGGGGCTCTGCCTAGCTTTCCGGTCCATGGATAATGCCCCCAGTACCTGTCCTTCTAAGCATCAACTGGTCCATCTGCTGGACTCACAGCAACCTCACCAGTTCTTTCTCTGCTACTACTTTCTATGTGGCCTTGGTAAGGGGCATCATGCAGTCCAGGCCCCATCCCTAATGCCTAGGATGCTAAACCAGTCCGCTGTGCTCCCAGCCCTGCCTGGGGAGAGTCTGTCCTTCCCTTTCCTCATCTAGGAAACAAGATAGTAAGTGTACGGTCCTCGTCAGAGAGGTGAGGTACAATGGAGACTAGCAGGTGAAGTTCCAGGCAAGGCGCCAAGGGCACAGAACAGTCACAAAAACTTTTCAGCTGTGCTCCTGAATCCCTGCCCTGCCCCCAGCCTGGCCCTTCCTCTTCTGCACCCATCTTTTCTTAGGAGTCATTCTCCAGGGGTTAGAGTTTAAGACATGCAGAGCAGCCTTGCTGGGCTTTGTGCGGAGTAGCTGGGAGCCCAGGCAAGAGCCTGTGAACCCTCTTTGTTCCCCTCCACCCCAGGGCTGAGCAGGGCAACTGGAGCTGCCAGCAGGGCGGCCAGGGGCAGCTATTGAGGAGATGATGAATGGGTGGCTTAGGGTGTCTGGCTTCTCCTGTTTGTCTTTCTGGGCTTCTACTGGGATCCAAACACAGTGCACAGGCTCTGGCCAACTGAAGGTTCAGACCTGTGCAGATAGGGCTGCGGGGTGGTCTCATAGAGTCCATTGATGTAAGCCTCAGAGGGGTGCTGGGGTGGGGTAGGGAGATAATGAGCATGTGCAGAAGGAGCCAGAAGAGCACCTGCGCTGCTGATCACGGACGGCCATCTTGCAGAACACGGGTGCCTAGAGGATGCAAGCTCCCACGCTCCAGGGTGGTCAAGCACCAACACAGGGACTCTCTACTCTTTAAGAACCCACTTTATGACCATGGGAAAGTCCCTTGCTCAGTCTGGCACAGTGAGGGCCTTCGAGGACTAATGCCTGGGCACAAGAGATGGGGAACAGCGGCAGCTTCCAACCTCCCCAAGCACCTTCGGCTGCGTGAGTGACCTTGGGTCTCAGCTGTGTCCTAAGCCAGGAGCCCTGGGATGCCTAAGTCCGTGTTCAAGCAGGGGTGCAGTGGGACTAGCCAGGCTGACACTTGGCAAACCCCCAGGGCTGGTTGGGACCCGGCACCGCGATGGGAGATGTTTGTGACACTGTTCTCTCCCAGTGCGTGGGGAACAGTCCTGGGAAGGTCTCCTAATATTCTGAGGCTGCTGAGTGAGAAGGAAGGGGAGGAGGGACCAGGGCTAGGAAATGGTGTCTGATGACTAAGGACACACCTTTCCTCTTACATCCCTATGGGGCACAATCAGCTCAGACCCAGAGGTCCCTTCAAACCTCTGGAGGGAGGCCAAGATTACTCATGTCCTGAAAGTGCCCGCTGCCAGCCCTGCCAGGGACCAGGTCTATCTGTACTTACCTCCCCAGCCACAAAGAACAGCAGTGGGGCCTCCTCTTCTTTGGCTTTGTACTTGGCAATGATCTTCTCAGCTATTGGCTGGATCAGCTGTTTGGCTGCCTCAGACTCTCCATCATCCTCAGAATCTGTGACACGGGAGGAAAGAACAAGAAACTCTGAATTGTCAACAAGTGGTACCTGGGATGACCCCAGTGCTGGGCCTGGGCCTCACTGGACTCACAGGTACAGACAGGCTCTGGGCACGGGTCCAAGCCCACCTGCCAGCACGCAGGCGGAATTCTCACAAAGCTATCCAGGAAGCTGAGCGGCTCCCACACCATCGCCTGAGCCCCTGGCAGCTTTTCTCCCAGTCCCAGAAGGAGAATCATGACTGCAGCAAGGAAGCGAGGACATGGTCCCCTCGGCAGCTCTGGTGGCGATGGGACACCACAACTGCTACCAAGACCTCCACAAGTGCTGGCCAGGCCTGCCCAGAAGGGGGCACGGGAGATTGCGAGGAAGAGCCACACACAAGGCTCAGGCTGCCAATGTGCGGCTTCCTTGGCTGGTAAAGCAGGGAGAGAACAGGAGTCTACCCAGAAAGGCCGCACTGCCCACGGGACCTATCTGATTCACTCTGTGCCGCTGCCCAACTTGCTTGCCTCTCCGACTTTGTTTCCACATTTCTGGAGAAGACCAAAAGGGTCCTAATTGCCCCCAAGTTCAAAGCACTTTCCAAACACGGTCCAGGATGTGGGTGTGAAGACCCACAGCAGGCTAGACAGCCCCACTGCCCACAGCAAAGGTTTCCCAAGGCTGCTTCTTCCCAGCCGGCCTTCCTACCCAAAACCAGACCAGTCTGCTTAGCAGTTCCCATGCTGGGGACCAGACAACCAGACCCCAGAGAATGGAGCAGGGTGTGAGTGTCCTCCCTCAGAAAAGCCGGTGGCGATACCCTAACCATAGACCTAATGGAGCAGTTCAGTTGGAGGTGACCAGCAAAGTCCCGTAGTTCTGGGCCATAGGGTGTTCCCATCCTGGGTCATCCTACCAGAATGCAGGGATACTTTTCTGTCTTTCTACTTGGTCAAGAGGCATAGCTTCTGAGGCTGGAGGAGGAACAGGGGCACCCCCCCCCCCACCCAGCCCAGTGAACCTGGGCCAGCTCTAGTGGCCCCCTGGAGTTGTTCATTAGAGCATGAAAGAGTAGCAGAAGCAGCTCTGGATGAGCCTTAGCCTGAGGGGGCCCCACCCCCTGCAGCTGCTATGCAAGCAACCCCCCCTCCTTTCCCAACAAAGGTTCCGTTCATGGGGGGCTGGGAGCATCCTCCTGCCTGACCTGTTTGCCCAGCTGGCAGCAGGAGCAGCACAGAGGGAAAACTGAGCAGTAGTTGCTCCAGATCACCGCCCCGCAGGGGGATAGCCATGAATAAATCATTGGGGTCAAAAGCAAGGTTCCTGGGGAGACAAAGACCCCCAGCTCAGCACTGTTAATGACAGAGGCTGCAGGGATAGCCACCTCCCATGAGAGGTCCATTCTGACCTGTCCCCCTCTGCTCCATACCTACAAAAAGGACGAGGCAGGGGCCTTCGTTGAGCTGCACAGCGTTGGAGTCCGAGAGCTCCAGCACGGGCTTCGGGTGCCACGGGAACTCCCTGCAGTCCTCATCATTGAGCACCTCCACCCGGCCCTGCCGAGTGATCACCTCCCCCTGGGGGTCCAGCACGATGAGAGTGGGGATGCCTGCAAGAAAGACAGAGCACTTACGAGGAGGCCGCTGTCCTGAGACAGTGTGGAGCCTGTCTTCCAGACCGGGGACATACACAGACGTAGTCACAGCAGGATTCCCGGGAAGCCCAGGGCTGAAACTAAGTGTGGTTGCTGACTAGCTCCAGAACAGCTCCGGGTCTGTGTGGGGTCACTCCGTGGAGTGCAGAGCAAGCCTGGGTCTTGCGAGTTCTTGGGGGTAATACTGTGAAGGAACTGGAGCCCCCATCTTTCCCAGCTCCAGCAACAGCAACTGAGCGACAAAACACAGGAGCCAGCACTCCTGCAGTGTGCACAAGGTTTGGGGTCAAAGACACATGCGCGCGCACACGTACACGCACGTGTATACACACACACACACACACACACATACACACACACACACACGGAACTGAGCACAGGGTCTTGGCACATAGGTGCAGCCTATCAGTCAGTGGTGGGCACACCCTAAAGAGACCCCCAAAGGTACAGCAGGCCCCCCGAGTTGGCAGAGAGTCTAAAGCAGACAGAGGTGGCATAAAGACACCCACAGACCCTCCCACACAGTGCATGGATACACACACAGAGCAAGACAATAGATGTGAGCAGGGTCCTTATACAGTCACCAAGGCCACCCCAAGAGCCCCAGTGAGCAGGGATGTGCAGGAAAGGGAGGAGCTTGCTTCAGGCCACAGCCCAAATTAGGAGGCAGAGGACAGCTGGGCCATAGCCCTGCTGCCTGAGGAGAATCCAATACACGCTAAGAGCAGTCCCCAGAAGGAGCAGGACGTGTGCATCTGGACTGGAGCAGCGAATACACAGACCACTTGCCTTTGTAGCACATACACTCTCCCTATAAATCCCCAAATGACCACCTGGGAGGAAATCCGAACCTGCTTTATAGCTACATCTGGGCTTGCCACCTCCTTGCTCTTCGTACCCCGCTCCCCACTGCTGCTCTTCTGGCCAGAGCTACCACACACACAGAGTCTGCCTCTGCCCTGACCTTTGGGGACACTTGTCTCGCCACTGGTATCTGGTCCCCTCCCCAGTAGAGCTCTCCAGGTACCCCCCCTTGGGGGCAGACCAGAGCCTGAATTTTATATGAAAGCCGCAGCAATTTAATATTTATAAGCTCTGAAATATTTGGTCAGTAATTTGCTCCACTGACATTTTACTTCTCCATGGGGTGTGCAGCGAGGTACCAGAAGTATGTCCCTGGTGTTCTGTAACCTGCTGTGGCAGTGGGCCCAGTGGGTACGCAGTGGTGGGCATGTGTTCAAATGGAATAAACGGTCTGTTTGGTTCACACCTATTAGAAGAAGTAGCTGGATGGGTGTAAAGGGGAACATGGGAAGAGAGCCCCGCTCGTGGTTACCATTTCTATGTTCTTTTAAGTCTTGAACAGGAGTCCTGGGAAGTTGTCCTAATGACTACCCAGAGGCCTGGACCCATGTTGGCTGTCTCCACACAGAGGATTTAAGTCAGTAGCCCAAAGGGAGCCTGGAGCAGGAGGCCACACGGGACAGCCTGGGACACATGAGTGATCCACACTGCCACGTCCCCATCCCTAAAAAGCCTTGGCACAGGTCTTTAATTTAAACTGGTATTTCAGAAATTGGGCAATTCTGAGCACTGGGTAAACCAGCGCCCGCCCACTGCTATGATTAAACACAGCAGCGGCCCTGTTTTTAGCCTGGACTCAGGATGCAGAGTGGATCTAGGAAGGGCAGACAGGCGCAGAGCTGGGGAAGGGAAGGGCAGACAAGCCTGCCAGCAGGGAGTCTGCTTCCTCTGTCTCTCCGTGGTGAGATTCAACTGCTCCTCTGTTGAGTCCTGTGGGGACCAGCACAGGAGAGCAAGGACTCAGGCTGGCTGTGGGGAAGCCCTCTGGCCAGGCTCTCTCCTCTCCATCCCCTTAGCTCTGAAAAACTAAGAAGTACCTCTCTTAGCTTCGGTTCTTTGAGCTTCACCGAAGCCTGTGAGGTCCCGGGATAGGGCAGTGTGAGGAGTGTGATTACGGTGCATGGGACACACCCAATCAGACCCAAGCAGCACCCGTGTTCCTGTGTTCACCTTTGTGTCTACCTTTCCCTTTTGGTGACCTTGGGCTTGACCATAGACCCCTCTAAGGGTGGACTCTGCTGCTGAGTCAGAGGGCTGGCCTAGAGAAGGGGAGCTTGCCTCTGCAGTGTCTGCTCTGCTGGGCACAACATAATTGCCACCTACTTAATCATCCTCACAAGCTTTGGGGACCACTACAAGACCACCCAGCCAGTCCCAGTGGGCTGTGGCTCTGTCTCCAGGATACACATGGTCTTTGCTGAGGGCTCCTCTCCCAGCACCTGGCTTGGGCCAGGGAGGTTCTGAGAACCATAGTTTCCCAAACTACTTGCCTCTCTCAACTTCCCTCCCTGGAGTGGTGGCGGATGCTGGGGGTGTCAGCACCCCATTTTTCCCTTCTTGGGCATTTAGTCCCTAAATCAGGCTTTTCCAAGTCACTACTTCAGAGAAAACAGGGTGCAGCCTTGAGAAACTTCAAGGGAACATCAAATTTTTCATCAATGCGGTCATGCAAAAATCCCTTCCCCTCAGCGAGGGGCTTCTGGGGGAACAAAGGAGGCAGCTAATCACTGCTGGGCCCAGACTTGTTTCCCAGCAAAGCCAGCTGGGACTGTTGGGGGAAAGGTGCAGATTCCTGGAGTTCTAAGAAGATCCCGCGGTCCCTTAACTTCTTTCAGCCTCATTTCCAAAAACTGCCAAATGGGGATGCCAGATTCTATCTTACTTGATTATGGAGAGGAATAAAAAGATAAAATGTAAAACATTTCAGCAGAGTCCTGGGGATATTGTACATGTTCCATAAGTAATAGCAAATATTATAAGCCCACTCATGGTTTTAAAAACCCTCCCAGAGAAGGCACAGAGGGTGGGAGCCGGGTAAGAGAGAAGCAGAAACCTCAGCCAGGGTGGAGAACGTTAGCTAAGGAATGGGAGGTATGAGTAAAAGTCCCAGCAACAGCAATGTCTGCCAAGCAAGCTCCCCTTGTGAGCTGGGAAGACATACACACCACCATTCCCAGAGAGGACTCAGCCTAAGCCTTCAGCTCCAGGGAGCCGGTGCTGGACTCCCCTCCACAATCCCTCTCAAAGCACAGAGAAAGAACAAGGCCTACACCTTCCTCCTAGGGAGACTCACTGGAGTTTAAAACAACCTCAAAACAATGCATAGAGTCCATCCTACAGTTTAGTCTGGTTGTTTCTCTGTTGCTAAGGAAACAGTTTTGTGGGGATGGGAGGGTGGAGGTGGGACAAAGAAGCTGAAGTGGTCCAGGCACTGGAGGAAGAAAGGAGCTAGGAGGAGTAGCACCTAGCTCTGTCTGCATCCGGATGGCAGCATCCAAAGGGGCTTCCAGACCCTAAAGACCAATGGGAGCAGGAAGAGAAACTGGAGAAAAGAAGAAATGTAAGCTAGGGCACACTGCAGGGCACGATGCTGAGAGAGGGTAGAAATGGCTGCCAGGGGGTGCAGACAGTTGGAAAGGGTTGTGATACACAGCTAAGAGAAAGACTCAGACTGCACAGGGCTACATGTGCGAGTACATTGTAGCTATGTGTATGCATGCGAACAGTGACCGAAGGGACTCAGCAAAGTGGGAACAGTTTCAGAGTAAACCAGGAGGCCAGATGAGATGGGAGAGCAGCTGAGTTTAAGTGATGTAAAATGTGGGCTCTATGTTTAAAACGGAAATCAGAACTGAAGGGCAGTAGGGCTGGGGTGGGGATGAGAAACCAAATCAAACCCCGGCAAAACCAGCAGCCAGTTCCACTCATCAGATGTCTCTCCTGCTGCGCCCAGCTCCAAAGCAGAGAGCTCAGGAGAGGGCAGGGGCATCTGGTATAGGTGGCAAAGCCCAGAAAAACTCAACTCAGGTTAGAGAGATGGGTTTGGCCCAACTAGGACTTTGCCAGAGGATACAAAAGCTGCTCAGTCTGCACCAAGAGACATGTATGGCTATGTTCTTAGAAATCCAGAAAACAGCTGGGTGGTGGTGGTGCACACCTTTAATCCCAGCATATGGGAGGCAGAGGCAGGCGGATCTCTGTGAGTTTGAAGCCAGCCTGGTCTATAAGAGCTAGTTCCAGGAACCCTGAAGCTAGTTTCCAGAGAAACCCTGTCTTGAAAAACCTGAAGAAAAAGAAAGAAAGAAAGAAAGAGAAAGAAAGAAAGAAAGAAAGAAAGAAAAAAACCGTCAGTCAAGAGTGGAGCAGATCTGCCAAGCTCAGTCAAACTGCCCACCAACACGGGAGCAGATAAGTCAGTCAGCACAATTAACCCATGGAGCCCTTCGCAGGCCTGAAAATAAACCAACTAGATGTGAATATTAGTGGGGATACATTTTAAGACCATAATGTAAGTGAAAAAAATCAAGTTGGAAAATTACATTATGACGGCATTTAGAGTATGCTCCTAAAAGACGCACCAAGGAAGCGATACATTATTCATGGGTTCATATGCATGCAGGGAAATGCGGAAGCGGCTTATGAGGTTATGAAGTAGATACACTAGATACACGGTGGTGATTCCCAGGGGAAGGGAGGCAGAGGAGCGCAAGGGCCTTGTCTTTGTCTGTAATGCTTTCTTTACTCTTCCTTCTTTCTTTTCTCCTTTTTGAGAGAGTTGGGTATGCTGAGGAATAGACACAGGACCTGAATTCTATTCTAAATATCTGAACCAAGTCTTCTTGGTGCAGAATGGGTGTTTATTACATTGTCCTCTGTTCTTGCCCCTATCTTTTTTCCTTTTTCTGTGCTCACAATTAAATGCAACAAACAAAACAGAACACCAAGGCCGCATAGTGGATTCCCAGGCTGCCCTGGCTGCCCTCCGCCAGCAGACAGGCAGATCTACACAGAGGCGCCAGCCTTTTGAATACGAAGATTTGTCTACAAAAAAAAAAAAAAGAAAGAAAGAAAGAAAGAAAAAAAAAAACCACGCCAGCTCAGCCACTTGCCCTCTACTGATTGAAAAGACACAGCTCTGAAAATGTCGTTTTTATGTTTACAGAATGCTTCAAGTCCATTTTCTGAAGGAAGTAAGGAAGAGGGCAAAGTAAGGGGCAGAGAGGGGAGGGGGGAAGTGGGAGAGGAAGAGTGAAAGACGGATTGAGCAAGAGGAAAAAGAAACACAACGCTCTATGTCGGCGACAGCAAGGCTCTACGTATTAGCCACCCAGTTCCTGCCTCCCACAGGCTGGGTATGAAGGATAGAGAGAAAGGACAAAAGCGCCTGGGTCCCTCGCCCAAGACAGAAGGGCCCCTAAGCCTCCTTGCAAAAGAACATGGTGTTCTGCGATACTCTCCAGCAGCCCCGGGTTACTTAGACAATGGCTAATGGGATTTGCCTTTTGCCAAGTGTGTCTAAATGGTTCCCTTAGAAAGGCATTTTTAAACAGCTTATAGGGCCCCCAATTCCCCAGACTGTACAGAGTACTGGGAGCAGGGAGGCCTGTGGGGGAACCCAGCTCTTTCAGGGAGACAAAGGCGATGGAGGGAAGCCAAATGCCAAATCCTCAGTGAGCCGGGGTGGCCCCATGATGACTTCACACAAACCCAGGGCTGAGTCCAAGGCATCTAAAGGGGGCCAGTGACCAGGCCACTGGCAGCTGCCAGCCTTTGGTCCATCTAGCATAGGGCAAACTTGTCAAGACCTGAGACATAGCTACCCTGTGCCAGGGCGCCTCACTGCCTGTGACACCTCAGCTAACTGTCAGCATGTGGACAGGCCACTCTGGAGGAAGACTGGAAGACTCTTTCTCTCTCTCTGGTATAGGGACACTCTGGGCATAGATCCCAAGACACTCGGAGGCCATGCTCCTTTTGTATTAGGTATTTTCACCCAAGCCAGTCAAGACAATAGGGAGGACCTGGGTGACTGTCAGATCAAGTCTCAGTCTCTCTCTCTCTCTCTCTCTCTCTCTCTCTCTCCTCTCTCTAACAAAGACCAGGTGGAGGTAGCTCAGCCTGGGTACCGCTTAGGGAATGTTCTAGCACTTCTCTGTAAAGCTATTTCATCAGCCTGGCATGGCATGGCAGCACACACCTATAACCCTAGCACCTGGGAGGCAGAAGCAAGTGGAATATTACTGTAAGTCTGAAGCCAGCCTGGTCTACATAGCAAGTTCCAGGCCAGCCAAGGTTACATAATGAGACCCTGCTTAAAAACAAAACATAAATAAATAAATAGGTAAATAATAAAGGTGTGTGCCCTGTGCCTGTGATCTCAGCACAGGAAGGCTGACATAGAAAGGTTACTATGGCCGGGCGATGGTGGCGCACGCCTTTAATCCCAGCACTCGGGAGGCAGAGGCAGGTGGATCTCTGTGAGTTCGAGACCAGCCTGGTCTACAGAGCTAGTTCCAGGACAGGCTCCAAAGCCACAGAGAAACCCTGTCTTGAAAAACCAAAAAAAAAAAAAAAAAAAAAAAGAAAAGAAAAGAAAGGTTACTATGATTTTTAGGCGAGCCTGGGTTACATGGTGAATTCCAGTCCAGCCTAGGCCGTAGAGTAATGCCTTGTCTCAAAACAAACCGAAACAAAACAACCAACCATGGGAGAGCTGGCTCAGCGGTTAAGAGCACTGGCATAATTCCAGTGGACCCAGACTTGAGTTCCAGAATCTGCATGGTGATTGACAGTCATCCGCAACTCTGATTCCACAGAATCTGACTCCCTCTTCCTGCCTCTGAAGGCACCATGTACACATGTGGTGCACAGACATGTGTACTAGCAAAATACTCCCATATACAACAAACTTTAGGAAAGGGCTGGAGAGATGGCTCAGAGGTTAAGAGCACTGACTGCTCTTCCAGAGGTCCTGAGTTCGGTTCTCAGCAACCACATGGTGGCTCACAACTATCTGTAATGAGATCTGGTCCCTCTTCTGGCCTGCAGGTATACATGCAAACAGAACACTGTATACATAATAAATAAATAAATTAAAAAAAACTTTAGG
Source organism: Microtus oregoni (assembly GCF_018167655.1). NCBI lineage: Eukaryota > Metazoa > Chordata > Mammalia > Rodentia > Cricetidae > Microtus > Microtus oregoni. The sequence continues at coordinate 22,584,332 of NW_024543074.1, read as the reverse complement.
AAAAACCTTCTAAAAATAAATAAGTAGAAGTTCAATAAATAAATATATAGCAAACAAACAAACAAATAAATAAAGAGAAATTCAAATATACCACCTGCTTGAGAAGCTCAGCTTCTAAGAGGTGCTATGAGATAATTTCCTAGAATAAATCCCTATAAAGTGGGATTTCTTCTTTTTAAATTTATTATTACGTTTTTAAAGATCTATTCATCCACACTCACTGCTGTATATGAAGAACAGGAATTCTCAAAAGCCTGATGCTAAAGCCACGTGATAGTAATCTTCACCATCAACTTGGCCGGGTTTGGAATCACCCGGGAGACAGGGACCACCGCTCTCCGTGTATCTGTGAGGGCATGTCTATAGAGGGCTAACTAGAAGACTCATTCTGAATATGGACAGACCATCCCATGGGCTACGACCAGGACAGACTGAAGTGGAGAAAGGGCAAAAGTCAACAGTGTGTCACCATCCCTCCTTCTCCACCACCTGAGCCATGGGGCTGTGAATTGAGTGGCTTGGCCACGCCTTCCTTATCACCTGTCTGAAGCTGAGAGCCTAGGTAACTGGTCCTCCTTACGCTGTCTGTCACACTGATGAACCGTTAACACAGATGAAGATGGAACACTCAATGTCACCAGAAGAGGCTGCCACTGGAGGACAACATCATCCCTGGGGCTCAACCAGCCTATCAGTACGTCTTGCCTGTAGTCTCAAGAAAGGCCTCAGTTGCCGGGCGGTGGTGGTGCACGCCTTTAATCCCAGCACTCGGGAGGCAGAGGCAGGTGGATCTCTGTGAGTTTGAGGCCAGCCTGGTCTAGAACAGGACAGGAACCAAAAAGCTATGGAGAAACTCTGTCTCGAAAATCAAAAAAAAAAAAAAGAAAGAAAGAAAGAAAGAAAGAAAGAAAGAAAGGTCTCAGTCACAAGTTAGGGCCTATGGCATGGCTTTGAGGACTATGAACAGTCACAAAGAGACAGCCATGTCTCCTTTAAGTAGAAAACTGAGTCACTTTTAGAGCGAGGAAACTTAATCCCAATGGTGGAAAAGTCAAAACTCAACCCCATATATTTCTGTTTGTTTTTGTAGTGCAGGGAGGGAGCCTAAGCAAGCACCTACCCTTGTCTTTTCCAAGAAAGAACCTATTGAGCTACAGGAAGGAGCTGTTTTATCTAGCATAGGGAAGAGTCTAGCTTGTTTCTGTGATATTATTATTTATTTCTGAACAACACTGTAAGGCAAATCCAGTGGTCAACACCTTGAAGAAACGTCTTCAGCTGAAAGATAGTATGAGTGTAACTCACACATAAAGACACGGACACGCAGACACGGACATGCAGACACAAACACGGACACGCGGACACGCGGACACGGACACAGACTTGTTAGGAGTGTTTCATCTATATTACTTCTCAGCAATTTTCTGTCAGAGGTTCATCATGCCAAATTTGCCGAGGAGGAAACGGAAGCTCAGGGACTCCAAGCGACAGAACCAAAGATTATCCTTTAGCCTGCATGACAGTGACACCTTGGAGGGGAGATGCTGGTCCAGCAGATTTGGAAGCATGTGCCATCCACATCAGAAGCACCATTCGAGGGGACGAGAAGCACTGTTTTACTGGAGCAAGCACTTAAAAACACTACCCCACCCCAGAACCCCAAAGTGAGCAGCAGTAATGAGGTATAAGTCATCTTATATGCCATAAAATTCACCCCAAGTTCTCTTTAAAAAGATTTACTTTATTTTTTATTTTATTTTTTATTTTATTTTTCGAGACAGGGTTTCTCCGTAGCTTTTTGGTTCCTGTGAGCCTCCTGATATGGATTCTGGGAACTGAACTTGGACTCTTTATAAGAACAGTGCAAACTCTTAACCGCGGAGCCATCTTTCCAGTCCCTAGGCCCAAGTAATCCAGAGATCAGCTTGCCTCTGCCTCCTGAGTGCAGAAATTAAAGGTGTGCACCACCACTGCCTGGTCCAAGTAATTTTTAAAACATGTGAGGAACATGAACACTCAGAAAGTAAAACCTAGTTTTTTGTTTGGTTGCTTTGGTCTTACTGAAACCGAGTCTCCCTATATAGCTTAGACTACCATGGCACTTGTAGGGCCCTGGTCTCCCTTATTCCTGGGGTGCATTCGCGGGGACAGTTTATGATCAGCTAAGCTTCCTGTGTGTTTCTGTGCTCTCCACCTGGAGGTTAACTGCAGGGCATTTACTCCATTGTTAATATGGTAATTTCCCACCTGCCTGGGCAGAGATCCTTGTGCAGCAGTTAGATACATAAGGATTTCCCCAAGTCTGAATAAACTGGCATTCGGCTGATCTCCTTTCGAATGACCCTGGTCTCTCTGTGTGTTCTTTCAATCTCCAGGCCCTTGCTCGACTCGCGTTCGGTACAATGGCGCGCAAACTGTACCAAGGGTGTAACACAAAATCGGGTGTTACAGCACTGGCGCTCCTCCTGCCTCTGACTTCTAGATGCTCGGGTTACAGGCATGCACCACCATGCTTTGTTTCAAAGATATTCTTTCTCTGCTAAAAAGGAGGCCAGGATATGGAAGCCCAGATGGGCAGGTTTCCATCCAGGCTGCACAGAGTTCAGGCTGGGATGCTTACCTTGGATCCCATACAGTCGGTTGAGACGTGACCGTCGGGCCTCATCAGTGTAGGGGACAGCGAGCCATGGCATCTCACTGAAGTACTGCTTGAAAGACTCCTCCGACCTACAGAAAGATGTGGAGAAAATGTCTTTCTCTTGTGTGTATTTCTACTCGGTCCTTCCTGCCATTACTGTCATACCAGCACCTACAAGGGTTGAGGTTCCTAACATCAAGCTCCTAACCTAGCGCCGCAGGCACCAGAATACAGGTGTTCGCTATTCTACCCATTCTGCTGTTCACCAAGAAGCAAATGAGTCCACCCACGAGGTGGCTCCCAAACCATGCCAGGCCATGCCAGCATCCTACAACTATGCCTATGCACAACTTTTCATCATCAGCACAGACATGTTTGGTTTTTAAAAGGTTCAGACTGAATACACACCACGATTGTGTTCCCGTGTACCCCTAGTTTGCATGCAGAGCTGCGGTGTGCACAGAACTAGGCACTCGGAACCAAGCCTACACCTATGACTGTACGTACGAGAAATGTTCGGGAAGGTAAAGACACTGAAGCTACAGAAGCACATTAGGGCTGGCTACGGCCATGTGCGATGACCAGGAAGGGCAAAAGGGAGCCTTCTACATGATGGAAATGTCTGTATCTTGACTCTCTGACAATAGTGACATGGGTAAGCATGTGGGGCAAAGCTCAGGGAACTACAAACCTAAAATGGATGCAATTTATTTGTATAGACATTGTGTTCAATAAAGATGATACAGTTTAAAGCTTTAAATGTCTTCAGGCTTGTCTCCAGTCCATTGCACTGAGACCAGGAACTGTGGGGTGGGACCATGAGCCAAGAAATAGCACAGGAAGTACAATGTCAAAGCTACAATGTGGCATCTTGAGAGTCTATGTGGCCAGGACTTCAAGAGGCAGAAACTCCTGATGTCGGTCCGGATCCTGATTGGAGCGCTAAGCTGAAGACTATGTATCAATGAATGGACAGGTGAGCAGCAGAAACCACTGAGGCTAACGAGACAAGGCTCTGGAATGAAAAACTACACCGTCCTCAGTTGGGTGATTGATTGATTGATTCCTTCCTTCTTTCCTCCCCCCACCCCCTCCCGTCTCTTTCATTTGTTTTTCCTAGACAGAGTTTCACTGTGTAGCCCTGGCTGTCCTGAAACTCACTTTGTATACCAGGCTAGTCTTGAACTCAGAGATCTGCCTGCCTCTGCATCCCAGAGTGCTGGGATTAAAGGCGTGCGCCACCACTGCTTGACTTACGTGATTTCTTTTCCACATGCATTAAAGTAGCCTTAGATAGAGTGTGTGGCCAGGTTGAAGAAAATGAATACATATCCTCACAAAACAATCACATCATGCTAGTCTCTAGCTTGCTTCCATCCTCCATATTTCCCCTTCACGATCTAGAAAGCTGAACCAAAACTGCAATCTTGATTTCAGCTGACCACAACCTGGACTGAGACGTGCCTCAGTGTTTGCTGTAAGGTTTATCTGAGTTACTTACTATCCCAGATTGGTCTTCCCTGGGCTCTACTCTATGGCCTACACTGAGGAAGACATATGACATAAAAGAAATGGGGAGAAGCCATTATCGGAAAAGCGGCGTAGCGCGGACACTTCAGGGGTACACAGTACCTGTCTGCGCTGACGAAGATGATCTCGAACTTCTGGCCTGCTTCCTTGATCTTCCGGTAGGATTCCACCAGCACTCGGGTGAGGCTCCGGCAGGGTGGACACTGAAAGACAAGAGCCCCTGCCATATTACAAGTCTCTACTTCCAGCACTGGCCACTGGGGGCCAGGTGAGAAGGGTAGGGCTGGGACAGCAAAATCCAGTTTATGCAAGAGCTAAGTAAGCTTGCATCTCTTCCTAGCAATCAGTAGGCACACACACAGGCCAGCCTAGGCAGTGTGCAGCAGTTAGCTGTGAGATACCTCCCCTTAGGGAGCCTGAGAAATCTAATCAGGATAGCTGCGGAGAGGTCGTTTTCTTTTTCTTTTCTTTTCTTTTCTTTTTTTTAAAGATCTATTTCTTTATTATATATACAGTGTTCTGACTGCATGTATGCCTGCAGGCCATAAGAAGGCACCAGATCTCGATACAAACGGTTGTGAGTCACTGTGTGGTTGCTAGGAGTTGAACTCAAGATTGGAAGAACAGCTAGTTCTCTTAACCGCTGTTCTCCAGCCCAAGAGGTCGTTTTCTTGCTGCCACCATCCATAGCTTGAGCATTTACTGTCATCGATGAGCAAGGAAAGGCAAAGCCAGGGAATGTCTGTCAGAGTTCCCCATCTTGCAAAGACTAGCACTCTTGACCCAGTGGTGACTCGCTCACTTCCTTCAGTCTAAACTAAGGAGAGACCAAACACTCACCCAGTGCGCAGAGAAATAGACGCCCACGTGAGACCCCTCCAGGCTGCTGCTCTCCAGTGACTGCCCGTTATTTCTAAGCAGGGGCCCTGCAACAACTTCCCGGAAGGGCTTAGGTCCCCAAGGGAATTCCAGACCTGAAACAGGCAACAGATTGCGAGAATGTCAAGGCTCTTTGCGGTGGCCTGGGACCTAGGAGTCCTCAGGACTACAGGCACAGCTTTGCCACCATAAAGTATTTATTAGCCTAGCCAGAGGATCTGCAGCCAACGCAGAAACAAAGGAACTCAGGCTAGCAAGATGGCTCCGTGGCTAAGGGTGTCTGGAGCCAGGCCTCACAGCCTGGGTTCAATCCCTGGTACATGTGAAGGAAAGAGAGAACAGGCTCTCAAGTAATAACCTCTGATCTCTACATGTATGCAGGGGCATGTGTGCGCCAACAAACACAATACAAACATACACCAAACAAGCTGTTAGGAAATGTAATTAAAAAACCAGAAACTCGTCCATAGCACAGCTTCATTACCGCCTAAGCAGTGGTTCCTGCGCCGGGAGGGTAAGAAGGCCCCTCTCCAAACGGCTAGCTGCAGATGCAGAAGCAAGGTTACAGACGGACAAGCAGAACAGAAAGGAGACCAGACCAGAGCCGACCTCCTAGGTAACTGACAGAAGGCTGGGTCTCTGGTACCTACATCAGATACTACCCCACCCAGATAGCTATTCAATCCCATCCTGCCAGCTCCACGGTTCCCAGCCCGGAATGTATACCAGAACCCACTGTAGGCCACGCCCCCAGAGACTCTAAAGCAACAGCCTGGGCTGGGGCCTAGGGAACCAGTGAAAACTGAAATGTAATAAAAATGGACACTTCCAAAACCCAGATGGTCAGCACTGACACTTAGGCTCCCAGCAGGAGGAGGAGCTAGCGTGTTCCCAGCTCACAGGGTGGTCCAAGGCCCACTGCCTCAAAATCGCCTGAGGGGCCAGGGATGAGAGCCCAGTTAAAAATGCAGGTGTCCATGCCCACCCGGAAACCAGAGGACACAAAACACCAAGAAGCCGGTGGTGAGGCTGCCTAGACTGCTAATCTTGGGAGTTGGTGGGGTATGAGTTCACCGTGTCCTGACTTTTACAAAGGGCAATTCTCCTACATAGGAAATCTCCCTCTACCCACCCCCTTCCTTTCTCAAGCCTCACGACACAGTTCTGACTAGCCTGGACCTCACTATACAGATCAAGTTGGTCTCATTTTACAGAGTGCCACCATGTGCCTCTGTCTCCCAAGTGCTGGGATTAAAAGGTGCCCTACCACACTGGCCTTGCTATCAAAGCTCAGGTTGACTTTGAACTCAGAATCTTCATAGCCTCCAGAATATCAGGGCTTCAGGTATATACCACTATATCCAGATCTCTCTCTCTCTCTCTCTCTCTCTCTCTCTCTCTCTCTCTCTCTCTGTGTGTGTGTGTGGGGGGGGTTATTGTAAAACTTTGTGACCAAGGATGAATCCTTGCAGCTCGTATTTGGGTAGCGCAAGAAGAGAAGTGCCGACCTTGGCCAGACCCCGACTATGTGGTCCAGGCAGACTTCCGGTGCATGGCCAGCAGCCAGCAGGTCAGCATGAGCAGGGCCATTGGGAACTGGGACTTAAACCACATCAGGCAAGGCAGTGCACTCACCACTGAGGCCAAGAGAACAATACAGAGATGGAGATGTCAGTGACGTGGTGAAGCATTCTGAATCCAAATCTGAGATTCAACCCCCCCCCCCCCTGTGCCCCAGATAGGGTTGGTTCCTCTGGGTAACCCTGGCTGTCCTGGAGGGCACTGTGTAGACCAGGCTAGTCTTGAAATCACAGGAGATCTGCCTGCCTCTGCCTTTTGAGAGTTGCAGAATATTATTTTAAGATGTGTTATATTTACTTAATGATGCAAAGATGTGTTGCATTTTTTTATGTTGCATTTGTTTAACTTTGTGAAGTTGGGTAAAGCTAGCCGTGGGGGCGGCCGGGTGCCGGGGACGCAGCCCCGCCGCTCTTATTACTACAAGAGGCAAAAGGTGGCCGGTATAATTACGATAAGAAAATATGGCTAGAAATAAGCCAAGCTAAATCTAGTCATTCCTAAGAAAGAATCCATGTGTGATTTATTTGGGAGCTGAGTGGCAGGCCCTCCAAAGAGTAAAACCACTACAAAAAAAAAAAAAAAAAAAAAAAAGCCTAAGTGCTGGGATTAAAGGCATGTGATACCTCTGTCTGGCTCCAAACTTTTTTGACAGTCATGAAATTTCAGATTTCAGGCCTCAGTGATCAAGAGACTGAGACAGGAAAAGGGCACGGATTTGGAGCAGCCTGGGCTATGTAGCAAGTTTCAAGGTAGCTTGGGTAAATAATGAATTCTTGACTAAATGAATGAATGAATGCTGGGCTGTGGTAGCACACCTTTAATCCCAGCACTCGGGAGGCAGAGGCAGGCGGATCGCTGTGAGTTTGAGGCCAGCCTGGGTTGTTACACAGAGAGACCCTGTCTCAAAAAACAAAACAAACAAACAAACAAAGCCCCAAGGTTTTATTTTGGAGGTTAAGGACAGTCATTAGTGACATATATGCAAATATCCCCAAATCTAAGAAATCCCCAAATCCAAGTCTTTCTGTTCCCAATCCAACTGAGGACCGAACCTAGGAATACCCGCCTCGGGTACTACCCAGGATGGATTCAATTCCACCACGTCATCCCAGGATTCTCAAGTGGGGAGGGCCAGTGAGATTGTTGGGCAGGTAAAGGCGCCTGCTGTACACTCAAGGACTTTGGATAAAGGACACTCTATATTTTATTTTTTATTTCCCTGTATCTATATATCGTGAACGTGGAAGGACAGTGGACAGCTGATGGGGGTTGGTTCTCTCCTTCCACCATGGTGGTTTTCTCTCCTTTCACCATAGGAATGGAATTCAGGGTGTCAGGCTTGGTGACAAGCGCCTTTACCCAGTAAGTCGTCAGCCCTTTGCTCTGTGTGTGGATGTGGCGCGCGTGTGTGTGTGTGTGTGTGTGTGTGTGTGTGTGTGTATATATACCTATATATGTATGTGTGTGTGTGTTATATGTTTTGTTTTGTTTTTGTTGAAACAGGGTGTCATTGTGTATCCCTGGCTTATCTGGAACTTGCTGTGCAGACCATGCAGGTCTTGAACTCACAGAAACCCACCTGCGTCTGCCTTCTGAGTGCTGGGATTAAATTATACACTGCCACGCCCAGCTACTCTTATATTTTAAGAGGACTCCTCCTATACATATGCAGACTCTTCTTGTTAACGTGGCCGCGGCCACAGAAACAGCACTAGGTTCAGTATCTGGGCTCTTGCCGCTTTTCAACAGCCTCCTCAGCCCTCCAGCTGAGCACTCCTTCCCAGATCCCATCTGCTTTGGCCCAGGAATTAATGTCACCCTGGAGGGACATTCTGAGCCTTTAAAAATCTTAACCATGACCTGGAGAATAGAGTAATTTCGTCCCGACAATATTCTCTAGTCATGTAAACCTACTTAAAGCACTTCATTAGTACTGATGTCCAGGAGGGGATAGAGTGGGGCTGGGGAGGGGGCGTCAGGCACATCCAACCTACCTTCTGGGTCGTCTCGGATCACCAGGAGCCCATTTCTGCACACAACCTTCCCTGTGGTAGCATTTAGGAATATCAGCGATGGAATGTTGGAGATTCGGTATTTGTTCCAAAGTTTAAGCTATAAAAAGAAAAGCAGGATAAGGTGGTTAAACCCAATCCAAATTAATTGCAGAGTTCTTTCAAGTCCCTCAGCCCCAGGAAGAGATGAGTGGAAAAGCATTAGAAGGGAAAAACGATACGGGAATAACTGACTCAAATCAGAGCTGCCGGGCAACAGGGCTGGGTTAAATTATAACCCCAGGTGCCCCTGTGGTCCTGTAGGGTGTGGGGGCCTAGAAGGTTTGTGCTGTGACAAAGGTGGAACATTGGTAGAGGGACATTTAGTCTCTTATCGGTCCCCAGGGAACATCTGACAGTCACAATAAAGAACTTCCATCTCTGGAGAGCAGTGGGACTTCTCCCAGGTGACCTGGGAAGGAAGGGAATCAGCTCCACCCAGCAGCAGGCAGCAAGCAGCAGCCGGTCACCAGCCAGGGAGAAGGGAACAAGTTTCCCAGCAAAGACAAATCGTTCAAACGTGCGCCACTCTCTGCACTTGTCCAGGCCTGTGATTGGAATAGCATCCTTGCTATATATGTGTACCATTTGTCTTGTGGAACGCAGGCAAAAAACTGGTCCCAGCCCTCAGCTCTCAGTGCCACTCCAAACAGCCTCCAGGCTGCTGGCTGAGTGTTGATGTTGGCAGGGAGAACCTTTAGGTCTAAGAAGGACACTGAGAACCTGGGAACATCAAAGCCCTGGAAGAAGCCAGATTTTTGCAGGCTCTATTGCTTGTTCATGGCCATGGGGTGAACACCCTTTCAGTGGGCTGCTGCGTGCTCTGAGATGTAGCTACCAGGCCCGAGCGCCAACACCATGAAGAGCTCCAAACAGAAAGAAGCAAAAGACAGGTGCACAAGGGTTGTAGGACTCCCTTGTGGGGGATCTGGGAGTCCAGGCAGGGAGGTTTAGCCACTGGCCAAGCAGGGCAGGGATGTGTAGAAGGGTAACAGCCCCAGAGGTGAAGGTGGTTGCACATAGCAAGGAAAGGGGTGAGCGGTTGGGGCTCAGATGGCATTTAGTACAATTGCAGGCGGAGGATCTGCCAAGAAACGGAGGCTTCTCAGCCTATAGAGACACATGGCTTGGCGGAAGGGTTATTGGATCCTGCTTCAAACTGGGTGGCCGTGCTTGATTGCTTACCAGCCCCACATTTCCGGTGGGGGCTCAAAAGCAACCTCTTCACAAGGGTGGCTGTGAGCAGCTGTGCGCAGCTTCCGACCACCACTGCGTCACTGCACAGAAGCCTGACCTGGGCTCAGATCGAGCATCCTTTATTGTTATTGTTTTGAGACCAGGTCTCAGCACGTAGCTGAGGTTGACTTAGCGTTAGTGATGAAACTCAGGCTAGCCTTGAACTCTGATCTTCCCGCACCAGTCCTAGCCATTGATGAGATTCCCCACCCCACATCACCCCGATTTTCTGAGGCAGAGTTTCTCTGTGTAGCACTGGCTGTCCTGACACTCACTCTATAGACCAGGCTGACCTGGAATTCTGAGGTCCACCTGCCTCTGCCTCCTAAATGGCACCCAGGATATTTATGAGACACTTCAGAGATTGACAACAAACAAGACACTCCACTGGGATTATTAACTTAAACTTCCTGTGCCAGAGGCCAACCAGGCTCCCTAAAGGTGTCCAAGGCAGGGGAGGGTTGTGCACTAGAGCGATGGCTTGGCTTCACGATTGTGAGGACTGGATTTCAGACCCTAGCATCCATGTGACAAGCCTGCTATCCTTAGATAAATACCTGTAACTATAATTCCAGTGGGAGCAGACAGAAGGATCGTGGGGCTTGCTGGTTTCCAGCCTAGATGAGACTCGAGCCCCAGGTATAGAGAGAGGCCCTCCCTCAAAGAGATAAGTGAACAACAGGGGAGGGACACAATACCTTCTTCCTTGTGGGAACACATACCCACACATTCTCTGCCCATACATACACAGGGAGGAAGGGAGGGAGGGAGGGAGGGAGGGACGGAGGGAGGGAGGGAGGGAGAGGGAGGAGAAAAAAATTTAAACAGAAAGGTTGAGATCACTGAATTGAAATTTTTATTGTTTAAAATGTAATTTTTGAGGGGGGGAAGTCAGCCACTTCAAAAAATTGGAAAAGAGCCAATAACAAAAATGAAGAGTTAACCCAGGATCCATCGCTTGGGAAAGCTGAGACCACACTCTCTCCTGGCAGCAGCAAGGGAGAGAGCCAGTCTGTTTCCTAGCTCCCGTGCCAGTGCTATCACTGATGCCAGCGTTTCCAATCTGATAGAGAAAATGCACCTCACTTTCCTGGCTACCTGGGAAATATTTCTTTACACTGTGTGAATATATGTCACTGTGGCTGGGTTAATAAAGAAGCTGACTGGCCAACAACTGGACAGGTAGAGGTTAGGCGGGACTTGCAGACAAAAAGGGCGTGAAGAAGGGGAGGAGACTCAGAATCGTGATCAGGCAGGGAGAGAACCAAGATGAATGTGCTGTGCTGAAAGAAGGAACCGCCGTGTGGCAGAGGGTAGTAAGAAACACGGGTTAATTTAACCTATAAGAGTTAGCAGCAAGTCTAAGCTAGCGGCCGAGCATTTATAATTAGCAAGTAGTCTCTACATGGTTATTTGGGAACTGGCTGGTGGGACAGAAAAGCCTGCCTATAGCTATTTTATTCTAACTGATGTTAGCACGCACATGGCTAGTAACGAACTGTCGGCTCATGTAAAGCTAACGACTCATCGGGCTTTCTTTTTCTGTGTTTTAGAACTGGCAAGGCTGAGATTCACTATGCGGCTATAAACTGAGTGCTTACTATGTGCGAGGTCTTTTCTAAACACAGGAGGCATGAGAAAGAACAAGGCCGATGAAGTTGCTGCCCTGAGTAGAGCTTCTATTCTCATGGGTGAAAAAGACGATAAATAAGAATAAAAATGGAACAATAATTTTAGACACTTGTAGGGACTGGAAAGAAATCCTTGCAGAGAAAGAGTAAAGGCAAGCTTAGAAGAATGGACCATATTTTAGTGAGAGGCACTATCTCCATACATATACAGACACACAGACAAACATACATACACACACACAAGTACACATGTATGATGAATGACACGAGGACGCAGACTTCTAACAAAGCAAGTTACACACATAGAGAAGGCCACCTGCAGCCAAAGGAACCTGTAAAAAGGCAGGAGGCTGGCTGCAAGGCCCAGAGGAGATGCAGTCAGAGCTACAGCCCTAGTCCCCTACCTAGGTATCTTAGGAAAAGAGGGCCAGGGTGTATCTCAGTGGTAATAGACAGACAGGTAGGTAGACAGATTAACAGACAGGCTGACTGACCAACCACCTGGAGTCCAATCATATATTTATTTTAATTTTGTGTATGTGTTTGTATGTGTGTCACATGTATGCAGGTACCTTTGGAAGCCACAAGAGGGTGTCAGATCTCCTGGTACTGGAGCACAGGTGGCTGTAAGATGCCTGACATGGGTGCTAAGAACTTAAGCAAGTGCTCTTAACTACTGAACCATTTCCCCGGTCCTACCCTTGTGAGTTTTTTTTTGGGGGGGGGGGGTATAAAAAACTAACAATGAAAGCAAAAAGAAAGAGTGACATCAGTGTCCAGGCAACCTGGGCTCTAAATGCTTGGTAGAGATGGTGTACTGCCAGACAAGAAGAACTCAGTGCACACTGTTCTGCCCCCTGTCAGCACAGATAGGTTTTCTCGAAGGATCCATCATGGGGAACTAAGAACTCTGATAACCCTAGTCTTCCCTCCTACCTAGTGGGAAGTGTTCCTTCCTTGGGTCTCGGGAGGGCAGGAGGGTAGCAGGTCGTGACTCCTATTCCCAATGATTGTTGGGTCTTTCTTCCAAGTGCAGGCCTGGCTTAGGGGAACATCTGCTGCTTCCATGCTTAGAAGGGATTGAAGAGCCGATCCTTTCACAGCCTAACCCATCGTGCTCTAGTTTAGGACAGTGATTTATTTAGGAACTTCCTCATCAGTGAGCTCTGTCTGTGGCCCAGCACAGGCTTTCTCAGGCCAAGACCAAGGTCGCTCGGCTTAGAAACAGTGCAGAAGGCCCAGAAACAATCAGTCTGACCTTTTCTTTTTCAATATTTAAATTTTATTAATTAATGAATTTATTTGTGTATGAGGTTTTTTTTTGCATGCCATTTATGTCTGTGTACAACATGTGTGTCTGATTCCCCTTGGAGAACAGAGAGGGTGCCAGATCTCTAGGAACTGGAGTTCCAGAATGTAGTGTACTTTCAAGTGGGTGCTGGGAATCGAACCCAGGTCCTCTAGAAGGACAGGCAGCGCTCTTAACCACTGAGCTATCTCTCCAGCCATTCTTTTCTTTTTTTAGAATTCCCACGCACATGCCCACATCTGTGATTGTGCACGACTTGTGTGCTGTGCCCATGGAGGCCTGACGAGGGCATCAGATGCCCTGAAGCTGGAGTACAGGGAGTTGGGGGTCTCCAGATGTGGGTGCTGGAGTCACACTCAACATCCTCTAGAAGACCCTCTTAACCAATGTGCCATCTCTACAGCACCTCGCCCCCACACCTGAATCAGATCTTAATACCTGACTAGAAAGCTGGCCCTTAGGTTGAAGTGGTCATCTTTGCCTCTGCTGAGGGCTTTTACCACACTGAAGGATATGAGAAAAGCTTGAGCTTCAAGACGCATTCACTTGCTAGGCAGTGGTGGGGCACGCCTTTAATCCCAGCACTCAGGAGGCAGAGACAGATGTATCTCTGTGAGTTCGAGGCCAACCTGGTTTACAGAGAGAGTTCCAGGACAGGACAGGCTCTAAACCTACAGAGAAATCCTGTCTCAAAAAAAAAAAAAAAAAGAATTATTCACTGTGCCTTAAGGTCCATTAAAGGTTTCTCAGAAGCCTCTAAAAACAGGCTTCTTAACCATTGGAAGGGGAGGTCATGCATACACTTCCATTGTAGAAAAATATACATTTGGGAGGCAGAGGTAGGCGGATCTGAGTTCGAGGCCAGCCTGGAACTACAGAGTAAGTTCCAGAACAGCAAGGACTGTTACATAGAGAAACCCTGTCTCAAAACCAAACTAACCAAACAAAAAGAAAGGAAGGAATGAGGGAGTGGGGGAGGGAAGGAAGGAAGAGAGAGAAAGAAAGAGAGAGAGAAAAAGAAGTGCACACACTGGAAGTCTGTGGGTAATATCACGGAGCTCAAGAATCCTGAAGTCCACTGGTGGGACCTGCAGAGCTACAGTATGTCTGTGGGGCCCCAACAAAGACTCTTTGTGTTAACAGAGTTCATACTGGACCGATCTTGACTCTGATACAACAGGGACCACCTTTACGCCCGCCATTCAAATGTCAAACAGAAGCAGCACCTGCCTAAAACCTAAGCCGCTAGCATGAAGTGGGTGGTAAATGCCAAGGTTCTGCTGTCAGTGCCTAATGAGTGACCACAGTGTCCAGACCTCGTCTCAGGGCAGTGGTGATATCTAGATAACATACTGCTGCTAGCTCCTTTGTCTCAGGGCAGTAGTGATACCTAGATAACGTGCTGCGGCTAGCTCCTTCATCTCAGGGCAGTGGTGATATTTAGATAACGTGCTGCGGTGAGCTGAGTGCACTTTTAAAAAAGCACCCCGGCAGCCATGAATAGTGGTGCACACCTTTGATCCTAGCACTCAGGAGGTAGAAGCAGGTGGATCTCTGAGAGTCTGAGACCAGCCCCGGTCTACACGGAGTTCTAGGACAGCCAGGGCTACAAAGAGAGACCCCTATCTCCAAACCCATCTTCCCAAAGAAAGCACCTCCAAAAGTGAGCTCATATTCTTGTCAGTATTACAATCGAGTAGGTGGTGTGTGTGTGTGTGTGTGTGTGTGTGTGTGTGCTGAGGACTGAACCGAGGGTTTCATTTACTCCAGGCCAAGGGCCCTGCTACGGAGCCCCAGAGCCCCCAGAACCCCCAGAGCCCCAGAACCCCCAGAGCCCCCAAAACCCCAAGATTGAATCCTCAGTAGTTCATCATCTAAAGTTTCATCTGAGGAGGAAACATGTCAGCACAGAGAGAAAACAGGCCACCTGCTGGCCGGGAACCTCACTCCTCTTCAGTGGGCAGGTCACACCTTCTTAAGAGCACACCATATACCCTCACCTCATCGTGCGTGAGCCCAAGGAAGGTGTCACATGTGGAAACACTTTCACTGTAAGAGCCGGATATACATGCTATGCTTCATTAACATTGGGATCCAATTTAGGCTCACTTCCCCCTTGTCTTGTCAGCGTCCTCTTCGAAGAACGCTGCTTCGTCAGCTTTGTTTTACAGTTCATCAATCGAGTGCACAATTAGTAGGCTGTAAATGAGATGACTTAGGGGATGGGGGTCTCTTCCCAAAGCGGCTATTCTGCCAGGAGCACCTTAGGCAACAGGAGACACTTGGAGGCCCTGTTTTACGTCAGCTATTTGTAGTTGCCTCTTAACTCAGCCTTACTTTCAGATTTTCTAATTGTGTGTGTGTGTGTGTGTGTGTGTGTGTGTGTGATTTTCTTTTCAAAAACAGAGTGATACTATGTTGCTCAGGCTAACCTTGAACTCCTGGTCTCAAGTCGTCTTCCTGCCTCATCCTCCCATGTAGCTGGGACTACAGGCATGTGTCTTCATGCCCTGCTGGAATCCTTTTGGCTTTTGTCTCTGTGGTTTTGCTACGTGAACCCTGCCACCACATCTGACTCTGGAAGGAATTCCTACTTCGTTTCCTGCCTCTGGCTCAAACGACTGAAGGCATGGAAACAGCGCAATCTGATGCAGGCAGGCGTAGGAGGGAGGGCGTGCTGAGTCAGGTTCTCCCCGTCCAGCTGCCTCTGAACCTGAAGGCTGGATGGAGGGTAAGAGCTCACATGCCACTGGATTCGGGAGATTTTTGGAGCCAGTCAATGGCAAAGTAAGCATTTTAATGCTTTTAAGTTGGTGCTGGTGGTCAAACTTGGGGCCTTAGTTATGTCAGACAACAGTACTCCTGAGTTACATCCCCAAGGCAACGTGTGAATTTAAAAAGGGTCACATCCACGGTCACTGCTGCAGTTGGAAAGTGCCAGGGACTTTTCCCAGCCACATCTGTCCTCTCTCTGGTGACTATCCTGGCCATGAGTCTACCCTAGGTTCATTCCAATGGCGTCTGCCACTCATAGGATCTTTTCCTTCCCGTTTCCTAAAGGCCAGGTGACTGCAATAGAATAGGTCACAGTAAACCCCTAGCCCTTAGAGATCTAAATGTTGAGACATTAATGATTAGGACTGGGGAGATGGTTCACTGAGCAACAGCACCTGATGCATAAGCATGATGACCTGCGACAGGATCCCCGGCATCCGTGGGACTACAGGCAGGTGTAGTTTCAGCACGGGGATCCACAGAGGATCGTTGGTCATGTTGGCCAGCCAGTCTAGACAAAACACCTGCATGATCCATTTCTGGGAGAGTCCCTGACTTAATAGAGTAAGGTGGGACGTGATAGAGCAGGACACCTGACATGCTTCTCTGGCCTATACAGGCACACGAGTGCATGCACTCACACACACGCACGCACATGTGTATAGGCACATGCAACCCTTCCTTCTCACACATATAAACATCACCTGAAGGCTTGATCCTTAACCCCCCCCCACACACACAAATAAACAAATATCAAATGATTAGTTAGCCAAACTCAGAAGCAAGGAAACACAAAGCAATGCAGGAAAGGAACAAAGAGGCAACATTAGCTCAACTTGGCAGGAATCACAAGGGATGACCAAATAGGCGATCCAGTTTCTAGAAAATTCCAGTACTGGGCCTGATGGCAGGTTCTGGTTCCAAGGTTGTGGTTGGAACTATCAGCCCAGGGATGCTGGCCAGAAAATCTCTGATAGCGAGCCGTGAAGCAATGCAGTAACCATCACAAGGGGCAGGCCCGGGACTGGTCAGCCTGTGAAGATGCAAGCAGGAAGAGAGCTCATTTAAGCCACTCCATTAGCCGTGCTGAGGACGCTTCTGGGAAATGAGACTTGGTGATTTCGGAGAAGGCCCAGCTCACAGTGTGACCCCGGATCTGCTAAGCT
Source organism: Microtus oregoni (assembly GCF_018167655.1). NCBI lineage: Eukaryota > Metazoa > Chordata > Mammalia > Rodentia > Cricetidae > Microtus > Microtus oregoni. The sequence continues at coordinate 22,567,536 of NW_024543074.1, read as the reverse complement.
GAGGACTGGCTCTTGCACTTGACAGAGGGGCTGAGGCTTTTCTTTCTCAACAGCTGCTGCAAATCTATGGGATGAAGCCAAAGCTAACACAGATGTAGGATTAATCAGCAAGCTGCGTGGTCAGGTCAGCTGGAGCCTTCTCAGGAAAACGCCCCCTGCCCTTCCACCCCCTGCTGACTGCAGTCAAGCCCACCCTTTAGGGCACTCAAAAACAGAGCCTTGCCTGCACGACCCACCTTCCTAAACAAACACAACCCAAGGCTAGGAAAGGGGCCAAGAGTAAAATACCCCGCCTCCCACCTACCTTACAGATTCTGGAGCTAAGATGCCTGTGTCTGAAGCAGCTTAGCCTCTCAGTGATCTCAGGGCAAAGCAGCTAACCTCTCCCTGAGCGTCCTCATCTGTAAAATGGGTTAGCAGAGCCTGCAGGTACGGACTGTGGTGAAGAATGGATGAGTTACGCTGAGTGCTCAGACCACAGCCTGGCCCAGGTGAGTGGGTGTGGAAAAGACGGAGGCTCACACCTGACTTCACATGGATCTCACCGCTGCAATCCCAACACCGCCTCTAACTGCTCCTGGAGACTTTGTTCTAGTCCCAGAGCTCAGAGCAGATTTTTGATCTCCTTGTTCCTACAGCATGATCCCCAGGATGTGACTTGGATGATGGCTGGAATCTGAACAGCCTGGTAGAGCTGGTAGCCAAGAACAGTGCTCAGTGTGTTGTGTATTCAATGAGAGGCGGGTGAACTGACAGAGGGATGGAATAGAAGGAGGGAGGGAGAGATACAGGGTACTTTGCCCCTGTACCCGATGCCCTTTGCATCCTTCCTTTGTCTGGAGCTGGCCCAGAAAACAAACAGCATGTAAGACCAAGGAAAAGATGCGTATAGATGGGGCCAGGCTAGTCAGATCCACCACTGCCCTGTGAGAACTCAGTGGCCTCCCATTGCTCACTTTGTAGACTAGGCTGGCCTCAAACTCTGCCTCCAAAGTGCTGGGATTAAAGGCTGTGCCACCACACCTGGCTAGGCTAAAGGTCCCTTTTAAATGTGCTAACATTTGCTGGATCATGGTGGCACATGCCTTTGATCCCAGTATTTAGGAGGCACAAGATCTCTGTGAGTCTGAGGCCATCTTGATCTACAAAGCGAGTTCCAGGACAGCCAGAGCTGTATAGGAAGACACTTTCAGGAAAAGAAAATAAAGATGCTAAAATTCAAACCCCTCTGAATTCCTCCAGTTGAGGGCTAGCTTGGAACACTCATCACCTAATTCTTGGAATATGGCATCATTTCCAGCATTTAAGGAGAGCCATTTATTTACCAATCTGTCCGATTTCCTGCCTGAACGACTCGATGACTGGGGAGGCTCAGTGTTCTGAGACTACAAAGGGGCATATGGCTTCCAGGATCTTCCCCGCCAGCAGCCAACACCGCAGATGCAGCCTAGGGGAAGTGGCCGGGCTTCCCCATGCTGCAGTTCCCACAAGCTGACAGAGGGGTTGCCGACAGCCCATCTGGTCCCCAAACCTCTGTTGGGCAGAGTGGTTTGGAACACCCTTTTAATAACAGGCTGGAAAAGCTAAAGAAATGGCCATAAGTTTCCTCTGACAACAGGACAAATAGCCAGTCTGAGGCCCCAAGGGCAGTCACGTCTAGTGGGGGATAGAATTTCTGTGGCTTGTGTCATTGCGGATCTGCTGATAGAACTGGAAGAGTGTTCATGTTCCCGACATTCACACCAAGCAGTACTCTATTGCTTAGACATGAGGACCTTGGTCTGTATCCTTCTTTAAAAGACAGGTCACCACCAGGTAGTAGTGGTGCACACCTTTAATCCCAGCACTTGGAAGGCAGAGGCAGGCGGATCTCTGAGTTTGATGCCAGCCTGGTCTACAGAGCCTGGCTATACAGAGAAACCCTGAGAATGATGGACGACCATTTTGAAAGAGGACCATGCCTTGCAGATTTGGGGATCTGCTTGTCCAGGCAAGGTTACCTCCTACCTGTTCCCCCTTAGCTGGAAGGTGGTAGATGGAACCCATTTACCCCAAATGACCCAGCCCTTGAGGCTCCATAGTAAGGATCCGGCAAACATTTATAAGAGCAAGTAAAAAGGCTTTGCAAAAAATGGGCCAGTGAGGCTTCTCTGTTAGTTGTTTTTGTTTTTAAGATTTACTTTTATTTTACATATATGGGTGTTTTGCTAGCATGTATGTCTAAGAAACACGTGTGTGCCTGGTGGCCCAAGGGCCAGAAGAGGGCATCAGATTCCTGGAACTGGAGTAAGGGACAGCTGTGAGCTGCCATAAGGGTGCTGGGAATCAAACCTCCATCTTCTAGAAAGGCAGCCAGTGCTTTTAACCACTGAGCCATCTCTTCAGCTCTTCCAGCATTTTAAATTGAAAAATAAATCATACCAAGAAACCTGTGTCTGAAAACAGACACCCATCTGTTTCCTCTCAGAAACAGTGTTAGCTCTGGGGACAGCACCACAGGGCTCTCCCAGATGCCTCAGTTCTCACCCACTGACAAGCCAGGGCCTCACCGCTGCGGGCTGATTTCCTACGAACCTTCAAAGAGCCCAGCACTTGCAGGGAGCATGTCTCATGTTCTGCTGCCCCTCAGCCACTCCACTGCCGCCGGGGAAGGAGACACAGGACAAACTGGAGGCGAGGGATCTTTAGCTGTGATCCACCAAGTCAACAGGGAGAGGAAATCCCATCCTTCCAGAATGCGCCCACCATCACGCAGAGCTTGCCGCTGTAAGTCCATTTCAGTCCTCATTGAAAGAGTACTGAGAAGTTCCGCGCCCTGATAAGCCTCTCCACCGATGCAACAATCAAAACTGACCAAATCAAACCAAATTATAAAAAGTCCAGGTTTAATGGGTAAAACTCTCCAAGATGGCTTTCCACACCTCTTCACACACACACACCTCCCCCTGCCCTGCCGGAGAGGAGACGGGAAAAGAGGGACCAAAAAAACAAGTGTCTGTTTTCTGGGGTACAGTTTAAATACCCTGTGGGAGTGGTCTTGAGCATCTCTAGAGGAGGGGTCATCACTTGGCTGGCTTTCTGAGATGTTGGCAGGGTTTGGAGAGGAATGCAGGAGGGGGTTTAGGGTGGAACTTCCACTAGAACATTCCAGACTCTGGGTATATGGATGCCAGGGGCTCGTGGCGAAGCTTCCACCCGAACATTGCAGACTCTTTGGGTATCTGGGTGCCCGGGGCTGGAGTGAAGCTTCATCAGAACAAGTACCTACAGGGGACCAATCCCTTCATCTTTAGTTCCTTCTGTGGAAGGTGCTTAAGAAACACTTGAGATGTCGTCTTCAGGCCTACAGAGTGTGCTAGCTGCTTCGCACACATGACTCCACAGACGAAGCCCGAGAACCACGCGAGCCACTATAGCACTTCACACATTCACCATGGTTCCTAAACAGCTACTCACTGAGCTGCACTCCAAACCAGAAATGGAGCAGATAGCCTCACCAAGTTGTGCAGCTTCCAGGAGATCAGGAATGCGATTGCATAACGCCTCCTAAACCAAATGCTATAAATTACAAGCCAGCGGGCCCAGCTTTTCCATGTCGGCTCTCCAAAATGAAAGTAAGAGCAGGAAGCGTGGTTTGTGTGAATGGCAGCGAGGTTTATCCTTTCAGCGCCACCCATACCTGTCCCACCGTGGAGCCATTAGCACTCAGTGCGGCACTCTTTCCAATCTCCTTCTTGATTGTTATGTCATCAGGGGACAAAATCTGTCCCCTCTGCCTTCTCTGGCTGCTCACAGAGCTCTGTTTTCTTGGCAGAACTTTCTGAGTACCCAGTTATAAATCCCTTGTTACCACTTTCCTGCTTCAGGAAGTCCCCACTGAGCACAGGCCAAATGACAAGGAGGGGAAGCATTTACAATGATGTGAGAAATTCCCCCGTCTGCAGGGATGGAGATCAAAGATAATCCTAAATGCTGGGTCTGCGAGGAGCCTGGCATGTGAAGGCCCTCCATAAACTGGGCTGGATTGGTCCAAGATGGTAACATCACCTCACTGAGAAGCCAGCATGCTAGGTGCCTCCTCGGCTCTGAAAACACCATCAGCCACACTGCCACGGGCCAGCTGTGTCCAGAGTGAAAAGCTCAGATCCCATCCTAAGAAGCTGTGATTGCCACGTCCCAAGATGCCTTTATATAGAAACAGACTGTGGCCTGCATTGTTCCCCTTTCCCAGTCCTTGAAAGGTTCCACAGCACAATGAAATAAGGAACAGCAGGGAGAAAGAGAGGGAGGTAAATTGTTTGGAAACTAGAAGACGGGGTGGAAAAGATGAAATTCAAGACAGATGTGTGTGAGCCACAAACATATGTCCTCGAATCGATGCATCCAAGGGATTCGTGTAGAATAAGGGGAAAAGAGCAATGTACGAAATACAGAAATAAATACAGAAACAAATACAGGAGTAAGTGTGGAATGTGGTGTTGCGCTCCCCTCTTCTCACAAAGAAACATCAATTTACTTCTCTCTTTTTGCTAAATGATGCCATCCTAAAAATAGAGTCTGAGAAGGATCGACGATGAAACACTGGTAACGAAGCAGAGGTTGACTCAGTCCCTGTCACTCTCAAAAGGATGTCAACCACCAACAATTTATTTCCAATTACTGAGTGTTGTTGTTTTGAATCTCTAAAAGGCACTGATGCAAATAATAGTATTTGCCAGGTTCATGCCTAGCCATGACCAAGCAGGAAATTTAAATGGGCGTTTCCATCAAGACATAAACATTTCAGACTCAGGCCGGAAAGCCATTTTTACAATGCAGTAAACAGCTAACTCAAAGCCGCCCCCCACCCCCTGCCACACACACATAGAGTTGCTTCCAAATGCCCCATGGAGAGAAAGAGAACATAAGTAGCCAATTCCCCCGGTTAATGTCTCTCTGTTTAGGATGAAGGTGACGAGAAGGGGACAGGGTTCACCTGGACGATCGAGCACCGCATCTCAGGATGCGGTTGGCGGAAACTCCAGTCCGTGCCATGCAAACGCCTTATGCTTTGCCATCAATAGGTATTTAATGAACTACTAAATCCAACTATTTGCGCCAGACGGTGTGGGGACAGAAATGTAGACGGGACTCTCAGCCTTTAAGGGAAGAGTAGAGCCTAACAAGTATGTAAGCCGGTTTCCTCTTAGCCACTTTCTATGAGGTGTCTGTCCTTCCTGCCCCAAGTCACACCACCAGCAGCGAGAGCCCAGCTACTCACTTCTTCCCTGAGCTCCAGCCCAGGCCACAGGTGACTAGAGCAGGTACATATATGGACACTTGGACTTAAATGGGATCATTCTCTCTCCTGGGAATGTAGACAAGGAAACAAAGATGAATTCAGTAAGATGAGAGGTGTGGGGGTTGGGGAGATGGCTCAGGGTTCAGTCCCCAGCATGTACATGACGCTCACAATTGTCTGTGGCTCCAGTCCCAGGTGGCTCAGCACCCTCTCTGCCTGCCGGTGGTGCACAGACATAAATGCATGCAAAGTACTCAAACACATGAAACAAAAATAAATTTAAAAAAAGATCAGAGGTATTGCAGGCTGCCGGAGGACACCACATTGATCCTTTTGGCCTTGGGACAAACTCTCCCTCCAAGCTCTTGGCCTCTTGCAGCGAGTTTATCTCCAGCGAATGATCATTTCCTAAGTGTAGTGGGCACAGGAGCAAGGGAGATGCTGGTAGATGCCAGGAAGAGGAAGACAGGCCAACGCTCAGGGTAAGGGCAGACAGGACAGACAGGAAACAGCAGGAGGGAGGGGTGGCATCAAGACCTTAGAGAGGAAGAGAATAGAGAGGAGCAGAGGCAGAGACTGCAGCCCCAACAGGGTGGAAGCCAGACCTGGTGTCTGGTCCTGCTGGGTCCCAGCTGCACTCCATTTCCTGATCTGGATACCCGTGGGGTTGATGACGAAGAGTCTAACCCAATCTGCTTCTGCCAGCTAGAGTAAGTGTCTGTTCCTTGTAAACAACTCCTCAGACAGACATGGGGGTGTCTGTGGAGGGAGAAGTCCTCAGACAGACATGGGGGATGTCCGTGGAGGGAGAGCTCTTCAGACAAACATGGGGGGTGTCCGTGGAGGGAGAACTCCTTAGACAGACATGGGGGGTGTCCGTGGAGGGAGAGCTCCTCAGACAGACATGGGGGATGTCCGTGGAGGGAGAACTCCTTAGACAGACATGGGGGATGTCCGTGGAGGGAGAACTCCTCAGACAGACATGGGGGGTGTCCGTGGAAGGAGAGCTCCTCAGACAGACATGGGGGATGTCCGTGGAGGGAGAACTCCTTAGACAGACATGGGGGGTGTCCGTGGAGGGAGAGCTCCTCAGACAGACATGGGGGGTGTCCGAGTAGGAAGAACTCCTTAGACAGACATGGGGGGTGTCCGTGGAGGGAGAGCTCCTCAGACAGACATGGGGGATGTCCGTGGAGGGAGAACTCCTTAGACAGACATGGGGGGTGTCCGTGGAGGGAGAGCTCCTCAGACAGACATGGGGGATGTCCGTGGAGGGAGAACTCCTCAGACAGACATGGGGGGTATCCGTGGAGGGAGAAGTCCTCAGACAGATATGGGGGATGTCAGTGTAGAGAGAACTTCTTAGACAGACAGACATGGGGGATATGTGTGGAGAAAGAAGTCCTCCCTGCTTCATGCAGCGGTGAAGGATAGCCCAAACTACCAGCACTCTGGGAGCTCTCAAAGGCCCTTCTGGCATAAAGCAGCCCTTCTCCCCCATCCATTTCAGACACATCCTAAATACGCCAAGCCTTATGCATACTATGAGATTTTTGTTAATTTTTCTTTTTGTACACAAATTTAATGCCCTCTCCATCTTAACTAATAATTTACCATATGCTTTGTGCACAGTTTTGCAATTTGAGGCTCCAAAGCATACCTTGTATTCATTTCCCTCCAAAAGTTCACCAAGAGCGGACTCACTCCCCTGATGGATCTTGACGACTTGGGGATTTGTTTTTGTCTTTCCTTATTAACAAATTTTCACTTTTCACTTAAAAAAAGCACCATGAAGCTTCTTCTCCTTGGTGTATCTGAATTACTACTGGGGTGCTTTAGGGCAATTATTAACTAAAGTAAGGGTTAGGCTGTCCCCAACAATCTGCCTGCTGACAAAGGGGGTTCTGAAGAGACTAACGGGAGGGTAGCATATACAACGTGGATGTGCGGGGTAACAGATGAGATCGTACAAAATGTCATCATGCAACTTCAGAAGAGCGTGTAGTTTAAGACAGCTGCTCCCTTTTAGAATTCTCCATGTAATGTTTCAGATTGTGGGTAACTGAAACTTAGGGAAGGCAAAGCTTCTGATACGAAGGACCACTATATTAGTCTTCTGTGTGACTGGGGCTCTAAGGAAGACGCCCTTCCTCATGCTGGGGGTACAAGATGATTTGCCTAAGACGATAGAACAAATTAGTCCCAGGACCACTTCACTCTGTGCCAACCACCAGCCCTAGAAACGCAGTACTTTTAAAATGTAAGCTGAAATTACAATTTGCATGTCGTATGTGTGCAGATGTGAGAAAAATCAGTCTCCTCTCAGACTGAGGCTCCATGGGAAGGTGGCTGTGAACGAACCCCAACTTGCCAAGAAAAACTATTCCTTTATGTCCCCAATTGTGAATCCTCCTCCAGACAGCTCTGTCCCCAAGGTGTGCCACCCTAACGCTGAGGATGGAGGTAAGCAAGGCAGGGGCTTCTTTCACAGACAAGATGAATACACAATTACAAAAAATAAAGCAAAACCAACCAACCAACCAACCAAAAACCCAGGGAGATAGGCTCATGCCTATAATCCCAGCAACTCAAAGAGGCTGACACTGTAAGATAGCCATGAGTTCAGCCAACCTGGGCTACATAGTGAGTACCAGGTAAGCCAGCACTGTCTAGAAAGACCGCTCCTCAACAAACAAACAAATCAATGCATGTCTTCTACAACACACTCGCAAGATGGCTTCTGTTGTGACGCTGGGGACGGACTACAGAGCCTTGCAGGTATCATGAGAGCGCGCTCTACCCCTCAGTTACATCCCCAGCCCAACATATGCTCAACATGTGACAGCATGCAGGACATCCAGTGGCAGGCACGGCAGGTCCCCAACTTCAGTGTTAAAGGTCCAGGCCAAGTGTGCCAGCACCTTCCCGTAGGTTGGTTCCAGAAGCCATGGGTGCCACAGAACCCACATGGACAGCACATAGTTTCCGAGATTGAGACAGAAGCCACTTTCTCCTCCATGAGAGGAACGTCCCCATGAATCAGACCTTGGATACTGCCGCAAATCAGTTGCTTAGCAAACCAAGTGCTGTGGCCTTCTGAGCAGAAACCACACACAAATGAGTTCTCCATGAGGAACGCTGGCTTTCTGGGACACGCTGGTCATTTTAAAGAGCACAATAATCCTGTCAGCTTTCAGCAGAACCGAACTGTTAAATGTCAACACATTTCCAACCATTCTCTGGACCACCCATACTAGAGTCTTGTGTCCAAAAGCAGGGAAATTTGGTGGGAAATCGAGGCGCTGGCACCCTCAAGTTCTGCTGATTGAACAGCAGGGGCCCCTGTGCTCCTCTGGGCTTTCAAGCTGAGAGAGCAATGCCGAAAGGCAGGGAGCGGGGTGAGCTGAGCCCCCTGGAGGCCCCCATACAAGGAGTGCTTAGAAATCTGAGAGCAAGGAGAGAGGCTGTGACTGAAAAACAACAGCAGGGAGACGCCTCCAGTGGGTAGGGGCAGGCGCTACTCTTGCCGGGAACTTGGGTTTGGTTCCCAGTTTCCCTATGATGGTTCACAACCATCCATGACTCCAGTCCCAGAGGCTCTGAAACCTTCTGACCTCTGCAGGTACCAGGCACACACCTGATGTACATATGTGTGACAAAACTCTCACACACATAAAATCAATCTATTAAAAATTCAAATAAACAACAACAGGGTCCCCTTGTCCCCACTTCATGAAGGGCGATAGGAGGACAGAGGGGTGAAATCACTGGGCTTCAATATATTTTCACTTCCCTGAGAGTGCCCCCCCTACCTCCCCACACCAGTCAGCTGGGGAAACCATCATCCCGTATTGGCTTACTGTGCCACTTAAACCAGATGCAAAATCCAGATGCTGCCCCTACTCCAGTGCCCCAGTCACTGGGCACAGTCACACGTACAGTCTACACCACGACCCTCCCCGGGCACAGTCACACGCACAGTCTGCACCACGACCCTCCCCGGGCACAGTCACACGCACAGTCTGCACCACGACCCTCCCCGGGCACAGTCACACGCACAGTCTGCACCACGACCCTCCCCGGGCACAGTCACATGCACAGTCTGCACCACGACACTGCCCGGGCACAGTCACACGCACAGTCTGCACCACGACCCTCACTCTCACTTACTTATTTTGCTTTAAATAGATTCTTTCTAAAATACAAAATTTATCTGAAAGAAAACTTTGCACTGCTTATCCTGAACAGAGAGAGGATTAATGCCAAAATAAAAACAGGAGAGTTGGCCCCTGTCGCCTGCAGAAGGCACTGTGGAGTTGCCTTTCCGAACTAGGGAGAGATTGCTGAGTTCTCCAGGAGTTTAACGATGAAGCAGCTCGTCAAGATTTTCTGGTGATAGAAGCAGAGACTTGGACATGCAGAGTGGAAAGAGCATGTTGTAGTCCAGGCAGGGGTGCCAATCCCAGTAATAGCCCTCCACCTTAAACTCCTGAGGCCTGGTGCCAACCCAGGCTGTGGTGAAGGGAAGAAGAATCTGGTGGGCTGCCCAAGGAGTGAAGCCTGTGGAATCAGTCTGAGCTCTGCCGCCCACTTGGGGCACCCAACACCACCTCCCCACATCACTTGGAGCCCATCACAGCCACTGTCAGGTCACCATGAAGAAACCTGATAAACTCACCCGTCAGGAAGTGCGCCAGGGTCCCTCCTGCCCACAGCTGTGTTTTGTTCCCTAACACTTTTATTGTTCTCTCTTTACCTCCAGAAAAATCTAGGCGGGAATAGGTAGACAAACTTCTATCTGAAGTCCAAAATACTTGAGGAGCAAAAATCCCACTTTCTTTCTTCCCTCAGGGAGCTCCCAGAGTTTAGAATTGGTCTATACTGTGCCCCCCGACCCCAAGGCTTGGCATTATCTCTGGCACAAAAGAACAGGAAAGGGTTTCACTAACAATGTTTAAAACCTTTTCCCGAAGGGGTCCCCGCATCAGAATCCCCAGGAATGGGGCACATAGATTTCTAAGCTCCCCATAATCTCATTCTGGGGCCAGGGTGAATCTCAAAATTATAAAATTTAAGTAAGGTCCCAAGTGAGTCTCAGACCCACTAAGTCTGAGCCCCACAGGCTCTTTGGTGCATGGGCCCCTTTAATAGTTCCTGGCTTCCTGTCCTCTGGTTAGCTTCCACCCATCTGAAGATCTGAGGTCAGGCACCTCTTCTTTGGGGCAGCCTTCTCCGCCTGCCTGCTGCCTGAGCTGAGTCCGATCAGGCCCCTCTAGCTACGCAGGCCCTGTTCTCTATGGTTTATAGCAGTTCTACCTCCTACTCAGTGTCACTTGGTGGTCCAGGGTCTTCCTTGCTGGGCTACAGAACCCTGTGGGAACCCTTCCTCACCCATGTTTCTTAGCCCCCAGCCTCAGCCCACGGGGACAGTGAAAATACCTGCGTATGAGATAAATGAGTCCTAAGAGGCCATTTCTACTCTGCTTCCCACCTCACTCCCTCTTCCCTCCCCTTTCTCCTCAAGGGCAGGGAGTGGCGCTCAGGGCCTCAGGGCCTCGCACTCACACACCTAGCAAGTGCTCTACCTGGAGTCTCTCTACTGGCCCCTTTTTAAATTCTCATTTTATTTTTGAGACAGGGTCTTACAGTGTAGCCTTGAAATTTGCTGTATAGACCAGGCTGGCCTTGGATTCACAGAGTTCCACCTGCCTCTGCCGAATGCTGGGACTAAAGCAGGGGCCACCATGCCCGGCGAAAATTTTATTTCATATTTTAATCTATACCTTTTTTTAAAACATTTTAAACAAAGATCTATTTTTTATTTTACACATACGAATGCTTTGTAGGCACGTGTTTATGCGCACCGTGTGTATGTCTGGCGCCAGAGGAGGCCGGAAGATAGCATCAGCTTCCCAGGAACAGGATTACAGACACTTGTGGGCTGTCACGTGGGTGCTGGGAACAGAACCCAATCCTCTGCAGGCACAGCGAAGCTCTGAGCCATCTCTCCACCCCTTAAACTTTAATCTTGAACAGAACCTTGCTAAGTGGCCCAGGCTGGCCTCAAATTTGTGATCCCCCATTTCTGCCTCCAGAGGAGCTCAGACTATAGGTATGAGCCACCATGCTGACACACACCTCATTGTCAGGGAAGTCCTGTGGGTGTTTGAAAAGTCCTTGTGGTAGCGAGTCCCCGAGAGAAGCGGCCCACTGCGGAGGGAGCTTTGAATCCCATAAAGTTCTGATCCTCCCATGCTCGCCTGAGCGGGGTTTCAAGCTCTGAAGGTATTTTATATTCTAAAAGAACAAAAAGAGAGGCAATCCCTGCTAGCTCAGGTCTGATTGTGCACTAGGGCTTCAGAGTCTGCGGAACAAGTGCGCGAGGTCCTACGGTGACCCGGGAGCTCACTCTCCGAGGTCAAGAATCGGAAAGGGAACATTTTCTCTCTAAACCCCAAGACAGCTTCTCAAAGGCTAGTGAAAACTTGCCTATTACCTCAGGATTGAAACATGGATAGAATTTCCCCAGATCCCATAAGCTTTGTTGAATTAGTCTCTGTCTGTCTGTCTGTTTCTTTCTTTCTGAAAATATGTCCCAGAAGAAAGCAATCCTCTCATTCTTCAACAAGTACAGGCCTGGTCCCTTCGGATCCACCACCAGTTCTGGCAGCCAAAATACCCACAAATGTTTAGCTCTGCCATGGGATATGTAGAATAAATTAAGTTTAGGGGGGAAAATCATAAAACAAGCCTCTGCGCCTACAGACTGTGTACCTTGGCAGGGAACGTGTGTGTTACAACAGATACATCCAGCGAGCCAGAGAGCTCAATCAAAACCAGAGAAAATGATTCCTGTCAGAGAGGCAGACAGCTTCGAGGCTGCTTCTTGGGGAGATGCAGACACGGGGGGGCCAACCTCACCTTGCATCTGCCAAAGTTCCTCTCCGTGAGGCCGAGGAATGGCAAGGCCTCAAACCCTGACCAGCAGCGGATGGACAGCCCAAGGCTCTGGTTTTGTGAGCACAACGCCAACACGAGATGCCCCAGGGAAGCTTGGGACTCTGACTGGACTCGTCTTCTGAAGAATCCAAAGTGACTGTAGGACAGGATCTCCGAAGGGAACCTACCAGATGGGACGTACAGCGCCACAGATCTGGCTTTTTCCTGCAATTCGCACTTCTGTGACTGAGCCTGCCCTGCCTCTGGGTGGTCAAGTTTACATGAACCAAGGCAGATGCTAGCTGATTAAGTCTCCGAAGCCCAGTCACATATCCACAGGAGCCCAGGACTTCTCTAAGGTGGGGGAACCCAGCCCTGACAGAAGGGATGCCAGTAATGCTGACTGGCTACTCTGCCAATTGGGAACGGTTTCTTTTTAATTTTATTATTGTTTCTTTCCCTTCTTTTAGGGGTGTGGGGTGTTTTTGTTTTGGGTTTTTCTTTATTTTGGTGAGTTCGTCATTGTTTTTAAGAGCCATGGCCTCTAAGTCCTGATCCTTCTGCCTCAGCCTCTCAGGTGCTTGCCTGACACCTGGTTTGTCAGTGGGGGCTTCCCAGGCTGATGTTTTATGTGGGGCAGGCTATCTCATGCTTTTGTGGTACCCCCCCCCCCCCGCCGCCGCCTTTAACCACCAGATACCAGTGGCTATGCTATAGATTTTATGGATCTTTGCACCTTTGGGCAGGGAAAGGTCATGAGCAGAGGGTACGACTTCATCTCAAGGCTACTGAGGCTGTGACCCAGGATGCAATCCTCCGTAGAGCTGTGGGCACACAGATTTTATGCTGGAGGGCAGGCCTCAAGCAGATTCAAACAGGTTTCCATCCCAGTTTCTTTCCTTCGAAACTGGTTTGTAAGGACCCAAGAGCGGCACCATTCAACAACCAACCGTGTAGGGAAATCTTATCACATGTGAAAAAAGTTTGGCCTTTCCAGGGGGACAACTGACCTTGCTGACTACGTCAGAAAGGGTCACCACCAGTATTCTAAAGAAGAGTAATGACCTTCACTTGACACTTGCCCGACTTTTACTTGATTTTGGCTTAAGCTGTAAGTGAAGCAACAATCCCCAAAAGCTCCTTCCTATGCCTAAAAATCAGCTTTTGCATGTAAGAGTGTGTGTGTGTGTGTGTGGTGTGTGTGTGCCTGCGCACATGCACGTGCGTGCATGGGAATCAGAGGACAGCTTTTGTGAGTCTGTTCTCTCCTTCCACCATGCGGGCTGTGGGTATTGAACACAGGTCCTCAGGCTTGGCTGCAAAGCACCTTTACCCACTGAAGCATCTTACGGGCCCACCACTTCCTTTAATCACACCATAAATAATTTATCTCTAAGAGTCCACAGGGAATCAGGATCAGAGCAAGGCAGTCTGTTAAGGGTTTTCTTTCTTGCTGAAAAGTGACCAAACACTTTTACACTCTACATTTTTTAAAAATTATTACTGGGAAAAAAAATTATTACTGGGGGCAGGGGCACTGTGGAGGGTAGAGGACAGCTCTGTGGAGCCAGTTCTCCCCTTCCGTTTTCACATGGGTTCTGAAAATTAAACCGAGGTCACCAGGCTTGCATAGCAAGCACCTTAACCTGCTGCATCATCTTGGTGGCCCGCACTCAGAATCTGTTCAGTGTTATACCATGTCATCTAAGTGGAAGCTGGGAGCACATGCAGAGCGTAGCCATTCAACTTGGGACCAGGAAGTGAGAGATGGGAAAGCAATCAGGGTCCCTAGTCCTCTCCAAGGGGAGAGGGAGAGTTTGGGTTCTTGTTTTATTTTGTTTTTAACAAAGAAAAGTTGTCACTCAAGAAAAAGACCAAATTGTTCCAGGAAATATGTCCGGATGCAGTGCCTCATCTCCACGGTGCTTTTAAGATGAGAACCCCTGAATGTGACCCCACTCCCCAGGTCTCACTATGTAGCCCAGGCTGTCCTGGAACTCAGAGATCCACCTGCTTCTGCCTCCAAGTGCTAGGATTAAAACACCACCAGGCTCAGCTGGCCCCGAACCATATTTAATCTGTTAATTAATAATGGAATCTGCTTAGATATAAAAAGATAGCTTAGGTGTAGCTAGATAGCTTAGGTGTAGACAGATAGCTTAGGTGTAGACAGATAACCACATGGACTGCTGTTTGGAAGGGACACAGGGAAGAGGATAAAGACACTCCCTAAATCACCAAAAGAGCCAAGATCAGAACAAGAGGCAGTCTCCAATGAGGTCACTTGGAGTTTAGGGGATTTTTGGTTTGGGTTTTAATTGCTTGTAAGAGCTCCTAAATGTCAAATAAAGAACAAGAATGTGAAAAGTTAACTTCCCTGAGATGTTTATTCAAAAGATAAAAATTTGTTCCCTGTAACACTTAGGCAGGAGGGAATTAAAACTAGACGTTGGAGGGGGAGGAAAGAGAAACCTAAATTGCTCAAACACAAACCAGCAGCTGCACTCCAGCCCTCGGGAGAAGCCATTTCCCCACTCGGTCGCAATCCATCACCAGCCTCGCAGATCTGCTGGGGCCACAGCAGTCAGTTCATCAAAGGTGACTGAAGGGACCATCCAAAGCCGACCCCAAAGCTTGGCTCGACCTGAAGCGCTTGCCTAATGTTCTCCAACTGTCCTGCAGGATTGTCTACCATCCAAACAGTTACCATGCTAATGAACAGACTGAGTGGGGGACCATGGGGGGTTACTTCTCGCAAGTTTCCTCTGGTCACCAGTGAGCAAGAGGCAGACCCTGTGTGTGCCACAAAGAATGAGCCCCCCCCGCACAGGGATCGACCAAGGACACATAAGGCCACAAAAGATAAATCAGAAGCTAAGGGCAGTGGTCGCATCTATTTCGAGCAGGAGAAGTTTCTCTTAGCACATTAGCATATTGCAGCATGCAGCTATGACTTAAACAACCGATTTGAAACCTTTTATTTATGCATATGCGTGTGTCTGACTTGTATGTGCGCATGCGCATGGCAGGCATTGGATTGCCTGGAGCTGGAGTTACAGGCAGTTGTAGGATGCCTGAAGTTAGTGCTGGGAATTGAACCTGGGTCCCGTGGAAGAGTAGCAAGTACTCTTAACCACTGAGCCATCTCTCCAGCCCCTGGGCTTTTGAACTTCATAGGTATTTCGTGTTATAAGAACAAAGATAAAATCATTAGGGAGAAAAACAAACTGTAAAGTCGAGTAGGAGCAGCATGTTATCAACCTGACTGTGAAAGCCGCCGCCGCACAATGCACAGAGCAGGGGGTCCTGTGGACACTGCTCTATCACTTGAACCTAGGTTTACATGACATTCAGCACAAAGAGCTGAATGAGTCTTGCACTTTCCCTGGCTGGGTTACTGATGGGTGCTGTTCAAGGTTCTCACCATGGCGGAAGGAGCACAGAAACACAGAAAGGAGAGCAAGGAGAGTCCCTGGGGCGCTGGCTCTGAACTGGACATCTCAGGACGGGTTTAAGCTTTGAGACAATATTTAATTTTCTTAGCACTTTCTCCCATGTCTGGAAGCAGCGGCGAACCTAAGAGTGAGCCTCCACCTATGTAATTCCTGGGTTAAGAACAGGTTCATCAAACCACGCAGATTTTCCTAGAGAAAGAATTGATTCCCAGGCTGGGATCAGGGCAAGAACATTCCACTGGGTGTGAGAAGCCAGAAAAGCACAGTGCTTTGAGACTGCTAGGGACAAGTTAAAGGGTTCAAGGGCCACCCTGAAAGGACTCTTTCTGTCCAAATTTGAGATAATTAGAGCAATAAAATATATTGAAATTAATGGGCTATAGCAACTGAATAATACTAGTTAAAAAAAAAAAAACAAAAAACAACCCATGAGTCCAAAGTGACAAGAGAGGGGCCCAGGGGCCTTTGTAAACCGCAAGCTGATGCGTGCGCGAGCAGCAACGTTCTGCAGTGACCCACGGAAAACAGACTGAAGATCACACTGGGAACGGAATATTCTGTGGCTTAAAGTCCCACAGCACCAACTGCCTGTGACTCCAGAGACAACACCTCAACCGAGCACTTCCACTGGCCATCACTGAAGAACAACAAAAAACCGGGAGATGTACACATTGCCTCCAGGGTCTCACTATGTACATAGTAGAAGTCAGGTATTGGCCTGCCTCTGCCTCCTAAATGCTGGAATAATCCTATGACCTAAAGTCTGAGCACTCCACCCCCTTTGAAAAATAAAAAATCCCACAAGCTCTCACTATGCAGCTCAAGCTGACCTGGAACTCATGACCCTGCTCCAGTCTCTCTGGGGCTGAGATAACAAGTGTGTCCCACCAGGAAGGTTTTCCCCTCTGATCTTCTTGACAAAAAAAATAAAATAAAATAAACAAAAGTATTTGACCTGGATCCCATCTCAAAGAAACAACATAATAAATTTAGAATGTGGAAAATTCTACAAGACAACTGACCTACACCCTTCATGTGATGTTGAACTTCCTGGATATGCTAAGGACACTGGGAATGGGACACACTTGCTCTGGGAAGTTACATGCTGAAATGTTTATGAGGAAAACATCATGAAATACGCATTCCATTTTCAGAGACTTTGGGGGAAAGCCATAACCAGAGGTTCAGAGAGCTTGTTCCCTGGCTGGTACAGCAGCATCTCAGAAAGCAGGGTAGCAACCATTTAGAGCTGGTGACCAGAGGTGAGGGGCACACTGTGGGTTTGCACTGCTCAGGTTTGAAAGTTCCTCAGATGAAAAAGTTGGGAGTTGGGTCGGCAAGATAGCTCAGTGGGTGAAGTGCTGGCTGCTGAGACCTGAGTTCAATCTTCCAGACACAGAGGAAGGAGAGAATGACCCCTACAAGTTGTCCTTTGACCTCTGTATCTGTATACACAACATGGTTCACGCATGCCTGAATACACAGCATTCATGCACAGATGCAAGCCACCCATATACACTAACAATGAATTTAAAAAAAATTTAAGTTGGGAGTGCTGGGCAGGGTGATGCATGCCTTTAATCCCAGCACTCAGGAGGCAGAAGTAGGTGGATCTTTCAATTTCAGACCAGTCAGGGCTATGTAGTGAGACCTTTCCTTTACTTTCTTTTTTTCATTCTTTTCTTTTCTTTTTTTCTTTTCTTTTTTTGAGACAGGATTTCTCTGTAGCTTTGAAACTTGTGGAACTCACTCTGTAGATCAGGCTGGACTTGAACTCACAGAGATTTACCTGTCTCTGCCTCCTGAGTGCTAGAATTAAAGGCATGCACCATCATTGCCAGGCGGACAACTTTTTGAAGTAAGTTGAAGTAAATTTTCTCCTCTACCTTTGCATGGGTTTCAGGGTCAAACTCAAGTCATCCGGCTTGCATAGAAAACGCCTTTACCCACTGAGTCATTTTGCCAGCCCACAGAATAAATCTTAATCTATTTTCCTTCTCAGGGACTTAAACACAGTTCATCACGATGCTGCTTCTTGAACTTGTAAATGTACAAGGGAATGGTACATTAGAGCCATCTGTGTTCTCTGGTTCTCTGTACGGCATGGGATATGACATCAACCTTAAAGGAATCAGGTCAGTGTGGCTAGCTGCACAGAAGAAACAAAGCAGAAGAGCTGCCGCCTCTGGGACGGGCTGTCTTCCCTCATTAAGTGTGTGTAAGAGGCGAGTGGGAGGCTCCAGAGGGACACCGCTTGTAATTCATCCCTCTCCAGAGAATTCTCTGGCCCAGCATCTCAGAAGACTTTTGACCACACTTCTACCAGAAACAATTTCCAAGGGAATTTGCAAAAGAAGCCACGATTCTCCCAATCTCTCCCAAGCAGACCCTTCTAATCAATTGTGTACCCAAGGAATGCAGGTGGCATTAATGGGGCAAGGCAGGGAGGCACAGCCATCAACTTGCCCTACAGTCTTCCAAGCATGGGCACGAGCCAGGAGTTGTCTGCTGGGAAGGCTTGCGTGCCCTGAAGCCTTGCCACATTTGAAGCAATGAAGAGACAAAGATCTAGAAACTAAAGAACTCTTTCCAGCATTTCACCTCTGGCTCCTGCTTCTCCTAAGTCTCAGATGTACGGTCATATCAGCTTATACAAAATTACTCGATAGGATTAAACATGTCACCTTGCCCATTGTTTATTGAGAAGATCAGAAAGTTGAGGTGCCCAGAAGTCCTACATTCCCAAATGCCACTCATGGTCCGTGTCCTGTGGTTCACTTACATGATATGGCATTTGCTTATTTCTTCTGTATGACGGAGTCACGAGAAAAATTCGCGTTTTACATTGGCTGTCTAAAGCAGGAATTACACATTTTCTGTAACACAGTCCTACTCATCCCCTGCAAGAACCATCCTAGCAGCGTCTCTCAAAGTTAACAATGTACACACCCTCTGGGTTAGCAATTTCAATTCTGGAAAGCTAGTCTCTAGATATGCATGCATGGCTGTGCAAGAATGCTTATCGTAGCATTATTTAAAATAGCTCAAGCCTGGGGAAAGGGTGAAGCACCACAGATAGGTAAATTATACTACATCCATCCAGTGAAACGCTTTGGCATTGTGAGGACAGAAGCGGATCACTGCGCACTGATAAAGATCAGCAAAACACACTAATGTGTTTTCAAGGTTTAGTGTGTGTGTGTGTGTGTGTGTGTGTGTGTGTATGTGTATGTTTCATCTGCAGGTATGTCTGTGCACCATGTAATCTCCTGTACTCACTGAGGTCAGAGGGTGGCTTTAGATCCTTTGGAAATGAAATTACAGGAGGTTGTGAGCCACCACATGGGTGTTGAGACTAGAGCCTGGGTCCTCTGGAAGCACAGCTAGTGCTCTTAAACGCTAAGCCATCTCCCCAGCCCTTACATTAATATTTTTAAGATTTATTTTTGTGTGTGAATATGCATGCGTGCATGCATGCTTAAGTCCCAGTGCCTGCAGAGGCCAGAGGCATCGTGTGCCCCTGGAGCTCGAGTAGCAGGCAGTTGTGGGTGTTGAGAGCTGAACTTGGGTCCCCGGCAAGCACCATTCATACTCTTATCCACTGAGCCATCTCTCCGGCACTACATCAATATTTTTTAAAAAATTAAGTGTTTTTGTAAAGAGAACAGACACCATTTATCTGTATATAGCAAAAGAATAATCAGAAGAGTGTGGAAAAAACTTGAGCGATGTCATCTGAGAAGTTAAGCCTTGCTATTCCTCTTGCACAGCTTCTGCTGTGTTTAACCATATACACGTAGCTGTTTTTATAATTAAGGGAAAACTGGAGTAGGAGGACGGCCTCTCTAAGAAAGGCCCTGACCACCTCAAGTCACTCCATTTCAGCCCACACCTTAGCAAGTAAATTTTTTTCCTCCTTAACTGAATCAGCAATTAAAGGTTGGATGTGAACTAATCTGGTTGCTATCTCAAAATACATGTTCTTAGCAAAACAAATGATTTGAGCATGGGTCAGGGCAAGGGCAGCATTTGAACGCCGCTTTTCTGTAAACCCTCAGCTGCGGGTAGCCTTAGGCTGCAGTCAGAACACAGGGGTGGAAACATTTTACAGGACAGAAAGCTGATGCCAGGCTCATCAGCAAGCTCCCTGGGTGCGTTGGGCCATTCTTTCCAGGTCCTTAACGCAATCCTCAACACTGGGCTTTGCTTGCTCCCCTCTTTGGCAGGAAAATCTAACAAACCCACATAGCTAAGCAACACTAAGAGTTTTTCTCCAAGCCTGAGGGAACAGAAAGTTGATCTTTAAAACAATCCCAAATTTGTGATTCCTAAGAGTAAGACAAATTCAAATACTTGGAGGCCAAAGAGTCTAAACAAGTATCTAAGCATCCAATTAAGTGGGAAATGGTGGGCGGAACCTTTAAGACCGAAAGGGCGCTGGGGAAAAGACTTCATCAGGAAGTTACTGCAGAGACTCACAGCTGGTTAAAGTACCGAGAATAAGTGACTGAGTGCTCAGTGGTAGACAGCTCATCTGTCAGTCAGCCTGCTCCATCCAAGGCCCAGGGAACATTAGAAAAGGGGACAGAAAGAATGTAAGAATGAAGGGGTGGGCAGGAGAGTTAGGAAACACTCTTTGGGACATGATATGGTGATATACTCATCACTCCACGGCAGCCTTAGTTGCTGCACAAAATCAAGCGAAGCAAATCAGAATTTCAGCATGGGAGAGGGAGGTGCTCCCAAGGCCCCACTCCCAACTCTGGAACTGGAAGCTGATGGTTGCTGATGGAGGGAGAATTATTGGTAGAATAATTGGATCCAGAAGGTTATTAAAAATAATAGCAAAGATTTTTAAAGAAGGCAGATGGGTTGGCGGGTCTCAGGAAGAGTTTAAGGAGGCAGTGGAGGATGAGTATGATCAAGATACATTGTATACATGGATGGGAATTTCAAAGAATAAATAAAATTACTGTTGCTGCTGTTGCTTTGAGACAACGTCTATGAGATAGCCTTGGCTGGCCTGAAACTCTACTTAAGCTAGGCTGGCCTTGAACTCATAGAGCTTGGCTGGGATTAAAGGAGTACACCAATATCCTTGTCATAATAAAATGTCATTAAAATTATTTTTAAAAGGTGGAAAGTAGTCAAGGAAGACACCCAGTTCTGACCCCTCCCACCTCCCAAAACAGAAAAAAAAATACAAAACACAATGATGTCGGTGAATCTAGACGTGGTGCAGGCTTGAACTTGCAGCATTAAGGAAGTAGAAACCGAAAGATCATGAGTTAAAAGTTAGCCTGGGCAACATACCAAGTTTGGGGCCAGCCAAGACTATACAGTAAGCTCCTGTGGCAATAGAACAAAACAAAACTGCACAAGTGAATGTCCTAGTTAGTCATGAATTATCTGCAGAGTTCTAGGAACCTGACCATTGGGGGTCACAGTGGGGATGTGGGTGTGCTGTAGGCAGGGACTGAGGGCGCCTCACAGCTGGACTTCTCCCTCTGTCTGCTGTTTCCCAAACCGTCTTTCTTCCTCAAGACCTTCTGAGCCTTTCAGGGACTACCCCACCCCACATCTTCCTTCAGCTCTCATCACACCTGAGGACTAAGGCTGCCCCATTTACCCCCCATATACCTAGAGTCTTTAGCCTCTTCAGAACAGCACCCCAGTGGCAGAACAAGCCCTGTGCTGGGCTCACCATCGCTAGACTATCTGGGAAGAGGTCTTCCAGAGGGGCAAAGGGAGCCAGGCACTTGGGGCATGCTATAAGCCACTAGTCCTCAATAGGGCAATTTTGCTAACGAGGGGATGACAACATCCGAGAATATTTCTGGCTGTTGTGCTGCAGACACGGACTGTTACTGGCTTGGATCAGGTACTGCAGTTGTGGGAATAACTGAACTGAGAAAGGACGTCAGGAAGACACTTTCCTTTATCTTAGAAGGCACTGCACTCAGTCCAGAGTACAGAACATGCAGGCCCAAGTTACTGCATCAAAAGCCAGAAGTGGAGGGTCCTGCCAAACCCATTTCAGTCTCCCCAGAAGCAAGGCATCGGCCAAGTCTGGCCTCCTCCCAGACGAACGTCTGCGTTTGGAGTGTCCCATCCAAAGAGCCCCCTCTGTCTCATTTCTCCCCCGTTCCATCGTTTAACTCCCCAGCACACATCTGCTTCTTTTTAAAGGGCAGGCAGTCGTGAGGCACACGGGGTGACATCAAAGGCCAGAATGCCTTGCAGAGGCCACCAGGACAGACACTGACTCAGCACACACCAGCTCATGTTCTATGGTCAGGGAGCTCTGGGAGCAGCTTAGGTTTCCAGCAGGCTTCCCGACACAGCTCTGCTCTGCTCTGGCAAGGGCCACAAACCCATAGTGACTAAAGGCTGGTGGGAGCCTCAGGTACCCGAGTTACCAATGTGACATGTGCTCAAGGAATTCTGGCCAAAGGCCCTGCCCCTCTTCATGTATCTTCTCAGAGCTCCATTTCTGCAGCATTTGAATGGATCCGTTAGAACGATGCCCTAAAAATGATCATATGCAGACTTTAGCAGAAACACTGCAGCTCCTAGAAAGACTCTTGGGATGATACCCGCTCTGTGAATGACTTGGACAAATTAGTGAAAAGGAAGAAAATATGAAAACACGTCAGCAAGCTGAGATCAAACACTGTTGATTTTTTTTATTTCTGGAGGCTTTTTCATTCCATGGACAATGACCGTCTGAGTCCTCCCAGTTCTCCGAGGGACTCTGGAAGCGCATACTTCACCCTTGATCTCAGCCAGGAACTGGCGAGCTGCTTCCCTGTAGCTTCATTCAGACGTCCCGGCAGAGGGACTGTCCTGGATGCACGCTTTAAGTCACTGGTTCTCAGCTGGGGTGATTTTGCTTCCCGGGGGACATTTAGCAATGTCTAGGGGCAATTTCTGTTTGCCACAGCTGGAGATGGGGCTGTTCCTGGCACCTAATAGGCACGAGCTAGCCGTGCTGGGGAACATTCTACAAAGCACAGGACCCACAGTGAAAAACGACCTGGTTCAAAAAAAATGTCAGCAGTGCTAAGGTTCAAAAGTGGCCCTAAGCTCCTGGAATTCTTGGTCCGTTCAGCCTCCAGGCACTTCTTTAGTTTCCACCTGACGGCACAATAATGAGAGATCAGTGAAACAACCGGGAAGGTTCACTCAGCCAGGGGCCGGGACCCAGTGATGCCAAAAGCACTTTGAACTTCCGAAGATCTACACGGCGACCTCACCAGTTCTTCTTTTCGTTATTACCATCACCCGCAGAAACATCGTGGGATGAGAAGGGCTGAGTAGATACAAATTCCTCTCTCCACCGCGTTCTGAGGAAGGAGTTTGGAGTTACCCGAATTCTCAGACTGTGTGTTTTGATTTTAAGCACAGCAACCTTCACAGCCACACATAAGCCACCCATAACTGAAGGGCTGCATCTGCAGTCCCAGCATGAGGGACCGGTCTAGAGCTGACAAGACATCACTTAAAGGGAAGTCTATACATCACTCAGCTGTCGGGCAAACCCTAACATGTGGACTTGCTTCGGGAAGCTTCTTAGACTGGAAAAGGAGGAGGTTGCGATGGCTAATCAAGAACTGCACCCCAGCCTGGCTAGGCGTGCTGCACATAGCAGCTAACCCCAGGCTTGTAAATGCTTTTCCAAGCAACACGCCTCAAAGCATCTGTGGTGCTGTTTGCTCTATTTCCATGATATTTGGGGGCGGGGGTATGAGAGAGGAATGTGAAGATCTGGACATGCCCATAGAAGTATGTTATGCATGGAATTCTATATGCCATGTGTGCCGTGAGGGGGGAAAGAGCAAATGAGTTGAGAGCTGTGGTTCCAATACAGAACAAAGGGGGCCTGAAGTAATACCAGCTGCAAGCAAAGGAAGCAGGCACGGTGGAAAGTTCCAGGATAGAGGTGTAGCCTTTCAGCCATGCTGACAAGAACTCAGAGCCAGAACACAGAACCACTAGAGAGGGAGAGAGAGACGAGAGAGAGAGAGAGAGAGAGAGAGAGACAGAGAGAGACAGAGAGAGACAGAGACAGAGAGAAGAGAAAGAAGAGAGAGGAGAGAGGAGAGAGAGAGGCAGAGAAGACTGACTACCCCTCCATGCCATCTGAGAACCCCACATTATTCTACCTGTGCTTCTGACTGGAACCCCTCTTCTTGAGCTCAGTCAACCATTTTGCTCCAGTGGCTCACAGAACTCAAGTAGAAGTTTTAAATATAAGCCAGTCCACGTGAAAACATGAAAGGAGCATGAGGGAATTAAATATCAGCGGGCAAACATGGGGTTAACGGTTTTCATTGGAGGTGGGAGCTGCAGACAAGAATGGAGGCCCAGACAAACAGACTCCGAGGGAATGCTGACACTCTGAGGTCAGGGAAGGCTTCTCGGCCATGGTGGGTTCTTGAGCATGTCTTATTTTGGCCACCGCTCACATACTGCATGTCCCGTTCTCTAGACACGCTCTATGCCTAGCTCTCCTTCCACAGAGAAGGTACATGAGGATAGAAAATAAGGGCTGTGTCCTCTGAAATCACGTCTTAGGCCCAAGAATCAATTCACTGGCTAGGCCTACAACAGCACCTCCTGCCAGCTTCGTTCATTGATTTTACCTTTGTTCCTCATTTACACGGGGTAATTCCAGCCCACCGCACATTCTACACAATCAAAACACTTCATCTATGCTAAACAAGAGCAGGTGACCGGGGACTGCATTAAAACATAGATTTACCAAGCATCTCCGGGTTCTTCCTACATGTGAAACCCTGTGCGAAAGGCTGGGTCATAAACAACTGATACATGGGGGCGGGGGGGGGGGGGCTTACCCTTAAGGAAGCCCTGAGCCAGTAAGGAAGACATGCGTAAATAAACTGTTAGGATGCAGGAGAATGTAAGCATTATAATGCTGTAAGACGGCAAGGGAAATCGGTTAATACACCTAAAATGCCGAGAACAATGTCTGGGGCTTATGAGTCACGCTAAATAGGCTCCAGCTCCTTTCATTATTCAATCCTAAGCAAGTCAGGGCAAGCAAGAAGGGAGCCGCAGCATCTGAATGAGCTGCACAGATCTGGAGGTAGGAAAGAGGAGAGGAAGGCATCCAAGACAGAGCAAGGGGCAGGGAGCCCCATGCACTCAGGAAATCGCAAACTTTCGAGGACTGTGGAATAATGCACCTGGAGGCTGTCAGACATGGCAGGGGAGCTGTGGAGATGGCGACACAGGGGCCATGTGGCCTGCTCATCGTGCCCGATTTGTGACACTGTTGATAGAACTATTGGAAACAAGGTTAGACCTAGACTAGAAAGCTTGATCTGGACCTGGGGACACTGGAGTAGCAGACAGAAAAGTCAAAAGCTGGACCAGTGGGAAGGCTCAGCAGGAAAAGGTGCTTGCCCCTGAGCCTGACTACCTGAGTTCTATCCCAGGGACAGACAGTGGGAAGGGAGGACTGACTCCTGCCACTTGCCCTCTGACTTCCACACGTGTGCTGTAACATGTGTGTACATATACAATACAACACACACAACATACACACACAAATAGATACAGGGTTTTTGTTGTTGTTGTTTTGGTTACTTTTGGTTTTTGAGACATAGTTGCTCCCCGTGACCTTGGCTCTGTAGACCGTGCAAGCCTTGAACTCAGAGATCTATCTGTCTCTGCTTCTGAGTGCTGGGATTAAAGGCATGCGCCACTGTGCCTGGCAATAAATGTGGTTTTTAAGTTTTTGTTTTTGAGCACTTAAGGGGCAGAGGCAGGAGGATCAGGAGTTTGAGGCCAGCCTGGGTGAGACAATGAGACCCTGTATCGAAAGAAAGAAGGAAAGAAAGAAAGAAAGAAAGAAAGAAAGAATAAGGGGGCAGGGAAGAAAGGAAAAAAAGAACCAAAGCAAAAGTGAAAATAATCATAACAGTATCAGTGATGGATGTAACGTCATGGATGTCACGTCACGGATGTCACGCCACGGATGTCACGCCACGTGACAACTGCACGGTGGAAAGAAGGTCTTGTAATGGGGTGTCTGAAGGACCACTGTCTACAGCACAACCTCACGAGACAAAGAAGGGACAGCACACAGGGCGGCACCATCTGCACAGGACCCACAGGTGCAAGAGTGGGCGGTGTGTTTAGGGAGCCCTGGTGATCAGCGTGCTAAGAATGGAGCGCAAAGGTGTGTCCACGGGAAAGCGGCAGAGAGCCAGGTAGGCTTGGTGGTGGGAGGCCTTGAAGTCTCAGCCAACCTACCACAGTGAAATTTATGTCAAGCCACAAAACAGATGACGGTAGAGAAAGGTCATTAGGAGACAGTGTAGAGGAGGAGGGAGTGGAAGTTGGTGGATTCATTAAGGACCTGAGCCCTGACCTAGTTATGTTCAAATCACAGGGAAAAGCAAGTTGAAAAACAATACAGAATATCGCTCTGCTAAATGCATCAGTGTGACCCTGAACTGACCAGGGGCTGGAGAGATGGCTCAGAGGTTAAAAGCACTGGCCACTCTTCCAGGGCCAGGGTTAAATTCCCAGCATCCACATGGCAGCTCACAACCATCTCTAACTCCAGTCCCAGAGGATTCAATGCCCTCTTCTGGCCTCCACAGGCACTGCACACACAGCGTACACATAGGCACGCAGGCAAAAACAACCATAGGTATAAAATAAAAATAAACTTAAATTTTTAAAAATAAAAAAAATGAGTTCTCTAGTCAAGGCTTCATATATTTCTGGAATGTATGAATGAATGAATGAATGAGGAGGGAGGGAGGAGGGGAAAAGTGAGCAAAGTGTTTTGAGGGAAAAAAGTGGTGGGTAATGATTTGGGTTTTGGGGCTCAGCAAACTCGAGGCCCCTCTGGCAAGCTGACAAGACATCACTTGTTAACTAATGACAGGGTTACCCAACAATAAAACCTCACCTCAGTTGGCTGGAGTTGGATGAACTTGGTTTTTGGTTCCTGGCTAAAGTCAGTAGAGACTGGCTCTGTAGGCGGCTCTTCCTGGCAACCAGCAGGGGGCAGAAGAATGATTCAAAGAAAGTATGTGCGGTCCAAGCCAAAGGTCTCTAGAAACTTCTCACAGGTAAGGAATCCAACCACAATGCCTGTGGTGGCGAATCAAGTGTTGAGCCAAGAAGAACGCCACGAACAAAAGACACCGAGGACGATCGATGCTGGCCAAAGAATTCCAAGCTATGTTTGGTTTGGTTAAAAAGGAACTCCACTCTCATTCCAAACACATTTTCAAAAGTACCAAGTTCAAGGGTGAGGTTTCACTGAAGGAATTTATTTATTTTTAATCCAATAAATAAAAAGCAGTGAGATCATAGTGGGTTTTGTTGAAGCGATTTTTCCAGTGCTGGTGTGGAACCCAGGGCCTTGCGCATACAGGCTGACGCCCGGCCACACCTCTAAGAAGTGATTTTGGTACTGAAACCCAAGATACCTTCAGCTTCCTTAGGGCACAAACCCTGTTCCCTGGAGCACATAGCTCTCTCTCGGGGAGAAGGGTCTTCCTGCATCTGCGCACACGAGCGATGGGCATCACTCTGCACTGACTACCAAAGCTGTGGTCCACCACAGTCCTGACTAGGAACACGGAAGGAGGAAAGCGCCTCGGAATCATGTCTCCGCTCTTTTCAAAGCCTTTCTTAGTAAACTAATGAGTTACACTTTTCCTTGAGAGAAAAATCTTGGAAATGACCCATTTCCCCAACAGGGCAGCATTTCCTTTCATTCACACATGTGAGAGCTTAAAAAAAATGAATCTAGCTTAGCTTGGCCAGGAAGAAAATTAAAAGTAAGTATTTTCTGAAAATAGAGAGGCCACGGAAAGAAAACCCAGACTCTTCAGGAGGACCCAAGCTGGCAAGATCTCCCCTCCACCCTCCCCATCCCACCCCCCACCCCCCGCCCCTACTGAAGGCAAAGTAAACAGTGGTGAAAAGGAAGGGCAGCTGCCTAGTCACTAAGGGGGCGGAGCTAGGCATCTGTCACTCAGTTTCTTTACACAGTTTTAGAGCAGAACATCTTTGGGGCCCAATGGTCAAGGCTGACTGTGCCAATCATGGGTGCAGGCCCACAATCTCAGCACTGGAGAGGCTGAGGCGTAAGAGTAGGTCCCAAAGCAACCGGAACTACATGGCAAGACCCTTCTCAAAAGGAAGGAAGGGGGGGGGGGGGTGAGTGAGTGCCGGGTAAGCTGACTGTGAAGAGCAGTTAACTTCCAAGTTGAAAGCAAGCAGAGCTGCTGGTCTGACAGCAGAAGAGACATCAAGCGAGGCTCTTGTCTGCAAACCCCACAGCCTGGGCCTAAGCTCCAAGAGGCTGGCTGGACCAAACTCTTGTGGCCCAGAGCTCTCCCTTCCTTTCTACTATGCCTTGGCATGTGCTTGGGGAGCGCACATGGGGCCAGGGTTAGGACAGAGCAGACAGGCAAAGCTGAATGGCTGCTTTATCTTTATATGGACACGAGCTATAAAAAGATTCCAAATCAGTCTTATAAGTAAACTGGAAAGGAGTATGAGGGGATTCTGCAGAGATATGGAACACTTTGCATCTTGTTTAGGATCTTTCTATAGGTATACCAGTTGTCCGAACATACTGTACACACTGAAGAACTATGATTTGTAAGGTATGGGGAAGTATACCCCTAATCCCTGCACTGGAGAGGCAAGAGCACAGAGCCTGCCTGGTCTACATAGCCTGTCCCAGACCATGAGACCCTGTCTTAAAACCAACACCAAAACATTTGTCCCGCTCTCCGAGAATATAGGTAACTAAGAATCCTAGAGTGTCTCCAGGGTGCCTGTCTCCTGGGTATTGTTCCCACACGGCTGCCACCTCCTTCCCTGTCTGTCTTTGCTATTGTTCTTTGTCTCAGTGAATGACACCAACTACACTCCACCCAGTTGCCCAAACCAGAAAATTAGGATTCCTTCGACCTTCTTGCTCACATCTGCAATCCCATGGGCATCTTCTAAATCGATCCTTCTCATCTGCATCCTAGTCTGGACCCAAGCTGCTGTCCTGCCCAGTGACCGTGACATCCATCATATACAATACAGCCTCCCTGCTAAGGTCCTTCTGGTGTTCTCTATCACTTCAGTGATAATGACCAAATTCCTTAGCCAGATGCTCAACAGCAGTGCTCTCCCTCTCTTGAAGGCATCTACAGCATCCTCTACCCACCCTCCCCTTACTGTCCTCTCCTCACCCCATAAACATCCCACCTGCCTCATAACCTTCCTCGGGACTTTAATCTGCATGACTGTTTTAAGAAGTCTCTCTCCTAGGTGCCCTCTGCTTCCCTCTCTCCCTCCCTCCCACCCGTACACTCAAGAGAAGGCTCCCACACTTAACTGATGGCTTTCTGTGACAGGGCCAAGCTCCAATACAACCACATGACAGGTGTCAGCTTGTTTGATAGCAATTATCGCTCTGCAGAATAATGACCAGACAGATTTCTATTTTTCCTCCCTGCCTAAACCATAAGCAGAGGCCATTTTGTTCAATGTTTCTCTAGTATTTCCTCAGACACTGGGAAAATTGAAGGTGCTAGAGCTTAACAAATATTTGCTGGATGAAGGAGGGCCATGATGGTTAAGGCCCCAAATGGCCTGTGTTTCATTTTGCTTTTCAATAAGCAAAGTGGCCATCTTGGACGGGTGATGTACTGAGGTTTCTACCTAGCAGGCTGCAGCAAAACCCAGCTGCATGAGTACTATTTCTTAAGGCTAGGTCACTTCAGTGTCTCTGCTGCCTTCACTTCCTCTGCAGCTGTAAAGCTCCGCTCTTAGGAAGAGCTGGCCACACAGTGCACTGTCCTGGTCTCTCACATTTAATCCCCAAGTGCCCCCAAAGGGGACATCTTCATCATCATCGCTCCCAGCTTCACACATGAGGAAAAGAGAGGCTTGGTCACTCTGATGAGGGCATCAGAGCCTCCGTCCTCCTCCGGGGGGGACTGAAAGATACTCTCCCATCGCAAACGCCCATGGACCTCCCCTACTGCCCTGATACCTGTGTTCTGAGCTGCTGGCATAGAGACACGTCCACTTCCTACAGTGGGACTCTACCATGATTGGAACATATCCCCCAAACCACACACCAGAATGCTAACCTCCAAATTCACATGCTGCTGCAAACTGAGATGCTACAGGGTCATCAGGGAAGGGCATCGCGGACGGACTTGAGACTTGTAAAAGGAGGAAAAGCTGGGTGTGGTGACATACTTAGGAGGGAAAGGCCAGGGAATCTATGTGATCCTGCAATCTTGCCTGAAAACAGTCAGACAAACAAACTTAACAAATAAATGGAGAAGCAGCCTGGGCTGATACTTGCCAGTCTGCCTCATCACGTGATTCCCTCATCAGGTTCTCATGTTGGCACAGCAAGTACTCAAGAATTTCATCACAGTACAAACAGCCTTGGATAGACACCAGGATTCAAGAGACTCCAGTCCTGTTGGGGCAATTCAGAGGCAGGAGAGGAGGTGGAAGTGGGGTCCACGTAGCCAGGGAGTCAGAACTGGGGTCCATAGAGCCACATAAGTGGCAAAGGACAGAGCTGCCAGCAATGGAGCAAGAGACCCTGCTACCAAACACTTGGCCGCACAAGTCACACTGTTACCTGAACATTCTGTGGGAGGGGCGTTCGAACACAGGGGAGAGTTGATCTTAACGTTCAGAATGGGGGCAAAGACCACGGTGTGTTTATAATCTCCAGTGGGTCAGGATTAAAATAAAGCTAAAACAAAATCTCTAAAAACCCAACTGTTTGCAGTTAAAGCACACGCAGGACTGCGGCTAGGATACGCTGTAGGAAGGACGCCCTGGGTGATGGATATGTGTGTGCGCCACAGGCGACTCTGCAGAGAGAGAATGCAAAGTGACAGGACCTGGAAGACCCTCGCAGGAAGCCTTGAGCTCAGAGCTGGGCTGACAGCCATCCGGGACATGGAGGAGACGTGATGGGCTGTGAGCCTCCTGAGAGGTGCCAGAGAGGTCTGTGCTAATGCGAGGGAAACCACGGGGTGCGCAGTCTCAAAATCCATATTAATGGGAGCGGAGTGACACGGACTCTGCCTAGCTGTGAGTACCCTAGGATGGAAGCCAGCAGGGTCCCCAGGGCACGCAGTACTAGGAGAAAACTGGAGAGTGTGTGGGTTCCACCCTTCCCCTCTCCTGAGAAAGGGTGGGGTGAGAATTGCTACTGCCTGGCCCAGCCTCTTCCTCGACGACAACAGTGCTGGCTGGATCAACCTACAGAACACAAATCTTCCCAAATCTTTTTAAATGGAAAAGACCAAAGACTTAAAAATTTAAAAAACAAAACAAAGCAAAAAAATAGCCATGAAGCTGCCATGTGTCTCTCCTTCCATCGGCACGCCAGCACAGGCAGGGCTGACCACTGAAGCCTGAGAGGTAAAACCTTGAGGAAAAGGATTGAGGCAGACTCATGTTCACCATGTCTTGACCCAGGCTTCCCCTGCCTGCCCTTACCACCCTGGCAGAAGAAGTGGCTTGCTCCTTGCTGGCTGTGGTATAAGTAGCCTTTGTTCTTGGAGTTTAACCAGCACAGGCCTCAAGTTTCCAGTCCAGCCCTCCATGCTTCCTACCCCACCTTTGTGACCTCAGGCTAAAGAGAGAGAGGAACAGGCCAGGCAGGCCATCCAAGCCAAGGCAGTGCCTCTCCTGGGATCTCTTCTACTGGGGTGACTTTCTGCTGGATTCCCCAAAAAGCTAGACACGGTAGGGGTTGGGGGTGGGCAACAAGAAATGCCCGCAAGCGTGCAGAGGGGCTCACTTGCCAAAGACACAGGCAGCTGCCCCACACAGGGCAGTGTACTGAAATGGAGACAGCATGACCTCCTCTGAAGAAGCACTCTAAAGGCAGACTACGGGGTGCCCGTGAGGATGGCAGACATGGTCAGCCAAACATGACAGACACCAAGGGCTGTGCAAGCAGGTTGCGGACACCTGGTGGGCACTGTTCCGGGCAGAGACAACACTTTAGATGAACATGGAAGGGACGCACATTGGAAAGTCAGCCAAGCAGGAGATAGACTGGGATGGAATCTACCCGCTGGCTCTCATTTCCCCTTCCTTCTGGAGTGGTGCATGAGCTAAGTGCTGAGTATGTGGCTGAGTATCTGGAAACTCCAGATCCCCCTACTCAGCCTCTCCTGTGCTGGGATTTACAAAAGGTGCCACCATGCCTGGCTTCTGTTTCCTTTCTCTCTCTTTCCTTTTTCCCCAATCCTTCCTCCTCTGATTCCTTCTCTCTTCCCCTTTTTTAAATCTTTTAAAAAATATGTATGGATATTTTGTATGCACATGTATACATACATAACGTATCCGCAGAGACCAGAAGAGTGCACTGGATCCCCTGGAACCATTGTTACAGGATATATAGGTGTTGTGAAGCAAACCCAGGTTCTCTGGACTAGCAGCAGCAGATGCTCTTAACCTTCGAGCTGTCTTTCCAACACCCCCTGCCCTGGCCCCAAATGTCTTAAATGCTGGAAAATCAAACCCAGGGACTTGAGTAAAATAGGCCCATCCACATCTAAAAATATTCTCTGTTTCTTTGTTCAAAATTTATCTTTATTGTTTTTAGTCAGATGCAGGTGTGTGTGTGTGTGTGTGTGTGTGTGAGAGAGAGAGAGAGAGAGAGAGAGACAGAGAGAGAGAGAGAGAGAGAGAGAGAGAGAAAATGCATGTGTGTGTGTGATTATGT
The DNA here is from genome assembly GCF_018167655.1 of Microtus oregoni. Taxonomy (NCBI): domain Eukaryota; kingdom Metazoa; phylum Chordata; class Mammalia; order Rodentia; family Cricetidae; genus Microtus; species Microtus oregoni. The sequence goes on along the minus strand of NW_024543074.1, from coordinate 22,535,093 downwards.
GCAATTGCACAGGAGTGCAGGTACCCTTGGAGGCCAGAGGTGTGGGATTCCCCGGAGCTGGAGTTACAGACAGTTGTGAGTCAGCTGATGGGGCACTGAGAACCCAACAAGAGTCCTCTGGGAGAGCAGGTGTTATTAATCACGAAGTCGGCTCTCTAGCCTCACTTCCTGGCTCTTAGTTTGGCTTTCCACTCATCCAGCTAAAGGGGAAATGTGATGTCATTGAGAAGGAGTACTAGAAAAGGGAGAAACACCCCCATGCCCACAGAATTAATAAACTAGTCTCACGTGTGACCCCAAGTGTCTCAGCACCTCTGGATGTCCTGGTCACAGACATTTCTAAAATGTGAACAGGTCTTAAGCACCTACACCCCAACTGCTGATCTAAAAGAAGAGGGGACAGGCAAAGCTTGCAGGGTTTCTCACATATTTAGCTGAGGACCCCTAAGAATGCCGAGAAATGTATAGAGGATAAGGGATAGCATTACCAAAGCAGCGCTGCACCGCGTCTCCTGGTGGGATGAAAAGGGACAAGAGAGAGAATTCTGGGACTAGGGGTTTGTTCAGGACAACATGTCCCATAACAATTGAGCAAGGTTTGCATAAAAGCTGTACTAACAAGAAATGCGTGACTTTACTTTTGCTATTGTTTTGTGTGCATGTGTGGTACTGGGGATGGAGTTCGGAGCCTTGTGCTAAGCAAGTGTTCTTCTGTCCCTGTGTCACACACCCAGTCCTTTGTGTCAGAGTGGGAGGAAAGCTCTAGAAAGGGTTAAGGATGCAGCCTATTTTCTTCTCCAGTCCTCTATTTCGCCTGTTCACTTCTTAAGACACAAGCCATCATTTGAAATGAATGGCTGTTTCCTTTTCCCTTTGCTCATGCCCATTCTGAGGAAAAGGCTCCCTGCCCCCTGGGGGACAATGCTGGCCTTGGATGCTCTTGGACAGTTTTAAACCAGGGCTGCAAATACAGCTCAAGATCCTGGCACAGGATCACACGAAAGGCGGAAAGAGGCTGGGGCAAGGTGGGGCCCATCCCAACCTAAAGCATCTGCTTCAAGGACCCATCCCATCTGACCAGCGTGCCGGGCTTCTCAACAAATGCAGCTCCCGGGTCCCCAGTGTCAGGCTGGCCAGACTGCAGTCACGAAAACTATGCAAGGCTATGGTCTTGTTCAGAATCTTGCCAACATTATTCTTGGCTCTGCTCACATTGCTTTGGCTTTAGAAAGTCAATAAATACAGCAAGCAGAAGTTCCCCTAACACCCAGGCTCAACTAAAGTGTTTGGCCTTTCCTGAGCCAAGGGGAATATTCAGTCCAAGGAGATACAGCCTGCTGGATACCTGACACTCTCACATGGCTTTTGCTCGGGAGGCCAGTGGTGCCCAGGGAGCCTGTGCTACATGAGAATCAATGTTGCTAAGCTACCAGCAAACAAAGTGGCTAAGGAATAGCCAGGGACATAGGATGTGGGGGTGGGGAAAAACATCAGCAAAAAGCAGGACAGGAAATACAAAGCCACCTGAACAACAACCTTAAGGACAGAAGAGTGATGACTGGCTGTTGAAAGTTTCAGTTCTAGAAGGTATTTCTGAAACTCTTTCCAATCATCCTAATCGGACATAAAGGAATATAGAAATAAAAGGACCCGTGGTGGGTGGGGCTAGGGTATAGAACATTTGCCTCGTACGCATGAAGCCTAGGGTTCCACTGGTGTGTGTGTGGGGGGGGGGCGGGAGACATGACAAAGATAGAGAGCAACAGGAGGGAGAGGCAGGAGAAGAAACTTGATTTCCTTCTATTTATTCTAACATTTTTGCCTGGTGATCTCGGGGCAACAACTGAACTCTACACGGTAGAAGCTCCCCCCCGCTGGCTGACTGACAGGACCTTTCCAGGAAAGACCACGGAGATGAAGTGCTGGGAGTGAGGTTGGGAAGATGGCACGGAGCTGCACAGCAACAGGGCAGGGCCTGCAAGTGTTGCCGACAGCAATACCTTCTTTGGCACCATCTATATGGAGAGTTTCTAAACCGTAGGCAGGTGTCAATCCTGTCTTCCTTTTACTAAAAGTCTTTGGGCAGTGGTGGTGCATACCTCTAACCCCCACCTCTTGGGAGGCAGAGGCAGGCAGATCTCTGTGAGCTTGAGGTCAGCCTGGTCTACACAGTGAGACTTTATTCCAAAATAAGTAAGTAAATCCTTGGAGCTTGCTTCTCCTGTGTGAAGAGGCTGAGAAAAGAATCCGTTTTTATTTGTCAGAACTAGCCATAAGGTAAACAAACACAAAGAAAGTGTGTGCTGGCCGATTAAGCAGGAATGCAGGCTCTGGCAGAGACGTGACCCAGTTTTTCCATTCACTGCATGGGCGTGAGCCACCCGACTGTGTTTGGCTGGGGAGGAGGCTTTCCCTACTCTGCGACAAGCCCACCGCACCTCCTGCATGGAAAAAAAGGCAAGCTTCTTCTCACCTAATTCCCAGTCGGCAGCAAGGAAGAAGAGCAGAAAAGAACCTTTGATGTCACAGAGGCCTGGGTTTGAACCCTTGTTTCTAAGCATGGGCGCCCTCATTCACAAATCAGACACATCAGTCACCCTGACTCAGGTCACCAAGGTAACTACAGGGAGCAAGGCGGGGGGCGGGGGGCTCATCCTGGGGGAGAAAGCATGTGGCCCACAGCATATGTATTTAGGAATGGTCTCAGTGATTCAACTTGGGCTCCCTGGATACGTGGAGGATGTTGCAATGCTTTAAAAGAGACAGGGGTTTGGGCTCAAGGAATTTCAAATGCAAGAAGCAGGGTAAATGTGTCTTGCAACAGGATGGAGTGGAGGGAAGTCCAGCACGATTTAAATTTTTTTTTTTTTACTTTAAAAAAACTCAAAAAAGCCATGGAGTGGTTGGTTCTATGACCATTCATACTGAAAAAATACAGACAAAAAGCCAGAGGACTTCCCAGATAAACTGATACTCACATAAACACTGACATCTATTTGAAATTCCAGACTCAAAAAAAAAAAATTAAAACCAAAGAAATGGAAATCCAGAAGGTTACGAGTTATTCTATTTCTTGGAGGACAAAAAGGAAAGCAGCATTGCTACAAATGACGGACGGACTAGGGTAAGAACTGGGTTCGAGTCTCAGCTTAGCTTACCAGCGAGGTGACCCGAGGCCTCTCTGGACTAAGTGAGAATACAGAGTGCAGAGACTGCTTCCCGCATGTGGAAATGCTGAATTAGTGATGAAGCCACCACTGTTGCTGCAGAGGGGCCCTGAGCCACGACGCCTGTAGTGATAATGCAACTGAAGGTGAAAAGAGAGACACACACAGCTCCGTCTGTAGGGGCTGCAGAGGGCGAAAGAAAGGTGGTGCCTGGGATTTCAAGTTTAAGGCCAGCGAGGAGCAGAGCACCAGAACATTCCATCTCTGCTCCACCACACAGCACATAGAATACTCACCCCCACCCCAGCCCCCACACACAAAGGGCATGTAGGAACATGGCCAGTCATGATCCTTCTCACTAAATACCCTAAGCTCCGGAAGACAGGAACTTCAAAACAACAGAAGTCAACGCCTTGTGTGCAGAGTGGCTCCATCAAGCAGAGTCAAATATGCCAATGCAAACTCAGTGTCTAGACCTGATTATTATGAAATAAACTTGATTAAGAACAAATCCCTCTTAAGAAGAGCAAAGAACTCAGCGAGTCTCGTGCGCATCGGAAGCTGTTCTCAATTATCCCCTTTTCCTGTGAACTTCACAAAGCGCCAGCAGGTGGGAGATAATTAAAGTTTTCATAAAACTTGTTTTACATGCCTCAGTTGGAACCTTTCTGTTCTTCCATAAAGCTCTTCCCTCTCCGGTCTAAAGAGGAACCCATAAAGAAAGGATTTTTTTTTCTCTCTCAAAAGAATGTTTTTCTGGTTACATTTGGGGTTTTATGACTTGAGACAGATGAGGGTGGAGGAGGTAATTTATGAAAAGGGCTATTTCTTTTTATTCATATTTACATTCTATGAGGGAGTGAGTTTGCTTTCTGGACTCTCTTCCCATGCCTATCAGGGGAATGGAATCCTTGCTCCCATTTGACAAGATTCACGGAGCAATGAGCGGTCTAGGGCTGCCGCGAAGGCTGCTGCCTCCCCCAGCACAAGGCGGCTCCACGTGCTGATGTGGAAGGTCTGCACTGTCCCCTCTAAAGCCGCTTTGACAGCACTCGTCTGACAGCTCAGTGTCCCCTTCCCGACACAGAAAAGCTACCTCTTCTTGGATACTTTTACTCACCAGATCCAGCCCTAACGCAAGGCTGGCACTGGGAAAGTTAATGGTCACGCCTGGGGTGGTGACACACATATGGGAAAGGAGCCCAGGCAGTGAGAAACTGACTAGGCTACTTAAACATGGGGGACCTGATCTGATGACATGGGCTTCTGGCTCTCAATGGACCAGAGAGTGCGTTCCATTTGAGAGTAACCTAAGAGACACCACTGTGTGCAACTCGTTCATTACGATTTGGGTGTTTTCATTAAATTTAAGGGAAAACCTTAAAAGAATGCATGGCGGATTGCAGCTGGAGTGTTGGCCACAAATCAGTCACGTTCTCCTTGATGATTCTCTCGTCGGTCCCCAGGTGCTCTTCTGCAATCCAGAGACCAGGGGCTGGAGGTGGCCTTAGCAGTGATGGAGCCTTACACTGCTCATTCCCGCCCCCACCACGCACCCAACCCTCCTGAGCCAGCGCTTGCTCTGCAAGGTCTCACAGCGCTGGCACTGGGACGTTGTGCTGTGACGGGCTGTAGTTGTGACACTTTGTGACAACCAAACATGCTGCTGGCAGTACAGTGGCTGAAACAGCGAGACGCCTCTGTATACGACCACAGCGAGTACATGTTATCTGTGTTGTTGCCTCTCTGGTGCTGTGACAAAGCACCTCAGATAATCAGCTTACAAAGGGGGAGCTGGCTTTGGCTCCCAGCTTTAGAGGTATTACACAACGGTCAGCTGGCCCTTTGCTTTGGGCCCATGGGAGGCAATACTTCAATAGTGGGAGTGGATAGTGGAGGAAGCTCACCTTGGGGTGCCCGGGAAGCCAGAGGAAAAAGGAGGGGCCGGAGTACAAAGATGCCCTTGAAAGGTGCTCCATCCCAGCCCAGGACAGGAAGGTCCCCCACAAGGTCCTTCCTTTTACAATTTCCCCACAGTCTCTAGTACCCAGCTGGGGTTTAGCCTTTGACACGTGGGCCCTTGGGAACATTCCAGAGAGAATGGAACTAGGGATCTCCACAGTAGAATGCTGTTTTGTGTTCAGTTATCCACAGGCTCTGGAGAAGAGAAAGCCTGAGGTAACAGCTTTTTCTGTCTCTCTGAAACAAGCATCCCAACAAACACCAACTCCTGCTTTCTAAGAGTTGCCGGAAGACACTCGCGTCCGCCAGAACACACGGTTAAGATGTAACCACAGCAAGCTCAAATCCATCTGCTGGGTCCCCTGAGTGCTGTCCCCAAACCTTCGCTCTCCTTTCTGCCTGGTTTCCTTTCCTTTTTCCAGGGCCCTTTATAACTTTACCTCCTCCAAAGAAAGAAAGAAGACCTTTCTTTAAGAAGAAAAAGTGAGGGCCAACAGCACGCACATCAGGAGAAATGTGGAGGGTCGCTAACCGCCATACAAGGCAGGGATGAGGACAGGCCAGCAAACATTGCCTAAAGCGGCTACAATGAAAGGACCCAGCTCCTAATGGTTAATCCTGGTTGTCAACCAAACTGCACGGAGGAGTGCCCAGATGAGTAAGGCATACCGACACACCGACGAGATGTGTGTGGGTGTAGAAGCAATTCCAGGGAGAAAGATCAGTCCTGAATGTGGGCCAGTACCCACTCACCCCCATATTGTGGACTGAAGGATAAAGGAGGAGGCCCACTGGCAAAGACACTCCCATTCTGCTCCCTGGCAGCTTGAGTACTTTCCCTTTGCCACACCTTTTCTTCAGGACGCCCCGCCTCTCTCCAGTACGCCCCAACTCTCTCTAGGACGACCTGTCTCACTATAGGACACCCCGCCTCTCTCCAGGACGCCCCTCCTCTCTCCAGGACGCCCCGCCTCACTCTAGGACGCCCCGCCTCTCTCCAGAGCGCCCCGCCTCTCTCCAGGATGCTCTCCCTTTCTTAAGGACCAGAAACGGAGTCAGCCAAGCACAAACATCTGCAACAATGCATCATTAAACTGATTCTGTCGGGCATTTTGTTACGGCAATGGAAAGCTAACACATGGTTCAGAAAGAACTCATCTTCCCCAAGATCACTCATTGTTCACAGCACTGTCTGTACCTTCCAACACAAAACTTTTGGGGTAGCAGGCCTATATGAGCTACACCTACCACCTCCCAGGGCTGCTGGGAAGGTTAAGTCAGCTTGTGTGTGCACACCTTTTAACACGGGGTCTGGCACGCAGAACAGGCTTAAAGCCAGCCGGTGTTTGCTGTTGTCTTGGTGTTTCACTTCACTTTCAACTGAAATCTGGAGTTACCGCCAGTCCTCTGCTTCCCATCTCACTGGCACTAGCCCAGGGCGTTGCTATGGAACTGGCATTGTTTGCAGAGCACGCTGTTTCCCAGTGATGGAATTTATCACCCAGTTTCAAACTCTATGCTGTAAGACCAGCAGACACTGGGGCTTTCCCACTGGGACAGTATGATGGACACACCTGTCCTGACTGTTCACGTGCGGCCTTCTTACCTTCAAATGCTACACACCACAGAACATTCTCTCCCTTTCTTCAGACTGGTCTTTCTCTAGGTTTGACTGTTTAACTGACACCTCTCCCGGAGAAGTTCCCACCGCAGATAAACACTGATCAGTCAACTGAACTGCAACCTACCATAGCCACGGTCACACACACACACACACACACACACACACGCACACACGCACACACGCACGCATGCACGCTCACGCTTTCAGGGAGGCCACTGGTAACCCAGGGCTGCTGTGGCCAGGAAAACTGCTGTGGGAGAATGAAAACAGCCTGTCAGTTCCTGGCAGGCCCCAGGCAAGCCCAAGCCAGGCTCACCTGAGAGCAAGAAAGCAGAAGTGAGGGTTTTGGTGGGAAAAGGAAATTGGGAGGGGACTCAGAGATGCCGCACTGGGCTGGGCATGTGGCTCCGTGGGACAGTACTTGTTTGGCACGTGTGTGACTGAGTCCAAATTCTGTCGCTGCAATGGAGGAAGGCAGGCAAACGGTAACATTCAGGCTTGCTTTTTCAACAGAATAATTTAAACTTTTTATTTATTATGTGCATGTCTGTATGAGAGTGTCAGATCCCCTGGAACTGGAGTTACAGACAGTTGTGAGCTGTCATATAGGTACCTGGGTCCTCTGAAAGAGCAGCCAGAGCTCTTAACCGCTGAGCCATCTCTCCAGCCCCCCACCATCTCTCCAGTCTCTAAGGGCTGGCTTTTTAACAAAAGACAAACAACTAACAAAAGGAATCACGTGTTTGGGGGTCGGGGCTCAATTTCTTCTTCAAAGCACCTTGCAGGGTCAGCGGCATTTTTAGCTTAGCCTTATCCATCAGGAAAAAAAAAAAAAAAAAAAAAAAACCAATGATTTAACAAGGGAAGGAAAGTGCCAGGCAGCCTCGCTGGTATCCTGCATGCTTCTGCTGTCACGGAAGCGGAATAGAGAAATTACAGACAGTGTAACCTATTAGCTCCCTAATGCCTCGTCCCTGGTGACCAGCAAAGACTTCTTCAGCTCGCTGTTAAATGACTTCCTCGTTCACTATTACTTAAGGACAACTTGACACTCTGCATCTAGAAAGTTCTCTGAGTGCTCTGCTTGCTGGGCAATATGTAATTTTCAGATAAGTACCCACCTGCTGACAGGAATTTCTTCCCTCCCTGACATTCATCTGTGCGCCTATCAGCCCCTCTAACCTCTCTGAGTGGGCGGTTGCCCTCGCGCAGGGCTCAGGGCTTCCATTCCTTGGTGGCAGTGGCTCTCTGCACATTGCAGGCCATTTACAGCACTCCTGTCGTTCATCACCCTTGCCTCCCAGCGGCCAGACAAACATCCCCAAGCGGCAACTTGAGAGGCACTGACCTGGTCCTGCACATTATGTTCCTTAAGGAAAAGATACTCCTCCCAGTCCCCCACTGCCTGGGACACACTGGTCCCGCCTTTGCCTCTCAAGTCAACAGAAACTGTTAGGACGTTGCCACCTTGGAAAAACGGCTTTTCTTTCTCCACTCTCCCTTCCAAACGATGGGCAGGGCTGGGCTGCCGACGCTACACATGCTCCCGGCTCTCTGGCTCTCTCGGCTCACACACCTGGCACCGTGCATGCACGTGCACTAGGCTCAGTGCGCGCACCTGGTTCCACAGCGCCTCGGTCACAGCATCACCAACACCTCCTTCCTTCATGAAAGAGCCCATCTGCCCATTTGTTAGCTCATGGTGTTAACACATGGTGAAGTGTTGGGGACACTTGGGCTCCTGCTTTCAGAGGCGAGAGTCAGTAAACAACAGCATACAAGAGAGCAGTGGCTATTAGAGCCATAAAGAAAACAGAGGGGTTGGTGAGATGGCTAGGCTTCCTCCTAAAGACACTTGCTGCAGGAGCCTGGCAACCTGAGTTCAATCCCTAAAGCTTACATAAAGGCAGGAGAGAATTGACTCCGGTGTCCTCTGACCTCCACATATACAGTGGACACACACACACACCGAGAGAGAGAGAGAGAGAGAGAGAGAGAGAGAGAGAGAGAGAGAGAGATTTTAAGTACATTAGCCAGTCAATAAATAGGAAAACCGAGGCTGGGGAACAATGATTTGCTCCTGGCCATGAAGATGAGCTCCTGGGTCCATGTTTTTCTCGCCACACATTACGGTCTCCTGTAGGAACAGACATAGCCTAGGCAAAAACGTCCAGAGAGCTCTCTCTGCCCCCGAAAGGCCACTGGCAGGCCATGGCTAGCACTTGAGAGCCTCCCTCGGAGGGAAGGGGAAGATGGTGGATTTATTTACAAGACAAACGAATCTGCTGGTTCAAGGAGAAGAAAAGCAAATAGCATTCATTTTTCAGATCCTTGCCACTGGGAAGGGCCTCAACATCAGCACTTTATTAACAAGGTCAAAAATCACTCAAAAACCATAAAGATGGTGGCCAACAAATTCATGCTTTTTCTCTTAAAGGACAGAGAGGCCTGGGGTGTTTAAGCACTCAGGCTCATTCTGCAGCCATGTTCACGGGACTCCAGCTGCTGGGCCGGACACATCTTCTGAGAGGCAGGAGGACACATGGACTTCAGGAAGAGATGAACCCTTTCTCCTGCTTTGGCGCACTTAACCTCAAACCCAACCTCACCGCCCATAAAATACAGGAAAGTGGGCGGGAATGCATCTAAACTAAACATGCCAGTCTTTTCCTTCCGCATTTTAGTGCAGGGAAGAAACCTGGTCTGACTTACACCTCTCATGGAGACACGAGACCCAGACTCAACAGCCAGCTCTGCCTAGACTCTAATTCCGGCACTCCAGCTTCCCCGATGCTAAAACACGGAGAGCAGTCCCCCCCCCCCCCCCTCAGCAGTTACGGTGTTGGGGGAAGCCGACACAGTGCCTGGAGGTTTGATCCGAATCAATTCAGGGTCCTATAAATATTCAGCATGAAGTTTTGCCCTGGACTAGGTGTCCCCGTGCATTGCCAGCTGTCTGGAAGTTGGGCAGTGATACCCAGCAGGGGCTCCGGCCCTTCTCTGCCATCTCCCAACACATCCCTAGCCTTTCAGCTCCAGGCTGTGAGTCAAGGTTGAACCCGAACCAGAGGAAGTACTTCTGCTGTCTACCCACTCCTCGTTGAGTTCACTCGCGGGCCAGAGATGGAGCCCAGGGCCTTGCACCCACCCGGTAAGTGTTCTGTCACTGAGCTACACCCATGGCCCCTTAAGGAAAAAAAAAATTAACACTGGGGCTGTAACAGCCCAGCCAGAAGAATGCCTGCCTCCCAAGCACGAGGACCTGAAGTCAACCCACGGAGCCCACGTAAGACACTGCTGAGTGTGGTGGCACACACTGTACTCCCAGTGCGGAGAGAGGCCAAGACAGAAGGATTCCTGAAACTCGCTGGCCAGCTTAATCGCTGAGCTCCAGGCCAGAAGAGCATCATAGATATTAGGTACCCACTCCTCTACTCGATCAGGTGTTTGGCTCTTTTTTAAGGTTTATTTTTATTTTCTGTATATGAATGTTTCATCTGCATGCATGAAAGTGTGTGCCTATTGAATCCCTTGGATCTGGGGGTATGAATGGTTGTGAGCGACCATGTGGGTGCCGGACATTGAACCTGGGCCTCTGCAAGAGCATCAACTGCTCTTAACCCCTGAACCATTCTCCAGTCCCTGGTTTTTGACTAATAGCTCATTTAACACTCAGGCCAACTCTTGGAACTCTATGAGCTCCACTTTCTAGATGGACACTAGGTTCAAAGAGGTTAATAATTAATGGGTTTCTTGGGGAAAATGCACAAGAACCCACATACCAAAAAAATGATGAGGAGAAGGATGGCCCTGACTAAAAGTCAGCCTGTGAGTGGCTTGGCAGGATTTGAACTCAGGCTGTTGCCACAGTCACAGAGTCAGACATCTGCCTTAACTCAAAGATTAGAATAGCTCCCTCCTGGGCTGAGCCCTCAGAACCCCCTAACGACTACCTGTTAACATTCTCTTCGTCTGTGGATGAGTCCTTTCTCCCTGGACAACGAGGAGTTAAGACTCAGAACTGCAAGCTTTCTCAGTTTTGTGGGCTCCAGTCAGATTTATAACATTAACTTTAATGTAAATTTTTTTGGACGTGATCCACATAGAATTCCTGCCAAGAATTTTAATAATTAGACAGAATTAGCTCAACCTCTGTCCAGACATGCCCAGCAACATCTGGTGATCTGACAGGGACCCGGGAGCTGTACCGAGCCTGGGGAAGGGCGGCTGGACCCGGGGAGTGCCAGGCACTGCAGGTCAGCCCTGAGAGCACCTGCCCGTTTCTACCTGCATTATAGCCTCAACCCAACCAGCACCTGTGCTGGCTGTGTCCTAGCCCACAGCCACCTCGGACTAGAGAGAGGGACGTGCAGATGAGGGGAGGGTCAGGCATAAAAGCAGCCCTTTCCTCGGCCTTTCCACCCCAAGCTGTGGGTGTAACGTATTTGTTTTAAGGTCATTTCCGCCTTTATCCCCATGCTGGTACAGAGTAGCGGGCTCGTCCATGCAGTGGCATTTTGCTAAGGGGAAGTGACCTGCAGTGTGGACTAGATATCAAAAGGTTGTGTTACTCAGATCACAGGGATTATAGTAAAGTGATAAGGAGCAGGCCTGGCGTGGGTCTCAGTAGCAGTGTGCTGCTGTAGCATCTGCACGGTCCTGGATTCCGTCTCCAGCACCGAGAAACAAAAATAAAAGGGGCTTCATTTTTGGTTTTGAGACAGAGTCTCCCTAGGTAGCCCAGAGTAGCCTCAAACTCACAATCTTCCTACCTCCACCCTTTGAGTACTGGTATACACATACACACACACACAAACACACACACACACATACACGCAGTTTATTCCTGACCATTTGCTACCCAACAGCCCTGAGTTTCAGCTTCTTCAAATGCAAAGCTGAAGGAAAGTAAAACCTGCCAAGACGTCGCCCCTCTCAGAGCTGCTACAAGGGGCACACACAGCACTGGTTACGAAAGTGGCTGCGGGGCTGTGCACGGCTAATGACTGTTATTATGGCTGCCTTACATGAGGGCACCATCCTTACGGAGCAGTAGTGCCCACCCCCTGAGCTCTACAAACACTTCCCAGACACCTGCCCTTCCATCCCTGATGCATAAAAACAAAACCAAGTCAATAGTTCCCTAGCAAGCCAGGCTTGGAAACACAGGCTTGAATACCCAAGGCAGGGGGATTTCAAGTTCAAGGTCTGCCTGAGCTACAGAGTAAGTTCAAGGATAGCCTGGGCAACTTAGTAAGAACCTGTTAAACAAACAAATAAATCCCTAGTATTGAAGCCAGAAACCTACATTATAAGAAAAAAATCCACTATGGTTTCTGAGTGACAATCGAACTGTTGTTTTTTAAATTACACTTACATATGTGCATGTCAGTGCAGGTGTCTATGGAAACCAGAAGAAAAGTGTCAGCTGCCTGCTGTGGGTGCTGGGAATTGAACCAGGGTTCTTGGGAAAAACAGTCAGCTCTTAACCACTGAGCCATCTCTCCAGACCCTCAAATTGCTTTTGTTGGATAGCTGCAAGTGCTCTGGAGGCTGAGTAAGGTGGCATTTTGTGGGCAGAAGCAGGAGCACCATTACAAATTCTACATATCATAAACAGCCTGGTCTATATAATAATGTACAACCCAGCCAGAGCTAGATAGCAAAATTCTGTCTCAGAAAGCACTTAACAAACCAACAAACCAATGAAGGATGAAGGAAGGGAGGGAGGGAGGGGCTGGAAAGATGGCTCAGCAGATAAGAACACTTGCTGCTCTTAAGGACCTAGTTTCAGTTCCCAGCACCTATGTTGTCAGCTTACAACCATCTGTAACTCCAGTTCCTGGGGATCTGGTGCCCTCTTCTGGCCTCCCAGGGTACCGTAAGCATATGGTGCACATACAGACAAGCATGCACACACCAAATTTAAAATACATTAATTTTTTTTAAAAAGAACATCATGATTGAAAATCATACCACTGGTCATGGTCAGCAAATTCTGGAGGGAGCCAGCAACGGTGACATGAAGGTACAAAGGACTCATCTAAAAGTAATTAAGATGGAGGAGGACATCTGCTCCCACCCCTACTCATCCTCTTTCTGTTGCCTCTGAATCTACGACACCCAGAAAATTACCTATTAATTTAGATGATTGTTTCTGTCTGCAATATTTTAGGGCTGGGAAGAAAATTGAAAGTCTAAATATTTCTTACTAACTGAACAAAAGACCTATTATACCTTCCCCATTTTTTATGGAACAGAGACAGCAATGCAAGTTTGGAGCAGCAATTAAGTGCCTAAGTGCCTAGTGATCATTTTATGAAGAGAAACTTAAAGAAAAAAAAAAAGCTTTTGTCTTCAAGAATTAATTGTAGGGCTGGAGTGTGCTTAGTGGGAGACTGTTTGCCCAGCATGCACAGGGGCCCCCCAATACCACAAGGGGAGAACTAACTGTAGCTAGAGAACACACAATACTTGACACTAACGCCACTCCAGGAAGAAGAGGACAGAACACCAGCTCTAGAGGAGCTCATGAAGACCATCAACAACAGCATCCTCACCTACAGCCAAAATCATCCTTTCTCACAGGTGCCCACGGGATCCTCATGGGTGTCTCACGGGATCTTCATGGGTGCCCACGGGTGCCCCACGGGATCCTCACAGGATCCTCACCAGTGCCCACTGAATCCTCACGGGTGCCCACGGGATCCTCACCGGTGCCCATGGGATCCTCACCGGTGGCCACGGGATCCTCACGGGATCCTCACCAGTGCCCACTGGATCCTCACAGATGGCCATGGAATCCTCACGCGTGCCCACGGGATCCTCACAGGTGCCCGCAGGATCCTCACCAAGTGCCCACGGGATCCTCACGGGTGTCTCACAAAGGGAAGAGTGAATGCAACTTGCATATCCAGATCAGTGTTAGGGAATCCTGATCAACAGAACTTCTCCAGGCTTATCTGGTACCTGTTAAGGGTGCATTTGTTACTTTCTCACTAATGTGACAAAACACCCTAAGAAAGCACCTTCAGGAAGGACGCGTTTGTTTTAGCTCACAGTCTGAGAGTAGAGTCCCTCATGGACGGCATGGTGATAAGAAGATGGGGCAGCTGGTCATGTTGTATCCATCCCTAGTAACCTACTTCTGCCAGCCAAGTCCCATCCCCCGAAGGTTCCACAGCCTCCAAAATGAGCATCCCAATTGAAGAACATGTACCCAAAGCATGAACCTGTGGGGACAACTCAGACAGAAACTCTAACAGGAGCTGGATCTGTCTCCAGCACCTCACCTCTCCCTTCTCTCTGCCTGTTCCCTGGCAGCTATGAGGTGAGCTGTTTGCCTTCATTATACAGGTTGTCCCCTTTCCCTCAAGGACATGCTGCCTCACAACGGGCAACAGGGCCAAATAGTCATCAAATGAATTATTTGAAAGTGGGAGCCAGGGGCTGGAGAGATGGCTCAGTGGTTAAGAGCATCGCCTGCTCTTCCAAAGGTCCTGAGTTCAATTTCCAGCAACCATATGGTGGCTCACAACCATCTGTAATGAGGTCTGGTGCCCTCTTCTGGCCTGGAGACATACACGCAAAACAGAATATTGTATACGTAATAAATAAATAAATATTTAAAAAAAAAGAAAGAAAAGAAAGTGGGAGCCAAAATAAATCTTTCATTTTTTTCTCACGTTTTGTCACAGTGACCCATGTGACAAAACCTTCAGGAGAAACCATCACAGCTAAACCTGCATAGTACAGGGCAGAGCAGTCCCAAACACAGGCCACTCCCTGGGGAGGCCTGCAGGGTCAGCAGAAAGGTCCTTCAGTCACGAGGGAACGGAACACTGTGACCGAACCAAACCTCAAAAGCAAAAGGGGTCTGGAAAAATCTTTGTATGTTAAAAGAGATCACGTCTTAGTCAGGAGGTGGTGGCGCACACCTTTAATCCCAGCACTTGGGAGGCAGAGGCAGGCGGATCTTTGTGAGTTTGAGGCAGTCTGGTCTACAGAGTGAGTTCCAGGACAGCCAGGGTTGTTACACAGAGAAATCCTGTCTCAAAAACAATAAAAAACAAAGAAAGGGAGGGAGAGAGAGAGAGGGGAGGATCACATTTTAAAAACTGTAAACCAGTCTAGAACTTTTAATGTATTCACTGCCAGTAATTCTGCTGTTCAGAAGAGAACATATATCAAAATAGTTTAAGTTACAGAAAAAAAGAAATTGTACAAGTCTTAGATTTGGGACCAGTAAGATGGCTCAGTAGTTAAAAGTGCCTGCCACCAAGCCTGATGACCTGGTCGATCCCCAAGAGAGAACCAATTCCCCCAGGTTGTCCTACACACACACACACACACACACACACACACATTTTAAAACATCCTGGAGGATTTGTCTTTCTGTTTTCACATCAATAAGGCATAGTAAAATCTAACACTGCAAATGCGCCTTCCCTGTGCTCCTAGCTCTCTGGATGCAGAGGCAGGAGGATTATGAAAACATGGCTAACCTGAGCTCTATGGACCAAATTCTAAGGCTGTGGCTCACGCCTTTAATCCCAGCACTGTGGGAGGCAGACAGGTGGATCCCTATGAGTTCATGGCCAACCAGGTCTATACAGCAAGTTCCTGACCAGCCAGCCCTACATAACGAGACTAAACTAGCCACAACAAAAATACTCCCAATACAAATATCCCCCAATCCTATTGGAATCCTAGAATGTGCCACTATTCAGCATCAAAGAGTAGAAGACATTGTATTCCTTTCTCAGTGATACCAAAGGGATGGAGTTATTGTGTGCCTTTGAATACAGCCTCTAAATAACATTTTGACAGCCCTGCACTCAAGAGAGAAACAATAAAGGCATGGAGATCCTGCTGTGAAACTGACTGCACACAGAACACAGCGCTGCTCTGCTCCTGCTGTGGTTTGGCGGGGATGAAACACGAAGGTTTGATAGCTGGGTTCCAAAGGACACGAGTCTTGAACTCCCATGGGGACCACAGATGAAGGGGGTTAACACAAAGCAGCCCACAGCAAATGACACCTGTCTTAGGAGATGTTAGCAAGTGATGCCCCTCCACCATGGGCTACATTTCTTTCTACACAGATATTGTACAACAGCATCTCTGAGACAGTCCCGTCATACAGGCAGGTTACTCGACAAGAGAAAAATCATCTTAAATGGCATTTTACCTACCCACTGGGAAGCGTTCCCAGAGAAGACGTACAAAAACCAGTGTTTCTTCTAAGGAGTCCGGTTCTAGGTTGTAACCGCATGTCACATCTTTTAAATCAAACAACCCATGACTCCAATTTTAATCTTTCTAAGTGGCATGGACCGATGGTGAAATGTCTTCCAAATGCTGTGGGAATGTCTTTAAAGCCCCCAGAGCGTGATGCTGTCTTTTTCTTTTTCTTTTTAAGGAATTTATCATTGGTTCCAAGTTAAGCATTCAGTTGCTACAAATACTCAGAATTGATGATTTTTTTTCTCAAAAAATGCTTTCTACATACAACAATATTGCTTTGATGAATGGAGGCCAACAAATGTGGCCAGTATTGTTTCCAGATTCTTCTGGCAATCCTATTGCCTGTGAGGGTCAGGGCAATCATTTCTGTCCTCGATTACTTCATCTGTAGTCACTTGCAAACTCAGACTGGCTTTTTCACATGGAAACGGGAAGGGGGTTCATCTGGGCCCCTCTGATCAGCTGTCGAATGGGCAATGTGGGCGGGGCCTTCCCTCTTTCCCACACAGCCTCGCTGTGGGGGAAACTAGCAAAAGAACAGCTCCCTGACTGGCAGCAGAAGTCCTGGGGAGGTCAGTGTCCACATTCTGAGGGGCTCTGGACCTAAAGAAAGCACCCTTTTCACACTTATCTTTTTTAGTTTTAAAGAAGTTTTTTAAAGCATATTTGCCAGTTAACTCCATTCTGCGTACTCTCAAAGGACGCTGAGTTCCCACAGTACATGTGTGTTCAATTTTATTGCTCTGCACTTGGTATGTAGCTTTGAGACTGTTCAAGGCATTTTTGTGTGAACGTTATGTTTCTGTCTCCCCCGTGGCACCCAAGATTCTTGTTTTGTTTTTGTTTTTCAAGTCACGGTTCCTCTGCGTAGCCCTGGCTGGCCTGAAACTTGTTCTGTAGACCGGGCTGGCCTTGAGCTCAGAGTTCAGCCTGCCTCTGTCTCCCAAGTGCTGAGATTAAAGACGCGAGCCACCAATGCCCTGCCTACCCTAAACTTTTTAACAATAAAAGCCAGGCCTTGCCTTCTCTTTGGGATTTTTTTTTAACTATGACTACATTAAGTCTACAAATTAATTAATTTTTGTAATTTTTCCTAATTATAAACACAAAGAATAAACATGGTAAAAACTTTCATGTTAAATTCTTTTTGTCTCCCCAGATCCAAGTTCAACACTCAGAGGCAACCCCCTCGTTAGCTTCTTATATAGCTGGCCCTGCATACAACACACACACATGCACACACACACACACACACGCACACACACACACACACACGCATAATTATCCTTTGCCTTAACCTTTTAAATAGTTACCAACTTATTATCGCTATGCTGACAAAGAAAAAACATTTAAAGGTCCCAGATTTAGGGCTGGAGATGGCTCAGTAGTTAAGAGCACTGGCTGCTCTTGCTGAGGGATCCTGGCTCAACTGCTGGCACCCCATGGCAGCTCACAAGCTTCTGTAGCTCCAGGTCCAGAGGATCCAAAGTTCTCTTCTCCGCCCCTCAGGCATCAGGAACACACAGCAGGTAAAACACTCATGCAGGCAGAACTCCCACAGATAGAAAATTCAATACATTTTTTAAAAAAGGTCACAAATCCATTTGCATATATAGGTCAGGCAACAAAGTGTGTATCTAGGGCTGAGAGATGCTTATCTTTTACCGAACAAACAGGATTCCACTCTGTGGACACACTATAATTTATAGAGACCTCTTTATCCTCTCTCAGTTCGGGAATCAAACCCAGGGCCTTTTGCATGGGGTGAAAGCGCGTTAGCGCTGTGGTCCACCCCCAGCTCACTAGCAAATCCACACCCAAGCCTTCTGCATGGGGTACAAGTGTGTTAGCGCTGTGGTCCACCCCCAGCTCACTAGCAAATCCACACCCAAGCCTTCTGCATGGGGTACAAGTGCGTTAGCGCTGTGGTCCACCCCCAGCTCACTAGCAAATCCTTTACTAGCAGGCACGTTTGCTCCACAGTTTTTTTCAGCTGCAAACGTTGCTTCCATAAACACTTTGAACATTCCACATCTATGAACATTGCTGTAGACACTTTTGTTTATATTTGTAAGATGTGTTGGATAAACCCCTAGAAATTGCACTAGTAGTTCAGATTACATAGATTTTTAATTCTGAGCAGCGTTGCCAAAGAATCCGTGTCAGTTTATGCTCTACCCGTGCGCGCCTGCCTCTCCAGACTCTTGCCAGCTCTGTATGTCATCAAATGCTCCTTTTGCCAACCCAATAGTCACATATTGTATTTCATTAGTTACACTTCTTTCATTCTAAGTAGAACCAGGTATCTTTTATAAGTAGGTTTATATTTCTTTGTTCAAATTCTTTACTCAAATTGACTTTAAAAGCTTTCAATGCCTCAAGGGAAAAAAAAACCAAGCAGCCCTAATCTCTGTCATATATGTTAGAAATATCATTCCCAACCCCTGGTTTATCATTTGATCTGGTTTTTGGCATTCTGAACATATGGAAGATTTATGTTGGAGTTACACGTTTAGGGTCACCAGAACAATCTGGATAAACGTTCTGAACACAAATACCATCATCTCTCAGGATCCACAGGGGATGGGTTCCCCAGTGCAGGAAATACCCAACTCTGGAGACATTCAAGTGCTTCATATAAAATGACATCGTGCTTTCACGTGCCCCCAAATACTTTAATCTCCCATCTCCCCACATACCTTAATCCTCTCTAAATTATTTACACTACTTAATACAATGGAAATACTATGAATGTGGTTTTATTGCTAAACAAACACTGGTAAGGACAAAATCCGTACATGCTGTACAGATAAGATTTTCTCTCCATTTATCTTTTTTTTCTTGTTTTCCTAGACACTGTCTCACACTGAGAACTCACTATGTAGCCGGGCTGGCCATAGACTGGCATCAATCCTCCTGCCTCAGCCTCTCAAACTCTGGGATCACAGATTAAAAACTACCAGGTCCTTAGCTGGGCAGTAGTGGCACACATCTTTAATCCCGGCACTCGGAAGGCAGAGGCAGGTGAATCTCTGTGAGTTTAAGGCTAGCCTGGCCTGCAGAGTGAGTTCCAGGACAACACAGAGAAACCCTGTCTTGAAGAAGAAAACAAAAGTCCAAAACCAAACAAAACCTACCAGGTCCTTCTGTAAATTCCTACACATCTTTGACCTGACACTTGTTGAATCAAGAATGTAAAGACTGTATGCACTAATTTCTTTCCAGAGAGAAGTGGTTGAAAAGAAAATGTAGAATCACCAAAAATCCTTCCCTTGGTTTTATAAAACATGGAAGAGCAAACAGCTACTAATCAAGTCATTGCCAGGGCCCTGTAAGACCAGTCATCAAGAGGACATCTAAAGGCTGTGTGTAGCTCCCATTGGTAAACTGCTTGCTGAGCATGCATGAAGCCTTGGCTTCAATCTCCCAACAACACATAAAACCAGACATGGTGGAGTACACCTGCATTTATGGAGGTGGGGGAATGAAAATAATAATCAAGGTAGATTAGGATAACTTCAAACTCACGGAAATTCACCTGCCACTGCCTCCCACGTGCTAGAATTAAAGGCGTGTGCCACCACCGCCTAGTTGCTTCCAGATGGCTTTTAAGGGGGTGTATAAAAAAAAATAATAATCAAGGAGCTGGAGAGAAGGCTCAGCAGTTAAGAGCATTGGCTGTTCTTCCAGAGGACCTGGATTCAATTCCCAGCAACCACATGGTGGCTCACAACCATCTGTAATGAGATCTGGTGCCCTCTTCTGGCCTGCAGGCACACATGCAGACCGAACATTGTATATGTAATAAATAAATAATCAAGAAAGAGTTTTTAAAAATAGTTAAAATAAAACAGATTTTAAAAATAATAATCAAATAAAACCAAAATAACATCTGGAGCCCTACCTCCGGAACAGCAAGGTTTCCTGTTGCATTTTGGAAATCCATTTGCTTATCAGCTTTCTGGCTCCCAGTGCACTCTTTGCCTCAAGACCTTGGCCCTCAGCTTAGCTGATTCAAAACAGAAGTGACTACAGATAAAGCTTTTGGCCCGTGTCCTGCCTCTAGAGACTATAGGACACAAGCCAGTACACATGGGTAAGGAAGATTTGGTCAGTGTCCCAGCGATACCACGGCTCAACATGAAAACAAAGGAGAAAGTAAAATGGAATATGTGCTCTAATGTCCACGACGTCCACGTGCTCTGAGCAGATGACAGACGTCGTCACAGAGCTCTTCTGGCCTGGCATCTTTTCCTTGGTCCTTCCAGAAGTAGGAACGGGTATTACTACCACTACTACCAAAAACGGTGGTAAGCCGGGAGATGACTCAAGCGGGTGCAAGCAAAAGACTTGAGCTGGGGTCCCCAGAAACCATATGAAGTCTGGGTATGACAGGGCTCAGCGGGAATCCTAGTGCTACATAGTAGAGATGGTGATCCTGGGGGACCCCGGCCAGCCAATGTAGTTAAAAAAGATTAGCTCCAGCTTCACAGATTGTCTCAAAAGGTGAGGTGGAGAGAAATGGAGGAAGAGACATGCCGTGTACACACAAGAAGCAATTATCATGGTCATATTGGTTCACCTGGGGCTCAAACTCAAGTTGCCAGGATTAGTGGCAAGTGAACTCACAGAGATCTGCCTCAGCCTACTGAGTGCTGGGATGAAAAGCATGTATGTGCCACCATGCCTGGCCCTCCACTAAGCTATCTTGATGGCCCATTCCATCTTATTTTTGAGACAGAGTCTCTCACTGAACATGGGGTGTGACAGATTTGGCTAGACCAGTTTGCCAGCAAGTCTCAGGGATCCTCCTGCCTCCATTTCCCCACACTGGGATTACAGGCATTTTACCACCACACACTGCATTTTTTTTTTTTTTGAGCCTGTTCTGGAACTTACTCTGTAGACCAGGCTGGCCTTGAATTCAGAGGTCTATCTGTCTCTCTCTCCTGAGTGCTAGGATTAAAGGTGTGTGCCACTACTGCCAGCTACACGTGGTTTTTGCACAAGTACTGGAAATCAAACTCGGGTCCCCATATTGAGCAGCAAGCACTTTAACCAGCTCCCTGTCCCCTACTTTACTTAATTATTTAAGAAAAATTTCTCGGGGTTGGAGAGATGGCTCAGTGGTTAAGAGCACTGGCTGTTCTTCCAGAGGACCTGGGTTCAATTCCCAGCATTCACATGGCAGCTCAAAATTGTCTTTAACTCCAGTTCCAGGGGATCTGACACCCTCACACAGACATACATGCAGGCCAAACACTAATGAAGGAGGAGGAAGAAGGAGAAGAAGGAGGAGGAAGAAGAGGGGGAGGAGGAGGAGGAAGAGGAGGAGGAGGAGGAGGAGGAGGAGGAGGAGAAGAAGAAGAAGAAGAAGAAGAAGAAGAAGAAGAAGAAGAAGAAGAAGAATTTTCCTAAGTGTCTGCCATTTATCTGGATTTTATTATAATAGTAATATAGAATAAAATTAAACAGATCTCAGGATATGGTTAAATGAAAGTCCCTGCTGAAAAAACATGAACTTGCGCTCCAATTAGATAACAAGGGTACCCCCAGGGCTGGAAACAGAACACGACAATAAGCTAAGCAAGGGGGACCCAAGTGAGTGACCACTCACAGGTCAGAGCTGACTTCCAGGCTTATCCACATACCCCCAACTTGTTTTATCCTTGTCCCTTGGAGTTTTGGTCTCCAAGCAATCAGTTCTGTGTTTTTATTTCTATGCTCAATTTTAAACCACATTTTTAAAAAAAAGCACTTCTTGAAAGGCAAAGATTGGGAGGAGAAATACTGACGCTCTTAAGAGCCCCTGTCTAGCTGCCAAAGCATTGTTTTAGTCAAATGTCAAATGAAAGGGGAGAAGCAGAATGGTGATTTTATTTGAATTGCTTCCAAAGAAAAGTAACCGCCGGCGAAACTCGAGGCCCACTCTGCTGGAAACCCTGGCACGTCGACAACAAAAATGGAAGCAGAAAATTGCATCTTCCAGAAAGCACGGTATCACACAGAAGCAACCACAAGAAGCGATAAGCACCGCGGTCCCTGTGGCTCGGGATGCGTCTTAGCCTTTTCTGCTCTTACTCCGCGGAAGTGAAAGGAGCTTAGAAACTACCTTCCCTTGCAAGAGCTTTTGGAAATGACTAAAGGTTAAAGCTCTTGTTTTAAGTAAGATCAACGTATTAAATTTCAAATTTACTGAACTGAAAAAAAAAAACAGGCAATGGAACAAACACCCAAAACTTTAAAACTAAGGAAGGCGGAGAATGTAGTTCAGTGTTGGAGCATGCACGCATGTGCAAGGTCCTGGGTTAAAATCTCAGTCCTGTTCTATGACAAAACCCATACAAATCAAATCAAACCAGAAGGATTCCAGGAAGTGGACAGGAGACAGCCCCTCCTGGTGAACGCAAAATTACACCCCAGCTACCTGAGCTACCAAGCACCCAAAGACCCCCCAGTTTACTGTCCCGGAGGGCTGAACAGCAGGAAGACCTCCATGGTACGCTCGTAAATTACAGCAGCCAACAGGCGTCAAGGCTGGTCACCACTCTAATCTCTTCCCTGGAAGTTTGCAAACCAAGCTGCAAGCAGATCTTTTCAGTGGTCTTTATCTTTGGCCATGAATCACATTTATTAGACACTCCTGTGTATTCTGAGATACATGCCGGAGTAACAAATCAAACCGACTTTGCCTCCAACGAATGGCTGGTTTGCGTGCGCGTGAACATGGCGACGGGGTGCTCCGTGTCTGTGGCTCCGAGTCTCTGAATACCTAAAACTAAAGTCAGGCCACAGGTGACATTTGTGGCAACCGCCCCGCTCTGACTGGCCCTCCTGAGCCTGCTCCTAATCTCTCTGATCAGGCCGCCATCTTACTTCTGAGGCATCGTCACTCTCTGTCCTTTCTGAACGAAAGGGCTGATGATGGCTACAGGCTGTCAAGGACTTGGCACAGACCCACCTCACTATTTCACCTACTGCAAAAGGATTTTTCTGCTCCGTTCAATGTCCTGGAGAAAAAGACCCAGGTCCCACCTCTGTTAGAGAATGTCACTGGTGATACAGGAAGGAGGGGCTAATGTTCCTTTTTAAAAAATTGTTTACATTATTTTATCTTATGTAGGGCTTCAGTATGCAGCCCAGGCTGGCCTCAAACTTAGATCCTCTTGCTTTAGCCTCCTGAGTGCTATAATTGTAAGCACAGGCCACCAAGCCCAGCTCCCGAGGCTGTGAGAACGTGATGGCTAAGCTTAGTCTCAGGGACACAGAACAGACAAGGGTGGAACTCACATCCCAAACAAAGAGAAGAGCACGCAGTGGTGGAAAATGTCGACATGCTGGCATCAGCTCCTCATGAATAATAAGACGTTTATGGGGCTCTTGCTTCATGGAAAGGGCCTGGCACATAACAGGAATTTACTTATAGCTTAAGTGAAGAATTGCTGTCATTTTAAAACAAAACAAAACAAGGTTCGTGTCTAAATCAGCAAACAGCCTATAGAAAGACGAGCCAAAAGCAAACAAACGAGCCACCAGAAAACACACTGTCGCCTCTCCTCAAACACCAGGGCCTTTTCCTTCCTGGTAATCAAAGAATGAAAGGGGGTTGTGCTGGACCTGGTCTTTTGTGCCACAAACAAAGATGCCAAACTCAGGGCCAGACGGCTGGTCTTGATGAAGGTTATTTTCTTTTGTTACATTCCGTCAGGAGGAAAGCGAGAGAAGATGGCAGCTTAAAGGCTCCCTAAATCCAGCTCGGAGAAACAGCGACGCTGGGATGAAAAGCCCTAATGAGACCTGGGCCCTTCTAGTTTTCTTTCTCCTTCCCTACAGCCTCTTCTCTCTTCAGCTTTCTCTGCTGCGCCTGGCGGGTGGACTTCTGTTCTTGGGTGATGTGGCCTATGGTCATCTTCTCTCCATGAGGCTACCAATGCCATCTCATGGCAAAGCCCACTCTGCCACCTGGAAGCACCACCCTCCACTCTTCAAGAAATGGCCCCCTCACTTCTCCTGGCTCCCACAACTGCCCCTCTGCCCATCCCCAAAGGCTGAGGCTGCCGGGGACAGTCCTGGCCTTTTTTTATTTATAGGTGAATTCATCTATGCCCCAACTCAGACAATACCTGGATAGTTCATGACTTCACACAAGGCTCCTATGGTGTTCTGAACTCAGTCTGTCCCACTGTCTCTGCCTGCTACACCCAGGGGACTCTCCAAGTTATGGGCTCCCTGAACTCACTCTGCTTCTGTGTCTTCACCATACGCAAGGAGACCTCCAAGCAGAGCCTCTGACCAGTTGTTCAATGTATCCCCAGTGGGTGCTTTTCCAGTATTCAGTATGGAAAGCCATTAGGTGGGCGTGGGGACTTTTGCTAGGACCATGTCATCTAATCCCAAGAACCCCGAGGTAGGCACTAGCCATCACCATTACCTAAGTGAGTTAAGCAAGGCTGGCCAGGAGCATAGCTCCAGCCCCCAGATGATAGGCTGGCATGACTTAGCAGCAATGGCTATCTGTACTGCAGCCTTTAAAGAAACTTTGGATAAGGCTGGGTCTGTGAGAAAACAGGAGCTCCGGGCCATTTCCACATATGACCTAAAGCCTTACTCATTCCAGAAGAGTCTCAGGTTCTTATGTGGGATGTGCTTGTTAACACATCCCTTTTTACTCCCCCCAGATTAGGGTCCTGCATCTCCAGTCACCTGGGTCCTGCCACATCAATCCCTTCTTTCATAGCCTGGCTAAGCCTGAAAACCCCACTTATAAAACTGTTCTCAAAATTCACAAAATTGTAATCAAAATTCTACCAGCAGGGGTTCATTTAGATGAAAAGGATCATCTCAGAAGGAAATATAAAAGAATAAAAACTGTCTGGGTATTGTGTCGCTCGCCTTTAATCCCAGCATTCAGTAGGCAGAGGTAGGCAGATCTCTGAGTTTGAGGCCAGCCTAGTCTACAGAGTGAGTTCCAGGACAGCCAGGGCTACACAGAGAAGCCTTTCTTGAAAAAACAAAAACCAAAACAAAACTAATTTAAGAGAAAAAAGAAAAACTTAAGAATAAAAATTCACAGACTGTCCATACAATGTCAAATTATCACCTGCCGAAAAATGCACCAGGATCAGACAGTTTCATGGATATTTTCTTTCCAATTGCTAAGAAACATTAATTATCATGCTATTTAAATAATTTTAAAGCCCAAAAAGTTCTACAGAAAGTATATATTATTTCAAAAATTGAAAACATACTAAAAGTATTAACTTTCAAGTTTTTAAAATTATTTTTATTTATGTGTGTATGTCTGTATACCACATGTATGTATTGGATCCCCTAGAACTGGAGTTACAAGTGATGTCAAGCCACTTGCCACGGGTGCCGGGACCTGAACTTGGGTCTTCTGGAAGAGTAGCAAATGTTAATCTTAACCATGGAGCCATCTCTCCAGCCCCTAAGGTATTTTTATAGACAACTGATTTCTTAAGTGTATTTATTTATTTGGGTGTAGGCATATGGACATGCACATATGTTGTGCCATGGTACATAAGGAAAGCAGCAGACAACTTGAAGGAGTTAGTTCTGTCCTTTACACGGATTTCTGGGATCAAACTGTGGTCATCAGGTTTGATCACAGGCATCTCCATCCACTGAGCCATCTTGCTGATCCCAGTTGCATCTTTTAATATATGCTTAAAGGGGGTGGGGACTGAAGAGATGGTTCAGTGGTTAAGAGCACTGGCTGCTTTTCCAGAGGACCTGGTTTGATTCCCAGCACCCACATAGCAGCTCACAGCCGCCTGTAACTTGAGTTCCAGAGGATCTGACACCCTCTCTGGTTCCTGTGGGTACCAGACATACATGGTACACATTAGGCAAAACACTCATTCACATAAATAAAACAATCGTTTTGTTTTTGAGGCTGGGTGTGATGGCTATTCATGGCTGTCAACGTGACTATATCTGGAATGAACTACAATCCAGAAACGAAGGGCACACCTGTGATCTGGATCAAGAGGCGGAAAGAGGACATGCCTTTGAGCTGGATCTTGAGAATGGAAGGTACAAGCTTTTGACCCGGATCTTGAAGTGGAATAACACACACCTTTAATTCCAGATTTTGAGGTGAGAAGGCACACCTGTAATCCAGGCCACACCTTCTGCTGGAAGCCGACTTAAGGACAAGGGAAGAAGGAAGGGTTTGCTCTTCACCTGCTTGGCCTTGCGTCGCTAGCACATCCATTTCTTTACTCTTCTTTCTTTCCTTCCTTCCTTCCTTCCATTCCTCCTTCCATTCCTCCTTCCTATCTTCCTTCCTTCCTTCCTTCCTTCCTATCTTCCTTCCTTTCTTCCATTCCTCCTTCCTATCTTCCTTCCTATCTTCCTTCCTTCCTTCTTTCCTTCCTTCCTTCCTTCCTTTCCTCCTTCCTTCCTTCCTTCCTTTCCTCCTTCCTTCCTTCCTTCCTATCTTCCTTCCTTCCTTCCATTCCTCCTTCCTATCTTCTTTCCTTCCTTCCTTCCATTCCTCCTTCCTATCTTCCTTCCTTCCATTCCTCCTTCCTATCTTCCTTCCTTCCTTCCATTCCTCCTTCCTATCTTCCTTCCTTCCTTCCTTCCATTCCTCCTTCCTATCTTCCTTCCTTCCTTCCTTCCATTCCTCCTTCCTATCTTCCTTCCTTCCTTCCTTCCATTCCTCCTTCCTATCTTCCTTCCTTCTTTCCTTCCTTCCTTCCTTCCTTCCATTCCTCCTTCCTATCTTCCTTCCTTCCATTCCTCCTTCCTATCTTCCTTCCTTCCTTCCTTCCATTCCTCCTTCCTATCTTCCTTCCTTCCTTCCTTCCATTCCTCCTTCCTATCTTCCTTCCTTCCTTCCTTCCATTCCTCCTTCCTATCTTCCTTCCTTCCTTCCATTCCTCCTTCCTATCTTCCTTCCTTCCTTCTTTCCTTCCTTCCATTCCTCCTTCCTATCTTCCTTCCTTCCTTCCTTCCATTCCTCCTTCCTATCTTCCTTCCTTCCTTCTTTCCTTCCTTCCTTCCTTCCATTCCTCCTTCCTATCTTCCTTCCTTCCTTCCTTCCTTCCTTCCATTCCTCCTTCCTATCTTCCTTCCTTTCTTTCTTTTTTGTTTCTTTTTTGAGACAATGTTTCTCTTTGTAGTCCCAGCTGTCCCGAATCACTTTGTAGACCAGGTTGGCCTTGAATTCAGAGATGCACCTGCCTCTGCCTCCTGAGTGCTGGGATTAAAGGCATGCACCACCACTGCGCAGCCATATCCATTTCTTTAGTGGTGTTGGAGCCTACTTCTTTGGGCTTCTAGCATAATCAGAAGACCAGCTGAGACACCCAGCTTCATGGGACTGACCAACTACTAGATTCTTGACCTTTCCATTCAAAGCTAGCCATTGCTGGATTAGCTGGATTGCAGCCTGTAAGTATTTCCAATAAATTCATATATACATACATACATATGTATACATATATACATATATATATATATATGTAGAGAGAGAGAGATATCATTCCATAAGTTCTGTGACTCTAGAGAACCCTGACTAATACACTGCATCTTGCTATGTAGACTACACTAGCCTCAAACTCACGGAATTCCATCTCTGCCGATGCCTCCTGAATGCTGAAATTAAAAGTGTACGCTACCATACCTGGCTTACAATAAAATTAAAAAGACCAGTTATCAATGGCTCAGAAGTTAAGAGCACAGCTTGTTCTTTCAGAGGTCCTGAGTTCAATTTCCAGCAACCACATGGTGGCTCACAACCATCTATAATAAGATCTGGTACCCTCTTCTGGCCTGCAGGGATACATGCAGGCAGAACACTGTATACATAATAAATAAAAGAAGGAGGAGGAAGTGAAGAAGGAAGGAGATAGGAGGGAAGAAGGAGGAGGAGGAGGAGACCAGCTATCTTAGAAGGCACCAGGCTGGCCTTGAACTCCTACCTTTGCCTCCAGAGTGCTAGGAGTGGGTTGTACACCACTACCCTTTTGATATATAGTTATTTGTAGCTGACATGGAATTGTATATACTTAGGGATATTTACTCATTTACATATTCCATGGCCCACACTGACCTGGAACTCAAATTTCTCCTACCTCTGCTTTCCTGAGTATTGGGAAAATAGGCATGTACCACAATGGCCAGTTTGGGGAGTTTTAAAAACTATGTATCTTGGTTTTCTGTTTTGTTTTGAATTGTGTGTATACGTGTGCAGCTGTGTGTGTGTGTACATCCACATGAATGTCGATGCCTGGAGACCAGAGAAGGGTACCAGATCCCTAGCGCTGGAGTTCCAGGTGGCTGTCAGCCTCTGGATGTGGGTGCTGGGAATCCAACAGGTCTGCCGGAAGAGAGCTGTGCACTGCTAACCACTCAGCCATCTCTCCAGCCCCCAGTTAGTGACTTCAAAGGAAACAACTGTGGGGCCGGGCGATGGTGGTGCACGCCTTTAATCCCAGCACTCAGGAGGCAGAGGCAGGCGGATCTCTGTGAGTTCGAGACCAGCCTGGTCTACAGAGCTAGTTCCAGGACAGGCTCCAAAGCCACAGAGAAACCCTGTCTCGAAAAACCAAAAAAAAAAAAAAAAAAAAAAAAAAAGGAAACAACTTTGAATTTGCAGTTTTAAGAGACGTTGTTTCTGAATGAGAATCAGAAAATGAGACCTTCAACAATGTACTCTAATTCACTGTTTGAGAATTCGCCTACAGTCTTCTGGATACTGCATGGTACCCCAGGGATGAAATGGAGATTCAGGGACCCATGGTGCCTAACTTCAAAGAGTTTACGCTCTCACCCAGAGAGAGATGCCAGACTACCTCCAACACATACTGTCAAAAGCTCCCGAGAGGGGGCTGGAGAGATGGCTCAGAGGTTAAGAGCATTGCCTGCTCTTCCAAAGGTCCTGAGTTCAATTCCCAGCAACCACATGGTGGCTCACAACCATCTGTAATGAGGTCTAGTGCCCTCTTCTGGCCTTCAGACATACACGCAGAAAGAATATTGTATACATAATAAATAAATAAATATTAAAAAAAAAAAAAAAGCTCCCGAGAGAACTGTCCAGGAACCTCAGGTACACTCAGCACTGGGATCAGATGTGAGTATATGGCTGTGTGAACTAATGACGATGTCAATGCATATGTGATGACTCAGGATCCTCATATACAGTAGCCAAAAACTATGCAATAGTTCGTGTAGCTTAGCCCTGCTCTTGAATTTTTAAAGAGTCATTGTTGAGGTTTGGATCTGGGATATCTTCCCACAGGCCCATATGCTGGAGGTTTGCCTTCCAGGGAAGCACCACTGAGATATGGCGGCAAAAACGCTCCTCTCCCAGCACTGAGCAGGTGTTAGGCACTGGGAAAACAGCATTAAAATCTGTCAGAACAGCTCTTAACAATGCCCCTTCTGTGTGTACTGCAAGCAACCCCGATGTTCATTTGCTTTAAATAAGAAAACCCTTGGCTAGCTTGGCTCCCTAATCAGCAACTACTGGACTCTTCCTTCTTGCCCAAATGACCTAGAGCAAAAGGAGTATCAGCCCAATAGCCAGCCAGGCCACCCTACACCATCGGCCGTCTGGAACACCACACCAGCGCTTTGAGACAACTATGCAAAACACTGCAGCTGATTGCCTGGGCCCCTGACAGCACAGCCCCAGCCAGGACGGTCTGAACAGTCTAATCAATCTTTTTGCTATCACAAGCCTCCATGAGCCATGCCCACTTCAATCAGAGAGAAACCCGCCCCCCTGGCTGAGTGCATGCTATGGCCGGTAGCAAGGCCATGCTCGGTCCACAACACAAGCCTCAGTTGCCATGATTGGTGCTAGATGCCGAACTGTGCTTGGGCAAACAAATGACGGTGTGGCCCAAATAGCTCTTCTTGGGCTACATAAGCAGGTTGCTTAGGCTCACCCTGTGGGTCAGCTGCAAGGACTCTATGCTACCTCCCCTGGCATAGCGACAATGGAGCTGTGCTGGTTAGTTTTAGCTGTCAACTTGATTCAACTTAGAATCAGCTGGGGAAAAGCTTTCTGAGGAATTATCTAGATCAGCTTGGTCTGTGGGGATTCTCTTGATTGTTGGTTGAGGTAGGGAGGCCCACCCTGCATGTTGGTGGCACGATTTCATGGCTAGGTCCCTGGATGTGCAAGAGTAAAGAAGGCTAGGGCCAGTAAGATGACTGAGCGGGTAAAAGGCCTTGCAGCTAGTGTGACTGCCCAAGTTCGGGCCTTGGGGCCCACGTGGTAAAAGGGGAGAACTGAGTCCCCCGAGCTGTCATCTGATCTACCAGTCCCCAAACCTTTCTCTTTTCTATGCCTCCATGGACGTATGGACATGCACGCACACACGCATGCGCACATGCACCTCCCACACATACATGCATGCATGCACACGCTAATATATGAAGCTAGCTAGCCAGGATGCACGTGTTTATTCTGTCGACTGTGATGTGACGTTTGTAAGTCCCAGCCTTGTCTTCCCCGCAGTAATGGGCTGCACTCTGGATCTGCAGGTCAAATAAGCCCTTCCTCCCCTATGTTGCTCTTTAGCCAGGGTGTTTCATCACAGTCACAGAAATTAAACTAGAACCAGGACCATCAGACTCCGAAGTGGTCTTTCCTTGCCTACCTTCACTAGCAGCGTAGGCTGAACTGGAAACGACACAGTGGAGGTGGTGGCAGCAGGGTGCCAAGGGCACCACAGCACCTTCACCACTGAGCAAGAGCCGAGGGCAAACCTGAACGCATGGCATCCCCAGGCCTGAATTCCAGGCAAAGTGCCCATGGCCTGGTATAGTGTGAGCTTATCCCGGCAGGGATTGCCACTACAGCCACTCTGGGCCCACCTCCTGACCCCAAAACTGAGCTTTCTCAACAGCCCGGGATGTGTTCCTAAACAGTGCACAAAAGAATCTGCAACTGCTTCACAGTTGGGGAGGTCAACCAGCAACACAGGCCTAGCTGCTAGGACCTGGCTCCCAGGACCCAACACAGGTACCCAAACAGCCCTGCTTGCAACCCGCGTCCAGCCCTGGCCTCCAAGGAACCACTGTTGGCCTGCTGAAGAATCGGTAAGGCAGGTGCTGGGTGCAGCTGCTCTTCAGTTAAAGGGGTGGCAGCCCACGTGGGCCTCAGACCCACTCACCCCCAGCACCTGAACCTGCCGGGAAGCACAAGTGTGGTGCCGTGGTGCCGCTACCCCACCTATCCCAGGGACCCTCCTTCCGGTGAGATGCCTGCGGCGGAACAAGCCAGGCCACAGCCAATACCTCTTTCCCAAACAGCCCTCTAGTATCCCAACACCCAAACTCGTCCTTTCCCAAACAGCTCCCTAGAATACTGACACCCAAACTGGTCCCACCTGACAGAGGCAAAAACCCCAAGCAACCTAGCAGTGGCCACTGACGCCTGGAGGAACCGCTGAACAGTTAACACGTAGACAGGGCATGAAGAAAGGAGGTGGAAGCAGGAGAGTGGAAAGCTGACAGGAAGGAAGAGAGGACCATGTGCAGACCCTGGTCACCAGCAGTCCAGACAGTTCAGGGCCCAGGGTCTCAGACCCGAGGTTGAGCCGTAAAGCTGGCTGCTGCCAAGGGTCAGGATATGGGAAGCTGGCACAGAGACTAATATTAGAAACTGCCACTGGCTGCTGTTTCTACCTGCTTACTTCCGCAGCTCGATGTATGGGGGAGGGGTGCTAGAGACAGGTGTTTGAAGAGGGCTTGCCTCCCTACAATTCTGTGATCTCTTGATAATGTGAGTGAGCTATCTCTCTCCCCCTCCCTCCCTTTTCCTCGCCCTCCCTCCCTCCCCTCCCTCCCTCATTTTTTGAGACTACGTCTCATGTATCCCAGGTGGACCTCAAATTCACTTTGTAGCTGGAAATGACCTGAAACCCCGAATCCTCCAGCCAGATGACAGGCACACTCCACCATGTCTGGCTGAGTTTTAAAATTTTTGTGACAAAATACACATAACGCAATTCTCACCACTGAGATGTGCACAGCCCAGTGACATTGTGTATTGTGTATTGGCAGTGCCATCTGCTCCAGAGCGACCCATCTTCCCAGCCGGAAACCCCGTCTCCATCAAACACTAACTCCCCCATTCCCCTGCTTCCCTGGCCGCCCCTAGCAACCCTCAAGCCTCGGCTCATTTTAAACCGCAAACATTCATCAAAGAACTAGCCTCATTCACACTTTAGACGTCAATTACTTTCACCTGTTAACCATCCAAAACTCAAAAAAGCCTGGCTGAGCTAAGCAGGCAAGAGCTACAGTTACACAGAGCTGAAGACAGGAGGGGAGCGGGCAATGCTGCTCTCAACAGAGATGGGGAGGGAAATGGGCTGCTCTGAAGCGAGCCCAGGGCCGTGGGGACAGCCGGAGGCTTCAGGTGAGGACCACCACTGCTTTCAGCCCCACAGTGTCTCCGACTGACCTAGGGCACAAGAAGGGAAAGAGGAATCGAGGTGGAGTCCGGGGGCAGAACACCTGCCCTGGCTTCGCGGCCTTCCAGAACTCAAAGGAGGAATTTCCCCCACAGTACTCTTGACAGCTGGCCACGGCTGCACCTGCCTGAACGTGTCCACTGACGGGGGCATGCAGAGCCTGACATTCTCAAGCAGCGCATCCAGATGGCTTTGGAAGTCCCCGGATCTCCTCTGCCCCCACCCCCTCTCATGACTAGTGTGTCAACATAAGAGTTAATCACTGAACAGTAGCTCCGGCCTCCTGGGTTTGTTTGTTTTTATGACTATAGTTCTCTCATACGATACATCCTGACCACAGCCACCCTTCCCACCTCCCCTCTCAGGAAAGAGCAGGCCTCTCAGGGATACCCACCGAACATGGCATAACAGGTGACAATATGGCAAAAACCCTCCTATCAAGGCTGAACAGGACAGTCCAGGAGGAGGAAGAGGGTCCAAAGCACAGGCAAAAGAGCCAGAGTCGGGCCCCACTCCCACTGTCAGGAGTCCACAAGAACACCAGGCCTCATAACATATGCAGGGTCCTAATGCAGACCCACACAGGCTCTGTCATTGTTGGTTCAGTCCCTGTGAGCCCCTATAAGCCCTGCTTAGTTGATTCTGTGGGCCATGTCCTCCTGGGTTCTCAACACTTTCTCCTCAGATCACATAAATCAGCTTTTACTGATTTTTTTTTAGCATGTTCATATTCCATCTAAGTCAGCCCCACGTTAAGCTTTCTCTAGAACTAGCTCCCCCCCTCCCCAGTAAATTCTTCCCTGGCTCCAGCCACTGCAACAAGTTTTATAAACACCCTTATTCCCCAGGGAGGAAGTATGAGGGTGGCCCTAATACCCAACACAGCAAAATCCATCATTTTAGCTTTCAGTGTGTACCAAACTCCCTTTCTCTGGCTCCTACAGATAACTTCTTTGGCTATCTCTGCTTCCCCACCCCCCACCCCCATTGAATACCGGCAGCAGCTTCTTTTTTGAAAAAAAGCCATTTTCCACAAAGGAGGTTTTAATTACTTAGGAGTTACAACAGAGCCACAGCTCAAACCTGTCTCAGCAAAATTACAAATGACTACCTGTCAGGACCCTTCAGGGACGCTTGAGGCTCTCCAAGAGTCGAGATGGTGGTGCAGCTGCAGATTCTAAGCACATGCTGTCTGTCAACTGCTCATCCCTCCTCCTACCCCTCTGCCGACAGCACCGCCCCATAAATCCCTGCTATCTTCAGAGCCTGGTTCTGGACAATGGGAAGGTGTGCTGAGCCAGACTTCATCTGTCTTCTACCCCGCACAGCAAGAAAACTGTTTCTGAGACTCTAGGAGGCGAACTTGTGATCTGATGGGGAGAGGAGCCTGGGAGAGGGAGAAGGTGAAAGAAACAAAGGCAAGGGCAGGCAAGATGGCTCCATGGGGAAAGGGATTCACTGTCTGACGGCCTAGCTTCATCCCTAGGATGCATCCTGCCAGATGTCCTCTGACCCCCACACTCACGCTGTAGCAGACACACACATACACTCAAGTATAATTTAAAAAATAAAATATAGCCTTTTAATCCCCGCCCTTGAGAGGCAGAGGCAGGTGGATCTCTGTGAGTTCAAAGCCAGTGAAGTCAAAGCTACAAAGAGACACCTTGTCTCAAAACAAAATAAAAGTAAAATAAAAGAAATGATGGCCAGGGCTACTCCGTGGAGGGCAGGCTATTCCCACCGAGGTTCTACACGCCAGTCTGGAGCCATGAGGCTTCTGGAGGCAGAGAACAAAAGCAAGGGGGAAATGAAGAAACAGTCTAGAAGTAGGGGGATCAGTTCTTCAACGGAATGCTTCTAGCACACGGCCCTTGGCTCAATCCCCAAAGACAGACAACTTCCTCTCAGGGTCACACCTGCATGCTTCCTATACCACCTACCATCCTGTGTCACCAAAGTCATCTCCTCTGAGAGCTGGGCTGCTGGGAACTGAACCGGGGAGAAGAGGATAGACCCCGCACAAGTCAAGGAAACCACGGACCGGAAGCCTGAAGTACTGGGTACCCAGCCTCTGTGGGAATGACTGAACGCAGAGGACTGTGGGGAGCTGAAGAGGGTGCAGAGGACTGGGGGAGCTGAAGAGGGTGCAGAGGACTGGGGGGAGCTGAAGAGGGTGCAGAGGACTGGGGGGGAGCTGAAGAGGGTGCAGAGGACTGGGGGGGAGCTGAAGAGGGTGCAGAGGACTGGGGGGGAGCTGAAGAGGGTGCAGAGGACTGGGGGGGAGCTGAAGAGGGTGCAGAGGACTGGGGGGGAGCTGAAGAGGGTGCAGAGGACTGGGGGGGAGCTGAAGAGGGTGCAGAGGACTGGGGGGAGCTGAAGAGGGTGCAGAGGACTGGGGGGGAGCTGAAGAGGGTGCAGAGGACGGGGGGGAGCTGAAGAGGGTGCAGAGGACTGGGGGGGAGCTGAAGAGGGTGCAGAGGACTGGGGGGGAGCTGAAGAGGGTGCAGAGGACTGGGGGGGAGGTGAAGAAGGTGCAGAGGACTGGGGGGGAGCTGAAGAGGGTGCAGAGGACGGTGGGGGGGATGAAGAGGGTGCAGAGGACTAGGGGGGAGCTGAAGAGGGTGCAGAGGACGGGGGGATGGGGGAGCTGAAGAGGGTGCAGAGGACTGGGGGAGCTGAAGAGGGTGCAGAGGATTGTGGGGGGAGCTGAAGAGGGTGCAGAGGATTGTGGGGGGAGCTGAAGAGGGTGCAGAGGACGGGGGGGGGGTGGGGGGAGCTGAAGAGGGTGCAGAAGACTGTGGGGGGGATGAAGAGGGTGCAGTGGACTGTGGGGGGAGCTGAAGAGGACTGTGGGGGGATGAAGAGGGTGCCGAGGACTGGGGGGGGGGGATGAAGAGGGTGCTGATGACCGGCTCCCGCCAGCGCCAGCGAAGCCCTGCTGCTTAGGAGGAATGTGTTCATGAACCCAGGCAGGGTGTAGTGAGTGTGGGGCGGGAGGGGAGGGTGCCTTAACAATTCTTGTACAAGTGACATCTAACTGCCTCCTTTTCGAAGCATGTAGGATTCCTGTCATATTTGACTTCATAAGGGAGGCTGGCAATGAGATTCCCACGGAGTCCCTGTGGAAAGACAGAGACCTAGAAGGCAGGGTGAACCGATAATTAGCTGAACCCCATGCACTCTTGCAGATCAAGCTATAAACCTCAGTTTCTGCTAACAGAGGGAACTTTCTCACTGTGTTAGGAACAGTTTCATGCTGGTCATTGCTCAGCTAGCTCAGCGTTATCCTTAATTCCCCTGGGAAGAAAGGTGCCAGGCGCACGGATTACCTGTGCAGGTACCACTAACCCAGGGGAGGAGCACACCGTTTCCACCCTGCATTAGGACCAGCTGGGTAAAGGCAACACGAAGACTCAGCTTTAGGATCTGTTTGCCATTTACACTGAGGCTGCACATTGGTGAGCTGTGTATGAGCTTTGTCTGGCTTGCACGACGCTGAGAAAAAAAAAAAATATTTAACCTGAACAACAGCATGTAAAAATTAACTGATTTCACCTTTGAATACAAAGCAAACAAACAGATTTTAAAGCTTAGAGAACCTGTGGGCTCCCAGGGCAGTGATGAGCAGCAGGTGTGTGCAAGGACGTTCTGCCCTGGGACCGACCGCCACCCTCACACACTTGCCCCTACACGTGTATGTCTCACAGACTCTCCGTGGCCACATGGCCCAGTTCCTTCGCTTCACCTACCTAGCTGGCCCTAGCTGGCCCTCTCCTGGCTTTTGAGCTGGTGGGCCCTGTAGTGAAATGCGGGTTCTCACGGTTAGATGCATCCAATTAACTACCCGTTTAATCTGTGCCGTAAGCTCCAGGTCAGTCCTCTCTCACTCTCGGCTTGCTGTCTTGGAACTAGCTCCATAGAGTAGGCTGGCCTCAAACTCACAGAGATCTGCCTGCCTCTGCCTCTCTAGTGCGGGGATTAAACCTCTGGCAGACACCGTCCTAGTATTTGCAGGGCACCTCTCTGTGCAGATGCAGGCACACTGCCTGTGTTTGCAGTGTGGCTCCCTGCGCAGGTGCTGTCCCTGTCTTTGCAGTGCACCTCCCTAGCCTCTCTGGTTAACTTAATCCTCCTGACAGTCTGGCAGGGGTGGGCTTCCGGAGCAGAGTGTGAGGGAAATCAACTGACTAGCAGGAACCAAAGCCAGGATTTCAACTCAGGATCTGTGTTAATCCTGATGGAGCATTTCCCACCATACCCTGTACCCCTCAGCCCCTACGGGCAGCTCCAATTCCAGGGTGATCCAAACGGAAGAGGCTGTCATGTAGACTGGAAAGCAGCTGGGCCACTCTGGAAAAAGCCACATTTGGGATCCTGGCTTCATTTCCGTTTTTAATCTTCCAAAAAAGCAAACAACTGTGTAGTAGTGTGTCGTCCAAAGACAGCTGATTCTCATTTACACTTAACCTACGCTGAGCTCACACACTAAAATTTAAAGTCCTGCCTTCAAAAACTCGTTCTGTTCTGTAAGCTCTCCTTGGTAACGCTTTTAAGTCTATGGGCAAAAAAGAAAGAAAAATGATTGAACCAAGTGACTAGGGTGAGAACCAAACCCATTGGAAAGCCAACTCAGGAAAACGCTTGGAGAATGTTCCAGGATGACAGCTGTGTGGCAGGCAGGTCCAATCTAGAATGGTGGAGGACTGGAAAGTTCCAGCAGTAAAATACATCGTTGAATTTTGAGTTCAGAGGAAGAGTCAGGCACAATGCACACACCTGTAATCTCAGCACTTGAAAACAGAGGCAAGAGGATTATGAGTTCGAGGCCAGCACTCCCCTACAAAGAGAGACCTTCTCAAAATAGCAAGTGTTAGGGGAAGAAAGGGTGAGGACTAGGGACACAGCCATATAAAACAAGCGGGGCAAGTAGAGGCAGACATGGTGGCACACTTTCAGTCCCAGCACCTGCGAGGCAGAGGTGGAAAGAGCTCTGTGAGTTTGGGGCTAGCCTGGTCTACATATGAGTTCTGGAACAACCAGGACTACAGAGTGAAAACCTGTCTCAAAAGAAAGAAAGAAAGAAAGAAAGAAAGAAAGAAAGAAAGAAAAGATGGTGGAGGAAGAGAGGAAGACACTCAATGTCATTTGGCTTTCATATCAAGCACACCAACACCCATAGGTATGCACATGCCACACACGCCACATGACCCAAACAACACAGGTCTAACCAGGAAAACTATAAATAGCGACACAGTCATCAAAAGAATAAGGAGAATAAAGTCTGACTTTAAGTGTCAAAGGTAGACAGGGAGACCTACCTAATATTACCTTAAGAAAGAATGAGCTGGGCAGTGGTGGTGCACACCTTTAATTTCAGCAATCGGGAGGCAGAGGCAGGTGGATCTCAGTGAGTTCGATCGAGGCCAGCCTGGTCTACAAACTGAGTTCCAGGTCAGCCAGGAATGTCACACAGAGAAACCCTGTCTCGAAAAACCAACCCCCCCCCCAAAAAAAAAGAAAGAGAGAAAGAAAAAGAAAAAAGAACATGATTTGTCTGCCCCATTTCAGTTCCTCAGGCTTCCTCCTTTTCCACCGTGACACTAATCTTTCTCAAACACCTTTACACTCAAGCTCCCACGCGAAGGCTGAGCTGGGCACCACTCCGTCTTGCCACCCTTTTCCATTCCCAGTGTTCTCTAGAAGGCAGCCCTGGCTGGAAGCATCTCCTCAGGGAACCCAACCTACGGTCCTTCCTTTGACCTCCTCTTTCTTGGTCGGTGTTAGCACCCAGGACGCCTTCCCTCTGCACCCGCAAGCAGGTCCAATCCAACCACCACAAAATCCACTCTAGCACTCTTGGAGGTCCCGCTTCAGGATTCCACCCCAAACCTTTGTATTTTCCACTTTGCTTTCTCGCCCGCATGGCAGGCGCTTCAGAGGAAAGGAGACAGAGAGTCTACCTTTTCTTTTTGGCAGA
The DNA here is from genome assembly GCF_018167655.1 of Microtus oregoni. Taxonomy (NCBI): domain Eukaryota; kingdom Metazoa; phylum Chordata; class Mammalia; order Rodentia; family Cricetidae; genus Microtus; species Microtus oregoni. Next base: position 22,496,654 of record NW_024543074.1, on the reverse strand, counting down.
AGGACCAATTTCAACTCAGTTCCTGGAACTTCAGGCTTTAATTCCCTTCCCTTCCTTTTTCGGGGATGCTATCAGCGGTCTGTCTACAGAGCAGCTAACATTGTTCAGCTATTGCATGGAGCTGGTAACAAATTTAGGGAATGCGTTACCTAAGAAGAAAAACACGCGTAAAATTGTAAGTCATTAGTGACAGCAGCTGTTCCCACTAAGACATTAGGTACTTCGCTGTTCTTCGGGGCGTCTGCTAATAACAATCATCCGATGTACAAAGCTAGGCGTGGCAGATTTCACTTCGCCTGCCAACCATGATCAATTAGCAGTGGCTTTGCGAGCTGTGTTGAGGACTCTGAGGCTGGCTGGTCACCGCGTCTCCTGCTCACTCTGTGGAAGGGCAGGCAGTGGTTCTGTAAGGATCACCACCTTTTCTGGAACTGTCATCCAACATGAGGCTGGTCCTCTCAGTCAGTTCAAGTGGAGGCGGAAGTGAGGATCCAGCCATTGGCTAAGACCTGGGTACTCACTACCAAGATACACAGGAGGCAAGATACTTCCTCCTTGCTCTTTCCTTCTAAGTCAGAAATAGCCACAGGACACCTGAGAGCCCCACTGAGCCCTTGTCAGAGGCCAGGAGTGAAGGGCTTCTGGTTTCCCTATAATAGCAAATGACTTAGGAGAAGCCAGCCACAGCCGGACGCTCCCCACCTCAGCTGCTTGGCCAAGAGTCACCCTGCCTTCTCGCTGCCCCACATGGCTGTGGCAGATGGAAAATTTGCAGCAACCTCTTCCCTTCTGCTGTCCTCCATCCTAGCACTCACATAGGGGCGGCCTTTCTTTCTGGTCCTAACGCCAGAGTAGTTAGCTAGCTTTAGAGATTCTTTTAAAATTTTTTAGTATATTTATTTATGTGGTATGTGCACACTAGTAGGTGAATTGTGGGTACACACAGCGTGTTACGTGTAGAGGTCAGGGGACAATTTTGGGGAGTCACTTCTCTCCTCCCACCTTGTGGGTCCCAGGAATCAAAATCAAACTCAGGTGGTCATGCTTAGTGGCAAACCCCTTTCTTGACCCACGGAGCTGTCTCACTGGCCCTGTCTGTATGTTCTTAAAAGGGTCCCGGGCGCTTAGCACTTATCTCAGGACGTGCTGGTGTCGGAAACCAGCCTTGTCTGTTTTGCTCAAGGCCTGTTCCTCTCAACACGGAGCCGCATCAGAGTCACCTAGAGGACTGGGGCTGCTGCTCAGTGGTAGAGCACTTTGCCCGGGATGTCTGAGTCCCACCCACCCATCCCCAGCAAGGTGAGGCAAGAGGAAGCCGGAAGAGCTTGTTAAGATGACAGTTCCTGGGTCCTAAGGCAGATTCTGATTCAGAAGGGAAGGCAGGCTGGGCTGCAGCTTGAATACATTGTCAGTTGGTGCCGAGTCCAGGCTTTCAGGACCACTCCTCAGCGCCACGCACAGGGAGATGAACCTTTCAGTCCCTCTTTCCCAGTCTCTCTTCCTTACTAGGCTTCCAAATAGATTAAAGATGTTTTGTTTGCCTGCTGGTTTGGTTGTTGTCGGGTTTTGGGTTTTGGTTTTGAGGTGAAGCACGGCCTAGAACTCGAGGTCGGGATCTAGCATGACAAGAGCATCCGACTAAACGCCGGACCCCAGGTGTGAGCCACCACACCGGCGTGCACAGGGTCTTGCTGAATTGCTCACACTGCTGCTAAACTACTGCGTTCAAGTGACCCTCCTATCCTCCTCTCGGCCTCCAGACCGCTGGGACCTCAGATGTGTGCCACTGCCTGGATTAAAAAATAATGTATTTTAAAAAAATAATAATAATGTATTTAAAAATAGTATGATTTAGCTAATACCTTTGGTATAAAACAAACGAAGTCGTTCATGCAGAATTGTAGTAAAGTGGGGGTTCTTTTCTGTTTCTTTTCATTCCCAAAGCTACCGTTGTTTTGGGGGATAGGATTCCGACGGATTCTTAGGTAGCCCAGGCTAGCCTTTAACTCCCTGATCTTCCTGCCTCCACCTCCTGAATTCTGGGTTTCCAGGTGCCTCGCAGCCACCACTTTTAGCATTGTGTCTTTTATCCCATATCCCAAATTGTTCCCACACCTCTTAAATAATGAATGCCCCTGGTGCTATATCTCTGTCAGCCTTTTTCAAAGCTGCCTTAGTTTCTTTCCATCTTGCTGTGATAAAAAACAAACAAACAAAAACCAACTGTGAGAAAAGCAATTTATGAGGGGAAGGGGTTTCTTTTGGCTCCCAGTTCAGAGTACAGTCCACCTTGGCGGGGAGGCCAGGGTGACAGGAGCTGGACACGCTGGTCACCTTGCACCCACAGTCAAGAAACAGAGCAATGGATGCAGGCTGCTGCTCAGCTCCCTTTTTCCATCCACACGGCCCAGGATCCCAGCCAGGGAAATGGTGCTGCCCTCACTGCGCAGGTTCCTCCCTGTTCAGAGGCCCACCTCCCAAGTGACTTTAGATTTTTGTCAAGCTGCAGCTGACACTAACCACCCAACAACCCTCACTTGCTTTTGTTACAACTGATGAGCACTTAGCAAAAGACCCACGCACCCCATGTCCTCCAGCTGTGTTACCAATCAAGCCGAGCACCTGGAGAAGCCAGCCAATTACCTCAGGCTGTGAAATTGGTGAGGGGCCCTAGGGAGATAAAGATGGTTAGCTTGGTGGACATCCCAAGTAAGGAGCATGAAGATAACAAATAGAGCACATCTCTGTGTGTTTTCAGAAGTCTGGTATGCGAACCAGTGAGCTGAGTGGGAGAGAGTCACCCTCCGTGAGGGCAGGTACCAACCCATCAGAGGCCTTGGCAGAGAACAAACTGACAGGGAAGAAAGCTATCTCCATCTCTCCTGGTCTTTGGAAGGTACAAACTCTGGGCTTTCCTGTCTTTGAACTCTAGGACCCTCACAAATGACCCACAAGTTTCTCAAGTTTCTGCCCTTGGACTGAGACCTGTTCCCAGCCTCTGAGGTTTTCCAGCCTGGACTGTACCATGCCAGCGGCATCCTAGGGTCTTCTCAACCTCCATAATCTAGTGGGTCAGTTTTCCTAGCGACCCACTGTGTCTGTCCAGCCACACAGTCATCAGGTATATAAAAAACAACCTGATTTTTCCCATAAAAATTTGAAGCGCAACAAGAATGATTTACTCCAACTCTCTTCATTCTTCCACCAACTCCCCACCTTCCAATCTATGCCGCCTGGCCTCAAACTCATGAGCCTCCTGACTCCTATGTACCAGGTAAGCAGGCATTCCTGGCTTACCCCATTAGCACACACTCATTAGCACACAGTAAACACTGTCTTGCCACTATCAGGAAATACTTAAGATTGTAAAGAAAATTAGAGAGGAAGAGCCAAGGCCCTTCAGCTTTAACCAGTCCAGTTCAGTCTTCAAGAACAACCAGCGTCTGGAACCCAGGTGTGACTGTCCTGGCAGGGACACTTGGCCGCTCCCTCTGGCTATCAGACTAATAAAACGATGGTCCCAGAGAGACTGGATTTCTCCCAGACGTCTCAAGCTGAGAGGATGAAATGGCTAAGCCTAGTGTTAGTCAGATGGGGAAATTGTGTCTCAGGAAAAAGGCTCACGGTCCTGATAACACTAGACCACCTTGCAGGAGAGACTATGGCCCACCTGGACAGAGATGGATGGGACCACATCTTGACCAGGACCATTTGGCTATGTCCCTGTGTCCTCGATTAAACTCTAACTCCCACGGAATGACCCTGAAGATGGGCTTGGGGGGTCACTGGACCCCTTTATTTGTTTTTCTTCCCAATGTGACCACATTGGATCATCCTCCTTTCTGTTTCTCGCTACTACTTGGCTCTCTGACTGGCATGCTGAGGAAGGGAGGCTGAGCCTAGCATGTTAGGGCTCCCAGGGAGCAGGCTCCAGCCCTAATGACCAGGCGCATAAAAAATTCTGGTTTTCTGATGTCGTACTCCAGATTCTGGCTTGCCGTCACAGAAGCCAATGTTTGCTGATGAATGCACACCACGAAACAGAGACACGGGCTCGGGAGAAGAGCCTGGCCCAGGGAGAAAAGTCTGATTAATAAAATGATAAGCAGCAAGAATAAATTAAATGGCTGTTCACAGGGGGGGAAACGCACAAAGGAAGGAGGGGGAAAGACGCAATGCCCACCTTATGACAGGCACAGAAAGAAGACAGAGGGGAGAAGGACTAATTTTCTAGTGTGAGCCTCCCTGTAGGCTCCATCCCCCCCAAATCCCAGGCCAAATAAAGGCCTTGTACTGCCGCAGGGCAGGGCAGGGCAGCCTTCATACCCTTCTGCCAGCAGGAACTTTCTGCAGAAGGACCGTGAGCAAATCCCACGTCTCAGCTTCTCACTGCAGCGCAAAATGACTCATGGGGGCTTATCATGAAGCCCTCCTTTCATCTGGGCCTCCCACCAACTTAAAACAATGCCTTGAAAACACACTCGAGACCCCTACGGTAAATCCATATCCTCCTTCTTCACAAACGTCTTACTAGAAAGCTGTTTATTCTGAACTCTCTGTGGTCAGCTTTAGAAAAGCGCCTTCATTTAAGCAGCTTTTTTTTCTAAAATAAATAAATAAAAGCTTCCACAAATAGCAGGACATTATCAATTTGGGCTCAATTCACAGATTCCAACACAGGCAGCCAAGATCCTCCAGCCTCAAGCACAAACATGCCTTGCCTTTATTAATCGCAAGATAAACAGATGGGGGAGATGGGGGGCGCACGCTCACTATGCACGTTAACAAATGACGTGATGTTCACGGGCTTCAATTAATTTTTAAGTAGGTATTTCATTTTGAACTTTATGATGATAAAAGTCATAAATGCAGACTCCGGGAAATGTAGGAAGTGCAGTAAGAAGAGAACCAGGGGTCATGGCTGGAAAAGCCTTTGAATTAGCAACTTATGGTCAATAAAACCCCACGGCTGGCCAACTTCCAGTCCAAGTTAGAACATTCTTCTCTCCCGATTCCGAGCTGGATGGCGTCGCTGCCGGCTGTCACTCATCATTACATCGTCTTTGCTGTGTTCTTTAAAACCACCGCAGGACTCCACACCAATTCCCAAGCTTCTGGGGATTCTCTTGTAAAAGTTACCACCTCGTCTATATTTTGTGGTCTGTGGAGAAGCCAGAATCCTCTGGGCTTATGAATCCTGAGAAGTGGGGTTCAGGGGTACCACCGGATTATTACAGTGTCAACCAGAGGCTACTTGTGGGCAGACAACCGGCAAGAATGTTCGCGAAAGGGCAATTTTGAGGAACAGAGAGCTATGAAATCAGGCCAGGGTATATGATCTGGGCGCAGGAAGCCTAGAAAGTCCTGGAAGCTTCTGGGGGAGGCAGAAAAAGGACGGGGGTTAATGAGAATGGTTGCAGCTTCAGGCTGGCTGCAGCACTCGAGCCCTCGGCGGTGAAGCACCTGCCGGTCCATTTGCTCTGTCTGTTGACTCCCCACACGACGGTGAGCTACAGAGGAGCTGTCTAACAGAGTTAGGGGCAGACGCCCAGTGGGGACTCACCGCTGCAACCCTTCTGAACACAACCACTCCACTCCACGCCACCCACTCTGCGCCAGCTACATCCTTCAAACCATCCCAGATAAAACCAGGCCACACTGTCTCCCTCTTGCTTATGTTGCTCTCCAAAGGGTGGCCGGGGTCTGCCCCCGCCCCATCCTCCTGCATCACCAGCAGGCCACTCAGATCCCGCCTACCGCAGAAGTCACATATTCAGGTGTCAGCCCTGTATGAACATTTGCCACTGGAGGGCCTTTACATTGAACGATTTTTCAAATCTTTTTCTGTTATGCATAAATAAATAAATAAATAAATAAATAAATAAATAAAAATAAATCAAGGACTGGACTGGGAAGGTGGGGTACGGTGCTTGCTATGGACCTGATTTTGCATCCTTAGAAGCCACATAAAGCAGGGTTTGTCTATAACCCCAGGACTCCTACCGTGAGATGGGGCAGAGACAGGAGAATGCCCTAACACAACAAACAAACAATAAGAAGAGACCCTGTCTCAAGCAGGGTGGAAGAAGAGGACTGATACCTGAGGCTGTCCTCCAGTGTCCACATGCAGGGGTACAAACATGGAGAGATGGCTCAGTGGGTAAAGTGCTTGCTGCACAAGTGTGAGGACCTGAGTTCAAATCCCAGAACCTACCTAGAGCTGGAGTCATCACTGTGCAATTGTAATCTCAGCACTCCTACAGCAAAACGGGAGGCAGAGGCTCATGGGCCAGCTAGAACAGCCTCTGCAGGGATGTCAGATCCTGAATCAAAGAAAGTGAACGGGGAGGGGGGCTGGCACCTGCAATTGTCTTCTGAGTGCCTCCCACCAATGAACACATCGCCCCCCTCCCCCCCACACTCACACTCTCAGACACACGCTCAAATGCTCAGACACACGCTCACACGCACACATACACTCATGCTCACACACTCACACACACTCACATGTTCACATACATGCTCACACACTCACATGCTCACACACACATGCTCAAACTTACACGCACACACACACACTCACATGCACACATCACAGCAGCTTTTCTTCTTTTGTTTGTTTTTGTTTATTTGTTTGCTTTTCAAGACAGGATTTCTCTGTGTAGCCTTGGCCATCTGGAACTCATGCTATAGACCAGGCTGGTCTTGAACTCACAGGTATCTATCTGCCTCTGCCTCCCAAGGGCTGGAATTAAAGGGGTGCACCACCATGCCCAGATAGTTGTTATTTTAATCAGGCATCAGAACCATGGTCTGTCTAGGTCTTCAGAACCTGGGGCTTATGGTGGATATTTTTCTTCTAACTTTCAAATATAAACAAATTAAAGTTGCATTCCTACAACTTCACTTTTAATGAAAGAATACAGGTTTCAAGCATTGGGAGTATCCCTACCAAATTGGAGGACTTGGAGTTAACATGTAATGCCCACTGACAGAGAAGAGCCGAAGGACAGCACCCCAGATGGCTTTGATGACGCCCTTGCCCAAGTGTCCTTCCCACGCTGTGAAGGCCTGATGGTGTGTCTCTAACTGGAGACTAGAAATTCACCTTTAAAGGCTGTGTGAGAATTAATGAGCTAATATTTATAAACATCTAAGACTATGAGAAACAGTGAGCACAATAAGAGGTTTAAAATAACAAAAATAACATTTTAAAATGCTATTGTTTCACACAACTTAGTTACCTTGGGGTTAGAGATTGGCCCCGACCTTCCTTGGGTATATTAACACACATTCTACCACTGAGTGGCCTCTCTCTCTCTCTCTCTCTCTCTCTCCATATCTCTCTCTCCATATCTCTCTCTCTCTCTCTCTCTCTCTCTCTCTCTCCTTCTCAAGATTTATTTATTATGGATATACAGTGTTCAGTCTGCACGTAAGCCTGCAGGTCAGAAGAGGGCACCAGATCTCATTACAGATGGTTGTGAACCATCATATGGTTGCTGGGAATTGAACTCAGGACCTCTGGAAGAGCAGTTAGCAAGTCATCTCTCTCCAGCCCCTGAGTAACATCTCTTGTTCCCTACAAAACACACTTATGGTGGCTCACTCCTGTATCCCAGCCCTGGGAATAGGGGGAAGCAGCAAGATTGCCCTGAGTTTCAACCTGTATGGACTTCAATCCAGCCAAAGTTGCCTAGCAAAATTTTATCTCAAAGTATATAAGAGGGTTAGCGAGGTGGTTCAGTAGTTAAGGGCACTTGCCACCAAGCCTGGATTTGACCCGTGGGACCCACTAGGTAGAAGAAGAAAATCAACTCTGGTAAATTGCCCTCTGACCTCCACACATGCACCAAGGCAAGCACACACACACACACACACACACACACACACACGAGCACATAAAATAAAAATTTTGTTTTTCTTTTTCTGAGACAGGGTTTCTCTATGCAGCACTGACTGTCCCGGAACTCACTCTGTAGAACAGGCTGGCCTTGACTCAGAGATCTGCCTGCCTCTGCCTCCCCAGTGCTGGGACTAAAGGCATGCACTACCACTGCCCAGACAAAATAAAAAAAAAAAAATAAATACAAAAAGTAAAAAAAAAAAAACAACAAAATTTGCTGTGACCTCTGACTCAAGGTTGATGAGGAAAATGTCTACGTCTTCCAGAGCCTCCCAGTCCTGAGGAGAAGCAGGTCCAGGCTCCAGCTGGGCCCTCTGACAGAGAGTAGCAAATCAAGCATCCTCACCATGGGCTGCCCTTCACTGCTCTTGTCTGGCTCCCTCGGTGTGAAGCTTAATTACAGTTCTCTTCAAACAGAAGAAGGCTTAAGACTAACTAAGACAAATGATCTTAAAAGTTAATCAAAAAAGATGGTCGAGATGAAAAATAATGTGTGGGCTAACAGGCTTGGCCGTAACATCTATCTCACAGGATGTACGTATCAGTCAGCTACTGGGAGTGTCCATTGCTCAGCAGGTGAGAACACTTGCAGTGCAAGCAAGGGGACCTAAGTTTGGATCCGCAGAACCCATGTCAAAAGCCAGGCATGGTCCTGCTACACCTGTAACCCCAGCACTAGGGAGGTGGGGGACAGAAACAGGAGGATTGCCAGGGCTTGCTGGCTGCCCTGCTCAGCTCCAGGTTTAGTGAAAGATCCTGTCCCAAGGGAATAAGACAGAGTCATAGCGCAGGGCACCCAGTGTCCTCCTCTAGTATATCCTTACGTACCTGCACACACACGTACATACGCCACACACACAATGTACATATATGCCACACATATGTACACAGATCATAAAAACACCACGTTCGTAAATTTACACACACACAATAATGATGGGATAGCTCTAATAAAATCTGAAATCCTTCATTTATGGATCCTAATCAATCATCTCCTTTCTAAGATTGGTAAAGTTTTGCTTTTGGAGTGATCTGGGATGTTCAAGCAGCAAAGTCTATGGAAGTATTCCCAGATTCCAAACAGAACCAGAGACACTTCCTGGTCTAAGCCCTTCAAGTAAGGGGTGCTCACCCTATGTATTAACATCTCTGTAACTTATGTTTTCCCGAAAGCACAGCGGGGCATGGCTAAAAGCGTTCCAAGAAGGAAGTGGCCAGAGCAAACAGAGAAATCCACGTCCACGTCACCCACAAGTTGCTTTGAGAAACTGGGGGGACAAGGACTACTTCAAGGTCACTGGGCACTGATCTCCATACCGTGAGCACCAACAGCCGCAGCTTAAGAGGAAATGAGCGAAAGGGAGGAAGATCTGAAATATTCCCCATAATCAGGAGGGACACTTGCCACTCCAGGGGTCTCTGCCGGTTCAATCTGACTTCCTTCAGCACACACCCACAAAGTTCCTGTGGTCCCTGACCCCTTCCCTCCCCTCCAACTCACAGCAACAATTTCTCAGCAGATTCCAGGGACAGCATCCTGGAGACAGACATCAAAGGGAGGAAAGCTGGCAGCCCCCAAACAGGTCACACTGGCAGGGGAGCGCTAGAAGCACATGAAAAGCTGAGAAGCCACAGGGCACTTTATTATTCCTATTTATTATTATTATTACCACTATTATTATTTAAAGAGCTCAGAAATGTCTCGCGCTTTAGTTTTAGTTTAAGGACAGCAGGAAACAGCTTTGAAGTCACACAGCCCAGGGCAGCACTTAGTGACAGGACAGCCAGGGAAGAAAACCCGCAGCATCCAGTGGAAAAAGCCAGAGGCATCCAACACTGGCTTGTGGGCTGGTCTCTCCTCGATAAATAATAACCCAGAAGCCTTGCACTTGGCTTAAGGACATGAGGAAGGAAAAGGAATTGCTGCTAGATAAAACTGGTGTAGCTGGGACCAGATTTGAAAGTCGCCAGGCCAGGCTTAGAAGGGCCTGGGGAGCCTTGCAGACATGTATGTGGTTTGATCACGGAGACTCCAGCGAGGCCCCACTAATGTCCCCTGACTTGGAGGGGTAAGCACAGGGAGACCAGACTTGTTGGAACAGAGACCACTCACCTAGTGCTTCGGCTCTTGAAAGCAGTATTTGAAAGGGTGGGGTGGGCACAGGGGAGTAATGTGGTCACAGGTGGGCAAAGAGCACGTGACCAGCCGGCATGCGGGCATGGTCAGTAGGAAGGCTTAACGTGACCCTATCTCAGCAGCTTCCACAGACACAGACACAGACACACAGACACACACACACACACACAGACACACACACACACACAGACACACACACAGACACACACACACAGACACACACACACAGACACACGTTCCCATCAGGACACTTAGGAGCTGAGATGATGACGTGAATATATACTAACTAATAAAGATCTGAAAGAAAAGTCAATGCGCACCAAGGTGAAGTGGGACAAAGAAGAGACATGCCCTGCCTGTGGGCAGACCTAGGACCTGACAAAACTTTCTCCACTCAAGAAGACACAGTGAAGAGCACGAAGCTGCGAGAAGCAGTAGAAACAAAAGCAAAACGCGGCGCTGAGATACAGAGCAGAACGCCAGGAAATCTAGAAAACTGTATGTTTGCCTGTAACCTAAAAAAAAAAATTTTCAAGCCAAATAAAGAAGAAATAATGGCCAGTGAACTAATAAAAATGCAGTTGAGGCTGGGATGTAACTCAGAGACAGTCTCTGCCTAGCATGCACGTATGTACCCGACAACAACAGTAAGAAAGCCGTACAAGGGTCAACGCTAGGAGGAATAACAGTGCTGGGGGGCAGGTTTACAACAAACAAAAGGATGAAATTTAGAAGAAATGAGAGGGAAACAGGAAGGAAAGTGATCCTCTTTCCCCTGTGCTGGGATCAAACTCAGGGTCTTGTGCATGCTAGGCAAATCCTCTACCCCTGAGCTATGTCTGGACCGCTGTCGTAGCAACACTTCTAGGAACTTACCCTAGAAACTGAAGACACACACAGAGTAAACAGAAATGTTTGTAACTTCCCTGATGATGACAGCTAGGTATGAAACTGGCCTTAGTTTTCCTTCACAGAGAAATATTAAATCAGAGTGCATGTGTGTGGTGAAACACCTTGTCGCCATCAGAGAGCCTCTTTCAGAAGAATACAGCCTTACATGGGAATGAGCTCAAAATATACTCTGTATGCACGGGCTAGCATTCAGTGAAAAGCTTACGTCAGATGTGTGTGTGTGTGTGTGTGTGTGTGTGTGTGTGTCAATTTTCCTCAGCGATCCAATGCTAGTGTTTGGTTTTATTTGTTTATTTATATTGAGACATCATGGACTGGAACTCACAATATAGACAATGCTTACCACAAACTCACAGAGATCCTCCTGTCTCTGCCTCCCAAGTGCTAAGGTTAAAGGCATGTTAGTAACATTTAGATTTTAAACGGCAAATATCATAATAAATCTTTTGATAAAAAAATCTTTCTTTCTTTCTTTCTTTTTAGGGAAAGAGCCTGGCGCAACCTTAAAATACAACAGGTCTATGGAAAGCCAACTGGATGGAAACCAAAGGCAACTTTCCTCATGAAGCTACTCCTGGACCAATCTCCCTCCCTACGTGGGAGGGGCCCCTTACAGCCTGTCTCACTTGACACCCCCAAGACTCTTCAGGACCTTAAACAGGACTTAGGGCCGAGCTGTAAATCCACAGTCCGTTCGCCCCACTCTGGGATTTACTCCAGGGTTAGCCGATCTAGCCCCATCCTCCCTGTTCTCGCCAGCATACTTCACTGCTTTAAAACAACCTGTCAATGTCTAAAGGTAAATATTAGCATTAGCTTCTTCTCCAGCACCATAATTCTCTCTTGACGAAAATGTTTCCAGATTTTACATCTCTCAACTGAGGCACTTGTCCTGTGGGAAGGGACCCGCTGAACCTACATTAGCAATCCAATTCCAAAGACCTCCAAGAGAAGTAACAGATAGGGAAAGGGAGGCTCCATGGAACTGTGCCGGCCAGGGGGTCCTTAGCTCACATGAAGACCTCAAAGATGCCCAAGCAGGGTCCAGAGTCACTGCCCCCTCCCTGCAAGACTGTTCTCCTCCAGAGTACACAGTCTCGCTGCCTCGTCCAGTCTTCAGACACTGGCGATCACACCTTGTCCTGAAGTCCAAGCTCTTTCCTCAAAAGAACATCACTAACGATCGTTTTAGCTAACTGCCTGCAGAGAATTCACAAGCAGGGCTGGAGAGATGGTTCAGCAGTTAAGAGAGCTTGGTGCTTTCACAGAGGACACATGGTGGCTTGGAGCCATCTGTACCTCTAGTTCAAGGGGATCTAATCCACCTCTTCTGGCTTCTGTGGGCACCAGGTGTGCATGTGGTACCCAAATATACACGCAGGCAAACACTCATATACATAAATAAATCTAAAAAAGTTTTCTAAAGAATCTCTAAGATCCTTCATTAAAGATAAAGAGAGAAGGTTGTACATAGCCACTAGTCTATTTTATGTACAGAAAAAGAGAAAAGGAGGTTGCAAAGGAAAATAAGATTCACAAAAGTCACAAAGCGATTTACAAAAGCCACAAAGCAACCTTGTTTCTTGGATGATGAACTGAGATGTACTCAGTAGCTGAGCTCCTGTTTAGCACACACAAAGATCAAGGTTTAATCCTCAGAACTGGGAAGAAAAAAGTCCAACAGATATATACTATACCAACAGATATCAGATAAGGACAATACATTTTATATGCACAATAGAATACTACCTAGCCATAAAAAGGGAGTTCTGATACACATTACAACATCAACTTTGGAGGCTCTCAGCTAAATGACACAAGCCAAACACAGAAAGACAAGTAGCGTGTGATTGCAGTTATCTGAGACTGTCGGTGCAGTCAGACCCCTGAGTGTAGAAAGTGGCGACTATCACGGGCTAAGCAGAGGAAAATGGCAAACTGCTGTCAGAATGAGTAAACACTTCAGGTACTATGATGAAAACACCCTGGGGATGACAGCGGTGACAGCTACAGATGCCACTGAACTGTGCTGAGAAGGGGTCAACTCTGCTGGATAAGCCTCTAATCCCAGCATCGGAGGCTGCAAGCTAGGACAGAGGGCTGCAGGCTCAAAGCCAGCCTAAGGAAACAAGAAGATGAAAACTGGTTAAACTAGGCCATGAATGTTATACCACTTGTTTTTATAATGGTCTCACCTTATAGCCAACACTTCCTGGAACTTACGGTCCTCCTGCCTCTGCCTCCTTAGTGTTGATTATAGTTGTGTGCCACCATGCCTGGCTTTTTTAAATAAAACATTTAATTCAATTATCTACTCACCTGAAAATTACACACATAATTTCACAAGCTTTGTAGCTTGCTTATGCCTCCTTAACAAAGAGAGCAAGCTGGTCAGACAAGCCTTTAATCCCGGGATTTGGGAGGCAGAGGCAGGTGGATCTCTGTGAATTCAAAGCCAGCCTAGGCTACACAGTGAGACATTGTCTCAAAATAAGTAAGTAAGTAAGTAAATAAATAAATAAATAAGTAGACCTCACGATCTAGCAAGGTAACTAGTTCTCATCCACATCGCATCCTTATTAGTCATAAACTCCTAGGAGATCACACAGATTTCTGACTCCAAAATTTGAGGTCCGCAGACAGCCCCTGCGCTGTCCTCCGGAGGGATTACTGTCCATCAGCCGCAGAGGCTCCCCTGGGTCCACACAGAGCCAGCGCTGGCTCTCCTTGCTGTTTCCTGCTTGGGTCTTAAACACTGGGTGGCAACGGACCAGAAACGTGCTACACTGTTTCTGTTTGGTGTTTATAGCAAATAGCTACCGGTGGCCAGAGCTTTTCTCTCTTCTTGGGAAAGTCACCGGCCCTGAAACAGCCATCAGCTGGTGAGTGCGAAGGGGATCCCTTCTCTCACCCTAATCACCAACTTCTGCTTTAGGACTCTTAGCACTGTTTACTCGTAGACACTGAAGCGATAGAAAAATCCAGAAAAGTTCAGGCAGAGGTCAACATTTAAAAAATTACAGCCCCTGGAGTCTGTGCCGCCTTGCAAGCAAGCCCCGCACTGGGGAGATATTTTAAATTAGCAATAACAAAATGCCTGCCGACTGCGGAACTCACGAGGAGGAATGGGGGTGTCAAACAGAAGTGGGCTTTTCCAAAATACTCTCAGATGCCCACAGGGTTCACCAGATAACTCGAGAAACTGTTGCCCTGTGCCTCTTTCTATACCATCCTGCCTGGCCAAAGCCCTCTTCAGTACCTTCCCCAATCAGGCTGAGCCTGGTCTCTGTAAGCAAGCCCATGAACTGCCAGGAAGCCACACCCAACTCCAGAGTGCTTCTGCCTTTCTGTGCAAATCTCCATAGGTGCCTAGATTACCAGGTACAAACACAGAAGTAGGGCTTAGGGTCACCACCACCAATAGGCCACCCAAGGAAGAAGCTAGGACCTCAAACATGCCATCTGATGAACTGTCTGAAAGGAGAATTGGCTGATAACTTGTAGAAATCAGGTATCACATCTCATCAACATTTCCTTCAGAGGGCTGGTGCGGGGAGGGTAGTTCAGTGGATAGAAGCACTTGCCATGAAAGCCTGAGTACCTGAGTTCAAATCCCCATTTCCCAGAAAGGTTGGATGCATAGCACAAGTAGTTGCAATCCCAAAACTCCTTGGAAAAACGAGAGGGGGAAGCAGAAAAATCCTAGAAACTCATATCCCCACCAGTCTGGCAAATGCAACAGAAAAAGGCCAAAAATCCTGTCTCAAATAAGGTGAAAGAACATCTGAACTTGTTCTCTGTACATCCTCACCCACACGCACGGATGCTTACATGTGTACATCCTCATCCACACACACAGATGTGCACATCCTCATCCACACGCACAGGTGCTCACATGTGCACATCCTCATCCACACACACAGATGTGCACATCCTCATCCACACGCACAGGTGCTCACATGTGCACATCCTCATCCACACGCACAGGTGCTCACATGTGCACATCCTCATCCACACGCACAGGTGCTCACATGTGCACATCCTCATCCACACACACAGATGTGCACATCCTCATCCACACGCACAGATGTGCACATCCTCATCCACACGCACAGATGTGCACATCCTCATCCACACGCACAGATGTGCACATCCTCATCCACACGCACAGATGTGCACATCCTCATCCACACGCACAGGTGCTCACATGTGCACATCCTCATCCACACGCACAGGTGCTCACATGTGCACATCCTCACCCACACGCACAGGTGCTCACGTGTGCACACATATAAAGAAGAAGAAAAACCATCGAGGAAGACTGTACCAGTCTGCACCTGCACTCCCTGGCACCTTCTGACTTACACTCCCATCAGTGAGTCTGCCAGAAGAGAGCTGAACAAGTGAGCTGCTTTTTATTCCTAGGTCTCCCTCAAAGGTTAGACAACAGAAGATTCACTAAAAAGAATGTCTGCTTCCAGGAAAACTAACAGTAAGAGAAAGACTGTGTGTGTGTTGTGGAAGAGTCACTGGCCCTGTTTCATAAGCACACACAGACATGTGTTAAAATGCACTGGGGAGACAGCGTCGGAAGCACACTGACCTGCATCGTTGGTCTTTAAAGAAACCCTGCAGAACAGACAAGAGTATCCTTGGAAGTTAAACCCTTGGGCTGGGGTGTGAAGAGAGAGTTTGCCTAACATGCCTGAGGCTCTGAGTTCCATCTCTAGCACCACACAGACCTATGCAGCAGGAGTATCAGAAATGTAAGGTCATCCTTACTATGTAGCAGTTCAAGGCCAGCCTGGCAGACATGAAACTCTGTCTTTAAAAAGGTTTCATATCTTTAACCTCCACCTACCCATTGGGTCCAGCACACAGCTGTTATAGTAACGCTTCCCACAGTGTCCGGGGTGACTCTCTCCCTGTTCTTGCTGCCATCTCTCACTTGAATCTTGGCTATTCTGCCTTTGCACAGAAACATTCATCTGTCAGCAATAACCAGCCAATCAGGAGTTCCTTTAGGTTAGGCCAGCAAACCACAGGCTGGAAATGTCCTTGGGGTCCCGGGACCTTGGCTGTTTTCACCCTGGTGGTTGCTCAAAGGGCTCTTTCTTTGCTGCCAAGGACACTCCCTGGGGTAGGGAGAGATGGTATGTGTTGAAGGGAGCTGGTCTAAGTGGAAAACAAGGCTCTGATGGATTTTGAGATTCAGAAGGCCATTGTATGCGTCTGATTTCTGTTGCCATAACGAAATACCTGAGGCTGAGTCCTCACAAAGGAAAGGTTTACAAGTCCAAGGTCAGGCTGCTGCCGACTCTGATGGTACCCCACTCCCAATCACAGCCCGGTGGGAAGGCAGGAAAGGAGACAACCACATGGAAAAGTGGCCAGACCAGGCATGGCCTCACTTTCTAACAACCTTTCACTCACAAGACTGTGGCAAGCCCTGTCCTGAGCAGTGCTCCCTACCTTACAGCAGGAACAAACCCTTAAAGGTTCTGCCCCCGCCCCAGCTGCACAACTGTGTGGACCAAGTCACCGGCTCAGGAGCCTTTAAGGGAACACCTGGGCCATATGGCAGCCATTTTTAGGAAACTGAGCTTTGGAGCCCCTTTCCTGAGCTCCCTCGGACAAGAGTCTGGCTGGTGTGCTCAGTGCCTGGAACACAATTTCCCCTTCTCCCCGTCTCCCACTACACCCAGGCTGAGAAACCCCTGCCAAAACACGGGGGCCAAGTACCTGCTTCTCTTGTTTTCTATCAAAGATTTAATTTTTAATTACAAGTATGTGTCTCTGTATGTGTAAACATGATGTAGATACCCACAGAGGTCAGAAGAGGGCATCAGATTTCCTGGAGTTGGAGCCACAGACATTCTGACCCCGCATACCTGGCATGGGTGCTAGAAACTGAATTCAGGTCCCCAGGAAGAACCCTTAACCACTTAGCCATCTCTCCAGCTCCCACATTTACTTCCTGAATACAACTCTTCCATGCTCCCAGCAAGCATGGCTGTGCCTAGGGAAGAACAGGATGTGGAGGGAAGATCCACAGCCCTGTGACTCCACCATGCACTAGCTCAGTGGGCAGACCTCTAAATCTCTCTGAGCCTCGGTTTTCCTCTCTGTAAAATGGGGGTGATTAAGCGAGACTGTGTATGCAAAGCATCTCCTGTCCCATAGACGATGCCTCTTTCAGTGACAGCCTTAGTCAATTAGACAGTCCAGCACAGCTTCGGGGCCAGAGTTCAAATTCTGGCTCCAACACTTGTCAGAGTGACTGCAGAAAATAGTCAGCCCAACACTGCTTCCCTCCAGAGCTGTGTGAGGACAGCTGGTGCCTGGTGTGTATGCAGCTTTAGGCAGGAGAAGGAAACCCAAGTCAAGGAAAGGCGGAGCCCTTAGGGTTCTACTCATTTGCATAATTACTCTCAGTACCACCCCCCCCCCATTGCCTGCAGCAGCAAGTTAGAAACACGTGAACACAGGTAACCTCTGGGCCCACTGAGCTGAGCTCCCAGGTGTGAAGGAGCCTCCTGGACATTGAGGACAATGCTGCTGAGCTGCGTAAGACCGGCTAGAGACTGCACCTAAGCACTGTGAGCAGACTTGCTGTAGCCCAGCACGCAACTCTGAGATGCCAAACCGTGCTCTAAGCTGGGCACATAAGTGGGCCAGAGGCCTGGGAATGCTCACTTGAACAGCTCCTCAGGGTACACTGGCTCTCATTGGAAATCAACCAATGATATTTGCATCAGAACAAGCTCCACACCTCTCCCCTGCCGATCGCTCACTCTGTGGTTGAGAGCTATATTCCTTCCCCCCACAGATGTGTTAAAGTCACACCTCAAAATGGAGAAACAGCAGATGTGGAGACAGCCTCATCTTCCTTCCCTCCGCTGGCCTCCTTGGCCATGGTCCCACTTCCCTCACTGAAGCCGGAAAGGCGCCACCCCCGCAGGGCCTCCAAGTCCCTGGCCAGCCTCCGGACTCTGAGACTCAGCCTGGTTGTGGCCACCAGGGCTTTGACAGGCAGACATAATCCATCCTTCGGCTCTGGCATCCAGGCCACATACCCTGTGATCATGGCCATTTTGGCCTGCAGCTTCTGCGGTGGGGAGAACACGGAGTCTCAAGAGCCAGGAGTAATCTGCTGCAAGTATCAGGCCTGCTTAGAGTCAAAACAATGAGGAGGTTGAGGACAGCTTGATGCTTGAGAAGTCATTTCTTAGGAAGGAAGGAAAGAAGGAAGGAAGGAAGGAAGGAAGGAAGAAAGGAAGGAAGGAAAGGAATTGTTGAAAAGAGCCCTTTTAACTTGGGAGATAGGCCCAACTGCCTTACAAATCCAAGGCCCCTCAATCCACACCTGTCACAGTGGGGAATCTTTTAACTAGAAAGAGAGAGAAAGAGAGAGCGCGCGCACGCGCGCGCTAGAGGAAGAATCCAGATCAACATCCCACAGAAAAACTGGTAGCTTCACCCTTTTCCCCTGAGGCAGGAAGAATCAAGGAAAAATTTCAAAATCTTTTTATACAATTAAAGAAAGGATCCGGTGGGGGAAGGGAGCAGGCAGAGAGATGGAGTTTAAGGTTTGCTATTTTAAGCTCAAAATAAGTCATGAAGGGAAAGGCCTAGCAGGTATGGTTTTCCTTTCAAGATCTTATCGGAGGCAGAGACTGCTGCTGGTGTCGAGTGGACAAGACCCGCTGGGCTAGCAGGAGCCTCACCCCCCACCCGAAAGCAGAGTTCAGCGTGTACTTCCAGAATTTTAGTCTTGAATGATGGCTTTTAAATAATTCAGATTTCACTCTAATGAAGCCCAGAGACCACCCGTAACTAGCTGTGCGCCACTAGATAGAAAATGAAGAGAGAACCATGGGCATGGTGAGAATCTGGCACGAGGGGGTTAGTACCTGGTTCTCACCGGGGAAACACGGCAGTGTAAGAAATCCACGTTGTTATTTTTTCTTTACTCTTTTCTATAATGGTGTGGTGTGTCGAAGTGTATATATAGCCCAGGCTACTCTCAAACTTAGCTCCTCCTCAGCGTCGTGGTACATCCTCGGCACCCAGTTTCCCAGGCTACTCTAGGATCTCTCGCTGTGCAGTACTTGAAGGTGCTCCCTACATCCTCAGGTTCTACAAGGGCCTAAAGCAAATGAAAACTCGGACAAATCCTAGTTCTTTGCATTATAGAAAGCAAATCCGGGAGGAAGCTAAAGTCCTCAAACAAAAGAGACACTTCTTAGCGATTTCACGGTCTACATACATTAAGACTCAGGCCGGGGTCTGCGCTGGCTTAGCCATTTCAGTTAGTTCATCCCATATGGCATTCCGGCGGGGCCCTCAGACTTTCTTCTCCATCAAATCGGAAAACAAAGGGGCACCGATGGACTGGGGCTGTGTCTCAGTGGTGCAGTACCTGTCCAGGATGTGGGGGGCTCGGGCTCCACCCCAAGCACTGGAGGGAAGAAAGCGTATGCATGTTACAATACACACACACACACACACACACACACACATGCATGCGCGCGCACACATGCACACAAATATGCATACGCATATATGCGCACACACATGCATATGCATACGCGTATAAACACACACACACAGTTTTTCCCTCCAAAGGACTCTAACATCAGCACATCCTTCTCTAGCCCCAAGCTGCAGGTCAGTGCAGGAAGCTCGGCATCAGGCCTAACTTGCAGTGTTGCAGTGCTTAGGGCCTGCTCTCCGTGAGATAGCAGAGTTCTCCTTCTTACAGACATGTGTGGTGAGAGCTTGGCCTTTTACATTTGTCGTCAGCTGTGGCGAAACAGCTTCCCACTGCAGGCTCTTCTGCAAGCTGGCAAGCTACTTCCATGTATGGAAGTGGACGCACACTGTAAAAACCTCAGGCAGGAGTCTGGACAGGCTGGTGGGAGGGGGGGTGCGTTCCTTCCAGCAGGGCCTGAACTGGGCCAGAAGGGTGGGCAACGGGGTTCTCCTTACTTGGGGAACCGAGGACTCTTCAGTAGAAAAGGCTGAGAAGGCAGAAAGGATAAAAAGCAGGAGAACACGGGTACAGAACACTTGAGCAAGAAGGTGCCCAAGACGCAGAAGGTCCCGGGCGCAGGAGCCAGGCTGAGCGCTGGAAGCCAGGGCCATACAGCTCGTGCACACACACTCTGACCTCAGCCCCCTGGAATGCAGAATACTCCACAACTTGCCATCCATCACCAGAACTCCCTCAAGGCCCGCTCTTAGAAGGGGAGCTTCTGGTTTGTTTTGTTTCTGTGGTCTGAGAAACTCAAGGCAGTTACTTCTCGCCAGGGCCCGTCTCAGGCCTGCCAAGAAGGCTAAGTCAGACTACCAAGCTGGGGAAGACAGAAGTTAGTGCCAAGCAGGTGCTACTGACCAGGTGACTTTAACAAGACACTTTGTGACACTGATCTCGGTGTACACACCTGTAAGGCGGGGAGGTACCCTGTGAGGCTTTAGAGATGTGCCTGGCATAGAAACAGTATATATATAGAAAATGCCAGGCATTTTATTAACAATAATAAAGTATAAACACTGCTCTAGGAGACTGGGGATGTAGTGGGTAGAATGCATACACGAGGCTATGGGTTCCAGTCCCCAGCACTGCATAAACCAGATGTGGTTGCCCATCACAGTAACCCTAGCAGCAGGGAAGAAGGACCAGAAGTTCAAGTTCATCTTCAGCTAAGGGCCAATAAGAGCTACATGAGACTCAAAAACAAACAAAAAGCAAGCAGGCAAATTGCTCAATGATTTCTACCGCCTTGCTGCCCTGCTTAACAGAAATGGAAGTGATGTCTCCAAGCTTTGGTACAGCCCACGTCCAGACAGAGGGCACCGTGAAGCACCTTCCCTTGGCCTCAGCCTCTGTGCTGTCACAGGGCCTTGCTCATACTCCCCAGCAGCCTTCCCTCGGGCCACCTCCTCTGTAGCGCGGATAATAGAAACCCTGAAACAGATATTGGGGTTCAACCTTAAGATCAGAAAAGCAAAAAAAAAAAAAAAAAAAAAAAAAAGATTAGAAAAGCAAAGCAGCCAGCCACTGGCTCTTACCTCTGCCTCAGATCGAAAATGGCCAATCCTGCCTCCAGGAAAAGTCAGATTGAGATTGAGAGTGAGACCCGTCTGCTCCCGTTTTATATTCCTCTCTAGGGCTGGGTGTGCGCCACCACCACCTGGCTTCATGGCTGACTAGCGGCTGCTGGGGTTAAAGGTGTGTGCCACCACCACCTGGCCTCTATGGCTGACTAGTGTGGTTGCTGTGCACTGATCTTCAGGCAAGCTTTATTTATCAGAACGCAAATAATATACCACTATATGGGACTCTCAGTCCAGCTCAGGGTTCATCTGCTGAAGATTCGGATGCTCTCAGGCACAGACCTACCTCTTTATAGACATTGTCCTAGATGCCCCATAAACCTCCTCGGCTGGGAACATTAGTGCCACACCTCACCGTCATGAAGGCTTTTTTTGCAGCGCCCACCAAAGCCAGGATACAGTCTCCATCCATATACCCCATCCATCTCAAACCACTCCCCCCTCTTCCCCGCCTTTACCCAGCTGTTCTGGGGTGGCGCTCAGCACCTCCTCTCCCCCCTTTCCCCAGTGCTGTCCACAAGAACTCTATTTGTAGCCACCTTAAAATTTAAAAAGTAGGTCAGACGATGGTGGTGCACGCCTTTAATCCCAGCACTCGGGAGACAGAGGCAGACGGATCTCTGTAAGTTCAAGGCCAGCCTGGTCTACAGAGTGAGTTCCAGGACAACAGGGCCACACAAAGAAACCCTGCCTTGGAAAACAAGACAAAACAAAACAAAACCAAAAAGAAGGAAAGTAGCCAGGAATACTGACACATGTCTATAATCCCAGCACTCAGAAGGTTAAGGCAGGAGAATTATGAATTCAAAAACAGGCTGGGCTACACAACAAGCAAGACACTCATTTGAAAAAAAAAAAGCTGGGTAGTGGTGATGGCGCATATCTTTAATCCCAGCACTCAGGAGACAGAGGCAGGTGGAGCTCTGAGTTCAGGGCCAGCCTGATCTACAGAGCAAGTTCCAGGACAGCCAGGACTATACAGAGAAACCCTGTCTCAAAAAAACCAAAATAAAAAAAAAATAAAATAAAAGGGAAAGAAATGGAAGGAAGCCTGTCTTAGAACTGGAATTTACTTAATTCAATATCCCAACATTTCCCAAGATTATCACTTCAACATGTAATTAAATAAAAACTATTAATGAGTTATTTATATTCTTATTCTCACGCCGAACCTTTGATGTCTAGCATGCAATTATCACTGCACACCCTAATCACAACTGGTCACCTGGCAAAGCACTTGGCTGGCAGCTTACCCTACTGGACGGTGTGGCTCCAGTCCACTGTGCACACGGCTACCACCTGGCTACTCTCACCAAGTCCCAGCATCCCTTTGCCTCCCACCCAGATCTTCCACATCTAGCCATTAATTCATTAGCCAATAATTAACTTAATTTTCATTGGATAGATGTAGATGACGTGTGTGCAGAGGAATGTGCCACAGCACAAACGTGGAGATCACAGGAAAACCTTACAGAGTCAGTTCTCTCCTTCCACCTTACGCGGATTCCAAGGATGAACTTAGGCAGTCAGACTTGCACAGCAAGTGCCTTTACCTCTGAGCCGTCTCACTGGTCCCATAGATAAGTTTTGTTCAATCATGAGCTATAGTGCTGTTGGCAATGAGCTCAGCCCAATGTTAATAAATTATACACACATGAATAATTTAAATAAAGTATGAATATAAAATTTATGCTAGTGGGCTGGAGAGATGGCTCAAAGGTTAAGAGCACTGCTTGTTCTTCCAGAGGTCCTCAGTTCAATTCCCGGCAACCACATGGTGGCTCACAGCCATCTATAATGAGATCTGATGCCCTCTTCTAGCTTGCAGATAGAACACTGTATACATAATAAAATAATAAATCTTAAAAAAATTATGCTAGTTAATTTTTCTGTTAGTGAAACATACAGATTTTGGGCAAAAGCAAAAGTGTTCAAACAGAAGCACACAGGAAACAAGGTTATATTTGGGCCGCTGATGAAAACGCTGAATAGAGCTCACATCCTAAACAAGTATCCCCTAAAAATGTTAGCTAAATCGCTGTCTGTAAGAACTCTATACAACAAAAGTACCATGCCCAACAACAGTCAAGTGAGCCCTGGTTTCACAGTTCATAATGTGGGAAGCCACAAGAAAATTAGAGAGAAAAAGAAATTGACGCAGTTTGGGTGTGGCGCTGAGCCCAGATCTATGGGGACAAAGGGATCCACAGGCAGGCAGACCCCTGCCTGGAAGCCTGGGCATGGGGATGACTGCAGCAGAGCTGCAGAACACAGCACACTGTAGATGCAGAGACTGGTGGGCTAACTTCGGGGGTCGCAGCCAGGAGGTGAAAATCCAGTTCCACACTCAAGCTAGTTGCCTAGCATCCTCTTGTACAAATGAGGACAGTAAGTACCGTCCTAATTCGCAGCAGTTAGTTTGAAAAGCCGCTGCAGCCATGAATTAGCAATGGTGGAGCACTGCTCCTAGGGGATGCTTAGGGCTAGCATCCTGGGAGCTCTATTTGCAATGCTGTCATCAATTGGTCCATATAGAACCTGTTTCGAGTGCTTCTGTAGGTCCCTCAACCACAGAGGACACACTTGGAGACTAGCCTAAAGCCCCAGGTAGCACTAATCCATCATTTATAGTATGTGTGTATGATGTGGGTTGCCTTGACCCTCCTTTGAGCCACTACTCGTGTGCTTCCAGGGCATCGTGGAATAAAAATAACAAGAAGGCTATTTACTGGACCAACAGGTGGTAGCATATACAGCATGGATACACTGCACCAAGGACGACTATGTGATGGGTAGAGGAGCACGGTGTGAGATTTTAGCAAGCTACTCACCGTGTGTAATTTCTGTTTTGTTCAGTAGGAATTGAACCTAGGGCTTCGTGTATGCTTGGCAAGCACTCTACCACTAAGCTATATCCTTAGGCCCCTAGCATGTAATTTAAAACTAACAAATTGTCTATCTGTGAAATTTTCCATTTAGTATTTTCAGACCACAGCTGACCATGGGTAACTGAAACCATGCAAAGCAAAACTGGCTAAGGAAGGATTACTGTACCTACTTCATGGACTGTTAGAAGGGCCAATAAGATAGTAGGCAAGCAGCACCTAGTATCAGGGTCCCTGGAGCCTAGTAGGAGCTCAGTGGGTGATAACGTTAATGATAACAGTGCACTCTAGCTCAGGAGATGCTCTGGACTCTATCACAGACATAAGAGGGACAGGCTATCTTGGATGCGGGATGCAGCACACCAGCCTCTCCCCGACCCCCTTGGGTACCATTTCTCAGGAACACACGGCAAGGTTAAGCTTTTGTGTGATTTCATCCCCCAGCAGTGAACTTGTTAGAATGCTCCAGCTGAACACTACACAACATTATCAAACTGTAAAGTAGGAGGTTGTAAGTATTACTTCATAAAGAATTGGTGCCCATGCTAAAGAATCCAGAATGGAGGCGACAACTGTGCCTAGACATGGTCTCCTGGTGGCAGACAACCACAGTCACACGTGGTCTTGGGGCTTCATACTCTGTTTCCTCTTTGTACCACAAACTTCAAATCACACTCCTAAGAGATGTATTAGGGCTGCATTGAGTACATGAAGCTATATACCAGGACACGCAATGGACAAGAACTCTCAGCAGGGGCAGGAAAGATGGCTCAGAGATTCTTCCAGAGGACCTGAGTTTGTTCCCAGCACCCACACACAGAAGCTTACAACCATCTGCAATTCCAACTCCAGGGGAAAGTGACACCTCCGGCCTCTGCAGGTTCACATACTCCCGTACATATACCTTCACACTCAGACATCTACACACACACACACACACACACACACACACACACACAATTAAAAATAATTGGGGGATGGTGTTGAGACAAGATATCTCTACATAGCCTGGCTGTCCTGGAACTCACTATGTTAAACAGGCTGGCCTTTAACTCAGAGATCTTCCTACCTCTGCCTCCCAAGCACTGAGATTAAAGGCGTGTACCACCACGCCTGGCCCAAAGATAAGTTCTTAAAAAGAAACAAATAACTAGTTTTAGGGAGGTAGGGATGTAGTTCAGTTGGTGGAGTGCTTGCCTGGTGTACGCGAAGCTCCGGGTTTGACTCCTAGCACTACACAAAGCAGGCCTAACAGCACTCGCCTGTATTCCCAGCGCTTGGGAGGGAGGCAGAGGTAAAGTAATGGGAGTCCAGGTTATACTCAGCCACACGGCAAGTCTGAGGGCAGCCTGGGTTATATAAGACCCTGTCTACAAATAAAATAGTAAGCGGCTTTGGAATGGACTTGAACTCCTAAATTTCAGAACATCTGTATTCCCACCCCTCATAAAGTCACAGGTGTGACCCCACAGTCCCCCCTTCAAAGGCCTGAGCTCAGGCCAACGATGTGCTAAATTCCTGTTTTCCTATGTTCCTGCTCAGGTTAGAAAGACGTCCTGAAAGCAACAGGCCAAGTTCCCGTGACCTCAGGCCCAGGGACTAGTGCCAAGGGCTCTCTTGGGTCACAGCTATCTCTCAACACAATGCTGCAAGGACATTAACTGCCTGGACAGGCAGCAGGAGAGCGCATCCTCTCCCTTCCTGAGAGGCCAACAGGAAAAAATATACCGCCCCCCCCGCCCCCCCGGGGCCGTCTGAGGGGAATTTCTTCTCTCTGACACAGTGGGCTCACGGTGGGGCACCTGGCTCTTCTTCCATCCCTGTCTTTACATCTCACAGGCTTCAGCCTGAGCTCTGGCCTGACGAACTCTGAGCTGCTCGCAGGGCGGAAGCGGATCACGTTTGTTTTCTCTATATGAGTTACAGCCACTTGAGGCTTTCCACATAGGAGGTCCGACCTGTGTCCCCAGCCTGACCCTGGCCTTGCCACAGGAAGGCTGCTGGGCTCTCAGGAACAGGCTCCAGGGACCAGGAAAGTGGCCCATTTTCTAGAGACCAGGACATATAAACTCACATGGGAAAACAGCACTGTGGCATTTCCCTCTTTTCCGCAAGCTTATCTCTCAAGCCTACAGACAAAATAAAATTTGGCAACGGCTCACAGATACTGGGTGGACTTTTTTGTTGTTTTTCGTTTTTTTGAGAGATCATTTATCTGTGAAATAATCCTGACTGTCCTGGAACTCACTCTGTTGTAGACCATGCTAACCTCAAACTCACAGAGATCTGCCTGCCTCTGCCCTCGAGTGCTGGGATTAAAGGCGTGCACCACCACCGCCCGGCTTGGGTGGACATTTTTAAGGACTGTTAGGACAGATGCTAAGCAACAGCATGAGAAGACAACAAGAAGAGAAGAAGCCCAGCTAGGTGGCCATCTCCTCTGAGCCTCAACTTCCTCACTGGTAAAGGCAGAGGACCCTCAACAAGCGTCCAGGGTAGCTCCCTATAGCCACATTGCCCAATACTATACACTTGGTTAATTTTGATTAAACACAATAATAGACGAGTCTGTGTCATTAAACTTTGAGACTCACTCCCCCTCCCCAAACATGAAGTCTATGTTGTATGTTGCTCAGGTCCCAAACTGGAAACTCAAGTAATCCACCTGCCTGAGCTTACCAAGTAGCCAGAACTGCAGACACACGCCACACTCAGTTATGAGAATCCCTTTCTTCTTTTCACTTTTCTGGTCCTTTAAGCACTTTATCTCTCGCACTTTATCTCAACAAGTACTTGTAACAAATATTTATTAATAAGAGATGATAGCCAGGAGTGGTGGTGCACACACCTTATTTAAACCCAGCACTCTGGAGGCAGAGGCAGGCAGACCTCTGTGAGTTCAAGGCCAGCCTGGTGTATAGGTGAGGAACAGTCCCCCCAGGATAGGGTGGGGCAATCGAGATCATGAACACAAATGAGTCAAATAAGGACATAATGAGGAGTAGGGTTCCCAAGCCCAGGACACTTCCTAGTCTAGAGCACAGCACTGGTCCCCATCATCTGACCAAGCGCCATGGAGGTAGGCATAGCAGGAAGGGCTATCTATTTTCCATCAGCTCACAGGGCCACAGTCACCCAGCAAGGTAGGACGTGACCGAGCTCTCAGAGCTAGGAGGAGACACAGGCAGGGATTTAAGAGATGGTGGCTTCTCAGATGACTCTGGGTTTTTAACGTTTCTGCTACCAATTGTATCTCTACTTGAACCCATATATAAACACTAATAGAATGTATACTGTGGCTACAAAGCATACACACACATATACACACATACACACACACATACACACACATACATATATACACACATACACACACATACACACATACACACACACACATATATACACACACACACACACATATATACACACACACACACATATACACACACACATTTCATGCATTATCTCCCCAGCTAAGTCCTAAGTGCAGTGGACAGCAGTATCGAAGGGGAGGGCAGACAGCATTGGATTGTCTTCTAATCTCTACGTGCACACCATGGGGTGCACACACCACCATACACTAATTTCCTTTGTCTTATTTAATGAATAGAATCAACCTTCATTACACTCTAAGTAAGTTTATTAAAAATGTATTCCTAGCTGGGTAGTGGTGGCACATGCCTTTAATCCCAGCACTTGGGAGACAAAAGCAGGCAGATCTCTGTGAGTTCGAGACCAGCCTGGTCTACAGAGTGAGTTCCAGGACAGCCAGGGCTACACAGAGAAACCCTGCTTTGAAAAACGAAAGAAAAAAAGTAAGAAAGAAAGAAGAAATGGAGAGGAAGAGGGAGAGGGAGAGGAAAGGGAGGGAAAGGAAAGGAAAGGAAAGGAAAACATTCCTAGCCAGGCAGTGGTACCACTCACCTTTAATCCTAGCTCTTGGGAAGCAGAGGCAGGTAGATCTCTGTGAGTTCAAGGTCAGCCTGGTCTACAAAGCAAGTTCCAGGGCAGCCAGGACTACACAGGGAAACCCTGTCTCAAAACAAGCAAAAACACCTTCCTGCAATCTGGCCCTGACCAAGGTTCACTGATTTGAGTGTGTGGCAGTGGGGGGTGGGCATCTCACCAGCTGGCCAAGGAGCTCCAGAAATCTGCCTATCTCTGCCCCACAGCTCTGGGGTCCAGTGTGCATCACTGAACCCAGCTCTGACTGGTGCTGAGGATCTGAACTCGAGCTCTCACGCTTGCACAAAGAGAGCTCTTCCACTGAGTCATCCTCACAGCCCTGGAGTTTGGTCCAAAGAGACCTGGTCTTCTTCTGTGGCATGTTCACAAGTGAGACCTTTGTCCTTCCAAACCCAAAGACCACAGCCACCTACTTCTGAGCATCATCACCCACAAAATCACACCTCCCCAGATGTATTTCCAGACAATCTGACAAAGGAGCTGATGCTTCTTCCTTAACAAGGTAAAACCGTCCCCGCTGATGGAAGACAGCCATGTCACCCAGCCGTCTCCAAACCCGCATCACCTCCTCTGCCCCGCACTCCAGTTCTCCAGCAGGATCAGATGAACCGTCTCTTCTCAGCTTTCTTCTCCGTTCCCACGTGCTTATTTATATCTGGAACATCTTTCTTTCCTAATCCACTGGACTACCCGCCCCCTCATTTGAAAAGGTCACTTTCAAGTTATTCTTCCCAGAAGGCTTTCTTGAAGTCCCTGGCTTCAAGCTGGGGTTCTCCCCCACCCCCGGTCCTCATGTTAAGAGGCGAGGATGAGCGAGGCTCCTCAGCCGCTAACTAGATGGACAGAGCAAATACTCCGGCAAGCTCCACAAATGAGATGCAAGCTCTTTCCAGCAGAATACACTTCATTTTCTTCACAACCACAGATTTTTATCATAAAACTGATTCTATGTGGCACATCTGGAAATCAGAGACCTACCGCTCATAGATGCCATTGTCGTAACAACGATCACTCTGACATATTTATTCCAATCTTTCTTTTTATGTATCTGCTTAATACTGTGCTGGAATCAAACTGTATATGTAGCTTGGGATCTTGCCTTTCTGCACACAGCAGAAGTATTGCCAGCGCTACGGCTCAGCAAAGGCTGTGTTTTCAATGGCGGTTCCACACCTTCTGAGGTACGGTGACTTATGGAGCTACTCCGTGGCTGGTGATCATGTGTAGGGTTTACACAGAGGAGCGCTGCTGTCCTTGGGTTAGAGCCGTCAAACTCTTTCCATTCTTAAGCCAACAGGCATGGCCACCAAACGGCCACCAAGCCCAGCAGTCACAGGGATGCTGGGGCACGGATTCAGGTTCTCATGTTTGCTGTGCACGGTCCATTTTACAATTCATTGGATCTTTGCAAAATTCACCTTTCCTAACTACTATTCGCCATCCATTTAATAAACATTCTCAGAGCAACCCTTTTGTTCTTTCATAAGCAACCAACTACATGACCCTAAGAAAATTAATCTTAGCTTTTCTCAGCTACTCCATGCAGAAAAGAACAAGGAAGGTTCTGGGGAAGGGGGAAGATGCTCAATCTTCCGTGAGAAGACTTTGATGTAACCCTTGCACATTTTTCCCAAAGCAACAGATGCATTCCTCAGATGGCAGGGGAGAGGGCTCTAAGTGGAAGAAATTACACTGTGAACACCAGACCCTAAAACCAAGAGACTTCAATAATGAAAAGAATTGCCCCTACGTTTTCCTGTTTCAGATCTTCAGATTTGAGAGGTGTTGGGTTTTCTGAAACTATAGTACACTTTAGCACATAAAAATCTGGATTAAACACAAGCTACAGCTACCTGATACCAGTTACCACAAAAGACCAGGCATAATACAAATGCCCAGCATGGGGAAATCTTTTGTTCCTGGGTAAATCAGTACGCTTCTAGGAGTGAAGGCGACTGACAGCTTTAGAAAACGAACTTCTGAATTTATCCAAATGGGCAGTGGGGATCTCACTGCTTTGTGTCAGTCCAGGAGGGGGCCTTCATGGAGGAGTGCAAAACTGTCTTCCAAGCGTTCCAGCCACTGCACAGTGGAGCACGCCACGCCAGACCTTTTACTTCTAAGCACAGTGTGATCCTGGGGTTCTGTGCTTCAGTCTGAAGCCGTCTCTGTGCCAAGGCAGACTTCATACAAAGTTAGACAGAACTCAATCTTTTGTCTCCAAATTTTTTTTTCTTTTGTTTTGTTTTTGGAGACAGGGTTTCTCTGTGAAACAGTCCTTGCTGTTCTGGAACTCACTATGTAGACCAGGCTGGCCTTGAACTCACAGAGATCCACCTGCCTCTGTCTTCCGAGCGCTGGGACTAAAGGAATGCACCACCACCAAAAAGAATTTTGTCACCTGTTAGTAAAGTCAAGAATTATAATAGCTGGATGTGCTAGTGCACACCTTTAATGCCAGCATCCTGGAGACAGAGGCAGGCACATCTCTGTGGGTTCAAGGCTAGCCTGGTACTGCACAGTGAGTTCTAGGCCAGTATTATAGGAAGCACAGTGGGGGTTGTATAAATAATAGTAAATGGGAACCACTTAAAGTAGGTATAGGACAGCTATATGCACATATACATGTCTGTAGGTGTCCAAAAGGCCACTGAAGAGACATTCTCTGATGGTGGGAGTGGTCATGGGTCAGCAATGACAGTTGAGATTTTTTTCTCTGTATGTCCTTCATTTTATTTGACTTGTGATTAATGTGATTGTTGTTGTATTTAATACAGAGCCCGTGTGTAATCAGCATTATTTGTGTGGTGCTGAGGACTGACTAAACTCAGGGCTCGGAGCATACCAGCCAAAGTGGTCTCCTCTGAGTCACATCCCAAGACCAGAATTTTTTAATGTGCTACCCTTCAAGAAAATATATTGATTTCAGATGCTAAATCCATTGTGTAATAAGTACTTAAGCACACATTTCTATCTGCATCTCTCTCTCTCTCTCACACACACACACACATACAATCTTTTCTGGAAGAGTGCAAAACACTATCATCGTAAGTTATTTGGGGGACGAAGACTATTTTATGGTTAAAAGCTGAAACGCTTTCCCTTGCAAATGGAAAGGAGTTCATATGCTAAATCAAGGAATATCGTGGCTTTTAATGTCACGGTCAGCAGAAAGCTGCTATTTGTGCTGGATAAGACGGGTTACCATGTCTTCCAGGGATCTACACTGGCCTGGAACCACTGAGTCTGGCTCTGTGGCAGAGTGATGCGAAGCCAGTGTTCTGCCAGTCTCTGCAAATGCATACTTCCCCTAAATCCTAGAGAAAAGCAGGGCGTCCAAGTGGTATTAAGTAGTACTTTACTCTTAAGAATATTTGTACAAGCTTAGAACAATATGTCTCAGGATGAGATCTGGGGGCCTTGTGCAAACCGAGGAAGCTCATTTCCCCCGAAAGTGCTCTGGGCTACTTAACTCCAGCTTACCCCTGGCCTAACGTGCGAACAGTTAGGATTCTTCTGCGCCAAGCTGAACTGAATCTAAGGGATTCGTGTGCAATCTTTTTGTTTTTGTTTTAGCGAAAAGGTTTTGTTAAGTAGCTCACGGTGGTTTTGAACTCTTGTTCCTTCTGCCTCCGTTTCCCAAATGCTGTGATTATGTGGGCAATCATAAAGGGGCAGATATAGTTTGGCAGAAAACAAATCCTTTTCAGGATAAGATAAAATTCTTAAAATGCATGTACTGATTTATCCTACAAAGTCAAATATTAAGAAAATACAAACCTGTCTACAACAAAGCCCTAGGTCTCTTTGTAAGCTGTAGCATCTTACAGTTAATTCTGAAAGTAAATGCCACACTTCAGTAGCTAGTGGGTCTCACCCTGGGGAGGGAGCAGCGAGAAAAAGACTCCCTCAAGCTCTGTCAGGGCTCTAATGAGCAGGTGAAGGGGGCTCTGGGGTAGGAACAAGGCACTCAGTATTGTCACGTGACCCTCAGAATGTATAGGCTCTGGGCCTCCCGGGACAAAGGAGTACCCTCAGCTACCTGCCAGCTACCAAGTGTCCATGGATTAGCTACAAGGTCCTCCGCAGGAAGCAAATGTGCCAGCATGCCCTGCGTGCCCCTCCGGCACCGCAATTCTGCTCCTTTAAGGTGGGAATTTTGGCCAAGAGGAAGGAAAAGTGCGATAAGATCGCCAGCCATTGTTGTGACCTGCAACCAGCAGACAGGGGGAGCTTTGCAAACCCCAGACTGCAGATTGTCGGGTGCTCCTCAGCAGATCTGACAGCTTATGCGGGAGAAGTGATCACTTAGGAGCAAATGCGGTTTACCAAGTGCAAGCCATCTCACGCCATCTTTCCTGAAGAGGAAGCAAAGGGCTCCCAAGTTCTCCGTCCTTCACAGGCTAACCAAGGGAGAAGAGGACCCGCTGAACAAGCAAAGGCTGTAATTATCCTGGAGGGGGGGTCTCTGTGTCCTGGGAGTCTATCACCCTGGCTTAGCCAGCATGTTATTAACCCCGTGGAGAAAGGTCAGGGGATCATACATAACTCAAACATGTAGTGGACACGTCAGCATACAAAACGAACTCAACAGACTGTGAACACGGATGACATCTAACCTGACTTGAAAATGAGAGGTCTGAGAGTTTGGATTCGGCCCTGATGTGTCCAGTCGTCTGGCTGGTAAAGAAGCCTAGTCACCTGAAAAGGTCATTGTGTCGATCTCCAGCCAGATGTGACTGACAGGGGAGCAAACACAAGAGTTGGGGAGATCACTCAGGGGGTATGAGCGCTATTGCATGATCATAATGACTTGAGTCCAAATCCTGGGCACCCATGCAAAAATCTGCTAGGGAACCACACATCTGTAACCTTTGTGCTGTACGGGGCAGAGACAAGAAGCTTGCTGGGGCTTGCTGGCAGCAGCCTCGCTTCAGATTCCGTGAGAGATCATGTCTCAAAGGAATACGGCAGACAGTGATAGAGCAGGAGGCCAACATCTTCCTCAGGTCTCTATGACACATGTACCCCCCCACACACATGTGTATGTCCCACAGACACATACACCACACACATAAACACACACACACACAAAGGAAAGAGAGATAGAAGGATGTCAGGTGTATTTCATGCTCTGGGCAAGTCTAAAAAGATCTGGACAAAGGGTGATGTGATTGGCTTGCCTCTGTATTTGCCTGTGTTCTTTTTCATTTTGTTTTGTTTCTTGAGACAGGGTTTCTCTGTGTATCCCTGGTTGTCCTAGAACTCTAGAGACCAGGCTGGCCTCGAACCAGAGATCTGCCTGCCTTTGTCTCCTGAGTGCTGCGATTAAATACGTGCACCACTTCCAGATGGCTGCAGATGGTTCTGCAGGCTAGGAGGTCATCTGAGAGAGGACAGGCTTCTTGAGGAGATGGTAATGTGGTCACCAGAAATGTCCTGGCATAGCTGAGCTGCTGGTGGCTGTGATGTCACTATGAGGAACGGCCCACCCCAGCCCAAAGTTCAAACAGACAGCAGAGTGGAGGGTGGGAAGCCATTAGGCGGCAAAGCAAAGCACACCTGCGCTGCTCAGCTCTGGGGGCTAAGAAGCATCCTTTCCAACCAGGGGTTACTGACCACCCTGAGAAAAAGAAGGAAGCACTGAAAAGCTCAGGAGCGTGGCAAGGAGGCAGAGCCAGAGGACGTGGAAGAGAAGAACGAACAAACTGCATGAAGATGGGGGAGACTATGGGTTAAGGGACGGAGGAAACAGATAAGATGTCAGCCGTGGACCTTCCCTGGAGCCAAGCAAATGGAGTGGGGAGGGTACAATTTATGAGAAATGATATTGTAGCTACACCATTAAAGAATCGGCGAGGCATTCCCCAAGAGGACTCCAAAAGACACAGCACTGAGAACTTGCACATGCACGTTCACGGCAGCGCTGAACACTGCTCGTAATGCTACGGCACGGAACCAATCCAGATGTCCGCCAACAAGGGCTGGACGGAGAAAATGTGGTTTGTATATACAGTGGACTTCTCTTTTTTTCCGGCCATCGGGAAGAATGGAGTCTGTAGGGAAGTGGATGCAACTGGAGATAACCATATTACATGAATTAGGCCCGTCTCGGAAAAACAGGCATGGAATGCTTCCTCCCATTTGTGCGTCCTAGATTTTATAGAGATACATAAAATCACTTGTGTACACAGGACAGGGACATGGAAGTAAAACAGTCCAGGGGAAGAAAGGGGACTAAGCGACAGGAGGGAGAAGGGAAGAGAAGGGAAGTTAGGTGGGGGACATGACGAATGATTGGGAGCCTCCTTAGGTCACAAATAAATACCACACACAGTAAATAAACACAATGAAAACGTCCACAACATTTTTTTTTGACATGGAAATTCACTGTTCTGTTTTGTGTGTGTATTCTTGTGTGTCGTTGTGGGTGTATGCACCCAGGTAGAGGCCAGAAGTCAACACTGGGTATCTTCCTTAATGATCCAACACTTTATTTTTTGACACAGAGCCTCTCCCTGAATCTGGAGGTTGCAAACTCTGCTAGTTGGTTGGCCCACAACCCCCAGGATCCTCTTGTCCCTACCTTCCCAGCACGGAGACCACAGGCAAGGACCACATGGCTACTGAGGATCTCCAGTCCTCACGCTTACGAGGCCAGCACTTATCCATCTCTCCAGCCCCACTTTTCCTTACCTGTATGATGTGTAAGGATTGCTATAACAGAAAGTTTACAAATAAAGAACAAGAGAAATGTGCCCAGGGTCTCTTCTGCTCATGTCCAATGTGGAAGAGGAAACAAGACCCATTCAATAGAACGAAGTATGTGATTGCATTATCATAGACTTGGTCTAGAAATACAGTCACATTCAAGGTTAGGGATACAGACTACCAGATATATGGCTCAGCAGTTAAGAACACTTGTGGCCCTTCCAGAGGACTGGAGTTTAGTCCAGGAACATTAGGCAGCTCAAAACTGCCTGCACTCTGGCTCCAAGGGGATCCAATGTCCTCTTCTGGCCTTGGAAGGCAACTGCACTCACGAGGCATATACTCAGACACACATACATAAGCAAAAATTAAGTAAATCTCAATTTAAAATAAGGATATAGGGTAAGTGTACAGTCTATGCTTGACATGCATGAGGCCCTGAGTCCAATCCCCAGCACACACAAACATATCAGTATGTCACCAGAATAACAACAGACAAGCCAGTCACAGAACTAGAGAGAAACTAGGTACCATGACAGAGCGCTGGATGCTTTGGAAGGAGGAGGTGTGCCTAAGGAAAGACAAATTTCTCCCATCTAGAATCAGAATAAGCATAAAGTATAGAAAAAACCATGAAACGCCTGGGATAAACACCTAAGTGGGAATACTCCATGCCAGCCACTGTTCACACCTCCGGTACATGAATTTCTTTAACCCTCAGAAACAGCCCAATGTACTCAATGGCTACAGCTAACTGCATTTACTGACCAGGAAACAT
Organism: Microtus oregoni; assembly: GCF_018167655.1. Lineage (NCBI taxonomy): Eukaryota > Metazoa > Chordata > Mammalia > Rodentia > Cricetidae > Microtus > Microtus oregoni. The sequence goes on along the minus strand of NW_024543074.1, from coordinate 22,461,237 downwards.
GAGACACAGAAACCATGTAACCTGCCCCAAAGTCACGAAGCTAAAGTGGAAGCCAGGACACAAACTTAGAGAACCTGAATCCCGAGTCTGTATTCTTTCTGTTATACTTTAAAAGCTCACATATAGTGATGGGGCATTCCTGAAAGCCCACCAGTATAAATGACCTTGGAAGTAACAGGCAAGTCACGCCTAAAACTGAAAATCCCTGCACTCATACCCACATCCCGCCCCCTCCAGAGCTCCCAGGGCCATGCTGTGATTTTTTTTTTCCTGTTGTGAGTTGTTCGGCCCAATCTTTAGATTTTACATCAAACTTAGAAATGAGTAAGAGATGAGGCGCTACGCTCAGAGCCACCACGAGCAAATGAAAGTTCTCTGACCTGATCACGGCTAAAAGGAAAAAAGGCAACACATCCGGGATTTTAAGCAGACTAGATCCATTCAGATTTTTATCCCAGGGATACTGACTCAAAAAGACAAACAAAAGCCATAGAGAAGGATGTACCTGAAGAAAATTCTCCAAGTAATGCAAAAAAGACCCCTGCCACACAGTCCAGCGGACCCCGCCACACCCTGCTTCGTGACTTCACGAACGATCTCAGACGAAGGCACCCTTAATGTGGAAATAGTGCTTGGATTTATTTGAACTTGGCACCTTTACAGACATAGTCATGTGGGGAGTAAGGGGTGCGGGTAACAGATCAATAGAAGGGAAAGCTGAATGTTAATTTTAAACTGTTTCTGAAGAAGGATTTTTCTGATGTGTAGCTCATACAAAGAAAAAAAAAGTACACCATCTCTCTGGCCTGAGAGTTGTGACCAGAGAGCAACAGAATATTTACATTTTGCTTTTAATCACAGATGCCTCAGAACAAATATGTCCATCGCCGGGTTTCCCTCCAGAAGAACCGTGTAGGACAACATGCAATTGCTATACTTCTCCTTGTCATAAAGCGGAGAGCGCATGTTTGAGGTTCCGCTGGAAGTTGGAGCAGCCGTTGCTGAAAGCCTCATAAAGGGGAGGACTGATTTAGTCCTAGATCTCCACAGGACACCTCAAGTTCAATTTTGTCACTGCACAAAAGCACTAAAGCCGCCCCGCAGGCTTTGTATAGGATGAAGGGGAGATGGGGGTACTTCACTGGCTGAACTAAAAAAAGCCAAATCATTAAAGAAAGAGGGGGGAAGAAGGGAGAGGGGGCTTAGAAATCACCGCCACAGAAGGGCAGCAGCGGAAGAGACAGCTGGGCTCTCCTGCCTTGCCAACTGCTAGCAAATGTGTTAAGTAGTTAAACTGCGCCCGGCTCATCCAGGAGTGCTCTGTGCACTCTCAGAGTGGACGCTCATCAGTCCAGTCCGCCTCCCTGTGCTCCGTGCACACGCAAAGTGGACACTCATCAGTTCAGTCCACCTCCTCCCGGGCCACACGAGGCGTGTCTGAGGCAAATGTTTCACAAGAAAGATTTTCACGAACAGAAAGAAAAGACTCAAACTGAAGAGAGATCAGGGAAACTTTTGCCCAACACTGTGAGCCCAGTTCTCATCACTGGTTCTCTTTACTTTAATTCTCCGATCCTTAACTCACTTGGAAATGTTTAAAGCTAAGTATCCACCACCCTGATTACTAGTAGCTGGCAGAGGACTAGACATGCATTTTGAGCTCCTGGGAAGGACGGCGCTAGAGAAACGCATTTATGAAATATAAAAGCATCAAATGATAGGTCTGCATATGAGACTATTTTAATGCATTAAGTCAACGTTTCAAAGAGGGAGAGTCATGCTTTTTCCTATTTTTGAACGCAGAATTACAGGGCAAAGCAGTTGCACAAGAAGCTGCTGACTCTCCTGGCTGGGACATCTATTTGCCCATCAAAGACTTTTTGAAATCTCGGTGATAGTGTTTGCTTAGAGTGAGCAAGGCCCTCGATCTGATCTCTAGTAACAGACACAGACACACACACGGACACACACACACACAGACACACACACACACACACTTTAAAGTTCATTAAGACTCAAACAAACAAAAGGGCTGGAAAGATGGCTCAACAGTGAAGGGAGTGCTTACTTGCAGAGAAGACCTGGTCCCATCAACCACGGGGCAGCTCACAACTGTTTGTAACTTCAGTTGAGGGAATCTAATGCACTTTTCTGACCTTTAGGGGCTCTTGCATCCACATAGCACACAAATATACACTAAGACACACATATATGTCTTATACATACATATATGTATACATATATGTATAAAAACATTAAAATTAGAAAAAAAGACTACATGTACTGGCAAACGCCTTTAATCCCAGACACAGGAGGCAGGAAGCAGAGGCAAGCTGATCTTTATGAGTGCAAGGCCAGCCTGGTCTAAATATTAGGTTCTAGACCAGCTGAGGCTAGGCAACATGACCTTGTTTCAAAAAAAAACAAAAACCAAACAAGGGCTGGAGAGATGGCTCAAAGGTTAAGAGCATCTTAACTGTACTTCCAGAGGTCCGGAGTTCAATTCCCAACAACCACATGGTGGCTCACAATCATTTATAATAAGATCTAGCACGCTCTTCTGGCCTGAAGGCACACATGCAGACAGAACACTGTATGCATAATAAATAAATAAATCTTTTTAAAAGAGGGATGCTAGAGACTTAAATAAGTAAGTAAGTAAATAAATAAATAAATAAAATGAGAATTCCCGCATCCAGGAGGCAGAAGCAGGAGGATCCAGAGTTTACAGACAGTCCTTTCCTTAAAAAAGAGAAAGAAACAAAAGCCCAAAATACTAAAAACAAACAAACCAACAAATAAAAAAACCACTACAAACTGTACAGCGTATACACAATTTACTTTGTTCAGGTAAGGCCCACTTGTTAACATCAAATACTAAGAATGAAGTTACGTAGTAGCAGAAATAAATGCACATTTGTTTTTGTTGTTTTTGTGTTAGCTGTCTTGGAACTCGCTCTGTAGACCAGACTGGCCTCGAACTCACAGAGATCCACCTGCCTCTGCCTCCCAAGTGTTGGGATAACAGGTATGCGCCACCACACCTGGCAAACTGTCATATCTCAATTCACACAATCTGGAAACCACCATGAGTTATCAATCTGAAAAGTCAGAGACCTGCTTTCTATGACATCATCCTGTTTCCCAGCACCTAGCACAGATGACCCTCCCCTTCCTTCATTTGGATCCTGTCTTCATGGAGCTAATAGTCTGATGGAAAACACTAGAAAATCTTCCAAAAATCCATGTATAAGGTCTATGGGTTCAATGGGGTAGTGGCAGATGCCTTTAATCACAGCACTCAGAGGGCAGGCTGAGTTCGAAGCCAGCCTGGTCTACATAATGAGTTCCAGGAGAACAGTCTACCTAGAGGGAAAAGTGACAGGGAACATCACACCACACCCATGGATGTGTGTTATTACTACGTGTCTCTGGAGGCATGACAGTAATGAGGCAGTATCAGAGAATCCAGGACTCGCGGTCCATCTTGTGATGGTTGGGGTCCATTCAAGATGACCACCTTTCATGTAGGACCTTGAATGGCCATCTGAGTGAAGTGAAGGGGAAACCTGTAAAAGTCACCGAGTAGAAATGGAAGCCCCAAATACACCGATCTGAGAAACACTTGTAAGACACAATAAAGGCTGGCAGGATGTCCCAGAGGGTCATGGTGATTACCACCAAGCCTGATGACCTAAGCTCCATCCCTAAGGCCCACACAGTGGAAGGCCAGAGCCAACTGGCACAAGTATCTTCCACATGCTACAGAGCACACCACAAGATACTAATTCATTAAGACAAATTGATACGGATAGGAAAGCTTCTAAAAGATGGACCTCAGGAAGCTCCAAGCCCAGTCTAGGCGGAGAAAACCATGGCATAGCCCAGAAATGCAAATGAGGGAGGCCTGTGGCACCACGGAGTGAGAGACGAGCAGCCAGACTTTGGACTTGAGGCGTTGTGAAGTTGTTTCTTTTTTCAGGGACTATAGGGGTCCTGGGGTTGAGCCCAGAGCCTCCTGAATGTTAGATAAGCTACACAGGTCCAGCCAGGAACTGTAGATCTGAACTTGTCATTCTGTTCTGGAACGGCCTAGAGCGGTCCTGCTCGAGACAGTGACAGAGGCCTGGCACTTGCTTGTTCAACTGGCATTTGCACAGTGGTCCCCAAGAAGGTAAAGTACAGAAATGGTGAGCAGACGGTTAGAAATGCTTACGGCGCATCATCAAAACATCGGCATACAAGTTGGTGATCCGTGGTCTCATCCGCTGAAACAGGACAGCAGCCGGTATATACTGTGTGAGGTCGGACCAGTGTATGAATGACTGAAAATGTATTTATGTAAAAAGGATGCTTGCATAGACCTTGTAAAATGTTCTGATCTGGAAAATGATTTGAGGGGTGAAGATTAGAAGCAGGGTCTCCTAGAGAAGGCAGCTGGTAGGTAAAGGTTCATTACCTACCACAGGAAATGGGAACTCAGAACCTGTTGACTGCAGGAATGGAGAGATGGGAGCAGGGGTCAGAGCTACCAGTTAATAAAGAGCTCAGATTAGCCAGAGCCCATGCCTTCAGGGCACGAGCTGTAGAAGATAAAGAAAGGTGGCTCTGGGTATTCAAAACTTCTCCATAACTTCGAGAACCATGGCAAGATATGCAGCAAGAATTCGTAAGAACTTGAGGGTTCACGGGATTCCAGATTCAGAGCTGTTCCCCGAGTGCCTTGGAATAAGCATAATGGCAAATTAATGAAGTGCACAAACACAGCCCCTGGTGGATAACACTGGGTACCACTGGGAATTCAGACTGCGAAGAAAGAAAAACACAGCCTAGGCCAAGTCTACACTCTCCCCCAAACGAAGCCGTGCTGCCAGGAGCCACACCTAGTTCAGAACAGGGGCAGCTGGAGCTTCAGAATCCTCAAGCCCTATTTAGAAAAAAAGCCTGCCACGGGACCTTCTCAAGCCCTGCCCCAGCTACAAACAATACAGAGCATCCTTCCAATTCGTGCAAATAGTGAAATGAGCCTCCTATCGAAAGGAAGCATGACACACAGGGTTGGAGAGAAACCAGGGCGAGTGAAATCAGTGGTCCTAACTTCAACCTCACTGCCTTGCTCTGTGCTCTGGTTCCCACTCCAACCCAAATGGGGAGACAAACCCATTAAAAAGAACTGTGCACAGTCATCACCTGGAAGATGGGACTGATCCGGCCATGGAGAGGAGTCTGGGCTCACGTAGCCTACAGAATTCCAGAGCAGGAAAGGGAGATGACTCCCGGAGAGGTGAGTGCCTACAGCTCAGAGGCCCACTGTCCATTTCCCACGTGAAAGAGCATCCCCACACTGCCTACACTGGGTGGCTAGGGCCAGCCAAAAGAGGTGCCTAGCAGCTTTGGTAAATCACAAAACAAAACCGACATTCATTCTTTCTTCCAGAGTGGCAACCTGGTTATCTCTGAGCTGACAGCCTTCACCATATTGAGGCTCCAGGGATCAACCAACCACAGGCGCGGGCAACTACAGGAACTGAGACCAGCGACCCTCGGTACCTTCCAGAAGGGATATCTGACATTCATTTGCTTTTGCAGTTTTCATTCTTTCAAATCTTTCTCCTTGGTTGTTACCACTTACAGGGCAATTCTTTCAATTCCTTCACTACATCCCCTTCTATGGTTATAAGGCATAGGTTTGGCCTGGAGGTGGTGGCACACACCTTTTATCCCAGCACCTGGGAAGCAGAGGCAGGTGGATTTCTGAGTTAGAGGTCAGCCTGCTCTACACTGCGAGTTCCAGAACAGCCAGAGCTACAGAGAAACCTTGTCTCAAACCACTTTCCCCAAAGTGAGAGGCTTGAGGAGTTTAAAAAGTGCATCATAGGAGATGTGAGATGTGCAGTTATAATGCAGAGCGCTTGCCTTGAATGCACTAAGCCTCCGCCTCCATCCCGGGCATCACACAAGCCTGTGATCCCAACACTAGGGAGGCCAAGGCAGGAGGGTGCGAAGTTTAGAGTCACAGTCAGCTACTCAGTGAGTTCAAGAACCGCTTGAGCTGCAGTGGGACCATAGGAAGGAAGAAAAGAAAAGCTGGGCTGTGGTAGTCCTTGCCTTTAATCCCAGCACTCAGGAGGCAGGTGGATCTCTGAGTTTAAGACCACCCTGGTCTACAGAGCAAGTGCCAGGATAGCCTGGGCTACACAGAGAAACCCTATCTCAAAAAAAGGAAGAAAGGGAGGAAAAAGAAAGACCTCACAACGGGTTTGCAATTCTGTGACGTGACACAGGCCAGAGCCAAGCTGTATAATGGATTATTCAATGTTGTAGTAATTTATTAATAACTGATAGCAGCACTTATTGAGCATGTACCATTATGTCAGGCATGGGCATATTGCCACACAGCCTCTACAACAATCCTATAAGGCAGGTGCTGTTGTCCCCATTTTATCAACAAGGAACGATGGCACAGAGATGCAGGGTCCTGCACAGGGACACACAGCTAATAAATAGCAGATTCGGCCCTGGACCCAGGCAGAAAGGCAAAAGAACTTTGATTCTTAGCCACTAGACTATATCATTACATGGAGAAGATTAAAACACACATTATAAATAATAAAAGAGGGGAAAAGCCTCTCCAAGAATAGGACTCTGATTGCTTTAATTGGACTGTTGTCTGTTATTAGAACGATTCAGATGGAAACACAGTCCCCAATGAGAGCCTGTCCTGGCTGGCTGAGGTTCTTTAGGAACAAGGCAAAAGCCTCTTAACATGCAGAGCTGTATCTTTGGGGGCATTTTTCACTGTCCTGACAGGGGGTGAGAGGCAAAGCCAGAGTGTGTGTCGGTGTTCTCTCACCTGGGCATAGCAGGAAGACCAGAAGACATAGCGCTTAGAGACTGGGTTGGCACGAGATCTTGTCACATCCAAAGTACCCACAGAGTTCAACAGAAGTCCAGGCCATGGCTCTGATTTATACTACACCAAAAGAACCATCCAGAACAGCCAGAGCAAGCAGCCCGCCGTGGACGGCTGCAGAGTGACTCCATTGACTCTGTTTAAAGCAAGTAAAGTCGGAGGCTGGGCCAGATTCACCCCCAACTCTACTGCTTTACCATCTGACTTCCTTTTCCCCGTTCCAACTTCCTCTACACGTTCCTGTCATTCAGAAAATTTACAGACCAAATCCAAGTCCAATACATCTGTCCAGTCCAAACATCAGTGGTTTTGCTCCCCTGATGTCAGAGCACCCGTGACCAAATGCTTTGCACTAGCCATCCAGCCAGGGCCTGTGGCTTTAAAACCAAAACTTGGTGTTCACTCCTGACATGACTAAGATGATCCTGGAGCCAGATCTCCAGTTTCAACAATTAACTTAAAAGTCTAAATCATCACCAATTTCCAACTGTTCATCACGTTCTGGTTCTTCAGAAATCTGAAAAAAGTCCACTAGCCTACTTAGTAAAACAAGCCCAACCGCCTTAACGTGAGGATTACAGGCTTCCTGACACAGCCGCTCCCATAAGCGCATTCAAAGTTTGGTTATCATCTAATTACAATTTCCATACAGCTATGTAATAATGTGCGTGTTCTGGGAGAAAAAAGAAAAGCTTCTATTGCTATAGTCCTACCACTAAAACAAACAGAAACAGGAAAGATGACTTTCCGTAAAGAAAAAGGAGGGAGGAAGAAAAGATACTGGTTTCCTTGGCATCATGTGTTCTCACCCCTCCACTGGAGGTGAGGGAACTAGGCAAAATGCAGGCTGAACATACATGGCCAGCCCCAGACTTTCTTACTACATAGAGGACAAATTAATAAAAGAAGAAAAAGAAATACCATACAGCATTTTCATTCCCCACCATAATTTTTCAATTTTCTGTAGAGAAATGCCAGCCAATAACTAATTAGAACCATATCCTTTGTTATCCCAATGGGAAGAAACACACAAATGGTTTTAAGGACCAAATGTTAATGAGAACCTTAAAAAAAATGTAATCTGGAACTTGGGTTTCCCTTCAGTATAAAACAAAGCGCTCTTAGCCGGGCGGTGGTGGCGCATGCCTTTAATCCCAGCACTTGGGAGGCAGAGGTAGGTGAATCTCTGTGAGTTCGAGGCCAGCCTGGTCTACAAGAGCTAGTTCCAGGACAACCTCTAAAGCTACAGAGAAACCCTGTCTCGAAAAACAAACAAACAAACAAACAAAGCAAAAAAAAAAAAAAGCGCTCTTCTTTAAAGCTATTCTTACAGTTGGGGAAACGGCCTGGCCAGGTCCCTCAACAAAAGTTAAGTGTCCACCCACAAGTGTTCAGAGCTGGGGCACCCTCATTTTCCACTTTCCTTAGGGTGAATTGGAATTGCAAACTCACTGATTTCTGTGCACTCCGATTTCAAGCTGCAGAAGACAGAGACTCGGCCACAGAAAAGCAATTGCGTTTTATTTAAACCTCTCTGCTTTCAAGGCGGGACATGGTCCCGTCCACAGTAAGGACATAGCCCTTCCAATCTCCAAGGTGGGACATGGTCCCTTCCACAGTGAGGAAGGGACCTTCCTTCCAATCTCCAAGGATGTTTTCTACAAGAAACCCATGGGGGACCTGCGTTACCTGCTATATCACCACAACACAGATATTTCTGGGGCCAGACACCGAGTCGCCTACTCTCCACCATGAGAGGGCTTTAGGACTGGTCCCTAAAGAAATGAACTGAAAGGTGTGAGTTGGGACAATGGCACAAAAATGAATTTGGGAAGCAGGGTCTGTGAAGCCCAGGGGTAGAAGGAATGCTTGCTTAGCATGTGCAAGGATTTCATGCCTAGCACCACAGAAAAATAAATAAATGAATAAATACATAAATAAATAAAATAAAACTAAATGTTTAAGATGTTGGCTTAGGATTTAGGCACATCCAGGATTCTGAACTGTATTTTCAAATAAGAGCCTGCAGACCCATGTCATCCAGATGTTCATCTGAGTGGGACCAGGCAGACCAGGCGAAGGCTACGGAACACTTTTTTCCATGCAAAGGGGTAAGCCAGCATAGAGTAAGCCTCTGTCATATCAAATATATCCCTACTTTGGGGGAGGGGGAGCATTAGGCATTTCCAAAACATCTCAGTTTGCTCCATAGTATTTTTGCCCAGCAGTTTTATTTCCCCTTCTGGAAAAACTACAATAGGCCGTAAGTCTGGAACATTCTGCCATACATTGTATATTTTCAAAAGCTAGAAATCATTTGTAGTGCCCAAAAAAGACATTGTTTTAAACAGATTTTAGTCTACAACAGAAACACGCCATGACAATGAAATTTTTTTTCAATAAATATTATTTCTTCCCTAAAGGATCATCAAAACAACCACCAAAAAGAAGGATTTCCACATTTTTAAGCAAAAAGTACTATTCATGCATATTCATAGCCTAGCAGGCATAGAAATCAAATAAGGGTGTAATAACTTGAAAAAATAGTTAAGATGCAAAGTCTTGCTTCTGTGTGGTTAGTGGGCTGATGTTTTCTCAATGTTAAATTTATCAACTGTATTTCTTAAACTATATTTCAAACTTTAAATCTCACATCTGTGCCTTACACTGTTTTGAGATGAATGATTTACTCAGGACATTTTGAGGTCAAATTATAAGCCGTTTGCTCTCACTAAATCTAAATCATTCGTCTCAACATGATTCTGTACACATAAAAGGAACACGTGGCATGTGTTACCACCCTCCCTGGAGGAACCTAAATGCCCCCAGAATAGCCTTTCTCCTGTGTGCCCCATCAATTGAGACACCCCTCGGAAAACGAAAGGGCCGGATTCATACGTTGCATTAGCCACGCGAATTAAACAAGGGCACGCCGAAACTTTTCCAGCTACCACTCATTACAAAACGTCTTGAATTTATTTTATTAAACAGACGCCTTCACCCAACAGATACACTCTGAAACCCAAACTAATTTCATCAGCAAACCGGTGAGCCATTTGCTGTCTTGTCATTCATCTGTACGGATGGGATCAGTTCTGCATCTAATTCGAAGTCTACCAAGACAGCAAACGGCCCACCACGAAACTACGGCATCTACAAGGACGGGGCTGTTCTGGGCCTGGGAAGATCGCTGGACAGCCAGACAATGAAAAGCTCCCCGGTGGCCACTAACTCAGCCCAGGGGGCGGGGCGGGGGGGAAAGGGAAGAAAGGGGGGAAAGGATTGAGCTCCCCTCTCTCCCTGAGTACACGGTCAGCAGACCCCTCCGGGTCCCTGGCCATAGGGGAGGGGGCCCTAGGAAGGCAAGATCTCTCTGGGAAAGAAAGGAAACTTCCTGGTGTGGGCATTATGGGAAGGGGGGCTAGTGCCCTCCCACCCACACACTACAGGTATCTGCGGGGAGTCAAGTAGCTGGAGGAGGGTGGTGGTGGTCGGGGAGTGGGGAGGGCAGAGCACCGCCACCCCTACGCGATTCCCAACGCGTGGACCTGAGGGGTGTCAAACTTCCTAGCGTGGGCGCAGTCAGGCACTGGCACCTAGGAGTTGCCGCGAGCGCCCTAACCCGGCGGGGTCCTGGATGGGGCAAGAGGGGGGAGTCAGCCAAGACAGAGAAGGCAGGCCTGAGGACAGCGGGTGGGGACGGCGAGCAGCTGGCTCCCGGAGCGTGGTACGCGCCTGCAGGCCGGGGGCGCCGCCGGGCCCGCGCTACTCACCTTCCGGTGCTTCTCCTTGTAGGGCAGCGCCAGCCATGGCATGTCCCGCACGAAGTCCTGCCACTGCCGCTGGTCCTGGTCCGAGGACACGAAGACGATCTCCAGGCGGTGCGGGGGCTCTGGCTCAGCGGCCGCGCCCGCCCCCGCCCCGGCCCCCGGCCCAGCGGCCGTGTCCCCTCGCAGGCGGCCGTAGAAGGCGGCCAGGCTGGCGCTGAGCTGCGCGCAGGGGGCGCTCAGGCTGCACCCGAAGTAGAGCCCCAGCAGCGCGATGCCGCGGGCTCCCAGCGAGTGCACGTCCACCTCCTCGCCGCCGCCCGTCACCAGCTTGTCGCCCAGCAGCTCCTCCAGGAAGACCGACATCCTGGCCCACCGCAGCCCCGGCACGCGGGCGGGCGGGCGGGCAGGCTCACGGCAGCGACCCGGCTCGCTGGTCCGCGCGGCGGGCGGAGGCAGAGAGGCGGCCGCGGCTGCTGGGAGGGGAGCCCCGCCCACCGGGCCGCCCAACCACTCCCCTCCATAGCCACGCCCCCTTCGAGGCTGGCCCGCGCTGTGCAGGCAGGTCCAACAGCTGGTGCCTTGGCGGGGGGCCTCCGGTACGTGGCCAAAGTAAGAAACCTGACCCGGGTTCTACACCAGGACCAGAATGCCCGGACCTAAAGCACGAGAAGGGTCCCCCGAACTGGCGCTTTTCGAGGCTGCCGCACCCCAGCCCCTAATTCCTCTTGCCTTCCACTTCTAAACCCTCTCCACACTGGAGTTCTGCACAGGTTCTTGCTCTCTTCCCGCCTCTCCTGCTCCCTTCCCTAAACTAACCCTTAAGCCATATCAAACCCCAGTGACCTCGTATAAAACTTGTAGTATTTAACGTCTTCACCGTCCAATAGCACTGTATCAGGCTAGGTCTTGTTGAGCAGTCATATGTGTGCTTTGTGCTTGCTACTACTATAAGTAGACTGGTGGGCGCCACCTCTGTTTCTTGTGCCAGGCACAAGAGAGAGAATTCATAAATACTTGTGGGCTGATTACAAGTCCCAGTGTGGGATTTCAGTCCACAGGTCGCTGGAACCATTCCCTGATGGGAAATGGCTCTCTTCCATTTCCTTAAATGTATGCAACAGATGGCGCAGCGTCTCCGAATCAGCGTTGGCTGCTCTCCTGACTCGGCTCCATAGCTTATCTCAGGTCTGCTGGTAGTTGAGAAAATTCTAAGAATCTTCCCCCCCCCCCCCCATGTTGAAAGATGCTTTCCAATGCTTGGGAAGAACCTTGATTCAACAATTGGCCTTATGGCAAGTCTCCTGACCTCCCATTACCCCTATGCACCGCACACAGGACAAAATGTATACCATCACACATACACACACACACAAAAGAGGACCACTGGCGTGTATCAGCTCAGCAACCAAGAACATTTTAAAAAGGAAACCCAACCAGCGGCCACCCTCCAAGGCTTGGAAGTTATTTCTTTCGCATCTGCCGCCATCTAATGGAGGAGTGAAAGAGCGAAGCTCCTAGCAGCACAGCACACATAAGGGGCCAAAGATTGACTAGCTGAACATAGAAGAATACTTTAATTACACAGGTTTCCTCCACTACAGCACACACACACACACACACACACACAAAGGGTGTGACTAAACGTCAGAACACAACCCTGAGCTCTGGTACAGATGCCCCCAAGGTTCCCAATGTAGAAGGAAGACTTGTGTAAGTGGTCAGGTCCATAAAATGTCTTCACACAAACCAGTGACAGTCGTTAAGACAAAGGCAGAGTGACCTGGCAATCTCTACATACTGGTGCCAGAAATGGTGGCTCATGTCTTTAATCCAAGCACCCAGGAGGCAGATCTTTGTGAGTTTGAAGCCAACCTGGTCTACAATAACTAGGGCTACGCAGGGGCACCTGCCTCAAAACACTAAATAAATATTGTCTTATTCATGTGTGCGCATGTGTCTGGTAGTATAGGGCATTGTGAGCCACCCCATGTAAATGTAGGGACCCAAACATGAATTCTCTTAACCACCAAGCCATCTCTCTGGCACCCCTATAATCCTGCTTTTAAAGCCTTAAATGGATGGATGTGATGGTGCATTCCTGTAATTCCACCCTTTGGGGGTCGAAAGCAGGAGGATCCTAAATTCCAGGCTAGCTTGTGTGACAGAGGGAGTTTCTGTTTCAAAATAAATCCTGTGGATTAAAATGTTCTCTCTTCCAACCTGAGTTATATTTGAAATGTTCCTGAGTGGGTATATGGTTTCATGTTTTTGAAAACATGTCAGACAGACAGACAGACATCTATGCTCAGACATCATCAGGCAATTTCTAAAAACACGTGAGAAGGCCAGGCATGGTGGCGCACACTTTTAATCCCAGCACTCGGGAGGCAGAGGCAGGCCGATCTCTGTGAGTTCAAGGCCAGCCTGGTATATGTAACAAGGTCTAGGCCCACCAGGGCTACATAGTGAATCCCTGTCTCAAAAAATGAAATGTGAGGACTGGAGAGATGGCTCAGAGGTTAAGAGCATTGCCGGCTCTTCCAAAGGTCCTGAGTTCAATTCCCAGCAACCACATGGTGGCTCACAACCATCTGTAATGGAGTCTGGTGCCCTTTTCTGGCCTATAGGCACACATGTAGACAGAATATTGTATATATAATAAATAAATATTTTAAAAAATGAAATGTGAAAAGACTGTCAGCACTTGCATCTCATGCAAGCCGAGGAACAGAGCACCAGGATCAGACAAGGGCGAAGAGGGGCTCTGGGGGAGTGGGAGGTGGGGGAAATAGTGACGTCATTATTGAGTGCTTAGCATGGGTAAGCTAGGTGTAAGGGTGATGCAAAGAGGTGATTTGTTGAGCGTTTCCTTTCGTTACTTTTCGGGAAAGCAGTTTCCACTGGAATGCGTCCAAATCAGCATCTGGCACCTGGGAAAGCGAGAGTTCGAACATACTGCACATGAAATACGAATATGATTTGGAGAATTGTTGGTGCAGCATGCATTGGTGAGAAGCCAAAGTGTGCAGCTGCCTTTCAAAGGGTGCGGAAAGAGGGGATTTGCAGTGGAGATTACTCCAAACTCACAACCCCAGCGGTGCTTGTTACTAGAAGTCCAACAAAACTCATTTGGCTCCCTGTAAAGAATTAGCTGATGTTCTCTGGCCTGTGGGAAGTGCCACTGTCTTCTGTGTGGAGAATAAGAGACACACTTGAAGAAGCTGTTGCAGCCAGGATTTGACTAATTATATTCCGCAAGTTTTAAATTTTGTGTTAAAGAGCCACAACATGCCTGATTTTGTAAGGGATGAATACCAGTTTCTTTTGAAAAATTACAATCGGAGGCATATGACATCATTCAGAATACATACGGAACAAATATATGTTTGCCACCTTTAGGATTCATACATCTTCAAGGCTAAGGGGTGGCTCAGTGGCAGAGTGGCTGTGCAGCCTGCCGGAGAACCTAAGTTCATTACCTAGTACTACAAAAATAAGTTTCATAAATCAGGGCTGCCACCATGGCTGAACAGGCAAAGGAGCTTGCCATGTGTCTTGGTTAGGATTTCGATCTCAGCTGAGAGTCCCTCTTCCCAAATGACTTCAGTATGTATCAAGTTGACATGAAACTAGCCAGCACACCACAGAAACCTAGACACCTGAGTCTGGTCCCTGGAACCTATGTAAAACTGGAAGGAGAGAATTGTTGCCACAAAGTTGTCTCCTGACTTGCACGTGCATGCCTATACTCACACACACACACACACACACACACACACACACACACACACACACATCATGCATATATACATTATACATACTTATATAAACACACAAATTTTTAAAACATTAAAATTTGGGGGTTGGAGAGATGACTTAGTCAGCAGTTAGGGGTGCTTGCTGCTCTTCTAGAGGACCTAGGTTCAAATCCTAGCACTCATATGATGGCTCATAACTAATTATAACTCCTTTCCAAGGGATCTGATGCACTCTTCTGGTCTCCTCGGGCACCAGTCATACAGATGGTACACAGAAATGTATACAGGCAAAACACCCATACACAAAAAATAATTTTTGAAAATTACAGATCCTGCTGGGGCAGTGGTGGCACACATCTTTAAACTCAGCACTCAGGAGGCAGAGATAGAAGGATCTCTGTGACTCTGAGACTAGCCTGGTTTAAATTAGAGCAAGTTCCAGGACAGCCAGGGCTACACAGAGAAACCCTATCTCAGAAAAAAAGTAGACAATTAAAGATCCATAAGTCAGCATGGTAGCACACACCTATAATCCCAGCACTTAGTAAAGCCAGGCAGGAGGATCCTGAGTTCAAGGCCAGTAAGATCTTATTTCAAAAATGATATTTTTTCTCAAGACAGCCCTGGCTGTCCCAAAACTTGCTTTATAGACCAGGCTGGCCTTGAACTAATATAGATCCACCTGCTTCTGCCTCCAGAGTACTGAGACTAAAGGTGTAAGCCGCCACGTCCCACCCGGCAGAATATTTTAGATAATTTATATCACAGTTCTTGGTCTTCAGTGTGCTAACACATGCATGTGCACAATGGTTATGTGCATATTTATTGCTCATTGGAAAGACTAGAAAAGGCTTAATTGTGTATCAATAAGGATAATTAAATTATGACACATTCATCTATAATGACTTCTTTTATTGTTTTATTAATAAATAAAGCTCGGGAGTCAGATATTAGGGTATAACCCTGATAGATCCACTGAGCAACAGAGAAAGAGATCAGCCGCCCTCCTCTCCACCTTCCCAGGTCAAAAGGGCCCTCAAATCTTCCAAGCCCCTCCGTCTTCCTCTCTGTATCTATCTTCATCTCAGTTAGCCATAAAATTCTATGATGTATTCCAGCCAGCTGGATGTGGATTCCACCCTCTGAATCAAAGTTTAACGCCACTGGTGGTCTCAGAGCAACAAAACAAACAAGTCTCCTGAGACATTCGTCATTTGAAATACAGTTTGGTTATTGGAAAGAACTGATCTCTGTTTGTCTGGGTTAGAGAGGGGGAGGGTACTGATGTACCTTAAGGAGCTGACTCCCTGGTTATAGAAAGTTCAGAAGTCTCTAGAGACCCTCAGTCAGCCAGATGGAGACCCAAGAGAGACAATGATATAAGTTCCTCAGACTTCAAGTCCAAAGGCAGATGCCCCAGATTCAAAAAAGCAGGGTGACTTCCCTTTCTCTGCCTTTTTGCCCATTCAGACTTCAGTAGGGATGAATAAGATACACCCACATCTGGGAGGGTTTGAGCTTTCCTCTGTAAAAACCGAAGGTCCTGTAGCGCCTGCACCACAGGACCCGCTGCGCGAGCCAGGAACTGGCCTGGAGATTTAAAGTCACACGCACACACAGACAGACAGAGACACGAGGACACATGCCATCCCTGATACAAGAATGCCAAGTTTATTGTGCTCAGGGGCAGCTTATATAGGGCTCTGGCCACGCCCCAGCTCTCGGGATCAGCTGCAGACCCACCAGCCCGCCATCAGGGGCTCGTGCTCAGAGCAGCTGTAGGCTGCTCAGTGCTGTTTTCCTCAGAGCAACTGCAAACACTGGGAAACCAAGCCGCTCACAGGGAATTCAGGGTCCGGGGGTCTACAGCCCCCAATAGCTTCCAACATTCCTCGGTCCACTAATTCAAATATTAATCTCATCCAGGAATACTCAGAATCAAGTTGAACCAATGATCTGGAACTCCATGGCCTCCTCAAATGACTCATAAAATTAATCATTCTGAGTCTGTCTGTCTATCTGTCTGTCTATCTATCTATCTATCTATCTATCTATCTATCTATCTATCTATTTGGAACCAAGCTCTTGCTGTACAGCCTTGTCTAGCATGGGACTAGCTAAATAGACTAGGCTGACCTTTAACTCAGCCTTACTGATCCTCCCTCCTGACTACCGGAATTAAAGGGTGTCCCACCGCACCCAGTGCCTCCCCGAGTACCGGGATTAAAGGGTGTCCCACGGCATCCAGTGCCTCCCCGAGTACCGGGATTAAAGGGTGTCCCACCGCATCCAGTGCCCTCTTCTAGCTTTCTCAGGCATCCACATTCATATAGCGTGGACACATTCACACACGAAAAATGAACAAAAAACCTCTCAAGTCATTCTGGTATTCTGATCCAGGGATATTAGACCAGCCACCAGAAACAGGCTAGAATCTAAGGGTCTGCCACTGAGCAGCCCAGGAAACCTTTGTTCCCAGTGAGGAAAGCATGGATCCACTAGTAAGGCTAGGGTCAAAAAGAGAATGTTATGGGGGCTGGAGAGATGGCTCAATGGTTAAGAGCATTGCCTGCTCTTCCAAAGGTCCTGAGTTCAATTCCCAGCAACCACATGGTGGCTCACAACCATCTGTAAAGAGGTCTGGCGCCCTCTTCTGGCCTTCAGGCATACAGACAGAATATTGTATACATAATAAATAGATAAATTATACATAATAAATAAATATTTTTTTAAAAAAGAGAATGTCACGGGAGCATCATTTTCTAACACCTGACCATTGGCTCAGTACAAGAATGGCGCCTACAAAGAAAGTTCCGGAAGTTCAGACTTACTTCTCTCACACCAAAGACCATGAAACATTAATGAGTCTGAGTTCCAAGCATAGTGGCACATGCCTTTGACCCCAGCCCTTCAGAGGAAGGCAGATCTCTGTGAGATGAGGAGCAGTGTGGTTTACATAGGGAGTTCCAAATCAGCGAGAACTATACAGTGAGACTCTGTCTCAAAAACAAGCAAAACCCCAAAAATGATTCTGAGAGGGCTGGGGTTCAGCGAGTTCAGTGAGCAAGAGCACTTGCTGCTTTTCTAGAGGACCTGAGGGCATTTCCAGCACCTACATTGGATGTCTCAAACCACTTCTGACTCCAGACTCCAGTCCTGAGAATCATTCTTCTGTCCTCTGTGGGCACCTTCATGTGCACACACACACACATACACACACGCACACACACACATATGCACACACTGTGTAACCAGGCTGATCTTGAACTCAGAGACCTGCCTGCTTCTGCCTCTCTAGTGTCAGGACACCCAGCAAAAAACAAGAATGATTCTGACAGATCACTTCTAATTAAGAATATGGAGTCTAATTAAGAATATGGAGCCAGGGGGCTGGAGAGATGGCTCAGAGGGTAAGAGCACTGGCTGCTCTTCCAGAAATCCTGAGTTCAATTCCCAGCAACCACATGGTGGCTCACAGCCATCTGTAATGAGACCTGGTGCGTTCCTTGCCAGCAGTATATTGTATGCTTAATAAATAAATAAATCTTTAAAAAAAAGAATATGGAGCCAAGTGGTGGTGGCACACGCCTTCAATCCCAGAACTCTGGAGGCAGAGGCAGGTGGATCTCTGTGAGTTTGAGGCCAGCCTGGCCAACAGAGTGAGTTCCAGGACAGTCAAGACTGTTTCACAGAGAAACTCCGTCTCGAAAAACTAATAATAATAGTGACATGGAGACTTCTTATTAATTATAAAAGCTTAGCCATTACCTTAGGCTGGTCCCACTAGCTCTTACAACTTAAATTAAATCATTTATATTAATTTATGCTCTGCCACTTGACATCACCCCTTTTCCATCTTGAACCTCCTGTTTCCTCTTTCTGTCTCACCCACGACTCCACCTTTCTTCTTCCCAGAGTCCTCTCTGTCCCTGGAAGAGACACCTATCTCTCCCTGCCTGCCTGTTGTCCATTTCAGCTCTTTATTAACCCAATCACAGTGACACATCTTCACACAGTGTAAAGAAATATTCTGCAACAAGAATCTGAAGCAGCAGATGCAATTTCATTTGGGTGATAAAAGATGTTTCTGGGAATGGTTTGAAGACTTGGGCAGGAGGCAAGAAAGTAGCAGTCTATTGACCATGAAATGATGGGGGATAACACACCTTCCATGCCAATGGGTACCAAAGCAAAGGAGTGGACTCAAAAAATCAGTGTGTGTGTGTGCACGCAATGCAAGGAAAGTATGATTTGTCTAGACGGCATCAGGGAGGGCAGGTATGGAAGGGTGTGTGTGTATGCGTTTGTGTGAAAAAAGTTCTTAGTTCTCCTGTAGCACCCGTTTTTTCTCCAGTGTCAGAGGACATTAAGTGAAAAAATCATCTGTCCAGGGACTGGAGAGATGGCTCAGCAGTTGAGATCCCTAGCTGCTCTTCCATAGTTCCTGGCTTCACAACCATCTATATAATGCCAGTCCCAGGAGATCTGGTGCCATCTTCTGGCCTCCAGGGTACTACACACACTTGGTGCACAGATGTACATTCAAGTAAACACATATAGGCATAAAATTAAAATAAATAAAATCTAAAACTAAAGGCACTTGCCCAATACCAACTGTCTACAACAGCTTAGTCAGCGAGGCAGCATCAGCTGGCACCTACCTTCTGCCAGTCACGGGGCTTGTGAAACATTCCATTGATAGCATAGGCATACGTAGCTCACGCCCAAATGCAATACTCTGCACTCAACCTGGGCTTTTCCTCCCCTCTCTCCCCACTTACCCCCTCTCTTGTTTTTGTTTTAAGCATGAATTTGATTTGTAGACCAGGCTAACTTCAAACTCAGAGATCCATCTGCTTCTACCTCTTGAGTTCTGGGATTAATGGCATGCACCACCAGAGCCGGTCCAACATGGATTCTCTCAACTTGAGCTATTTCTTTTCTTTCTGAGCCCCAGCAGCAGACAGCACCCAAGAGAATCACAGATCAGCTAGGGGCTTATAGACATCGGGGAAGACATAATTAGGCTTTCTCCTAATTCACCACATGGTCCCTGAGCCACCCACCATCTTGAGTTTTCTTTTTTGGTTTTTCGAAACAGAGTTTCTCTGTAGTGTTGGAGCCTGTCCTGGAACTAGCTCTTGTAGACCAGGCTGGTCTCGAACTCACAGAGATCTGCCTCCTTCTGCCTCCCAAGTGCTGGGACTAAAGGTGTGTGCCACCACCGCCCAGCTTGGGACTTTTTTCTTTCTCTATTCCTGAATACTTTTTCTTTCCTTCTTACTCCACGTCTGGCTGTGCAGCTGGGTGCCTGGCCCCTGAAGTCCTCAACCTTCCTCTCTTGTTCCCAGATTCTTTTCTCTCCCAGATTTTTCCTCATGTTTATATTCTCTGGCTGCTAGTCCCACCTATTTCTCTCTCTCGCCTCGCTATTGGCCATTCAGCTCTTTAGTAGACCATTGGGTATATTAGACAGGCACAGTAACACCGCTTCACAGAGTTAAGCAAATACAACATAAACAAAAGTAACATATCTTAAAATAATATTCCCCAATATACCAGGCTGGCCTCAAACTCACAGAGATCCACCTGTCTCTGCCTCCTGAGTGCTGGGATTAAAGGCGCGCACCACCACTTCCCAGATCCAACTTTGACTCTTAAAATCTTTGCATGAACTGGAGCCCTGGCTCACAGTTGTTTAGAAGTGACTAAACACTAATCAACAGAGGATGAACCAGGAAGAATAGCAAAGTGTCAGAGTTGTGTACGAAGAAGTCTAAGAGCAACTGGAGAGGCTGCCGCAAAAGTAGGAGAGAAAGCTCAATCAAAATTGAGGAGATCAGGCTGGAGAGATGGTGCAGCGATAAAGAAGACTTGCTGTTCGTCCACCAAATTTAGTCCCCAGCACGAATCTGTGGCTCATAACCACCTGAATTCCAGCTCCAGGGGATCTGATACTCTTTTCTGGTCTCTGTGGGCACCTGCACACGCACACACTCACACGCGTGTGCGCGCCACACACACACACACACGCGCACGCACCACACATACTTTAATGTTTCAAAAACAGCCCTGACAAAACATCAAAGGAGAGAGTGGCCGATGTGTCACATACAGCCGAGAGGTTTAGGACAATTTGACAGCTAAGAAACCACTGGAAACTTCAGACTTAGCTTGCTTGATGGCCTGGTGGGGGCAGAAGCAAGAACTCAGAGGTTTTTAGACACCAAACATGCATCTGTAATCATTTCTGGTTTTATGAGTGCTTGTCTTAGCTAAAGCAGAGAAAGGAACTGTCAGCCTGAGACTGAAGGCGTAGTGTGGTGGCAGAGCTTTTGCTGTGCATGGATCAGAATCACAGCTACCACAGTCTGCCATTCCCTCATGTTCTCTTCCCCTCCTCCTCACCCCCTCCACAATCCCCAATGTTTAGTTAGTTAGTTAGTTAGTTCTTTCAGAACAGGGTTTCTCTGTGTGGCTCTGCAGACCAGGCTGGCCTCGAACTCAGAGATCTAACTGCCTCTGCTGGGATTACATGTGCCACCACCACCCAGCTCTTTGTTGGTCCCTTCTTTCTCCTCAAAGGTTTAACTATATAATAAAATATCTATTAAACACCTTTATGCCATGGTTCAACATTTGCTTGCAAAGCACGTACCATTATTTGATCACAGAATACCAACCAGCCTGTAGTTCTACCTGACTGAGGTGGCAGGATCTCTGCAGCTTGGCATGGCAACAAAGCGGGCACGCACGCCTCCTGCTGGATGTTCAACAAACTGCAGTCTAGCGGGAGCCCGGCCTTTCTTCGTCTGCTACCAACTAGAGCTTCTTTCTAGAGGAAGCGGCCGGGCGAGCGCACGCACAGCTTTCTGGGAAATGTATTTAGATGTTTGAAGTTAGAACTACAAATCCCGGCACGCACTGCACTGGAGTCACCTAGTTGATAGGGGTGTTCTGGAG
Source organism: Microtus oregoni (assembly GCF_018167655.1). Lineage (NCBI taxonomy): Eukaryota > Metazoa > Chordata > Mammalia > Rodentia > Cricetidae > Microtus > Microtus oregoni. Next base: position 22,439,833 of record NW_024543074.1, on the reverse strand, counting down.
ACCCTGAATCTTGTTGTCAGTCTTTTAGCAATGCCTTACAGACTCGAGTCAGTATTTACAAGAGGCTTTGGGGAAACATTGTAACCTCCTTGACGCTGGTGCACAGGCCAACTTTTGCTACCGCAGCTTCCTCAATGTGGCGAATCTGCCGCTGCGTCACGATGGCTGGACACCTAGGCAAGCGTGTGGAATCTGCTGGGGGAAGTAGGACGCGAAAGGTTCTAGAGCTCCTACCGTCATGGCGGCGGCTGCCCCAAAGGCCGGGGCTTCAGCTCCCGAAGCGGCAGCTTCCGCCGAAGCTCCGCTGCAGTACAGCCTTCTTCTGCAGTACCTGGTGGGTGACAAGCGTCAGCCCCGGCTCCTGGAGCCTGGCAGCCTGGGCGGGATCCCGAGTCCCTCCAAGAGCGAGGAGCAGAAGATGATCGAGAGGGCGATGGAAAGTTGCGCTTTCAAGGCTGTGCTAGCCTGCGTGGGAGGTGAGGCGAGGGACCCCTGGGAGGCTGAGGACTTGGAGGGCCTTGGGGTTCTTTGCTAAGACCCCGCGCCTGGGAGACGAATCACGTGTGGGTCTCGACCTTGATTGCCCCCCGACTGCCTCAATGAACCCGAAGATGCCTCTCTTAATCCTGGGGTTAACATTCACTGTTGGGAATCGGAACGGAGAATCAGAACTACAGCCAGGGCCTGCAGATTGTTAAGTACCTGCTTTTGTTCATTCATTTATCCATTCAAACAGTTGTGACTTAAGCAACTGTCGTGTGCTGGACAGTGGGAATATGGGTGACAGTGACAGGAGCCCTGGTAGAGAATTTCTGGACCCTGGGCAGAAAAGTGCTGCAGACACATAGGGCATTGCAAATGCAAAGGTCCTCAAGCCAGAAGTTTGAGGTTAATCCCAGCACTCGGGAGGCGGAGGCAGATGGATTTCTGTGAGTTCGAGGCTAGCCTGGTCGACAAAGAGTGTTCCAGGACGGCCAGTTCTACGTTATACCCTGTCTCAAAAACCAAACCAAACCAAAAACCAACAACAAATGAAAAACTAAAGGCCAGTGTAATTAGACAGTCGGCGTGGGGTGGAATGGGACATTAGAAAAACAAACAAAAACCCACTAATTAACCTGGGGGATTTGAGAACGTCCAGCACTCTTCCAGTGTGCAGGGAAAAGGGTTAACTGTAATTGTAGATGAGTTCACATTTCTCGGGAATGAAAAACATTTAAGAAATCCGAATAGCAGGAGTTCAAGTCTTAAAACGTGGGGATAAAGAGGCAATCCGATCTGAGTTCCAGGCCAACCTAGAATATATAGTGAATTCCAGGACAGCCAGGAATTACATGACGCAGACACTATCTCAAAAATAAAATCAAAACAAAAAACAGACCAAACAAACAAAAAGCAAATCTCAAGTGTAGTAGACAGAAGAGACAGGTTTGGAGCTGGAGGGATTGGAAAGTAAGACATTTTGGGAGGGGAGGTGGTGTCTAATTTCACTGAACTTACGTTGATCTTGTAAGACATCCATGCAGAAATGGCGAGGCAGAAAGTGCAGATGGTAAAGGGCTTGCTGTGCATGCATGAAGATCTCAGTTCAATACCCAGCCTCCCTGTAAAAGCCAGGTATGGCGGGGGAGGTGGCTCAGGCCTCTACTCCTAGCACTAGATGAATTTGAGGTCAGCCTGGTCTACATAGCAAGCTTCAGGACAGCTATATAGACTATATAGACTATGTCTCAAATTAATAGATAGATAGATAGATAGATAGATAGATAGATGATAGTCATGCAGCTTTGGAGACAGTTACTTCTCTGAACTTTAGAGAGGACAGCTGGGTGATAGTGACACACACTTTTAATCCAGGCACCTGGGAGACAGAGGCAGGTGGATCTCTTGAGTTTGAGCTAGCCTCTTCTACAGAGTTCCAGGTCAGTCAGGACTACATAGTGAGACCCTGTTTCAAACAAACAAAAAAGCTAGACAGGGGCTGGAGGGATGGCTCAGTGGATTGAAAGCACTGACTCTTCTTCCAGAGGACCTAGGTTCGGTTCCCAGCACCCACATGGCGGCTCACAGCTGTCTGTGGCTCCAGTTCAGGGGATATGATACCTTCATACCAATGCACATAAAATAAAGTTAAATAAATTATAAAAAAAAGGCTAGACAAAGAGAACAATAACACCTACTTCCCAACTTGCTGTGACAAAGAGTTTTCCAGAGTGTGTGGTGACACCATAGGTGACGGTGACGAATGTTGGCATGGGTAAGGGAATGGTATGCAAAGTCGGTAGCTGAGCTTGAGAGTGGCTGCTCTACAGAGAAACAGGGTTAAAGCTGAAAGACTGGAAAATGAAGAAGAAAACCTAGAAGAGTTGGGGGGGGGGGCTGCAAGTGTGACTGTGGAGGAAGCAGGGCTGAGACTGAGTAGTAAGAGACTAAAAAGGCCCTCTTCAAGTATCCCAAAATGGTAGTCCGGAGTGTGAAGAACTCTTGTCTCTGCTTGTTCCTAGGATTTGTCTTGGGAGGTGCATTTGGGGTCTTTACAGCCGGCATTGATACTAATGTAGGCTTTGACCCTAAGGACCCTTACCGGACACCAACCGCAAAGGAAGTTCTGAAAGACATGGGACAAAGAGGAATGTCATACGCCAAGAATTTTGCCATCGTGGGCGCCATGTTCTCGTGTACTGAGTGTCTGGTAGAATCTGTAAGTGCCTCTTCCTTCCTAAGAAATCCCTCTGCTGCCGTCACACACCTTTTCTGTCTTCAAGTTACAATCTCTCTGTAGCAGTGGCTGCCCTAGAATGGCTCCATAGACCAAGCTGCCTCAGACTCACAGAGAGCCGCCTGACTCTGCCTCCCGAGTGCTGGGATTAAAGGCGTGTGCCACCATTCGCAGCCCGTCACACAGGAGCAGTGTTCCTCGTGTTCTTCCTGGATTGCAGATTAGCAATGTCAAGCCTTAGAGAGATGTGCTCTGTGTTTGTCACTTCCCAGAGGAGCTGAAGCAGAGGAGCATGAGATCTGGGCCAGCCTGGGCTACATAGGAACACTTTGCCTCAAAACAAGCATTTTAAAATGTTAAAGTTTGTTCTAGATTAGTCTCTAATTGAACTCTTTACATATTTATAATATGGGGTTTGCTTCTTTTTTTTTTTTTTTAATCTTCTGTAGGCAAAAAGTCATCTTTTTCCCCTATTTATTTGGTGCTGGGGATTGAATTTGGGGTTTTATGCACAATAGGCAAGTGCTCTACCACTGAGCCACATCTCCACCCAGGTCATTGTAGTTCATGTTTTATACTGGAGAGGGCCAGTGAGATGGCTCAAAGGGTTAAAGCACTTGCCACGGAGTTCAATCCCTGGAATCCACACTGTGGAAGAAGGTCTCTGACCTTCACACGTGCTCACACACACAAAAAGTAAATAAAGAAGTAAGATTTAAAAAATTATACTGGAGAACTATCCCCCAAATGCTAGACTTGACTTCAACCCTCTGGTGCCACCTGCAGGAAACATGTATAAGCACATGTAACTCTTAGGAGCTGCCCTTTTGAAAACTAAGGGTTTCCTTTGGGTAGGAGTAAACTAGGCAGCAGGAAGCCCTTCCTCAGCCGCCTGGCCTGGCTTGTTTCCCTGGCTCTAAACAGCATCTCTCCGCCCACAGTACCGGGGAAAGTCAGACTGGAAGAACAGCGTCATCAGCGGCTGCATCACTGGTGGAGCCATTGGTTTCAGAGGTTGGTAAACAGCTCTCGAGTGGCTTTCTTTTGTGGTCCAGGACAACGTGCTGATGTTGACATTTCTCAGCATGAGTGTTCTAAGGATGCTTGATATTCTTCCCTCTGACAAATAAATCCTGGCTGCTTCCATGTTCACTTGGTTCTAGGAACTTTAATATATATCCATCTACATTAGGCTGTCTAATCCTTGGCACTCCAGAGATTTTGGACCAGATCAAATCTTCCTTTTTAAAAACTATTTATTTTTATTTGTATGGGTGTTTTGCCTGCATGAATTTGTCTGTGTACCACATGTGTGCCTGGTGCCAGAAGAGGGCATCAGGTTCCCTGGGCTGGAACTACATGTGGCTGGTGGGAACTAGACCTGGGTCCTCTACAGGAGGAACAAATGCTCTTTTAACTGCTGAGCATCTCTCCAGCCCCCGATAAATCTTTGCTGATGTGTGGAATGAGATCATTTGCATTGTGGCCAGATGCTTATAGCTTTTGAGGATGGGATGACTGAAAGTGTCCCCTGCTGTTCTCAAAAGCATGGGGAAATTACCCATGATTAACCATAGAGCTAGATCTTCCATATTGAGTGTGTGAGATGATGATGTTCTCATGGGAAGTAGTATGTTGGCATGCAGGATGGTGCAGAAGCCTAGCTAAGTCACAGCCCCGAGCACTCCATTTGTCCGCACCTGCAGGTTGTGCTGAGAATTCATTTCCTGCCATTTCAAGTGTCTGAACATTTTTCTTAATTGAATACTGTTTTCAGGGTTTTGCTTGTTTTACAGTCCTGGGAACCCCCAGGTCCTTGTAAACACTAAGCATAAATTCTAGTACTGAGCTACAGCCCCAGCCCCAGTGGTCAGTGTTAATTTTGTATATGAATTTTAACAGCTGTGTCTTTTTGCAGTTGGGGACTCTTAAATTCCTGCTGATAGGAATCTAAGTACACACTGGGCATGATGATATATGCATATAAGCCCATCACTCAGGAGGAGTCAAGAGACCTTGTCTCTAAAGACCAAGGTGGGGGGGGCTGGTTGAAGAAGTGGCTTGGCCCAGTGGTTAAGAGCATGTACTATTCTTACAGAGTTCAGTTCCTCAGCCTCACAGCTCTCTGCAGCTGTGGCTTCAGAGGATCCGACACCTGTGTACACATGGCATTTACACACTCACACACAAATTTCAACTACAAGGGGCAGAGGGAACGACAGAGGAAAGCTAAGTGCAGCCATCCTCGAATGTTAGACTATCAGCTGGAAAGAAGCCAGCCCTGACTTCCTCCTTGTTCCAGTGTGGAGCATTGGCCTCAAGGACTTGAACTTTTCCTAGAAGCAGCACGTATTGTTGGGCCGCTCTCCACTCAGTTTGACTTACCCGAAGCAGAAGCTTCGTATCCTCTGAGAGCCAGTGGTGTGCTGTCAGTAAAGCTGCACTGGCTCCTCACTGCCATGCGTGGTTGGCAGAGCAGCTTTTGGTCTTCCTATAGTGTAGCTTTTTCAGGGCTGCTTTGATCACCTTCCCAGGAATTTATCCCATAAACACATTAGGGTATAAGGCCTTATGCTTTCATTTGATTTCAAGGGCCACTTCCCTCAACCAGTTTTCTTCACTTTGAGGGGCTAGTTCTATACAACTGGAAACAGTAATTGTCTGGAATGAGAACCAAGCAAATGTATAGTTAAATGAAGCACAGTGATTTGGATGGAATATGCTGCTTCATTGAAATCTTAATGAGACACTGAGTTTGAATGATTGAACATGCTTAAATTGGTTTCTTTGCATCTGTAGTGCAAAATTTTTGGAAGTCTAGTATAGCACCTGTTACTATGGTAACACTGCCCGTTTGCTTTGCAGCTGGTGTGAAGGCCGGGGCCATAGGTTGCGGAGGTTTTGCTGCTTTCTCTGCTGCAATCGATTACTACCTACGGTGAAAGAAATGGCCTGAAAGGAAGGAGGATGCCGGCCACTTTCAGGGCTCTTCTATGGAGCAGTTTCTACACGCTTGGCATTGCTTCAGGGGCGAAGCCAGTTGTTTCCTCTACAGTTGGTTGTGTGAGAGAACCACCTCACTGTTCTCTGCTTCCAGCCACTGGAGCAGCCAACTTTTCTACTTCTGAATTCCAACCAGGTTTTTCAGTGTAGAAGGTATGCCTCCTTGCAGTGAAAAGATCAGGAGGCAGCGTGTTGACTGTTAAGAATTGAGCTCGACCCAGGCTCAGTCCTGACTTCACTCAGCTCGTTGTGAACAGGGAGGCGGCAGTATGTTTGCCCATAGCTAGGAAGCTCTTCTTCCTTGAGACTGTGTAAGCATTCGTCTTGAGTACCAGGGCAGGGCAAAGTAAACTTATGCCATCCAGGCAAGTATAGCATTTCAGTTAGTGTCTTTGCTGTCCTTGTTAAAAATAAGTATATGGGGGCTGGTAAGATGGCTCAGTGGTTAAGAGCACTAGCTGCTCTTCCAGAGGTCCCAGGTTTGGTTCACATTCTGGCTCGCAACAGTCTGTAACTCTAATCCCAGGGGTCCAAGGCCCTCTGAGGGCACCAGGCACCACTGCTCATACATGTAGGCAAAATTCCCATTTCTTGGTTTTCTGTTTTAAAGAGCATATGTACTGTTACAAAGAGTTTATTTTTTTAGCTTTTGTATCTCCCACAGATGTGGAGAGATTGGAAAACAGGGCTTGTGGAAACTGCACCTTTGTCACCAGCCACTGTCAGCTCGGCCTCTCCCCAGAAGCAGTCTAGCCATGTTCTCAGGTGCACTGCAAGATGCTGGTAACTCTTCTGCCTCTGTAGAGAACCCCATTGGGCTGGTGGTCATGCCTGCAGCTTGCTGAACCAGTGGCTTCAGACCCCAGCCCAGGTTAAAGATGCGTGAGTGTTTGCTGTGGTTATACTGCCAGCTCAGTCATTCAGTAACTACCAGCCCAAGTCAAATGTTGAAGGCCTGCGCACACCATCCTTGTTCTGTGCCACTGGACTACGTTACTGCAATGGAATCAATGGACTCAGTTCTGCCCTCCCGTCAGCTGTGTATAAGGCCCAGGAAAGACCTGTAATGACTGCCTTCAGCCAACAGTCAGTCTTTTCCCTGCTGTATACTAAGAACCCTTCCACGTTTTCTTTGCTTGCGTCCTCATCTCTACTCACCCTTAAGCGGAATTCAGAGAGTCCTTTATGTGAATGATGACATCAAATCCAGAGCATTGCCTTTGTGCACTAGCACAAAGTCCCTTGGAATGGGTGTGAGCTAGTGCACAGGGCTCATGTTCTTCTCTGCTGAATCCTTTTCATTCCTCATCTGCTGAGGAAAAAACCCAAGGCTTGGGTAGTCCACGCCTTTAATCCCAGTACTTGGGAGACAGAGGCAGGCGAAAATCTCTTTGATTTTGAGGCCAACCTGGGACAGCCTGAGAGAATTCCAGGACAGCCAGAGCTACTGTCTCAAAAAACGAAAAATTTTAACCCAAGGCTTCCAACATGCTAGGCGAGGACTCTATTAGTGACTCTCTCCCTGCCTATAGGCCCCAGTGAATTCTTTATGATGCCTGCCTTGTTTTTGTAAGCATGAGGCTTCATCACTGAGACCGGAAGAAGCACAGGAGTGTTTCCTACACGGTCTGTAAATTCTTCATCTAGGAACACCTTGAAACAAAAATGGTTTCTAGCTGGCACCTGACAAAGTGCTCAGGTATCTGAGGTCTTTGACCAGCTGGTCTTCCACATGAGCCTCAATACAAGAAATGTTGCCATCACAACTGTCTTGGCAAAGAGGAGCCTCAGGGCTGACAGTAGACATCAGCTGAACAAGCCAGGCCTTGTCCACGTGGACTATTCAATCAAGGGGAGATGAATAGCTTCCTGTTTTAGATGGCTGGGGGGTCAGTATGAGCTCATAAACTAAACAGCAATTTGCAGACACATCTGTTCCTCATCTCCAGAATAAACAGTGTCCAATGGCTTTGGCTGGTGGAAGTCCCACACAAGCCCTACTGGCTGTCCTGAAGGAGAGAGTGGGTTCTTGGTGGGGAATGCAGGTCCCTGATAAGCAAATTCAACCAAAGGCTGCCATAACATGCCAATTTTGAGGGGAAAATACAGCTAAGTGGGAAGCCAATGGCCCATTTCTGCCATTTTTCCCAGGCACACTGATGACCAAATCCATAGAGAGTGTCCCATGAAGGGAATTACAGCAGCAAGGACTTGGGAATGTGTAGAGAGCGAGAAGAGACTTTCCCCACAACTGCCACAAACCCCAAAAGTCAGAGGTTCAAGGATAGACAGATAAACAGGTTCCTGGAAGCATGTGGGTGCAGCTGGAAGGGTTTAAATATTTAGATTGGTGATCTTCCCTAGACGACTAAGAACACAAACATCCACACCACAGGGCTGAGTTTTGTGCAAATGTTGGGGCTTTGCAGTTATTTTTTTTATTAACATTTCCCTCTCACATGGTTTACATCAATTTATAATAATCTACATTAAGTTTAAACGGAACAGAGACAAAAAAAATATATCCATACCAACTTATTAGGGGTCCCATCCTACCTTATCAGCAAAAGCTGGCAGCCCTCATTCACTGCCCAAGCAAGCACAGGCATGCCTGGGGTTCCTGGACCCTGTCTCCTGGTGCCCTGCTGGTAGTGATGGGGCTGCATGGCCCCCATCTCAGAAGAAACACCAGATATTTCCTTGGTGCACCTCAGTTCAGGTCTGGCACCTGACTTGCCCCACTTGGGGTGGAATTTATAAATAATAGCAACCTTTAATATTTCGCAGCTCCTCCTCCAGCCTTCCTGCTGTTACATTGTCTAAGCAACCTGGGGGCTGCAGTAGCTAATGCCCAGAAGCCAACATTCCTTGTTTCAAAGAGACAGGAGGCACTGTTTTGATGGGCTTTGATAATTTGTTACTGTCAATTCTTTGGAAGCAAGAATGCCACACACCAGCACCTGAGTGCCAAGACCGTGGCTAGATGATGTGACCTCTATACTCAGAGGCATTCTCTTTCACCTGTTTGAGACAGCAAGGCTCCTTGTTAAACTGCTAATAAGCAGTTGGGAAGTTGGCATTCCTTTCTCCTGTATGCACAAACTGTACCGTTCTGTCAAAGGCAACAGGTATGAACAAGACCTGAAAGCCCTACCTTTCACCTAGCAAACAACAGCTTGGGGGCCAGCAAACCCATCTTTAGACTTAGCCCTGAGCACACACAATGAGAGCTGGTCTCCCCAATCCTGAGGGCCAAGAATCAACTCTGCCACACAGAAGATCCAGGAAGCTGCGCCTAGCTCAAGCCCCTGTGCCAGGAGCACCTTTCCCTGCTAACTGCCACGGACTGGAAATGGTGCTTTGGGAATAAGTCTCTTTCTAGTACCAAGCAATAGGTTGCCAAGCTGGGAATGACACCTGCTGACCCCATGCTCTGGAGCCCCAGCAGAACACACAAGGGAGGCAGCCTGCCCCCCAACTTCTAGAATACTTGGGATTACCCACAGGGTTCTATTTAGAAGCTGGGCCAGTGCCAGGGCAGGGCTGTTCCAGCTGCGTTGTTCCTTCTATTATTCCTAGGCTCTGGAGCACACATGACAAGGTGGCTGCCCCGTGGCAGTGCTTGGCTGTTGAGGGTGTAAAATCTAAGGCAAAAGTACCACGAGGTATATGAGGTTCCAGGACAAAGCCTGCTGTCATCTGGACACCTGACTCAGCCACAGATGTTGCCCTTCAGGAGGTCATGCTCCATCCACTAGGATAGCCTCTGCAGGTTTTTACGGTGAAGACTGGCTTCCCTTGACTTGCTGTCCACTCCATCCGTCTTGGTTCACAGCCTGGGTGCCCACCACATCCTCAGGTGCATTCCTGACCTCTCTCGATAGCAGGACACGTGTGAGTCATTACACTTAAAACAACACCAGGGAAAAGGAAACAGAAAATCCAGCAGTCGAAGAAACAATTGAAGATGCCTCATGGTAGGCAGGAGATAGAATAGACAAAACCCCAGAAAGGGCAATTCTCAAATAGAACATTCCAGAAATCAGCTCTCCAGCTCTGTGCTAAGCTGAGAATTAGTGTGTGTCTGTCTCCTTGTTCAACATTTGCACAGACAGCAAAGGAAGCAGGTGTGCTTCCATAGGTGGAGAGCAATGAGGCCAAGGGTGGCACACAGCACATCAGACAGGCCACCACTGCCCAGGGCCTCTGCAGAACTTTGCAGTGATGGAGCAAATCCCCATGCTGCACATGCATGCAGCAGACTGGGAAGATGGAGAGGGCAGAGACACTGCAGGGAGGCTGCAATCTGGGAGCAAGGCCAGGAGAGGAGAAGCTGGCAGCAGTTACACAGTGCAAAATAAAAGTCCCCAAACTGGACTCAGGCAGAAAGAAAGTGTTGGGAGAAATGAAAGAACAAAGCAGGCTGTCTGTGCCCACACCAGCTTGGCCACTACCTTTTCTGCATCACAAATATACATAAAACAATCTTGGACAGCACGGAGCATCAGACACACGCAAAGGTACAGAGGGTAGGAGCTGGGGTGTGGTGAGGAGGCTGGGGGCTGGTCAGCTGGCTTTGTACAAGGTGGTACAAAAGCTGCACGGGTTCCAGTTCTCGGAAGGTGGCTTCCCTTGGACTCTGGAGTGCTAGGCTGGGGAGTTTCTGTTGCAGTCTTTCAAGTCTATGTTGGGCCCTGGCTGGAGGGCTGGCTCTGGCCACCCCCACAGCTGCCCACCTCAGGCTACACATCTGTAGAGAAGTACAGTGTGTTCCGCTTCAGTTCTGCGAAGGAGATGGGGGGGTGCTGCAGGTAGTAAAGTAGGACCTGGACCTGTGGGGAAACAAGGAGACTGAGGTTGGGGTCCTCATGTTCCAGACCCCTTTCACCTGCTATGCTCAGAAGAAATGACTCCCGAGCTGCAACCAAGTCTGTTGTTGCCCAGGTCACATCCATCCCAGGCCCATTCTGGCTTCTTCTCCTTTTTAGGAAGCCCAGGTTCCTTCACTCATTTACAGCACTAGAGGGTGCTGCAGGGCCAAGGGTCAGGGAGCCACTTCCATGCCTAAGTCAAAAGGGGGCCTGACATCAGCTTTGGTTGGACAGCCTATCCTGGTGTTAAAGGTAGCCCAGGAAAGTCTGACCCTCAAAGCAATGCCAGATCTTTTATACATGAGGTCAACTCTCAGTCCCGAAATCTTCTGTACCCGAGACTGAGGCCCTCGCAGGAAAGCAGCTAGCACCTGGACAGGCATTCCTCAACTCTGACATAGCAGAGCGGGAGCTCTGCAGCACTGTGCTCGGGCACCCTATATCCCACCAGTTCAGTTGCCTAGGGGGGGGAAGCGGGGCCTCTGAACTGCCTGGAGGCCTGCACAGTGCTGGTAGTACCTGGGCCATGACATCATGGGACCAGATGTCTGCAGCTGATGTGAGATGTGCTTTGCTCTCCACTTCTGAGGGTCTCAGTAACGTGGGGCCAAACACAGTGGCCAGGTTGTGAAGTGACATCTTGTTGATGGGTTCCTTCTCAGCAACCCTGGGAAAAGGAAGGAGAACAGAGAAGTAAATCCCTCTTCAGCAGCCCCAGGAGACCTGGGGTGCCAGGAAGCTCAAGGCACCTGAAGAAGCTCCCTCAGGCATCAAGGGAGTAGTCACCTAGCTTCCCTTCCGACAGAAGAGAAGGACGTTAGACTAGGGACTGAAGTCCCAGATGCACCCCAGTATATAACATACCCCTAGCTCCTAGGCTATGTGCCAAACTGATGGGAAACTGCCAAGTCAGGACTAATAACTATCAATGGCACCACCCCTGGCTTAGATAAAATCATTGCAGTAAGATGGAGAATACACTGGGTGTGGTGGTGCATATCTTTAATCTCAGCACTCGGGAGGCAGGTCAGTCTCTGTGAGTTCGAGGCCAGTCTGGTCTATTGAGTGAATTCCAGGGCAGCCAGGGCTGTTGTTACACAGCAAAACCCTGCCTTGAAAAACCAAAACTAGGGGCCGGGCGATGGTGGCGCACGCCTTTAATCCCAGCACTCGGGAGGCAGAGGCAGGCGGATCTCTATGAGTTCGAGACCAGCCTGGTCTACAGAGCTAGTTCCAGGACAGGCTCCAAAGCCACAGGGAAACCCTGTCTCGAAAAACCAAAAAAAAAAAAAAAAAAACAAAAAAAAAAACAAAACTAAACCAAACCAAAACAACAACAACAAAAAGATGGCAAATACTACTGTTCTAAGAACTCTTCCTGTAATACTGTATACTGCCAGCCATTTTGAGGCAAGTAACATTATCCTCTCCACTGTAGAGGTGAGGAAACCAAGTACAGAGAAGTTAAGTGATTTATTCAGAGTCACACAGCTAATAGGTGCTAGAGCTGGCTTCTGAACTCTGAGCAGTCTCCCCAGGAGTACAGTAGTACAGTTATGGGGAGTCAACAGTGGGCAGGGCAGGGCATGGCAGGGAGGACGTGCTGCCCAGAGGCAGTGGCTAGCCTGGCCTGCAGTTATGCAGGCTGTGTTGTAGCAGGAGCAGCTGTAACCAGAGGCAAGTCTGAGGCCTGAATTCCCCATTGCCTCTGAAGGGTATGCGCACAGGCTCATTCTAGCTCTTTCTAGAGTTTCCCTGCTCTTTCTAGAGTTTCCCTGCTTCTTTTACCAACAGACCAGGTACTCCACTGACATGTCCCGAGTGACAGTGGGAGCTGCCATCTGTGGCTACTGCCCAGGCAGGCTCAGTATCATCAAACACAAATCCTGGGCCTCCCCTGACTCCATACTAGATGTTTCTGAGGCTCTGACACACACACCCTGGCCAGGGCCTCTCATCCTACTCTCAATGCAACTCCTCTAGGGAAGAGTCACAAATGTGCCTGCTGACTGCTTTGGAAACGGGCAAATGCTTCAATGCCAGCAGGGAGCTATGCAGCTGGTTAGCACACACACAGACACACACACACACACGAACCCAGATGTGGGCCCAGTTCCCAGGGTGGAAAACCTAATGAATTTTCCCTTCCTATTCCCCCTTAGTGTGTCCTCCCACAATGTTCACCAAACTATTTGGGAACTAGTTGGGACTCTGCTCCTCGCCAAACCAGAGGGAGGAACATTGTCTCATGATGGGAAAAACAAGGCAGCAGCCTCAGCTGTGTCTGAGTCCCCACTGGCCTTCCAGAGGCTGGCCTGACTGAACTATGGCCAGCACCTGGGTAAGGGGATGAGCTCAGAGGAGCAGGTCTAATGTAGCAGGTGAATTTAGGAACACCAAGTCGGTGTCTGTGTTAGTCCTGGGCTGAAAAGTGAGTGATGAGTATACCCACCCTGTTACTGCCCTTTCTGTTTCACTTAAAAAATGCTACACTGGGCTGGTGAAATGGCTCAGTGGTTAAAGGTCCTTGCTGCCAGTTCTGATGGGCTGAGTTCAGCAAGGAGAGAACCAACTTCTACAAGTTGTCCTCTGACGTCCACATGCAAGCCATGGCACATACACATATGTGTGTACACACACACACACACACACACACACACACACACACTATGTAAATGCAAACAAACCAAAAACTACACCGACTGCATGGCTGCATCTGAAGCCCACAGATTAAAACCAACCTGAGGTCTGTGCTTCACCCACCACTCTAAGAGGGTCCCCTTATGTTTTCCAAGCTATTCTTGATTGTTCAAGCAATCCCCCTGCTTCAGTATCCTGACAACAGGCATGTGTCACTGTGCCATGGCCAATTACTTTAGGCTACAATTAGGAGGTTGAAAACAATCACTCAGGCTTCTGTGGGTGGCCTAGCACAGGTCAGTACCCAGGAGGTGGAGTTGAGAAGATGGGTCTTGGCAGGACAGGTGACAGCTCTGGCTGAGCCCCGCCTCTCCTCCTTACCTTTTCAAGTGTTCCAGCAGGAAAAGGAAGGTGATGAGGTTGGGGTCTGGCAGGGAGCGAAGTAGGTGCATCATGCAGTTCTCCTTGGCAGCAGGGTCTGACAGGGCTGCAGGAGGAGAAAGGGCTAGGGCAGGGCTTGGCTGGAGGGGCTGTAAGCAGCAGGTTCCCCTGGGATGTCCCACCATGGGTAACGTGGCTAGAAAGCAGGCTGGGGGAGCGGCCTCCTCCTTCCCTCGTGAACTAGCCATTATCCCAATGCCGCACAAGCCGTACTCGGTGCTAGTTCAACCGAGGAGCTGCACATTCTTACTAGGGGTGGGGATATTTCCTGTCAAACACTTCTGATGCTGGCACCTAGACTCAACAGCCTCCCCTAGCTTTCACATTCCCCATGGGGTCTGAAGCCTTGTCTGCCTCAGGAGAAGATGGGAGCATTGTGCCAGGCCTGGAAGTGGCCCATGTAGGTGGGCACAGAGGTCCACTGGCTAGTACCTGAGCAATCAGAAGAGCCATTCTGTGGGGATCAGGGTAGCTGTCCCCACTATATTACAGTTTAAACCCACTTCTTCTCTGGTCCTGGTAGCTACCAGCTCAGGGCCTTCTTCCCTAAATGTCTGTGTCTCTAGGAAACAGATCACTACATAAAGAGGAGCCACAAAGGGGACAAACAGGCAGATAGCAAGAGCCCACCACACTCTCGGGTCCTTCAGCCACAGTGACAGAAAGTGCACTGGACACATCACTGGCAGTAGTTCCCGGGGCATCTCTTCCTGCCTGTCATTTCAGCAGCCTAGACTCAGCCCAGTTAACTCTCCCAGGATGCCGGAAACCTCACCGATGCCCTCCATGAAGGCTGGGTAAAGTCGGTCTGTGAGGAGTGGCTCAGGCAGTTCCCGAAAGTAGAGCTTGAGGGTACCAGCGATGGCGTTGATGTCCATGTCACTCAGCATCAGTAGGATGTCCTTGTTATCTGTACAGGAGGGGGCAAAGTCTGAGGCTACACTGACCTAAGACAGCTTCTCCTCAGTGGCAGCCCTCAGTACATCTGTCCCTCAAACCTCTACCCACTGCACTTCAGCCTTTGGCTTCCCATCCATGGTGCCCACCAGCTCTGTTATGTCAGCTCACTTGTTATCTGTAGGAAAGGACAGCAGGGGACAGGCTTTCCCAGAAGAGGGGAGGGACATAACTTGTCTAGCTGGACTCATTGCTGCTGGCCTAGTTCAGGCACCCTGAGCACTAGATATGCTACCATTGCCTCAGCCTGACCCAGTAGGATGGAGAAGAGGAAACCAAGGGCCAGACCGCACCACGGAAGGGCTGTGCCGAGAAGACCTGCCCCAGGGTAATAGGACCCAGAGCCAGCAGGGAGGAGCCTGAGCCAGCAGTATATACTCTGAAGTCAAAAAGGTCTCAGTTTCAGTTGAGGTTCAAAACCTTACGAGATGGGTAACCCGGAGTAAGGGACCCGACCTCTCTGAATGCTATCCTTATTTGTAGCAGTGGGTAAGAAACTGAGTGGAGGGAGACTAAGTGAAAGACGTAGAACATGTAACTTGTCAGAGGACTCGGAAACAGCTTCCTTCATTCTACAACAAACTATAGGCCAAGACTTCCCTGCTCTCCACCCATGCCCACTGGGCCTCCCTACTCACTGGCATCAAAGACGGCCTTCAGTGCCTGGATGTCCGTGGCCACCCCTGATATCCTGTAGATGCCAACCTCCTCGATGCCCCTCTTCTCCACCTCTTCCACACATTGTCTTACGATGTAGGGCACCTTGGAGCGCTCCCGCCTGTAGGACATGGGTGCATAGGAGATGGAGGGAGGGAGCTTCTCACACTGGCTGTGCCCTCTAGTTCCCACAGCAGCACTAGCCCCTTGGGTCAGGAGTCAAGGCAAAGAAGGCCTGGAGAAGAGGTTTTCCCATTCCCTAGAGCCTGCTTGCTGAGGTATGGCAATGAGCATGGGGAAGAAGTCTCAAAGACTGGTGAAAAACCACCCCACTGGGTTCAGACACTTGTGGCAGGAGCAGTTCAGTGGCAGAGCACTGCAGTAGCAAGCGTGAGACCCTGGGTCCGCACCCTAGCAATGCAATAAAAAAATCCTCCAGGGGAAAGGAAAAACAGCAAACAAAAATGTTCACGGGGAGGCTAAGCAGCTAATTCATATGACCAGGGTAGGTCAAGAGCTGGGAACAAAGCGCCCAGAGGGGCAGAGTGACCTAACGGGCGTGGCCCTTTCCCAGCCGGCCACCCTCTGACTCCAGCTTACTGCTGCCAAGCCCACATGTGGGCCCACGGTCACTGTCACTTGTTTAGTGCAGGAAAACACTCTGGCCTCCCTTGGGACTGTCCACTGTTTCCATGTTGGACTCCTTATTTCTAAAACATCCTGGGGGCCATTTCTGGCCTTCACACTGCTTGCCTGTGGTGACTGACTAGGCTGCTGGCACGGGCAGGGGCTGGAAGGTGGGATGTGGCTGGCACCCAGGTACCCAAGCTATTCAGTCTCCAAGGCAGCACCTACTTGGTCACCACGCTGATCTTCACTCCGAAGACACCAGTCTGCTTTTTGGATGGGGTCCTCTTCAGGCTCATGTCACGGCTGGTAAATTTCATGGAGAATTCCACTTTGATCTGGTCAGGGGGTGGAGTAGGTACAAATCCCCCAGGGCATGAGTGTCACCAAACATAGGGTCTCTTTCCCCAGGACTGTAAAGAGGGCTACCCTTAAGCTGGTAGGGCTCCATGCACACCTGCAATTGGGATAGGGAAGGGTGTGGCCAAAGAGAGGACACTGGACTGAGGGAGGTACAAGCTGCCTAGCACCCAGGGGAAGGTGGCAGGAGGATGCCCACGATGGCTCAGATGTCCTTACCCCATTCATTTCAATCACATCTGTATGCCAGTTCTTGGTTTCCACAGTCTGTGGATCCAGCTGCGGGGGAAGAAAGGAAGGAGGACAGGTCAGAGCCCAGCTTCCCCATTGGTCAGCAATTGCTTCACAAGACAGGTAAAGGGTGGAAAAGGCAGAAGGCTAGATGCTGATCTTGAAATCAACCTGTTGAAGTAGCCTGAGCCCGCAGTTCCCTCCCCCCAGTCTTCCCTAGGGAAGGACCCCTGATTCACCATGCTGGCTCCTGACTACCACTACAGTCAGATGGGCCTTGTCACTTCATGTCACAGACACAACAACTGCACACTAAGAGAACACAACACATACGGCACACTTAGATGAGCATGGGAATGAGGGGATACCAGGGCTTCCCGATTTCCTGGCACCTACCAGAAGAATGGAACACTAAAACCACACTGTGCCCATGCATTATATATCCCAGACACCCCTAACCCCTGCATGTTTTAAACTCAACATTACTATGGCAAGTTTAAGTAGCTATAAAGAATATCATTTCCAGGATAATGTAAATATTGACATCTTAAAAATGATGACATCATTCTTTAAGTGTATGCAGTGGAATCTAATTACCATAGTGATTCAACACCCACCATCATCCACTTAAACACAAGAATGAGCTCATCTTTTGAGGTGACAAGGCCCCTCTCCTTCAAGGGATCAGAGCTGATGCAACTCCCCCTGCCCACCTTTTTCCTGGGCAAGTCTCTTCAGGGGTACATGTGCCTAAACAGGACACTGTACCCACAGAAAAAAGAAATGACGCATGCAGGTCAGCCCAGGTCCTCCAGCGTCGGTGACCTCTGATGAGGTCTGGGATATACCTGGCTGGCTCTGGGCCTGCATCTAGGCTGCAGAGGCTCGAGCCCTGTGCCCAGCAGTGTGTGCACAGAGGAGGAATGGGACTGAGACTAGAATGCAGCATGTGGAGATCTTCCTTGGGCAGAGCCCCTGCCCACAGTGGGACAGCTGCCAGCCTGATTGCTGCCTAGGCCCTCTCATTCAGAAGGCCTGACGCCAATGACTCCAGACAGTCCCAACAGAAAGAAGCCCCAACTTTGGCCTTACTTTCCTGAATTTCCGTTCTTGCTTAACTTTTGCCCCCAAATCCCCGACCTGCAGCACGGCCTGCTTTTTCCCAGTTCCTTTACTACATCTGGACTGCTGGGTGGTAGAATCAGGACCTCTGTCTGACCTGATTCTATCTCCCAGAAGTGGCCACACAGGGTAGAGGGATCTCAATTGTCCTTCCCCAGCTGACTGAGACAGATGCATCCCTTTCTTTGGAGATTTCTGAGACAGGGTCTTGCTCTGTGACCCTGGCTGCTCTGGAATTCTCAATCCTCCTGCCTCAGCCTCTTGAGTGCTGAGACTTCAGATGCATACATTCTCGTCTACTTAACGACCAATTCTTTTGAAAGTAAGTCTAAGCACTGGTGGAAGTCTCAGGCTGTTTGATGGTCCTGACACCATATATCCCTTTCCTGTCTTAGTACCCTAAGGCCTGGCACCGCCTCTTGACAGAGCCAATGGCTCCCAACCCCTAGAGTGGCATCTGGACTTTCCCTGAGTTTAGAAATAACAGGGATTAGTGGTCATGGCTGACCTGGGGCTCCCATTCTACCTCATGAATTTGGGTGGATCACCAAGACTCCACGAGCCTTGACCTCCTCATAGTGGTAGCCATGCCTACCTCACAGGGCTGCCTGACAAAGTGTGAGCATTCTGTGTTATGTCTGACACTTTGACAAATCTTTTGTACACACATCTCAGTTAATCATCATAACCCACTAGTGTGGTTTAAGCTTTCATAGTTGTTCCCAATCTGAAGACGAAGACATAGAGACTCAAACACTACAAGAAACCTACCCAGTATTTAAGACCTAGGGAATGTGCGCTGGGTGCAGGCAAGTCTCCCTGACTTACTCTCTTTGCTCAATCTGTAGGATATCATGTCCCATGCCTAACCTGACCCCTGCACTTTGGAGTGGTGGCTGGTGGCAGCATGATTCTCTCAGAAGCAACAACGGGCCTCTTGGAGTAGAGTCTGGTGTCTAGCTGCTTCTAGAACAAACTTCCTGTTTCCTCTCTTCCCCACATGAGTCTGCTTTCCTGGAAGCCTTTTTTGTTATTTTGTTTTTTTCCGAGACAGGGTTTCTCTGTGTAGCCCTGGCTGTCCTGGGACTTGCTCTGTAGACCAGGCTGGCTTTGAACTCACAGAGATCCACCTGCCTCTGCCTCCCTAGTGCTGGGATTAAAGGTGCCACCCCCAGCACCTGGGAGCTGAAACAGGTAAAGTACCTGCTGATGCTAAGGTCTAGCACTAGCTTGTGGTGGGTTCACGTGCTCCAACCTTTCAGGACAGCTGTGGTTAAGACGCCGGTCTTGTTTTCTTTGAGTTCCCACTACTACCATGTCCTTGGTTCCTGCCACAGGTGTGCCCCTAGTAGCCCCTTAGAAAGACCTGCTCAGCTTCTCGGTACCCTGACAATGATGCTCAGTTTCCCAGGAGGCCTGCAGCCACAAGAAACCAAGTCTATTTCAGGATGCCATTTAAATACAGAGAAGGGAGGGTGGGGAGCTGAAAGGGACATGGCACATTTTCCAGAGAAATGATGCTGCCTGAGCTGCTGTGACTATTTATAACCCCTGGGAACTGTGGACTCTGCTATTTCCTGATTAGATTAGTGCTCAGGGTGCAGGAGCCAGCCCCAGGGATGTCAGTCAGAGGGGACAACCATTAGTCCCAGAAGACAGGTGCCATCCATGGGTCCCAGGCACAGGCGCTGAGTGGAAGATATCAGACCATCTGAAGGAGAAAGGCAGATGGGGCTTACGAGGGGCTAGGTGGGGGAGATCCACAGGTAACAAACCTGCAGTGAGGCTCCTCCAGGGTGGAGCTAGGCAAAGGAGAAACAGGTCCCCAAACGCCTTAGAGGATGTTGTTAAGCAGTGGTCACACACACACAGCAGTCCAGCTGTCTGTGCATTTAGCATCAGTCCCCACTGGGGCCACACATCCTGCCCTGTCCCTGAGAGAAGTGGAGGCCTTTAGACTACTGTCCAAGAGTGCTCCAGCCCATGAGCCACAAAATGCAGGGGCTCTGCTAGAATCCCCGCTAGCTGTCACTCTTTTTAGACCAAAGGGGCCTGTATTTAGCATAGGAAGCACCAACATGGTCTTAGAAGGGTGAGGCTCAGAGGCTCCAAGGCCAGGGGACACGCAGTATGAGTTTGGGGAACATCCTCAGACGTGAAAGCCCTTTCTCCCCGGGCCCAGTTTTCACCAGTCTGGGCAGGTAACCACATCACTTCTTGGCTACTTCCCAGTGCTGGCTTAGAAGGCACAAAGCAGTTCTGCCCTTCTCTCACCACTGGCGTCTCTTTTGCTAGTCTCTACCAGTTGATAAAGCCATCTTCAGGCCCGAATCCTCCCGACGGCTGGACCACGTTCCACTATGCCACATGTCCTCTACCACACAGTTAGCCCACCAGGGAGTGATGAGTGTGGTTGCTTCACCTTCTCACATGCCCTCACGTGGGCTGCTTAGTCTTCGCTAAGATGCCTGTCTAGGAGCAGCTGGGGACCAAGAGAAGGTCTGGCTTCCATGGAGAGCAGCAGAGGTATGGGCAGTCCTCAGGAAGCAGAGCCCTGGGACGCACCCAGGGGTTCAGTGGATGATGCACGCCCTGATGACAATGTTCAGCAAGGCTCTAGGCCTCCACCTCTGAAAGTGGAACCCCCTTTCTATGAGCCCCCTCCTATCATTACCACAGCACTTGAGACCAAAGGCTATGAGGAGTTTAGTCTCCTGCACAAGCCCCTGACTTCTTACCCCCAGGAACGTTGTTCCTGCTATTCCTACTTACTCTGCCTGTGGCCTCCTGAGACTGAGACCCACCCTTGCCCTTTTCTGGAAGGGAACAGACCCCCCCTCCAAGTCTTAGAGATTTATAAAAATGACCTGCTCTCTAACCAGGGCAGTAGATCCAGTGTGCTAAAGCCGCTCTGCTAGAGGCGTGCAAGCGCCACACCACATCAAGAACCTCAGTAAGATCAGCTGCAGCGAGGTCTAACAAAAGGAAGTCTGGGTGTCCCTGGGGGACCAGGCCATGGAGGTACCATGTTTGCTGTGGGTATGGCTCTGATACCAGGGGCCACAGTGGCGGCCTCGGGATGACTGTTCCTTGCCTGCAGTACAGTCACAGGCTTAGGGCTGGATCCCTTGGGAAACTGAGCCAGCCTGTCATTGGGACATACCACAGGCGTGAGAGGCACAGCAGGGCAGGCAGTGGGGAGAGGAATCTGCCAAGAGACAGCCTCGCCTTCCTGCAGCAGGGCACTTAAGATTCTGTCAACGTGGCTGCTGAGCTCAGGGAAGGGCAGAGGAACATGCCTCTATCCTGCCTTCCAGCTCAGCAATTGGGTCAGAAAAGAGCAGGGTCAGGTTCAGGAAATTGTCACTTCATCTTCCCAGTGGCCTGGCAGCCTCACTGTGAAGCCCAGCCAGTTCTGCCTTTCTAGCCCTCTCCCTCTGGAACAGGCACAGCGGGGCTGGCCAGGCTGCTCCGAAGGTGCTCTGTGGCCAGTCTGCCCATCTGCTCCAAGCCAGCCACAGGTGCTAAGGTGACTCCCATCCTAAGATGCCTGGATGAGGCCCCTTTGCTTCTACTTGCTTCCCCTCCCCCTCTCAAGGACTTTGAAGTTCCCAGGGCCCACATATGGAAAGGGTTTAGCAGCTCTAAAGGAGGCTTTTATTGAAGCCAGGTTAGCTTCTTAGTCCCATAGCAACCTGCCTTTTCCAGCGCTCCACTCAGTGCGCTCAGCCTATCCTGTGTAGACCACACTCTTAGCTTCTGGTTGGGCATGGCTGAACTTTCAGGAGAAGCAAACAAAACTCAAAACCGGACCACTTCTGGACCTTCACCTTTTCCCTAGCCCTGGGGCTCTGCCAGGGCCTCCCCTACTCAGGGCCAAGCTTCAAGTGAAAAGAAAGTATTTTACCCCGCCCTTGCCAGGGCCATGCTGCGGTCAGCAGGGCAGAAAGAGCAGGGGCAGCAGCCCTGTCTGGAGGTGTTTAGGGCCAAAGCAGCAGAGGCGGCTCTCAGCTGCCTGAGGCAGAAGGCTTTCCAAAGTCCATGCTGGCTGCTGTTGAAATGCCAAGGGTCTAGAAGACCACCATGGCTCAAAGGCCTTGACTTGCAGTGGTTTCATAAGAATTATAAAGTCATTTTCTAAAACTGACTTTATCTCTCCACCCTGACTAGGAACATTTTTTTTTCCTAGGTATAGAGCCTACTTCTAGTGAAAATGGGGACACTGGCAATTCCACTGTGCAGCTCTGAACAGACTCCTCTCCAGGCCTCTCATCTGCTCCGAGTCTCCTGTTCACATACATCATCAACAGCATCCCTGTGACCGCTGAGATACAGCATGTTGGGCCAAGTAGCACATCCTACCCACCAGGCAGCTTGATGGGCAGGAACCCTGCACCTCCACAAGTTCCCATCTAGGTTATCAACTGGCTGCATGGCCACCCTGATAACTGGACATCTGAGAAGCAGCCCCAGGGCCTGAGGAAGTTCTGGGCTTCCTCCTTGGAGGCCACATAAGGCTGGTGGTATAGGTGAGATCCTATATATAGAGCCCAGCTGCTTGGATTTAAGAGCCAGCTCCTCTGTTAAGCACCAAGTGACATCATCTAGGTCATTCTCTAAGCCTCTGTTCCCTCATATATAAAATGGCAAGGATAATACTAGCATTACCTCAGAGAAGATCAAGAGCTAAGACTGATGCCGGTACCCCGGTCACGCTCAAAACACATCAACATCACTAAGTTGTGCTGAAAGACTCTAGTGGCTTCCTTCTGGCTGCTGACAAGCCCCTATGCCTTCAACTGTGTTCCCTCCACTCTGCATAACCTTTGCCTGCTTGTGAACTAGGGCTTTAGTCCTGTAGATTACTTAGTCTGCACTGTCCCTAGATCTTTCATAGCTAAACCCATCAGAGTCCATCAATTAAATTCTCCAGGCTAAACCTCCCAACCCTTCCATTCTATTCCATTACCCTATTTTCTTTTTACAAACCATACAGCCTGAAATGACCCTCCTCACCGACTGACTTCTTTAGATCAGGCCTCCCTGCCTGGCCCTCTATATCCCTGGGCCCTGTACAAAGAAAGTACTCCATCAACATCCGTGCCCCAGGATGTAGGGTAGAGACAGCTTATAGCTTTCTACCAGGCTTCCTTCAAGACAGAAGCCAAACACTCCCATTTGCCTCTCTTTTCCTGTTCAGTGAATGGCTGGCCATGGCCCATGTGCACCCATGTGACCTCTCCCAGCTAGACTCTGCTGCGTGTGAGGGTTTAAAGCTTAGGGATAAAGTTCTAGCCAAGACCATCATATGAGCTGGATTCACAGAGATCAACCCATTCAGCTCCTTCTCTGCACCGACACCAGAAGGAAGAGGTTTATCCAAGGTCTCGCAGCAAGTTAAGCTATTTTTCCAGGACTGAAAAAAAATGAAGCCCCTTGGCTCCTACCAACCCAGGACATGTTTCAAGCGAGGCCGGGCTAGGGGACATTTCCTCAGGCACCTTTCCCTTTCTGCAGAAGCCCAGGAATAGCTCCTATGGCTCCTGTGAGACCAAGGACAATACACCTGGTCTATGGCTCCTGGAAACCCAAGACTGATATGGGCTTTCTCCTGGGCATTGAGCAGGTCCCAGGAGCAGGGTGTGTGTGTGTTCCTCTAGGCCACCAGGGAGCTGACAGAACGCCAGTGTTCTTTCCTGTACCCAGCATGCTGTGACAGAGGAAAGGAAGACAAACAGTCCCTTGTCAGCTCAGCAGAAGGCTAAGTCCCTGTATATGAGTGCCCTTCGCCAACATGTGGCAACACCCCCAGACAGCATATGCAGAGGTTTTAGAGATCCTTCTTAATTCTCTTCATAGCACTGTCCTTCTGGGCCTGGGACCTCACTATCTCTGGACTACTGCAGCCCTGGAAGCCAGCAACTCTGGCCTTTGAGGAACCACTCTGGTTGGCAGGCTCAGCAATCCCTCATCCAAGACCATCTAAAAGCAGGGCACCAAGCCCAGGAGGGACAACTGGTCACTCTGTGTTGGAGACATGTTGGAGAGCACCAGGGAGGCCTGGCACTTACTTCATACAGTACCAAGAGCTAAGACATTCCAGGTGCCAAAAAATTTGACAAGTTCATCCTAAGCAAGGGCTTCCATCGCAGGGTGTATGAATCTTGTGCAATGCACACTGTGTACAGGTGGCTCTGCATCTGCATCTCCATCTGCATGGGGCTACAGTGCAGCAGATATGCAGAGTCAGGGACTCTGGAGAGACAGCTCAGTGGAAAGGTGGGGGAACTGGGGTTGAAAGACTATTCATGTGGTTCCAGAGCTGCTCACTTCAGGAGGTGTAAGCACAGGGTCCCAGGGTCCCACTGGTCTGACCACAGTCCTGTGCCCACAGAGGGCTGCAGGGTCTCTAGTCCTGGGGGAAGTGCTCTTGTTCTTCTGGCCATGGTTGAAGGAATACTACAGGGACACGGCTGGGTCCGTGAATGGCAAAGGCACACTCACAAGTTTCTTCTCTTTGATAAGAAGTTAGGGAGGATGGCAGTAGGGTAGAGCATCAGCAGCCACAGCCAGGGCAGAAGCTTTTAACATCTCTCCTCCTTCTTAAAAAGGGTCTTAGTATGAAGCACAAGCTAGACTCAAACATGTGCTGGTCTTTCTCAGCTTTGCAGACTAGGACTACAGGCTTGGGCCGC
This sequence comes from Microtus oregoni, assembly GCF_018167655.1. Classification (NCBI taxonomy): domain Eukaryota; kingdom Metazoa; phylum Chordata; class Mammalia; order Rodentia; family Cricetidae; genus Microtus; species Microtus oregoni. Next base: position 22,415,510 of record NW_024543074.1, on the reverse strand, counting down.
CACACGCAGTGTTAAGGTCTCTCTTCACCTTCAGAGCCACAATGAATGAATGAGTCCAATGTGTGTATCTTATATCCTGTACTCTTGAACCCTCAATGTAAGCGACAGCTAGGAATGGCTAAGTGAATGTCTTGGGATGTGCATATTGTATGCACACCTATGCCGGAAAGATCTGTCAAGCTAAATGACATGCTAGAGAGGACTAAGGAGCTGCCCTGTCCTAACAATGGAATCCTCTTCTATGGCCCTCTTAAGCGCTAAAGTCACCCAGACAAGTGACCTCAAGGCCCTGTATCTTGTCTTTTCTCAGGCATGGACCACTCTGACCCTTTATGTAAGCAGCGTGGATTAATGGCCATCACAGAACAGGTATACTTAGCAACACCAGCCCCACTCTTGCCTAGAGAAGCTCTTCTGGACTTCTCAGGCCCACATGGCCACTCTTTGAAACAGAGACAAAGGCCCCAGAGGCTTTCCTTAAGTCTCCTCTGTTGTCCCTATCTTCAGTTCAACCTGAATCTCCACTTCTGGCCAGTATCTGGTCTGAATGAGAAGCATCTTTGTCGTGGGTGAGTGAAATATTAAGAGTCTTCATTTCCTCACCAGACAAATGTCTCTGGCCTGGCTTGCTTTGGGCCTCTTACTTAGCCTCTATGATTCCCACAAGGGACCCTATTAAAACCTTTGGCTGTTCCAGGATTAGGAATGGAATTCCTCCTTCAGTCCCTTCGCCTCTTGGGTTCAACTTAAGAATCTAGACCCAGGCAGGATAGGAGGAAGGGCAAAACCTTTGAACTTGCTCTACTTGAATATGATTGGAAAGAGGAAGTAAAAGGAAGGAAGGAAAGATGGAAGGAAAGAAAAGAAAAATGCAAACTGAAATGCAAGTTAAATACTGCACGTCCTGGCAGAACCCACAAAGCCAAATGCCACGTGTGTCCTCTGCTAAATGCTTGCACAACAAACCAACTGCCAAGCCAGGGCCTAGAATGAAGCTTCAGCCCCAGAACTCTCCTTGCAGACAGGACAAGAGGAACCTACTCCAGCACTGCCCCTAGGCGAGTCCCTGTACCTCTGCCTCCATCCCTCCAGCAAACAGAGGTTTCACACTCCATTGTAATATCAGGACCTTTCTATCCGAACAGACTTTTCGGCCCCAGTGTCGGGTCCCAGAGGAGTCACCCTTCTCTCCCCTCTGGCTTTTAATGGTTTTGGTTAGAGGGGAGCAGGAGCCCACAGGTATCTCAGCATCCATGACATCAAATTCTTAAGGTATGGTTAATGAATTAATAATGTGGTCGCTCATGCCAGGCTGGGCAGAACCTTTCCCCCGCCCCACCTGAAGTCCTGCATAATCAATCTCAGCACCTTTAGCCTGGCAGTGAGCCACTCTGAAATAAGTAGGCTAACTCGGCTCCAGAAGGAAGGGAAGAACAGGTGTCACCCCCCCTAACCTACTGGCCTATGCACAACGAGGTAGGCTCAGGAGGGCGGATGTCCCTCTGTCACCTGCAGTATCAATGACACCGACACCCTTCGTCACACAGCATGTGCTAGGGGACTGAATCACCAGCTACACGGCACAGCCCTGCGCCATGGCCATCCTGCAGTCCACACTGACACCAACAAGCTCGCAGCCCAGCACCTAGCTGGCCGGTCACCCTCAGCCAGAGATCACAAGAGAAACAACTGTCAGATACCACCGAGAGTCGAGCCAGCCAATGAGTTCCTAAAGTGGCTTCTGTTCTGCCAGCCACAAATGAAAGGAGAAGTGAAAGCGTGGCTTTCAAGGTTTAGAATTTTAACCCTACCTGCCAGGCACCCAAGGAGGCAGGTAGACAGTATAAGGATCTGACTGGCTTAGTTTTAGGTCAGGAACCTGCTAAAGCGGTTTCTGGCCAGCCTTGAGGTATGGGAATGGTGTCTGCTGGCCTCAGCAAGCACTAGGAGAGGAGGACAGGGTGGGGATGGCTCCAAGCTGCCGGCAACAGACAGCTGCCTCAGCACAGAGGGGCTCTGGGAGCTGCCAGGGCCAGTAGGGCTCTGCTTGCTTGGTCCCCAGGGAGACTGAAGGTGACACAGGGGCCAAAGCAGGACAGCTCAAGTTGCTGCCCTGCCCAGCACTTTCCAGGACTGATGTCACCTCTATAGGGTCAAATATGCCTCACTGGCCAGAGATCAAACCAAGCAGGAACCAATGGGCCCAAGACCATCCTTCTTGTCAGGTGCCGGCTGGCACAGATCTCAGCTGAGGATCTTCCTCTGAGCCACAAGGAGACTTGCAAGTCCCATCACAGACTCCATGTTCTTCAACCAAACTGAAGGATTACCAAGGCTCTGGCCAACCGGAACCGGCACCCTGTAACAACTTAGGCATCTGTGGAGTTATCAAACGCTTACTGTGTGCTGGGCACTGGGTCTGGCTTCTCCTTGACCGCCTGAGGCCGGGCCTACAGCCAGCCCCAAGGCAGCCCACCCAGCTGCAGGACAGCCAACTTCCATCTCAGACTTTAATCCCAACTCAGGTCTGGGGCTGTAGACAAGACCATGCAGGCAGCTTGCCCTGGCATAGCTCGGTCAGGAACCCCCTGGCATGCTGTGTGAGTTGCTGGATAACCAGTTGGCACCAGGCCAACAGTTGTCTGGGTGGTCCCTGAAGAAGCAGTCTAGAGCCCCCAGACTCAGCACATTACTCCCCATCCGCCGCCACCAGTCCTTCTTCCCGGGTGGCAATGATCCTTTCAGCTTTCATAAAGAAAGCTCACATGGCAGGCCATGCTGAGGTGCCCATCAGCAAAGGAATAGAGAGCTGATATCCGTAAGAGATGGTTGGGGGTAATCATGCTTGTGCTGGGCTCCTGAGAGAACAATAAGACCCAGTGAGGCTGCCTGTCTATTCCTATTCCTGCCAGCTTATATTCAGGAGGAAGCCAGACAGAGTCTACTTAGGGACACAAACCTCTTTCTGCTGAGCATTAGACAGATACAGAGAAGGCAGCCAGGGCTAGGGTGGAGGTCACCACTAGCATTTATCACTAAGTTCAAGCCACTTAAAGCATACTCATACCCATATTCCAGCCTATCTTGGGACTTCTGGGATCCAGCAGGAGCAGCAGTGCAGAGGTAGACAGAGTCCCCAGCAGCCCCAGCCTTCCCGCAACCCTGCAGCCACCCCGCCAGCCCCGGCTAGCACCTTGTGTCGGAGCAGCTTACTGCGCACTCGGCCCCAGAGCCGGGCGCCTGTATTGGGTACACGCTTGCTCCCTGGCTCCTCCAGCTGATCCAGGCAGCAATGCTCCAGGGATTCACACACTGCCTTCAGGCTGCAGTCGGGCTGAGGCAGGATGTCCGTCATGCTGGTGACCAGCCTGCCGGTCCAGCTCCAGGCAGAAATGCGGAGAGGCGCACAGCTCTGGAGAGAGCTGCCTTCTTCACACTAGTGCTTAGCAGGGACTGTTAGTGGGGCAGTCCCGAAGCAGCAGCGGGTGTGGGGCTCGGGTTTCTCCTCCCCTCCCTCTGCGTCCTCCTCCTCCTCCTTCCCCCTCCCTAGAGACTGCAGCCAGGAAGCAGCGGAGTCTGAGCTGAGCTTACCACCAGGGCTCAGTGCCTCCCCTCAGGCAGCCTGCTGCCCTCTCAGGTGAGCTGCAGCTCCCAGGACGCGGAGTGCGGGTGTGCACCACAGCCAGCTGCAGACAGTGCGCAAACACTCCCGCCCCACGGAAGAAAGTGACTCCAAGTAGAATTCGGAGCTGCCCTTTCCAAAAACCATGCAGGCCTGGGGTTTAACTCTTGGCAAGTTGGGGCTCCTCCTCACCCACCCTCTATCTCTCCTTCCAGCCTCTACTAAATAAAAGTTTGACAAGCAGCTAAGCACAAGCCAGTTCCTAGTCATTAACTCCTTCACCACCAGGCTGCTCCTGGGGCTTGGGTAGGCATCAGGACTTGGGGGCAAGTCAGTAGAGACTTCCAGTGGCCAGAGTTGTGGGTAAAGCTGCACGTGGCCACGAAGAGCTGCCTGCCTCCCTTGCAAAGGACTGCTTTGGAGTTCCACTTCTCTACTCACTCAGTTCCCGCCCCAAGGCAAGTTCCTCAATGCCAGCTCGGTGGCAGAGCCAGACACCTGTGTTCTCCCAAGTCTCCTGTGGCAAATGTGCAGAATAAGGAAGCAGTCCCAGCAGGTATTAGGGTGCCTGTGACCCTCAGCAGTCACCGTGAGAAAGCAGATGTAGCTCTGGTCATGGGTGTCTGACATGGAGGTGCTCCTCCACGGCTGCTCTTACCTGCAGCCCTGTGTACCTCACCAACCAAGACTTCTGCTCCAGGGGGCAGAGGATGCCCAACAGCACAGAAGCAACTGCAGTATCTTGGTAGACAGACTCATAAGTGCTTGGTTTGATTTTTTTTTTCCTTGTTTGTTTTGTTTTCCTGAGACAGAATCTCTTAATGTAGCATTGGCTACATAGACGGGGCTGGCCTCAAACTCAAGAGCTCTTCCTGACTCTGCCCCCGTCCCCCCAGTGCTGGGATTAAAGGCAACACCGTGCCCAGGCCCAGCAAGCTCTTGTTCTAATTGAAGAACGAGAGGTGACTCCTATTTCAAGCTAACCATGCAACTTATAGAGTAAGGTAAGAGAAACGCCAGAACCCTAGATGGCTAGGGTATATGCAACCCAGCTATCCTGGCCATCCCACCACTGCAAAGCTGAGCGTGTAGGAAGGAAACCTCGAGCCACACAGTGCCAACCATGAGCCAGGTACCACGCACAGTGGTTTCAACACTGCACCTACATGGCAGTGCCGCTCACGCTTCCGTTTCAGAATTGTGAGAACTGGAGCTCAGAGAAGCAGCATTCTGGCCTGAGTTACAGATATAGCTGCAGCAAGGAAGGGACAGCAGGGGCCCCCAAAGCCCCCTGTGGGTCACAATCACTGCCTGGCTGAAGTATGGATAGTTCTCAGGATATGGTGAAAAGTGACCGGATTGATGTTTAGGAACCAGCCGGCCCTCTGAATACCCCGCTGGTTCTCAACAATGTCAGTCCTTGGGGTTTTCTATTCCTGCCCTCGGCACCTTTTTGGGAAAGGGGCAGTTTAACTGCAGAGCCAGCCAAGAACTGGTCAGAGAAAGACTGCTCTTCTTTGAGTGGATAGCACCACACTGACCTGTAAGAACTAAAAACTTCCCCCCAACCTTATAAAAAACAAGCATTCCTGCTTGACATTTGAGGAAACGGAGCCACGAGAGTAGACTGGGGTTAGTGCGGCACCTCTGCTCTCCTCACTTCGAAGGAATGACACTTTGGGAAGTGCACGTGACACTATTCATTTTGACCTGGGTTCCATGAGGAAGGCCTGGCTAAGTGCCTGATCCTGGAGTAAGGGCTAAGAAATCAGAGGAAGCAAAAGCCGGCCAGGACAAAGCTGCAGCCTGAGGGCAGCAGGGAGGAGATGGGACTCAACTCTCAGCAGGAGGCAGAAGCACTTTCGTGCACCTACTATGTAGCACATGAGGACTGAGATGTCCTCTCTCTGCCTACATTCTGCCCAGGGTTATACGACCAGGACAGTGAAGATGAAGTACCAACAAAATTGAGAGAAAGATCACTCTTGGCAGGAAGGACTGAGGGACGCTCTGTGGAAAGGAGGAACTATGTGCATGGGTGAAGTCGCTCCATCGCTCCCACAGGTCCCTGCTGTGCTCAGCATCCTCTTCACAGAGGTGCAATGGCTGGTTGCATAACTAGCCGGGAAGGTACCTTCTGAACTGCTCACCTCATTCACCTGCTGCTCACGCACAGCTGGTATTTGGTGCTGGCTGGTTAATCCCAGAACGGCTGACGCTGACTTCCTAAGGTTCTCTTCCCTCTAGCTGGGTCAAATGCCACAGAGTGCAGCCTCGGGGAATCATGTACTGCTCCTCCCCATGGGTGTGTGGGAGAAAAGGGGCAGGAAAAATCCTGTTCCCAAAGTCTTACACTTGTCTGTCTTAAGAACCCTAGGCTCAACACTTGTCTGGGTAAAGCAAGCTCTGATTGGATAAGCAATGGCCAACTGGTCTCCATGGTGACAAAGGTGCCTTAGCAGATGGGTAGCTGAGTTGGGAGCCTCTTCCCTGGAGATACTCAGATTTTCTTTTCTCCCTAAGGACTGGGCCCTCCTCTGGAGATGGGACAAATTTGCCTTCTCTTCTCCAAGCCTCACTCAGGCCTTCTTGAAAGCAGGGTAGAGGAAGGGGTGTGCAGGATGAACATCCCAGCGTGTCCCTCAAAAGCAGCAGTATGAACAGTGGTCTCCATAGCCAATTACAGTCGGTCCTCATTTCTGTTACATAGGCAAAGCTCACACCAGCCTGGCCACCCAGGAAGTAATGACGTTCCCCCTGGCTGTGTCCTCCCTGTCCATTCAGCCACACCTGGCAGAACCGCCTCTGAGGACGTGGAGGGCCTCTGTGTCTGGATAAACAGAGCTTGGGTGGTAAAGACTCATGAATGAACAGATGTCACTGCCTTCGGAATTAAAAACATTCCTCGTGGACTGTCATATTTTCCCTCATCCCTTCCTTTGGCTCTTGGCCAGAGCAAAGAGTAGTTGTCCCCAGGGCAAGGTGAGCAGGACCCTAGGCTATATGTAGAGAGAGGGATGCCTGCAACCAGCACAGATGTGACTGAGCAAAATTGGGGTAGATGATCAGAGTAACTTTGCAGAGGGAAAAGAGGTCAAAAGGGATAATGCCCAATCCCCAAACACAGCACGGGCTGCTTCTCCCGCAGAAGGACAGGGTCTCCACAGAGGAACAGGGTCTCCCACAGAGGAACAGGATCTCCCACAGAGGAACAGGGTCTCCGCAGAGGGACAGGGTCTCCGCAGAGGGACAGGGTCTCCACAGAGGAACGGGGTCTCCACAGAGGAACGGGGTCTCCACAGAGGAACGGGGTCTCCCACAGAGGGACGGGGTCTCCACAGAGGGACAGGGTCTCCACAGAGGGACAGGGTCTCCACAGAGGAACAGGGTCTCCACAGAGGAACAGGGTCTCCACAGAGGAACAGGGTCTCCCACAGAGGGACAGGGTCTCCACAGAGGAACGGGGTCTCCCACAGAGGGACGGGGTCTCCACAGAGAAACAGGGTCTCCCGCAGAGGGACAGGGTCTCCCTCAGAGGGACAGGGTCTCCCTCAGAGGGACAGGGTCTCCACAGAGGAACAGGGTCTCCACAGAGGAACAGGGTCTCCACAGAGGAACAGGGTCTCCACAGAGAAACAGGGTCTCCCGCAGAGGGACAGGGTCTCCCTCAGAGGGACAGGGTCTCCACAGAGGAACAGGGTCTCCCACAATACTACCTTGCTAACAGCTATGGGTGGAACAACATTCACACAAGTCCTTTGGCCTATGAACACAGCAGGAAGGTTCTTACTCAGAACTCAGAATGTGGAGGCTGCCTCTCTAGAGTGACTTCCATTTTCTCAGAACAACTTTTATCTTCTCCCAGCCCAGACTGGGACCCCGATTCCTCAAAATGCCAGCTCCCCCTACTGGGGACTCCTAAGTGATAGGAGAAGCTCCTCAAAACGGGCCATTCTGAGAATCCTGGTAGAACACAGGAGCCTGGGGGAGGAGAATAGGGAGGGAGCATCTAGGTCTGAGAAGACAACAATGTGGCATGGGCCTAAAGGAACGAAGCTGGAAGTAGCTGGAAGGCAGACTAATGGAGGGCAAGGCAGGCTGAGGTTTCAGGGAACAGAGGAGGACTTAAGACAACCACTAAGTCCAGAGACCAGGTCCTATGGAAAGGCCATGCCAGTTGGGAGAGAGACGGCACATCACAGGAGAAAACAGCGGAGAACAGGAGAGGGCCCTGGCCCCTCATGATGGCTCTGCAGGTAGGTCCTACATTCCTGTGTGCTCTTATCTTGACAGGTACCCATTTGTCCTGGATAGCTTTATATCAACTTGGCCCAAGCTAAAGTCATCTGAGAGAAGAGAACCTCAATTAAGAAAATGTCTCCGTAAGATCTGGGTGCATGCCCAGTGATAGCGGTACATGCCTTTAAATCCCAGCACTCAGGAGGCAGAAGCAGGCAGATCTCTGAGTTCGAGGCCAACCTGGTCTATGGAGTGAGTTTCAGGACAGCCAGGGCTATACAGAGAAACCCTGTCTTAAATACCAAAACCAACCAACCAAACAAACAAACAATAAAAATCTGGCTGTGGCAAACCTGTGGAGCATTTTCTCAATTAATGATTGATGGGGGAGGGTCTTTCACCCACTCATTGTGGGTGATGACAATGGGTGTCCTGGATGCTATAAGAAAACAGGCTGAGCAAGCCATGGGAAGCAAGCCAGTAGGCAGCTCCCCTCTGCTACAGAATAATCTTTTGTACAGTGTGAAGATGTGTCTAAGCCAAGGTGCCTTCTTATCGGATTAATAAAGAGTTAATGGTCAATAGCTGGGCAAGAAGAGGTTAGGTGGGACTTACGGACAGGGAAAGACAGCATGGGGGGAAGCAGGGTCATCAGTCAGACACTGAGAAAGCAGGAGAAAAAAATGTCCTACCAAAAAAAGGTACCATCACATGGTAGAGCGTAGATAAGAAACATGGGTTAATTTAAGATGTAAGAGCTCGTTAGTAACAAGTCTAAACTATCAACCGAGCATTTATAGTTAAGAGTAAGTCGCAGTGTTGTTATTTGGTAGCCTACTGGTGAAACAATTGACTGGTGAGACAGAAAACACCCCACTTACAAAGGGTGCCCAATGAGAGCCTATGTATATCCACATAAAGCCTAAGAAAGCTTAAGAAAAAGTTCCAAACACAAAAATGGAGCCAAACACAGTTTCTCAGTCCCACAGTGCCTCAATACAGAAAGGTGTCTTCCAGCCGCTGCCTATGGACTTGAACCACCCATGGGAGCCCCACCAGCACACCATGAGCTAACCTGCATGGTGGGTTTAAGTTTTGCTCATGCAAACAGAAAAGACTACAGATATGCAGTAAAAGACAGATCTAAAAACTCTGAACGGGTTACAGTGTGTTAAAATGCACATACGCTTGGGAGAGACAAGAGAAAGGATATAGATAGTCATAGAAAAAATAGTTTAAAAATAATAAAATCTTTAAAGAGAGAAGTTTAAAAAAAGTCACATAGAGATAGAAAATACACAAGGAGTCTGGATCCTGTATGGTACTGTGCTGTCTTTAAATTTTCTGACTGCTGATGACTGAGACATAGCTGCTAAAAGACACTGGATTATGAAAACTGCTGGATTAAACCAACCTACATATTTTAAAAATATCTTAACCTCAAAATGGAAGTCAAAAGATACATTGCTTTGGGAAAGAGGTTGTGCTTTTCTTCCCAGAGAAAATAAAAGGCTATAGATTTGTTCAAAGTTGAAGATGATCAGGTTTGATAGGGGAAGACCCTCAAAGAAATAAACATAAAAAATATCCTGCTGGGCAGTGCCATGCCTTAGTCCCAGCACTCAGGAGACAGGGGCAGCCAAACACTGTAAGTTTGAGGCCACCCTGGTCTACAGAGTGAGTTCCAGGACAGCCAAGCCTACATAGAAACCCTGTCTCAAAAAAACAAAAACAACAACAACAACAACAACAACAACAAAAAACACCCACAAAACATGTAACATAATTTAACCTGCTCAAACATACAACAAAAATCATCCGTGGCTGACTTGTTACAACACATAGTCTATACTTGAATGAATGCAGATATGTATGTTACCTTTAAAAGTTTACGTGTTTTCAGAGTAAGGGAACAAGACACCAATAAAAACAAATAGCGTAGGTGATCTAACATCTCAGAATACCTCTGTTGCAGTTTTCTCAGAGTTCTGCATCCAGGATAGCTTTCAGGTTGCAAGCTGAGATGGTCCAGGGTCACACACTACTCCAGCAAAGATTTAACCATTATCCTATATTTTCTCAGATGCTAGCACCCCAAGACAACAGGAAGCAGTCTAGAGAAAATAACGCCTACATTCCCAAAAGATAGATTATGGATGTTTGTCTTTGTTTAGGAGAGTTGGTTGCAAATTATTATTGGTCATGGCAGCCAAATGTTCCTGTTGTTAAGTAACATTACACCCTTCTGGGGTCCTTTGATGAAGTTACCTATTAAATGATTAGACTTAAATTTTCCTTAGTTATGATAAAAGGTAAATTAGGTATAAAACTCTAGACTCACAAAGGTAAAGTAGATAATATTTTCTCTAATTTTTTCCAAATACAAATGGACTGGATATTATAGCTATAATTATTGATTACTGTTTTGGTTATATGTAGTTTTACTTTCTAAAAGTTAAAACCTTTTCTAATTAGACAAAATGTTATAATCTTTTTGTACACTGTGAAGATGTGTCTTTGCCAAGGTTCCTTCTGACTGGATTAATGAAGAGCTAATGGTCAGTGGCTGGGCAGGAAGAGGTTAGGTGGTAAGGTGGGACTTACGGACAGAGAAAAAAAGAAGGGGAGGTCACCAGCCAGATGCAGAGGAAGTAGGAGATAAACATGTTGTACTGAAAAATGGTACCAGCACATGGTAGAGCGTAGATAAGAGGGGTTAATTTAAGATGTAAGAGCCAGTTAGTAACAAGCCTAAGTTATCAGTCGGGCATTTATAATTAATATTAAGTCTCTGTGTGGTTATTTAGGAGCCAGCTGGTGGGATGGAGCTGACAGGCAGGACAGAAAAACTCTGGCTACACTCCTCCATCACCTCTGTATCAGCTCCATCTTCCAGGTTTCTGTCCTGCTTGAGTTCCTGTACTGAATTTCTTCAAAGATGAATAGTGAGGCTAGGTGGTTGTGGGACAGGCCTTTAATCCCAACACTTGGGAGGCAAAGGCAGATGGAGCTCTGTGAGTTCTAGGTTAGCATGGTCTACAAAGTGAATTCCAGAACAGCCACGGCTGTTGCACAGAGAAACCCAGTCTTTAAAAAACAAAAACAAAAACCAAAAAAAAACAAACATAAAAAAGGCAGTTGGAGAGATGGCTTAGAGGTTGCTCTTAAGCAAGGAGTGCTCTTCCAGAAGTTCTATGTTCTATTCCCAGTAACCAAATGGTGGCTAATAACCATCTGTAATGAGATCTGGTGCCCTCTTCTGGTGTGCAAGCAGAACACTGTATATATAATAAATAAATCTTAGAAGAAAAAAAATAAGCCAGGTGATAGTGGCACATGACTTTAATCCCAGCATTCGGGGAAGCAGAGGCAGGTAGATCTCTAGTGAGTTCAAGGCCAGCCTGGTCTACAGAGTGAGTTCCAGGACAGCTAGGGCTGTTACACAAATAAACCCTATCTTGAAAAACAAAACAAACAAACAATAAAAACATAAAAAAAATTATCAACAGTGATTTGGAAGTGTAAGCCAAAAAAACCCTTTTCTCCTCAAATTGTTTTTAGTCGTGGTGTTTCATCACAGAAATAGTAACCCTAAGACACCACCCTAGCTAAAACACATGTACTGATAGTTAGCAGTCTCCCCAGGAAGAGCAATCAAGACCCGTTTCTGAGGTTATAACCCGCTCAATAAGTCCTTAGTATCTGCAATGTTCAGACCTTCGCTAGGCCCAGCAATGGGAGCCCCTAGCTCAAAGTCAGCAGGCAGTCCATTAGCAGAGCTAAGCCAAGAAGCTACTTTTCACCCATTTATTCATCCGCCACTGAACAGATACTCACTACATGCTGGGCAGAGGCCCTTCTTACAGCTCAAAGCAGAACTCAGCCAATGGCACCCTGGCCTCCCCAGTGAGTACCCCATGCCCCGGCTCAATAGAAGCAATCAGGGCTCTTTAGGGAGTCTGCTGCCCTCCCAGGCTCCAGAGCTTCTCAAGTGCCTTTCCCCTGCCTGATGAACATCCATATATGGTTATAGCAATGTAAGCTCTGGAACCCCACATCTTTGTTCCTAAGCAGGTATCAGTAGCTATAGACAGATGTCCAGGGTAAGGGCTTGAAGCAGGTTTCAGGATCGGCCCAAGTTTAAAAAATACACTCTAGCTAGGATGCAAAACTACCAAGCCCACTCAGGGTGATCTGATCTCCTGCTGTCTCCTCAGAAGCCTGTACTGGTTCATGGATGGTCCAAAGTACTGACTCCTATGGAGCCTCTCTTTACGCGGCCTGACCACCCCAGGTTTCTGTTCCCAGAGCTCACAGTGGCTGTAGGTGCATAAGAGAGGCGGAAATAGCCTAAGAGTTTATCTCATGTGGAAAGACTGGATGGACAGCATGTCCCTGGCAATCCCTTGTGTTTCTCACGGCACATTTGACCGTGGAAAGGGTGGAAAATTCACTTGATCCTTTGGGAACATTTTGATCATTTAGAACTAAACCCACTGAAGGGCACGGTGGGAAGAACACCACCCCTACATGCCCATCTCTTCCACCCTGACTTCAGGACGGGACCCAGGACGCAGCCAGAGGCACACACAGATGAGACCCCCGGCGTCATTTGCCTGTTCCTTGTCACTGGAAGGTATCACCAGACCTCCTGGCAAAGCCAGTGAGCAGGGAACCTTAGAGATGTGCTTTGGACACATGGGACCTCTCAGGTCACACTACAGTAGACAGTATCCTGAAACTGGAGTTACAGATAGCTGTGAGTTACACATGGGTGTTGGGAATTGAAGCCAGGTACTCAGCAAGGGTAGTAAAAGCTCCTAACTGCTGAGTCATCTCTTTTCAGTACCTCATATGAAAATTTATGCCCCAATTTTCCCATCTCAAAATCAGATTTAAAAAAATGCCAAGAGCAGTGAGTCTGGCTGCGACTGGACAGGGAACACACCTGCTCTGTTCTCTAGCCCTCACCCATCTCAGGGCCATGCACGGTCCCGTTGCAAGTTCCCAAGCTCTACAGGCTGAACCACATGGCCCTAGATTCTCCTTCCCAGTATCTATGGTTCAGAGCTAAAGTTCTCTTGAGCAGAGTCATAGTTCTCCTCTGACAGCTGCCACTGGCTCTCGCTCCCCCCTCAGGGTAGGGGAAATGAGGAGTTACAGAGATTAAGAACCTGTCTAACCCTTCTTTTTGATGGCAGGGCCTCACTTTGTAGCTCTGGGTGGCCTGGAACTTACTATGTAAACCAGGTTGGCCTTAAATTCACAAAGATCTACTTGTATCTACCTCCTGAGTGTTGGAATTAAAGGTTGAGGCAACCGCGTCCTGCCCAGGTTAGGAGCTCTTATTCTCAAGTAGAGTGTTTGCTTCAGAGCTCAATTCTTAGCTCTACTTTGGGAAAACTGTAGGTGCCTCCTACCTCTATAGGGATTCCGATGAGCTAACACTTATCCATTCATTCAGATCGGTGTTTTCTAGGCCATCTTGGATTCTCCAGTCACTCTGGGGTCTGCCTGGAAGCCGTAATTACCTTCAAGGGTGTGAGGAGGCTGCATGTGGAGTACGTGGACAAATCCAAATACCTAATCTCACAGGGTGAGGACTCACCGAATAGCAAGCATATACACCCAGAGCATCTTGGAGAAGGCGACAGAATCCACTCTACGGGTACCCTGTACGGGCACACATAGGCAGTTTCAGCCATAACTCAGGGAGTTCTTTGGAGTTTTTCTACTGAGTCCTTTTCTTAAAGCTTTGGAACAAATTAAAGTAGGAACTAGATCGGATATTTTGATTTCTAGGAGGGCAAAGCAGCAGCCCCCACCTGAAGGGAAGCCTCCAGGTGTTCATCCAGGTCTGAGGAGACATGCTCTGAGAGGTATCTATGCCCAATTGTTGGCATCGAACCCGCCTTCTGCTTCTGAGCCTGGGGGCCCCCAAACCAGAGCTGAGGGGACAGCACCCTTCCCATGGTTTGCAAGGGTGTTCCGAGGGCCTGAAGGAAGGAGGTAGCGAGATCCTTTCTGGCCTCATTTCCTAGTGTGCCTCCTACCCTCAGACATGGGGCTAGGAGTGGCATCAAGCCTACATGCCAAGAAGGAATTCCCACATAGAGAGGAACGGGGGGAGGGGAGCTTTTCTGTCAAGTGCATCCTGTCTCTCCTGTCTTTGGGTCACCCGGGCAATGGAAGCAGTTCAGTTGAGGCTCACACTCTCACAGGTCTGCCCATGCCCCCACAACAAATGTACCTCTACCCATTCTCCATGCACACCAGCCAGACCAGCCTTGAACAGTGACAGTGGGGCCACCAGGCCAGGGGAAAGGAATCTACAACAGCTGGAGCAGATGAGTTCCTGGCAGGACAATGGTCACCTAGATCCTTCCAGGGGGTGGTGTACGAGGCAAGGAGCAAAGCCAAGCCTGTTCCCATGTGCCTCCAGGATGATCAAGGGGTAGTGACCGTGGCAAAGGAAGGCACCCCACCTGGGGCAGCACTGAGAGCAGCAGGGCCATAAAACGTGAACTTGGGACAGGGAGGAAGAGAGTTTGGAAGCTGCCTGGACACTCGTATCTGGCACAGGCAGGAGGCAGGGAGGGAGTCTATCTTTCAGAAAAGCTATACCTATGTTCTAGGGCAGGGAGCTATGGGAGGCTGTGATGTGTGTACCAGATAGAGCGAAGGGACAAGAGGGAAAGAGGGCCACTGGCCGAAGCTTCCCCTCCCTGGCCCCCTGACTTCCAATTAAAACATGCCCTCTCCCAGGGAACAGGGAACTGGCTGTGGTCATCGTGTTTATAAACACAGCCTGGCGGACAAATAGAACAAAGTGTCAAGGAGTTTCATTAACAGCCGCGTCATCTACTCAGGGAAAGACGATAGGTCACCTGGGCAGTGTCCCAGAACCAGGCTACCAGGGCAAGAGATGGCCCACATGGCTATTAGAGAGAGTCAGATGGGGACAACAGACCCTTCGGGGGCCAGAGGGTAGGCGTCAGTAGGGGAACCCTTGACTGCTGCTCCAGAGGGCTCCTGACCCATGCTCCCTTCAAGCTCTCCCTCTGCAGAGTAATTGAGACCAGAGCAGCTCTCCCATAGCCCTTGTTCCAGGGCTCCTCAGACTGTTCTCTGAGCCAGCAGAGAGAGCTGCCCTGAGAGAAGAGCCCAGCTGCTCTACATAAAACAGGGCTACCTCAGATCCTCTACTACAGCTGGTCTAACCCCGTCACCTGAAGAGAACGCCCCTGATGCTGCCACTCCAGCTCAAACACAGAGGAACCTCGCAGGTAGCAGCCTCAGGAGGCGACTTCTTGACAAGATATACTCAGAATCCTGGAGTGGGAGCAGGTGAGCTTGCCAGCCCAGGGCACAGGCCCTCGTCATCACCCAAGTAGTAAATGTTTCAGGCCCCGTCCCAAGGGCATCAGGAACTCTCAGTCAGGTCTCATCACGGCCCGGTTTACAGGCAAGGAAGCCGAGGCTGGGACACATGGAAGAACTCACCCAGCTCTCCCAAATAATGAACAGAAGGAGCAAGACACAGAGCCTCGGATCTGTCTGGCCTCGAGGCCCCTGCAACGCTGGCTGAAAGCAGAAAGGGACAAATCCTCTCATGGCGTCTTTACTATGTCAGGATCCTCTGATCTGTGCTTGTCACGTACAGGGTGCCCAGCAGACAATTCAAGAATGAAGCAGTGAAAGCATGGATGTGCACCCAGAGCTCTGACCACCTGCTCCTCCAGGTGGGACTCCAGTCCCTGCATCTTACAAGGTGGCAGTGAAGAATGGGAATAATTCCTACTTAACTGGGGAGGAAACGGAGGCTCACAAGGCCAAGGAACCAGGAATTAGTTCTCTGACCCACAGCCCAGGTCGTGGACACCACACTCAATAACAAGGGGAGAATGGACAGGAGAGCTGAGGAAGGAAAGGAAAGGGAAGGAAGTGCTCCTTAGGGGGCTGAAGGTCAGAGGTGGGTTAACTGCACCAAGTTCCTAGTTTCCGTTTCCTAGGGGCATAAAATGCTGCTGTCTTTTCACAGGCGAAGCAACAATCATGCGTGAGGCTAGGAGACCATGAAATCCCCACCTACAAGGACGAGGCTTTGGTTTCTTTTCCACTTAAAACTGTGAGAGTCGCCGGGCGGTGGTGGTGCACGCCTTTAATCCCAGCACTCGGGAGGCAGAGGCAGGCGGATCTCTGTGAGTTCGAGGCCAGCCTGGTCTACAAGAGCTAGTTCCAGGACAGGAACCAAACAAAAGCTACGGAGAAACCCTGTCTCGAAAAATCAAAAAAAAAAAAAAAAAAAAAAAAAAACAAAAAACTGTGAGAGTCTAACGTGGAGCAAGTGCAAATGTCCACAGATGGACAAGTGACAGATCCATTTATAAAATGCAGTACGTCGTAACAGTGAAGTATTACTCAGCACCAAAAGAAGGAGAGGGGAAGGCGAATGGGACAGGCAACAGCACGCGTGGACCCTGAAGGCCTTCCGCTAAGCGGTCAAATGAGGAGAGAAGAATGGTGGTTGTCAGAGGCTGGGGGAGGGGAGGGGGGCAGTGAGTGCTTCATGGGTGTGCAGCTGTCAGAGAAGGCGAAAAGTTCCACACGGTGGGGCCCGCTATAAGAAAAAGTGTGAGCGGAGTCCCACAGGTTGTCCTCTGACCTACGCAGAGGTGCTGTGGCGAGCACACTCCTTCCTACCTACCTCTCTCTCCCCAGCAGAACATTCCTATAATTCTGCAGAGATAGAGGCAAGAGGATCAGAAATCCAAAGCCAGCCTTGGCTACACAGAAAATCTGAGGTCAGTCTGGGCTATATGAACCCCAGTATGAGGGAAAAGAAAATTACGAATGTTTAGATACTGTCAGATTTGCCGATTTGAGCACTGGAAGTAGGGGGCCGGCCTTCATGACTTCCTCCGTTTATTTATTAGAGCTCTGATCCCTCTTAAGTAGCCTGGTCATAAATGTCAAAGAAATCCCCCTAGCTTGCCTTTCCCCTTTAGACCCACCAGCCATGACATGTTGGACCCTGGGAATATGCTAATCAGCCAGAGGGCAGGTCTCAGTTGGGGAGATCACATCTGGAGTCTGGAGTGGTGTAGCTGGAAATAGACTAGGATAAACATAGAGTCCCCCGAGAGCAGAAAACCCTGGGATGCTTCAGGGGAGCTGTTACCCTGGCCTGGCTGGACTGGGGAGGCCAGCAGGGAGACAGACAGTGGGGAGGCTGTACAGAAAATCCACTAGGAATGACCCCGTGGGTCTGGAAAGAAAGGGACGACCCCTAAGCCTGAAGAGAGATGGACCAAGCTGCTAAGGAGTTTCAATGAATCTCCTGTGGCAAAGGGCAGATGCCGAGAAGCACACAGTCACCACTGTACCTGTGGGTGAGCACTGCTACGCACTCTTCCACCCAGTAGCCAACCACCTTGGCCAACTCTCCATGGGGTCCCTGAACCCCTCAGACAGGTTGTGTGGTGGCAGGCATGTCACTCATCATTTTTGGTCACAGGAGGCCTCCAACCCCTCCCACGTGCTTGGCTCACAGCCCCTCCTGTTCAGGACAAGCTGGATGTCTTCATTTCCTGGGCCACTCCCTGCACATTCCTGCCCCGCTCTTGCCATGAGGGTCCCTCCCCCAAATGCTTGCCTGCCTCACTTCTGCTGACCCAGGACCTTCCCACTTGCTAAAGCAACAAAGCCTTAAGAGGGTAATTACCGTGGCTCTATATAAACTAACGAAAAGTATTTTCGATGATGTGCTTTTAAAGGGTATATCTAAGATAGACTACAGACAGGCCTAGACAGGGGTTTGTGATACTATGCCATGAAAATATAAAAAACATAAAAAACACACTCTATGGTTAAGCCTATTTAAAGGTGGACACATCCAAGGGAGGGAAAAGGAAAAGGCACAGAATTACATAATAAAGGGTCTACTCCAGGGCTGTAGATGAGAAGGCTCTTGATTGTTCAGTGTCTTTACCATGACTGCAATTTTTTAATACAAACATCCTGTTTTTGGAATTAAAAGATTCGGTACTCTCAGATCCCTCTGCCCACCTCCAGCCCACGATGACTTTCCCCTTGTAAAGTTTCTACCCCATTCCTTCCACAGAGCAGTGGGGGCAGAAGAGCACCCTGGCAGTGGGCTCTGGTGGCAGAGGCTGACGCTCACGGCTGACTCTCTTGCCTTCACCTTGGACAGGTTATTTACCGCCACTCCTCGATGTCCTCATCTGTACAACCCTTCCTGCCCACAGGGCACTATGAAGACTCGAGGCCATAGCTAAGGGCTGGATTCTTCATCAGTGCCCTGTTGGCGTCTTGTACTGCTCTCTGCTGACCTGGCATATAATGGCATACCAGCCCTTCAATCTGACAGGGCACCCTGTAGTGTGGTGCTCACTGCAGGGGCACTGTGATCTCCCACCTCCAAATTTATAATGATTGGCTCTTTTCCATGCCAAGTTCTAGGTGTACTAGGCAGAAATGTCCTGAGCCCAGAAGTGACAGTACTCCAACCAAAGGCAGCCTGAGGCTCTTCTTTTTTTTTTTTTATATTTATTTATTATGTATACAATGTTCTGTCTGTGTGTATATCTGCAGGCCAGAAGAGGGCACCAGACCTCATTACAGATGGTTGTGAGCCACCATGTGGTTGCTGGGAATTGAACTCAGGACCTTTGGAAGAGCAGGCAATGCTCTTAACCACTGAGCCATCTCTCCAGCCCCTGAGGCTCTTCTTCTGCCAGACAGCGGACCATCACTCCAGCTCCTTGACCAGGCCAGTAGCCATGCCAAGACCTTTCACCTGGGCTGCAAGACTTCTCGATAAAGGACTAAGATGCAGAGACACAGCACCAAGCAGACAACGTGCCTTCTCTCCATACTGTCTGCAGAGGCTCCTTGGCCTGAGGGTCCTCATCTGTGAAGTAGGACAGGGCTGCAGCAGGACCACATCAGACAACACTTGGTAGTGACTAGTGCTGCCATGTGTCTGTACTAAATGCTGCCCCTGACCCAGTCTCCACGCTCTGCTACCATCACGGACAGAAGAGAGCAACTCATCCTAAGAGCAAGTGCTTAGTGCTCAGTCCCTGGCTGGGCTGTGTGGAGAGGACCTAGGGAGAAAGGGGCACAAAAGCGGGTTTTCTCTCCACCTTCCCATTGCGCATCCTTGGGCCCTAGCTCCATGGTAACACCACCTCTGGTTCTGCCCCCTGCCGCGGTCTACTGAAAGGAGCTAGGTGGGTTACCTTCCTTAGACATGAGGCAGCTATGGGGACAGGTTGCTCTACAGCTCGGTGGGGCCTGGCTATGTGGGACTGTTCAGTGCAGACTCTCCATCCAGCCTGGCTCCCCTGAGCGGCTCTGAGGTATAAGCCACAGCACATCCTCCCCAGAGCACGGGAGACTGGTGAGGTGGCTCCACAGCTCAGAGCCCAGGGCTGTGCTCGGGAGGCTGAGAGCTGGACAACTTCAAAGGCCTCTGGAGGCTTTGAGCCGCTGCCCACTCACTGGCCTGGTAAGCTGGCAGCAGGGACGTTTGTGTTTCTTTTAATATCAACTCCCAGGCATTTAACATTCCTCGAAGCTTAAACACAGAAACATTTCCCTTAGCAGAATGTGCTCTCTACTTTGCCAAACACAACCTGGCAGCCCCCTTCCCCCACTACCTCCATCTGCTCCTGTGTGCAAGAGTCAATGATTTATGGCGTTTCCTCTCGATCTGAGGAGCACAGTGAGGGCAGAGCAGCAGGGATGCCATCCAGTGGGAGACTCCTGGCTCTGATATCTGGATTGTAGAGAGGCCATGGGTCATGATGCTCCCTGAGCTGGCTGCTCCTGCCGCCCTTTCTTTTCACAGCCGTCAGTGGCCCAGGCAGCATGGCAGCTTCTCATAGCTCTTGGCTGCCTGTCTCCTAAGGCTGGCCAGGCCAGCCTGGAACTCGTTCCCTGCCTATTCCTTGGGCCTTGCCCAAGGGAGCAGAGATGGGATTCCTGCTACTTAAGAGGACATGTGACAGGGATTGAATTTAAAGAGCTTTCTGTCATCCCCATTTCTAAAACAATGAAGGGCTGGCACATGGTTGCCTAGCAGCACTGTCTCCCTGGAGACAGCACCAAGGAACAGGGTACAGACCCCTCAGTGTCAGGAAATCCGTGCTTAGGAACATGAGGCAGATGGGCTGGGCCTCTACTGGAGGGCACCACCCCTCTCCTCAGACACAAAATGCAAGAGCAATACAGGTGGGGGATGGGGACACCCACAGTTCCCAATGGCACCCAATCAAAACCCAGGTATAAAACTTCAGCTTCAACATGTACCAGAGAACAATTGTTTCCTAAAAAAAAGGCCTAGAGAGATGACTCAGTGGTTAAGACCACTTAGAGGACCCAGGCTCAGTTCCCAGCACCCACATGGCAGCTCACAACTGTCCTTAACTTCAGGGATCCAACACCCTCCTTCGGTTCTGTGGGCACCGGGCACATTCATGGTGAACACACACCATGCGGACAAAATATAAATAAACATAAAATAAAAACAAACATTTTAAAAAATGTGAAGTTCCCCGATCAAGACTAACTCAGTGTGCCTGCTGGGGTCAAGGGTTAAGAGACCTGGAGCACCCATGCCCGTGGCTCAGCCTTGCCATTACCTCCCTCGATTTCATGGCCACAGAATCTACAACCAGTGTGTCTTAAACATGAGGCCACAGAGTGAATGGCTCCACGTTAAATGTTATCCCTAAGTAGGTAGCAGCCATCTTCAAAACTGGCACAATGTTCCAGAGATGAAATTACACACAAGAACCTTTTCCTTATTTCCATCTTCAGAGCACCAAGGAACACAACTGAACCCCGTGCATTCACCCTGAGGATCTGACTCTACTGATATTCCAAGGCCCCACCCTGGGACAGCGCCTCCCAACACAGGTTGGACACGGCAGCCATTTGATAGAAGAGCGACAGCGGAGGACACGGGACTCTCCCGTCTCATGCTCACAGCAAACACAGCTCATTACAAACAGCCATCTCTTTTCCTGCTTACAACGTCGTCGTCGGGACGCTTGCCCACACAGTGTCGCACAAAAAGCCACCAAGAGCCTGAAGGCAACCGTGAGAACAAACCCCCCTTCTTATCTATCTTGTAGAAACACAGTGGTCTACCTGGGCCAGGTATAGGGGCCTAGGGACCAGTATCTATGGGCAGCTAGGACACATCAAGGAGCCAACTTTGGGGAATGTGTCTCAACTCTGATGGACGAGAAGGACTCCTCCACTGTACAACCCTGGCCCACAGCTCTCCAGGTCTCACCCTGGCTCCTTACCTGGATCTGCCCCTTGCCCATGATCTTGTCCACAATCTCGTTGTTGTCTTTGTTGACCTTGGTCTTGTCATAGCACTTCTCATAGCACAGGATCCTCAGGGACTGGGACCCCTCCAGCTCAATTTCAAACTCCTGGTGACAGATGGAAGGAACAAAGGGCCTTGAGACTCTGAAAGACTTGTAGCTTCCTGGCTTCCCAGCGTGTATGGGCCTTAGCTTTGCAAGGCTAAGGTAAACAGGACCCTGGAGGGCCACATCCCAAGACACAGAGGGGCACTGGTACTTTCTAGAGGACCTAGAGACCTCTATGTGATGGGCAGAGTAGGGTATGGGAGCCTTAGCTAAAACCCCCAGGACCCACTGCCCTAAACAATGGTCTAGGCAGATGACTAGTGGGAAGTAAGGGACACACAGCTGGTCCAGCCAGTGGTACAGACACCCCCAGCAGGGAGCTGGGACACGAGCCTCCTCTACTCACCTCATCCCACTTGGGCTCTGTCGTGTCCCGAAACACCCTGGTTTTGGCTTTGCTGACAAAGTAGCCAAAGGAATCCACTTCCAGAGTACAGTACAGATCTGTAGGGGAAGGACAGACATACCAAGTGAGGCCCGAACAGCCAGGAAGGAAGGGGGACAGGTACAGGTTCTAAAGGGCAGGACCAGAGCTTTGGTATCCAGGGTACATGGAACCTACAGCGTCTCTATGGACTACGCAACCTGGGCAGTCCTTGGAGCTTCAGCTTCCCATGTACAAAAGAGAAATTGTATTAGTGACCACAGGGAGATGCCAGGAGACCAGGGCAGGAAATTAGCCTACAAAGGCCTCGAACATGCCAAGGCCCTGGCCACTCTCTTGCTTTTCTCTGGGTATGCTGTATGTGTTCTGTAAATTCAGTGTCCCTTTCTTTGAAGTACTCACAGCAGGAGAGGGAGATTATAAGGAACACAACAACAAGGCAGGTGCCAAGACTCACTTCACCCTGCTGGGGACACAAAGGGGAGGCTTGTTCACCCTGGTAGCATGGGGAGGTTTCCCAGCCACGCTGACTGAATGAATGACTGTTTATAGTCCAATAGCATGAACTTGTTATGAAGAAGCAGGAGCCAAGAGCCCTGAATTTCTGAGCCTGTGTGCTATATTAGGTCATTTCACATTCCTGTGACTCACAGTTCCTCATCCAGCAAACAGGAACTATAAACTGATTGGACAGAAGAAGCATGAGAAGTGTAATTGAAGATAGGTGTGGTGGTGCACGCCTTTAATCCCAGCACTCAGGAGGCAGAGGC
Organism: Microtus oregoni; assembly: GCF_018167655.1. Lineage (NCBI taxonomy): Eukaryota > Metazoa > Chordata > Mammalia > Rodentia > Cricetidae > Microtus > Microtus oregoni. The sequence continues at coordinate 22,393,022 of NW_024543074.1, read as the reverse complement.
AGGCGGATCTCTGCGAGTTTGAGGTCAGCCTGGTCTACTAGCAAGTTCCAGGCCAGCCAGAGCTACATAGTGAGACCTTGTCTAAAGAAAAAAATGTCCAAGATAAGAATAAGGGCCAAGGCCGGGCGGTGGTGGCGCACGCCTTTAATCCCAGCACTCGGGAGGCAGAGGCAGGCGGATCTCTGTGAGTTCGAGACCAGCCTGGTCTACAGAGCTAGTTCCAGGACAGGCTCCAAAACCACAGAGAAACCCTGACTCGAAAAACAAAAAAAAAAAAAAAAAAAAAAAGAATAAGGGCCAAACATTTGTCCAGTATGTGCAGGAAATGAGGCTCCATTTCCAGAAGCCTCAAACACTGCATACACATACAATAATAATTAGGCCAATAAAAACAAATGTAATTACCTTATTTTTTTTTTGAGGACATGGTAATATATTCCTTTAATCCCAGCACTCAGGAGGCAGAGGTAGAGGGATCTCTGTGAGTTTGAAGCCAGCCTGGTCTACATAGCAAGTTCTAGGTCAATCAGGGCTACATAAAGATGGTCTCAAACAAAATTTAGAAGAAATATTATGTTTTCTATTTATTTTATCTATATGAGTGTTTTGCCTGCACGTATGTCTATGTACCACACATGTACCTAGTGCTTGTGGAGGCCAGAAGGCGGTGTCAGATCCCCTGGGACTGGAGTTACAGATGGTGGTGGCCCACCGTGTGGATGCTGGGAACTGAACCCAGGTCTTCCGCAGGAGCAACAAGTGCGCCCCAGCTTGGGGAGATCAGAGTTGAGCAGCTGAGGGGAGGGAGCTTTACATAGTGGGACCATAGGGACTTGCTATGAAAAATGGACAGGGGCCACTCAACTTCTTTCTAGGGTCGAGGGGGCACTTACTGGCTGATTGTTTAAACCCCTTGGCGGAGTGGACGATGACATGAAGGAAGCCATACAATCCTGGAGACTCGTCATCTGCAAGAGAGCAAAGACTGGAGGATGGCGGTGTCAGAAGGAAGGCCAACAAGGGGCCTTGGTCCACAGCGCCACCTGGTGGCCATCTGGGAAACAAGGTCAAAGCCCACTGTTTCCCCACAGTGTGACCTAGGAAGAGAGGGGCCCTTCTCCCTTCTGTTCAGATCGGGAACTAGAACAAATCTTAGGCCAGTCATTTAGTACCTTCCCTCCCTCAGAACGTAGCTTATCCCAAGGCTGCCCTCCTCTGCCCTAATCTTTAAAAATGGAAATGAACCGATTTGAGTCACTTTGTTCTAATGAAAAAGAAAAGGCTCAGAGGAAGTCTTGGGCCTTGTCTGGGACACAAAGGTCCCCAGGTGAGCCTGAAATCCCAGCACTGGGAAAAACAGACACCCTTCCAGCAGAGAGTGCTTTGGGCCAGTTTCCAGTCTCATCATAGCTCTTCCTGCTTAGATCCCTCCTGTAGGTACCCCCCCCCCCCAAACTCCCTTGCTTGGTACTCAGGACCTTCCAAATCTACCTCCAAAAACACCTGTCCTGATTTCTCATGTCCTTCTCCAGTCTGTCTACTGTCTTGTCCCCCCACCCCACCCCATCCTGCAGCCTTTTGCTTATTGGGAGACTTCCTCAGGAACTCAACACCACCCCAGTGCTCCACGGCACAGATTTTTCTCAGACTAGATGGGGCCAAGAATACCTGAGCCCTTGAGAGAGTACATCCCATTTTAAATCCCTGTGTACCAGCCACACTGGGCAGCGATCAGCCATTAGCAGCCATGTCTATCCTCCTTCGTCCTTGTAGAAGGCCCTTAGCAAGGCTCCAGTAGCCTGGAGTTCCAAGTCTTACCATCTTTATTGCTGGTAACAGGGATGTTGTGCACAGTCCTAAGCTTGAAACAGGATCCCGTGAGCACCTGGAGCTCCACAGAACTCAGGACAAAAGCCTGGAGATCTGTGGGAGGAGCCAAGAGGGGACAGAGTTTCACTACAGGTCCATAGGACCTGCTGCTCTTCCTTGAAGATGCTTCAGGAAATCAGCTGTGTTTCTGGTGTGGGAGCTGCTTCTCTGTGCAGAGGGGAAGTCCTGCAGGTATTCACATGAGCACAGCTGTGGGTGCCGTGAGAGGCAGCAGTAAGGAAAGGAGCTCATGTGCGTGAGTGGGAAGCAAGAGGAGGGAGGACACCCACCCAGAGCCCTGCGTAGCCTGTTAGGAATGCGCTGTGTGCCTTAATCAGGCCTAAACTAAGAGTAATATCCCAAGAATGCTATCTCCTGGCATCTTAAGAGGTAACTATGAGGGCTGAAGAGACACTGGACATGATAAGATGGGAAAGACACAGGCCTTCTGCTGCCAAGGATGCCTTCAGAACAGTGTGGGACTGGGTGGGACTTTACCCTTCTTCTGTAGCTTCTGGATGGCCTCTCTCCACTCTGACCTCTCGTAGTCAGAGGACAGAAGAAACAGGTAACTCTGGAGGGAGAGACAAGAGTTCTGCACAGTGACCACAGCTGGACAAAGTGTACCCCCAACTTCTAGGCTTCCCATCAAAGCCTCTTCTCACTCAGGCTCCTCAGAGGCTGAAGGAGGCAGCGAGGGTGGGGCTGTCCTTGTAGGAAGCCAATAAGTAACAAGAGTGGCAGCGGCAGTACCAATAGTGGCCAGCAGAGGGCAGTAGGTTCCTGTTAGCACGGAGAGCGCGTCTAAGGGCTAGAGCTGTGGCAGCTTTCTTGGGATATGGGGGTCCCAGCGTCTGACCCTGATTCCCATGGGTCATTGCCAGAAGCCTCGGAGAGTGGGCAGCCCTGAAACAGGTAACCCTCCACCCTTCTCCTCCTGACCTTTCCATTCCGATTGTGTATCCGGAACGGGATTGTGGGGGAATTGAGCAGCAGCAAGAACTCATTCTCAAACATCTTCTTTTTTAGGCGCTCAATGGCTCGGCTCTGTCCCTTGTTGGCTTTCTGCGGGAGACAAGACACAGGTGTTCTCCCTCATACAAAGACTTCACATCTCACTCAGCTGCACTAAGCACAACATTCTCCTGTGTGTTCATTGGGTTTATTTGCTATATTTCATGAGGTTTTGATATCTAGAGGCTAGGTATGGCACCTCCCAAGAGCCAGCTAACTCCTAACTAACCCTTCTGTGAGTTATCAATTACACGCAGCTGACACAATGTGGCCCCAGTCCCAAGCCCATTTACAGAACATCCACTGGCAGGCCAGACAACTAGACTACCCCAAAGCCATAGCCCCCCAAAGTAAGGGCTCTTCTCACAGATTCTGTAAGAGACCTCCCATACTCTACCTTGTGACTCAATGGCCTCTATTAGCAAGTCCTCAGATACCTTTCAGCACTGAATCCCAGCTGCTGGCCTGACTGCAGGGCCTCTAAGCCTGGTCTGTGGTCCCACAAACTGCCAAAGCTTGCCCTGCTCGCTAACAAGTTTGCTCCAATTTTCCAACTTTCTATTTCATCAAGGAAGTTTCCTGTGCTTAGAATCTCAGGGTCCCTGAAATCCCTAAGCTCTTTAGTTTGGATTAACCTCGTCCTTTTTCCTTCGTGGATGTGTATGATGTGCATGTGTGTGATCACGTGTGCTCACATGCATGTGTCGGCTTCAAGTCGGTCTCAAGCCAGCTAGTTCTTGGTAATTCCAAGAGCTGGAATTACAGAAGGGCCACTCTACTCAGCCAGTCTGTAAATGGGTTCTATTCACCTGAACTCTGGTTTTCTTGCTTGCATGGCAAGCACTTTAACCACTGAGCCATCCCCCCCAGCCCTTAACATAATAGTCTGGCAAAACTCTGACAAACCCCACAGCCGGCCCCGTTGGCAGCGGCTCTCACATATCCTGTAGGAAGAAAGTAGCCAACTTTCTCAGAGGTGGCTCTGCCAAATGCATACACGCATCTGCCCAGCCATGTCACCTGCAGAGACTCCAGACACAGGGCAGTGATGTGCACTGTAGACCCGCCTCCTACAGAGAAGGAACCAGGAACCATCCACGTGCACAAATATATGCCTGACTGTGGAGATGGAATACACTGTAGCTGCTAAAGGGAATCTGACAGTCTGGAGTTCCAGGTGTAATTCTGTGAGGAGCTCAGAAACTGCCAGAACAGGACACGTATTGTCCTTGTGACGCCTCCCCCTACACTTCGTGTTGTTAACAATGTAAGGGGAGTGAGAATCAATTTTACTCTACCTATTAGTACTGTGGGCACTTATTACATTGGCAACTAGAAAAATTAGTTTTAAAAACTGCTGTTATATTTTATTTATTTACTTACTTTTGATTTTTTGAGACAGGGTTTCTCTGTGTAACAGTCCTGGATGATCTAGAACTGACTCTATACACCAGGCTGGCCTCAAACTCAGAGATCTGTCTGCCTCTGCCTCCCAAGTTCTGGGATTAAAGGCGCACACCACTGCCATCTGGATTAAAAATTATTAGTGTGGCCAGCAAGATGGCTCAGAGGGTAAACTTGAAGGAGTCCACTCTTTCCCTTCCATCGTGTGGGTCCTGGGGACTGAACTCTGGTGTTCAGGCTTGGGCAAGTGCTTTTCCCTACTGAGACACCTCCCCTCCCCACAAATGTAAGGCTATGCATTTTCCTTGAAACCACCGCTTTGGTCTCATTCCACTGTTTTTGGTTTGCAGTAATTTAATATTTTATAAAAAGATTTATTTATTATGTATACAGGGTTCTGCCTACATGTATGCCTGCAGGCCAGAAGAGGGCACCAGATCTCATTATAGATGGCTGTGAGCCACCATGTGGTTGCTTGGAATTGAACTCTGGACCTCTAGAATCTTAACTGCCATTTCTCCAGCCCATAATTTGATTTTTTATGCACTTGTAAATAGTTTTCAGTTTCTATTTTGATCCCCTTTACAACTTTCCTGCAGCCTGTCTGTGAATATGACCCACGGGCTTTGTACAACTTTCCTGAAGCCTGTCTGTGAATACGACCCACGGGCTTTGTACAACTTTCCTGCAGCCTGTTTGTGAATATGACCCACGGGCTTTGTACAACTTTCCTGCAGCCTGTCTGTGAATATGACCCACGGGCTTTATCGTGTTTTTAAACATGAGTCTATGTGTAGTAACAATCTCAGGATCTTTTTTTGTTTTTAAGATTTATTTTTTCTTTTATGTGCATCGGTGTTTTGCCTGCATGTATGTCTGTGAAGTTATCAGAGCCCCTGGAACTGGAGTTATAGACAGTTGTGAGCTGCCATATGGGGGCTGGGAATTGAACCCAGGTCCTCTGGAAGAGCAACCAAAGCTCTTGAATGCTGAGCCATCTCTCCAGCCCAGGAATCTCCGCTTTCTTTCTTAGCATTCACTTCAGTCCTAACAGAGGAGGGTGGCCAACTGCGGTGCCCAGGTTCCTTCTCCCTATTTATTTGCCGTTTAGAGGTGTCAGCTTCTCACGGGGCCTCCTGTGCTCTTCAAGATGTTTTTTTCCCAAGAAAGCCTCTCATCCCTCTTCTTTCTCTCCTTTTCTACATGTTCAACAAACACAGGTACTGAGGAAACCTTCCATAATTAAACCCACTTGGTTCTAAGCAGCGGTCCTTGGCCTCCCCTCAGCACTGACACACACAGGCAGGGGCTCCCATTCTTGAACCCTGCCTCCCCTTTATCACACCCTCGAGCTTGCAGCCCACCCACCCCCACCTCCCCAGAACACCCAGGCCATGCACTTACCTCCTTCTGAATCTCACTCTTAAGGGCAGAGATCTTCATTTTCATGTCCTCTAGCTCGTGGTCTGGGAAGGGGTGGACCTGGGGACTGGCCTCTGACTCCTCAGGGGATGGGAACACTAAGTCAGCCAGGGGGATGTACCACTTACAGTCATACTGCTGATGCTTTCTGTAAGCAAGCAGGAGACATGAGCTAAGCAAAGCAGCCTCTTCAATGCAAACTGCTCACCCAGAGCAAAAATCTACCCACAAAGGGAACTGCTGAGACTCATGGGAGGCAGGAACACTCCCTGCCCTTGAGGACTTCAAGCACGCGCGGGAGCATTGAGAATCAGATCTGGGTGAGCCAGCCGTGAGGCCTGTTCTTCACCTTGATAGTCTTTCAGCCAGTAGGACTGATGCTTCTAAATACCTAAATCACTGTGTATAAGAAAGAAGCCGTGCGGGCGGGGCTCATGCTTTCCTATCACGAGCCGCCCACCCTGCCAGCTCCTCAGTCTATTTGTCCTGAAGCTTATATTCATTGTCCTTTACAGCAGGGATGGGCTACAGATGCTATTCTGAATGCCAGTTCTGATCCACAGGGATCATACAGAGCCCTGAGTTGAGGGTTACAAAACGACTTGGTGGCACATGACTTTAACCCCTGCACTCAGAGACAGAGGCAAGTGGATCTCCATAAATTCAAGGCCAGCCTGGTCTACATAGACCATGCCAGGTCAGGCAAGGCTATAGTTGATCAGTCAATTGGTCAAGCAAACAAGCTAGCTACACCTACACCTAGTGGGGAAGGGTGCTATGGTTGATTATTAATAGCTGCTGTGGGAAAAGGACTGAAGGTAGAGGGAGCTCCATGTCTTGCTGGTCATGCTGCAGACCCTGTCCCTTCCCCGCTCCCTTCCCACAGACACTGGGCTCATAAACGTAAGACAGGAGCATAAACCCAGTGCACTGCTTACTATCAGCTTCTCTGTGGTCTACTTAGGAGTCACGTCCTCAACCATAATAACCTCCTCCCTGCTTTGACTTCCTCTGAGAAATAGATTTGTTCCCAATTCTAGTCCCTTATGTTTCAATAAGCACACAGATCTTCCTCTATAGTGTGAGGCAACATACTTAGCACATAATAGGTTATAAATGCAGATGGAAAAATATGTGTATAAATATGGAGCAACTTTTTCTGGTCATGAGCACAGAGTGTATCCACAAGACTAAACAGGAGTTGAAAAAGAGCTTCCAAGTTAGAGTAGGGTTCAAATTCCATCTCCTCCATTTCTAGCTGTATGACCTTAGGCAACTTACTTGCCTTCTCTATGACTGCTGACTGTGAGAGAGGAAATAGTAACCACTTTGTGAAGATGATAGATTAGAAACAATGTATCTGAGGCATTTGTCACAGCACCTGGAGTGGCCGAAACCCTCAATAAATGGCAGCAGATGTAATGAATAGTCACAGAATTGTAGCTAGCACAAACTTTGTCAAGCCAGGAATGGTAGCCCACGCCTTTAATCCCAGCACCTGAGAGGCAGAGGCAGGCAGATCTCTGAGTTGGAGGCCAGTCTGGTCTACAGAGTGAGTTCCAGGACAGTCAGGGCTATACAAAGAAACCCTGCCTCGAAAAACAAAAACAAAACAAAACTTTGTCAAATTCTTGAGTAAATTATGGCACAGCCACTTAATATCACGCAGAAAAGTAAAGCAGTGGTTGTGACATCCAGCAGCAGTAAGAAAAATGCTTTTATGGCAAGGGATAGAAAAGGCAGAGGCCAAGCTAGATGAAGTGGCGCACACCTGTAACCTAAGTACTCAGGAGGCAGAGGCAGCAGCTCTCTGAGTTCAAGGCCTACATATTGAGTTCCAGGACAGTCAGAGCTACATAGTGAGATACTGTCTTGAAAATACCAAAAAATTAAAAAGCAGATCCCCAAATTGGGCATTCTGTTAGCACAACTATGAGAAAACGCACAAGACCATTAAAAAAAAATACAGGAAAGAAATATAGTCACAGAAGACTTAATGCTTACATTCAAGTAGGTTATTTTCTCCTGTAATATATTACCTTTATAATTAAAACAACAGGATTTCTTGTTAGAAGAGACTACAGAGTAAAACTGAATTGCCCTGGAAGCCTTCAGCTTATTGTGATCTTTCTGTGTTAGCCTTCCTACAGACAGGAGCCACCACTCCTGGCTGGCTAACATGCCTGACAGACGGTGCAAGCTGCTGAGGATTCCATGTGGGGCACTCCAGTTGTCCCCAACTGTGGCCCCACCCCCCACATTCTTACCCTGCAGAGGTCTTCTTCAGCTTGGCACACAGTAGGACATCCGTGAAGAGAAAGACGTGCCGCAGCTTCCGGGAGCTCTCAGACATCTCTACCAGGAAGCCGTCCTTCACCAGCTGCCGAGTCTGAGGGAGACAGGACACCCCCACCTGCTCAGAGCCCAGACCCTGCCCTTCTCAGCTGTGCTCCCCTCTAATCTCAGATCTACTGTCTGTACAGCTAAGAGGGTGGCATCTGCCTGGTGAAGGGGAGTTCACCGTGGAACAGCACAGTGCAGGGGCACACAGTATGTGTTTAACGTAACTCCATAACCGCAGCACCCTCTCCCAGCTTCCCCTGGATAAAAACTCTCCGGAATGACTTGGTTTCTCCATCCTTGGCCATGAACGCCTCCAGCCTCACAGTCCCTCCCAATGGAGAGTTTGATCCAGTTTCAGCTCATCTTGCCCAGTCAACCCACTCAGATTCGTCTGTGCTACTTCTCAGCAGGTTCTTCAACGTAGGGGTGACAGACCCTGGGATTCCCCAAGGGGGTGGGGGTGGGGACTGCAGTGATCAGGCCAGTCAGAAGCATTTCGCTGCACATGAGACATGTACTGTTTCCTCCCTGCCGCCCTCAGAGCTGGCGGGCTTCTTGGGAGCCGTCATCATTTATTCCAGCCTTCTCTGTGTGCACTATATACTGTGTGACCTACATACTCTATTTTGTCTGTGGGAGAGCCTGCTGAGAGGATATGATTAAGACAACCCGAGACTGATAGTGCTCTATGCCTTCTAGAGATTGTTTTCAGATATCCCCAGAGAAAGACAAACTGGTGCCATTTTCTGAGGTGCTGCAAACCAGGTCTGGGAACTGCGCACAGACAGCTCCATGCCCCATTAGTCATGCTCCAGACCCTGTCCCTCATTACTTCCCTTCCCAGCAGACATGGGCGGCCCATAATGTAACACGGGAACATAAACCCAGTCAGCCTTTCCTTCCAAATGTTCCTTAATTATCTCGATTAGACAGAAGGTACTGCATCTAGGCCAGACCGGTGACCCCTGAGGGTCACAGTCTCCCCAATTCTTCACACTGCTTTCCCACTTGTCTATCAGGAAGCTTCCCACACCACCCCGGGGGAGCCGAAAGGTCACATCTAGGTGTTTTCAAGGACGTTACAGCAGCTGGGTGGCCTATACCATCTCTAGGTCCAGTGTTTTCTGTTGTTAGGCCCATTGCCTTGCTCTGGCTTCTCTCAGGGGCTCCCTGAGAGCATCATCCCAATGGGAACAAGGTGTGTTAAGAATGAGGTAACCAGAGGCCCAGCTTCTGGTGGGGGCAATGTGTCGAGTTTTACAGCCCAGTAAGCATCTTATTCCAACCCTTCTGTTTGAGGATCTCTATGCCAGCCTCAGAGATTGGTTAGACTCAGTTTCCTTTTCTATCTTACCAGGTTATTATAGGGACCAATGAGACAATAGCCTTAAACTTCTTCAATAGGACCTGACATGCTATAGATATGGCCAAGGGCTGCAGGATTCGATTCCCTTCAGCTGCGGGCACACAGGACACTCAACATGATGGTCCGGCACCAAGGACATCAGGGACAAGGGACCTGGTTAACTGTCTGCTCCTCAGTCTAGGTGTGAAATTGTGAGAGCCCAGAACTCACCTCCCCCTTGGGGGTTGTGACTGCAGTCCGGCGGGGATCAATGTCCTCATTAATGCTAGACAGGAAATTCTGGGAGATTCGGAGGGCATCCTGAAGCAGTGGGTAGTCTGGATGGTCCACAGGTGTGTGCTTCAACAGATCCTGGGAAAGGATGTGGGTGGATGAGTTGAGAGGAGTGGTTCAAGTTAAATGAGAAGACAGTGGGGAGCATGCAATCCTCCAAAGAATTCTGAGAATTCAAAAGAAGTCTAAGGGGATACGCTAGGACCCACAATCTAACCCAGCTATGCCTGGGAAATCGGAACTGAAAAACCAGGGTCAAAGCAGCAGTAGTGAAGGCAATGCCCCTTTGATTTCTGCTATGGTCATGACTCTTTTCCCTAGGGGTAGCAGGTGGGTCAAGCCTTATCTCACCAAGCAGCTGGGGAATGTTCATCTGCCCACTGCACAGCTGCTCCCAGGACCCTAGAGACCACAAGGCAGGGGATGAAGCAGCAGCAAGTGTCTGCCTCCTAGGGAGCATTTGGCCAAATATCAAGCTCACTAGCCAAGCTATATTTAGGACCTGGCCCTGTTGGCATGGTTACCATAGGCTAGGCAGGCACAATCAGGGCCCAGGGACCCTCTGCCTGTGACTCCAATGCCTTCACATAAAATTCCCACCCCACCCCTGGCCACTCTGGGGCTCCACACTCACGTGTAGGACCAGGGTACTCCGAGTGACTCGATCAATAGGCTTGTAGAGCAGAGCTGTAAGGAAGGCCAAGAAAGGAAACAGGACAATGAAGTATAAACTCTGGATCATAGAGGTGCACTTTTTACCTTTAATCTCTCTTGTTTCTCCAAATGAACACTCACTCGGAAGCCAAGTAGGTTCTGTGGCAACCCACACCTCTGTTTTTACTCCTGTACAGGCCAAGTAAGAGGAGTAGGAGACACGTAAGCTCTGTCCACTCCGGCTCCCTCTCCCACCTTCCTCTCCTCACCCAGTCCTGTGCTGGCCAGGTTCTCACAGCTGAAGCATCCCTGGGCCCTGTCCACCACCACACAGACACACCCAGGTAGACCCTGAAAGAGTTCAACACACTGTGGTGCCCTCGGACTTCAGGGTGGCAGGAGGCACCTGGCACTTTTCCAGAAAGGATACCTCCCTCATGCCAATCATTCTCATGCTTTTCCAGTCTAAGGGCTGCTACACCCAGCTGGGGAGGGCATGCTGCATTCATTCTCACATATTTGGCCTCAGCTCTAAGAAACAAAACAAAACTCTTCATGTCCTCAACCCCATTGACAGGATCAACTCAGGGGCCAAAAGGCAAGCCAGATCACCACCAAAATGCTCCATCCTCAGGACAGTGGCAAACTGAGGAGCAAAGACTTCCTGAAGGAATTGCAGTTGAGTCTTGCTATAGAAGTCTCCCAAGAAGCTGGAAAAATGCAAGGTGAGCCAGGTCCCATGTGCCACACTCCTTTGTGACCCAGACAATGAATAACGATCACCAAGATTCATCAGGGACAGTAGAGGCTACAGACAGCAGCCCAACACTTCCAGTGTACTGGTCTTCCCAACCTGGTAGCTCAGTGCTGGCCCTACACCTGGATCTTCAAGTCCCGGGACCAGGACCTTTGGAGTTCTGTCATAGGGGCTCTAAGAGGCAAAATGCTGGTTGAAGAACTAGAACCCTGAGTGAAGAGCCCATAGAAGCTGGCCAGATCCTAGACACTTCACACTTGGACAGCCCCCAAAGCAAAGTCTCCCAGAGCCCTAGAAACCTTGTGAAATGCTAAGCAAACACTTCAGGGAACATCCTGCTGATCTGAGGATGTGTTCTTAAGATGTATTAAGGCACCCTATCCATAGCTCTTGCTTTGCTGCCCATAAAAGAAACAGATGCCCCCTCTACACTCCAGCGACGAAACCAAAACCTCCAAAGGACAAATAGCTATTTTGCTGACATGGACATGTATTAGCAGCTGGAAAACAGTGTTTTACGCAAACACAACAGCTGTAACTTTTTTGTAGCCCTTTCCTAACCAGCCATTTCTTGCAACCCCCTGACGTCCCATAGGAGATGGAATAGGCAGATCCATGGGTTTGGGGTGTACTGAGACAGTGGCAGAAAAGCTGGGGCGTGTGCATGGGTCTGAGGATATCTAAGGCACCCCACCCACCTGTGGCTCAAGCCTCAGCACCACAGCAGGAAAGCGGATACCAGAACTGCTGAGACCTGATGGCAGGCACAAGGTCAACAGACAGGCTTGGGGGTGGGAGAGTCCCATCCCCCAGGAAAGCCGACACTGCATCACCATCCTCTGCAGCCCTCTCTGGGTCCCAGGAGGAAAAGGTTTCTGACTAAGCTCAGAGTCTGCAGAAATGGTGGATCAGGTTTCGGATGGGGGTATTAATATGCCTGAAGTCACCTCAAGAGTCCATCTGACGGGGCCATGGACCAAATTCTGCAGTCTTGGCATTGGTCAAGGGGGATCAGGCAAGGAAGGGTACCCCCAGTGCCCTTGCTCCCCCAGCCCCTGCCCCTTCCTTGTTCCTGTGCTCTGCAGGGCAGCCCTCTGTCTACTCCTGCATCCTGCTACCACACTCTTCCTGGGATAGGTGCCCTCCAATAAGTTGTCTTGCTTGTCTCTCTCCCTCCTCCAGGAAGCCTTCCCTGACCACAACTTTATAAACACCAAAGTCAGATCACCACTATGGACACACTGGTCTTTTCCCATGTTTCAAGGAACTGCCTTGTCTTTAGAACGAGACAATTTTCACTAGTCCATTTTTACCGTGCAGAAACCCAGGCACACGGTACTTGCACATGTCACAAAGCCGTGAGGATGCTAGGGGTTTTGAATTTTGGTTCACCCATGTGTCTTCTTCAAGAGAGAGTGGCCGGCGGAACTCCACACTTAAGAGTTCTGGGAAAGACTCCATCTACCTAGGTGAGTGCTGGCTGTAGAGGCAGCTCCTCACCCTACTTCCCACTTTGAAGCAGACTTCAAAGAGTGTGGTATCATGAGAACCAAAGAGACCCTAGACTCCAGGCCTCAGGGGCCTGCTGCCATAAGACTAAGCCTCCTTCTCAGGAGGGGAGAGGGGGCAGAGAGCTGTTAGAAAACCAGCACGGATACTTAAGTAGCCCCTCAGCCAGACCCAGCATTCCCTCCCTGACCTCTGACAGGGCTTCAAGTCTCACTCTTCACTGGGCCCCAGTCTGTTGGAATCAGCGATAGTGCAGCACACAAAGGCACTTCCAGCATCAGCACAGGACACAGAGCAACCCGAGGAACACGACGGGGACAATGGTCCTGAACAGCTAGCTCCCCGACATACAGGCCTTTAGGAAAGAGCTGGAAACCTGATCGAGCATCTTTCCTCCAGCAAACTGCCACCCTCCCCTCCACTCAGTTCAGCTTGTAGCGGGAGCCCCAGGTTACCACGGAGATAGGCACGCAAAGTGACTGAGAAGGGTGCAGATAAAACGCCTGGTGGGAGGGAAGAGGAAGGTCCTTAACCAGCTACCTGCCTCCTTGGTACACATGGGCCCACAGCAGCGGAGCCTGGAGGCAGCACGTGTCCCTCACACCCTGCCGGAGGCAGCTTAGGTCACCCAGCAGGTCTGGACAACTCCCTGCCTGCACCTGATTTGGTATCCTATGAGCAGGAGCCTGGCTAACAGCATGTGTCTGTCCTAGGACATCTCCTCACCCCAAGTGAAGAAGTGACACAGAAGATGTTCCAGGTCCTTCCACTGAAGTGGGCGTGTGACCTTCACAAAGCAGCAGCCGGCCACACCCCCCTCTCCCGTGGACCTTCTGCACTGAATGCTGGGACCTGGGCTCAGGGTCTTTAAGGGCTGGAAACACTGCTCCGGAGAACAACCAGCTACTCCCCATTCTCCCAGAGCTGTCCAGAGAGGAGGCAGCATGTGCACCTAGCACACAATGCACTGGCTGCTCAGAATCCTCTCTGCTCACGAAACAAAGAAACTCCCAACTTCTCTCCAGCCCGGGCTGGCACCCTCTTGCCTTGAGGTGCATCTGTCCAGGCTGTCCCTCGCCCCACCTCAGGCCTTCAGCTACAGTCTGTCACCTTCCTGAGCCTCTTTAGGAAGTTGCTCAATGCGTCTCATGCACGCACATGCTAAACCACCAGTTTCACACACAGCCTCAGGAGTACCTGGACCTTTCTAGCCTGATCCTTCCATTTCAAAGATATTCTGCCCCTCTGCTGTGCAGCCTCTGGATTTCAACTCCAGACTGACCACAAAGCAAATCCAAGTTGGTTCAACCCCATGGCCATCCTCCCTTCCCTGCAGCCCCTAAATCCTGCAGACCAATTGAAGTCCATTCTAGTCAGTCCCCAGATGGCTTAAGGCATGCCATTTCCCACGAAGAGGGCCTGGGTTACCATAGGTGCAGTTACAGCAGAAGCGAATGATGAGCAGGATTTCCATGGCAGCCTCTATCACTGTAGCAGGGACCTGCAGCCATTGCTCCAGGCTCCTGACTCTCCAAAGCAGTCCCGCCACTCGGCCACCTCGCTGGCTGCTGCTGCACAACCTCCAGAATCAAGCAGCCGCTTCCTTCCGAGTGCTCATCCAACAAGGGGGAGGGCAGGAGTGTGGAGAGGCAGGAGGAAGGGAGGGGAGGAGGGAGGAGGGACCAAATGCCTGCTGGCATCCTAAGGAGGAGCACGTTTGTAGCTGGCCTGCTGCCTAGGGAGGAGAGGCAGGCACGCAGGCGCGCATGCACACACACACACACACACACACACACACACACACACACGAGGCAGGAGGCCACCACATTCACACAGTCCATAGTTCACTAAAACAAAGGCAGACAACTGTAATCCAGTCCACTCCCCAAAGTACCTTCCATGGTGACTGACGTGTGGCTGTCCTTAGAGTCCTTGGGTCCTTTTACTTTGAGTTCCTGTAAGAGGGAGGAGAAAAATCACTGGCCTATCCCCCAGCTTGGAGGGAAGAAGGGCCCCAAAGACCAGGGCATAAGTAATAAAGAGACAGAAAGGCAGACTCTGGGAATCAGAGTTTGGACTGATTGTTAGAAAGTCCTGTGGCAAGAAGAACTAAGACCTGCCCCCTGATACCTTGCCTCTAGAGGATGAGTGAGACCACATGCAGGGACCCTCCCCACTGCCAACCACTCCTCTGGGATGTGTGCACATTAACCCTGGGAAGCCAGGGCTGAAGTCAGTAAGTATTAGGTATGCCGGCTGACCTCTGGGAATGAACACCCCTGAGCCAAGACAGAGGAGATCCACACACCTGAGCAATAAGCGGGGTGGAGATGGGTGTGGAGTCCACAGGCCAGTCTAAGCTGTGCCCTCCCCCACTGCCTCTCCTAGAACCTACGACAAGTGACCCAGGAATGGGTGCTGGAAACAGACTTCGGGAACAGAGATCATCAGATCTAAACCTCTTCCACTTGCTTTAGACGAGAGCTACCCCAGGCTTTGCCAACAGGACAGTGCAGCCCGCAAATGGAGCTGCAGTGCAATCCTCCCTAGGCAAGATGAGTCTAGGAGAGGGACGTCCTCCTGGGAAGCAAGGGGCAAGGTAAGGCCAAGGTCACTTGCCCACGTGGTGCCGCCTGCTCTGCCTGGGGAGGGGGGGTCAAAGCCCACACAGTAGGAGCTCATTTCCTGCACCATCTCCAGCTGTTCCTAGACAGAGAAAACCCCCAGGAGATGAGCCTGGCACGTGGGGGTGGTGGTTAACTCAGCTTCTCTAGACCCAGTCTGTCTCTCGAGGGTGCCTGGATTCCCTGCTTTACGGGATTTTGGTCCACACCCCCTCCAGTGCAGCCCAGAGGTATGAAATCACTGCTGCTGCAGAGGAGAAGGGCCTAATTGCAGTAATTAAGTGGCAGCGCCAGCAGGAAGCATCAGCGTCATTTTCAGTGAGTGAGTCAAGATGAGCAGCCACCTGGCAGAGGGCCATGGGCCTGACTCTGTCCTCTGCAATAGGCTTTGGGGGTAGGGGGTACTAAATGCGTGGATGCACAGAGAACAAGCAGTCAGCCAGGCTAAGAGGGGACTGCACAGTCTCCGGACACTCTCTAGACCATGCTGACCTCTGGATACCCAGGGCCCATTACAGCCACTGTGAACACACACCAGAGTCTTCTTTCCCAGACAAGGCGGGAAGATGAAAGGAGGCATCATTTCTGCAGCTCCATGGCTTCACCAAGAGGGACTTCCCCAGCCTTGTCCTGTCCTCCCAGAGGCTTGGGAGAAGAAACTGGGCACAAGCCTCCTCTGGAAACGGAACAGAACACGTGTTCCCAGAGGTGAGGCACCCAAACCTACAGGTTCAGATCTGCTTTTTCTAGTAATCAAACTGCCATTTTTTTCCTCTTTAAAAATTTATTTTGAGGGGCTGGAGAGATGGCTCAGAGGTTAAGAGCATTGCCTACTCTTCCAAAGGTCCTGAGTTCAATTCCCAGCAACCACATGGTGGCTCACAACCATCTGTAATGGGGTCTGATGCCCTTTTCTGGCCTGCAGGCATACACACAGACGGAATATTGTAAACATAATAAATAAATAAATATTTTAAAAAAAATCTTCCCTCCTCCAAGTTGGGAAATTTTAAAAAAATTTTTATTTTGATTATTTAGGCCCTCACTCCCTTCTCCCATTTCTCTCCTTCTCCCCCTTCTTAAGACAGGGTCTCACTATCTATGTAGCCCTGGCTGACCTGGAGGTGGCTATATAAAACAGACTGGTCTTGTACTCAGAGACTCGACTCTGCCTTCTGAGTGCTGGGATTAAAGGTGTGTGTCATCACACCCGGACTTCACATTGTCATCTCCACCTGCCCAACTGCTTCGTGGTCCTAGACTGACTCCGACTTAGGTACAATGTGGAATCCCAGCAGTTTCAGGGAATTATGTGTCTCCCTTACTCTTCTAGCACCAGAGCTGGTAAAAGGGGTACTGCAAGGCAGGACTTCCAAAACTACAGAAGCACCTCTAGCCCCCAACACACCAGGTCCCTCTAAAACTGGGCTCTATTGCCCTGAGCTCAAACAGGTACTTCCTCCAAGGCTGGTAGCTTAGGAGTGTTACAGGGGTCTTTCTGGATAAAGAATGAACTGAGCCGATCCTAGAGGACCAGCCTCTCCCTACCACATTCTAGATAGAAGTGCCAAAGCCAAGTGGGGTGCAGAGGTGCTTATCTATAATCCGGGCACCCAATAGGACTACTGCAAGTTTGCGGCCAGCCAGGGTTAAACAGTGAGTTCCAGGCCAGCCAAGACTATGTGGCAAGACCTTGTCTCAAAAACAAAACAACAAGGTGGCGCACGCCTTTAATCCCAGCACTCGGGAGGCAGAGGCAGGTGGATCTCTGTGAGTTCGAGACCAGCCTGGTCTACAAGAGCTAGTTCCAGGACAGGCTCCAAAGCCACAGAGAAACCCTGTCTTGAAAAAACAAAACAAACAAACAAACAAAAAAAAACAACAATAACAGTAACAAAAGAAGTACCAATGGCAGGGCTTTTCATAGCTCTACCATACATAGGCACAGGAGGGGAAGGCTTAGCTGCAGAGTAGCAGCAGACATGCTCCCGGCCAAAGGGGTCTAAGGGCTTCTTCTGTCCTTAACTGACCCTGGCTGATTCCATGAGACTGGAGTATTGGACTTGTAAGTACCTTTCAAAACTACGTGCTTAGTCCAGAATTCCTCAGACTTCCATTCCCGACAGTAAGTCATGAGCCCGGAGAATGTAAGCTCTTGTCTCTTATCCATCCCCTAACCCCCACCCCCAAACAATCCCCCACACAAATATTAAGATCCGAGCTATCGGGGCATACATCTGTAATCCCAGAACTCAAGGGGATTGTGGCCTGAGCTGCACAGAGTGAGAGAGAGTTACAAGACAGAGGAGATGCCGGAGAGAGAAGAGAAAAGGAGCGAGCTGTCTGAGAAAGAGGAGCCTGGACACCTGCACTTTAAACAGTGCCTCTGGTGACTTCTTTTTTTAACTGTGTGTACACGTACGTAACTGTGTGTGGGTATGTACACGAATGTGGGTGCCTGAGGAAGCCAGAGGCACCGGATCTGCAGCTGGAATTACAAATGGTCACCTAACTTGGGTGCTAGGAACCAAACTCAGATCTTCTAAATAGCAGCGGCACTTAATGGCTGCAGGCCCATCATCGTTCCAACCTAACCCTCATCAGCACTGAGTGTTTTGAGATGTGCTGGGAAAGTTCAAACAGCTCTTTCCACAAGAGAAGAAATAGAAGCCAAGGGTCAGGAAGTCACCTGGAAACATCATGGGGAAAATTGCCCCCTTTATTTATTTATGTATTTATTGCTTCCTCTGTTCTACTTTCTAACCTGAAAAAAAGAAATCAAACTAATCGATATTCTTGTATTAAGAGGAAAAATGTCAGTTGCAAGAAAGCAAATGTCAGGTTGAGCATTATTGTGGTGAACAGGTTCCCTGGAGCAAGCAAGGAAGGAATCCATAGACTTAGAAGCTTCTCAAACTGTTACCAGAGCCCAGGACGGATGGGGGCGCCTGTAGGAGAGCTGCCTACCTCAGAGATCTTCTGGAACTGGTTGTTGGACTGGCTGCACTTCTCAGCTGTCTCCAGAGCGACTTTATAGTTATCCACAAATGCTTTGTACACACCAAGCTGGCTGGCCTGCAGGGAGGAGACAGAGATGTGGGGAGTGGAGGGTGGGAATGGGATGGAGAAAGGATTACTGAACGGAGGAATCACCCGAGTTCCTGAAGCCCCCTTAGCACTCAGAACCTCTAGCTCAGCTCCACAAGACTTGCTGGAAACCAGGGGAAAGGCAGAGATGAATATACTACAGTATCCCTTTGAACTTGACAGTTTCCATGGAAACTAGGTTAGCAAGTGGGTACTGGGAGTGGGGAGGGCAGGGCAGGGCTTTTGTTGGCATGCCAGAAATTCTACATAACACTTGCTTTTTTTTTTTTTTTACTATTTTTTTTGTTAGTCTTTTTGTTTTTTCCTTTAGTACCATCAAGGTCTTTCAGGACTTGAAGTTTTTAATCCCTTGTACTTCTTTCACACCTTAGAATTAAACCAGAACAGGGGAGACAAAGTAGCCTCAGGCCCCTTCTCCATTCTGAGTCCCACTTCCTCAGCCACCAAGGAGCCAGATCCCCTGCCTTTACTATATGCCTACATGCCACCTGGATCCTAACACACCTGTCCTGATTGGCAAAGTCTCATTGCCATTATGAGGCGAGGATGGGGCTATTATCCTTTCTTCAAAAAGGAAAACTGAGGCTTGCTAATTTAATTGCTTAAATATTTATGGTTGCTCAACTATTTCTTTCGGCTGTTTACAAGTATTTCCTCTGGAGAGAACAAAGAGTAGGCGTGAAAATTAAAGCTACAATTTCATGCTATGTCCATTTGAAGATTCAAAATTTAGAATCTGATAGCATTAAGCTTTGGTTTGAGACCACAGACTATAGTTATGTCAAAACAGCTAATTTGTCAGTGACTAATCAAATTGACCACAGGCACAGCTTCAGCCTATGACTTAGCAAATTAACACAAACCTATGTTGTCTAATACAGTGGCTGTGAGAAATATATAAATACTGAACATGTACAATGTGGCCAGTGCAAAATTGACGTATGTTACATGTAAGAACCCCACATTGGAGGCATTCAGGAAGCAGAGGCAGATGGGTCTCAAAGCCAACATGGTCAACACAGCCACTTCCAGGACAGCCAAGAATACACAGTGAGACCCTGTCTCAACAAAACAATAACAAATCCACACTGAATTCCAAAGACCTGGTATATAAAGAGAGTATATAAATTATCCCCTACATAAACATACCTTTTTAAATTTGTTTTTTGAAACAGTGTCTCAGGCTTCGAGGCTGGCCTCAGACTTGCTACGTAGTTGAGAATGACCTTGAACTCTTACCCATTTGCCTCCACCTTCTGAGTCCTGAGACTACAGGCAGGTGTCATCGTGCCTAGTCTCACAGTCCCCCCCCATTATTTTTTTTAAGTTTATTTTATTTTGTATGTGTGAGTGTTTTACCTGCATCTACGTCTGTGCACCACATTATAGGCAGTTGTAAGCCACACTTTGTGGGAACTGGAAACCAATTCTGGTTTGTCTGCAAGAGCAGGAAGCACTCTTAACTGCCCAGCCAATTATCCCAACCCTTTAAAAGAATTTTTATTATCTGTATGTGTATGATGGAAGTATGTTGAGTTCAAGTGCCCATGTGCCACAGCATTCAGGCTAGGAGACATTTCAGGGGCTGGAGAGATGGCTTGGCAGTTAAGAGTACTGGCTGCTCTTCCAGAGGACCCAGGTTCAATTCCTCGCACACACACAGTGGCTCACAACTGGCTGACTCCAGTTCCAGGTGATCTAAAGCCCTTTTCTAGCCTCAGCGGGCACCTATGTGGTGTACAAACACTTATATGCATAAAACAGTCAGCAGTCAGTTATATCTTTCTATTATTGTGGAATCCAGGGACTGAACTCAGGTTGTTGGGTGTTAGCCCGAGTCATCTCACCAGCTGTGTGTCTGTGAGTCTCCCTCTCCCTTTTCTCTCTGGTCTTACTGTACTGTTCACCTAGCCTCAAACACCTAAGTTCAAGTAACCCTTTGGCCTCAGTCTCCCTGGCAGCCTGAGTCCAAGCAAGCACTGCCACGCCCACCTTGTATTTGTTTGTTTTCCATCTTCCTGGAGATCAAACCCAGAGCTTTGGGTATGGGACACAACCACCTTACCATGGAACTATTTCCAGTCTTTACTTTTAAAAACTATGGTTCCTAGTACTGGGAACATAGCTAAGTGTTAGGGTTTGCCTATATATGTGAGGCCCTGGGTTCAAACCCCACTACTGCTTTTTTAAAAATTGGCTACTAGGACATTTCAATGTATATATGTGGGTCCAGAAGACAGCTCAGCGGGCAAAATAGCTTATTGCACTGAGTTCACTTTCTAAAGCCACGGTAGGTGAGAATCAACTCCTGAAAGTTGCCCTCTGACCTCTACACACGCACCACGGCTGCCCTCACATCTAAAGTCTCTCTCAATTAATAAAATAATTAAAAAATTATATGCTACTCACGACCTATTTCCATTGGCTAATAATGCTCTTGGAAAACCTGGACATGACTGTGCCCAAGGAGGCCTGAGCAAGGATCCTCACGGTAAGAGAGGTGAGCAAATGCCCACAAACACAGGAACTCTGACAGACATGGTTCAGATGAATGAACACTGGCATGTATCAAACCCAGTGGTGACTAAATAGCAAAATGCATACACATACGCACCTGCACATTTTAAAAGTGCATGCAGGGAGGGAGGGGGAACTGGGACTGGTACGTAAAAATAAATTAATGAAATTTTTAGAAAAGAACATGCAGTATCATAAGAATATGAAATACCAAAAACAAACAAACAAACAAACAAATTGCAGTCTACACAGCTCCATATAATTCCCAGCAGGCTGCTTCAAAAGAAAAAGAGAAAAGAGGAGCAGACTTCACCTCTGTTTATAATACTTCGTATTTTTTTAAAATTTTGTTTATTGTTTATGAGTCAGGGTGTTATGTAGCTCAGGCTAGTCTCAAATTCCCTATGTAGCCAAGGATGACCCTGAACTCCTGATCTTTCTGTTTCTGCCTCCCGAGGGCTGGAATTACAGACGGGCATCACTGGACCTACACCTGACTCCTCTTTTTACTTTTCATTTTGAAGTAAGACTTCACTAAGTTGCCCAGTCTGGCCTTGAACTTGTAGTTCTACTGTCTCAGCCTCCTGGCTAAAACTTAACTTTTATTAGACAGTTTCCCTGGGGGAGGGGCTTGTAAGATGACTCATCGGGTACAGGCACTTGCCACATTGCTTGCTGACTGGAATATGATCCCAGAATCCACGTAATAGTGGAAGAAGAGAACAGATTCTATACACCCTTCCCCAATCGCCCATACACACTATGCACTCATACAGATAATAACTAATAATAATAATAATAAATGTTTTATAAGAGGGAGGGAAGAGGAAGAAAAGGACAAGTAAAAATAAAATAAGAGAAAAAAGGAAAAATGTCTCTGCTGATTCCCACATCTGTTACTCAGAGCTGCAGGCACAGTTGTCGACTGCATTATCCTCTAGATTTTCTGGTTTAGATTTTTTTTCCCACTGAAGTAGCGACAGGACACAGCTGCTGCAGGCTTCCTTGGAAGCTTCTGCTTCCAACTAAGGTGCTGGGAAAGTATGTTGCTCCTGTGCCCCACTCAGGTTCGCTCTGTTCCTTCAGGACACAAAGGCTGGGCGGGGGGCCAGGCTGTAGGGAGGGGGCTGCCCTTCATGGAAGCTGGTGCGGCTGCCCTTGGTACAGGGAAGCCAGAGGGGAGAGCATGAACTGGGCCACTGAGGAGGAGAAAGGTCCAAGGAAAGTTCCTGGTAGAGGGCTCAAATGCACTTTTCCCCAGGAGCTCCACGCCGCAGGAGATGTCCCAGACAGACACTTCCAAAGTCAGCACAGTCTTCCAGGAAGGGTTCCTCTCCCTCTGTTCTCAGGATTTTTCTTTTCTTTGTTTCAGAGTCTCCCATACCCCAGCCTGGTCTCAAACTCACTGTGTCGCTAAGGTGTCTTTTGCCTCAAGAGTGCAAGGACTACAGGTGTGTCCGACCACACCCAGTTTTATTTAGAGAAAGGGACTGAACTCAGGGCTCTCTGCAAGCTAGGTAAACACTCAAGCAGCTGAGCTACACCCTGGTCTCCTCTATTACCGTGAGAAAGACAAAGCATGGGACCTGTGCTGCTACCCTCTAGTAACCCAGAAGCCACCTGTGTGCAGGGGTCATGAGCCCTGCCAGGTACTTTCATCTCCATAGTTACCCTCGACTGGAAGGCCAGAGGCTCAGCCTGCCGGGGGTCATTAACTGGGAAGTGCAGGTTGCTTGGAAACAGGAGTTTGGCACTGGAGTGATCTCATAAAACAAACAGCAGAGATGCTAATTTCCTTCTCTTGGTAATGGATAATCAAATACCCAGAGACTTCATCTGAAATAAACTGTCTCCAGATGCCTAGCTTGCTCTGGCTCCACCCAGGCCTTGCCGAGCAAGCAGCCTCAGGATGGCAGACATCCATCCATGATGCTGGGGTTTGGGGACAGTGGGAAGCAAATTCCTAACTGGACCAGTGGAGCTAAGACCAAGGGGACTCTGGGTTCGAATAACACAGAAAGAATGGTAAAGCTATGCTTGGTAGCTCACAACTGCAATCCCAGCACTTGGGAGGTTGAGGCAGACAGAGAGTAGCTGGTTCAAGGTCAGCCTGGTTACAGAGACCCTGCACCAAAAAGCAACAAAAACATCAAACTGGAGAACTCTGCCTCTCCACTCTCACTACCTGCCTTCCCATCAGGGCTTATGGTTCTCTATACCTGTGAAGGTTGAGAAGTGGTTGCCTCAAACCAGTCATCTCATATTCTGTGAACAGGGAAGGATGTGTTTACCATCCCTGCACTAAGCGAAGCAGTTCAGGGTCCTCTACAACCAGAAGGATGGCATTCTGGAAAACAACACCTCCTGAGTACCTTTGCCTAAAACAGCAGTAATGACAACAGCAAAAACAGCAGGCGTTTCCAGTTCCTAATTCACTCCTGCCAATAATCCAGTTGACTATTAATACCTCTCTTTATAGAGGAGGACGCTGAAAACAGGAGGCAGGGTAAGCTGTCACGGGGCTTCTACAGCAGAGATGGGATTCAAAGCCAGCTGTGGCTCTGTTGTACTTGCCCCACAACACTTGTGACTTAGGACTTGGCTGTATCTCCTTCAACACTCAGGTTCTCCCCAGCCCCAGTCAAGGTCACAATGCGTCTATCCATCCACTCATTCACTCATCCATCACTGAGGTGGTTCTGGAAGTCTAATGAGAAGAAAATACAGACTGTTCCCAAGTTTATTGCTTCGGGTGGACAGCTAGTTATGTGTTCATAAAGGACAAACACAGGGCGTGGAAAAGCTTCTCTAAGGTCATTCTAACTTGGGAACAGACCAAGGAAAGCTGAGGTAGATGAGGAAGGCCTTTTTATGTAGACAAAGCCACAAGTCTGTAGCGGTCAGGAAGTGTGTTGGCATAAGAGGGTCTCAGACAGAGCTAGGGGAGAGAGTGTCATGGAAGCCTTGGCGACCAGAGGACTTCTGAGAACATCTTCAACACTAAGCTTTGCTCTTCCCCTCTGAGCAGCAGCACGGAAAGCTGGCTGGCTGCTGGTGCTCTCTGCTCTGGGATCAACCATCAGTCATCACCATAGCAGTCCAACTGCTTCGTTTTGCAAAGACAGCTCTAGGATGCAATAGCCCCCCCACCCCCCAAGGTCTCAGGTGAATGGTCCTTCTCCTGAAGCCTGTCATAATGCCTCTTTGTCCACAGAGAGATAGAGGACCTGCATCCTGGCAGAGGAAGCTCCATTCCAATTCTCAAAGGACACCCCCATCCCCATACATATGAAGCAGCATTCCCCCAAAACACTCACACACTTGACCCGTCTCCACTTCTATCCCTAGAAACACTTTCAGGGCTCCTCTAGGATGGGCCCAGTTGACTGAAAGAACACAGGCCTAGACTGGCCTCCAAGAGCTCAGCGATAATCCAGGCCTCCAGAGAGCCAAGAAAGCCAGTGAGCAATCCTTTCCCAAGGCCCTATTCAAGCACCAGTCTGTTATGGAGACTCACCAGCTTCTGGAAAAGGTGGCCCATGGTGACTTGGCTGTCCCATTGCTGCACCTTGGGGCAGAGGTTGTCGTAGAACTCCTTGTGGATCTCGTAAATATCCTGTATCTTGTAAAAGATGGTCTCAATCTGCTGGATGGTGAGCACGGGCTGGGAGGTGGTGGCTGTGGCCTTCAGGGGTTTCATGGGCTGAAGAAGAAGAGGAACCAAGTGCAAAGGTGGGGATGAATAAACCAGAGTGTTGGCAGGTCCCAGGCGATTGTGACACTGATTGACACGCAGTGACGCCCAAGTCCTGCCTAGACATGGCTGCTGCTAAAGGCAGAGCACCTGAAACACAGTTTCTGTCTCAAAGCTGTTGTCACAGGTCCCAACAAGCCATATGCAGAGGGAACCTGACAGCAGCAATCTGCCACAGCAGCCACAGCTTGTCCCTTCCCCCATATGAGCTCACAACCTCTAGCCCTTGGCCCCTATGCGTTCACTGGTCCATTTAACATGTCCCTAGTCTCTTCCACAATGGCCTCATGTCCCAGTCATAAGCCTCTTTGTCATGCTTCAGTGGACGGGAGTGTTGCCTGGGAGTCCAGCTCCTCGGCTGCTTCCTTTTGAGAAAAAGAAGGCAGTTCTAGCACTCAGGAGGTAAAACCCTGAAGAGACTCAAGACCAGCTCAAGCCGGTCTGTAACAGTAGGACTGTGTGCAGCAAGGCCGAGGCAGGAAGACTGCAAACCAGCCTGGGCAGCAGAGGCTGTGAGAGTCTATCTCAAAACAAAACGGAACAACTGGCTGAGGTTCACTGGTGTCTCAGTTCTCACTTGGTGAGGGAGAGGAGCAAGGACACACATGCCACCCTCCCGCTTCCCACATCCGTGGCAGACATGCAGACATCGCTAAGCGAGCAGGATCTTTCCCACTGAGTGTGTGTGGTTTTGGCCTCAAGACTCTTTCTCAATGCCTGCTGATATGAAAATGAAAGCAAACTGTCATCCTTGCTTATTGCACCAAGATCATCAGGGCCCACAAGTGGAAGGGACAGCGTAGATGGTAACTAAGCCCCATCCCTAAGCACTGCCTCGGGACAATGGGCTCTGGGTGCATGCCTGTGGTCCTAGCTGCCCAGGAAGCTGCGGCAGAAGGGCTGCACCACTATAGGAGCTTGATAACAGCCTGGAAAACAAAGGAAAACCCCCATCTCGAATGTTAAAAAATGAATACACACTATACTACAGTGGGCTAGGAGACAGGGCATAGAAATATGGGCAGGGAGGGCACACATAACCAAGAAAGCAGCCTACGGAAGATATGACTAATATTCTTCCATCTGATGGCAGTACGGAAAGGGGTCTCCAATAGCCTGTGTTTCCCTGCAGACCTAGGAGCAGTGGGGAGATGACGGATCTAGTCTGGGCTTACCAGGCTGTCGACTCTCACAGGAGGAGGCCTGAGCTGTCTAACAAGAGAGCGTGGCTGAGTCAACTGCTGAAAGAGCTGGCCTGATGAGATCACCTACACTGAGGGAAACCAGCTCTCCCTGGCTCCTTCTGTGCTGTGACAGCCAGCCTCAGGGGGCCACAGGAGCCAGCCTTCCAGCCCCACTGTACTCCAGCTTCCCCTATCTGCTCACAAGAGGATGCCTCAAATACCCAGACAGTATCTGACTTCTGAATCTTTGTCCTCCACATTCTATAAAGTCCAGATACAATGACAAAGCCAGGGTCAAGAAGACCCACTGACCCTCTTGACACCAGAACCAAGTGACCTTCCATACCAAGTTCTCACTAGAAAACAGGATGGGAGTCAACCTGGGTCGGGCCAGGCAGTATGGCCTGGAGCCCTGAGTCTGTCATTTAATAGTCGATACCCCATTTCTGGGTGTATCGTCACTTTACCGGCAGGTTTCTGCGGAACTGAAACGGTAGATCAAATATCAAACGTCACACATTACATAATGTACCTAGGGCCTGGAGAGATGGCTCAGTGGTTAAGATTGCTTCCTGCTCTTGCAGAAGACCTGAGTTCAGTCCTCAGCACCCACATGATGGTTCACAACCATCTGTAACTCCAGTTCCAGAGGATCTCCTGCCCTCTTCTTGCCTCTAGCTGGTACATGCATGTGGTGTGCATAAACTCATTCGGATATGCATGCATACACAAAAAAATAATTAAAAATCTTTAAGGATAATAAAGTATCTAGTACATGTTTGGCATATAGAAGATAAGCAATACTGTTATTCATCCTGTGAAAAATGAACCAAGTCCCAGACATAAGGACAATCCCTAATACCCATTGGAATGCCTGGGACACATACAATCCCAGTTCTCATGGGGTTTCCAGTCTAGTAGAGGAGACAAATGAAACACAAGCCAATGATCCAGCATCTAATTATACACACCAGTAAATGTAATGAAGAAAATAGGTAAAGGACCCCCTGAGGCAGGGCAGTCAGATGGCTTCTCCAAAGAGGGAACAATGACTCTCAGAAACAGGGAGGCCTAAGGGAATTGCACTCACCAAGATTTCCTTGATGGCTGATCTGGAAACAGAAACACACTTGGTGAGAGACAGGAGCTGAAGGTTGTCAAGTCTACTTGCAGTGGGAAAGGAGAGGAGAGGAGCTGAGGCGGGGCTGGATGGACCACAGGGTGGGGTCAAGCAGAGGGAGCACAGCTTTGACCACACCGCTGACCATGCAATGACCCGGCATTCTGCAGAGGGATTTCAGTGGAGGGAGCAACAGAAGCCTAGGATGTGGGGGAACATTTTGATGATCCCTGATCTCCTTTCTTAAAAAAATTAGACTGTATTTGAAAAATGGATTGAAACAAATCAAACAACATGGTAGCCAGTGTAAGGCAGGATAATCCCAACTTGGATCATAAAATCCCAACCAAGTGGTTTCAAGACTATGCTGGAGGGCTGGAGAGATGGCTCAGCCGTTAAAGGCTAGGCCCACAACCAAAAATAGAAGACTATACTGGAGCAGCGAAGTTAGGGTTTCAAGGAGAAGGGACATCTAATGGGGCCTCTGAAGCTGGAGAGAGCTGAGCAGGGGGAGAGCTGCATGATCACACAGACAAGGGAGCAGGGGAACCAGGAGAAAGGCCACTACTCTCCCATGCCTAGGTGGAAGGATACAGGAGACTCCCCTTCAGATGTGACATCACAGGCTAGCTACCCTCTTCATCTCTAAGACCCAATGGACAGGTACAAATTGCCACAGAACTCCAAAGACACTCATCCTTGCAACTTGGCACAACCCCCAGTGTGGAGGGAGCAAAGTAAATAGAACAGTCCTGGGAAGGCCAAGATTTCTCAGAAGCTGGCTGCTGGGGAAGCACACACTCATCTACCTCCTACACCAAGACAGGCCCAACAGCTCTGCTTCCTCCTAAACTTCCCACTGTCTACAAAAGGGGAAGAAAAGTACTCTAACCAGGACCAGTCACACGGACCAGCCTGCACTGGAGGCATGAGACTTTCTCACCAGATGAGCGACTTTTGCTCTCACCCCCATTCTCCACGGGGAAGGGGGAAAGGCTGACTGGTCCTCTGTCAGCTATTTTTATCTCAAGACTTACATATTGGCCTCTAGGCCAGTCCCCTCTCACTGAGCTTTGACCCGACACTGCCATTAGGGCCAGGGAGCTAGCACACACACCGGCCACCTCAACTCTCCTCCCCGGTACAGCTGTATGGCAAGGTTGTTCTCAGAGAGAACCCCTGGGTGATCTCAACTCCAACCCTGGGAGCTTCTCCCAGAGATAGGGCTGGGCCAGTTCTGATCTCACACAGTCATGTCTGCTTTGTCCTCCAGCAAGTGGTCTTTCGAAACAGGAGAAAGAAATCTGCCCACTTCCTCCACCTCCTAGCCATGAAGGTTTGTCCCCTGCCAGGCACAGTTAGTTACTAACCTAGCCGCATGCTCAGGGAGGAGGTGTAGTTAACCTATCATGCAGATAAGCAAGGGGAGACGCCCCAGGACTAAGACAGATGGAAACAGCAAAAATGAAAGGCTAAGAGAAGGAGGCAATGGGGCTAGCTGTGGCCACCACGGCTCCAAGGTGAGATGGACTGGAGCAACAGTCCACACCTGCACAGGACCTATGTACAACTACAACCCATCTAGTTTTCTCTTCTTTCTTTTACAGCTCCATCCTCTATCCCCAAACCTGGGCTCCTGGGCTTCAGGAGTAACAGACGTGCATCAGGAACAGTGGCCTCGAAAAGATTACTAACTATGGCCCTAGTCAACACCCAAGGACTCGGGACAGAGCCTGGTGTGGCTTTCTCTTTCTCTCTTTCTGTCTGCGTGAACAGTCTGTGTACAGTCTTAGGTACACAGGCCTAGTCCTTCGCACAACAGGAAGTACTGAGAGGAAAACAGACACACTGCACTTCCAAGTCACTCCCTGATGGATAAGGGCATCTGTGGTTAAGAGGAGAGGGAAAGAAAGCCAAAGAAACAGTTTTGCCTCTAAGCTAGACCACCCAGGAAAAGCAGCATCGATCTCCCCAGTGACTGAAAGGGAAGGCCTCCAAATCTGTGAAGGTATAGGAGAGACTGAGAGTCAGAGGTTGCGGAGAGCCCAGCCCACCCATTCCCTGGGCCTTCCAGCAATAAACCTTCCCACCGGTCTCTCCCCGTCCTGAATGGCCAGAGTGAATGGGGTGGGAGTGGAGGGGTGTGCGACCACACAGCAGTCCTTGTGCCTTTGGGATAGGAGCTGTGCGGAAGATGTGGCAGGGAGACTCCTCCCAAATCTATCTTTGCCCAGATGAGAACATCTGATAAAGGAAGTTGGAATGCAAGGAGGCACACCTCTCAGGAGTACATCCTCCTCCACTGGGGGTTGGGGGAACCCAAAGACTCCTACAGCCTCTGGAGTGCTGGGATTTCAGGCACTTACCATTATACTTGGCAAGACATGGATTTTCAAACTCACTGTTATCTAGAACACAGGAGGCAGAAGCAGGAAGATAGTTCAGAGTTTGGGGGTCAGCCTGATCTACATAGCAAGACCCTGTCTCAAAACAAAACCAAAAAGAACACAGAAGCTTTCACCTGTCTTTGCTCAGCTCTGTAGGAAATAGTAACTGTGCCAGGTAACATACAGGCCTTTTTCTAAGAACTGAGTACAATGGATTATCTTCACTACAGTCCCATGCAGAGTGATATTTGTGAACCCAGACTTCAGACAGAAACAATGAAACACAGTCTTCCCACTGCACGCAGGTAGAGTGTGAAGTGGGGGCTCACAGCCAGGTGGTCCAGTCCTTTCAGATCTGCACTCTGCTAGTAATACAGTTTGGGGTACAGGTCTGTCTGCCTCCTATCTTTAGTACCCAGCTACGTTCTGTAGGATCACCTGGCCTACTCAACCCAGAGAGGGAGACAGGTGTCAATGTAGCAATGTTTTGCTACTATTAGTTAGCTGTGGTCATCCATGCTCTGAAAACACTAGTGTTCGGACTTTCCAAGGCAGAAGCCATGTTATGATTTTTATTATGGTATATGGTTACCATTGTTCAACTTTATTAATTATTGTTAATAACTTTTTTTTGTTGTTTTTTTTTTTTTTTTCGAAACAGGGTTTCTCTGTGGTTGTGGAGCCTGTCCTGGAACTAGCTCTTGTAGACCAGGCTGGTCTCGAACTCACAAAGATCCGCCTGCCTCTGCCTCCCGAGTGCTGGGATTAAAGGTGTGCGCCACCACCGCCCGGCTTGTTAATAACTTAAGGTACCTAATCTGCCTACAGATTTGTACTCATAGGAAAATACATAGTATACCTAGGATTCAGTGCTATCCTGGGTTTTGCAGGCATTCACAATGGGTCTTGGGATAGATCCTCAAGAGAAGGGAGGGGCGACTGTATCATCTTCAGACAAGAAAACTAAGGACCAAAGAGTCTATGCATAGCTTTCCAAAGCTTGTCTCACCTGTTTGTTCTGAGACAAGGTCGCATTTTCTAGCTCAGGCTGGCATCTGACTCATGACTGTTCTGCCTCAGCCTATGGAATGCTTGGATTATAAGCATACACTCTCACATCTGGCAGAGCAGTGGTTTTTGAATCCACAAAACATTTTTTTGTTTTTGTTTTTTGTTTGTTTTTCTCTGTGTAGCCCTGGCAGTCCTGGAACTTGCACTGTAGATCAAGGCCGGCCTCAAACTCATAGAGATCAGCCTGCCTCTGCCTTCTGAGTGCTGGGAATAGAGGTGTGCCCCACCACTACCTGCGGAATCTACAAAACATTTTAAGAAATAATGTAGTGGGCCAACATATAATTGTAACCTTAGCATTTGGGAGGTGGAGGTAAAGGATCAGGTGTTCAAAGCTAGCCTCAGCTACAGAGTGAGTTCAAGACCAGCTTGGGCTGCGGGCTGCATGAGAAAGGGGAGAAAGAGCCAGGGGTAGGGGGAAGACGAAGGGCAATAACAAAAGGTTAAGGGCCCCTGTACATCACCTATACACACACATCCTGACAGCACCTAACCTTTATTGCTGATGATGCACACAAACACTCTTTTCCCATTTGTTTTAAAAAAATGATTCAAACCTCTACGCTTTCACAACCCACCAAGGGGCCGAGACGCACAGTGTGGAAACAATGCACTAGCCCTCCATGAACAGCAGGGTAAGGCTGTGTCCTAGTCCTGGCTCTAGATTCAGACCAGACTCCTATCTGCCACTGTCTCCCATCTGGAAGTCATGACTTACCAAGGAGACCCCGAAACAAGTTCAGCACAGTGCCCTGCAAAATAGCTTTACAATTCAATAGCCATTCCTTGGGTCATAAACGTCAAGACACTGAGCGATACCTCATATTACAGCAAGTATATAAACGTTATCTTACTTAAGAGGACCATCGTCTCCCGGTCTACATTTATCTCTGATTCTCTGGGGGAGTTTTATCTGTTTGCTTTGCTTTGTTTTTTGAGACAAGGTTTTCAGGCTGGCTTGAACTCATTTTATAGCCCACAGTGGCTTCAAACTCACGATGATCCTCCTGCTTCAGATTTTTTTTAAACAGTATTTTATGCCACCTGACTATACAACACCCAGAGAAAAGAATTTACACTGCACAATCACTCTGCATAATACCCAGACGCATCTAATAAGCACTTCCCTCAAAGGCAAACGCATCTGTGTGGTGCTTTTATCTCTGGAGGCTGTTTTAATAGTCACCACCCAATCTGATTCACACAACACCACCTTCGTCTTTACCGAGAGCTCAGGCGGGTCTAACGCTTCTGAGCTACAGCACTTTTAAAAACAGACACCTTCCATCTCACATTTCCCGACAGAGAGCCTTCAGGACGGTGCTAATGCTCTCCTTTCCTAGGGAAGAGGAAGGACTTGGACCCAGGGCGACGAAGAAGTCTCGGCTTTATGGACTGGTAGACACTACCCAGAGTACAGTGATGGGGAGGTAACAAAGTGTCCACAGTACACAGCACTGTATCAGTTCGTCATACAACGTCACAGTCATCACCATCCATGAGAGAGCTTGTCCTCCCACACCTGTGTGTCTTTCCCTGCCTCTCACAGTCATGAAAACGTGACAGCAACTGAGCCGGTTCTCAGATGTCCAGCTGTGAACACTGGTGTGTCTGTTCTGTATGGGTCCCCTTCCTCTCCAATGCCAAGAGCAGTGTTTGAGCAACACCCTCCTTCAGGTACTCACCAGCAACAGGGCTTCCAGCTGGTTAATGTAGATTTCTTCACTGGCCAGAAAGCCTGAGAGAACGAGCTTCCTCATCTCCAGGCCCTTCCCTGCCTCCACCTGCAAGAAAGTAAGCCAAAAGCTCATGAAAGGGGTGCCAAAGCTCAAGACACCGGTCTCTCTGCATTCTTAAAAAAATAATTTATTTGAATTTATTTCATGTGCATTGGTATGAAGGTGTCAGGTCCCCTAAAACTGGAGTTACAGACAGCTGTGAGCTGCCATGTGGGTGCCGGGAATTGAACCGGGGTCCTCTGGAAGAACAACCAGTGCTCTCAATCACCAAGCCATCTCTCCAGACCCTCTCTCTGCCTTTTTTTCTCTTCTTTTAACCAACATGTGCAAAGGCGGTAAAAAGTCATATGGTTAGCATTATTATTGCTGTCTGTTTTCACACAGAATGCCATTCTCTAGTCCAAGCTGGTCTGGAGCCCACAGCAATACTCCTGCCTCAACATCTCAAGGGCTGAGGCTGATGTCATCAGTCTCCGTGTGGTGCCAGATACTATATTATAGAAATTTTTGAAAACACTGAAATGTCAAGGAAAAAGCATATTCCTGCTACCGTCTTGTGCTGTTTCTCCCCCAGCCTTGCTTTCTCAGCACCTCTGCTCTCAGCATTCTCCACCTAGCCAACTTCCCAGGGGTAACTAGGGTCACCAAGGACCTGCTTTACATCTGCTCTGCAGAGGGAAGAGCGGATATAGACATTCTTTCATGACGAAGGTTGAGTTCGGTTATGGACGGAACAGCAAAGGACAGACACCCCCACCCCCACTCCCCCACCCCCCAGGAAGTGATCTATAAACTGAGAGAATGGGCTAGAGAGAATGGGACGGAAATGAGTATGAGAACCCTGGCCTTAGGGCACCTGTGCTGGTGTCTTCAGTCCTAGAGACTTAGCACAGGTGTCAGCTGTGGCCCGCCCGTGCTCACCTCAGCCATTCCTTAGGATGTAAGGCGCAGACCCGTGCTCGATTTCCCTCCCTCTTGAATTCCTCTTCCCTGTGGTGTCAATCATGCCTTGTTAAGCCAGATGCCACCAATCAGCACAGTGGTTGGTACAAAGAGAGTGTTAAAAATTTACCTTCAGTGAAAAACATCTAATTTTCATCATGTAGAACCCTCAAGTTTATTCCTGGCTGCTTGCCAGTCTTTCTCCCTCCCCTCTGCCATCTTTGGAAGTCTTCTTGGCTATCTCCAGGTCTGGTTCCTCCCACCTAAGTTTTTATAACTGATCTCTGAATTCTTTCTCTCTCTCTCCAGCCAACTGCAGTAAGATCAATCTCCCAAGAACACCTTCTTTTCAAAGACTTAATATAAATACTACAAAATTTAATTAGAAGAGATAGGTTCACTTAAAACTGTCCATTCAACAAACGCCTTTAATCCCAGCACTTGGGAGGCAGAGGCAGGTGGATCTCTGTGAGTTCAAGGCCAGCCTGATCGACAAGAGCTAGTTCCAGGACAGGCTCCAAAGTAGCACAGAGAAACCCTGTCTCGAAAAAAAAACCAAAAAACAAACAAACAAACCAGTTACTGAACGAACGCATGGCAACCTCAATGGCTACACAGGAAACAAGCAAAGCCCTGTGTCTGCTGTTGCCTGGTTTATAATCTAGTAGGAGAGAAAGACATAGAAAGAAACAAAGATAAATAAAGAGGTCACAAACTACGACTTGGGCTGCAGCGTATCGCAGTGGCCTCAGGGTCTTCCCCAACTCCCAATCTCTTCCAGGTCCAAAGCCAGGCATGCTCAGTCCCTGAAGCTGGGTTTTCCCTGTTGATGGTGCCTGATGAATTCTTCTCTTAGCTAAGTGACACCTCTTCTTCACAGCACAGCTGAAGTCTCACTTCCTCCCTCAGCCTCAGCACCTAAAACTTGCACAGCCTTGATGGTACCTGCCTGGCTAGTGGGTGATCTCCCTCAGGCCTTTGCAACAACTGCATTACACTCTTCTTCCCCAAGCCTCCATCCCACATCACACCTCACCTTTACAAAAGAGGCTCTAACCCCTCTCCATACTTGTCTTTTGGCCCTCAGGCACCCACACTGAAATGGGTTCTAAATTTCCTCATTATACAACAGAAACAACCTAGACTGTAAAGAGGCGGAGCTAGGACCCACCCCATGTCCTCCGCATCGTTCACCCTTGGGATGATTTCCTCCCTCCCTACACCTTTTCCAAGCTTGTACTTATATACCTTTTGTCTCAAATAGCTCCCTTCTGGCATCAAATGCACACCCTTAATGTAAGCTAGAAAAGTTTATCAAGCCACCAGAAACCTCTCAGGCCACAAAGAAAACCCACCCCAGTGTCCCTGATGGTTTTCTGAAAGGGTATTCTTCATACCATTTCCTGAGTGGTTCAAATGTCTGAAGGCTGCCAGGCCTCCAACTCTCCAAATTGTTATCTCACCCTAAAGTAAAGAGAACAATGACTCCACAGGTGTCCACACGTGGCTCCCTCAAACCTATGACCGTGTTACTAAGGGCCTCGGTGAATATGATTAAATATACGAAGATTCCTAAGTGGACCCTTAGGAGTCAGAGGGTCCTTATAGATAGAGGGAAGTAAGAGAGCAGACAATGTGACAACGAGGTGGTGGGCACTAAATTGCTGGCTAGAGAATGGGACCTGTAGCCGGGGAATGTAGGGGAAAGGTGAAATGGATTTAGTCTTTGAAAGCTTCCAGAAGCTAAGCAAGACACTAAATCAGGGATGTTTCTAGCTGTGAGTTTGTGCCGATTTGTTTCGGCAGCAGTAGGAACCCAGGGCAAACTCCACGCTAAGGAAGGGCAGTTATTTATTGACGGTTTCACAACTACCAGGACCTGTGCTAAGTGCTCCTCACTGGCATCTCACAGTCTGGTAGGTGTAACCATTAGGGCCCTGAGGCACAGAGGGTGCAAATGGCTGCTTGGAGACAGCCTGGCCTCCAGCACACACTGGAGTATCGATTGGAGTTTGCAATTGGGCTCTAGCCCTCAAGTCAGATGCACAGTGCCTCCCCCTGTCCCCTTCCACCCCCCTGCCAGCTGCTTCCCAAACCTGACTTGCACTTGCCCTCCGTGCTGGAAACCACTGCTCCCCTACATTCCTCACTTGTACCCTGGCATCCAAGGATTTACCTGAGCATATGGCAAACATCTTGTAGAGAGGTGAGCTCCTTAGTGCTCCTTAGATTCTGGAGATCTGGATCCTGCTCCAATGAAGCCTTCTTTTGCCCTGGAGCAAGACCCTTTGCCTCCTAACAGTCCATCTTAACAAGACCCTCACCTCATAATCCTATCCCTAAAACTGGTTTTTTGAAACGAGATCTGGAAGACTCACTCTTAAAAGGTAATAATCAGTCACCCCCAAGAGTCTCCTCGCTGGGCTACACTCCTAAAATTCAAGCTAGGATGGGGTGTAGGCACCTGAGAATTTAGTGATGTGAAGTTAAGCTCTGTAAATTTTACTAACAGCTAGCACTGAAGAGACTTCCATCTTTGGACAAGGGACGGATTTCTCGAGATCATATGTGTTTCTGTGTTGGGACATTCTGGATATAGATGCACATGGTTCTTGAGTTACTGCCCGGCTTCTGCCCTCTTGCGATGTAATCAATAAACTTCAAACAAACAAACAAACAAATAGCTGTATTGACAGCTGTTTCTTTAGTCCTTATTGGGGATTTGCTTGTCTCTAAAATACCAGGGCTCAGCATTCATTTCCTCCTTCGCTACTACATGCTGGACAATGGTAACACAAATGCAGAGATGGTTGCTCTAGGCATGCTTTCCAGAGAGGCCCATGTGCACCGAAGCCCCTTGGCTCTGACGCACAGCTAGCTAGCCTTTCCCCAACACAGGAGGGATGACACCTCTTTCTCTCCAACCAGGGCTTACAAACTGCAGCCCTAGTGAACCCCTTTATCCCCAGCAATTTACAGTCTGCTAGGCTGAAAGCTCGTCATCTCGAGGCCCCCAGGTCACTACGGTAGCATCTATGGATAAGCTGTGGCCAGCTCTGGCCTGGGCTGCCGCAGCGTTCAGGGGCTAAATAAAGCCTCCTAAGGTTTGGTTCTAGGCCAAGTCAAGAAACACTCTTTCCATGCCCTTTATCTTTTCCAAGGCAACAGTGAGGGCTGAGCAGGCGGGGCCGGTTCTAGCTGTGCTGTCAAGCCACAAGCTAAGCAGCGAGGGTCTCAGACTTCACAGACAGCACCAGTTAGCCCAAGGGCCACACCAGTCTGCAAGGGACACTCAGCACAGCTGGCCTGTCATACCTAAGAGAGCACAGTACACGGAGTCTTTCGTCTCCCCAAATGCCCCTTCTCTTG
This sequence comes from Microtus oregoni, assembly GCF_018167655.1. Taxonomy (NCBI): domain Eukaryota; kingdom Metazoa; phylum Chordata; class Mammalia; order Rodentia; family Cricetidae; genus Microtus; species Microtus oregoni. The sequence goes on along the minus strand of NW_024543074.1, from coordinate 22,356,596 downwards.
GTGGTGGATTTTCATCTTTCACCTTACTGCTACCTAAAATTTGGAGCAGATTCACATACTCCATACATGTTTAAGAACCTTAGTTGCTCATGTCCCACCATTACAGCCTTGCCACACTGGCATGTTAGCTACTTAATATCATAATATCATTCTTTTTTTTTTTTTTTTTTGGTTTTTTTCAAGACAGGGTTTCTCTGTGGCTTTGAAGACTGTCCTGGAACTAACTCTGTAGACCAGGCTGGTCTGGAACTCACAGAGATCTGCCTGCCTCTGCCTCCTGAGTGCTGGGATTAAAGGCGTGCGCCACCATCGCCCGGCTCTTAATATCATTCTTTACAATCAATTTTTTTTTTGAGACAGAGTCCTTCTACATGACCTCAGATTTGTACTCCTCTGCCTCAGCCTCCAAGCATTGGGATTAGAGGTATGCACCACTAAATGCAGCAGTGTTGATTTGCTTGCTTTCTCTTTCTTTCTTTTTTGAGACAAGTTCTCACCATGTGGGCCAGACTGGCCTTGAACTCACAGAGATCTGCCTGCCTCTGCCTCCCAAGTGTTGGTATAAAAGGCATGATCTACCATGCCCTGCTAAGTACTAATTTTTCTTAAATGCAATCTTATCCTAAGCCTTATACCAAATCATAGGAATGATGTATTAGTCCGATTTTTCCTCATCTACATTAAAAACATATACTTCTTTAAAACATATATATCAAGATGTCACCTAAAACTGTCCCTCAAGTCACCACCTATGAGGCCCATACTTCAGGAAACACCAATAGGGTGATGGGCCTCCCTGCAGCAAAGGTGCTGGAGCCTAAGAAAAGACCTGAATGGTCATTCAAACAGGAATACAGGCATTTCAGACAACCCATTCTCTTTAAGCACAGAATAATACCTGAAGAGTTAATATGGAATACAAAAGGGCTTTTTATTCCTGACAAATGAGTTCCTTGAAATAGCAGCTTCTACCAGGCCCCACCCGTCAGCCCTATCTACCTTTAAATAGAACTGTGTGAAAATCTTTTTGGAAAAGTATGCACCGTTTTACAGATGGGATGTGATGTTGCTATCAGTATCTGCATTATGAGTTTACAGATCGTTAACTCCTGAAAGGAAGCTGGGTTGTGTGTGAGATGTAGCAAGCTCCAGCTACGGCTCTGGAGAAAACGACCAGTCAGGTTTGCATCTGTCCCTTAGGAAGATGAAGCACCTCGGAAATTACAGCGAAAGCAGGATTGATTTATAGGGCTGGCATTTGGGCAAATGCACAGTAGCACAACTACTGTTTAAGGTAAGTACTCCTGAAGTAAAGTAATAGCAAAGAGCAAATTGCCTTGGATTCCTACCAGCTGCCACGGAGGAGCGGAGGAGCGAGCCAAGCCCATCTGCAGCCAGGACGCTGGAGCATCACCTAGAAAGTCCCTTTGGTCCCTCCACGTGTGCAAACATGTACTTGGTCCAGCCCTGACTCAATCAGAAGTGGTCTCTCTCTTCCTCTCAATCTGGGAGTCTTCTTGATTCGGCTTATGGTTCTGAAACTACTCATAACCCACACTGACTTGGAACTCACTAAGTAGTTCAGGCTGGCCTTGAACTCCTGGTGTTTCTCCTGCCTCAACCTCCTGAAGGCTAGTATTACAGGCAGTCACCACCACAGTTGGATGCTGGTATTCTCTGATCAGAACACTTCTCACGGCTTGAATGCTTTCTTACTTCACTTTCCTATCTATCCCCTGTGAACGTGATCCTCGCCTCTGGGAGGAAGGACCATGCCTTGTCTCCTCCACAGTGCCAGGGCGAGGGCTTAGGCTAGAACACAACCTGACGGCACGTGCTGAATGAAATGATGGGCTTGCTTTCCACCTCTCTGCAGCCCTGGGCTACGGCCAAGCCTGATGGAGGAAGCAGGTGTGAGGGAGGCATTACAGAGGAGCAAGAAGCTCCCAGGCTGAAGCTACCTCCATAAACACGGAAGCAGGGAAGAGAAGTGGGAAGGAAGGAAGGAAGGGCTCTATCCAGGCATTATGGGACTTGGAAGGAAGGATGCTTTCAGGCATGCTGTGTGTCCAGGACCCCTGTGGCAACCATGTGCCACCTATCAAGGTCAGGAACATGGCACAGCTTTTGTGTGTCCCAACAAACCTCAGTCATTCCAACAATTCTCACTGGTCCCAGTCATACACCCAGTACCACGCAGTGGTCAGCAGTGACGACCCAGAGAAAGGATGCGCCTAGGAGGCAGCATGAGTGGTATTGAGACCTGTGTTGGGAGGGCCCCGGAGGTTCATCGGGAACCTTACTGACTGGTCATCCCATGACTGGAACTCCCAGCATGCTTCTTGGCTCATAGAGAGACTGGTGGGAAGACTGGAAAACCTAAGTACAGAGGTTTTGTGGGTCCAACGAGGGACACGACTTAATCCGGTGCTCTAAACTCGCGCCAGATTACCAAACAGAGATGAGGTGCCAGGATCCCATTGCAGCTCCCACCTAAGTCTGCACCACTGCTCCACCCCAACCCAGCCTGCCTGCCACCTACCTAACCTGGGTCTACAGTCTATTCTTAGTCTGCATTAGTTCCTTCTTGGAGCCACACCAGAGTGTGGGCAGGGTGAGGCGGTGATCATCCTATGGTAAGGGAAGACTCAGGGCGACTCAGACACCTAGTCCTGGTAATGCATTGAACACCACACCCTCCGGGGCCCATGTGGTTAGGTAGCTGGCTTTGCAGTGTGCATACTCCCTGCTACAGTCCTCACAGGCCCTCCCTCCAGACACAGAAGAGAGAAACGACTGGCTGTGGCTGAAGTTCTTAGAGGTAGGTGAGGGTGAGAAACCAATGTATTTCTCCAGATTCCCAGGGGAAGCTGTACCCCTGGGGAAAGGACAGACAAGGAAGAGGCAAAACGATTGGCACAGCCCCTTCCCTCCTGATGTACCTCTCTAGGAGCTCTGCTGCAGGGTTACAACCCTAGAGGAAATGGGCCGGTCCTGCCTCTGCCCACCTTGGGGAAACTGCTTACCTACCTGACAGTTGTTCCCGCCCCTTCTCCAGCTGATTCAATTATTTTCCTTCAAGAAAGCCCAAGTGACCTCAGACTCTTGATCTTCCTAAATGACCACTTGCATTAGTCAAGACGCACCAAGTCTCCAGTTTCCTCCTTGGAAAAGGGGTAGCTCCCATGGCCACACTTTACAAATACCCTTATCCTCTGGTTGCCATGGAAACAATGAATTATTGCCCACCAGTTTCAAGTCAGTCAGCTCCTCTGGGGGCAATAGACTCACATCAGTGACAGGCCACCAGGTGACTCATGTCACAGCCAAAAAGATCCCCTAACACAGCTGACTGAGGGGAAAGCCAGCAGTCACTGCCCCTGAGGACAGCTGGTGCAGGGCAAGCAGGCACTCCACCTCTCCCTCAAGAACAGCTGCTCAAAGAGCATAAGCCCTCAATCCTCTGGCAGGAACGTGCCAGCCCATCTCATGCTGAGTTGGGCTCTTCCACTCAGCCATGAGGCTTGTGCACACATCAGCCATTTCTCTCCAAACACGGTTTCAGCATCAGTCAAGAGCTGCCAGCCCTGCCCCCTCCCCACAAGCATCCAGGGCGTGTCACATTCCCACCTTCACAGCCACCAAGAAGGGGGACCCTGAGCCAGGGCTGGTCGGGGTTCCCAGTTCACACTCCTCCAGGAGAAACACATCTTCATCCTCCAGAACCTTGTCCAAAAAGCCTATTGCCTCCTCTTCCTCTTCCATGGCAGCCAGAGCTGCAGAGGGCAAACAGGAAGCAGGGTCCACGCAGCGGTGGCAGCAGCGGCGGCGGCAGCAGCAGCCGCGCGCGCCCCAGCAGGGAGGGAGGCAGGCAGGGGACGGGCGGGCGGGGAAGAGCTCAGGGCAGGCCTACACCAGCATGTTGGCCTCCGCGGAGTCGGTCCTGGCACCTGGCCACCGGCTCGCGATGAAAGGATCCATTATGAACCTTTTCCTGCTGCCGCTTTCCAGCCGTCCTGCGCGCCGGGCCCGCCTCCCGCGCGTCCCCACCCTGCGAAAGGGGAAGCGGGGCCTCCGGGAAGCGGCTCGTGGACGAATGCAGGGCAGGGGCGACAGCCAGCACCCTCCGCGGTTCGTTCCTTCCTCAGTCGCTGCTCTGCTCGCCCCAGGCCCGCTGCCGGGTTCGTCCAGGCGCCCTGCCGCTGCGCTGCTGGCCACACAGAGCCCGCCCTTTCTGGACCCGGAGGCCCGATTGCTCCAAAAGCACAGGAAACGCACGTCTTGACTTGCGAGGTGGAGCTGCTCGTTCCTTCTGTGGTCACCGGGCGGGCGAGAGGCTGGCGGAGGCTTCTGGAGCGGAGGAGGAGGGAGGGAGGAGGCCGCAGACAGGCCGGGCGGGCGCAGGGGGAGGTCTGCTTCCCAGAGACAAGCTTTATTTACAACTTCTCGCTGGAGCCCTTGGGCAAGGGGGAGCAGCAGAGGCTTCCCCCCAGAAGTCACCCTTCATCCACTCAGTCTAGGTTCCCATGGGATGTCACAAGCCAGAGCCCCCTTCGCACCCCGGCCTCAGGATCCAGCACCTTCGCAGAGGGGAGGCCCACTGCCGGTGAGAAACCGCAGTTGCCATTGCACCACGGTAGAGTAAACGAGGCATTGTACTTATACAGGAAGGCACTGGCCTGCTTTATGCCCAACCCGAGCATAGTGCCAGACAGGGTCCTAAGCACACGTCACTGGGCACCGGGGAATACCCGGGAGCCACATTAAGGTCAGGTGCTACTGGCAACGCCACTTTCCACTTTCTTGGAGTATTTCTGCTCCTCACAAGGGGAGGGCCAGCCCTACAAGGCCAGGATACACAATCTAGGACAGGTGCATTACCCACCCTCCCTGCTTCCAGACTGCTTCCCTCAGAGTCTTCCACATTCCAAATTCATGTAGAGGGTGAGGCTCACCTCCCAGGCTCACCCTGACCCTAAGGGACACCCCCCCCCAGTGGGGGAGGAGTCTAGGGCCAGCAGCAGCAACTCTTTCACAACTCAACATCCAAGGCAGCTAACCGTGGGCACATCTTTAGCACTCATTCAAAGTTCAGGTAGGGCAAGCACCTAGCCCCAGAGGGCCTAAAGGAGCTGAAGAAACCACGGCAGCTCCAGCCAATTAGTGTTCCCCAAAAGCAACACAGGCTCAAGTTTGCAAAACCTGTAGTCTTTATGGTTTTAGTTTTGTTTTGAGGCAGGATCTCTATACGTAGCCAAGCTAGACTTGTTTGTTCTTTTTGTTGTTTTTCTTTTTACTGTACATGTATGATTGTTTTGCTGCCTGCCTGCCTCTCTCCCCCCTCTTTACCCCCCACTGTGTGTGTGCATGGGGGGTGTAGGGAAGTGGATATGGGTGCCAATTGTGTGTCTCATGCTAGCAGTGGTCAAAAGGCATCAGATTCAGATCAAATCCCCTGAACAGTAGTTACAGATGGGTGTGAGCCGCCATGTAGGTGCTAGGAACTAAACTCGGGTTTTCTGTAAGATTAGCATGTACCTGTAACCACTGAGCCATCTCTCCAGCTCCCTAGAGTTGTTTTTTAAAAAATATTTATTTATTATTTATTTATTTATTTATTTATTTATTTATTATGTATACAATATTCTGTCTGTGTGTATGCCTGCAGGCCAGAAGAGGGCACCAGACCTCATTACAGATGGTTGTGAGCCACCATGTGGTTGCTGGGAATTGAACTCAGGACCACTGGAAGAACAGGAAATGCTCTTAACCTCTGAGCCATCTCTCCAGCCCCCTACAGTTGTTTTTGAGAGAGGATCTCTCAGTGTGGCTCTGGCCGTCCTGGAACCTGCTATGTAGGTCAGACTGGCCTGAAACTCAGAGACCTGCCTGGCTCTGCTTCATCCTGTGTCACCACACACAAGGGAAAATATGAATGGTTAAATAAAATCTCCTAACTTTAAAATGAAAGCAAGTAATCTACATTTCTTATATTTTTGGTTGTGAGCCTAGCCTTTAACGGCTGAGCCATCTCTCCAGACCTACATTAAAAAAAAAAAAAAAAGCCGGGCGGTGGTGGCGCACGCCTTTAATCCCAGCACTCGGGAGGCAGAGGCAGGCGGATCTCTGTGAGTTCGAGACCAGCCTGGTCTACAGAGCTAGTTCCAGGACAGGCTCCAAAGCTACAGAGAAACCCTGTCTAGAAAACAAACAAACAAACAAACAAAAAGCACAGCACACTAAACCACATCTTTGCTCTGAGCTAGGCTTAAGGATGGCCACACTGTCTTTATTTTTGCAATTGGTTGCCAGCTGTGGTTATGTCGGAGGAGTTTCCCCTAAGGGTCTCTCTGTCCCATCTCCTCTTAGAAGATTTGGCAGCTTGGAATAAAATTCGGCTTCATATACCAATCTACCAATACTTTATCTTTGTAAACCTGTGTAACAGGTACCACCAACCAGGTGGTACGGTTTCTGAATCTGTCCATCAAAATCTCATGTGCCGTTTATGACCAGCCTTTCATACACAACATATTTACTTATCAGTGGCAACCATATGGCCATAGGGCAGAGTCAAACTATTGAGGCCATTTCCAAAGAAAGGCAAACCGTCCCAGTTGGGACCCACCATGCCAACTCCTCTCAACTCCACTGGGCACCTTGGCTGAGGAAGGAGGGGAAATGAAAGGGAATGAGTATAGTTTCTTATCCTACTCTTTAAAAAATATTTCTGGAACTCTGAAGTCCGGAGGAGGCTCTTGTCATTCTGTCAATAATAGAAAATGTGCCCTCACCAGATACAGGCTCCATCCTGCCACCAAAGCTGAAACAGTCTGAGAAAGGTATGATGGGCTCTCTGGGGCCCGGGCCAGTCCAGGTCTGTCCCACCAGTGCCTTGCAAAGGCATCTCCTACCCATCATCCACTGCTCTCTCTCTCGGTCCAGATTTGCTCTGACTGGGTTATAAATAGCCAGATATCTGAAGGGCCCTCTCAAGCCACAATCCCTCATTTGGTTTGGGAACAGCCAGGCTGGACATTCCCTAGGGCACAAGCGTGCCAGCTCAGGGCCCGGAGTTACAGGTTCTTCTGCCTTTTACCCTGGGGGCTCTACATGCACAGCGTGCTGTGCCCAAACTGGTCAGAGCAGCGGGCAGTACAGGATGATAGCCAATCCAAGAGAACCTGAGCTACCTTGAAGCAGCCTAGTTTTTGAGTACCTTAACTTCTCCACAGTTCTACTCACAGTAGACTCAGCACCCACTTCTTCCCTAAACCCTTGAGCCTCACAGAAGCTGCTCCCCAAACATCCAAGGCTTAAACTACCCCACCCACTCCAACTTGTTGGAAATTCCAGTGAGTAACAAAAATGTCCCCTTCAGTGGACACAGAGGCTCCATTCGCAGGCCCTCAGTCCTCCCTCTGGAGGGGAAGTGACTCACAAATCCCCAGGGTGTTCCCTCCCTTTCCCTCTCAAATGTTCAAGAAGGCCCCAGACCTAGGTTTCCTTCCTACTTTGACTGCTAAGCCTGGTTCCAGACTCTTCTCTCTAGAGAAAAGCCAATATGACCCCTGCCCTCTGATTTTCTCTAAGTCCTCGGGCTTCTGGGGCCACACAGTGGGTTAAGGCCAATCTTTCCTCCTGCCTTCTGTACATATGACGTCATGGCTCAAGGTCCTTTCCCACAGCCCTTGTGCTCACAGCCTTGGGAGAACTGATCCCATCTCACTATTCTACCAATGTCACCCTCTGCCACCTCTAGGCCTGAGACCTGCATAGGCAGCTGGATCTCCTCACCTAGAAGTCAGAACAGCAACCCCTCAGCTCCTCAAATCCAGACCAGTAAGTCTCTCCTCTTCCCCATCCCAGCTTCCTCTTCTGGACTTGCCACTTCCATCAGTGGGCTGTCATCTTATGGTTCCTTGTGCCTGTGGCCCCACACATCCCTTTTACTAAATTCTTTGGTTCTTCCATTTTTCCCTCTTCCAAACCACAACCCAGCTAGGCTTTGCAACACCTTACACCTATACAGCCCTAATAACATTGCATTGAGACTCTTCATTCTCTCTGTCTGCTCACTGGTCCATGTGCATTGGCCTGGCATGTGAGAACAAACCCCTACCACTGGTATACTCTCAAAGAACTGAGGTGAGGGACGTATGAAAAACAGGATGGAGTGAACAAAGGCATCCATACCGAGGAAAAACTTCATTTTTGTCTGCTAATTAAATCTGTAAGGGGGTGAGAGGAAGGAGAAGGCCATGTGTGGGGAGCTGAAGACTGCAGGCTTTGAGAAGGGAACCTGGTGGGCTTCTGAATAGCACCTGGAAACAGGGATGTCTTTCCAGGCAAAGGGAGGAAAGCCCACATTAAAGAGTTTCTTCCTTTCTTTCCTTTCTGGTGCTGAAGCTGGAACTCAGAGCCTTGTTTAAGCTACATCACACTCCAGCACTAGGGATGGTTTCTTAAAGAGCTTCAGAAGAAGTTAGGGACAGAAGAGAAAATAAGCAGGAGGTAAGTACACAGTGGGTTGTCTCTGTCTCTCTGTCTCCATCTCTGTCTCTCACACACACAGAGACACACACAGACAGACAGAGACAGACACACACACGGAGGGCTTTCCTTACACTTAAATCTCCACCTGCACTCCCTTACCAACTCAATTATCCAGCACTTACTAACTGCCTACTGTATACCAGGCATTGTGCTCACATTCAGAATGTAGTTGCAAACAGGGAGCCGTGCCCTTTGTGACCAAGCGATTGACTCCTAAGGCTGTGCCAAGGGAAAGGCAGGACTGGGGAGGGGCACATTTTAGTTATGCTGTTGTGGTACAGCTCCAGAAAGGGTAACATGGAAATGGCTATTGTGATTTTAAACGTTCACACCCTCTGACTCAGCAATCCCACTCTAGGGAATTGCCTGAAAAAAGCCCTGCTGGAAGGGCACAAAGGTGTGTGTATAAAATGTTGGCTGACGTGAGAAGGCAGCAAAGGCTGCCACAAGTCCAAATGCCTGAGAGTGGAGCCGAATCTGCTGTGATGGTTCACGAAGGCAGGAAGAGTTTGAGTCCTAGGCCTGTCTGAGCTATACAGTGGTCTACACGCACACATGCACCCCCCCCCCACACACACACCAATCTCAAACAACACAAAACAGTGGCTTGATTAGGACTAGAACTGTAACTCAGTGGCAGAGTATTTGCCCAACTGTGCAAGACCCAGGTTCAATCCCAAGAACTGTCCCTCTTCCGTACCTCACCTTTAAAAAAAAAGCAGAGAGAGGGAAAGGGGAGCTGGTTAAATGGATTTTGGTATAGCCATAGAATGAAATACCACACAGCCACAAAAGTAAAATAACAAGATACCTACCAATAGTATGATCTCATTTTAATACATATTCTACATATGGAAAAAATAAGAAATAAATAAACCCAGTAGCTCTCTGTAGGATGTGAGCTTTTACATACTAGATAATGTATTTCTGATCAGTGAGAATTTTGAGTATGTAATCAGAGAAAATGAAGTTATAAAAAGAAACGTGGGGGCTGGGGTGTAGCTCAGTCACAGAGCGGGTACTTGGCATTCTCAAGGCTATATAACTTCCCCCTCCCACACATACGCACGGTGCTATGGCGGGAATTTAGAATGAGCTGGGAGGGCACAAGCAGGTGCAACTGATGTAATAAGTGAGAAGCCATGGGAGACTCCCTGGAGGTGGTGACACGAGAACCCAGCCCTAGCTGAGCATGGCAATACTTGCTTGAAATTCTAGCACTTGGAGGCCAAGACGAGGGTTACAAGTTCAAAACCAAACTGGGCTACATAGGGAGACTCTGTCTCAAAGAAACAAGGGCAAGGGACGTAGCTTGGTAGTAGAATGCTTCTTTCACATTACGTCCTTACCTTCAAGCCTCAGAACACAATAAAGTAACAATGAAGGAATGAGCAGGCCACACTGATGGAGACTGGGAGACAGTCAGGGAAGTCTTGTGGAGTTATATTCCAAGTTGGAGGTTGGTAGTGAAGCTTCAGAGGCCAGCAAAGAATCAAGTGATCGAGCCTGACAGGGTGGGAGGCTCTGGATTTCACCATTATAGCCGCAGGGGAGGTGGGGAAGGATTCCAGGCGAGTCGCATGACCATTCTCTGGTGCACCCCTCATCTGACAACACGTCACTCATTCTCAAACACTGCTCACTCTGTGCTCAACAGGAAGCCACTAAGTCAGACCAAACAAGGGCAGCTGACTCAATCCATCACACTGGTGACAAGGGCCAGGCACATTCCCATCTCCAGGATTTGCCAAACACAGTTTCCTTGGTGTGAAGATGTTCACCCAACTCTTCCGGCAGAAGCTCAAGCCCCACTACGAGGCTGGGGAGCCTGGCAGGCCCCTGGAGCAGTGCCAAGGCAGGTGGAGTCAAGAACCAAACTCTCGCCCTCCATACCCTTGCTCCTCCCTCTTTCCATCATAGCAGACATGAATCTGGCATGGTGGCTCATGGCTGTCAAGTTCTAGGGAGAAGGAGACAGAAGAACTGCCATAGGTTCAAGGCTAGCCTGGGCTACAGTGTGACACTGTCTCAAAACAAAACTCACGTAGAATTTAATAGCATAAAGCTATTGGGTATAAGTCAATGCTGTTTATATGGTAAAACTAACAAAATCAGGGACTGGAGAGAAGGCTCAATGGTTAAGAGTGCTAACTGCTCTTCTAGAGGATCTGGACTCAGTTCCAGCACCCACACGGTAGCTCACAACTGACTATAACCCCAGTCCTAGGGGATCCAAGACCCACTTTTGGCCTCTATGGGCTCCTACACACTTGTGAAGCACATAATTTCATGAAAGCATCTGCATTTCACACACACACACACACACACACACACACACACACACGCCAAATAAGTTGCTTTATAAAATGTAACAAAAGCACTCAGGATTCAGGAGATGGCTCAGGGAATTCAGTGCATGGAACATGATCCTGATCATCTGAGTATGGATCCCCAGAGCCTGCCTAATAGTCCACAGCAGTAATGCAGCTATCTGTAATCCCAGCGTGTTTCTACATGGAGATGGGAGGCTGAGATGAAGTCTCCAGAAGCTTGCAGTTCAGCTAGCTTGTCATACACAGAAAACAGTAAAAGAACAGGACAGAAGACAAAGACTAACATCCAAAGTTGTCCTCTGACCACATGCATGGTGGCAGCACACGCACACACACACACACACACACACACACACGAGAGGGAGAGAGACAGAGAGAGAGAGACAGACACACACACAGAGAATATATTCCATTGAATTCTGGATTTGAATTCTAGTTTTTGCCTCTTGCCAGCTCGTAACACTGGGCAAAGCATTTAAACATGCTGTGTTTTCCTCATCTATAAAACGGGAATAGCCTTGCTGTGCAAAGGTAGTGTGTCTGACTCCATAAAATGGGGATCGTTACTTCATCTCTAGGGCTGCCAGAAGGCCTGGTGCACCCAGGGCAGCTAAATGACCTGCACTAAGTGTTTAGCAAGCACCAGCTCTTCTTCTCCCCTTCTTCCTTCAGCAGATGTGTGTGGAGGGAAGACCCACCAGAGCCACCTCCAGCCTCTTCCAGAGGACCCAGTAACTCACTCACACCAGACCACTGTGTTTCTCAAACCTCGAAGGCCTTTTTCACACTCAATGGTTATGCAGCTCCCTTACCTCTACCTCTTCCATGACCCATTCCCTAAGAACCCACCCAAGGTCACAAGACTTTCTTTTGAGGATATTGTACAGCTCTTTTTTTTTTTCTTTTTTGTTGTTGTCTTTCAAGACAGGGTTTTTCTTTGTAGCCTTGGCTGTCTTGGAACTCACTCTGTAGACCAGGCTGGTCTCGAACTCCCAGAGCTCCGCCTGCCTCTGCCTTCCAAGGCCAGGATTAAAGGCGTGCGCCACCACCGCCTGGCTTGTGGGTATCGTGCATCTCTTAAAAATGCTGCATGGATGGCCTTAGTATAGGCGACTCTGGGACTTGGGGTGTGGCTTGGTGACACAGTACCTGCTTAGCATATACATAGCCCTGGGTCTCCCAAGAATCAGATAAAAAGAGGGCTCAGCTTAAGAACTCAGTCAATGAAGTGGTATCCTAGCACAAAAGGCAACCCAGAAGATAACTACCAGGGGAGGAATCTGTTCCAACAGGAGCCTCTTCTGGGATCCTTCCAAGAACAGGAAGCTCATTACCTGTACAAATGCTAGATAGCTGTTTCGTTCCTTCTTTTTTTTTAAAGATTTATTTATTTATTAAAAAAAATATTATGTATACACAACATTCTGCCTCCATGTATGCCCGCACGCCAGAGGAGGGCGCCAGACCTAACTCCAGATGATTGTCAGCCACCATGTGGATGCTGGGAATTGAACTCAGGACCTCCAGAAGAGCAACTAGTGCTCTTAACCACTGAGCCATCTCTCCAGCCCCTAGAGGGCTGTTTCTTATCCTCCTCATCTCCTCCCACCACCACCCCCAGACAGGGTCTTAATAAGAAGCCCAGCCCAGCTTGGAACTTACAACCCCCCTGCCTCAACCTCCTAAATGCTAAGATTACAGGCATGTACCGCCATAACTGGCTCGCTAGACAGTTAACAGCTGAACTCAAATGTTTGTTGTTTGTTTTGTTGTTGGAGACAGGGTTTCTCTGTGTAGTACTGGCTATCCTAGAACTAGCTCTGTAGATCAGGTTGGCCTTGAACTCACAGAGATCCACCTGCCTCTGCCTCTCAAATGCTGGGATTAAAGGCCCATGCCACCAACTCAAATCTTACCTCACAGTAACTGCTCTCTGCTCTCTTTCTGTCCTCTAAAGTAACGTTTAGTGTCAGGGAAGAAGTCTCAGGTTGTAGTCACTTGGGACGAAGGAGCTGCCACTGAGAGTTTGTGCATACAGTGTCAGTATGTGTGCTTAGACCAGGGGAAGGCTTCAGAACGCCCATGTGTCTCAGGCATTGGGGTCCTTTACCTGGCCCTACTCATTTCAATGACACACATTCACTTAGGACTTCATTTGCTCCCCACATTTCTAGGAAATGTTTTAAACCATCTACATCTATTTCCTCTGTATATAATAAACAAGCTGAGTTCCCAGATTAAACAGCCTCCTGTGCTCATGACAGAGTCCCCTGAGGTTTTGGGTGGCAGAGAAACAGCCAAAGAAGCCATGATGCAGATCTAAGGCTGCTGTGTGCAGGCCACTAACCTGTGAGGACCCAGAGTAGATGATTCCAGCCTGCTCAGTAAACATGGTCACCCACAGTGTCCTGGCTGTGTATGAATTTCATTCCTAGCACCCATGTAAAAAGCTGGATGTGGTGGCACATGCCTGTCATCCAAGAACTGGGTGAGCAGAGGTGAAAGATTCCTGGAGTTCATTGAGCTGCCTATCTAGCTAAGTCAGAAAGCACCTGGTGGCATATGGCTGTGGGAAACAGAGAGACAAAGATAGAAAAAGAGATGCTGGGTCTCAAAAACTAAAACAGAAAGCAGTCAAGGAAGACATCAAGCTTTGACCTCGACACACATGTGCGCACACATACAAAGGAACACGCATATACAGATGATGTGGGATTCCCCTCTGTATGCTGTGGATACCATTGGTGAATAAAGAAACTGCCTTGGCCTGTTGATAGGGCAGAACTTAGGTAGGCAGGGAAAACTAAACTGAATGCTGGAAGAAGGAAGGCGGAGTTGGGGAGAAGCCATGGAGCCGTAGCCAGAGACAGCTGAAACCTTGCCAGGAGGCCACGAGCCTCATGGTAAAATATAAAATACTGAAAATGGGTTAATACTAGATGTAAGTGCTAACTAGCAATACTCTTAAGTGATTGGCCAAGCAGTGATTTAAATAATATAGTTTCTGTGGGATTATTTCGGGAGTCTGGGCGGCCAGGAAAACAAACAAACAGCCTTCACTACAACATACACAAAGAAAAGAAGCAGCCTTACTTAATGCATTAGTACAACTGTGAAGACGTTTCTCAGTGCGTACAGCTACATGAACAGCTATGAACGTCAGGGAGCTAAGTGAAACAACTGTATTCTCTACTATGCCACTCCACCATTTCAAACATCTCATCCCAAATAAATGATTTTCTAAAGCCCTTTGGGGGGGGGGAGACATTTAGTTTTCATTTTAATGGAGTAATATGTTTTGCTTTACTCAAACACCAGGTCTCTCAGTGGCACAGGTCTGTAATCTCAGCACTCCAGAGGCAGAAGCCCAAGATAAAGTAGTACTTACATCCCACAGGGATTCAAGTTCAACTAATCTCCAGAGCAGTCCACTGATGGCATGGCAGTTTACCTTGTCACACTGTTACCCGGTTCCTGCAGAAACCCCTCCAAATGGGATTGTTTATCCCCCATTTACAGTAGAGGGGAATGATGCTGGGTGAACTGGCCAATGTCACATGGCACGGGGTAAAACTTAAACAAACACGGTAGCTCACGCTTGCAATCCCGGCACACAAGAGGCCCAGGCAGGATGACTGCAAACTCAAGGCCAGCCTGGTTTCATAATGAGAACTGCCTCAGAAGAGGCAAAATGGGTACTAAAGGCTCCTGTCTGGGGAGGAGCAGAGGACTGTGCTTACAGGTACCCTGCTATATACTACATTCCACAGCATCAGTGCACCCTCGGTAAGGCCCACCCTAAAGGCAGCGCAGAAGACTGGAGCTGCCCATAAAGTACTATGGTTGCTAAGTGTGTATAGCCTTCCTCCACGTCTTCCTGCCATGCAGGCAGCAGGTGAGGGCTGAATGGACCACCTACCACACTGGCACGGCATCCTCTCTGGGAAGGGAAGAAAACAGCGCTGGCCTTGCTAGCGCCCACCGGTGGAGAAACTCAGTAACAACAACAGAAAATAGTACAGTAGAGAACAGTCTGCAGGGTTCTTCAGAACCCTTCTGAGCCCCTGGGAGAACACAGAGACAAGCAGAGCCTCTGACCCCAGCGGTTCACCTCTGTGCCATCCATAAGGACATTTGAAAAAAAAAAAAAGACCCTGTCTCCCTATTTGGTCTAGGCTAGCCTAGAACTCACAATGAGTCCAAGCTGGCCTCAAACTCAAATATCTTTCTGCTTCAATTTCCTAAGTACTAGCTAGAGAAATGGGCTATCACACCCAACTTGAGAACACTAGTGGTAACAGCCACGCTTGTTTCGTGGGCAATTAACACCCACTGAAATCATTATTTTCATCAGTCGCCTCTTTTCTCCCTCCTGCCTTCCTTCCAATTTCAGGATATCTAGGGCAGAGAACTGTTCTGTCTGGGCCCACCCTCCTACCCACAGTACCCTGGGCACCTGTCAATTAGCATACCTTTACCAAATAAATATGACTTTGGGAGTAGCCTTGTTTGCAGGTAAGAAACACATTCACGAACTGTGGTCCCAGCAGGCTAGTGGGAGAAGAGAGACACGGAAAAGGTAGCCAGGCCAGTCGGGTGCAGCCCATCAGGGAAGACACCAAGGAAGCTACTATGGGGTGTGAGAGGGGGTGCACGGCCTGGAGAGGGTAAGAAGAGTTCACTAGAGAGTGGACAGTATCCTAAGTAAGGTACTGTATTTGCCTCCTGCCCAGTGTGGACAAGGCACAAAGCACCTGAGCCCTAGGTTTTTTTCATGTATGTAAGAAGAGCTCTACTAGCAGCTGGAAGTGATGGCAACAAAGCACAGCAGAATGCAGAGGAGGGGATGGTTAGTATGCTCTCTGCAGCAGAGACAGGCAGAAGATGCACTGGGCTGCTGAGTCACTACCAGGGCACCCACCACCGCCAGATTAGAACACAGAACAATGTGCAGGCCCTGGAGCTGCAATCTCTCCACATGTCTGTTCACTTAGGGATGACCCTCTCGGCTCCAACCTGAGACAGAAGGGAGAGCAGACAGCGATTCTGCCTAGCTCTGTTCCCCACTCTTCCTACCCCCACCCCAGGTTCCAGAACTACACAATTCAATCCCAAATACCAATCAGGAACCCAGAGGAGCCTGTGAGTTTACATGGGGATCTAAGGGGTGCACAAAGGCATGACCAAGAATGGTGCTCCTTATCTACAATGGCAGACTCAAGCCCCAAGAACTGGGGGCCAGCGGGGCTATCAGAGCTTCACCCAGGAGAGACTGAGAGGGGTCTGGCAGCACCAACCAGGCTTAAGCTTCACGAGACCCCAAATTGAAATGTGTCCTGGTACCACGGGATACACCAGTCTCTGGCAAATTATGTCAACTCCGTAAGCTTCAGTTTCCCCAACGGTAAAATGACAGCAGGGCACATACCATGCAGAGACATCATGGACTGCCCCGATAGGGAGTGCCATTATTAGGGGGTGTGGCCTTGTTGGAAGAGGAAATGTGTCGGGGGGGGGGGGGGAGTGGGCTTTAAGGTCTCAGATGCTCAAGCAACATACACTCTTCCTGCTGCCTGCCAGTCCACATAGAGAACTCTCAGCCCTATTCAGTACTACGTCTGCCTGCAAGCTGCCATGTTTCCTGTCATGGCAATAACAGACTGAACCTCTGAAACTGTAAGCCAGTCCCAACTAGAGTTGCCGTGGCCACGGTGTCTCTTCACAGCAATAGACACCCTAACTAAGACAATGACAGTCACTTCTTCACTTCACCTCCACTTTCACCTCTGGATCCTCGTGCCAGCTGAGGTCTGCACCCACAGACATTACAAACTGGTTTTTGTGGGGGGTTTTTTTGTTGTTGTTTTTTCGAGCCTTTCCTGGAACTAGCTCTTGTAGATCCGCCTGCCTCTGCCTCTCGAGTGCTGGGATTAAAGGTGTGCACACCACTGCCTGGCTCAGATATTACAAATTACATGGTATTCTGGCCCTTAGTGACATCTCATGGCAGACCTGTGGTAGCTGTGTCAGGTCACATAGGAGGAAATCCTCCGAATCTTCCATTTACTGATGGACAAATGATCTCAGAGAGGGTGACATCTCTTGGGCGACACATCTTCAAAGTGGCAGAAGACAGACAGAACCCAGACGTCTTCTGTCTTGGGGTCCCTTTTGCTGCAGCCATCCAGAGAGAAGGCAGGAATTGGGGTCTATAGGAATGAGGGTTTCCATAAGACTGTGGTTCTGAAACAGGAAGTTGCAGCTGAGTGGGAGTATTCTCACCCTATCTCCCAAGGGAAACTACACTCTCTCAGTTGAATCGAGCCTCCAGCAATTGATAACCCCTGACCCTGTGCCAGGGTACCCTGCCCAGTCTAGGTTTGGGAAAGGCCTGTTTGGGTTCACCTGTCACCCCTGGGGCACAAACCAAGATGAAAATTTCACAGCAAATCTATACTGGGGAGTGAGGAGATCATGTCTTGGCTGAGGCTATCACACTTGGGAGAACAGACCCAGAAAGGAGGTGGCCCTCAAAGGCAGATTAATTTCCCAACAGGTTATTTACCAGACTGAGTCCTTGCAATGCTGCTGGTTCCAGCCCTCTAAAAACCAATGACAAAAGTCTTGTGGGTTTATTTTGAGACAGGGGCTCACTATATAGCCCAGTCTGGCCTAGATGCCACAATTCTTCTGCACCTTCCGAGTGCTGGAACCGAATGTAGTCACTACAAACAAGGATCTGTGTGAGCAAACCCCAGCCACTCCTCACACTTGCCTTCAGAGGAGCCAATGCTGTTCAGACCTGGGGACATGGGGCTCCATGGAATTATGACCCTTGTTCAGTGTCCTACAGCCAGAAAGCAGATTTCATCTGTGCAAAGATTATATTATTTCCAGACTCTAGGTCACTGACCCAAGGTACTGATAGTTAACTCTGTGTGTTAATTTTAGGGTGTCTAAACATTATCCCGGGTGTCTGTGGGGTGGTTCACAATGAGATGAACATCTCAATCTACAGACTGAGCAAAGCAGATGCTCTCTCTCCCCAAGGTGAGCCTGCTTTGCCTCATCCAGTCGATTGAAAACCCAAGATCAAAATGGCCAAGAAAGAGGGGCTCCACTCAGCCAGCATGTGTGAGTCAGGGCCCAGGCCCAGGCAGCATTATAAGTACCAGGCCAGCTAAGGACTACAAAGTAAATTTCAGGACAGCCTTGGAAACATAGAGACCCTGTCTCAGAAAGACAGAGGCTCCACCCGCATGGCTGCTAGCGCTGGTCTTTTCTAGCCTTTGGACTCAGACTGAACACTGGGAGTTCTTGAGTTTAAGTCTACTGGTTTTTCACCTAGAGTCTTTTACCTTTGATCACCTGATTCTTGGGCCTTTGAACTAGAACTAAAACTATACATTGGCTCTCCTGAAACTCCAGTATTCACTGCAGAGGGTAGGACTTCTTAGTCTCCATACCCACAAGTCAGTTCCTTCTACCAAATCTCTCTATACACACACACACACACACACACACACACACACACACACACACACCACCCATTTGGGTTATGACCTCACAGGTACAGCTTGGCTGTATGTTTGGGTGTGGAAAGCTCAGCTGCCAGGCTGTGCCAAAGGCTAGATATCTGAATATCTAGAACAATTGTCTGATTTGGTCCAAAAGTCCCCTCTGTTTCCAAGTTCCTAACAGGAAGCCTGGCAGGGGAGGAGACTGCCTGGCCAAGTGAGCACAGCCAAGTAGCAGGAATATAAAACACACACACACACACACACACACACACAGAGAGAGAGAGAGAGCACATGAACACACCCTTTAAAAAACAAAAACAAACCAACCTTAGTACTGGGAAAGGGGGTTTACACCTTTCAGGCACCCTATTGCAAATGGCAATACTTGCAGGGTCCACTAGATGGGGCCAGTAATGCAACAGAAAAAGCAGAAAGGAAGCTAGCTCCAGGCAGGCAGGAGCAGAGCAGCTTGAAGCTAGAACTGTTCCAGCCATTCCCAACTGGCATCAGTGATCTCCCTATCTATCCAATGCAGTGCAAACTGGTACTGAGGGCCCCAAGTACTTCAGATGACTGTTCTCTCTGTAAAATATTAAACATTTCAAAATCTTCCACTCAAGTTATTCCCTTCTGACCACCAAGAACAATGGGAACAAAGTGAAGCTGCTACCCAGAGCAAAGAACACAAGGCAGGGATATGGTCCTGCTATGCATAGAGCATGGGCAGTACTTTTCACCAGGGAATCCGAATACCCATGGATGAATGCTCCTACAAGGTAGTCAAGGGAAGGAGAGGAAAGGAGACAACGGCAGAGACAAGAGGGAGGCCAGGCCCCGCACGGAGGTTACACAGGGCATCATCGTGCACCTGCTTACAGTGGGACTTATGGGCTAAGTCCCTAGGCGAGATCTGAACCCCACTGACATACAACCAGAAAGCAGAGAGATGGGGAGCCAGAGTTCTCTCTCTCTTCTTTCTCCTGGTTGGCCTGAGTCCAAATTGCAGAACAGCCTCTCCTCCATTGGTCCAAACACTGCCTCGACACGGCCAAAATGGCTGTCTCTAATCCACCACCCCTCCTTAGGGCAACAACACCCAAGAATGCTGGCTGTGGGGAGCCTGAGGCTGGTCAACACCCACATCCAGCCCCTCTACCTCTTACCTGCCCCCCACTATCCCTTCCCAAACTTGCACCACCTGGCAGCCGCTGAGCTCTGCCTAGGCCTTTGTTGCTATGGCAACAATGTGGCTTCCCCCAAGTGGGATGCTGGTTGCCAAGGCCCTTGTTGCCAAAGGCTATAGCAGCCACCCCAGTGTGTGAAGAGGGGGTGAGAGCCCGCAGAGGGTAGAAAGGAGCAGGGGTTCTTCCAAATGGTAGAGTCCAGGCAGTCTCCAGGTGGGGTGGAGGGGTTAGGCATTAGAGAAGGGAAATGCATTGCATAGCATTGCTAACGCTCCCTGGGGGCTTCAGAGAGGAAAGAGAACCCCACAAATACCTGGACAAGCTGAACCAAGGACCCATGAAACCGAGCTCCCACCACCAAAACAAACAGCTATGATTCTTTCTCCCAACTCCAGAAAAAAAGCCCCAGGGAATCTCTCTGCCTGGCTGGCTCATGTATTTCAGATGCGCACACTCATGAGCTGTGCCCAGTGTCAGTACCTGTTACCAGGAACAGCACTGATTCTAAGTACTACAACCCCCCCCCCATTCCTAACTCCCTGCCCTGTCTAAGTGTACTTAATCTTTCTTCCAAAAGATTTCTGAGAGGGAGCCCCTGCCTCTCCGGGAAGCAGGGAAGACAGGCATCTCAGGCTTATCCTTTCCTGTGGAACGGAACAAGGCTGGAGGCTCTCAGCCCTGGGGAACACTACAGAAGCACCGTGTTTTACCCCACCAGTCCCGGCTTTGTGGGGCACTTGTCCCCACAGGCCACTGTGCATTCAGCCAGGTACAGAGAGGAAAGTCTGGTCCTTCCAGGGTCCCCTCCCCATCCTGTTGAGAGACTAAGAGATGCTGAAAGGGGCATGAGGGTGCCCTGGACAAAATCAACAGCTGGCAGAGCAGGGGAACAGGGGAGGGGTAGCAGAAGAGGACCTACATGACAGGGCACCAGGGGTCCAGGCCCACCCTCCCCCAGCCCCACTGCTAACACTGTCCTAAGCAGACCCTGGCCCACTTTTCACACAAGTTGTCTTATCTCCCCTCCCCTCCCCAGAAGAGGAAACAGGAGTACCTACCCCAGGTGCCAACCCCTCAGGTGGGGTGGGTGAGATGCTGTCCCCACCACCCTGGCTGCGGGCGCTGAGCTGGGGCGACATGGTGGGTGATTCGTCGATGTATGGCATGGTCTCCGAGCCCTCGGGGGGCCCCTTCTGCTCCTCATGCCCCTCTGCGTCGTAGTCCTCGGCACCGTAGCTGAAGTCTGAGACAAGGAACAAGAAAGGCCACTGAGAGTCTTCCACCAAGGCTGCCAGGGACTGGTAGCGCAGTGGGCGCCGGCGCCGGCCCCCAGCTGCCATGGTCCCTGCTGCACCATGCACCCTGGGCCAGGGCAGGGGCTGCAAGGCCAGGCCTGGGGAGGAGGGTGGGAGCTCCAGCAGGCACAGGCTCTGCTGAGTCCGTCAGAGGCTGCTGGGAGTCAGGGAGGAGCGGAGCTGCTGTTGCCACCCGCCTAATAGCATGTCAGCTGCGTATGTGGATCTGTGTTTCCCTTGCCTCCTGCCTAATTCCACGTCTAAAAATTAACAGTGGGAGAAGGAGGCAGGACGCTTCCAACTTCTCTCTGAGTCACCATTTTGCTTTTTATAGGGAATAAGGAGGTGGGGGCGGGCCAAGCGATGTCACTTCCTCGGTCCCTCCTCCTTGGGTACCATTGTGCACTGAGCTCAATCCCTAGGGGGTGAGCAGGGCAGGTTTGGGGGTAGGAAGGACCCAGAAAGTGTGCCCTAGGAGGCCCTCAGTCCTTTGAATGAGACCCTGCAAGCAGGACAGAGGCCAAGGAAGGCAGGCGTGGGAGAGAGGGCTGTGCCCAGGCCTGGCAGGGACTGGGTGAGCAGCAGTCTCCTCAAAAGCCAGCACTTAAGTCTACAATTCCAACGCAGTTTCCTTCAGAGCAGGAGGGAGGGAAAGGGACAGAAAGGAAAGCTGTATTAACCCCTCCCAGTGCCACACAAGCTCCAGCGCCCACACAGATGCCCTCCTGGGGGCAATAAGTTAGGCCACCAGGGTTTGCACCTCACTAAGACCCTTGCAACCATTCCCAGTCAGTGAATGGCCAGTGAATTGGGTGTTGCTGTTCCTAACATCCCAGTCCACTATCACGATATCTGAGAGTACAGTGGGGTTGCTGTAAGCAAGATGCAAGGTCTCCTCCAACCTGAACCCTGGTTCAGGGAAGGAGTCCTAAGTGAGGAGGGGCCAGAAGGAGCTGGTACCATGTCTCACAGAGGAACGCAAACAGGGAGTCTTGGAGTCACTGCTGGCAGCCAGTGCCCTGCACCCTGGACCTGCTGAAAACACAGGAATTTGTCATATGGTTCCTAAACCTTGGCAGAGACCTGGGTTTTGGGACTGTGGCCAGTATGTCAGAGGAGACTGGCTGGGTCTGTCCCATTATCTGCTCAGACATCACTTCCTCCAGGATGTTCTCCCTGGGAACCCAATTTACCAATAGCACCTGGCCTCCCGGAAGCCTCAGGGGCAAGAACTAAGTGTTTCAGCTGTGGCCAAGTGCCCAGCACCCACAAATGACACATAACAAGCTCTTGGAAAGCAGGAGTAGCCAAGTGAATAAGAAGGATGCACCATCCACCTCAAACCCGAGGTCTAAGCCAGGAAGGCCCCAGTGAGTCAAGCTCTCTGTGGGGTCTCTGGCTCCTCCTCCTCTGTCATAACACACCAGCCCACAGGCAGCCAGCAGGCTGAGAATGGTGTCACCAGGTCAATGGAGCGCCAGGCAGGCCACGGCTACACTCAGTCCAATCTGGCTGTTGGCAGTCGATAGCTTTCCCTGGGCTCTCTGCACCTGCTTCTGCCGACTTCCTACCCCAGGGCTTAGCAGGTGCCCATTAAGCTGTCTGAGGACATAGGCTGTATCTCCTCAGGACAGGCGTGTACATGAAAACCCACAGTCCTCTTTACTCCTACAGGAGCTCTGGATCTCCCTGGTCATGCTGAAGCTAAGAGTGTGCGCAAATGAACTATGGTAAACCTGGTCTAGCCAACAGCTGGCCTGACCCGATTGGGCAGCAGGGGAATGAAGGTATTACCTAAGGGCAGAGTTCACATATAGGCCAAAAGAGAGTATGTCCTGGTTCACTTCTAATGCAATACCTGGCATGCCCCAGGTCTCTGGCAGCCATTCCTCTGTGTGCACAATCAGACCTGGCCAAATCCTGGTCAATCTAACCACCTCTTCAAGGCAGTACTCACAGAAGAGGCCACTGGGCCTCAGACATCTGCCTAAGATCAAGGTAAGGATCTGACCCTGGGTCCTTATGAGTCTTCAAGGGCTATCCTGTCCTGTTTGAAGTTCACTCCAAAGAAATCCCAGCACCCTGCTTTTGGCCCTCCTCATGGTTGACCAATGAGAGGAGCACAGGGTACAGACATGGGGACTGGCCCAATGTCCTCTACAAGCATTTCTAGGTCATTCCTTTCTTGTTCGTGCCTTTCATAAAATTCTGGGAGTGTGGGACACTTCTATTAGGAAAAGGGATACATAAAAGGATGGAGAAATCAACTCTCTAGGGGAGTAGAGGGCTGAAAAAGAAACCCACCAGGCACAGACAAGCTTTGGTCTCCGAAGGCCACAGAGGAGAACACTAAGTGGCCGTGGCCTGGCCACTAGTCTAAAAAGAAAGTGAGACGATGCAGTTGCTGACAGTCAGCTCCATTTCCCCTCTTGGTAGCAGAAACCCCACAGTATTCGGAGTGGCACTACACTCAGTGGCTAGTACAGGGACCCCATTTCTTAGTAGCATGTAATTAAGTCCTCACTAATGAACAAGAGGAATAGCTGAGCATAAGAGCCTAGACCTGGAACCCTAGCACTTGGGAGGTCAAGGCAGGAGGGTCATTAGGAGTTCAAGACCAGCCTGGAATACATAGCAAGACCCTGTCTAAAGGTAGGGGTGTTAGGTGGAAGTTAAGAGACTTTGAAGATGGCTGCTTTTGGTTAAGGAGGCTGGAGAGATGGCTCAGTTGGTAAAATGCCTGCCATCCAAGCCAGGGATGGTGGCACATGCCTATAACCTCAGCACTGGTATATGGTGTGCATGAAGACAGGAGATAGAGAGAGAGAGAGAAAGAGAGAGAGAGAGAGAGAGAGAGAGAGACAACACACACACACACACACACACCTGCTCTTCTGGAAGACCAAGTTCAGTGTCTAGCATTCATGTCAGGCAGCTTACAACCAACTCCAGGGGATCTAATGCCATTTTCTGGCATACCCATGCACTCATGTGCATACATGTGTGCACACACACACACACACACAAATTTTAAAAAATTAAAAGTGGAGAGTGTCAATGCAAAAGCATTTGAACTGGACTTTTGGCACACATGTACACATACACACACACTCACAAAACACGTATACAACACACCACATACATATAATTTAATAATAATAATGGTAAGAAGTACAATGCCCCCTGCTCACTGTTCTTCCTTTTGTTGCCAGTTTGCATGGCTGGAACTGCAGCAGCCATGCTAAACCATGAGATGACTTTGAAGATGAAGAAAGAATTGAAGATGGCAGAACAGAATACTGGAAGTCTGAGTCACTGATGAGATAAAGAAGCCACCTTTTGACTCTGGAATGATCTACCCTTAGACTTCTTTTTTTTTTTTTTTATAAAATGAGAATCAAGAAATGAGGGGGCTTGGGAGCAGGGAGAGAAAGAGAAGTCCATGTTATCTGAACCACTACTATATTTAGTTTTCTCCTACCACCTTCACTGTTCTTGATCTCCTTGGTGAAGTCTTTCACCACCCATCTCTTAAAAACTGCTGTTCCGTATAGACTCTTAAAATAGACTACCACCAGGGAACAGAAAGGAGCTGTATTAGTGATCTCTGAACATACTATGCTAAGTGAATGACGCTAAGTACAAGTGCTCAGCTTGAATGTTTCAGCATGTATAATGTTTCAGCACAGACAAAGCTGACCAATGTTTGGAAATACTAACCATAAAAACACTGGTGGCCTCTGGGCATGGGGTGTGGACAGGAGCTAATGACAGTAGGCACAAAGGTACTTCTGGGCCAATGGAACCATCCCCTACCTTGCCAGGGATCTGAGGTACAAAGACAGATGCAATCACCAGAATTTACCAAATCTTAGTACAGTTAATATTTATGCAGTTCACTAAATACTGAACACTCGTTGATGATAACGCCAGGCTGAAGGAGTCATCTGCAATTCTGAAATACATAAAACATAAGAGGGAACGGGACAGGCGATGGATCGACGTGAAAGGGGGCAGCCATGAATAAGTACGGACTCTAGCTAACAGTAAGTGGGCTGTTCAGTGTGCGATGTCCTCAACCTTTCTCCATGTCTGATAGTTCTCATAATAAAATGACGGGACAGGGGCCAGTGCTCTCCAGATCATTGCCACCCTTTCCTCTGTGTCTTCTCCCATTTTTTTTAACTCTCCGCTGAGAGGTCTGGACTGCATATCCATCTCTGATTACTCCCTGGACACCTATCTTCCAGTCACCAACTTTAACCTGAGGTTAGTTCAGCAGATGATGGAAGACCTCCAAGTCTCTCCAGAACCTCCCCTTCCCAGTCTGCATGGATCTCCTCAAATCCCCACTCTTGCCAATAATTTTCTCCCCACGGCAGCCAAGCTAAAACCCAATCACACCTCACAGTTCTCTGCCAAGCCTAATGGCTCAAACAGCCTAACTTGCTAGCTGAAGACTCCTCATAGTACACATCTGCTTCCCCTTTACATGGTCATCTCCTGCCCTGTAGTATAGGATCATTTCCAGTTCCTACAACTGTCTGAATATAGCCGGAGAGTCTAGTCTTAAGCCCTGGCACCTGTAAATACGACCTTAATTGAAAGAAAAGATACTTGAAGATGTTGAAGATCGCAAAACAAAATTATCTTGGATGAACCATATAGGAACTAAATCCCCTGAAGTCCTTAGGAGACGCAAGGGGAGAACACAGACAGAACAGACCCTTAAAGACAGGGAGGGAACACGTACAGCCAGCACTAGCTGAGAAGAGCACGCAGGAATTCGACCCCTAAAGCCTGGAAAAAAGGGCTTCCCAACAGGCCCTGATCTGGGGCCTATAATGCACACAATGAAGATAACTTTCTGTGGCTTAAAGCCACCAATATTTGTGATAATGTGTACAGCAAGGAAAGCATTCCATGAATCCTCATCCCTGTACCACCCCTAGACCACCACACCTGCTGCTATGACTCCTAAAACCCTGTCCTCGGCTCTTTGTCCATCAAGGAGACCTCTTTAGCCCTCAAAGTCAGCTCCTATGAACTTCCCTGTGTTTCCAGGTAGATAAAGCACTTTTACAAACGGATGAGAAAAGGATAATTACATCATATTCTAATGAGCTAGGGAAAGGAGAAGAAAACTTAAAATAGAACAGCAAACGGCCAGAGATACTCTTTTTAAAGGTTAACCTCACTGCAATAAAAGAAAACGCAACCTACTTTCCCTTCCGCCTTGGTGTAATTTTCCTATCAAATTAACAAGAACTTAAAAATAATGATAGGCTTCTTGTCTAGGATGTGTGAAGCCCTGAGGGTGAAGGCCAGCACCACAAAAGAATAGTATTAATTAATAAAGCCAGAGCTGTAAAGGGACACACTCTGAGATCCTGAAGGTGTGTTTAACTGCTCCAACTACCCAGCATAATTCAAAACTGTGCCCTAAGATAAGAATATATAATTAATTATAAATACTCATAAAATATACTTGCATGGGGCTGTGGAGAGTTGGATAAGTGGTTAAGAGTGCTGACTGCTCTTCCAGAGGGCCTAGGCTCGAGTCCCAGCACCCACATGGTAACTCACAACCAGTCCAGGCGCAGGGATCTGACATCCTCTTCTGGTCTCTGTGGGCACCAGGCATGCAGGCAAAACACCCATACAAGGACAAGTGTGGTGGCATAAACTTTAATCCCAGCACTAGGGAGGCAGAAACAAGCGATCTCTGTTGTGTTTGAGGCCAGCCTGGTCTACATAGTGGGTTCTGGGACAGCCAGAGCAAATAATGAGGCCCTGTCTCAAAAAGCAACATAAATATAAAAACCCCAAAACAACCAAAAAACACACTCAGCCTATTAAAATTTTTTAAATATTTTGGATAGACCTACAAGACTGTTTATGATTGCAAAATTATATTTAAAACAATCTGAGTGATTGAGTATAGGGAACTGGCTAAATAAATTATGATATGTCTTCAAGACAGACTAATGTACAACCACTTAACATTATGTGGGTGACATAAGTCATCATGTAAGTGAAAAGAGTAACAGAAGCATGGTAGTATGTCTGATGTGTACACAAAGCTGGGGAGACTACATATAACATGATTATAGAAACTGGACACAATGACTCACATCTATAATACTAGCACTTTGGAGGCTGGGGCAACAGAATCATGAGTTCAAGATCAGCCTGGACTAAACAGCAAGACCTTGTGCTCCTCCCTGCCCATTCAAAGAACAAAAAAAAAAAAAGCAAATTATAAGGAAAAAAACATTATTGAGCATTCATGTTCTGGAAACCTGGAAGGAATTAATTTGTGGTCCCGCTGCTCCCAGGACACTAACAAACACTGTTAGCTTTCTACCATATCTTCTTCCCTGCTTGGTTTCTATGAAGCAGAAATGGACCTTATTCTCAGAAAGATGTCTACTACAAGAAGAAGCAATCACTATCTGGCCCATGAGAATCTGAAAGACCTTTGGTTTGATTGTTTGCCTTGAACTTGGATGCGATGATGACAGGAGCCAGGATAGCCATACTGCTGCCATGGGAGAAAATGATGACTCTGTGAGCTACCGAGCCAATGACAATCAGCAGGTCCACCTCATTTCTTGCTAAGCAGGAAATGAAAGCCCTAGAATATCAGGTTTTCTGCCACATAAAATGAACACATTTCTAAGTGACACCCTCCCTCCCAGTAAAGAGGAAGACAATGAAATTCCCAGGCACGGTAAAGCAGAGAAGAGGGGTGAGAGGATCAAGTACTTGAGGGATTATCACTTCCAGAGAGCAAGGGATGGAGAGGACAGACTCAGATCCCATCCATTCTCTGTCACTTCTCAAACCTCTCTGTGCCTAGCACCAGGTAGCCACTTCTCAACAATACTGGCTGAGTGACTAGAAAGAGGGACAGTAAGGGGATTCAGCTGGATGGTATGTGCGCAGCACCTAGCACATAGCAAGCACCCAATAAATCTTAGCTGCTACTGTTAATATTATTAATTGACTCTTGAACAATGTGTGGTTGCTTGTCAGGTGGGTGGGGGCCGGGAGCAGAGCTCTAGGCAAGGAGGAGGCTTGGAAACAGCACAAGTAGGAAACAGCAGGGCCCCTTAAGAGGAGTATAAATAGCCACCATGGCTGGAACACTGAGTGAGCAAGGGAGTGAGGGGAATGGCACGACAGAAGGGGGCACAGACTACATCCTGAGTCAAGCTGGAGGTGGAGCAGACTGGGGGCTCTGCTGAGAAAGCCCACTAGCCCAGGGACCCCAGCTGTGGTTTCACAGAACATAGCTACCTCTCAGACACACGCTCCCGTGTGGAGTCACTATGCAGGCAGAATCCTGTACCACTCAGAGAAGACATCACCTACGAATGTGAGCTATTCTATTTTCAGCCTGTAACGAAACCAGTATACTTGAGAGATGCCAGATGACAGGCGCTCAAACACTAATTCATGCAATGAAGAGAACTGGCCAGTGAGAGGTAAGTTCACCCAAGTGGCTAGACTTCATTCCTCCTACCTCGGGTGCCCACTGGGG
This sequence comes from Microtus oregoni, assembly GCF_018167655.1. Classification (NCBI taxonomy): domain Eukaryota; kingdom Metazoa; phylum Chordata; class Mammalia; order Rodentia; family Cricetidae; genus Microtus; species Microtus oregoni. The sequence goes on along the minus strand of NW_024543074.1, from coordinate 22,328,162 downwards.
GAGATCACTGTGTACAATTTTGTTTTGAGGCTGTCCTGAACCAAGGACCAAAAGGCATAGCTAGACATAAACACTTGGGGCTTCAAGTTTCACGCTGAAAAAAGGTGTGGGGTCCTCTCTTCCTCTTCTGGGGACCTAAGAACTTACAGGTACAGGGTAAAATTCCAGGTACAGAGTGGCCCTGATATCCCAACAGGGGTGACATCAAGGCTAACTAAGTAATAATAAAAGCTATACATTTATTTTCTACCTGGGAACCAATAGGGGGCAAATAGGCAGGAAGTAGCATGAAGGAAAGCCCAAGCCTATAACCATTGGTCCTACCAGAGCAACAGCAAAAGAGTGGTCCTGCCCCAGGAGCTCCTGCAACCAAAGCTTACACACTGTGGTTCACACCGTGCATGTGACACTGAACCTGCCAGAGAGCTGTCCTGCCCCAGGAGCTCCTGCGACCTTATACACTGTGGTTCACACCGTGCATGCGGCACTGAACCTTCCAGAGAGCTGTCCTGCCCCAGGAGCTCCTGCAACCAAAGCTTACACACTGTGGTTCACACCGTGCAGCACTGAACCTGCCACTTCATTTCATCCGCAAAGGTCCACCTGACAGACACCATGAGGAACAGAAACAGCCTAACAGGAAAGTACACAGCAAAGGACCCTGTGGCACAGAATTTAAGAACAAATGAAACCCAGGGCTGGAGGCAGGCAGTGTACTGACTGGGAGAGGCCCAAAGGAACTTTCATGGGTGATGGGAACTTTCCTTATCTTGATCCGCCTGTGGCTTATATTGATGTGGGAGTATCATATATCCGTTGCTTTCATTGGTTAATTAATAAAGAAACTGCTTGGCCTGATAGGTTAGAACATAGGTAGGTGGAGTAAACAGAACAGAATGCTGGGAGGAAGAGGAAGTGAGCTCAGACGCCATAGCTCTGCTCTCTGAGGCAGATGTGATGAAGCTCCGACCCAAGAGGGATGTAGGCTAGAATCAGCTAGATGATGCTCAGTGGCTATTCCCTGGCTCTCTGCAATGATAGCAGTGGGATGGTACATCAGATATGGATCTGACATTAAACCTACAAAGACAGGATCCTAGTCCCTTATTGCATGAAATATGACAGCTGCAACAACTGGTCTTGGGGTCAGAAACCAAGATGGAGACTAGGCTGAAACTAAGCTATATCAGAGCCCAGGACCAGTCTTCACTGCTGTCCCATGCCCTGGGGAGGAATAAAGTTAGAACCCAAGAAGAAACAGGCAACAACTCTCACCTACCATCCAGAGGGGAGGGCCTTAGATCAAAGCACGGTCAGAGCTCAGTCCTCACTTAAACCAGCAGCATTCAGGGTAGTGGACCACTCTCCTTCCATTTGGTTTCCACGAATTGTTCCAGGTGTTTAGTCCTCCTGGCCCAACACTTATCTCAGCGTAGGAGCTGAGTGCTCCTGCCTCCCTGGCCCGGGACTTGAGAACTTGGAAACTTAAGACTTCTTCCCAACGCGTTGCACCCTCACCCAGGCTCTTACTCCGAAACACCTTCTAATGCTGACAACGCTCAGATATATATTCAGCCCACGTCTCCTCCTTTACGCAGAGTGCCTGCCTGTTCAAGTTCAATGTCTAAGAGACATCCCAATGTAAGACATCTAACCAAAGTGCTACGCAGCTGCTGTATCACAGCTTCCCAGACTCAGCTACAGGTATCATCCTCCTGCCACTCATTCAGGTTCTCACACACCCACATCCACTCCAGCAGAAATTCCTGTCGGCTCTCCCTGAGGAAGAGTTCACCTCTTAGCACTACTCCCAGCTGGCCTGAGTAGCATATGTTCTCAGAGACACCCCTTCTGGGTGGATCTCTCTGCTCTTGCCCTTTCCCCTACAGTGTATCCCACCTCTGCGTTCTTTTCTGTTTAGTGCTGAGGATTAAACCCAGGGCCTTATGCATGCTAGTTAAGCACTCCTCCTACCCAAGAGCCACAAAATGGTCCATCTCCCCCTGGTCCCAGCAAAGTGTTCTTGTTTTATGTTATGACAGGGTCTCACCTCACATCCAAGGCTGGTCTAGACTCTCAGCAAGCTACCCTGTCTCAGCCTTCTAAATGTCAGAATTACAGGTGTGAGCCACCACACCCTGTATATTGTCAATTTTCCAAACTGGACTTCTGGTGGCACCTCAGACCTTTATTTATCTCATGGCCAACTCTCCACTTCCTACAAACCTTCATTGGGCAGCTCCACCCTGAAATCACAAGCAGTAACCATCTCCACGTGGCAGATGGCTCTTACTCCATCTCCTAACATATTAGATCATTTATTCTGAGGTTCAAACTATTCCTTGTCTCCTCATGATGAGGAGGTAAATTCTAGAAGGACATGGATTCTTACACATTTTATGCCCTGTTGCATCTCCAGTGTTTATAACAATATTACAACATTGATCCCATGAATGAATGAATGAATGATTAAAAAGAGTGAGAACCCTCATGTAAGTAAGCACTATATGGTGAAAGATCTGACCTTCCTGTCACTTTCTAGTCTATTCAGATATAGGAGACAATGACAGCACCTAGGACATCTTTGGGAACCGGTGCACAGCAGCCCACAGGTCAGGGAAAGAGGGCAGAAAGAAGCTGGAATGAGGCTAGACTCTACAAACCATTCTAGATGAAGGAAAGAGTGAGCTGGGCAGTGGTGGCACACGCCTTTAATCCCAGCACTTGGGAGGCAGAGGTAGGTGAATCTCTGTGAGTTTGAGACCAGCCTGGTCTACAGAATTCCAGGACAGTCATAGCTATTACACAGAGAAGTCCTGTCTAGAAAAACAAAACAAAATGAATAATAGAGCAAGCAGAGCAAAGAAGGCACCCAAGTCCAAGAAGGGGTTGCTGAGGACTAAAAAGGATGATGGATGGCTGTCATGGGAGCCTATGAAGTTAAAATCTAGAGAGCAAGAGCTGTACAGGTCTAGAAGAGAATTAAGATGGTTGGGTGCCCTGATTTGGGAACATGGGAACCCCAGGCATTCTGGAACAGCACATGGGGGGGGGAGCAAAGGCCAAATTCATTAGCAAGGGGAACGAGGAGAGAGACAGTGAAAGAGAGTTACTCTTCCACGCAAAGGCCAGGAGAGTCTGAGCTGAGCAGGTGAACTAATGCAGAGCCAGAGGCTATGCCACTGCCCGCTCCAGGGGAGCAGGGCACAGAGAACAGTCTTGTTAGGCAGGGGCTGCCAGAAGTGCTAGACCCTTCCTCCTGTCGAGTGAGCAGCCATTTCCCAGTCCCCAAACTAAACAGCAGAACAGAGGTCTAGAATGTTAGAGTCAGAGGTTAAGTCTGGGCTGGTCACTATAGTTCTGAGCTCAGGACGCCTCAAGGTGGCAGAGTTTCAGGGTACTGTCAGGAAGGAGGCTATGACAGAATCCACAGCCTCTGAGCACTGAGTGGCCTACCCGCCCCTGCATCATACTGCTCCAAATGGACACTGTGTTCTGGGTGTCTGCATTCTCCTACTAACACAGGGCTTGCTTCTGAGCCCCAGAAACGCTTGGACTTCTGTCCATGGCCTCCCGGGGGCAGGAGTAGCCTCATGGGTAACCAGAGTTCCTTCCTACCATCTGCTCTAATAGAACAGTCTCTACAGAACCCCCAAGTCCGTCAAATGCAAACCCAGTTTCAGTCTTCTGTCCCCCTCTGCTACGGGCTTGTCCTTGGCTCCCTCTACCCTGATGGAGAGCCAGTTCCCAAGGCACACAAACAATCCAGTGTCTTCTTGCCTATGCCAAAGCTGAGCTGCCATGAAGCTGGGAGCCTGGATTTAAACACCAGATGTAGATTACCAGCTGGTTGGCTTTGGGTTTCTTTGAGTCACAGCCTCTCTGAGCGTCAGTGTGTCTCTGTGAGATAAGGACAATGCCCACACAACAGAGTGGCTGACAGAATGACATTCAAGAACTTGGTGTGGTAAATAGAAAATGGCGAAGGTGACAGCCAGGGATCACAGAAGAGTGGGGGGCTGGCACCTACAAAGCCCAAGGGACCTGTGTTGAACAGGTGATAACACTTGGAGCCCTTGGCCATGGCCTAACATCAGGATGAGGTATTCTCCTGGCACAAGCCTCTTCCTCTCAGCGCCTGATGTCCCATAAATGATGGCGGGGAGGCTGGGACAACGCAGTGGTCAAGGGCACAGGCTATGGAATCAGACACCATTTCTACTCTCAATCTTCTTACCAGCCATGAGACTTTGGACATGCTACTTAACCATGCAGAGCCTCAGTTTTCCTATCTGTAAAATAGATGATTAATAATATCTGTACTCACTTCATGAGCCTCACTTTGCTTTTCTCTTCCTCCCCTCCTTTGAGATAGGGTCTTGCATAACCTCCTTTTATGTAGCTGAGGATGATTTGAAGCCTCTCTGGTCCTTCTGTCTCCACTTCCTGAGTTTTGGAATTATAGATATATACCACTGCTTATGGGGTGTTGGGGGCTGAGTCCAGGGGATGCTCTCTACAAATTGAATATTGAATTTTTATGTACATGTATTTTGCTTACATCACGTATGTATTGCACTATGTGCATGCCTGGCACCCGTGGAGGTCAGGAAAGGATGTCAGATCCTCTAAAACTGGAGCTTCAGGCATTTGTAAGCCATTATGTGGGTGCTGGGAACCAAACCCAGGTCCTCTGCAAGAGCAACAGTGTTCTTAATCACTGAGTCATCTCTCCATCACCCTTAAGTTTTTCTTTTCAAGGGCACTTTAATCAACTTGTGTGGGTTTTTTAATTTTTAAAATACATTCCTAGTTACTTTTTTCTTTTGAGACTGGGTCTCATTCAGCCCAGGCTGGCCATGAACTTGCTATTTGGCCAAGATGGGCTTTGAACTCCGGATCCTGCTGCCTCCACATTCCCAAGTGCCGGGAAACTATGTATACACCTCTAAACCCAATGCTCATCAAATTTTCATGGACTTGTAATGGGAAAAATACATACAGTGCCCAGGGCAAGCACTAAATAAACAACAGCTATTATCAGTACAACCCTGACTGCATCCCAGTGATAAGTGCCCTCAAGGATCTCCTGGTTCTTAAACTACAAAAACCAGGGCTTTGGTGAAACTGACAGCTGAGAAGGTCACAGCAAACTTCCATCAGTTGCAAGTGATCACTCTCCTGTAAGTAGCCTCAGCGTGGAGGAAGGCATCAAGGACCACTGTGGTTCATATGCTGAGTTTTTAAGACAGAAGTTCCTAACTTCACATGTGCTGGAAGTTCCTGATAACTAGCTTCCATCCCAGAGACTCAAGCTGAATCCATGTGGGTAGGTGGAGCACCAGGGTTGTTAACACTGCCAGACCCTGGGCAATTCTACTTCTCCAGCTTAAGGTAAGAATTCCGCAAGCCCAACGGAGCTCAGATTTTGAAGCAACCCTCCGATGCCTTCCGCAGCACTGTCAGCTCAGCACACTATCAACTCCCTAAGCACGGGGAAGGCTGGTGGTAAGAAGCAGGGCTTACACAGGTCTTAAGGGATTCAGGGTTTGCCTGGGGATAGAGAAGGAGGCAGTGGACAAGCAGAGTTTTGCTTTGACCTGATCGTATACTGTGACCAGGCATGAAGGGTAGCCCATGGCTCCTTCACCCAGGTCCCTTGAGTCAGCACGCAGCAACTAACTGGAGCACAGAAGAGCACCTATCTGCATCTAAGCACTAAATCAGCACAGGGGCAGCTGGTCACCTGGCCAAAGACACGTGGCAGCTAACGGACAGATGTGTGGCTAATGTCACTGGAGTTCTCCTTTCTGTCTCTGCCCCCACTGCTGGGAACAGACTCCAGGCCCTCTGTGGGAGTGCAGAAGGACCTCTCTGGTTGCCATGGAGATGGTGATCTGATCATCCACCTCCAGGATTCCTCTGGGAAGGGAAGGCAGAGACCGTGGCTGCTTGGAGAAAGCCAAGTCTCCAAAGTCAGAGACAAAAAAGAATCTCGGGTCTTGGACATGGGGAAGGAGGTATGCCAACTGGCTCTGGGTAGAAGAGGGAACATCTTCTCCAGTTTCCAGGCTCTGAGAGGGGACAGAAACGCTGACTGGAATCTGCACCCTGTTAGTGGACACAGCAAGCCTACAGCCAGGAGCTCATCTGATCCTTGCTAGCCAGGGAGGCTGTCAGAGTACTGTCACTCGGCTTTATCTACCCCTTTGTACATAACCGGGACGTAAACTGAGGCAGCCATCAACCAAGGCCATCGGGTAAGAAACAACCGAGCTGCAACTTAAAGCCTGCTCTTCAAACTAAGTCTGATTTTTCTTTATGCTCTGACATAATCCCCTTCTCAGGCAAACTAAAATTCACAACTTCTCTGAAATACATCTGTGTCATGTGCACACAGACACACAGGCAGGTACCCAAGCATGTGCACCTCTACCTTATTCCCTGGAGGCAGGGTCTTTCGCTGAGCTCACATTTTCCAGTTAGACTGGCCAGCAGATCTTTGTGATTCTCCTGTCTCTAATCCCCACACCCCAACAGCTGCCATGCTAGGGTCACAGGTGTGTGCAGCAACTCCTGGCTATTCACAAGGGTACCAGGGATCAAACTCAGGTCCTCATGCTTGTGCAGCAAGTGCTCTTACCCCATCAAACCATCCCACCAGTTCCTAGATCTCTTTTGTAGAAGCGGAGTTTCATTATATAGCCCAGACTGGCCTTGATAATATGATCCCCTGCTTCTGCCTGCTGAGTGCTAGGATTATAGGCATGCAACATCACACCTAGCCAAAACAAAACAAACAAACAAAAAAAAAAAACAAAGCCAATTACCCTATAGGAAAGGCAGTTACATGTGTACTGAGCAGATAGGACAGACACTACCAAACATATGTCCTTCCTTGCATATTGGAAGGGAAGCTTACAGCATGTGTGAACAATCCTGCCAATCAGCAAACACCTCATAAGACATCACATGCTAGATGCAGGGGTAGGAGCTGACCCCAGCTCCATTACTGCAGCCTAGTCAATGAGACCCAGGCCAAGACAGGGACCTGACAGACCTGGTCCAGGTCCTAGCTCTGCACGTTTTCTGTAAATTCCTCTCTCTCTTGGCATCTCCAATTCCTCATCTGTACCTGGAATGTTTACTATATCCAGGAGAACAATAAGAGACACTCAACGAAGAGGACATTTCGCAGACAATAAATCATTTGGTCAATCAGACCAAAATAACAGTGATAAATCTATCTGTACAGTGTTGTTTGTTGGCTGCCGCTGGCATGTTCTGTTTTCTCCACTAGGTGGCAGAAGACTAGAAGGCAAAAACAGCCTTGGTTTGTAAACCCTGTTACTCCGGCACTGGGGGCCCGGATTAACATTGCACATGCTCATAAGCTGCTGGCTGGCTGTCACAACTCCCTAAAAAGCTTCCTAAGCCCTCCTCAGGACAACCGATTTGATTATTTAAGGGGTAGGAGTAGAAGGTTGCTCTGACAGACCTTTAGGAATTCTAACCCCATTAGAGTTAACAGTCCCTTCTGAACCTTTCTCAGTAAGTAGTAACAAGTAGGAAACGTGGACTGGTTTGATTTCTCTTCTGACCTTGTCTCCAGTGGAAAATGTTCAGCTACAAAGCCACAAAGGGGCGAGCAGCCAGGAGGCATAACGGGGGAGTCAAGAGACCATTGTGGTGATGATCTTCAAATCCAAAGGCTCTTTATCACCTGCCTGCAATGTACTCCCTCAGAGCCCCTTGCCCATTAAATGGTTTCATAAGTCCTTAGGGTATTCATGAAAAATTAAATGATTCTCAATCTGGTGCTGAGAAGCAGTAAGGGGCAGTTCAGGGAGGAGTCAGTAAGAGCCCGAGAGCGGGAGTCACCAGGACAGAGTCTCCAAAGGCACAGGGCTCCACACGTCCACACTGCCCTACAGAAGTCAACAAAGGCATCCCCAACTTGTTTACTCCTGCACACCCTCACACACAAAGGCACTTGTGCCCAATGTGTCTAGGAGGCCACTCTATGGCATTCAGTCCAGCTGCTGGCTCCCCACCCAGACCTTAAAGGGAACTCTACCATTGAAGCAGAGGCTCCGGCTCAGTGGTGGGACATTTGCCTAGCATAGCAAGCACCTGGACTCAGTTCCCAGCCTTTAAAGAAATTCTTTTTCTACTGAAGAGAACTAAAAGAGGTCCTTCAAATTTCAAATTTCTGGAGCCCTCCCCTGGCTCCAGAATGACAGTGATTTTGCTGCTTCAGAGAGACAAGAAGATTCACTCAGACTGACAGCGGCATTACCTTCTGGGCATGTGGAGGCAAAGACAGGTGAGGTCTGAGCCCAGACAAAGCAAAGCCCAGGTCCTTACACACGTGCGGCGCACACACAGGCATATCCACCCACTTCCTGTGGCCCTGTCACCTCTAATCAGGCCCTGCACAGGTGGCAAGCACAGGAGCAGGTGGCCTTGGCTGAGTCTGTGGCCTGAAGCTATAGCTTCCTCAACAATGAAATGGAACAAGTTCATTGCGAGGATTCCAGGGGACAATGACAGTAAAAAGCTCAGCCCAGCAACACAGAAACCCACCTGCCAGGATCACCCCCCTCACAGAGTGGGCTTGAGGGCCTTCCTCCTTCACACAAGTATGATGGCCCCAGAATGCCCAACATGACCAGCACTCAACGATATCCCATTCTCCTCTCCTGGATGCTCTGAGGATCACTGTTTTCCAGCTGTTCTGCAGGTGGACAAGGCCATATGATCAATTCTGGCCACCAAAATTTAAGTGGAGATCAGACTAAAGCAGTGAGAGGCCACACATAATTCACTCTTCCTTATCCCCTGAGGTCATGGGTTGGAGGCCAGGGTTCCAGATAACCAAGTCTCCATCAGTCAGGTCCCTGAATAACCACAAAGAACCCTGCCTACCTGCAATGAACCTGCACACAAGAGGCAGCCTTCTCTGTGTTAAGTCAGGACTTTGGAAGTTTACTTGGTCCTATAACATAACCACCAACCCTAACCTGGGAATCCAGCTCTTCTGTGGTCATCTGACCAATCCCAGGCTCATGGGTGCTCCACCCACACTTCCCCCGTTCCTAACAAGGCCTATGCCAGCTCATGGTAAGCTACAGATAGATACCCTTCTACAGAGAGAACCGGGAACTCAACAGTTCGTTCTGGGTGCTGAGGGGAAGGGAATCTGGAATATCCTCCAGCAGGTGCTGGTTCCAGGAGCCCCCAAGCCTTAAGAATTGGCTTTGTTTTGTTGAGATGGGGGATTTATATAGATCCGGCTATCCAGAAACTATGTAGCCCTGGCTGGACTTGAACTCTCTGTGCCCGAGACTGGGATTTCAAGCAGGTATTACCATGCCAGGCTTATAATAGCTGAGTAGCCATTGATTTCACAGAGCCAGGCCCTCTATGCAAGGTTATGCCACTCCTGCCCTCTGCCATTACCCCTACCCCAGGCCCACAGACCCAGCCGAGACCAAGATTCAAGGATAGCCCAAAAGTAGGTAGGGAAACACCCCTGTTCACAGAAACATTATTCACAAAAGCCAAAAGGTAGGAGCAACACAAAGTCGCTCAGGAGTGAAAAGATAAACAAATGTGGCACCTATAAGCAATCGAGTATCTTCTGGCTCGAGATGGAAACAATTCAGACTCATGCTATAATCCCAGTGAATTCTGAGGACTTTATGCTATATTAAATAAGCTGGTCTCAATAAACAAACAAACCAACCAATAAATAAATGTAGTGTCCCCTTGTGGAGACACAAAGTAAAGTGGGAGTTGCTGGTGCTAGGAGAGAGGAGTGAGAGTTGGTGATTAATGGAGCAATTTTATTCCGCAAAACGAGAAGAGCCCTGGGGTGACTGGCAGTGTACAATCATGTGAATGGATTTAAGCCCAATGAACTGTGCACTTAAAATAATGGCAAATTTAATGGATATATACATTTATATCATACTATCTGAAAAGTAAAATAAAACGCTTTTTAAAAAATATATGAAGACATGGTCTTACTATATTAACCCTGGCTGGCCTGGAACTCACAGAGATCCTCCTGCCTCCTGAATGTTCAGACTAAAGGTGTGTACTACCACACCTGACTAAAATATGTATTTTATAAGACAGAGAGGGATCAATACCAGGGATAAGAACCCTTGTAGGGGAATGAAGAGATGCCTCAGTGTTGAAGAGCACTGAGTTAGATTCTAGGATGCACTGGGGACTCACAAGACTCAAAACTGTCCCTAACTACAGTTCCAGAGGAATCTGTGATGCCCTCTTCTGGCCTTTACAGGCACTGCATGCACACGTTGCACTTCAAATGAAGACAGAACTCTCATGGCATAAAATAAAAATAAATCTTTTTTTTTTTTTTTTTAAAAAGAGCCCTTTGAAGGTAGCTTGCAAAGGCAGGTGACATTAGCAAATGCATTCTGCTTTGTGATGAGCATCGCGGCACAAGAAAGCCTGGCTCAGCTCTAAGCAGGGCTGCCAGGCATTTGTGGGCTCTAACTCTAGTATTCCCTCACATCAGGCAGCAGCTCAGCTCCCACCCCAGAGCCCAATCTATCTCCACGTCAGGTTGATGCCAGCGGCAGTGTCTCTGGGAGCATGCTGAACAGACCTGCTTATGGCAAGGAAGCGGACTTCCCAGTGATATTACCTGTCCTGGCTCTGATCCCCACCTCTCTGATATCACTAGGTTCCCCACTCAGTCTGGAGAGCCCCACCCTCCCACCTGCCAGTAAGATATGCCAGCTGCACCTCCAGAGGCTAGCAGTCTCCAGCAGGAACCAAGCACAAGGCTAGACATGATGAGGATATCAGATGTCTCTGCTTAGCTGCCACAGCAAGGATAGCTACAGAGAACAGACCATACAGATGTAAGAGGCCAAGAGACACGGGACACGAGGCCTCCAGGTTGGTGGACCTGCCTTGCTCTAGGTAGACCAGTAGGGCTATAGGGGCAGCCACCTCTGCTCCAAAGAGAGCTGGAAATGTCCCTTCCATGTCTGGACATGAGGACAAGGACACAGCTCCCACAAAATCCAGGGCCTGGCTAATAAGATAAATCACTTTTCACACATGGGGCAGAAGGGCAGGTAAATGACACATCCCAGCCTCTCGGGGAAAAAGGAATGTGAGGTTCTGAACAGAAGGCCAGAGGAAGCCTTCAGTGCCAGGTGTTTCTCCAGGAGCCACAAGAGGACATGGTAGATGGTATACAGACTTCCAGGCTCCCTGAATTCAAACCCCACCTTTAGCTGTGTGACTTTGAACAAACTGCTTAACTTCTCTGTATATAAAATGAGATAACAGTAGCACTCAAATCTCAAGAGTTTTTGTGACCATTTAACGAGTTAGTAAAGACCTAAGAACAGTGCCTGGCACATAACAAGTGATGTTGCGGCTATTATTATCACCACTGTTGTTATTGTTGTTGTTGTTATTTCTTCACTGTCTTGGCCTTGGGAAAGAGTCCAAGAAGGCCAGCTGCATGCTGTGTGGGTAGCGTGCACACACTGCCAAGTATAACAGAGGCACAACAGGATGGACCTCACACATGGTAGCTGCGCTCCCCAGTCTGACAGCCTGCTCCCTCTGTGACTGTCACTCACTCTCAATCCTAGCCCTGGACTCTTCCACAGAGTTGGGCAAGCTGACTAGGCATGTGGTCCACGCAAACCCATTCAAGGAGGGAGGAGGGGAGAAGAGGGCTCCCTACCCCCATACTCCTACAAAAATACAAAGTACAGCCACCAAAACACAGCTCACAGCACTGTCCCCAGCTGTACCCCCAGCACTAGTAGGTTGGCGTGAACTTGTACACTCGCTCCTTCCTCTTTGTCTCTCCTGAGGGGAGGAGGCCACATGAGTTGACTCACAATCATCTTTCTGGAAGGTAAGAGTCAGCGAACATTCAGTAAGAACTCAACTCTGGAACCAGACTGCCTGGCTTGAATCCCAGGCTCCGCCTATCAGCCGTGTGACCTTGGCAAGTCACTGTAACCTCTCAGTGCCTCTGTTTTGCCTTCAAAATGGGTTAATAATAGCATCCCTCTGCAAAGGGTTTCTGTAAGGAGGGATAAGTAAGTACATCCTGAGTGAACTTAGGAGTGCCAGCTATGATTGTTATTCCACAGACGCTCAGCTCAGTGAGGTGGATCCGATTCCTGAGCTCTCAATAGGCCCAGGTTCTCCTCCAGATCCAGACATCTTATTCACTCCTAATCACTCCAGGAATTCACCTGACAACTGGTCCTTATCCCCAAAGGGTCCTGAGGGTCTGTGAGAGCCCCAAGCTTGGGCTTTGCCATAAGCACAAGTACTGTCAATGTCCTGCCCGAACAGAGTTTCGTCTGCCTCCAGGCTGTGCTGTGCCGTGCAGTTCCGACACTTGTCACCAGCAGCCTTCTGTGTGTCACACCCCACACAGATCTGCGGAGACAACACTGTGACTTTTCCACCCGAGGACGGATTGTGCGTTTCTTCACTGGACACTACGGGTTTGTGACTTACAGAGGTCTCTGGAATCCAAAAACCACAGGACACAGAGACCCAGGATTGTGATGTCGCAAGGCCTTAAGTTCTTACGCTCTCTGCTGTTTTGCCACACAGAGGCATTTCCTGAGCAGAGCCGAGTCCAGGCCACCCAGAAGGATGGCTGGGTCTACCGTGCTGCTAACACCTCACAGGTGCTCAGTGCGCTAGAACGGAGCTTTGTCTCCTTTCCCACTGAAGACAAGGATGAGAGACGGATCTGGCTGCTTGCCCAAGTCTGTTATAACCAGTCAGATGATATGCAGTTGGGGGGAAGAATAAGGAGGAAGAAGAGGAAGATGAAGAAGCAGCAGCTGCACAAAGCCCAAGTGGGTTTATCACCCAGGATTTGGGGTTCTGTGCGATGGTGATACACCCAGACCTCTCTCTTTCCTCAGAATCTAGGTCACTTAGTCAAATTCCAGCCTCACCCCAACCTCACAACTAGGCAGAGGACCCATGAAGGGGACACCTGTGTTCTTTGGTTAAACACACCCGATGCCCACCAGCTTTTGGCACAGTGCCATGCTGCCTGTCGAAGTAGATGACACCTCCATGAAGCGGTGGGAATGCAGGCCCACCAGAACTGGTGGTGCCTATCACACTGCATCATCACAAGGTGAGAAAACACACCCTGCCACTACCTCATCCTTCCCTCTGGTTTGAAGCCCGGTAGTCACCATAGCAACAGGCTCCCGCTCCAGCCTGCCAGACCGGGCTGATGCAATTCTCAGGCAGTGAGCAACTCCGACTCACGCACACAGTTCTGTTCTCACTTGGGGGTGGGTGAGTGGGGAGAACAAATGAGGAGGGAGGAGATGGGTTCACAGCCTTCAGACATTCTGCTCCCCCCGCCATTCAAGGCTGACTCTAAGGTACCAAGACCATGAAGTGAGCAGTGGGTTCTCTCCCCATATCCCTAATGAACATAGTGTCTGTCACTGCCTGTGGATGCCACCTGTGGAAGATGCACCTCAGAGGCCTTGGGAGATATGGAAAGACAGACTGTGTCGTGGTACTCTCTACTCTCATAAGACTCCTTCCCCACCTGCTGAGCCAACATCCTGCAACCCACCCCTTCTCTGGTCCCACAGGTAGCCCAACTCTTCGGGAGTCAACAGGCTAAGGGGTGGGGGTGGGGCTCAGTAACAGAGCATTTGCTAAGCATGCACACAGCCCTGTGTTCCATCTCCAACACAGCAAAACAAACCAACAAAAAACAAAACAAGTTAGAACTCGACAGATGTAGCTCATAGCTCTCGGTCAGCCGGACTCTCCGTATTAGTTGCATCAAAGCACCCATAATCTCAGGACTCTCTTGCAAGCTAACATGTCGCCCTGATGCTGCCAAACTTTCCGCCCCACTCTGCGGGGTTCCCGCTTCCCAGAGAGTTCTATTCACTCTACATCTAAGACGCGCCTGCCTGCCAAGATCCACCCAACACCTCCAACCTCATGGAATAAGTACTCAGAAAATGGAGGGGTCAATTCCCAGCCCCCCCCCCCCGCAAAGGCCCATGTTTACAGAAGAGCTGGCAAGGCAGGCTAGTATCCCATCCGAGTGCCTACCCATGGATGCGGGGCTCACCCTCCCTCGCAGGCCAATGTCAGTGCAAATGCCTCTAGTTCCAGTAGCCCGGCTCTCTTTCCCACCTTGTCCTTGGAGCTCTCCTACCTGCGGCATTCAGGGAATCCGCCCAATCAGTAGCCGGGTTTCACACAAACAGGCCCTGCCCTGGGACCTGCACCCTGGCAGAGGCCTGCACTGGGGCGCCCCACTGCAACCTCCCAGTGATCACCCGGACAGATGCGGGAAGTGATTAGCTGTGGGAGCCTCCTGGGAGAAGCATTCACCATGGGATGCCCAGTAACGCTGTCCTGTGGGAACTTCCAGGACTACAGAGAGGTGGAAAACTGCTGGTGGTGGCTTCCAACAAACATCTCCAGGGCAGCTCTGAGAAGTCCAGAAATAAACCTGTATATCTATGCTCAAGGAATTTTCTTTTGTTTTTCAGTCTCTCTCTGTGGCCTAACTGGCCTCAAACCTAACACCTCTGCCTTTGCCTCCTAAAGGGGACACTTTCTTTGTACTGGGATCAAACCCTGGACCCTGGGCACGTAAGGCAAGCACTGCCTCCAAACAACTGATTTCTGACAAGAGTTACCAAACTCAACAGGGAAAGAACAGTCTTTTCAACAAATGGTACCAGCACGACTAGATCATCAAATGGAAGAGAGTGAAGTGGAACTCATTTCAAAACTCAGGGGCCATCAATCAAGGTGGCTCAGCCAATAAAGGAACTTGCATGGTAACCCAAGTTCAACCCCTGGGACCCACATAAAAGTAGAAGGAGAGAACCCCACAAAATTGTCCTCTGACCTCCACACACATGAACTGTAGCATACGCGTGCCCACACATGTGTACATAATAATGATGATTTTAAATTTAACTCAGGGCTGGAGATGTCACTCATTGGTAAAGCATACAAGAAACTTTTGCCTGATTGGACATGGTGGCACATGCAATTGACCCCAGCTCTCGAGAGAGGCAGAGGCAAACAGATATCTGTGAATTTAAGGCCAGCCCAATCTATACAGTGAGTTCCAGGCCAGCGAGGGCTACAGAGAAAGACACTGAAATATAAAACAAAACCACAACACTATTAACTGGAACAGGTATAGTGGCTCATACCTGTAATCTCACCACTTAGTAAGAGGCTGAGGCAGGAATTTGAGGCTACCCTAAACTACATAGTGAGAACCTGTCTCTACAAAACAACAAAAACATTTATTAAACATTAATTAAAAGGAGCGAGAGATGGCTCAGTAGTGAAGAACACTGGTTCTCTTCCAGAGGGGTTGGTTCTGAGACCCAGTACCCACATGGCGATTCACAACCATCTGTAACTTCAGTTCCAGAGGACCTGATGCCCTCTTCTGGCCTCTAGGCAGGCATATGGTGCACATACATGCAGGTAAAACATTCATGCACATAAAGGAAAAAAGAAAGAAAGAAAGAATTAAAGACCTATATGTAAGAATTGCAGCTATGAAATGTTTAGAAGAAAATCCACCAATAGCTCTTCATAACCTTGGGTTGGACAAAGGATTCTTGGATAACGAAAGCAGAAGTGTGGTTTGAATGAGAATGGCTGCCATAGTTTAGTGTATTTGAATGTTTGGTTCCCAGTTGGTGGCCTGTGTAGGAAGGATTAGGAGGTGTGGCCTTGTTGGAGGAGGTGTGTCACTGGAGTGGACTTCGAGGTTTCAAAAGCGCCGAGTCCATTCATCCTGTGTGCACTGCCCCCCAACTTTGCCTCAATGTTGCCTCAGTATGTGAGTTCTCAACTACAGCTCCAGGGCCCTGCCTCCCTTCCTGCCTACCCACCTGCTGCCATGTTCTGAAACTGTAAGCAAGCCTCCAACTGAAAGCTTTATTTTGTAAGTTGCCTTGCTCATGGTGTCTCTTCACTGCAATAGAAAAGTAACTGACAAAAAGCAACAAAGGAAAACAGAGAACTGTAATCATCAAAATTAAATTTTTTATACATCTAGGGACATCACCAAGAAAGTGAATAGGTCCCCAGGTGGTGGTGGTACACGCCTTTAATCCCAGCACTTGGGAGGCAGAGGCAGGTGAATCTCTGTGAGTTTGAGGCCAGCCCAGACTACAAAGTAAGGTCCAGGACAGGCTCCAAAGCTACACAAGAGAAACCCTGCCTCAAAAAAACAAAAACAAAAACAAGCAAAAAGTGGAAAGGTCATCCACAGAACGAAAATATCTACGAACTATTCATCTGCCAAGAGCTTTGAATCTAGAACATCTAAATAAATCTCACAATTCAGAAGAAAAAAAAAGACACACAACCCAAGTGAAAAATAGGCAAAGGATCTAAGACCTACTTCTCCCAAAGGAGAAAGGGTCTTTCTGGATTCCACTGGCAGATGTCCAACGTGCACTCGGGGTGCCAGGGTGGAGAGGCGCTAGAGAATAGAAACAAAGCCGGGAAGCAAAGCAGACTCAACCCCTGCGCTCATGATGGACAGAAACCAAATACATGTATTAGGTGCTTCAAATGGGCAGTGGCTCTTTTAATCCTCAGTTCCTATGTGTCTTAGTTTGGCTTCTACTGCCGAGATAAACATCATTACCAAAAACAACTTGGGGAGGAAAGGATTTAATTGGTTTACATGTCCTGATCACAGTGGATGGCTGAGGAAAAAGGCAGGGCAGGAAGCAAAGGCAGGGACCACAAGGAAAACCGTTCCCAGGCTCACATCCAGGTTCTCATGTTCAGGCTTCTTTCTTATACCTCCCAGGACCACTACCCAGGGGCTGCACTGCCCACACTGGGCTAGGCCCTCCCACAAAAACCAACAAGGGAAGGTGATGTGCAGAATTTGGGGAACACTGAGGTATAAATGTCAGGGGTAGGGTGAGTGACCAGGTGGGAGAAGACAGAACAGTAGACCACACTCATGAAGCTCAGAAGACAGTGCCAGATACCCACAGAGCAACAGAGAGCCATGAAATGGTTCATGGCTTTCCCCCCCCTATTTTTTGAGACAGGGTCTCAGGTAGCTCAGGCTGGCCTTGAACCAGCTCTGTAGTCAAGAATGACTCTGAACCTCTGACCTCCCTATCTCCCAAAGGCTGGAATTGCAGGCAGGTTACTACTGTGCCTGACTCTCCCAAAAGAGGGGGTCTTAAAGGTTGTAAGCAAGGAGAACTAAGCAGAATCTGGTTTAAGCAGGTCATGAGAACCAAGGAAGAGCAAAGGATGGGCAGCTGTGGTTAACAATGGAAGCTGGGGACAAACGAGGACCAACGTGTGCAGACAGACTGTCTTCCACTCCATCTATGGTTGTAACTGGAACAGAGGGGCAGGGACAGTCAGAATACTGGCATGGTGGGGAGGAAGGTGCCCCACTGTGGGGCACAGCATGCCGGGTGATGGAATGACCTCTGGTTCAACTCCACTTACAGGATCCTCACTGAACCCTCTACGGATCTAAATGCAGACAGCTGTCACTTGCCTGCAAAGAAAAGAGGGGGCTGGAGAGGTGGCTCAGTGGTTAAGAGCACTGCCTGCTCTTCCAAAGGTCCTGAGTTCAATTCCCAGCAACCACATGGTGGCTCACAACCATCTGTAATGAGGTCTGGTGCCCTCTTCTGGCCTGCAGGCATACAAGCAGACAGAATACTATATAAATAATAAATAAATAAATAAATAAATAAATAAATATTTAAAAAAAAAAAAAGAAAAGAAAAGAAAAGAGGCTGTGTGTCTGAGGAGCAGAGGCCAGTGGGAAAGAGTCCAGACCTCCACTCAAGGGGATGGCTCTGAGAACTGAATCTTTACGAAGGAAATCATGTTGGCCAGGTGGCTGCTCCCTCCCTACACACAGGGTCAGTGTCCTTTTCCTTCTCTTTTCCATCTCCCCTGACTCTGCCTGGATAAACTGTGGAAGCAGAAGCTTTATGTGAACTATCGCACTCCACCCTCTCAAGGACTATTCGCCCCGCTTCCCCATCACCTCACTCTGCAAGAAGTCAAGGCAACTTGCTCATCACAGCCAGGCAGTGAACTTAGACCTGGAAACCCACTGCAGCAGCCTGAATGCAGAATCTGCTTTTCTCCCCACCTCCACCAGGCGTTTGACTTTTAACCTCTTGCCAAGGAAGCCACTGTGTCCAGAGATACCTAGTAAAAAGAATAATTTCAGGTTCTGGTGCCAAGGCAGACACAACTGAGCCCACTTCACCCATATACAGTCCCATGGGCATAATTACTCTTCCCATCTTATGGAGATGAAGGAACTGGAGCAGAGTGATCAGTTATCTCCTCGGAGTCACACAGCCGCTGAGCAGCCAAGTTAGAACCTCAGGCAGCCTGGCTCCAGGTGCGATCCTCGCTCTTATAAGCTAAGTCAGTACCACCACAGCACACACAGCGAGTGTGTCTGGGGAGAGAGGGGAGTGTATGCATGTATGTGCTCTCTAAGGTTACAGCAGCTACAAGGACAAGGCCACAACTAGAACGGACTCCGCAGGAACAGTGAGAAGCCACTGGTGACAGATGGAGGATGAAAACCTGCAGACATGTGGTCTCGCCTCAGTGGGTGTGCAGACAGACAGCTGGTGAGACCAGCAGGACCATGGCCCAGCTCACCTGCCAGGCAGGGAACCACAGAGCCACCGAGGCAGACACATGATACGCCACGGGTGCATCAGACTTCAGCTCTTTCAAACAGCAGGTTGGCTCGTTAGTGGGCTGCATAATCAATCCGGTAGTCGCTTCTTGGAACAGATTGTAAAGGAATTTCTCTTTCTATGGTACTGGCTCTATCGCTGAACTCTGCAAAATATCTTACTTGCTATGGGGAGGTGCTGTTTTGTAAAGACTGCTCCATTCATATTAAATATGAATATATTAAATATACACATATTTGTGGGAATAACATTATTAGCACTAAACAAGCTGTAGTTCATTTCTACTACAAAATTCCAGGCAGCTTTGGCAATGAATAATTCAGAACTATAGGCAAAAACAAAGACAAACAAAAAAAAATTTGTTTTGTTTTTCAAGACAGTTTTTCTGTGTATCCCTGGCTGTCCTGGAACTCGCTCTGTAGGCCATGCTAGCCTCATATTCCTGCCTCTGCCTTCTGAGTGCTGGGATTAAAGGCATGCACTAGCACCATCCAGCAAAACAGGAACTTTTTATTGGCAACAAAATTGACATGAAGTCCTGTGGGCAGCTGTAGTGATATTTCATTTGTATTTTAATAAATAAAGCTTGCCTGAAGATCAGAGAGTAAAACACCCCACTGGTCAGCCTTACAGACCAGGCAGGGGGACCTTCAATCCCAGAAGCCACACCTGTTTGCCATAGAACCCAGGTGCACGCCTTTTTTATTTTGTTTGTTTTTCGAGACAGGGTTTCTCTGTGTTGCTTTGGAGCCAGTCCTGGAACTAGCTCTTGTAGACCAGGCTGGCCTTGAACTCACAGAGATCTGCCTGCCTCTGCCTCCTGAGTGCTGGGAGTACCTTTAGGCATGTGCCACCACCGCCTGGCAGTGGTATACACTTTGATCCCAGCCCAGAGGAATATAAGACAGGAGGAGACAGCTCTCAGACACGGTCTCATTCTGAGATTCCTGGAGGCAGGATCACCATTTCAGACTGAAGTAAAAGGAAGAGCCAGTGGCTGGCTGTTTTGCTTTTCTGACCTTCAGGTTGAACCCCAATTTCTGTCTCTGGGTTTTTATTAATCGTGCTACGGGCAGCCCTTACTCCAATGTGCCTGGAATCTTTCTACACAAAAGAAATCCTAACAGACGCAGAGAGAAAGGTGGAGAAGACAAAGACACCACATTTTGGTGGCTGTCTATAAAGACATTCAGCAACTGCCATAGGAAGGCAGTAAAGATTCTCAACTCTCAGAAGGAACCAGTCCCACTGATGTCAACCTTGATCTTGTAGAACCGAGAAAGGGCATATATCCACACCTCTCTGGCTCTAAGGAAAATACTGAATGCAGAATCACCCACCTTCTCTACCTCACACCCTACCTTTCTCCCTCTTGATGTAATTCTTGTGTCTCAGACACTATCGCAGAAGCTGCAGGTATGTCAGAGAACCAAACTGATATCAAGTTTACATAACCAACACACAGGGTGTGAACACCAACCAGACTCCTGGGGTAGGTGGGCAGATGATTGGGACAACAGCTGCCCTGTGGAGCCCACAGCCCGGCCAGTAAGTTACCCTTCCCCACGGAAACAGCAAAGGACAGACAGAACCCACTCTGTAAATCCTGACGCTTTAACAAGCTCTTCAAGTGAAGACACACTGCTGCTTAACGGAACTGTTGTTTACTTTGTAGCCTCCAGGGGGTGCTGCTGCTGAGAGAAGACTGCAGGAGGTGGCTGTGCCCCAGCCTTCTACAGACCCAACCAAGGATACAGAACTGAGGTCCACAAAGCTCACCTGTCTAGCACTTCACCTAGGTTTTTCAGAAGCCCCAACAATCCAGACATCAAGGCCTTTTAAAAACTGAGTTGAGGATACCCACTGGGTCCTCCAACTACCCTGTGTCACCAGCTAGTACTGTCCAATCCTCTGAGACTCCAGCCTTGTGAGGTTCATTCCACTGATGAGAGAGGGTCATAAAATAGACTTGCTTGGGCTGGGCATAGTGGTGCACACATTTTCTGTTTGTTTGTCTGGTTTTTCAAAGACAGGGTTTCACTGTGCTGTGTAGCTCTGGCTGTCCTGAAGCTCACTCTGCAGACCAGGTTGGCCTCAGACTCACAGAGATCTATTTTCCTCTGTCTCCTGAGTGCTGGGATTGAAGGTGTGCGCCACCACCCAGCTAGTGGTGCACACCTTTAATTTCAGCACTCAAGAGAATAGAGGCAAGGCACCCTCTGTGAGATCGTAAGAGAGACAGAGAAGGAGGGAGGGAGGGAGGGAGGGAGGGAGGGAGGGAGGGAAAGAGGAGAGAAGGAGGAAGAGAGGATAGGGGAGAGAAAAGGAGGGGATAGGGAGAAATGGAAGAGAGAGGGAAAGGGAGGGAGAGACCACCAGTCTAACCTGCTTTATGCTGCTACTTGGACATTAAGTGGGAGAGTAGGGATTTAAATTTAGGCTTTGCAGCTGTGTGATTTCTCTTTCATTTACCTACAATCCTTTGGAGGCTAGAGGCACCAGAATAGAAATGAGGATGTTTAAGATTCACTGGAGCTGAGAACCTAGCCAGCAGACATCACTAATGCCAACGATCCCTTGCTGTGGAATAAAACAGTGCAGTTAACACCAGTGCAGTCATCGTTTTGGCTGGTTTCCACACAGACCAGGACACACGGAGGTGGGTATTTACGTCCCTTATACCAGCATGGTGATGGGAAGTTCGGCATGCATTTCATCTAGACACGGGCTGGCTTCCTGGACCCACATCCTGTTCTCTTCCCCTTCCCTCCCTGTGATCCACCCCAGGCTGTGGATCCACTGAATGTTACGGTCCCTTCCTGGAAGCCCTGACCTCACTGCCTCCATGTCCAGCTCTGGAAGCCAGACCCTGCCCTCATGCTGGCCACACAGTGCTCACAGTCCTTAGTAGAAGTCCTCAAACTTCCATCTAACCGTGCCACTTGCCTCCTGCTCACTCCCATGATGAGGAAGCGAATAACCGGGCAAGAACCTGGTCTCCTGGTGAGTGGACCAGGGAGAGGGACAGGGAGAAATGAGGATGGAAGGGACTGGGAGCAGAAAGGAGCTAAGAGGCTGAGTTAGGAAGGCCTGAGGTGGGAGAGGAGAGGAATCTGGGCTTCAGGGCAACCAGGGCTGACAGTGATACCCTAGGACTCTAGATTTTCCTAATCTTCACTCTATACATGTACTTCATTTGGGGGGGGGACCTAATGCCTGAGTACCGTCCTTCATCTCTGCCCTTGTCTATATGGCTAATACCAGAGTACCATCCTCCATCTATGCCCTTGTCTATACAGATAATACCTGAGTACTGTCTTCCACCTCCGCCCTTGTCTATACAGCTAATGCCTGAGTACCGTCCTTCATCTCTGCCCTTGTCTATACAGCTAATACCTGAGTACCATCCTTCATCTCTGCCCTTGTCTATACAGCTAATACCTGAGTACCATTCTCTATCTCTGCCCTTGTCTATACAGCTAATACCTGAGTACAGTCCTCCACCTCTGCCCTTGTCTGTACAGCTAATACCCGAGTACCGTCCTCCATCTATGCCCTTGTCTATACAGATAATACCTGAGTACCATTCTCCATCTATGCCCTTGTCTATACAGCTAATACCTGAGTACCGTCCTTCATCTCTGCCCTTGTCTATACAGCTAATACCTGAGTACCGTCCTCCACCTCTGCCCTTGTCTATACAGCTAATACCTGAGTACCATTCTCTATCTATGCCCTTGTCTATACAGCTAATACCTGAGTACCGTCCTCCACCTCTGCCCTTGTCTATACAGCTAATACCTGAGTACCATTCTCTATCTATGCCCTTGTCTATACAGCTAATACCTGAGTACCGTCCTTCATCTCTGCCCTTGTCTATACAGCTAATACCTGAGTACCGTCCTCCACCTCTGCCCTTGTCTATACAGCTAATACCTGAGTACCATTCTCCATCTATGCCCTTGTCTATACAGCTAATACCTGAGTACCATTCTCCATCTATGCCCTTGTCTATACAGCTAATACCTGAGTACCATTCTCCATCTATGCCCTTGTCTATACAGCTAATACCTGAGTACCATTCTCCATCTATGCCCTTGTCTATACAGCTAATACCTGAGTACCATTCTCTATCTCTGCCCTGGTCTATACAGCTAATACCTGAGTACTGTCCTCCATCTCTGCCCTGGTCTATACAGATAATACCTGAGTACCATTCTCCATCTCTGCCCTTGTCTATACAGATAATACCTGAGTACTGTCCTCCAACTCTGCCCTGGTCTATACAGCTTATTTTCCCTCTCCCCACACTTTTATTTTGTTTGTTTTGTTTGAGACAGTGTTTCTCTGTGTAGCCCTGGCTGTCCTGGAACTCACTCTGTAGATGAGGCTGGCCTCGAACTCAGAGATCCACCTGCCTCTGCCTCCCAAGTGCTGGTACTGAAGGTGTATGCCACCATTCCCAGCTATATCTCGTTTTTTTTTTAGTTTTAAAAATTTTCTGTGTATGGGTGATTTGCCTGCACGTATGTCTGTATATCATGTGCATGCAGTGCTCACAGAAGCCAGAAGAGGACATCGGATCCCTTGGAACTGGAGTTGTAGATGGCTGTGAGCCATGATGTGGGTGCTGGGAACTGAACCTTGGTTTGGTCCTGTACAAGAGCAACCAGTGCTCTTAACCACTGAGCCATCTCTTCAGCCCCTACAACTCATTTCTTAAAGAGAGAAATATTTGCCTTGGAGAATTACTGAGTCTCTAGAAGGAAGACATAGTGGCACCAGTCTTTGCGAATTAGTAAGTCTGAAGTGGAGCAAACAAGAGGACTTGCCAGCACGGATTTCAGAGAAGCCTGAGGTCAGCCTGTTGGGGAGCCTCACTTCAGGGATACTCTCAGTAAACATTCAGGGAGCTGCTGAGTTTACTGCACCTGGGATGGGCTAACATACAGCAGGTGTGTCCGCGACAGTCATGGGTGATAGGCAGGAAAATGTAATCTCCCATGTTGCTGTTCTTAAACCATGTAAAGACCAAAGGGAACCCAGGCAGTAAATCACGTCTCCTTCTGGGAGCTTGCTGTCTATTACCTGCTCTCCAAAGCCCTCCCCATAAGTTTCCTCATCCTTGACCTTGGAAAACAATGTTAAGTCTTTAAACTCCTGCAGTTGGGTAAACAAGACAGAGCAATACAGAATCCTGGTTAAGAGCAAGAACACAGGACTGGGGGTGTAGCTCAGTGGTAGCTCAGTAGAGGCCCCAGGCCCTAGGTTCTAGCCCCAGTACCATACACCAAAGAAAGAGAGGAAAGAACAAGAACAGGAATTGCAGCTGGGGCGATGGTGGCGCACACCTTTAGTCCCAGCACTCCAGAGGCAGAAGCAAGCGGATCTCTGTGAGTTTGAGGCCAGACTGGTCTACAAAGTGAGTTCCAGGACAGCCAGGGCTATATAACACAGAGAAACCCGGTCTTGGAAAACAAAAACAAAAAAACAGGATTGCTTACTTTTCTCTTTCATGGGTCTGTTGTAAATAAAGGCATTCACACTTAAAAAGTCCCAGGAACCATGTGGGGCCCACAGCAAGTGCTAAATTGCTCAGCAATTTCACTGGCATCTTTCCAGAAATCCCATCATTATTTTTGTGTCAACTCTACAAAAACAATCTCAATATTTCTATGACAACTCCCAGAACTTTTTTTTTTTAATCAGCTTGGTCTCTGGGCATAAGGGGAGAGTAGAACATAGAAGAGAGATCCTCGAAAAGTGTTATATCCCACACAATGGTAGGGATAGCAGATTAAACACGATATACCACGGCACAGTAGTGCACCCTTTAATCCCAGCACTCAGGAGGCAGGAGGCAGGCACGTTTCTGAGTTCAAGGCCAACCAGATCTACATAGCAAGTTCCAGGCCAGTCAAGGCTACATAGTGGGACTGTCTTTAAAAAGAAAAATGAGGGCTGGAGAGATGGCTCAGTGGTTAAGAACACTGACTGCTCTTCCAGAGGACCTGGGTTCAATTCCCAGCACCTACATGTCAGTCACACCTGTCTGTAATTCCAGTTCCAGGGAATCTGACACCTTCACACCAATGCACATAAAATAAAGTTTAAAAAAAAAGAAAAATGAAAGTGAGGACCCACCTAAATATAAATTTTGGATAAAAAACAAATAGGTTTTAAGAGTATATACATGTCCCACATTTTACATGGTATAATATATTTAACTTCTTCATTACTGTCTTAGCTTGCTTCCCTTTTTTTTTTTTTTTTTTTTTTTGAGTCAGGGTTTCTCTGTGTTACAGTCCTAGCTGTCTTGGAACTCGCTTTGTAGACCAGGCTGGCATCAAACTCACAGAGATCCACCTGACTCTGCCTCCCGAGTGCTGGGATTAAACGTGTGCACCACTACTGCCCGGCTTAAGTTTGCTTCCTATTGCTGTGGCAAAACATTTTGTATTAAATTGACAAAAAACAAAACAATAGCAAACACATTAATGATCTAAAATTCTAACTGGCTTGTTTTCTGGGTTGGGGGTTTTGTCTGGTAGCTGCTACTGCTACTGTTGTCTGGGTGAAGGGAGTCTTGTTATGTTGCCAAGGCTGGTCTAGAACTCCTGGGCTCATGAGACCCTCCTGCTTCAGCCTGCAGAATGGCTGGATCATAACATCTTGCAATGCTGATAATTCAAGGCAGTGCCTTGCAAATACTGGGCAAGTTCTCTACCAAGGAACTACATACCAGCCCCTCTCCTCTCCCCTCCCCTCCGCTTCCCTCTCCTCCCCTCTCCTCTCCTTTCCTCTCCCCTCTCCTCCTCTCTTCCCCTCCCCTCTCTTCCTTCTTCTTTTTTCCTCTTCTCTCTCCTCCCCCTTTCAGTGTCTCAATAAATTGCCCACACTGGCTTAAAGGCTCTACATGGTCTACGCAGGCCTCAAACTTGAAAGCATCTTCTACTTTTATTTGCTAAAAACGTTAGCAACCCTTTCCTGGACTTGATAAAGGATAAAGTGCCAAGCAGACATGTTTTCTTCCCTCCCTGGCCATTTTATAGGTGGAGGGAACAGTGGAGGAAACAGTCCCTCCAGGGCCCATGCTGAGGGAATCAGCAGCATCTGCCCTTTCCAGAGGAGGACACAGGCAAAGAACTGTGCCCCAGCCTGCCCAACTACATGGCGAGAGGGTGCTACCGGTCCCCAAAACTAGACTATCAGGAAACCTTCAGTAGTGGGGTAGCCTGGGTGGTGGTCACAGCCCTTCTGAGACCATCCCTGTGACGCCAGGACTTGATCGCAGAAAGTTCAAAAGAAAACTCAGGAAGCCCCAGAGGAATTCCTACAGCAAGTCCTGTAACCATTCCACAGTGGATACAGCCCTGCTCCGGTCCACAGTGAAGACAGAAAACGCCAGCAAGTACAGCTCTGCTCTAGAGCCTTAGACCAAGGCAGGCCCACCTCCTGGCACCGGCTCAGAAGGCCCCCTCTGGCTCAGGTCACCTTCACACCTTCCCCAGGAGGCTCCACCTCTCCACCTCTGCTCTCCAGGACCCCGCAGCAGCACTTCACTTCAGTCATTCTCCACTCTATTTTTACTCAAAGGTGTCGAGAACGACAAATGTTCAAAGCAAGACAACTGAGTCACCTGATTTCACCTCTCCCTGCAAGCCCAAGGTCTGTGGCTGACTGTGAGGAGGGATGGGGAAAGGTTCCAGAAACTTCTAGGTCTAGACTCCATTCCACCAGTAATTACTGCTAAGGCGACCTTCAGCCTCACCTTGGCCTGGCTCAGAAAGGTCCAAAGACAGGCCTACAGGCAAAAGAGCAGAATTTACTCAGATGCACGGTGGGGTCTGAACCAGGAGGTGAGAGGTCTCTACTGTGGATGGGGTACCAGGAAAGGCTGTGCCGAGATGAGTAGCTCCAGTCCAAGAAGCAAAGGAGCTGGGCTCCTATGTCACTCCGAGGAACTGAGATCCTAGCCTATGGGAATCGGGGAGCTGGGAGGTAAAGGGCAGTCACTGGCTGAATGAGTGCTGCCGTGGGTACTGGGGTCGAGGTCCTTCTCACGCAGGCGGGCATCAGAGGCATCACTGGGAGCTCCTTACAAATGCAGACCAGGAGGCTAACTGTGCAGGTACAGTAAGAACGTTCATGCTCACAGACACGCAGGTGATTCAGAGCTTTGGTTAAGGCCAACACCGAGTTACAGCCAGGACAAAAAGAGGGTCATGACTGGGCTCTGCAGTCTTTCCCAGTTGCCCTCTGCCCTCCTGGGACCCAGCTCTCACCCTCCTCTTGGCATCCTCCTTGCTCACAATTCTCTTGGACGCTCCTGTGCTAGAAAAACACATCTCAGCCTCCAGCATGCGTCTTCTTTTTACCCGACCCCCAAACAATCACAAAGCATTCCCAAACCTCCCACCTGCTCAGCTCAGGGCACCCTTCCCAAAATATGACTGTCGGAGACCAAGAATATGCCGCCCCAAATTGGGGGGGGGGGGTGTCAAATTTTCTTTTTACATTTTAACTACATTTATTTATTATATATGCACACTCACAAGCAGTGGTGCATCCTGGGTCATAACCAGCATGTTAAGGTCAGAGGGAGCCTGCAGGAGCCAGTTCTCTCCTTCCTCCAGGGGGGTCCCAGGGAATGAATTTGGGCTGGCTCCTTCTCTGTCATGTTTTGATCTAGTTACTCTAAGACAACTCAGATAAGGAAACAGCTCTGATAAATTGTCATTTTAAAATACATTTACATCTACAATGGAAATCTGTTAGTGAAGTGTCTGTGACAGGAGGAGGACTGGTCCAGACAGCTACTACCATCAGATGTCTAACGCATGACAAAAGATCCTGGGCTCACTAAACAGGGCCCTACCCCCACCCCTCCCACAGTTTGTACTGTCATCATCCCCAGAAGCCCCAAGCCTTTACTCCTTTATGAAGCTCAGGAATCTGTACTGATGTGGGGGCAGGGATCTCAAAACCCCTGGGTGCTGAAATGCTTTGTATAAAATGGCATACGAGGTAGTTACAGTTTGACCACAAAGGGCCTTCTCAAGGCCCCAGGTTTCATTCCAAGTACTACACAAAGTAAATAAGACACAAGGAGGGGCTAGACTGTAGCTCAGCAATTCATGTTCTGTATTCTCAAGACCCTAGGTTCAGCCTCTGCCCAACATCCTCTAAACGGTCATTACAGTACATAGAACATAGATATTGTGAAATGGCCATTCTGCTGAATGTTTGAATCCCCGGATGTAGAAGCCACAGAGGACCATATGTGCACACCGCAGCCATCTGAGCATTCTGATATCATATTCTGCAGGACTCATTGCATAGGCACTGAATTAAAGCCACTTTGCGCCTGTTCATCTGTCTCATGTCATGAATTTGTGGCTCAGCCACAGATCCTAGGATGGGTAGAGGAAAGGGAGACAGAAGGACAGAGTGAGTTAAATAGTTAAAGTGTCCTGATGTCCAAATCTGTCTGGAAAAGTGAAGGACCTTCCTAAACACTGACAAGGTTCTCCAGAAAGCCCCAGACTCTGGGAACCTGCAGAATGGATGCCCCCAGACAGATCTGGGCACATAGACCTCCTCCATTAAAAAAGACCAGGAACAATTGGGACTTTGGTGGACAAGCGAAATTAAATGGTACATTGTCGGTAAAGAGCGGAGAACAGTGTCTAGCATCCTACAAATACAGCCTTTGTCACTCTCAACGATGAAGAACCGGTAACTGACATCAACCACCCCAGCACTGTAAGACAGCAGATAAGGAAGTGCTAAATGGTATGGCTCAGAGCAAGCAGTTATCATCCTAGGATGAGTATTACAGTCAAGCCAGGAGGGCTTCCTGGAGGTAGTGGTGACTGAGGTGAGGCAAGACACTGAGGAGTTTCTCTAGAAGCACGGGTTTGCTGTGGGATAGTGCAGTGTCTCCATGGCCACAGCATGGGGAGTGTGCCAAGATGGTGGGGAATCAGTGTAGATAACCCGGGATCTCTAGGCATGGGGTGGGGGGGGGGGGACATAAAGGCAGTTTGGACCAGTTATGGTGGGAACAGAATGGTCCCACTGAATATTCTGAGAGAAAGAGAGGCAGATGGATCGAGCTAACTTCATTATTCCTTCTTTAGCTTAGGGAATTGTGACAAGAAAAAAAAGTCAGTGTGTGCTCAATATATGCATTTTCCCCTGAATAACTGCAATCTGCCGTTGGTTGAATCTACAAATGCACTCCCAACTGGAAAGGAGTGAGGCCGAGGCCTTGGTGGCAGGGTTAAAGATGCTTGCAGGCACCTCACGAGAAGGTCCTCAGGCCACACACAGCTCTGAACGCAAACTTGTGTTCCATCCTTTCTCCCAGAGCTACAGAAAGAAATCAGCTTTGTTTCCACTCACTGAAGGTTCTGGACCAGGGATAGCGCACAGCTCCTGCTGCACACCACAGTCGACACCCTCAAACCTCCAAGTCAGGGAACGTTAACTCAGGAGACGCCTCGGGGTCTGCAAAACGCTTGTCAGCCTGAACCAGGGGAAAGGGCTGCTCTAGGCAGCTGGGTAGTGGACCAGATGGTCTCTCATTAACCCTCTCAATGATGCACTATAAAATTAACACCATTTCTGCTCCATTAACACCATACTTGGCCCATCATAGGGAGACTGGGGGGGGGGGTGGAATATAGCATTTTGTCTAGACAGAGGCCTTCATAAAGATGAGATCCCTGAATTGCTGACACTTAGGAAGGACAGAGACTGTGTGCCCCCTAAAGGGAGTGCCCCCGAAGCAAAAGTCATCAGCAGTGGCTAATTACGATGCCAGCCTCCTTTTAATACTTAAAACATGGGTAACAAACTTCCATAGGCTCACTGTGTTAGGGCTCGGGTATGAAGCATCTCTCAGACGCACATGTTGAATGAAGGTTTGCTGGGTTGCTAGCTGACAGACTTCTTGGAGGTGACTGGATCATGAGGACTCTAAATTCAAGAGTAGATTAATCCACTGATGGATTCATAATTTGATGGCATTATTGGGAGATGGTTCAGCAGGAGGTAGGTCACCAGAGGCATGTCTTTGAAGGGTGTGTCTCATTTCAGCTTCCCCTGCCATATTCTTTTACTGTGGTACTCTGCCTCCCACAGGCCCAGAAACATGAGGTCAAGTGACCAGTGGACTAAAGCTCTGAAACCATGAGCAAAATAAAAACAAGTCTTTTTGAAGGTGTTCATGTAGAACTGGGGAACTTGCTGTGTAAGCACGAGGACCTGAGTCCAGATCTCCAACATCCACATAGAAAGTCGAGGGTGGTGGTGTGCACATGTAATCCTAGCACTGGGGAGCAGAAACAGGAGGATCCCTGGGGCTTGGAGCCAGCCTATCTACCCAATCTGTGACTGCCAGGTTCATTAAGAGACCCTGTCTCACCATACATGTGGTGCATGTTTTTAATACCAGCAGTCAGGAGGTAGGCAGATCTCTGTGAGTTCAAGGCCAGCCTGGTGGTCATGAAGCAAAATGTACACTTTATGTAATGGCTTTGCAGCCCATGGATTTAAGTCACTTATCCAGCACCCTCTGAAAAAACAAGCTGGAGTACACACATGTGTACACCACACCCACACAGGTATTTCTGTAAAGTATTTTGTCACAGTAAAGACAGGCTGACTGATGCGCTGTGAGGATGAAAAGAGATCAAGAATGTGAGAGTGCGTGGGGGTGGGGGCTAGAAGGTACCGAAGACAGAGTCTCCCTATGCATCCCTGATTGGTACCCACTATACAATCCAAACTAGCCTTAAACTCATGCCATCTCCCTCCCTATGCTAGGATTACAAGTGTATACCACCACGGCAATCCAAGGGTTATTATTTTCACTTACCTAGAATCCAGAGCAGTGGTTCTTAACCTGTGTGCCATGATCCATTTGGGGAAATCACTTATCAGTTATCCTACATATCAGGTATTTACATTACGGTTCACAACAGTAACAAAACTACAGTTATGAAGTAACAATGATACAATTTTGTGGTTGAGGTCCCCACAACAGGAGGAACTGCATTAAAGGGTCACAGCCTTAGGAAGGAGAAGAAGCACTGCTCTAGAGAAACAGAAGGGTCCTCGGGAAAACCATCCCTTTCCCTCCCTGTTGCCACTACAGGAAACACTGGGCCTCCATCTGTGGGTAGATGGAGGTGTTTGGTTAGCAGCTGCTTGCTAGTCACCATGCATGGTTAAACCTAGTCACAAGTTAAGAAAATTTTAATCTTCCCCATTTGTAAGGGGGAAAGACCCCACTTAGAACCAGTATGCCTTTAAGGTCTCCCTATCCTCCATCTCCCCTTTAACAAAAAACCAAGAGGGCTCAAAATCAGAACCTTCCAAGAACAGCAACAAGAAACCAAAACTAATAATTCTGTATAGTTTTCAGTAGGTTTATTTATAAGTTAACCTTTATTACAAATGCTGCATTTCTCACTTGTTTTCTAAGTTATATCTTAGACAATAAATCAAATGGAAGAAAAATATTAGTCCGTGAATGTGGCAAAACACACAGCAGCTGTACAGTGATGATGTAGTCTGCTGAGTTATCTCCCAGCTAAAAGAGCCCCTTAACATCGGCACCACTATTTTGTTTTAGACACTGGAGGTCACGACCAACACTTTTGCTCTCTGTGAATGCACAGGCTCACAGAGTAAACCAGATGTTTTAGGTGATGGCTTTTGCCACACAGCTAGCAAGTCACTTATCTGGCACCTAGATTTTATTAAATATAAGAATGGTACTTGTCCTGCAAGCCTGATGACATGGGTTCAGAGTACTGGAGCCCATGTAAAGGTTGAACACAGCGGCTGATGTTTGTATAGAACTACAAACTAGCACTCCTAGAGTGAGATGCACAGGGGAGAAACAGAAAAACAGCAGCTCTTGGGCCCACTATCCTGCAGTATGGGCCAGCTAGTCTACGGTATGTAGCACAGGGCCACCAAGAAAAGACCCTGCCTCAAACAGGGTGGAAGATGAGGACAGACACCCCACCCCACCACACACACACACACACACACGATGGAATATGTGCACCCTCACATACAACACACAAATAAAATACCTTTTTCTTTTAAACCAATCATCCTTAAATACTTAAAAAAAAAATAATCACAAGGGTGTAATGTTCACTTCTTTGGTAAGATCACCCATGACCAAATTCCTTTTAATGCTATATCCTGGACTTCCCCCATAACTCCCTGGTTCTTCTCTCCTGACACAGAATGAACAACAGCCTCTGCCTCAAGATTCTCAATCAGTGGGTATTCCCCAAGCCTGCTCCGCTCCCACCAAATCACTGTTTCCGACTGCACAGAGAGGGGGCGTATTTTGGAGGCTTGGGATGTCATCACCAAGATCTGCTCCCCTGACCTCAAATCACTTTTGGAGTTGGTAGCCTTATGTTGGGGGTCTTCCCAGAGAGACACTGCTCCCTTGAAGGAAAGTGAAGAGGGCGGAGGGGAAGGGCAAGAAGAACAGAAGAAAGCTCTGGGTGAGGGACCTAGAGGAGGAGGGAACTTGGCAAGGCTGAGCCTCTGTGCTGGCTACATTCTAGAATCAAGGGGGAAGGGCAAGGAGGCTGGAATGGAGCAGGACCACAGAAGGAGGCAGCTTCAGAGTGGTGGGAGAAGTGGAGTCAGGAGGGAGAGAGGCCTTCAAAGCAGCTGGAATTGCATGTGTTCCCACAGGAAAACATGTGGCGAGATACAGGGGTCCCTATATCCCTACACCACAAGCAGAGGTTCCTAAAAAAATACTGCTGAGTCAATACAGGATGTGAGCTGTCCTTGAAATTCTGAACACCAACAGGAAGAAGGAATGGAACGGGAGAGCTTTCCCCAATCCACGTGCGTGTGCGTGTGATGCGCTTCCGCCCTCCGTGTTTGATCCCTGCTCGGGTTTTCTTTCCTTTGCGCACCACACACAAACCCTTTGCGAAAGGACGCCTTCAGTCTTATTTAGGCCTTTTTGGCCCCAGCCAAAGGGGGGTATACAAAGGTCTGAGTCACCAGGCTCAGCCTTTCCCTGAGGACTGCCCCCACAATAAGGGGCTCCCTGGACTTGGGGACCTCCATGGTTGTAGAGAGGGGGGCTGGAGGCTACCACCCCTCGTCACACCACCCAAAATTAACATGCTGTACTGGGCAAGTTCAGACATCAGCCCTGGGCCTGGGCAAAGGACCTTGGTGCTCAGTGGCCTGATTTATGGCTGAGGGCTCTTTATTCTCCTTCTGGAACTGTGGAGGTGAATTTTAAAAGGTCCAAGAGCAGGGCCAGCACACTCTGGCACTGCCAAGTCCTCTCTTCCAGTTCCCACTTCTTTACCCCTAGCTCCAAGTGCTCTGTAAACAAGGCCTCAAGTACATCCCATCCCCACCTCCAAAGCCTAGATAGATTCATGGTCAGTCTCTCTCTCCCTCTCCCACTTTGCCCCTCTCATTACCAAGTACCATTTCTTGCCAATAACCCCCAAAATGAGGTCATGCAGGGATAGGAGCTCCAAATATCCATTGGGGGGACCATCCCTCAGAAAAGGCAGCCAATTGGTGAGGCACATAAAGGACCCCTAGGAGCTGGTGGATAAACAAGATTCAAGTGCTGCCTACAATCTCAGCTATCTGGGAAGCTGAGGCAGGAGTATCAAGGTTCAAGGCCAGTCTTGTTAACCTAGGAATAGACTGCCTCAAATTAAAAAGTAAAGAAGGACTGGGGCGATATAGCTCAGTGGTATAGCACTTGCCTACCACACATAAAGCCCTAGGTCCAACCATCAGCACTACCCGACACACACCCTGAAAGAAAACCTTCACAGTGACACAGTGGTCAGAGAGAACCAGATCTGTGCAGTTCAGTGACGCAGCAGCTGCTGTGGCCCTCACTGATCCACCGTGAAAGGGACCAGTGTAGAAAGTGGAGCAGGTTTTTAAGGGTCAATCTTAGGGTCATGCCAACCTGATAGTCCAGCCCCGTGCCTACTTTCCACTTAAGTCCAGCTTTCTCCCTATCAAATAGAGGAACTGCACCTGCACACGTGTTGTGCTTAGAAGAGCAGAGGTGATGTGTGGAATGCTTGTGTCGAGGGCTGGCACACAGCATGGACTGCCTAGCATTGCTGTATTGATACTGTGTAGGAAGCAGAGTGGTTGTTGGAATCAGAACACTGAGATCTGGTCAAGCCCAAGCTGGGATACTTGCCCCAGTACTGACTCTCTCAGCTCCTCCATTTTCTTTTTAGCTTTGGAGCCTGGAACTCACTTTGTAGACCAGGCTGGCCTCGAACTCATGGAGATGCTCCTGTCTGCCTCCTGAGTGTTGGGATTGAAGGCGTGGACCACCACCACCCGGCAGATCCTCCACTTACTCATCTCTATCAGGAAATGATAAATTAACCTGTTTGGGGTTTTTCTAGATAATACACAGAAAACATCAAGGGCTCATTAAATTGTACGTTTTCTTTACCTTTTTCTCTGGGTTTCACTCAGTAGTCCAGACTACTCTGGAATTCACTATGTAGCCCAGGCTGGCCTCAAAACCATGCCTCAGTCTCCGGTTGCTGGATTTACAGGCATGACACCTCACATCCAACTCCAAGATACAAGGTTTCATGTGGTCCACGTGCCCTATACAGCCAAGGCTAACCTTGAATTTTGAATCCTCCAGGGTGGCACCGCACTCAAATTTTGTGAGGTTGTGAATCCCAGGCAAGCACTTTACCCAGAGCTATGTCACCAGGTCACACTTTACCCAGAGCTATGTCACCAGGTCACACTTACCCAGAGCTATCTCTCAGCAGCTCACACTTACCCAGAGCTATCTCTCAGCAGCTCACACTTACCCAGAGCTATCTCACCAGCTCACACTTACCCAGAGCTATTTCACCAGCTCACACTTTACCCAGAGCTATCTCACCAGCTCACACTTACCCAGAGCTATCTCTCAGCAGCTCACACTTACCCAGAGCTATCTCTCAGCAGCTCACACTTACCCAGAGCTATCTCTCAGCAGCTCACACTTACCCAGAGCTATCTCTCAGCAGCTCACACTTACCCAGAGCTATCTCTCACCAGCTCACACTTACCCAGAGCTATCTCTCACCAGCTCACACTTACCCAGAGCTATCTCTCAGCAGCTCACACTTACCCAGAGCTATCTCTCACCAGCTCACACTTACCCAGAGCTATTTCACCAGCTCACACTTTACCCAGAGCTATCTCACCAGCTCACACTTACCCAGAGCTATCTCTGAGCAGCTCACACTTACCCAGAGCTATCTCTCAGCAGCTCACACTTACCCAGAGCTATCTCTCAGCAGCTCACACTTACCCAGAGCTATCTCTCACCAGCTCACACTTACCCAGAGCTATTTCACCAGCTCACACTTACCCAGAGCTATCTCACCAGCTCACACTTTCAGTTGTTCTGAAGAAAACAGGCTAACAAGAAGGTTCACTGCATAAAGGTGCTTGTCGAACAAGCTTACCAAACTGAGTTGAACCCCCAGAATCCACATAAAATGTGGAAAAGAGAATGACCCCATAAATTGTTTTCTGACCTCCGCATGCAAGCCACCATGCACACATACATTCAGTAATAATAATCCAAATTTTAAAAAATTGGAAGACAAATTATTCTCAAATGGAAAAGCCTAGTTTCTCTGAGTCCAGGAGGACTACAGATTCTTTTCATTGGACAATGTCATCCAGGGACCCAAGGACAAGTTTTTCTCTTGTGCCGTCACAGAACACACTCCCACCTACCCCCAAAACTCATCATAAAAGAGCCTTTCTCCTAGAATTGTGCCTTCAAGGGAAAGAATCACTGAAAAAGAAAAAAAAAAGAAGAAGAGAAAAACCACTCAGGATAGCCACCAACAACCCAGGTAACCACAAAGGAAGAACTCAATTGGTGCTGTGTGGTGATGTCCCCCAGCCAGGGAGGTAACTGAGTTTAATCACATGGCATCTTTATGCTGTGTAATCTGGATCCATTAAACCCTTACTGCTGCCTGGGAGGCAATGCCCAGGAGGAAGGGGTTAGCTCAGCACACTAACAGGATCAGCCCTTCAATCCCATGAAGATAATTACAGCCATATCCTTCCCAGGGAGCCCTAAGTAAAGCCACAGATCCCTCAACAATCCTAGGCTCTCCTAGGTACCCAACTCCTTCTGCAGGCCTTGCTCACTTGAGGCAAAGTGACATCTCCATGTCATGTGGTTAAAGGCACATAAAGGCATGCGACTGAGGCAGAGACAGGGAAGACGGGATTGGACCTGGCCAACTAGGTCACTACAGAACTCACCCCATTTAGCCTCATCTCCAAGGGCCAGGTGACCCTGAATTTCTCTATACAAACCACAAAGCCAGATTCTTCTTGTTCTGGCATGTGGTGGGGGCATAAAAGGATATATCAACTACGTACAGCGGCAGAGAACTGAGGAAAACTAAAGCAGGTCTGAATTTAGGGTCCAGAGAACTGGCTGCCCCATCCACAAAGAGTCTTAGGACCATCTAAGGTACCACCTCAAAGGGCTCTTTCCAAACGCCTAGCAGGACCTAGCATCTGTCATCAGCTTCCATGGGTACTGTGTAGTCAGCCCATTGCTCTGGTTTCTTTTTTCCTACCCACTAATACCTAGGATCTAAACAAAGTTTTAGCCAAGCTTCAAGACCAACATAAGACTCCTGCTACCAACCACGGGCCTCAGAGCTCCAGATGGCTAAATCTTCCCTTAAGAAATATAAGGTTGAAAATGCATAGTGGTGGCGCACGCCTTTAATCCCAGCACCCGGGAGGCAGAGACGGGCAGATCTCTGTGAGTTCGAGGCCAGCCTGGTCTACAAGAGCTAGTACCAGGACAGGCTCTAAAGCAACAGAGAAACCCTGTCTCGAAAAACCAAAAACAACCTAGTCTGGCTCAAGATACAGCTTTACTTGGTAGAATGCTTGTACAAAATGCATCAAAGGCCAGTTTAGATCTCCAGTGCTGCATAATGCCTATAATTCCAAGTGTTGTGGGGAGTATCAAGAGTTCAAGATTTTAGTTACACAGTGAGGTCAAGGCCTATATCAGATACATGAGACCTTGTCCTCCTTCCAACAGCTCCTGAGACAGGCCTGCACGCTTTTCTCACAGATCCATGCAACCCTCAGAGAAAAGTGCTAAGACCCTGTAAGGACATAGTGGGCACTATCCCCACATATCACCTTAGCCCACCATAGCCTAGAATCTCACCAGAGGTAAAGGAAGCAGGCTTGTCCTGGAGCCCTCTGAAGTCACCTCCAGATTTCCCCCACAAGGCTTAAGCTTAGTCAAACAGCAGCAACACAAACACAGCAGAGAAGTCTTCCAATCACAGGCCCTGGCAAAGCACAGGACTCCCCTGGGGGGTCTCCAAATTCACTACACACTGCTACAATTACCAAATACACATGCCCGGAAATTCATGAATGTGACAGATAATGTTCTGGGATTTCTGGTAGAGTCAGGAGTTACAGGAGCCAAAAAATACACAGGGGGTAAAATATTTGCTCCCTCTCAAACTTACAGCACCCAAAACTACTGACGGCTTAGGCACTCCCTAGAACTCTCTGGGTATTGCTGGGCAGAACATCCGCGCAGTGCTCAGTTCCTATCCGTTCCCTCACCATCTCCTCAGATGTAAGGCTCTCGCAGAACCTGTTCGATGATGAGCCTGTGATAAGCTGGACAGTCCGACGGTTCAGTAGCGTACCTCATCCTCACAGATGTTAGCGGACATTAACTAACTGATCCACATGACACCCCTGAGAGACATTACTCCACAGAGCAGTGGGTATAAGGAAGGTACAGAATCATCCCGGGAAACATATCACACCTCAGAGAACAGCCTAAGCATCCCATCCTGCCCCCATGACAAAGGCAAAATGGATGTTCTCAATATCCTCCCCACCATCTCATCCACCCCCAAGAAGTATCTTCTAGCCAATTCCCAACACCACTCCTTCCTTTTTCCAAACAGCAGCAACGGTCACAACAACAACACCAAACTTTCATTGAACACATGACTTAATTATTATTAGTAGACCTAATCTACCTCTGAGACTCCAACTGTCTTGACCAATACAGACTGGTGCTGAGGAGGAATAAATTACTACTCAGCAGAGAACACCCATCTGCAGGTGTTCACTGGAACATCAGGAACAGTCTGATGGAGCCTGGCTGAGCGAGCTACTGAGCAAACTCAGTGCTAGTGGCTTGGTCCTAAGGTACCCAGCAAACATTGGACTTGGATGAGACCCTGGGGTGAGCTCAAGATGATCAGAAATGAGTTTATAGCCTCATAGGCCCTGGCATACGGGCTGGGTCTATAAGAGGCATGAAAATATCCCAAGAGACTAATTAGTCTTTGAATGCTATTGGAGTAAGAGACATTAATTCCATAAGGTGGGTTTCCTGTAACTACTGGTCATGTTCTGCCTCCTATGGAGTCCGAAAAGGAATGGCTTCTGCTTAGCTCAGGAGGGTAGGTATGTTTGGGATCTGTACTGAATTACTAGGGATAAAGGAGGCTAAAACGGCAAAAGAGACCTGAATGCAGCCCTGTGCCCCTTCTACACAAATCTAGAGCACATGTTTAAAGATTTCCCGACTGCAGGGGAGCTAAAAGATGAGCCTGCCTGGCGCACATATGTGCCTCAGACCAGATCTGCTTGCAGGGCTGTCCCTCACAGAACCTAATTTAGTCCAGATCACCTCCATGTAAGGTGGAGAGGGTGACTGATGAAAAGACAGAGGAATTGTGAGAAAGAAGATAAGCCCACAGAGAGACCCATGCCAGCCGCTGGGGAAGAACCAAGACAAAGCATTAGGGAAGGAGCTGGCAACATTGTATCCATACAGAAAATGACAAGAGGCGGGAACCTGAGGTGGTTGCAACCCTCTGCTGCCACTTCAGGCTATAGGAGCCAAGAATCCTGCCCCAATCAGTCCCAGATCACATTGGCAGCCATGATCTAACACTGTGCCTAACAATCTCCATGACCCAGCCATTCAGGACTCCAACTACAAGCAGAGGGGATTTGCTGCTACCACCATCACAACCTGGAATAAAGTGGACACTCTCCTGGCACAGCTGCTGCCACCAGGAAAAAGTGGTCAAAGACTCCAATAGCAAGAAGTTTGTGAGGAAGGAGTTAGTGGTTAAAGCTCCCTCTAGCTTTAGAGGGAGTCTCAGTCAACCTGGCATGGGCTCCAAAACCAGGTGCAGATACAGAACATGGCACCTATCACTTATCAGAACCACTCACCCAGCTGGAGTACTTCAGGGAAACATCTGAAGAGAGGGCTAAAGAGACAGATATCCCCAACTGCTCAACAGCACAGGGCCCTGAGACAGCTCAGACGTATTTGGGAGGCACTCGAGTTTCCTCATTGGCCAGGGTATGATCTATGATCTGAATTCCTGTCTGTCCTTTATCAGCTATGTGACTTGGAGGAAATGATTTACGTTTACACATACACACACACACACACACACACACACCGTGAGAGTCCAGGGCTGTGAGGTTTGGAATGGGAGGTAGAAAGGACCTAGCACGTACTTGGCACACTGCACAACCCAGAAAGGCCATGAGTACATGAACTTCACCACACCAAGCCTCTATCACTGTACCATTTCACATCTCTAAGCAGTCACAGTGGCTGCCATTTGTGCCCCCATTTACATTTCCTGGATCTAGCTTTTGTGGGGGGCCTGTGAGCTTGGTAAGCAGAAAGCTTCCAACAGAGGCAGAGGAACTTCCCTAGGAACCACAGAACCATGTTGCCAGGCAAATGACAGCCTGGGTATTTGTTTAACTTAGGTTCCTGTCAAAAAGAAAACTTGATGGCTGATAGCCCAAATATGACTGCATAGAACCTTCCCAGGAAACCTTCTGCTCCAGACTCCCAAATAAACCATTCCCAAAAGTGAGGCAGGGACACCACGCACTAAATCAAGTCAGTGCCCCTGCCCACCACTCTCACCCTCCGGCTGCCCAGGATCTTATGACAGGTTAGACAGCTCAGGTGCCAGGCTCTCGGAGTGAGGATTGGTTTATAGAATACCCACAAAGAGGCCCTTGACCTAACTCCCTACTCTGGCATTCCTCTGGTCAGGAATTCTCAAAGAAGTTTTGCCTCTCAACTCCAGGCTGGGGCTAGAGCTGGGGTTTGGATGACCAAGTTATAGAATTGGCTTAGTAATAGAGAGAAAACTATGCTTTGGGAAATAAGGAAACCAGGAATGGCTTTTTCAGAGAGCCAGAAATATCCAAGAGCGTAAGCAGCAGATGAATATGAGGCATTGTTATGACTGTCATTTGCAAGAGCTCAGCGAAGCAGAGGTCACTAATCCGTCCTTTGAGTCAGGAGCTGATCTGCATCAGGGCTCTGAACAGATGTGTGTCCCAATTTGCACAGACACACGTGTACACACACGCCACACAGCTGTGAGCCCTGACCTTCACCCAGTGATGCTGGCCTCTACTGGAAAAGAGCAGATGGACTGGCTGGGTTTGGACAGGATGGACACCCAGGGGAACCAAATTTGCCTCTTTGATGTTGAAAACCCAAAGCAGAATGAATCATTATAAGGAGAGTTCCTGGGAGGAGGGGTAGAAAACTTGGGTTACAGGCTGGGGAGAAGCTATGAGAAGTACAGGAACCAAAGGGAGCAGAGGGCAGAGGCTGGACCCACAGGGAGCAGAGGGCAGAGGCTTGACCCACGGGGAGCAGAAGGCAGAGGCTAGACCCAATGGAATGCAGAGGGT
Organism: Microtus oregoni; assembly: GCF_018167655.1. Lineage (NCBI taxonomy): Eukaryota > Metazoa > Chordata > Mammalia > Rodentia > Cricetidae > Microtus > Microtus oregoni. The sequence continues at coordinate 22,287,549 of NW_024543074.1, read as the reverse complement.
AGAGCTGGGTGTTGGGTAATGCAGAGACACCAAGGCAAGATCTCCAAGCTCAAAACATCATCTCTTCTCACCGCTAGAATGTGACTATTAAAATAAAAATTCAAGCCAGGTTAACCCTTCAAAATGTCCTTGTTCTGTGGTATCTAACGTTCAGTCACCATCTAGCTCTACCTGCCTCAGGGCTGGGGTGTGCTGAGAGTGGGAAGGTTCCCAGCGTTTTCACAAGAAAAAGCAAAATCCACTGTCTTCCTTGGAGGCCAGAAGGACCATCTCCCTACACCACAGAATGTCAATGAGTAGGGGGGAGGGGAACGGCATGGCACTGCCACCTAAGGCAAGGACTGGGGAGAAATGGTTCCCCTCTGAGTAAGTCCCAGTGATCAACTACACATCCCCCAGGCTGTGCAAGAGCAATCACATGATCGCAGCTGATTTGGGAACGAGGGGGTGGAGTACCGGAGGGTTTTTTTTTTTCTTCTCTTCATTGCTTTTCTGGGGTGGTGGTGGTAGTGATGATAATGGGGGTGGCAATGAGGCTGGCAAGAAAGACTGGTGAGCTGGGGGTGGCTCTTTCATCCAAATGAACCCACAGAGATCCGTACCTACAGTCTCTCTTCCAACCTGATCCCATCATCTACACGAATCACACATACGCTTCAGAATGTCCCTGAGGTAGTAAACTAGAGCGCCAAAGACTTTTTCTCAAAATGGCCTTTCTGCCTCAATGTGGGGAGAAAAGCTGCCAAGACAGAAGGCCAAGGAGGCGCCCTAAAAAGGGCGCTCCCCACTCCCAAAGCGCTGGAGTGCTGGGTTACACAACAGGTGGGAGGGGTGGCACAATTCCCCCTGGCACGGGTTCACTCAAGGTCCCCTACCACCACCTGAAGTCTACATTAAGGACCCCACACCGCTGCTGCTCCTCCTCCTGGCTGGCTGCACACCTGGAGGACCGCGCCGGGAAACCCTCGCCATTGCTTGGTTGGACCTGGGACCCCGAGGGTTTCAAGGATCCTGGGAGGGCGCAGGGTCTCCCTCCCACCCACCCACCCATCCTAGCCCCCTCTCGCCCAGGCGCACACGTACTGCTGTAGAGGGTGTCGATCCAGGAGAGGCGCGGCAGGCCCCGGTGGCTAAGCGGCTCCATGCCGGCGACTCCGCGCGGCAGCGGCTCCTTGGTCAGATGGGAAACCCGACCCTCATCGCACAACAAAGGAGGGAGGGTGCCGGCGGGCGGGGTGCCGGGAGGGGCGGCCAGACTAGGAGGCCGAAGTTGCAGAGCTCAGGGTGGAGGAAGGCGCGCCAGGGAAACAGGTAGCAGGGAGGAGCAAGCCCGAGCTGCCGAAGTGAGGGCGGGGGAGCGCCACCGGGAGTCCAGTGTGCCGTTGCGGCCACCGCGGACCCGCTGCGGATCTGGGAGCCGCGGCCCCGCAGCCCGCGCGCCAACTAGCAACTTCCCCGGGGCTGCGCTGCGCCCGGGGCGGGGGGCGGAGGCGGCAGCCAATCGGCGTGAGGCTCAGCGCGCCCACCCCCAGCCGCAGAGGACCGGTGGGGTGTGAGAGCAGCCCGCAGCCCCACCGACGGCCTCCAGCCGGCGCACAGAGCTCCCGCGGGGTCTCCGGGCGGCGGCGCAGGGCCAGAGGCTCCCCTCCTCCTCCGGTTGGGCTCAGCAGAAATTCTGGCAACCTGCAGACTAAGGAGACCTATGGGCCCGCAGGGGTGACATCACCTGCCACCCCAGGATCTCTAAGCACGATTTTAGGGTTGGTGCAGTTGCCAGGCCCCACCTCTAGACAAAAATGGGTCAATGGTGTCCTGTACCCCTCTGGAAGGCTGGGCCACCCGGGGATTGTTTCCTACCAAACCTTAAAGCACCGCATCTATTAAAACATCCTTGACCTTAGAGCTCCTCAGTTTCTGCCTCACACCAGGGGTCGACCGCAGGAGTCAGGGTCAAACATAAGCATCTGAGGAAGGACCTTCTCTCACTGGTGCCCCTTTAACGCAGACATGCAAACTGGGGCACTGAGGTCCTGGGGGTCCCTCAGTCTCTCCAGGAGCCTTAGTGCAGGAGGCCTGTCGTATGTGCATAATCACATAGGGTTAAAGAAAGATGGGGTCGGATGCCTCAGAGAACAGAGCCTTAAACAAAATTCCTTCCTAACAGCGACCTCAACAGCACTGAAGACTTGGGGGTGGGGAGTGGGGCTAAGATACAGGACCCATGGCAACTTTCCCATAGATCAGGTACACAGATCTCCTTGGGCCAAGTGTCTTGGAGACAGAACTGGACTAAAAGGGACTCAGACTAGGGTGGTCTAGGACAGCAGAGGCCAAAGCCTGTGTCCTGAATTCCCAGGAAAGAAGGAAAGCAAACCCACCAAGGAAGACCTGTATTAGATCTTTTCTATGCCAGGGTAATAGCATTTCTACTAAAGGAACAGTTCCTATCCTATCCTATCTCATATGCAGACAGCTTAGCAAAAACCTTCTTGGACTCCAGGAATACAGAGATCTACAAAGAGTTAAGCTCCCCTATGACCTCCATGGAAGGCAATGTTGTTGGCACCTACAGAGCACAGAGGAGGACTCCTCTTCATCCTAAACAAGCACAGGTCTAGTTCTGAAGGGTAGTTCCATACGGGAACCTGTATCCAGCCTGCCCAGCTGTCTGTGTGGACACCAGCCTCCACAGCTGCCTAAGAAGAGCACAAGACAGAGTCACTGGAGCTCTGGGAGGCTCAAGGGTAGATGCTCTTGTGTATCGGAGCCCCTACAGGACATGGAGGCCCTCCTGTACCCATTCAGCTCTCATGATTCCAGTCCTAACCCAAGCTTCTGGCTCTGTGACTTGCATCCCTCCCTGTTCAACTGTTACCCTCCCGCTGTCCCTGGCTGGGAGGACCAAGCCGACACCTGGAGTATGGCAAGGGAGGGGGTGATGAATCTCTAGCCATACTATACAGAAATAGAGTTCCGGGATGGGCGAAGGAGCAAGCAGGCTTTCTGAGGAGCAGAGAAAGGACAAGCATATTCCTTATTCTTATGCATCACTCTGAAGGCACAGAACCCAGGAAAAAGGGAAAACCGTGCCTGGCTGGGGATAGCTTATCAGCTACAAACCCTTGAAGGCTGCACTACAGACCCCTCCCCACAATATCCAGGCAGCTCAGGCCCTCTTGCTACACCAGAGGGATTTTCCTGCGGGCCACAGCCCCACATCTCCATATCCGGTGCTGACTGTGAGGAGGCCGTGGATATATGTTTCTATGTGACTCACATACATTTGCATACATTTTACATTTTTATCTACGAAGACTTGAGCAAGCTATTTTCAGTGCCCCCACACACACAACTAAAACGTTCCAGTTGCTTTCCCTAGTGTTGTCACAGATGCTTTCTTCTACATTCTGTCCAGTCTTGCTCAGGATTGTCCCCTCCACAATACAGTGTAGGGTACAGAGACAACCTTGCAAACCACAGTGCTAATATCTGACACAGAATACTTGCTGTTTCTAGCTTGGATCGTAAGAGGTTTTTTTTTTTTTTTCATAAGGATGATCTCTCTATGGATATCACTGTTACTTCAGTTTCCTTGCTTTCTTATCCCTTATCCTCCTCCCCGCCCCTACTTTCTTTTTGCACACTAGGAACTGAGCTCAGGATCTTACTCATGCACTCTACCCTGAAGCTGTATCTCCAGTCCTTTTTTTTTCTTTTTTTGGTTTTTTGAGACAAGGTTTTTCTGTATAGCTTTGGAGCCTGTCCTAGAACTCCCTCCACAGACCAGGCTGGCCTCGAACTCACAGAGATCCACCTGCCTCTGACTCCCAAGTGCTGGGATTAAAGGTGTGCACTACTACTGCCTGGCTTCCAACTCTCTCTCTCCTTTTATCTTTTGAGGTAGTGTGGTTGTTTGAATGAGAATATTTTCCTCAGGCTCATATATTTGAATATTTGGTGCTCAATCCTTGGAACTGTTTGGGGAGGATTAGAGGGTGTGGCCTTGTTAGAGGAAGTATGTCACTAAGGGCCAATTTTGAGGTTTCAAAAGCTGGAACTAGAGACCTATGCTACCAGACCCAGTTCTTATCTCAGTTTTCTGAATTTTCCAGATGAGAAAACTGAGGCACAGTTCAGTGACCCAATGGCTAGGATCCTATGCATGCCACCTCTCTGTCAGCTGACTGGTAACCCTAGGCATTGAAGGTCCCTGGAAATCTTTCCTGGTCCATGAGTGAGAGACCATCTGCTATAACCCTTTCAATTTTGTTCCATAACCATCTGCCCAACTGTTGCATAACAGTTTCCTCCAAGACTGAAATATTCCTTCCTGCTGGGAAACTCCTTAACAACTTAAAACAGCTTCAGGAAGTTCCAGAAACTGACCAGATTCACTAGACACCTCCCCACATCCCCCAACTTCCCCAAACCCCTGACCCCATAGAATAAGCAATAAGAGCTGAGAATTCTCCTCAGAAGGAAGGAAGCTGAGCTGAAGACTCAGACCAGTCCAGCTACCCAAGGAGGTTTAGACCATAGTCATTTGGAAAGGACTCTCCATCCTTTTGAGCCACCTACAGACTTTGGTGAACTGTCACCCCTGCTGGGGTGGGCCTTGGTGGAGTCATTTCTGCTCCTGTAAGTAACCCCAATAAAACCCGTGGACCACCAAGCTGGATTTTGGTGGTATCCACTGAAGGGCCCTAAGCATAGCAAACCCGGCTCTGGAAGGCTTTGCCCTTCCCCCATTCCCTCTGCCTTGCTGAAACCGTCAGATTGCAATCCTAAAACTAGTCACCAAGGTCTAGTCCTTTATTTGTTCCCTTCCTGCTCCCAAAGCTAACTACCAAGGTCCAGTTATCAAAGTATTAATGTCCAGCAATCAAAAACCCCCTTCACTCCAAAACCACAGAGAAACCCTGTCTCGAGCCGGGCGATGGTGGCGCACGCCTTTAATCCCAGCACTCGGGAGGCAGAGGTAGGCGGATCTCTGTGAGTTCGAGACCAGCCTGGTCTACAGAGCTAGTTCCAGGACAGGCTCCAAAGCCACAGAGAAACCCTGTCTCGAAAAACCAAAAAAAAAAAAAAAAAGAAACCCTGTCTCGAAAAACCAAAAAAAAAAAAAAAAAAAAAAACAAAAACCTTCAAACTACCCTAATTCGTATTCCCAATTTAATTAATTCATAATTAAATACCTCATCCCAACACAGGGTTTCCCCTTTTGCCTTTATCAATTACCATTTGCACACAGGCCACATCTGTCTCCTCTCTATCCAGAGGCAGTCCTTCGTCCCTCTGGGGCAAGTATCCCTTCCCCTTCTCCCTTGTCCCTTGTCCTCTATCTCCTGTTTTTCTCTCTTACTCCCTGCCCTTTGTTCCTCTGGGGCAAACTGGTTTCCCTTTGAGGGGTGAACTTGGTCTTGGGGTGTCTTGTGCAGATGCTGGTCCTTTCATCTATACTTTGCTCAGTCATGGGCTTCCTGTATGGGGTGAGTAGCCGTGTTAGGTCTCTTCAGGAAGTTTCCTCACACACACCACTTCTGACCCACTGTCTTGGGAAAGGTAGTTACTTGAAGAATCCCACCACACAGCCTGATTCTAACATTGTTTGCAGAGATAAGTGGATGGGCTTTAGACCACCTGGGTGACTTGAGATTGTAACAAATGCCTCCAGTTAGATCAAGGAGCACTGAGGGCAGAGAAAGGCTGGGGAAATCCTAACTCAACACACACTCTGGGAACTAAGGGGTTAAAGAGCATCGTCTCTGTAGTTTGCCCAAAGCCTGCTATCCTGAAGGGCTCTTAACCCCAGCTATCAGCCAGATTTGTCAGAGCAGCAGGGAGGGATCCTCATGGACAGACCTCCCTGATTTCAGCTAAGTGCCTGGTTCACCCCAAGGCTGAGTCAGCATTCAGTACACCACTTCCCCAAGCCCCTAGCAACCATTCCCTATCCATATCCCCAACCTATTCACTCAGTTTATCCTGCCCCCATCTCCATGGTTACCTACCTGCTCCTCCCTCATCATAGGATTTAAGGTTAGCTACATGGCCTTGAGTGTTGAGCTGGTGTTGAGGGGCTGAGTAGAAAGACATACACCTCGTTCTGAAGACCAGCAGCTCTCTCACCCCCCTTTATTCCCGGGGTGTGCTACTCATTGCTTCTCTTAACAACCAGACCTCACTCTACGAACCACTTGGCCTGGGGGAAAACAGGGGGATGTCACCCTAGAGCAAACTAGGTAGCTCCTTTTTTCTTCCCTTCTTGTGTTAGCAACACAGCTTCACTGTGCACCACAGGAAGGGCCCAGAGGTGTCTGTTTGATCACCCAGTGGTCACTCCTGGCCAAAAAGAAAGAAAGGAAGAGGAAGGGGAAGGGGAAGGGGAAGGGAAGGGGAAGGGAAGGGAAGGAAAGGAAAGAAGGGAGGGAGGGAGGGAGGGGGAGGGGGAGGGGAAGGGAAGGGAAGGAAGGAAGGAAGGAAGAAAGAAAGAAAGAAGAAAAATGTCCTGTTGCTGGGGCCACGCAGGGAGCATCTGTGTATGTAAACTCTCCAAAAATGCTATTACAGCAAGTGACTTCACACACAAACAGGATTTTGCCAAAAGCTCAGTCAATTGGCACTCAAAAGTGCATGTTTAGCCAGGTGTAGCAGTGCATGCACACTCGTGATTGCAGCCATTCTGAAAGAACCCAAGTTTGATTTCCAGTATCTACATCCTGACTCACAACCATCTGTAACTTCAGTTCCAGGGGATCTGACACCTTCTGGCCTCTCCAGGCAGTAGGCATACACACACACAATGCACAGATATACATGAAGGCAAAACACTCATACACATAAGATAAAAATATTTAAATGCATATTGAGTCATAAAAATTAGTGAGAGCTAACACTGATTCTTAACTGCCAGGTGCTGCTCCGTGAGCTTTACTAGCTTCTTCTGGCCTAACCTTGCAGTGAGCAAGAGAGGTCCTACGACTAGTTCCATTTCACAAAGAAACAGAGCCACAGAAAGGCTGAGCCACTGTCCAGCCCGCAGAAGGTGGCACTCGAAAATGAATCAAGTCTGAGCCCAAGAGTCCATGTGTGTAGTGCTATACAAGCCTATGAATGAACAAATGGATAAACAGAAGAGTTAAGTCCAGGGAAGAAGAAACTGGAGCTACATAAAAAAGATGGTGTCATTCTAGAACTCCCAGGAGCCACCAACATGTAAGCAAACAGAGAACTGTTTCCCAAAGAAAACCACATCTCCGACAGGCCAGATGACCCTGCAGACAAGCTGGACAGCGATCCAATGACAGGCTGCTAGGCCAGGTCCCTAGCCCTCGGCTTATATGCCTAAGCTTTTCCAGCCTTAGTTTTCACAGGTGCAGGAGGTGGCACCCAGGTAGGTGAGGTACATGACCTCCAGGTCTCTTATTAGCCCTGAAAGACTATAAACTCTGCTTCCCAAAAGATCCAAGAGTAGTCTGATTTTCTGTTTCCCAGATGAGGTTTTTGTTGTTTGTTTGGTGAATATGTATGTGGTTGGATTTTCTGTCTGTTTTTTTTTTTTTTTTTTGAGATAGAGTCTCACTTAGCTGGCCTAGAAATCACTATGTAGATAGACCAGGTTGGTCTCAAACACACAGGGAAGTGTTGGGATTAAAGGCATGTGTTGCCATGCCTGGCAAGTAGCCTGTTTTAACTCCCTACTTCATTTCATTTTCCTCGGTAGAGGCAAAGCAGCATTTACTGCTCTCAAAATGCACCTTCAGTTCTGAGGTCTGGGAAGAAGAAAATTCCCGGGGTGTGCTTACCACCAAGCCTGCGAACCTGAGTTTGATCCTTGGGACTCACATGGTAGGCAGCAGACTCCCTCCAAGTTGCCCTCTGAGCTCTCCTGACGTCCACATTTGTTCTGTGGCACTCATATGCATGTGAACAGGCGTACACACACACACACACACACACACATACACACACACGAGTAAGTGAATGAACAAATGTAAATTTAAAGTAATTAAAGAAGACTTGGCCTAAGACTCTGTCCTTTGCTCTCCTCCTACCTGTCCCTGTCCAGTCTCCTGGCTTTTCCCAGAAGACAATGAGATCCACAGACAACAGAAACTAGAAACTACCTTCAAGTCCCCTCCTCACCCTAAACCCAACTCGTTTCTCTACAGAAGTTTCATGCCATATGGCCCAGGTTATATCCCTGCCTCCAAGCACCAAAAAGAGCATCATGGCAGAGCAGCGGGCTTAGATGAAGAGGGTCCCTTCCCAAGCTCCAGCTAACGTGGTCCTCATCCAACAGTGGTCAGCTCTCTCTACCCAGGGGTCAACACGGGAAGGTTCCTACAGTTGGTGAGATGACTCCACAGTGAAGTCTAGATCCCCTTCCCTCATGTACTTACCTCTGAGTCCCCATCAGCATTTGGAAAGATGCCAGTGGAAGAAGACACAAGGATTCTCAAAATCCCCAAAACCCAGAGATCAAATTCAAAGGCTCCAATCTCTTCACTCCGAAGAAGCAGAGTCAAGTCCAGCAGAGGTCAGTCACAAGCTGGCCCTCTGCCCTCCTGTGCTCATCACTGCCCTGAATGTGGCTGTGGTTCCCACTCTTTTATTCTGAGTTCTGCAGATGCATCCCAGCGCCAACCAACATTGTTCATTCTGCTAGTAGCTCTGACACCACCCTCTAGGCTGGTTCTGTCCCCTGAGGCTCAGGAGTGGTTGCAGGAACTGAGAGTGGTCAAGGAGATTGGAACAACATCCAGCAAGCCAAAGACAAAGAAGCTACTGACCCTGGACAGTGGTGCTTGCAGTGGTGCAGTCTCATTCTATAGATTTAAGGGTTTGGCCCGAGGGTTTGTAGCGGTGTCTCTTTAAGCATCGGACCTCTTTTAAGGCAAGTTTTCTCTGCAGTGAACTCCTGTTACCACTGGTCCTGCGGCAGAAAACAAGGACTCTCAGGTGCCATCTGGTGGCCAAACATAGTAGCACCTCAGCCTCACGAGGTGTTCTAGATAGGCAGCCTCCAAGGACTTGGACTCAAATCTCAGCTTCTCTACCAGACTCTATCTAGGGCTGCAGGTTACCACTGTGAGCAAAGAGTCTGAGAAGGCCAGGAGGAACAAGAGTGGTGTAAGCAGAGGACAAATCCTCCAGTAATACCATCTTAAAGAATACTTTTTATTTTTACTTATGTGTATGCTTAAGTATCTGTGTGGGGTTATGTGCAAGTGTCTGTGGGTGCCCACGGAGAACAGATTCTCTTGGAGCTGGGAGTTAATAGGCAGTTGTAAGCCTTGTGACATGTGGGTGCTGGGAATTGAGCCCAGGTCCTCTAAAGAGCAGTAAGCGCCCTTAACTGATAAGGCATCTTTCCCGTTCCTCCGGTAACATCTTAAATGAGATTTCCTTGCTTCCCTATAGGGCCTTGAGACGTAGCCTAATATAACCTTGTCCTGTCATCAGAAGACAGTGTCCTAACTGAGAGAGGAGCAGCTGCCATTGCAGTACCAAACAGTATTGTTTTTAACGTGAAGGAGCAATTTAATGGGCAGAAGCCAGCAATGCCAAAAGTATTATGTCCTTAATGTCAACAGTATTGATGACACTCTGGGGTTAGCAGAAAGAGAATGGCTCCTTGGCAAATTCCAAAACCCACTTTCTTTCCCCCATAATGCTGCCTTTGGTGTCTTCCCTAACCAAACACAAACAGGTCAGAGAAAACTTCCAGAGCCAGTTCTGGATTCTTTCCTTCTACCCCATGGATCCTGGAGAATCCAACTCAAGCTGTTAGGCTGGCCAGCAAGCTCTTTTACCCACTGAGTTTGCCATCTTGTTGGCTCAACATCGTCTTTATAAATGTAGGGGTTGATGGGGGAGGGTTGGTCTGGCCCAGGCCACTTCTACAAGGAGTGCCAGTGTTAAAGGTTGTCCCTGCCTGGAAGCCAAGCACCTAAATCTGCATCCAGTCAACCCCCTCTGGTTCACCACTCCTCTGGAAGGGAGAAACAGACAGGCTGATATGGTAGATCCTCAGGAGTCCAAAGATGATCACTGAGAAACCACAAGACCACCCATCACAATCCCCTAAAGGACCACCCCGACATCTTAATGTGGAAGGGGCTGACTCAGCCCAGCCGTGCTCTGTGTGCAGGAACGGTCCCGGGTTGTGCATTTCTCACACGGCGCGCTTTCAGCTTCCCAGGACAGAGTGTCGTGACTCTGAATCTCCTCTCCACACCCTGTTCTAAGATTCTCAGCTCCATGGCATACACACAATCTGGTGCTGATAGGAGAGACCACACACATGACTCAGAGATCCTAGTGGAGGGGAACCGAGAAAGAATGGGACAGGTAGCAATAGTCAGTGGAAGAGTCTGTTGGCTTGAGCAGCCCCAGGCTCATTAGGCTGACATCACAGAACTGAAGTTCTGATGAAAGTCTACATCTCAAAGCCACAGGCAGCATGCTGCGACACAACTCTAACGCCACTCCTCTTCTTAAGGCACACCGATGGCACTATCTGTAGATAGCGCATTATTCTCTCTCTCTCTCTCTCTCTCTCTCTCTCTCTCTCTCTCTCTTCGTGATATGAGGGACCAAGCCCTGGGTCTTGTGCATGGCTGAGCAGGTGTTCTTCCACTGAGCTACAACCCTACCCATTACTGTTTTCGTGGCCTGGCAGGCACTGTGGCCCTACCTGCAGACCCCTTTGGATCACCTAGCACACCCACCCTGCTCCATCCTGTTGTTGCCTGCCTTTGAACTATTGCATGGGTTGATATAACTGGTTAAAATGTTCTGCCCTCAGGGTTGTAGAGTTGGCTCCGTGGTTAAGAGCACTTGTTGCTCTTGCAGAGAACCTGGGTTCAATTTTCAGCATCTACATGGTGGTTCACAAATATCTGATCCAGGGGATCCGATGTCCTCTTTTGATCTCTGTGGCACCAGGCACACAAGTGGTATACATACACACATGCAGGCAAAACACTCATACACATAAAATAAATCTTTTAAAAAGTTAAAGATGTTCTTTCCTTATGCTGACATAGTGGCACATACCCATTATTCCTACACTTGGGAGGCTGAAACAGGAAGGCACAGTAAGCACAAGGTCAGCCTGACTGACATAATGAGACTCTGTCAAGAAAACAAATCAAGCTGGGAGATGGCACACACCTTTAATCCTAACACTCGGGAGGCAGAGACAGGTGGATCTTTGTGAGTTTGAGACCAGTGAGATCTATGGAGGGAATTCCAACAGGCTCCAAAGCTACAAGAAACCTTGTCTCAAAAAACAAAAACAAACAACAAAAAGAAAGAAAGGAAGAAAGAAAAGAAGAAAAGAAAACAACAAAATACTGTTTGCTACACCCTGTCTGAGCATCTCCTATTTACTTTGTGGCGTTGAACTGAAACATCACGGCTTCTAAGGTGCTTTCCCTAACAACCAAGCCAGGAGACCTGCTTCTCTTGTCTGATTCCTTGCTGCTCTTAAAAATCATTCAGGGCCTGGAGTGATGGCTCAGAGGTTAAGAACACTGACTGCTCTTCCTAGAGGTCCTGAGTTCAATTCCCAACAACCACATGATAGCTCACCACCACCTGCAATGAGATCTGGTGCCCTCTTCTGGCCAGCAAGCATACATACAGACAGAACACTGTATACATAATAAATAAATCTTTTTAAAAAAGATTTATAAAATAAAATCATTCAGGGCCTGGAGATATGGCTCAGGTGTTAAGAGTACTGGTTGTTCTTCCAGAGGACCCAGGTTTGATTCTCAGCATCCACATGGTGGTTAACCACCATCCGTAATTCCAATTCCAAAGGATCCAACATCTTCTTTAGGCCTCCAGGGACACCAGGCACACATGTGGTGTCCAGATATATACACAGGCAAAATCCCCATATGCATAAAATAAAGGCTTTACTTTTTTAATATTTATTTATTTATTATGCATACAATATTCTGTCTGCGTGCATGTCTGCAGGCCAGAAGAGGGCACCAGACCTCTTTACAGATGGTTGTGAGCCACCATGTGGTTGCTGGGAATTGAACTCAGGACCTTTGGAAGAACAGGCAATGCTCTTAACCACTGAGCCATCTCTCCAACCCCCTACTTTTTTTTTTTTTAAAGAGATCATTCATAGCCATCTCTTGCTAAACAGGGAGTTCTCTTCTCGGCAACTCCAACATGTCATTCAAATATTGGTTCAAATGAATGGCAACAAAGAGCCTAGAATTAAATAATATACATATTTAGCTGGCCAAGTTCCACCAACTGGAAATGAACTGGCCTGGATGGTTGACATGTGTCCACATTCACGTAATGACTCCAGGGGGAACCTAAAATCAGATTTGGAGCAGGACAGTTATTGCTCTAATTATTTTCTAACTGCTCACACAAAGCCCCAACTAAAAACTCCCCAATGCACAGCCTCCCCTGCTAAGCAGCCAACATTCTTTGTCGTACTCTTTTTCACCCAATCAGCTTCCAACATGGAAATAGAATAGAAACCTAGAAAAGATTCAGCCCACTAAGGGAATTTCAGTCTCTGTAGCTAGAGTCTTTCTCCTAGATCTGCCCCAAATTTACAAGGCAATTTGGTTATGGAGTAGGGAAATGAACTGATGCTTTCATGGAGGAAGACAGCTTCCAGAGGCAGTCTGTTTGGCCTGAGTCCTCTGTTCTCAGTAGGGTGGAAACCCTGGGAATCTGTGGGAGAAGATTCCGATGCTGGCAGTGATGCTGAACTGCTTTGCCTAGGGCACTACGGGCTGAACCAGGACACCTCCCAGTGTTGGGGGATGTTATTTTAAGGTGTGTGACTTTTGTTTCTGCTGCTTTTAACTCTGGGAAGCTGTGTTACTGTGCCTGTCTAAAACACCTGATGATCTAATAAAGAGGTGAACGGCCAATAGTGAGGCAGGAGCAAGAATAGGTGGGGCTGGGGGCTGGAGAGATGGCTCAGTGGTTAAGAGCAGTGCCTGCTCTTCCAAAGGTCCTGAGTTCAATTCCCAGCAACCACATGGTGGCTCACAACCATCTGTAATGAGGTCTGGCGCCCTCTTCTGGCCTGTAGGCATACAGACAGAACATTGTATACATAATAAATAAATAAATATTTTAAAAAAAAAAAGAATAGGTGGGGCTGGCAGGCAGAGAGTATAAATAGAGGAGCGGGGGGGGGGGGGAGGGGACAAAGGGAGGAGGTGTCAGGGGCCAGTCACCTAGCCAGCCACGGAGTAAGAATGAAAGTAAGATATTCAGAAGTAAGAAAAGGAAAAAGCCTGAGGCAGAAAGGTAGTCGGGATAATTTAAGTTAAGAAAAGCTGGAAAGAAACAAGCCAAGCTAAGACCGGGCATTAATAAGTAAGAATAAGTCTCCGTGTGTGATTTATCTGGGAGCTGGGTGATCTTCCCCTGGCCCCCCCAAAAAGATCAAAAAGCCTAAGGAGTAAAGAGGAAAACATCACACAACATCCCAGAGTGACTCACACTCACATCTCCAGAGGCCTTCTCACCGGGCAGACTGATCCTGCTTTCCAGCTCAGTGATGGGAGAAGTTGGTGGAACCTGATTCTGGACTCTTGCTCACTTGAAAGGGTCTACAAGAAGTCTGACCAGGAAGCAGGCAGCAGCTTGGCCAAGGAGTCCTTCTATAACGTTAAGTGCCTAGATCCCTAGTGACTGCTGAGCTGGCCAGAGTCCCAGAGAATACAGGACTCGCCTGGTCTGTTGGAGGTTGCAAGGTTTCGTGTATTGATCCTTTACCCCAGAAAATCACCTGAGGTTATCAGAGTCCGTATTCCAGATGGTTAGATGTATAGGAACATATGTTAATATTAAGATTGTAGAAACTTAGGGTTGAAGAGATGGCTCAGCTATTAACTGTGTATATTAATCTTGCAGAGGAGACCTGAGTTTAGTTCCTAGCACCCACATCTGAAAGCTCTAAACAACCTATAACTCCAGCACTCATTCTCTCTCTCTCTCTCTCTCCCCACACACACACACACACACACTCCAGACAGAGACTCAAATACATATTTAACTAAATCCTTTTTTTAAAAATATTTATTTATTTATTTATTTATTTATTTATTATGTATACAATATTCTGTCTGTGTGTATGTCTACAGGCCAGAAGGGGGCACCAGACCTCATTACAGATGGTTGTGAGCCACCATGTGGTTGCTGGAAATTGAACTCAGGCAGGACCTTTGGAAGAGCAGGCGATGCTCTTAACCACTGAGCCATCTCTCCAGCCCTACTAAATCCTTTTTAAAAGAGGGTAGAAACTTAATCTGCATATGGTCTTTAGAAGTGGGGACTTTGTCTTATGGTTTGTTTGCAGTGTTAGGGATGGAACTGGAACCCAGGGCCTCACATTCTGGACAATCACTCTGCCAAAAAGTTCAAAAGACAGAACTTTGGGAAATGGTTATGCCATTAAGGGAGAGCTTCATGATTGAATCCCAGTGGCTTTAAGGAGCGAGGGAGGGGCGACAACAGAGAGATGTGTGTGCGCTCCTGCCAGGATGTCCTTAGAACCTATCGTTTGGACGCAACCTCCAAAGCTGTGAGGCAAATAACACTCTATGAGTGGTCAGCCTCAGGAGCTTTACTGCATAAAGTGCACGCGGGAGAGGTATAATGAGAAGAGTGGGATAACGCCACACCAAGAATACTAAGGTTCATGTGCTAGTCCTGCTGTAAGCAGTTTATATGTGTTAAGACATTCAGGTGCCACAGCAGCCCAGGACTCCAGAACCCATGCCCCAGTGCCTCAGCCTTCCCTTTCCTACATCTCCTGACACATCCCTCTCCAGCAGAAGGGAAAGAACATTAAACTAAGCATACCATGGAGTTGAAGACTGGAAAAGTTATCTATTCAGACAGGGTTTCTGGGAACTAAAGAGATGGCTCCATGGTTAAGAGCACTGCCCGCTCTTTCAGAGGATCCAGGTTCAATTCCAGGCACCAACATGACACCACACAACTGTCCTGTCCGTAACTTCAGTTTCAGGGGATCTGATGTCTTCTTCTGGCTTCTGAGGGGACTGCACACATATGGTGTACAGACATACATGCAGAAATACCTATATATAAAAATATCTAGACACTTAATAATTTTTTATTTTTTATTTTTTTTAACCCAACCTTCTCATTTTAATAGCAACGTAATTCTGAACAGCGATGTCAAAATTTAGTTTTCAGCACCACACCCGAAGCTTAAGTCACCAACGAGGGATGCTCACTGGGACATGAGGTGCTGCACCCACCTTTAATTACAACTAAATCCAAACCCTACCCCCCACATACCTCTCAAAACCCATCTAACCCGGGTCACAGCCCACCCACAGGACACGCAAGCACAATGGTCAGCTGTGAGCCACAGGGAAACACTGGAGTCCAGGAACGCCAACAGCAATTCTCCTCGAGGCTTAAGCATGTGAGATCCCAGGATTTGTATGTGGTCAGACTCCTTTCACAAACACATAATAGTAACATGCATTTCTGAGAAAAATTTTATTGGCCTTTTGGATAAAATTTATTTGCCAGGAAGGATGATCCCATCATACTTCTGCTGGAACCAGCGCATGGCTTTCTCTTTGCTGATTCTGTGTTTGGCCCCAATGCAGCCTGTCCTGCGCTTCTTGTCTGCGATGCTGAAACCTGGGCTGCCCAGCACCACATACAAGTCCAGGCCATAGATCCCATTGCTTGGGTCATATTTGATGCCCAGGTCAATGTGTTCTTGAATCCCAAAGCCGAAGTTACCAGTGTCTGAGAAGTTATTTTTCCGCAACTCATACTCCTGCACCTTCAGGCCTTTCTCCAGAATCTCTTCTGCCTTGGCTCCACGGACAGTACAATGAACAGCAATCTTTTCATTTCTCCTGATGCCAAGGACCTCACCGTGTACCTAGCTTTGGAAAAGACAGGTGTCTGGCCTGTGAGTTGCTCCAACACCTTGGCTGCCCGGGTCAGTCTGTCCCCGCTCTCCCCAACACAGATATTGAGGCAGAGCTTGTGGATGCGAAGTTCCCGCATGGGGTTCTCCTTTTCACCTTGATCTTGCGACATGAGGGAGAACAGGAAGAGCAACATATGTTTTCTTTCTTTCTTTTTTTTTTTTTTTTTGATTTTTCGAGACAGGGTTTCTCCGTAGCTTTTGGTTCCTGTCCTGGAACTAGCTCTTGTAGGTGGATTCAGCCTGGACAGTATGTTATGGGGCAGGTGGTCACCATTTCCAACTGAGCAGAAAACCACATGCCTCTGTCTTAGTCAGGGTTTCTATTACTGCAATGAAACACCATAACCATAAAGCACGTGAGGAAGGAACGGATTAATTTGGCTTACACTTCCACAATGTTGTTGGGGCAGGGATCTGGAGGCAGGAGCTGAAGCAGAGGCCACAGAGGGGTGAGGGGTGCTGTTCACTGGCTTGCTTCCCCTGGCTGCACTTTCTTATAGAACCCAGGACCACCAGCCCTGGGTTGGCACCACCCACAATGGGCCCTCCCCATCAATCACTAATTAAGAAAATACCTTACAGCCAGATCTAATGGAGGCACTTTCTAATTAAGGTCCCTTCTTTTCAGATAAGTTTAGCTTGTTTCAAATTGGTATAAACGAGCCAACACACTTTCTAAAGAGGCCTGGAATTTGAACTGAGGCCTGGAATGACAATTAATGTTTCACTGGCAAAGATAAAAGAGTGGAGAGGCAAGGCACTCTGGGAAAGAAGGAAAAATGTAAACAATTGCAGAGGCAAAAATGAGCCAGGCACTTGGAAGACTGAGGCAGGGATCACCTGTGCCCAGTTAGAGACCAGTCTAGACAACACAGTGAGACATTATCTTTAAAAAAAAGGGGGGGGACTGGGGAGATGGCTCAGAGGTCCTAGCAACCACGTGGTGGTTTACAACAATCTATAATGAGATCTGGTGCCCTCTTCTGGCATGTAAGCATACATCCTGGCAAAACACTGTATGTATAATAAATATTTTTTTTTTAAAAAAAAAGCAAAAAAAAAAATGATTAGTGTAAGGCTATGGATGTAGCCCACTTGGTAAAATGCAGAAAGTCCTGGGTTTGAGCCCCAGCACCACATAAAACCCAATGTGGTGGTATACACCTGTAATCCCAGCTCTTGGCTGGTAAAGGCAGGAAGGTCAGAAATTCAAGGTAATCCTTTGCTACATAACAAGTTGGAGACCAGCCTGAGATATATGAACTAAGAAGGAAGAGGAGGAAGAAGGAGAAAAAGAAAAGGCATACGGGAACTAGAATGGGTCCCTGATGAAGACACTACTCAAGGGTGTTGCCATAACATGAGCTCAGAGACCTGTGGCTGTTTGAGTGAGAACGGCCCCCATAGGCTCATGTTTGAATAGGATTGGGAGGTGTGGTTTTGTCAGAAGAGGTATGTCACTGGAGGTGGGCTTTGAGGTTCCAAAATCCCACACCAATCCCAGTTAGCTCTCTCTGCCTGGTGGCTATTGCCTCAGTTGTTGCTCCAACACCATGTCTGTCTGCCTGCTATCCTATGCCATGAGGGGCCAGGTACTAGTCCTCAAAACTAAGTCCCTGACAAACTGTTTCTTCTATAAACTGCCTTGGTCATGGTGTTTTGTCACAGCAATAGGGAAGTAATGAAGACAATACCCAACAGAATTTGCAGCTCTTCTTAGACCTGACCTCTCCCCTTCAATGCACACCAGACCTTAGAGGCAATTTCCACTATTCAATTACTGAAAAGCCCTTTAGTTAACATGTCCCCAGTGTCACCAAGATTTATGTTCTAGACACTGTGACTGTGTTAAACACATTGCTTTCACCTTTCTAGTACGTAATACCTCTTGTGGAAGACAGAATCATTTCCCCCACTTTGAAGAAGAGGCCCTGGGTCACAAGACCAGCAAAGGGCAGAGTGATATTCACACTGTGGTTTGGCTACCAGTCATGAGGCTTCAGCAAGCATCCTCACCAGATGCCCTGCTGATAATCGCTGGCGAGAAGCTGCACTTTGGGCAGCACAGGTACAAGAAGCTGATGTGAATTTACCAGCAGGGCTTTTTGTAGGTTTTATTTCTCTTTGATTTTCTGACAGTTCCATCCATCCATACAATGTATGCAATTCTATTCATTTTCCATTACCCTCTGTTATCCCATTTCCTTTTCCTCTGTAGCCATTCTTCTTCCCATCTAGTTCCCCAGTGGCTACATCATTTAAGAAAATGACACACCCTAGCCCTTGCAGAAACCATTAACAATCAATAGCGCCTCAGGATGCGACAAGGCCTCATGGGCACCTCTCCTATCCATGCTGAAAGCCCAATCTTGTCTGTGTATCCACTGCTGCTGTGTGTTCATGACTACAGTGGCACTCCTCCTAAACTGGCTTCAAACTTGTAATCCTCCTGCCTCAGCTTCCTGAGTGCTAGGATTTTACAGGATGTGCCTCCACTCCAGCACCGGCAGAGCTCTTAAGCTATTTGTCCAGGGAACTGGCAGGACCAGAAAGGAACAAAGACAGACTTCTATTTTTTCTCCTTAAAAGGAGGTCTGATATGCCCTGGGGTCTTCAGACGTGTGCCTGTGCTTAGAGAGTCTCTGGTGGTGATGGAGGAAGGTCATTGGTTAAATAAAAAGAAACTGCTTGGCCCTCATTGGTTAGAAGATAGGTGGGAGGAGTAAACAGAACAGAACGCTGGGAGGAAGAGGAAGTGAGCTCAGACTCCACAGGTCTCCTCTCGGGAGCAGACGCCTCAGAGAGAGACGCCATGCTCCCAGCTCCCAGGCAGACGCATGCGATGAAGCTCCGACCCAGGATGGACATAGGCTAGAATCTTCCCGGTAAGCGCACCTAGGGGCGCTACACAGATGATTAGAAATGGGCTAAATTAATATGTGAGAATTAGCCTAGAAGAGGCTAGATAGAAATGGGCCAAGCAGGGATTAAATGAATACAGTTTGTGTGTTGTTATTTCGGGCATAAGCTAGCCAGGCAGCCAGGGTGCTGGGGACGCAGCCCCGCTGCCTTATTACTACATGGTGGTAAGGACACTTAACGACTCTGGAGTTAATTAGCCTCTAGGCATCTCCCTCACATAGGCAGTCTGAACATGGCAGGTGCCTAAGTAAGGATTATAAAGAATAAGATCCTTCTTTTTCTCCTTTTTTGTTACCGGAGATAGAGTTCAGGGCCTTTAAGTGCTTTACCACTGAGCACACCCTCAAGCCCATATGAGGAGCATTTTTTTTAATATTTATTTATTATGTTTACAATATTCTGTCTGTATGCCTGAAGGCCAGAAGAGGGTGCCAGACCTCTTTACAGATGGTTGTGAGCCACCATGTGGTTGCTGGGAATTGAACTCAGGACCTTTGGAAGAGCAGGCAATGCTCTTAACCACTGGGCCATCTCTCCAGCCCGTGAGGAGCATTTTGATTTGTGTATGTGAGGTGTGTGTGGGTACACAGGTGCCACCACACACACACACACACACACACACACACACGGAGGTCAGAGGATGACTTCAGGAGTCAATTCTCTCCTTCCGCTGTAGGTTCTGAAGACTGAGCAGGTCAGGCTTGAAGAGCAAGCACTTGTACTGCCTGAGCCATCTCACTGGCCCCCACTTTGGGGAACATGGGGGGAAACTGAGGTAATAGCTCTATAGCCTGTCCCACACAGACCCCTTCCCAAGTTTCCATGGCTCTGCTGCTCAGAGCTTGAACTTCCTGGAACAGTGTCTGTTCATATGAACAGGGATGCGTGCCTTTCTGGGAGAAGACAAGACCACGTGACTCATTTTCCTGAGGTGCAGCTGTGCTTCTGAGAAACCCGCACACAGGAACTGGAAGCACAGAGGCCGTGAGGCATTGCGGCTCCCTTACAGAGCCAGCTGGGCAGGGGCCCTGTGCAGTGCTCAGAAGTTACCTGCCTTGGGAGGCACTTCTCACAAGCAGCAGCCGTCTCTGGGCCCAGCTTGATCTGCTCTGGGGTGATGAAGCAACAGCCCAGTGGCGCTCCAATCTCTGCCCCGCTGCCTCTGCCTGAGCAGGTCAGCCCTGTGCCCAATTTTCATCTGACAGGCAGAGGACAGATGACACTGGGCCTGTGCCTCTTGACTAATCAGATAGTTCAGGCTCCAGAGGCCTCCTGGGACACAGACATGACTCAGAGGAAACCTGGCTCCCTTCTCAAGACCCAAAGTCTTCTAGACAACTCATTGCCTAATTCTTTATGTGCCATGCCGAATTATCTCCCAGTTTCCTATTTCTGTGTGATTGTGCAAGTTTCTCTCCTAGGAAGCCACATGTTTATCACACGATGGTAGCCACAGGCCACCAGCAGAGGGAGGAAGGATGCTGAGAAGTCCTATTCTGGATCCCATTCTCAAAACTGTGGGTAGTGCCTTCCCATAGCCATCATTCTAAGTATTGGCTCAGCCCAGGGGACCACCACAGCCAGGACGAGATCATGGCTCAGCTTTCAGTTCCCCAGAATGTCCTTCCTTTCCTCTGCATACTCGGGAGGTCCTGGGCTTCAAATGCTCTCTTCCTCTCGGAGGGGCAAATGTGCCCTAAGACCATGAGATCAAATACTGCAGGCTGAGGAGACGAAAACATGCTGTTGTTGCATCTGGCTGACTGGAACCTCAATGCTTGGGTCAGTTCTTCAGGGGGTTCAGGGTTATTTTTGTAAGAGAGACTCTCTCTGTGTCCCACCACAGCGAAGCAGAGAAGAGGAAGCTTACCACAGAGAGGCTCCCTCTCTGGAGCCACACACAGAGCTGTGCTTGTACACAGGCCACACTTCCTCCCAGGCCTGACAGGAACCTTGACTTCTGCAGAGACCACTAAACCCCAACAGCAGTACCCACGGGGACATCTACCCACAGCTGAGCTACTGAGGATTTCCAGTGTGACTTCAGGACCAAAAAAGGAAGAGGTTCTTCTCTTGCCAAAAAATATTATGGCCCCGAGACACAAACAAGCTGGCTTTCCATACAACTCACCTGATAGAAGCAAAAGTATGCAAGTGTCCAAGCACAAGGCAACCACTCCCAACCAGCCCTCATCCTCTGAGCAAGCCAGTGAGGTGACAATACTGCTTGGGAATCATCAGAGTTACAGATACCTTGTTTTAGAGAACAAAACCTCTCTCCAGCTCTGCAGGTGTCAGGGAGGACCGACAGATAAAATGTGCCAAGGTCCCGCTCCCAAGAATGCCGAAGCTGCTGGCTCAGAAGCCACACCACAATTAGCATCCTGTCATTTGCATATTTGTATGCATTTCACGTCTCGCCAGGAGGCCACAGAGAGTATGAAGTATATTGGCCATTTTTTGTTTGGTTTTTCCTTTCTGTGGTGCTGTGTGTTTGTGCTTGCTGAGCAAATGCTCTACCACTGAGCTGTATGTCCAACCCCCTGACTTAGACCATATTTTGTTATTATTATTATCTGTGTGTGTGTGTGTGTGTGTGTGTGTGTGTGTGTGTGTGTGTATGTGCACAAGCAGAGGTCAGAGGACGATTCTTAGGAGCTGGTTCTCTCCTGCCACCTTGTGGAATCCACGGACTAAATTCACGTCACCAGGCCAACATGCCTCTGTCCACTGAGCCATCTTACCACACCCCATCCATAATTGTCTTAACTGCATGTTTACTCAGTAATTTAATTTTCTCTGTTGTAAAAGTCATAGAGTCACAACAAAAATTCCTCTTGATGGGGGCTGGGGCTTCAGCTCAGGGATAGAGCTTGCTTAACACACAAAGCTCTGCCCCTAGGAAAAAAATTCTTTTAGACAATAAGAGCAAACTATGACTCAAATGCACCACCCCACTTAGTACACAACACGCTCTTGAAATCAGAGTGGTTCTGCAGACAGCCCCGGAGCTTCTCAGCCTGATCGTGGGCAGACCATCATCTTTCATTTTCTTCTACTGTCCTGTTACATCAAGTCGGGTGATTTCTACATAAATGAGGAATCACCTCGCGTTGTTCAGGGCCTGTCTGGCCACAGATGCAAAAATGAGACTGTGTGTGGAAACTCTAGTACATCATCCAAATTTGCTCACAGTGTGAGATGTGTGTGGCCCTTGAAGGGTGAGGAGTACTGTCCAGGCCACCAGGAGTAAGGTCTGATCTGTAGTACCCCTTGATAAGAAGATAGCAACTGTTCGGGACAGATAGAGCCTTGAGCTATTTCTTCCTTTAGGCAAGAAGTTCAAAGTTTTAGCATTTAACTGGAAAATAGCCTTCTGCCATCCACTTGCCACGGCTCACCCCCAGTAAGGGCTGTCTCAGGGTCATGAGCTTGTTAGCAATGGAAACAGAGAGAGATGGGGTGCAGGAAGCACTGTTGTGAAAACAGGCAGGGTCCACCACACAAACCTCAGTCCCAGCCTGACAGAAGACAGAGGTGCCTTCCATTCTTGTCGCTCTATAGATGAGGAAATGACAGCATATGCTCAGTACCCTCAGGCTGAGTCAGATCTTAGTGGTCAGAGATGAGATGAGGGGCGGGGAACTTTACACCCACACATTTCCAACATATTCTGGGCATGTTCATTGGGGGAAACTCTGGGAGAGAAAAACCTTGAACTCCTAGTTAGTTAATCACTCCAATTGGCTGCAAGCTTCATAAACATCCGTTTTCATTTTAGTTTTTAAAGACAGAGTCTCAAGCAGCCCAGGCTGGCCTTAAACGCATGCTCCACCTGCTTTAGCATCCCTAGTTCTGGGACTGCAGGAATATAGCTTATTTTATTTATTTATTTATTTGTTTGTTTTTAAGGCCGGGTCTCCCTATAATGTTCTGGTTGGCCCAAAACTCACTCTGTAGACCAGGATGGCCTGCAACTCACAGATCTGCCTCTGCCTACCAAATGTTGGCACACACTAACAAAAGTTGTGTGCCACCACTCCAAACAGGTATATGCCATCTCATTCTGCTCAGCATTTCTGACTTCAGAAGCCTCCACACAATTACATCCTCCAAGGCAGCTACCCAAACCCACAGCAGTGGAAGAGGCGGTGTCTAGGTCAGTTCACCTACACAGATAATGAGGCACAGGACACGCTTGCTAGGAGGACACGATCTTGCTAGTGTGGCTACTGATAGAGCTTCACTAATAGCCCGGGAATGCCTCAACCCAGCCTGTGCCAGACATTAGGCAATCTTGTAAAAATGATCCTCACCCCCTCCCCAAGTCAGGAGTTTACAAGCCCAGTACAAAGGTCAGAACTGATAGTTTCTTTAATCTTAAAAGCAGGGATGCCAACACAGCATTGGCTCTCCTCTCACTCTCCCGGCCTGGCTCAGCTGGCCCTCCCGTCCCGGTTGGAGTGTGCACATCTAATTGCACTGGGTACTACTGCAGTGTATGTGCAGCTTGTGTAGTTCCCTCTCACAGCTGTTCATACCAGCTTCACTGAGCTAGCATCTGGGCTGCTGCTGAGGCTGAGGCAGCTGGAGAGTTCAACAGTGTAGCTAAGATGTGTGTCCTAGAAACAGAATACATCAAGACTCAACACCTGCGCGCTCTCTCTCTCTCTCTCTCTCTCTCTCTCTCTCTCTCTCTCCCTGGTTTTTCAAGAAAGGGTTTCTCTGTAGTTTTGGAGCTGTCCTAGAACTAGCACTTGTAGACGAGGCTGGACACAAACTCACAGAGATCCACCTGCCTCTGCCTCCTGAATGCTGGGATTAAAGGTGTGTGCCACCATCATCTTTAAAGGTGTAAAGTTACAACACCTGCTGTATCTTAATTTAAACTATCTGAACTTTGACTTCATTCAAATGAAGATAACAATGTTGTAGAATATTATTTTAAGACGTGTTACATTTGTTTATGCTGTGGAACATCTGTTTAATGATGCAAAGATGTGTTGCATTCTTCTATGTTGCATTTGTTTAATTCTGTGAAACTATGTTACTTTGCCTGCCTAAAACACCTGATTTGTCTAACAAAGAGCTGAATGGCCAATAGCAAGGCAGGAGAAAGGATAGGCAGGCTGGCAGGCAGAGAGAATACACAGAAGGAGAAATCTGGTAGGGGAGATCAAGAAGCAAGAAAACAAGGAGAGGAAGACTTGAGGGGCAAGCCAGTCACTGAGTAAGAATGAAAGTAAGATATACA
The DNA here is from genome assembly GCF_018167655.1 of Microtus oregoni. Classification (NCBI taxonomy): domain Eukaryota; kingdom Metazoa; phylum Chordata; class Mammalia; order Rodentia; family Cricetidae; genus Microtus; species Microtus oregoni. Next base: position 22,263,388 of record NW_024543074.1, on the reverse strand, counting down.
GCAGTAAGACAAGGAAAAAGCCCAGAGGCAAAAGGTAGATGGGATAATTTAAGAAAAGTTGGCTAGAAATAAACCAAGCTACAGCTGGGCATGTATAAGAAAGAATAAGCCTCTGTGTGTGATTTATTTGGGAGCTGAGTGGTGGGGGCCCCAAAGAGTTAAAAAAAAAAAAACCAGGACTTGAGAGATGGCTCCGCAGAAAAAAGTGCTTGCCACTAAAGTTTGATGACCAGAGTTTAATCCCCAGAACCCATATTAAGGTGGAAGGACAAGAGTCCACAAAGTTATTCTTTGACTTACACACACACACACACACACACACACACACAATAGCATACATTCACACTCACACATATAACACACAATAATAATTTTTTTAAAGTGAGGATAGTCCTTTCTATGATGTCCCCTGTCTTGGTTGTTTATTATTATTATTTATTTATTAAATATACGACATTCTGCCTTCATGTATGACCACACACCAGAAGAGGGCACCAGATCTCATTACAGATGGTTGTGAGCCACCATGTGGTTGCTGGGAGTTGAACTCAGGACCTCTGGAAGAGCAGCCAGTACTCTTAACCACTGAGCCATCTCTCCTGCGCCTCTTGGTTGGTTTTATATCAACTTTATGTGAGCTAAAGTCATCTGAGAGGAAGGATCCCCAGTTGAAAAAATGCCTTATAAGATCAGGCTGTGGGCAGGCCTGTAGAGCATCTTCTTAATTAGTGATGGATAAGAGGGTCTAGCCATTGTGGGTGGGGATGCCCTGGGCTGTGGTCCTATGTTCTGTAAAAAAGACGGAGTAAGCCATGAGGAGCAAGCCCAGTAAACAGCACTCCTCCGTGGGCTCTGCATCAGCTCCGTGGACTCTGCATCATCAGCTCCTCCCTCCAGGTTCCTGCTCAGTTTGAGTTCCTGTTTTGACTTACCTCAACAGACTGTGATTCAGGATATGTAAGCCAAATAAACCCTTTCCTGTCCTGGTTGCTTTTGGTCATGATGTTTCAACAATATTTCAACAAAATTTCACAGCAATATATTAACCCTAACCAAGACTCCCCCTTCAAAAGTGCTGTGGCGGGGAGATGGAAGGATTGCTCAAGGGTTAAGAGAGCACATACTGTTCTTCTAGAGGAACTGTCTTCATGACTTTTTATTGCTGTGACAAGACACCATGACCAAGGCAATTTATGGAAGAAAGGTCATTGGAATTTGCAGTTTCAGAGGTTGAGTCAGTGACCATATGGCAGTGAGCATGAGATCAGGCAGGCAGACATGACACTGGAGCAGTAGCTGAGAGCTTATACCATGATCCACAAACACATGGCAGAGAAAGGGCTAACTAGAAATGATAACACACCTCCTCAATAAGGCCACACCTCCTAATCCTTTCCAAACAGTTCCGCCAACTGGGGACTAAGCATTCAAATACAGGAGCCTATGAGGGCATTCTCATTCAAATCAACATAGGATCCAAGTTAAGTTCCCAAAATCTGTGTTGAGCAGCTCACAAGCACCTGAAACTCCAGCTTCAGGGAATCTGACGCCCTCTCTGGCCTCCTTGAACATCTGCACCCACATGCATGCACACACACATAAAATGGTAATGGTGGTAATGGGCTCAACTGAGATGGTTGAGAGGACAAATGAGGTAACTGATAAGAGACACCAAGCACAGGCATCCTCCAGCATAGGGGCTGGAAAGGTATCTCAGAGACTAAGAGTGCATACTGCTCTTGCAGAGGACCTGAGTTCAGTTCTCAGCATCCGCATAGGGCAGCTATAACTGCCTGTGACTCCAGCCCCAAGGGGGGTTCAAATGCCTCTGGCCTCCGTAAACACTGCACATGCCACACACACACACACACACACACACACACACACACACACACACACGACCATGCCATTCCTCGTTATTGGGGGGGGGGTTATTGAGTGAAGCAGGGTCTCACTACATAGCTCAGGCTAGCCCCAAACTTGTGAACCACTTGCCTTTGTTGTTTTGGTATTCAAGAGTAACTAGAATAAGAAGATCCACCTAAAAGGAACATAAACCCTTCACCTCAATTTCAGAGCTGTCATGTTTGAAAGAGGCAAGGGCTTCTTGAGATTGACAAGGGTCTCTGAAAAATTTTAAAGACAACAAAAGATACAGATTTGAATTTAATATAAGCTTTCTCAACAAGTGATTTTTCTCCAGGGTGCTGAAGTGAAGGCCCTTTCAGAGCAAATCAAAAACTCTGAGTCCAGCCGGGCGGTGGTGGCGCACGCCTTTAATCCCAGCACTCGGGAGGCAGAGGCAGGCGGATCTCTGTGAGTTCAAGACCAGCCTGGTCTACAAGAGCTAGTTCCAGGACAGGCTCCAAAACCACAGAGAAACCCTGTCTCGAAAAACCAAAAAAAAAAAAAAAAAAAAAAAAAAAAAAAAAAAAACTCTGAGTCCAAAGACTCAGAGTTTCTAAATATTTTCAAAAAGAATAGATATGAAGACCATTTTCTATAATATATAAACTTTGGGGCGGGAGAGGTACGTAATAGGCTTGCTAAAGTGTTTGCTAATGCATGAAGTCCTGGGTTCAGCCCCTGGTACCACATAAATTAGACACGGTGCATTCCTGCAATCCTAGAACACTGGAAGCTAATGCAGGAGGGTCAAACGTTCAAGGCAATGGGATGTCTCAGGTGTTAGGAGCACTTGCTATTCTTGCAAAGGACCAGGATTCGGTTTCCAGTACCCACATGTTGCTCACCAAGCACCTATGGCACACATAGGGTACACATACATACATGTAGGCAAAACATTCAAACATATAATCTTTAAAAATTTTTAGTTGAGTGGTGGTGGCGCAAGCCTTTAATCCCAGTACTAGGGAGGTAGAGGGCAGGCAGATCTCTGTGAGTTTGAGGCCAGCCTGTTCTACAGAATGAGTTCCAGGAAAGCCAGGACTGTTACACAGAGAAACCCTGTCTCAAAAAGCCAAAAGAAAATTGTTTATAAAATAAAGTTCAAGGCCAGAATGGATTACATAGCAAGGCATTATCTTCAAAACACAAACAAACAAAAAGGGGGCCTGAACAGATGGTTCAATGGTTAAGAGTACTTGTTGCTCTTGCAGAGACCCAGATTTAATTCCCAGTACTCACTTGGTGGCTCACAACCATCAGTAACTCTAGTTCCAGGGGGTCTGACACGCTCTGCTGATCTCCTTGGGCAACAGGCACAAATGTGGTATATAGACATACACACAGTCAAATAAATATATCTAAAAAAAATTGTTTGAACCTTAAAGTTAGAATGCTTAGCATATATGATGTCCTGGATTTGGTCCCTAGCTCTCCCCTCCCCACCAATACACACACACCCCTTGGGATAGGCATGAACTTTAGAGCAAGGTCATGTTTCAACTCAGAGGAATGTCTTTTATTTGTTGCTTGTTTGTTTGTTTGGTTTGGTTTAGTTTTGAGACAGGGTTCCTCTATGGATCTCTAGCTGTCCTGGAACTCACTTTATAGACCAGACTGACCTTGAACTCAAAGATCCACCTGCCTCTGCCTCCAAAGTGCTGGGATTAAAGGCACGTTTCCCCATGGCCTGGCTCCCAGAAGAATGTCTTTGATATCAGACTCCGCTATTCTAGAGCCCCACAGTTTAGATTCAACAGAAATCTCTGTGGTGTGTGGCACGTATCTAATCTTGACTGCTTGGAGATCGAGGATGGAGGACCTAAGTTTGCTGACCAGCCTGGGAAGCTATATAGTAAATTAAAGGGCAGATTAGCCTACTTAAACAAAACCATTTAAAGATTAAAGACTAAAAGAAAGGCACTATGGAATGGGGTACGGGATGGGGGGACTGCCAGGGATGTACCTAGTGATAGGATGCCTGCCAGCCATGCACAAGCTCAGAGTTCAATCCCCAGCACTACACACAGACAAGAAAATCTCTATTTCTGTTACTCACGTTAGATTTTAGTGTGGCCACTCATTCTCAGTTGCAGATTGAATGACTATCCCTGGCTACTTCCTATTTTCTCAGCGCACAGTCCTCAAAGACAAGCGTGCCTTGCCTCCGCCTCACACTGCTAAGGGCACGTCTATGAGCGGGTCTGATTCTCAGTGGATCCCAGCTCTCCTGAGCTCTTCGGTGTATGAAACATTCTTTTCACGTTTCCATGTGCTATCTCTTAGAAAATGTTATGGGGGATTTGATGATCCTGTTAGCAAAGGAAAGATAATCCAGTCACTATTTCTAACCTGCAGCCCCTTGAGAAAATCTCCACAAGGTTGCTGATCTTAGGAACATCAAACTGATGGTTTGGAGACAAAGTCACCAAGAGGCCTCAGTTGCCTCCCCTACCCCAGCTAGTTTCTCCACTTGTCCTGCTGAATGTCAGGTCGCCAGGTCAAGGGGGACTCTTGGCTATGGCTTCCAACCCCAGCAGAGCCAGTGAATGGTCCCTTGGCAGGATAGGGAGGTCCTGGTCATGTGAAGGCTCTGTGGCTTTTAAACATGAAATCCTGCACCCACAGTGGATGATTGAGGGCAAGCAGAATTGCCTTCTTTTGTACTCAAGACTAGTCTAACATCAAAGGAGAAGCCCTGTTGCTATATGGGGATGGAGGAAGCAGCCTGTTTTCTGGGATTTAGATAGTAATCAAGATGCAAACACTGTCATAGCTTGGACCCTTCCTAAGAGGCAGCTGCAGCAACCTTCTTGGGGCTCTGTCTTGTGAGGTGACAAGCCCAGGGGAAAGCAGATGTGACCCGGGGGTGTACCCTGCCACCTCCCACAGTAATGGCCAGCAGGCAGGCAGCAAGGGGCATTCCAGGAGGTGCCAACTGAAGTGGGAGATGACACCAGATTACACTTTGTTTAGGTTTTAAAATAAGTAAAGTTTTCATTTCCTAGACTCCAGTGTAGGGTTGGCGGCTTTCTTGAGCAGAGGCAAGAAAGAGAAGGCACAGCCCCAGCTGCCAGGGGCAGGGCCAGCCCACATCCTCTTGGGCCCCCTTACAGCTCACTGGGCTGGTATCTGAATCTCGGATTTCCCCTAGAGGCATGTTGGAATAACCATTTTGTACAACCTTCCCTGGCAGAAGTTAAACATGTCTTTACGTAGAGCTTAAAATGGCCCAGCCAAAGAGAAAGGTTAAGTCCAAGCAAGGTTGACTGGATCAAATCAAGCAAGGCCCTGTCCAGCTCAGGTCTCTGAGAGGAAAGAGTGGAACAAGGTTGAAGGCCTCAGCCCCACCCAGTATCTCTGCCTCAGATCAATCTTAGCATTTAAGAACTATACTCCTGGGGTTGGAGAGAGTGCTGGGCTGTTACTGCTTGCCTTACAAGAGTAAGAAATCAGTTCCACCCCCATAATCCATGTTAAAAACAAACCAAAAAACAAAACAAAAAAGCTCTTGGGTGTGGTGGTGAGTCTGTAATCCCGGTGCCAGCCGAGAGCTGGCCAGCCTAGCCTACTCAGGCAGTTCTGAGCTGTTGGGAAACCCTAAGGCAAAGAAAAAAAAAAGCAGATCGAACACAGGCAGCCACACACAAAACATTTGCCTAAGTAAGGCTTCTTCATGTGTTTTCAAGAGCTGTGGACTACTTCTCAGAAGGCACCAGCTCTTTAAAATGAGGTGGCCATTAGTTTGTTACGTCGGGGCTCAGGTTTCTCTACTATAAAGCAGGTTTCTAATACAAACTTTCACCAGGGTGTAGTACACATGTTAACCCAGCATCCTGGAGGCCGAGGCAGAAGGGTTGGAAGTTTAAGAACCTGACTGTGCCGCATAGGGAGTTCAGGTTAGCCAGGGCTCTATAATGCCACCTTATCTCAGAAAACAAAACTAAATAGTAATAATTATTGCCTCTTATGGTTGTTGTAAGAATCAAACAGTGCACAGATTAGATACAAATCCTTTAAAGTGTGCCATAGAAGGACAAAATGAAGGATAAACAGCACACAACACACCATTAACTTCAAGTTCCCTGGGGTAACTGGCATGTTCTATTGCAAGTATTTCAGTAATTTATTTATTTTTATTCTGGAAAAAAATAATTTGAGTGTTTAGTAAAGGACTTTTGCCTTGGTAGTCAGAAGTTGATTTAAAACACCTTTTTTCCCCCCAATAACTAGGCAGTGGTGGTGCATGCCTTTAATCCCAGCACTGCAGAGACAGGCATTTGGATCTGAGTTCAAGGCCAGCCTGGTCTACAGACCAAGTTTCAGGACAGCCAGGGCTACACAAGAAACCCTGCTTCAAAAAAACAAAAATAAAATTTAAATTACTTTTAAGTGTATGGGTGCTGTATCTGCATCTATATCTATGTACCAATATGTGTAAGGTGCCCATGAAGACCAGAAGAGCGTATCAGATCCCCTAGAGCTGTGGTTACTGGTGGTTGTGGGGCATGATGTAGGTGTTGGGAATTGAGTTCAGGTCCTTTGGAAGAGCAACCAGTGGGGGGTTTTGTTGTTGTTTGTTTGTTTGATTCAAGACAGGGTTTCTCTGTAGCCCTGGCTGTCATGGAACTCACGAAGTAGACCAGGCTGGCCTCGAACTCATAGAGATCCACCTTGCCTCTGCCTCGAGAGTGCTAGGATTAACAGCGTGTGCCACCACCGCCAGTGTTCTTAATCACTCCAGCTCCCTTAGTGCGTTTCTTTTATTATCTTCATTTAAGTGAGGGGGTGGAAAGGGAGAGAAAGGAAGAGAGAGGGAGAGAGGGAGAAGGAGAATGAATCAGAATGCAAGAGAGTACACATATGTACAGGTGCTCCCAGAAGCCAGAAAAGGTACCAGCAGATCCCAGATCCTCTGGAGCCGGAGTTAAAGCGTTTGCGAGCAGGCTGCAGTGGGTGCTGGGAGCCAAAAGTGGACCCTCTAGAAGAGCAGCAAGCACTCCTGGCCATTGAGCCATCTCTCCAGTCCTGAGATGTTGAGTTTTGAAACATAACTTCGAGCACTTGGGAGGATCTCTGAGAGTTTAAGTCTAGCCTGAGCTAAATATGACCCTATCAAAAAAAACAAACAACAACAACAACAAAAAAAAAAACCCACCCCCTCCAACAACAAAACTGAGATCTTCATGCTAACTTTTTCCCCGCTTTGGTAACAGGCTCACCCTGCCATTTCTGGCTTTTACACGATATCGAAGACACCGATTCAGGTCCTGACGCTTGTACAGCAAACAGTTAACTCACCAAGCCAACCCTCATACTGGGGCTAAAGACCACGCCTGGCTCCCAGGTCTTATTTTTTAAAGATCGATTATTATTATTATTTTAATATTTATTTATTTATTATGTATACACTATTCTGTCTGTATGCCTGAAGGCCAGAAGAGGGCGCCAGACCTCTTTACAGGTGGTTGTGAGCCACCATGTGGTTGCTGGGAATTGAACTCAGGACCTTTGGAAGAGCAGGCAATGCTCTTAACCACTGAGCCATCTCTCCACCCCATTATTATTATTATTATTATTATTATTATTATTATTATTATTATTATATTTTTGAGACAGGGTTTCTCCGTAGCTTTTTTGGAACCTTATTATTTTATAATTTCTTAGGTGGCACCTCTTAGAAGATGAGCCACTTGAGCCACTTTGGGGCCACTGCTATCAGACTGACCTCCCTGCTACTGTCTAGGAAAGAGGTGTGAGCAGACGCACTGAGTTCTAAGGGTTTAAAGAAGCATCCAGAGCACCAAGTGAGTCCCTGGGGTGCCTAGGATGTGGTGGATGCTAGAAGCTGCCTTGAGAGGTTTTCCTGGGAAAGGTGTCACTTGACAGCTCCATGTGTAATCTGGAACAAAGGAGGTGTGAGGAGCAGCCATCCAGGGCATCCAAGCTGCCGAAGCACTGAGGAATCAGTATCTTCTCTAACAGCAGCAGCTGTGCTGGGTTTCTCACCAGCATGCCCCACCAAAACTTGCTGGCCTGTGAGAGGCAGTCTTAGAACCTCCCTGTGGGAGTGGGGGGCTGGCTCCTAGCAAGATCAGGTTCTCTGCCAACCTAGGAGACCATCAGCACTGACGTGGCTTCCTTTCTGACAGAGAGAGGAGCTTCAGGGGGAGGCTACTGAGTTTTCTGTGGACACGGGAGCTGAAGAAATATGGCAGAATCCCAAAGGACGTGTGAAAAGTAGTGGACCAGATACTGCCACTCCTAGGCCTTCTGGTCCGCCAACAAAGGTGTGCCATTTGCTGTCTTTTGAACAGCAGTGGTTGGTTGCCAACTGTGTATAAAGAGCAACCTTGAGTCAATCAAGCCAGCTAGACATGGCAAGCCCTTATCATGTTGTCTGCATCCATGCTCTTAGGTTTCTGTGAACAGCATTTATGTAGTGAATGCCATTTATCAACCTAGTCTCACAGGAGGACCCCCAGTCCTTGAAGCAGAATGTAGCCCCTGTGGTGCTGCCAAGCACAACCAGAGATCAGTAATATTTGGGTCAACGGTGCCTGCGTCCCTGTTCCTAGATATGAGTAGTTTATGGTAGTGCAGAATTGACCTCCCATGTGCCATAAAGTCATACAATGCTTTACTCTCTGGACCTGTTCTGAAGTGGGTGTGTTTTATTGTCTACATCCTTCTTTTTTAACCTTCTGATTCCTGGTCGCTTGGTTACTCCACCAACACTGAGAACTCTACAAAAAGTCTTTTGTTGACCTTTTTATTGATTGGATTGGAGGCTATAAGCACTACAGAATAATTTTTAAAACATCAGGAAAGGTTCCATTTATCAAAGTCCAGCAGGTACACCCAACTATTTATAAATTCAACAAACTTAGAAACCACAGCGAAGCAGTCATAACTACAGAGATCTCCACTCCTGAACGATACACACACATTTTCCATGCCACCCACATCAAAATTAATGAAGGCACTTTTTTCAGGGCAAGGGGGAAAAACAGACACAGAAGCTCAGTTACCTTGGGACTGTGGGGCTATCACTTGTCACCTGGAGAGAAAGCTCTGACACTACCCGGGAATCCCCCTTCTCTGGGGCTCAGATAGGAGGGAGGGAGTAGGTATAGTCACAGAAGCTGAGCATGAGGCTGGCCACTGTGTTTTCTCTAGAGCTAAAGGTCACTGTGCCCCCCCCCCCCGCTTGCAGGCTCCAAACACAAGTGGATTATTTTATCAGCTGTCTCACAATGCCTTATCTACTCACACACAATTCAAAAAGAACTTTCCCACCCTGTTTTATTTGGAATGCTTTAAGTTCTTAAGAAAATTGGTGCCTTTTTCTTTTTTCTTTTCTTTTTGGCTCCTTTTCAATGTCAACCTTTGGGTTGTGGGGGCAGAAAGGGACCTATATTTAAACTCACTAGACATTCATTACCACCTGACAGAAACCTTAGGGAAGCCTGCCAAACCCTAGTGTCTGGACTTTGGCTATTCAGAATCCCCTGGGTGGATAAAAATACAGATTCCAGAGTTTGGTGCTATGGCATACGCCTATAGTCCCAGCCTTTCAAAAAGCTAAAGCAGAAAAGTGGCTTCCTGAGGGTGGAAGATCTGGGCCAGCATGGAAGACAAAGCAAGACTCCTTTTAAAGGGGAAGGGAGGGCAGTACAACAGCTCAGTGAGCAAAGGTGTTTACCTGACTTGGGTCCCTAGGACACACATGGCAGAGAGAACCAAACCCCACCAGTTGTCCTCTGACCTCCATTCATGGGCTGTGGCACTTGCACATTCCCAAAATGAATACCTTCTTAAATGTTTACACACACACACACACACACACACACACACACGTTTTCTTCAGTAGTCCCAAATCTTGGTTCATCCAACACCAGCTGCCTCCACCATGCCATCCAAAAATGACCCCAGTGAGGTCAAAGTCGTGCTCCTGAAGTTCACGGGAGATGATTCCAGTCCACATCCACCCTGGCCCCTAGACTGGTCCCCCTGGGTCTGTCTAAAAAAAATGATGATGATACTGCCAAGGCAACAGTGATTGGAAAGGTCTAAGGAATACAGTAAAGGTGATCATTCAGGACAGACCCAGATGAGGTGACACCTTCTGCCCTGTCCTGATCACCAGAGCCCCTGAGGAACCACCAAGAGAAAAAGCAGCAGAAAAACATAAAACACAGCAGAAATAACACTTCTGATGAGACTGACAACACTGACCAACAGATCCTTCACCTGTTTTATTTTGTTGGTTTGGTTTGGTTTTGGTTTTTGTTTGGGTCAGGTTTTCTCTATGTAGCACTGGCTATCTTGAAGCTTGCTGTGTAGACCAGGCTGACTTTGAAATCACAGACATCATCCTGTTTCTGCCTCCTGAGTGGTGGAATTAAAGTATGCAACACCACACCTCTAACACCAGTCTTTAGCCAGAGAACTTTCTAGAACTATTTAGGAGATCCTCAGCACTTCACAGTTTGTAGACAGCTGTGTGGATGGCAATACCTCAATGACATCACAGATGACATCAGCAACGGTGCAATGGGATGCACAGCTACTTAAGAAGTAGCAAAAGAACTTCAATAAAAGATAATCTGACCCCCCAAATTATATGTGTGTGTACATACATACATACATACAGGTAGAAGAAATCTGTCCATTCATTAATTTTTTGGGACACTGTGTAACCCAGTTAGCCTCAAAACTCTAATTCCAGGGATGGAGAGATGTTTCCAAGGTTAAAAGCACAGGCTACTCCTACAGAGGACCCATGTTTATTTCCCAGCACCCAACTGCTAATGGTTCTCAACCATCTGTAACTCCAGTTCCAGGGAATCTAATGTCCTCTTCTGGTCTCTTCAGGTATACAATACACATGCAATACACAGACAAAATGCATGCAGACAAAAAACATCCCCCAAATTAAAACAAACAAACAAACACAGTGCAAATCTCCTGCCTCAGCTTTCCAAGTGCTGGAATTATAGGTGTGTATCATCATGCCTGCCTAGGAAGCTGCTTTAAAAAAAAAAAATCACATTGCTCACTTATTTGGGGAAGGTTCCGTGCAGAGATCAGAGGACAACTTACAGGAGTCAGTTTTCTCCTTCCACCATGAGGGTCTTGGGAATCAAACTCAAATTGGTAAGCGTAGCATCAAGTGCCTTTACCCAGTGAGCCATCTCACCAGCCTCTGAAGTTCCTGTCCTAGAATGCTCTTACAGATGATTTAACAAGCAGTCAACTTTTTAAAAAATGTATTCATCTGTGTGTGTGTGGGGGGGGGCAGGAGACAGAGACAGACAACTCAGAGGCCAGAAGATGGTAATGAGTGTCAATTCTCTGCCAATTGTTTTGAGGTAGGGTCTCTTTCTGAAATGAGGGCTTGTACTTTTCTTGGCTAAGCCCAGAAAGCCCCAGTGATCCTCCTGTCTCCACACTTACTTAGAGCTGGAGTTACAGGTGTGCACCGGACACCCGGCTTGTTACATGGGTGCTGGGTCAGAAGTCTGGCCCTCATGATGGCAGAGGAAGCACTCTTAACATCTGAGCCATCTCCCTAGCCTCTAGTCAGTTCTTTATCTAGACTACTTCAGAAGCAGATGAACACTAATGGTCTAATAATTTCCTCAATCTCTGTTTAGGATTAATCAGCAAACACTTACCAGGTAGACAGGTGACAAATGATGCTCCAGTAGCTACTAGGGAAACAAAGGTGACTGATAGGTATTTACTGATAAGGGTTCTCTAGCTCAGCTACACAACTGAAGATGGGGAATGTAGCTCAGTCGGCAGAGCACATGCCTACCATCGAGGAAGACCTGGACAAACAAATAAGTAAACTCTAGGTTCTTCTTTTGTTTTCACAGAAGATGAGACCCTGTGGATTACTTCTGCACCAATATGGTATGGCAGGCCAAGCCCACCTCAAAAACTTACTTTGCTCAACTGCCGACTGAGATGAACCTAGCAAACAGGATACACCATGAAAGACCTGATTAACAGCACCACCAAACAGCAAGAAGCAGTTTGGAGAGAAAAAACTGCACCCATATTCCCAAATATTGTTTATAAATATTCTTTTACATTTAAAGGGAAATATGATATAGAAATGAATAATTTGCATTGGTATGGATTTTGCTTTATTGATATAAATTTAAGGTCAATCTTTATATATATATATATTTCTGCTCTTGATTAAGGTATTGTGATTGTGTAGTTCATTTACAAATGTAATGTATAATTGAAAATATAGGTTGTTAATGGATAATCATCGATAATAGTCAAGCTTGTAGTCATGTTAGTAGATTTTCTAGATATATAGAGATATATTTCAGTTAGGCATTATTCATCTTTCAAAGACTACAGAGGAAGACCTGAGTTCAGCCCCCCAGCACAATGTAAACAAGGCACGGTAGCACACAGTAGTAAGCCCAGTTTTTGAGGGGCAGAGTTAGGAGGCTCAGAACAAGTTTGAGGGCAGCCTGAGCTACACAGTGAGCCCCTGTCTCAGAACAAACCTACAGATAAACAAGTAAACTCTAGTAAGTGGCAGGACAGCTGTAAAGGTATGTGGTCTGTCTCCAGAGCCTGCAGCCTTTATCACCAGAGGCCAGGATCTGCTTCCAGAAAACCCAGTAAAGCAGAATCAAGATATAGAGATAGGTAATCGGAATAGTGGTTTGACTCAAGAGGGTTTTTTTTTGTTTTTTGAGACACGGTTTCTCTGTGTAGCCGTGGCTATCCTGGAACTCACTCTGTAGACCAGGCTAGCCTCCAATTCACAGAGATCCTCTTGCCTCTGCCTCCCAGGTGCTGGATTAAAGGTGTGTGACACCACTGCTCATCTTGGGATTTTTTTAAATTGTTTGCCAAACAACTCTCCTTGACCGGAGCTACAAATAATGAGCTCATCCTATGTAAGCACGGCACAGGGTTTCTTCCAGTGAGCTTCAGCCCCGAGAGGAAGAAGGCCCATCATTTCTACAGGTCAGTTTCTAAAACTTCTTGATTTCATCATGTACTAGGGAAGAAGTCAAGCCAGTCTGTGAACCATGAAACTGCAGATTCTGCCGACTTTTTCCATAACCTGTGCCGGAGCTGACTCCCCTAGATGTTGATTTAGAGGACAGAGAAAGCTGTCGGTCGGTCTGGGACCCGAACAGCAAACCTAGGGTCAGGGTCACCGTCAGAGCAAGAGGACGCTTAGTTACTGCCATTTTAGTGGATATACATATTATTGAGTTTGTCCTCTGTGCTTCTCAGAGGCTACGGTAAGCCGCAGCAACACTTCTGTCTTGCCCTTAGTGATAGGCAGTGGTCAGGCACACCACTGTGCCTACCAATCATCAGGAGCTGGGAAGTGCCATCCTTAAACCCAGTGATCAGTTGGTGAGAGTCTTCAACTTCAAATAAAGGTTGACATCTGGACTTAGGCATGGTAGCATATGCCTGAGATCCCAGGACTTGGAAAGTGAAGGCAAGAGGATAAGCCCTGGCTCTATAGTGAGTTCAAGGACAAGCTAGGTAGTAGTGATTGATGTGGGAGGGCCCAGCTCACTGTGCGTGGTATCACTGGGTAGGTGGCCCTAGGACCTGTAAGGAAGCAAGACAAGCATACCATGAACAAGCCAATAACCATCGTTCTCCCAAGGGCTTTGTCCTGACTCCAGGTTCTTGCCTTGAGCTTCTGTCCTGATTTCCCTCGATCATGGACTACGACATGGAAGTGTAATATTTTTCCACCCCACCTTGTTTTGGTCACAGCCTTTATCTCAGCAACAGAACACACACACACACACACACACACACACACACACACACACACACATGAGGTTCAGCTCCCAGAACACTGAGGAAGTCTGGCTACCTGAGATGACATTACCTTAACATAATCACTACAATCCGGGGACATGATTGTTACATTCCAAGGTCTGAGACCTAGTCAAGGTGATGGAGAAAAAGCTTATTAGCCAGCTCAGAGGTACACTAGGAAAAAAAGACATTTTTGTCTTCCGTGAAAAAACCCTTAATACAAGGAATGTATCCTTAAGCGCCTAGAGTGACTAGTGTAACACTGGTAGATACAGATATCTAAGTCACACTTAGTATGCGCCAGACTGAACACACATTAACCCATTTCCATACTTGTGAAGCAAACTATTATAAACCCCATTTTTTAGGGAAGGAAAGCGAGGCCACTGAGTTCTGTAATTTGGTCATGGTCATGCAGCTAAACCAAGCAGAGGCAGACACAAAGCCAGGAAGCGACCCCCACCTTGAGTTTGGCTCTGCCCACTGCCCTCCATACCCTCAGTCCTTGTAGATAAAAGGGTCAGGGGAAAAAGGTTAGAATCCCTGGCAAAATTCCATCTAGTCTATCTGTCAATCTCCCCATCTGTCAAGAAAAGACAGAAGTACATATATTGACAGAAAAATCTCCAAATTAAAAAAAAATCCATTTTATTTTAACCCTCTGCAGTTCAAACAAAGCAGGTCATCCATACTTCTGAACTTGGAGCACTGCCACAGCTGCCTCCTGCCTGACCAAAGGTCCCCGTTGGGGACTGTGGGTCTAGAGACCAGAGGGAGTTCCCTCTGCAAACAATAGCTCTTTCAGGCCCACTGATATGAATAATTAGTTTTAGCATTGCTGCCCACAAAGATTACCAACAAGCCCAACATTCAGAAAGCAACTTGATGCCCTTCTAAGATAAAGAAGACAGGCGTGGGAGATCCTGGGGCGCCTTGGGGGAGCCCCATCTTGAAATCTAGTGAGGCTACGTGTGTTCAAAGGAAGGGGTGGATACTGGCCTAGCCCGTGCACCTCCTCTGGTCTAGTTGCCGCAGTGGGGTCTAAGGGTGTCTGCAAGACTCATTAGCGCTGTGACATGCTGTGGCTTTCACTGCTGTCAGTGTGAGTGGGCTCCAGATTCCTCAAGATGCTTTAAAATAAGACAAAAAGGCACAATTATGCAGCCAAGCAAAGACAAGGCAGCTGCATACAAAGCAGGGCTTTCTCCATAATAGGATCACAACCCAGCTAGACCTTGTGGAGGTCTCCCTGACGGGCTCCAGCTGAGAGGCATCTGTAATTGGATGCTTCATTGCTCCAGCTCTTAGATTATTCAAAGTGCAGGATTTCCAGAAGCCTCGGGTTTCAATTAAGAATACGACCAGGCAACATGATGAGCATAATACTATTTTTCAGCCTGGCAGTTTATTTCAGCAATGCTCATGGCCACACTAGTAATGACAGTGACCAGGTTAGCCAGCCTGCTATGTACCAGGTACTGTCCAAAGGGCTTGATAAATACATGCTGATTTGTATAATCTTCACCCAACTTAATTAAACATGGGTTTTATATTAGTATGGTTGCCATGGTGTACAGATACAGACACTAAGACACAAAAAGGCCCAGAAACTTATCAAGGTCAGGCAACAATTACGTGAAAGAGCTAGGACTTGCGGCTAAGTAATATAGCCCCAGACCCTGATACTGCACTAGGGACTTGGCGTTTACACAGCTCTAACTGTAAGTCACGCCCTGTGCCACTTGCTTTTTGTACATTATTTTTTTAAACTCGTGTGTGTGTGTGTGTGTGTGTGTGATGTTGGGAATCAAATTTATGGCCTCACACAAATTTATGGCAAGTCCCCTATCACCTGAGTTACATCCCCAGGCTTCACTTAATCTTAACACAAAAGGAGGTAAAATCATCCCTATTGTTCAGAAAAGAAAATATCTCTACCGAGAGGAGAAGTAATCTAGTTCATGGAGCAAATTTACAAATAGCTACAGAGGCATGGCTGTAAAGCTAGTCCATTAGTTACACTAGGAATAACTTGTTTTGGCTCACAGTCTCAGCGAGTTGCAGCCCATCATAGGAAGGCACTGGGAGAATCTTCGTCCAAGACAACACAGTCTTATACAGCTGTTCACAAAGCAATGAACTGAGAAGCAGCAAGTGATGGGGAACTAGGAACCCCATCATAATCTTCAATGGCCTTCCTCTCGTGACCTGCTTCCTTCAGCCAGGACCCACCCACCTCTGTTTTTGTCTTTGTTTTAGGACAGGGTTTCTCTGTGTAGCCTTGGTTGTCCTGAAACTCACTCTAGCTTTGAATTCACAGAGATCAGCTTGCCTCTACTTTCTGAATGCTGGCATTAAAGGTTGCGCCACCACAACCCAGCCATGGCCCACAAATTAAAGGTTCCAGAGCATCCACAAATAGTGTCACCAGCTGGGAAACAAAAGTTCAAAACATGAACTTGTAGGGGACATTTCAGGTCTACACCATAACTCAAGTTCCTCTGATCCAAAGCCAGGCTCCACCTTGCAAGGTTCAGAGTCCCAGCTCATTTAACTTACTGGATTTCATAAAATTTATGGTTAGAAAATCATCAAGTGCAGTCACATTTTTTCAGACCTACAGTCTGGAGAAATTAACAGTTAGTGGCAAGGGTTGAAGATGCAGCTCAGCTGGGAGAGCATCTGCCTAGCACGCATGAAGCCCTGGCAGGATCCTTAGTAATGCAAACCAGGCGTGGTGGATCATGATGGCAACACCAGGACTCATGAGGTACAAGCAGAAGGACCAGAAGTTTGAGGCCATCCTTGGCTACATAACAAGTTTGAGGCCAGCCTGGACTACATGAGGAACTACTAACACCATCACCACCACCAGTACCACCACACATTCACTAACAAAACAAAACAGCTCTGGGTAGTCATGAAGGATAAGTCACCTGACTCCTCTCCAACAGGCAAGGCCACTAGCACCATCTCAAAGAACTACAGACCAAAGAGAGTAATTGATGTTTAATAGCTATCATAAGTGAGAAACAAAAAATAACAAAAGAGAGTATGAGTATAAAAAAAGTATGAGTATAAAATATATTTTTAATGATAATGCAGTCCCTAACTTACAGATTGATAGCTTCCATACTTTTGTTTACAAGTCTGTTCTTTATGATTAGAAATAATAATGTCAGGGCCAGGCAGTGGTTGTCCATGCCTTTAATCCCAGCACAGAGGCAAGGCATAGAGGCAAGCAGATCTCTTTTTGTTCAAGGCCAGCTTGGTCTACAGAGTAAGTTTCAGGATAGCTAAGGATACACCCAGGATGACTCCAAAAATCTACAGTGGGTATGGTAATGCAAGCCTTTAATCCCAACGTTTGGGAGGCAGAAGCAGGTAGATCTCTGTGAATTCGAGGCCAGTCAGGGATATACAGCAAGATCCTGTATTTTTAAAAAAATCTAATTATTAGACAAGGACCCCAACATTTGCACTGCGTGTCTGTAGTTCCACCACTTCCAAATATGTGAGATTCCCAAGGAAATCACATTTCTCATCAAGCTGGACAATGGGCACTTAAACCTTCCACTCTCACAAGTAAACAATATACCAAGAGACCCATGTCGAGCCAAACAAAACAGGTTTGCATGGTTTTAAATTCTAGGATCTTTTTACTGCTAGTGATTTAGTGATTTTATATTTGGGGCCATGAACCTTGACATAATGGTTTGTCAGATTCCTTTAAACAACACTAAAACTTAGACCAGGGCTGGAGAGATGGCTCAGAAAAGCACGGGCTTTTCTTCCAGGAGACCAGGATTCAATTCCCAGCACCCACAAGGGAGCCCAAAACCACCTCCAGTTCTAGTTCCAACAACCTCTTCTGACCTCCCATCTACACATGGATATAACCCACAGACATAGGCATGCAAAACAACCACATACATAAAAAAATAAAAATTTATTGCCAGGTGTTGATAGTGCACACCTTTAATTTCAGTACTTGGGAGATAGAGGCATGTAGATCTCTGAGTTCAAGGCCAGCCTTGTCTACAGAAGGCGTTCCAGGGACAGTAAAGGCTACACAGAGAAACTCTATCTCAAAAAACAAAACAAAACAAAAACTAACCCAACAACAACAAAATAAATAAAATGTTACATTATATTATACATGCACACACAGCTATCAGAATTATTGTAATTGTCCTAGTAAATTACTGAATGAGGCTGCAGCAAATCAAGACTGCCGGAGCAGCGCAGGCCTTGAGTCCCAGTGCTTAGGAAGTTGAGGAAGTCTTTGGCGGGGAGTTTGAGAACATCTTCAGAAAAAATAACAACTCAGTGAAACCTTGTTTCAAAAGAGAAGAAAGAATGAGAATCAATTAGGGTGGGGTAAAGACTGAACGGGAAAAACAATTTAGCCACTTCTACGGTTTTTCAATTTTGTGAGGCTCACCTCTTACATACACATGCAAGAGTGTGTGATAAATGCCTGCTCACAGCCCTTGAGGTCAAGAAAGAGAATCAGTTCAAGGAAACCTCCAGATGTAAATGTATTCTGATCATCAAGCCAACATTCCAACAGCTCTATTAAAGGCAGGGCAGTTATATAAATAAATTAGAAACCTGGGAGCAGTAAAGTCTGAAAAGGGCAAAATAGGAAAAATCCACCATAAACCAGGCATGTTAGTATATACCTTTAGTCCCAACATCCAAGAGGCAATTAGACTTCTGTGTGTTCAAAACCAGATTGGACTACACAGCATGTTCCATCCCAGCCCAGGCTACACAGTGAGTCCTTATCAAAAGACAGAATAAATTAAAGGAAGGAAAGGAAAAAGGAAGAAAGGGAAACAGAAAAATCCACCACAGCTCTCAAGCAGTACAAAAAAGGAAGAAGAGAAGATGTAGATGAAGAAAATGAACAGCAATAAGGAGAGGGAAGCCAGGGGGTCACACTGCTGTGATCCCAGAGCCTAGCTATACAGTTTGGGGTATAGCCTGAGCTGCAGGAGCAGGAGGAAGAGGAGGAGGAAAAAATGGGGATGAGAAGAATGAAAAGGTCTTTTAATTCTTAGAGATCAACAGCCTGCTGAGGTATTCCAGATCCCATAGAATCCTTGCTTGAAGGGCTGGAGAGATGGCGCTGTGATTAAGAGCACTGGTTGCTCTTCCAGAAGACTGGGGTTCAATTCCCAGCACCCACATGACAGCTCACAACCATCTGCAACACCAGTCTCAGTGGGTCCAGTACCTCCTGATACTCCCCAAACAGCCACCAACTGGAAACCAAGTTTTGAAATGCCTGAGACCTATATGAGACAGCTTCTTCAACCACAACACTGTCCATAATACATAAATATAAAAGTAAACAATCAGAGTCTGGGTAGATGGCCCAGCAGTTAAGAGCACTTGCTACTCTTTCTCTTACAGAGGATCAGGCTTCGATTCCCAGCAACCAAATGGCAGCTCACAACTATCTGTAACTCCAGGGAATTCACAACACCTTCAGGCCTCCTTAAGCCGCAGGTCCTCACCAGACATACAAGCAGACATAATACCCATACACATAAAATAAATTAAGTAAAAATAAATCCTCAGCCGGGCGGTGGTGGCGCACGCCTTTAATCCCAGCACTCGGGAGGCAGAGGCAGGCGGATCTCTGTGAGTTCGAGACCAGCCTGGTCTACAAGAGCTAGTTCCAGGAGAGGCTCCAAAACCACAGAGAAACCCTGTCTCGAAAAACCAAAAAAAAAAAAAAAAAAAAATAAATCCTCACTTGAAAATATATGATCAGTCAGGTGCTATAGCTCATACCTGTCATCCCAGCACCATGGAGGCAGAAACAGGAGGATCTTGAGTTCAAGTCTAGCCTGGGTTACATAATAAGACCCTACTTCAAAATATATACACACACTGAAACAAATACAATCATTTTTCTGCTTGGTCGACGAGAAAAATTATGTCAGCATTGTCTAAGAATACCACAATTAAAAGGACTGACTTGTGCACAGAGGGTGGGGAGGGTGACGAATCACTTAAAAACAGTTATATAGCTGCCCTAACATACCAGTGTGCAAAGTCCAGGGAAGGCTGGCATAGCCCACACTGGGCTGTTTTCCTAAAGTCATTCACAGCTCCTCCTCCCAACCCAACATCCTTCATGGTGAGGCTGAAGTTCCTGGTCAGACTCCCTTGCAGCTAAAGATGGCCATGTGACCCAGTTTGACCCAAAAGTGGGACAACAGGAGTTGTTAGGTAAGACTTCCATGACACTATCACTATTTTTTTAAACTTAGGTTTGAGATGGGGTCTTACTCTGTAGCCCAGGCCGATCTAGAACTAACTGAGACCAATCCTGCCTGCTAGGATTATGAGCATAAGTCACCATATTTGGCTCCATTCTTACAGGAACAACCACCCAGAGTCCTTTATTCCCCCTTCCTCCCTAAATTCCAAGCACACACAAGGTAATATAGCATATACACATATCAAACTCTATGTCACAAGCAAGCGGACAAACATCTTCCCACTGTAAGACAATGGGAGGGTCTGAAACAAAAGGCCCTGCTGGGATGCAATAACCCACCAAACAGTCCTTGCAATGGGAGAACAACAAATCCCCAGTTTATGAAGTCACTGTGCAAACCCCATGGCTGCTGTTAACCAACTGCGGCACACAGTGGCTTACAACAGCATCAACTTACTGTCTTAGCGTTCTGCACCTTGGAAACCTGAGGAGGTTCTTACTCTGTAGCCCAGGCTAGCCTAGGATTTACTGGCTAACACTGAGGTGCCAGAGAAGAATGAAAAAGTCGTCATTTCCTTGCATTCTGTGGCTTCTAGAGGCCACTTACATTTCTTGGCTAGTCACCTCTTTCTCCACAGTCAAAATTAGCAGCAAGGAGTTACACCACCCTGACCTCTTCAGCCTCTTCTCTCAAGTTACATTTAAGATCTTTGTGACTGGGTTTGAAGAGATGGCTCAGGAGTTAAGGCTCAATGGAATCTCTTGACTTCAGTTCCCAGCACTCCTACAATAGCTCTGAACCTTCTGGAACTCCAAGGGATCCAGCTTCCTCTTTTAGCCTCCACAAGCACTGCATATCTGTTATCTATCTATCTATCTATCTATCTATCATCTGTCTGTCTGTCTGTCTTTCTTTCTATCTACACACATAAACACATACATATATACATATTATATATACATACATACATACACAGGCAAAGCACTCATACACATAAAGATCCTTGTGAATATACTGGACCTACCCAGATCCTCCGAGATAATACACACACACACACACACACACACACACACACTCCCCCCAAAGTCCCTAGCTTACTTTTATATGTAAAGTGTCTTTGTTATATACAGGGGTCCTCTTTGGGGAGCATGATTTTGCCTGTCGTGACCACTGTGGAAGTGCAAGGTAGCACAGAATAAGCACTGCAGAAGGGAGTTTCCGGTTACTTGAAGCCCAATGCATATTTATTTTGTTCTATGTGTATCGGTGCGAGTATGAGTGCAAGTATGTCTTCTGTGCACCACACACATGCCTGGAACCTGTGAAGGCCAAAAGAGGACATTGGATCCCTTGGAAGTAGAGTTACAGACAACTGTGAACCATCATGCAAGGGCTGGGACTTGAACCCAGGACCTTTCCAAGAGCAGTAGGTGCTCTTACTTGCTAAACCATCTCCAGCCCCTCAAATGCACTCTTTTTTTTTTTTTTTTTTGGTTTTTCGAGACAGGATTTCTCTGTGCCTTTGGAGCCTGTCCTGGCACTAGCTCTGTAGACCAGGCTGGTCTCGAACTCACAGAGATCCGCCTGCCTCTGCCTCCCGAGTGCTGGGATTAAAGGCGTGCGCCACCACCGCCCGGCTTCAAGTGCACTCTTAACTGAGAGCCAAATCCTAGTTCTACCTAGGGGAGACAAAGAAGGCTTCACAGAGCAGGGAGCCTCCTTGCTTAGGCTTGAAGGAGGGATGAAGACAAGGTGCATTCAAGACAAATACTATGTAACCAAGGATGACCCTTGAGAGAGAAGGGTGTGTTCAGTGTTAGGCAGCTACACAAAGTTCAGTGCTGCTGGGGCACAAAGTGTGTATGTATGGAAGGAAAGGGATTTCCCAGAGAGCCTGGGAAAAGCCTCAGATCTTACTCTGTGTACGAATAGCCACTGCAGATTGTGAATAAAGGTACAAATCTGATCATTAAGCAAGTGTTTATCTTTAATGTGAATGTGATTTGAGGTTGGAGAGGAAAGGGTAGAGGCAATGCAATCCGTCCTTGAGGTAGTGTAGGTGGGGATGATGGACCGCCAGCTACTCATAAACATTTATTGAGCACCTCCCATGTGGCCAGGCAGAAAGTAAGATCAGAATAAGGACCCCTGTCAGCATGACAACCACAACCCAAGGCATAAATGATATTCAGGGGAAGAACCTCATGTTTGGGTCACTACGACACCTGCCCCCAGACCTGAAACACAGACAGGGAGGGAAGGGACTTGGAAGAATGAAGGCAGTCCTACCCAATAGAAAGGGGCCCAGGCAGGGTCTTCTGTAACAGCAGCCTCCCCCTTTAAAAAATAATTTTTAATTTTAATTGTGTGTATTTGGGGAGAGGGGTATGAGCACATGTGAGTTTAGGGACCCACAGAGACCAGAAGACAGCTTCAGATCCCCCGGAAATGGGGTTATAAGTGTTTGTAAGCCACCTAACATGGGTGCTAAGAATCAAACTCATGTCCTCTGAAAAAAAAATATATACTCTTAAGCTCTTAACTGCTGATCCATCTTTCCAGGTCCCTAACAGCCCTTTTGTGTATATATCACCCAAGAAAAGAGCAAAAAGTCCTGATACTTTCCCACTTATCAGGGTTTTTTTTTTATTATATTTTTCCTTGAGACAGAATCTCTTGTAGTCCAGCATGGCCTCAAGCATACTATGGAACCAAGGATGACCTTGAAAGACTGGTCCTCCAGACTCCACCTCCTTACAGCTGGGGTCCCTGGCCGTGAATCATGAGACTCCATTTAACATTCATCTGATGCTGGAACTGAACCTAGAGTCTTGTGAATGTTTTAAGGTATTTTAAATCACAGCTCATGCCAAATGAAAAAATGCAATGGCAGGGTTTGAGGTTTGAGACTATGCTCAAAGTGTGCCCAAGTCCTTTGCGGGGGGGGGGGGGGGGATCTGAAATTATGAGAAAAGTAGTAATTTCATAACTTTGTGAATGTTCTAAAGTCTATCACTGAATGCAATAAAGAAGCCAATTTAATAATATATGAATTCTCAATAAAAAAATTAATCACAGCACTGAGAAATTTTGGGCTGGCTAATTAAGCCATTGGAGCCAGTTTCCTTATCTGTAGAATGAGAAGTAGAGTATCCTCTTTTTCTGTTTTTTGCCATCCTGGGAATTGAACCTCGGCCCATTTGCATGCTGGGTAAGTACTCAGCCACTGAGCTATACCCTCAGTCTTCTTTTTCTTTTGAGATAGGATCTCATTAAATTATTCAGGGTGGCCTTGAGCTTCTGACCCTCCCGCCTCAGTTTTCTGAGTAGCTGGGATTTCAGGCCTGTACAGGAGAGTGCCCTTCAGATTGTTCTGAATATTAACCATGACAATGGGAAACGCACTTCACACAGTGAAGACAGTGGGTGCTAAATATATTTTAGTTCCCTCTCTCCTAGGTGCCAATAAGCCTTTAAAGCTATCTTTTGCTCAGCAATCACAAAATGTGTCTCAAGCTCCAGGCAACCTTCCTCCAGACAGTTAAGTCTCAGGCAGATGACAGCAAGAATCAAGCAGGAAGACAGGACGGGAAACGAAGCAGACTCTCTCGGAGACACTGCAGATTTTCTCTGCAGCTACATGGCACAGAGATCACAAGGGAGATTCACGAGGCAGAAACAGCTCTGCGAAACACAGTGGTGAGGGAAGCAGGTGGGCACAGAGACTTCTGCTCGTAATTCTTGCTTGCTATGCAGTTCAGTGTCCAAAATCGACAACTGGGCTGTAGCACACAGCTCTAATGTTTGGAGATGATTCACGGCCTAACTCAAAACGAGAAGGAATGCAGACCACCAGACTTGTCTACCACAGAGCTAAGGCAAGGAGGTTTTTGTTGTTGTTTTTCACCCTGAGCTTCTCACTTGTGGCTTTTTGAGTGCCTGCCATATGCTCAGTCTTGGGAAAGACACTGCCGAGAGAAATGGACCCCGTTCCCTGCCCTCCAGCAATCAGCCAACCCTTGGCTTGAGAGCGATGCTTCAGAATATAACAGGCATCGTGCCTTGCAGAGAGAAGGGGTTCTGTTGTCATTTGTCCTCTGGGTCAATGAATTAATAGACGGTGTAATAATAAAAACGATTGTGCACTGTGGGCTCACTCTAAGAAGCGCAGACGGGATGGAGTATTTCGAAAGGCTTGTGCCAGAGGCTGCTAGCTGCTTGCTCACTGTCTATTCTTCCATTTGTTCTCGTAACAGAGACCCTATTTGATTTGAGGGCTGCATGCCCAGATAAAGTACTCTATTTCCCGGGCTCCCTGGTAGCTAGAGGTGGCTGATGGGATTTAAACTGTCAAGAGAGGTTTCTAGGAAAGTGCTGCAAACAGCAGACCCAACAACTACCGCTCACTCTTTTTCCTGCTCTGAAAATTCCTTGCCTGAAGCATAAATGTGATGGGTGGATCTCCAGTCGCCATTCTGGATCACGATACTGACAGATCAAAACCAGCCTGAATCCCTGATGATTACGCAGTCACCATAACGTCCCTATACAGTTTACTTCTGGAGTGCATCACATGGGAGAGGACTAAAACTCTCATCTTGCTTAAGTACCAACCAATGTAGGATTCTATCAAATCTACTAACCCTCTATCTTAACCAACACAGGTTCTAAGGAAGAAGCAAGACTCAAAGGGTTGATCTGGGGAATAGTGGGCATGCATTTCAAATGCCAGGACGAAAAAGCATCATCGGCAAGAATGTTAGCTGGAGCAGGTAGGGGAGAGCAGGAGCCACAGGAAGCCCAGCTGATAACTTTGCAGAAGCTTGGGAAAAGAGAAGGGCCAGAGACCACAAACAACCAAGAAGGTCGGTCTCCTCTGAAGGAACAACACAAATGCGGACTGAGTAAAAATGGAGAAGGGAAAACAAACAAGCAGAGAGAAGTGAGAGCTTCTTTATGTGAAGTGAGGCAAATATGGGGGTGTAGCTCACGATGGAGTGTTTGCCCAGCATGCACTAAGGCCTGGCTTCCATGTCCAACCTGGAAGGAAGAAAGGGAGAGAGGGAGGGAGGCAGGGAGGGAAGGAAAGAGAGACAAAGCTGTAAATAAGAGCCCAGCTCAGTCAACTGACAATCTGGATTTGCAGTTACAGTAACCATCTAAGAGCTGCTCAACACGGTGCGTCCAGTGCTGTGCTGTGGGATTTCCTCACATCACCTCATTACAGCTTCATCACAAGTCTAGGATGTACTCCTACTATATTGCCACCCCCACCTCACAGACAAAGAACCTGAAGCTTTGAGAAAGTCAGAAAAATCATCCCAGGGAAGTATCACAGCCTTCAAGCCCTGTTTGCTGTCCCAGACAAGAGAAGTGGAGTTCTCTTGTGGTGGTTTGTTTTGTTGATAAGAGTTTAAGGGAAAGACAGGAAAGTGGGTCCGAAGAGAGGGCTCAGCAGTTACGAGCACTTACTGCTCTTACACAGGACCTGGATTCGGTTCTCAGCTTCCACGTGATGGTTCAGAATAGTCCTTAACTACAGTTCTAGGGAACTCTATGCCCTCTTCGGGCTCCATGAGCACCACGCATGTACATGGTGTACACACATACGTGTACACACACACTGAACAATCCTGATATGTGACAGAAGGATCCAGAGGCAAATACAAAACACTCCACTGGAAGGAAATGAGACCAGAGGAATCACGGGTTCCAGGCTGGTGGCATTTCCTGCTTGTATTGAAGGACCTGTTAATGACAAGGGTAAGTGGTGGAATGAGGCAAGCCTGGAAAAGCCAGTGACTCAGTGCCAACTTTGGTCACCTATCAACCATGACAAACCACCAATGCATGTGTCTCAAGCAGTTTTGTTTTGGAGGCAGGGTTCATGACACAGCACAGGCTGGCATGGAGCTTCTAATCTTCCCACTGAGCCTCACAAATGCTAGGATTACAGGCATGCACCACCACACTTGGCATGAAATGGTTTTTTAATATCTCTCCAAGACAGGGACTATAACAGAATTATTTTATTACAGCTACTGCTAAAATTTCAATTTGAATTAAGTTATTCAGTCACATTCCTGAATGCAAGGAATTTTTCTCAGAGCAACAATCTGATTAGTCATTGCCAGAAAGTGCGAGGGGGGAGGAGGGGAAGGACACTGTCAGATTACAAATGAGCGAGGTAACATGAGCATCCAACAGGAAA
Organism: Microtus oregoni; assembly: GCF_018167655.1. Taxonomy (NCBI): domain Eukaryota; kingdom Metazoa; phylum Chordata; class Mammalia; order Rodentia; family Cricetidae; genus Microtus; species Microtus oregoni. The sequence goes on along the minus strand of NW_024543074.1, from coordinate 22,237,204 downwards.
TGCATTTTCCATGAAGATTAAAAATAAAAGGTCTCCATCAGAAGCCAGCAGATCCAACAGCCAGGCCTCCCGGTATAGAAACGAGATCCTAAACTGGGCAGTTGTGGCACACATTTTTAACCCCAGCACTTGAGAGGCAGAGGCAGGCAGATCTCTGAGTTCAAGGCCAGTCTGGTCTACAGAACAAATTCCAGGACAGCCAAAGCTACAAAGAGAAACCCTGTCTCTAAAATAAAAAAAAAGACAGACAGACAGAAAGAAAGAAAGAAAGAAAGAAAGAGAAAGAAACCAGACCCTGAACAGCTGGCCCAGCGTGACAGTGTAAGCAGTATGCTCTGAACCAGCTTAGATCAACCAGTGTCCCAATGCCAGCTCCATAGCTCTCACTGGCTCCTTCAGAGTCTGAGCTGGCCACCTGTAAATTGGGCTAACCGTTGCCATCTGCTGAGGCTTGGATGTCCTGTTGCTCTGTCACCTGGCCTCACACAGACTACAGCTTTAGTGTCCTCTGATTAGATTCCTAGAAAAGGCCATTGACACACAGGACAGCCCCACTCTGATTCCTAAGACCTCCTCAGGATCCTGAGCGTGACCTTAACTTGTTTTTATGGTCCAGGGTTCTCACCTGTCTGGGACAGACAGGAACACAGGTAAACTCAGGATTCTCTTCTGGTCTAGACACTTTTTAAATGTACTTTACTTTGTTACTAATGGGAGGCAGAACACATGGGGAGGACAGAGGACAGTTCTGTGGGGTTGATTCTCTCCTTCTACCTTGACTCGGGTTCCAGGATCAAGTGCAGATCTCCAGGCTTCCACAGTTGGCTGCAAGCACCTTGCCCACTAAGCTCTCTCTCCAGCTAATTCTTTAGAATTGTTTTCTTTTTCCGAAACAGGCTAACCATGGTAGCCCCAAACTCATGACTGCTTTAGCCTCCAAACTGTTGGGATTACAGGCATGTGCCCTGTGTCTGGTTCCTTAACTCAGGATTTAACAGTAGTCGTCCATTAGAAAGCTGTTGCTTTACCGAAAAATCAGTTTCTACCCAGAAAAAAGACAGTAAAAATAATGAGGCTGGGCCACCAACCCAAGCAGTTTTAGTCCTGAACACTGCTCGCATGAAGCATGACCTTGATAAATGCTTGCTGAGTAGGACAGATGGATGGGTGGATGTGTGGACGGCCAAGCGCCAACAAAAACAGAGAAATAGAGAAACTGGACTATAGCTGTGGTAGAGGGCTTATTCAGTACATACAAGGCCCTGGGATCAATCCCCCATCTCAGAAGCAAGGGAAGGGTGTGTGGAGAAAACTCTCTCTACTGAGCAAAATTAATGCAAGAAGGAAATGCCACCTATATACAATATTAATGATATTTACTTTGGCATTTGAACTGAAGCCAGAATATCAGTCATAATTTCTAACAGTCAAAGGGATGCTGGACGTGGAAAGGCCACCTCTGAGCTTTGTTAAAGAGACAGCATCTGGGTCCATAAGGAGTGCAGACACACAGAGGAAACCACAGGCTCCAAAAGGAACTTGTGAATCCCGGGGACAGATCCGCTGACTCTAGGCAGAGGTGGTGCAGAAGCACGCTAGCACAAGAGGGGGATACCAGCCTCCATTTAAGAACATCCAGCTATATGAGCCCAGGACTGGCTGGCCACTGAGGGGAAGTCTGAAATCTAACATGTGGCCTGCTACCTCACAAGGCCCAGTTCACAGGAGCTCCATAGAAAGGTGGCAGCCCTGAGAAGGGACCCCAGCTCCTGATGATCTCAGGTCTTGTAGTGATAATGAAGGCTATAACAACCCACACAGACATGTATGGACTTCATGGTCATACATGAAGTGTGCTATTAACCCATCTAAATAGCTTCCCAGTCTCCTGAATTCAATCTTCACAACTATTCTGGGAGGTACATACTAACATGTGTAGCAAGACGCTTAGCATTCGTTTGAAAGCATGAACTTGGGAACCAGACTGCCTGGGTTCAAACCCTACGTACTCCTTTTGTAAGCTGGGTGATTGGTGGAGCATCCTTCAAGCTTTCTAAACCTCAAGACTACCCCTATTCCATGGAGGGGAGCCCCTTAGTTTTTTTATATGCTACCTCATGAGTTTCTCTCCTTAGAACCCTGTGGCTAAGGCAAAGCCTGATACATTATCCAATAAAATCTGACCTACAGTTAAGTCCTCTGGATACAGACACATTTTCTAGATCGGGTCTTACTTTGTAGTCTAGGCTGGCCAAGAACTCTCCATCCTCCTGCCTCAGCCTTCTGGCATGTTGGGATTGCAAGCGTGTGCCATCACCCCTGGCATACAAATTACCCAAATATTTATGTCATTGAAACAAAATTGTAGAACAGTGGTACTAACCACGGTGATTCTTCCTCCCTTCCTCTTTTCCTCCCTCCCTTCCTTCTTGCTTTTGGTCCTAGGGGCTGAAGCCAGGGCCTTGAGCATGCTGAGCATACCTTCAGACCTTCAGAGAAGGGAGGATCTCCACCTGCAGCTGTGCAGGGGGTGGGGTGGGGGAGGGTTCCTATACAAATTTGCCTTGAAGAGAGCCTAGAGGAATTTGGACTTGACACGCCTAGGCCTACTGGTGCTAGACTATGTGCTCTGGCTGCAGTCTTTAGTCCAAAAGAACGAGAATCCTTTTCATCCCTGACCCATCCTGAGGAGCCACCTGTGTCGTTAGCCCTAAGCCTGCGTTATTTCTAATTTGCATCAAGGTGCTGAAGAACAGACCGCTTGCAGATTTAACAACCACTCCTGGGGACAATCCGGAGCACTGAGCCTACCTGACAGAATGACTGATGTGGGCCCTGGGAGCGATGGGACAGGTGCCAACTACACAGCAGCTGAGGAGACTTTAGCCCCTGAGGAGGGCATTTGAAACTTGGCACGAGAGGAAAATCTTCACCTCTTGCTTTAAACGAAAGGGGAACATAAAAATGATTGCTAGCAGGGGTGGCAGAAGCATTGCCTATGGGAACAGCAGCCAATATCTGCTAATGAATAAGTGTAATTGATCAAAACAGATGACTTGATGGATCTTCCAAGTGTGCTTTTAGCAGAGTGGACAGTTTTTCATTCAAATGCAAACTCACCCAGATAAGACCTAATAATGGAGATTTTGGAACAATCCCAGAATCATTGGTATCCCCCCCCCCAACACCACCCCATTCACGGAGCAAGAAGGCATCTTAAGTTCCTTGCTGCAACTCAATCAAACCAGACACCAACGCATGCTTTCTGCATGCCTGATGAGCCCTTAACAGTGCTGAAATTCAGCAAAAGGTTGCATACCACCCCACAGCCCCGTTAACTATTTCTCCTTATCTATTTCTACTCCCTGACCTATGAAGAGCTGGGCAGCCTTTCAAATTCAATGCAGCTACTCATTAGTTCAGACATTATTTATTGAGTACTGTGAAGACCACAAGAGGATTAAAAGACAAGACCAGACCCTGTTCTCAAGAAAGAAGGCAGACAGGAGAGGAAGCAAAGGACAGCGGACACCAGCAAAGGTCTCAGGTCACCTGCTTGAACACATCTGAGATTCAGTTTCCTTCTTTATCAGGTGAAGGCATTGGATCAAAGCCGCTCTCTAAGAACCAGGCAGGCTCGAAGCTGGGATGCCAAGCCTGTCCCTCCTCTAGGGCTCCTGGGAAGCCAGCAGACCCAAAGCAGCCTTCTCAAAGAGAACAGTCCTACAAAGAGGAGCCCTGGGCACCTCCTGGAGTGAACTAGGCCTCCAGCATGAGACGCAAGCTCGAGAAAACACAAGATAACTTCAGAACATTTAGGGAAAGAGTAAGACTTCCACACTAAGGAATCCCGGGGAATTGGGGGACTTCTGGAGTTTCTGCATCAGGGTGGTGCAAAGGAGTCCGGAGGACCTGTGAGGAGGGCTGGAGACCAAAGTGAAGGGTCCTACCAAGGTCTGGTCCAGTGCGCCGTCCCATCAGTCCCTGCTCATGCTTATTTTCATAAACTCAACCGAACCCCAGAGTCACTTCGCATGCTCTTGTACCTAAGAGGGGGTACGCCTACCTGCGGAGAAGCCGTCTTCGTGGTCTGAGCTGTTGTGGCTGCAGTCACTGCCTCTCTCAGGCGAGCTGTGACTGGGCGAGTCTCGGTCCGGCACGCGCAGGAACCTCTTGCGCCCCCACTGGGCGAGATGCTCCCGCGCCCCGCGCCTGGGGGGCTCATCCTCCGCCTCCAGATGCTCCAGGTCTCGACTCCGCCGGTGGTGCCGCCAGCCTCCCGGGATCAAGTGCATCCACCGGTGGGGGCTGCACGGCCGCGCCGGCTTCTCGACCTCATCGCGGGTCCCAATCCGGTAGGGGGCCACAAGTAGGTGGCTGAGGACGAATTTCTCATTCAAATCCACCATCTCGAAGTCGTGGTCACTGCCGTCGCCTCCATCATCCCCACCTGAAGCGTCCGGTTCGCCTTCCTCCGAGCCCCGCCCTGCATGGGTCCCGGAGGAGCGCTCCTCTCCAGGTGCGGATGACCCCGTGCCATTGCGGCCGGGGGGCGCACAGTCCTCGCGGAGCCCGAAGAGCAGGCGAGGCTGCACCAGCTGCTGGTGGATGGCGGCGGTCAGACTGCGCACGGCGCCCCCTCCTTCCATCGCTCCGGGCCAGGCAGGAAGGTCCAGGCACACGTAGGGAGCCGGCTCGGCCGCTGTTGCCACCTCCGGACCTGGGGGATCTGGGTCGCGGCCCGCTGCACCCTCCTCGTCGCGCAGTGGCGGCGCGTGCAAGGGCCCAGCTGGCTCCTGCTCCTCCACCGAGGCTCCCCCGCTACCTCTATCGCCGCCGCAGCCGCCGCAGTCTCCGGCGTCCCCGCCCTCGGGCCTGCCGCCCCGTAGATCCACCTTCTCTCCATTCAGGGCCGCCTGCAGGTACCAGACTTTGAACTTCTCCTCCGCCAACACCTGTTGCAGCCTCTTCAGGTTGAGTTTGCAACGCTCGAGCTCACGCTCCATGTCCAGCACCGACTCCAGCCTCATGACTGGAGCCTCCTCCCCGGGGAACTCGGCCTGCCAGTGGCGTTCAAACTCCTGCGGGTTCCACATCCCGGCCGCGCCGTCGGGCCTCCGGGGCCCGGCTCCCGTGCGCCTCAGCAGGCTGCGGTGGCGCCTGGAGCTCTCTCAGAAGCGCGCGCTGGCGGAGTCCCTGCCCCTCGCTTCAGTGCCTGGAGGAGAAAAAGAAATAAAGTTTTCCCCTTCCGCCCTCGTGCCTTTTTTTTTCCCCTTTCCTCTTCTTCTTCTGGGTTTCGCCTCCCTGACGTAAGCAGCGACCCGGCCGCGGGGGCGGGGGCCTGGGGCGGCTAGCGCGGAGACCGCTGTCCGCAGGCACTCGGCTCGGCCCGGTGGGCTCGGGCGCGCGGAGAACCGCGGCGGAGGCGGAGCCTCGGTGGCGCAGGGCCAGAGGCTGCGGGCGCGCCTCGTAACCGCGCAGGCAGCCTGGCGAGGGCTACGCCGGAGCCGGCTGGCGGGGCGGCCCACCTCTGAGGTGCGGGCACTGCCCGCTGCTCGGCTCTCACCCTCCGGGAGAGCCAACCGGTTTGCGCAGCTCCAGCCGCAGCGCCTGGTCCGCGCCCCCTCCCTGCACCCAAGCGCGCGGCCGGGCGGTGTGGGGGGGGGGTGCTGGGGAGAGGGAGCGCGCGGAGCGCCCTGGGTCCCAGCTAAGCCCTCTCCGCGACACACACAACCCTGCCCTGCTCTCCTAGCTCTCCAAGACCCTGCCTTGGGTCAGGGTGGCACCTGGAACTGAGAAGAAAAAGAAGCGGGAAAGGCGATGTGGCAAGTTCCTTTGGGCTGCCCAGAGCCAGGATTTATCCATCGCCTTGGATTAATTTGTCCAAGATCATACAGCAGCTCGATCCAAACTTTGGTATTTGGATCCCTTTAAATGTTCTCGTCACTGCTCCCTAGAGATTTTCCGGAAGGGAAATTGTGATGGTCCTGTGACCACAAAGCTGAGGACATTCCTCAGTGACCTGAGGCAAGCCGTGGTTGTGGAGGCCTAAAACTAGTAGCTAGTCCTTCACTCCACTTTCTCTCTGTGGTTTCAGACAGCACTCTTGAAGGTGGGGAGCGAAAATAGGAGCTGGGGAAAGGCACAAGTGTGACCGCATAGGGGCTCAACCCTCTGGTGAGGTTGACAGCCTGCGGTTGAGGCCCTGATATTTTGTCTCGTGCTTGCTGGAGAGAGGAGACCTTATCAGTGATTCATGGTTCCTTCGCTTCAAGGCTGAGGAAATTGACACTACACAGAAGCAAAGGGACTCCAGAGCTGGAGAGTTTTCCTTTCGGGGCTCTCTTTGGGAATTGGAGATAAACAAAAGCATGGGGGGGGGGGGGCTTCTTTCCAGCCTCCTGCTGTTCCAACTGTCACCTGAACCACGAACCACACAGGCCACCCAGCTCCCTCTTTTCAATCCAATTCATACTTCCAGGTTCTGAGATCTATCCTTCGCCTGGTGTGTGTGTGTGTGTGTGTGTGTGTGTGTGTGTGTGTGTGTGTACGTGTACATGTGTGCACATGCACAAGCCTGGGTATACCTATATATACTGCTCAGGGCCTACTCTTGTAGAGGCTGGTGTCTATCACTTTCCACCTCCATCATACTTTTTGAGACCAGGCAGCTCACTGAACCTGGGGCTCCCCAATTCTTTTGCTCCACATGTTGGCCAGTAATCCCCACCCCCACCCCCGCATCTGCCTATTTTGTTCTCCCCTGTGGTTTTAAACCCAGGGTTTAAAGGTGTACTGGAGTCTGAACTCAAGTTCCTCGTGTTTGGAGGCAAATATTTTATAAACTGAACCATCTCCCGGCTGGCTAGATATGTTCTAACCACAAACAAGATCCTGTCAATGCTTTGGTCCCAGCTCTTTCAGTGGTAGGGTCCCTGTTACCAGCAGGGTGGAGTCCAGACTCATTGGCTGGCATGGAGGGCCCTGCCAGTTTTTGTCTCTGCCTTCCTCCTATACTTTAGCTGTTCCCAAAGTTTCCTTAATAAAAAAAATATTTATTTTTGGCTGGGCATGGTGGCACAGCAGAGGCAGGTGGATGTCTGTGAGTTAAAGTCCAACCAGAAAAGAGGGGGACTCTATCATTGAGCCATCTCTTCAGTCTCCATCCCACCCCTAAAAGTTATTTTATGTGTGGTTTTTCTTCTTGAAACACACACACAAACACACACACACACACACACACACACACACACACGCACACACACACCTCCCTGCAGCTGAAGATGTCCGTCCAACTCTGTGAAGCTTTTTCCAGCCTTCCCCAGCGTGCTTGTATCCCCACCGGATCCTACACAAGGCTGCCTTTGACTTCCTAAAAGTGTTACATTTAGTGACACTTTTTGTTTCCTCTGAAGAAGTACCCAAGGGCACAGGTTGTTTCTTTCCCACTTTGTGTCCCTGCTGCCTCTTGGAGGGTGTGAGAGAGATGGCCAATTATTGTTGACGGGAAAAGGTGAATAAAGGAATTATCAGCCAAAATATGCACACTCAAGCACACACACACATACATGCACATGTACACACACACCGTTCTGTTTCTGCTCAACTCATTTTCTGCAGCCTTCAGAACTGGGCCAAATGTGCTTCCCTCAGAGGCTCGCCACTCTGGAATTTTCTTTCTTGTCGAAGTCTGTGTTCACTGATTTTACTACTGTCTCCTCTTCCTTCTCTGTTTTATTTTTTTCCTGATCTGGTGTGACACTGGCATAGATTATCATAGCCTTTGTCTTCAATGTCAGACTATTACAGGGCTGAATAGCTTTTAAAATACACGGAGTTCATAATCCCCGGTTGGGATGACTTTGAAATCCTTCACCTAGTTATTCCCCCTGCTACAATCTCACTCACCTTCCCTCTATACCCTGAAGTCACAGAGGCCACCGCAACCTCCTTTGTCTCCTGGGAAGGCTGAGGCATTCCCCATCCCCGCAAGCGACCAATTCAGGGACATTCCATCAGAATCTATAGGCATCGTGGCCTCTGCGAAGATTTCAGTAGAGAGGGAAGGCCCCAGACACTAATCCAAAGATCTTGCGGTGTGTATACTGAAACGAACAAGGGAAGAGGAAAAACTGTAAGTCATCATAAACACCAATTTCTGAATGCCTAAATTCCCAGAGAGAATACTTCCAACTCTGCCCTTTAATTAAAGCAGTGCTATGATTTCCTTTTGAGTCAAGGAAGTTGTTACCAAAACCTCTAATTTTTCCCACTAGGACCTATATAGCTGGGAGCTACAGCATTTATCTTCCACAAACAGGTCCCGGAGCAGCCTCCATTGTCTCTAGGTGGTGGGTAGTGCAGCTTTGTTACCTGGCTTTTGGTTATGGCGAGGATAGGAGCAGGGTGGCTGACATTTATTAACTCCACAAGTCCAGTTGACACACAGCTTTGATCTTGTCTAATTCCTCACAACAACCCTACAAAGAAAGAGTTACTGCTGCTGCCTTTAGAGAGAGAAGGTCACAGAGGCTCAAGGTCATGGCTTGTCTGCCCAGCAACTTTGCATTTGGCTTTTCTTCTCCCAGTGAAAATGTGCTGAGCCCCTGGGAGGCGCTAGGGCCAGGCAAATGAGGTTTAAACTTTATAACCTGGCATGTTAGCTTCTCCCCTGTGTGCTCTCTAAAGCCTGCCCGTTTTCCCACATCATTTCCTGCATGCTCTCGGCTTGCTGCACCCATTCAATCTTCAACCCGCATGCCTCTCTCTCCGCAGATGATTTTATGTTCCATGTCACCTCCCCTTGGTCTATCTGGCGAGGGTGGTGTCTTTGCTGCAGCTGTGGTGGGCAGCCCCCCCCCGACTGCTGGTAAACTCACCTCAAATGCAAACCCCCACAACATTATTTGTTTAGTTTGCTACTAGATCCCACTACGTCGCCCCAGACTGTCTGGAACTCTCTCTGTAGACCAGACTGGCTTTGAACTCAAAGAGATCTGCCTGCCTCTGCCTTCTGATGTTTGAAATGAATAATGAATAATCTCAGTATTATTCAAAATAATATATGAACAAAATGAAAGCAGCTAGGCAAGACCATTCCTTTTTGCAAAAACCATTCACCAGAACCCAAGCGGGGCTAGCAAGCACACTGGGGCAGGAGGTTCACTTGGGTTCTATTCTAACAGGGGTGGTGACTTTGTCTTTTCAGCATTGGCTGGAGATGAACCTCACAGTCTTTCAAGATTGACTAGTTTGTTTTGAAAGAATCGGTAAAAAGCAAGTGAAAGAAGAGGAAGGGGGTCATAGCTCCAAGACATCAAGTTTCTGAGAGTAGAGGGGAGTAGAGTAGAGGGGAGTAGAAAGGAATAGAGGGGAGTAGAGAGGAGTAGAGGAGGGTAGAGGGGAGTAGAGTGGAGTAGAAGGGAGTAGAGGGGAGTAGAGGGAGTAGAGGGGAGTAGAGAAGGGTAGAGGGGAGTAGAAGGGGGTAGAGGGAGTAGAAGGAGGTAGAGGGGAGAAGAGGGAAATAGAAAGGAAGAGGGGGAAGTAAAGGGGGTATTGTCTGTTAGGTTTTTCTTAAGAGGAGCCTCTCTGCTGACGCAAATAATTCCAATCAGACCAAATTTAACCAAATTAAAATACACCCATGTTTAATGCAATGCTCCCAGGTGGCCCCAGAAAAGTGTGGAGAGGAGAAGAGATGAAAGGGGAGACCACGCAAAACCCAGAGACCACGTGTTCATTCTCTTGGGGGCAGTTTAAGGAACCTGTTACTTTTGTTATAACAAAAATATTCCCCATACCCAGTGCTGGGATTGAAGGCATGTGCTAACACCCTGGTTAAGCACCATTTCTCTCTCTCTCTCTCTCTCTCTCTCTCTCTCTCTCTCATTCTCTGAAATCATAAAGTTCTCAAGAGTGGCCCAGCTAGAAATTTCCATGGGGAAGTTCTCATAAAATAGGCATTGGTTAGTAAATGATCCCAGCTCCTGTCTCCCCCTATCCCCCTCTCTTTCTTTCTTCCAGGCAGGCCTTGAGCTTTCTAGATAGCAAAGACTGGCCTTGAGATCCTGGTCCTCCTGCTTCTACCTCCCAAGTGCTGGGATTAGGGACATGCACCACCATACTGCTAGGCTCCTATCTTTGAGGGTCTTTCTGAGGCATACCTTTAATCCCAGCACTCCAGGAGATTAGTGAATTTGAGGCCAGCCTGGTCTACATAGTGAGGTCCAGGCCAGCTAGAACTGCATACTGAGACCCTGTATAAAATAAAGAAGTTGCTAACAGAAATGAGCCCTATTGCTCATAGCAGGGAGACCCAATCAGCAAGGAGCTCTCGTTGCCTTTCCCTTTGTTCTGTCTCTCTCTCCCTTATTCTAAATCCTCATCCCAGCTCTGCTTTACTCCCCTCACTAAGACACCCCCAGTGTCCCCAAACTTTCTCTGCTATATCCATAATAATGCACATCCCTGTCCTTGGCCCAGCTCCTCCTTGGTGTCCCCTGTCCACCTTCACCAGGCTCCTCTATTTCTAAAGAGATCCCTTTGAAAAACCCATTGTGGTGGTTTGAAAGAGAATGACCCCCAGAGGCACATACATTTGAATGCCTACTCACCCAAAATGCAACTCTTTGAGAAGGATGAGGAGAGTTAGGAGGTGTGGCTTGTTGGAGCAGGTGTCACCTTATTGGAGGAGGCATGTTTCTAGGAGTGGACTTTGAGATTCCAAAAGCCAGGCTCACACTCAGTCTCTCTCTCTCTCTCTCTCTCTCTCTCTCTCTCTCTCTCTCTCTTCCTGCAAATCAAAATGTAAAGCTCTCACCGACTTCTCAGCCCCATTCCTGCTACTATGCTCTCTTCCTTGACGATAATGGACTAACTAACCCTCTGAAACTGTACACAAGCCCCTAATAAATGCTTCTTTTGTAAGAGTTGCCTTGGTCGTGGTGTCTCTTTACAGCAATAGAACAGTAACTAAGACACCCAGACACCCCCATGACATGATCTTCCCCGGGTCCAGTTAGGCACGACCCTCTACAGAAGGATTTACCTCGGTTCCAACAGCACATCGCACTAATTCTAGTTCATCAAGATTTTTTTCTCTCCCTGTCTCTCTGTTCCCTTCCTTACTCTTTCCCTGACTCCCTCTTCCTTCACTCCCTCCCTTCCAGATACCCCCAACCTTGATCCTTCAACTGATCTATTCAGGAACCAGCAGCCAATGGTGTGTCCTCATTACCCCCACAGCTCTGCCCAGCCATATTAAGAGTTCCCACAGCCGCCCTCCTCTGATTTGATAATCCACTAGAATGGCTCACAGAAACAGGCTAGTCTCAATGACAGGGCATTTTAAAGACTACAGACTCTAGAAGAGGACCCTAGGAAAGGGCTGTAGGATACCATTGCTTCTGGAGACTGGGATGTGTCTCCTTCCTACGTGTGTTCAACAACTCAAAAACTCTCTGAACTTCTTTGGGAATTTTCATGAAAATTTCATGGTTGATTGGGGGTTGAGAGTCATGGAATTTCTACCTGCTCGTTTTTTCTGGCCATCAGACCTCACCCAGAAGCCAACCAGCCCCGTGAGTCACCTCATTAAAATACAATGTTCTGTGAATTCCGAAACTTCTAGGGATTCTATATCACAACAAAGGGCAGAACATATTATTTTTCACTGTGTCATAGGTGGGGGTAGTCCTCTTTCAGCTTCAGGGAATTCTGTGGTATAAGTGGACCTTGCTTTATTTATTATTGACAGGCATAATAATAAATCACAGGTACTTGCCTATCCCTGCTAGTACCAAAGATGATTGACTAAATCTCCCCCATTGATGGACATTGGAGTTGGTGTTTTCCCCAGTACAAAAAGAACATTGTCAAGAGCGTCACTGTCTGACTGTAAGTTACAGAGAGAGGACTTCCTCTGTTAAAGAATATGTACTGTGACACTTGGACAGACACTGCTAAATTGCATCCCCCCCCCAAAACTAGGCCAATCTGTTGTCTCATTAACAGTGTATGAAGAAGATGGGTCTGTAGTCCCAGGTACACTGGAGCCTGAAGCAGGAAGAACCCATGTTTAAGCTCCACTTGGGGTACAGAGAGTTCAAGATCTGCCAGGGCATCTTAGTAAGCCAGTTACTAAATGTTTAGTTAGGGTTTCTATTGCTGTGATGGAACACCATGGCCCAAAAGCAAGTTGGGGAGGAAAGGGTTTATTAGGCTTACACTTCAGCATTGCTGTTCATCATTGAAGGAAGTCAGGACAGGCACTCAAGCAGGATCTGATGCAGCGGCCCTGGAGTTGCTTACTGACTTCCTTCCCTTGGCTTGCTCAACCTGCTTTCTTTCTTTTTCTCTCTCTCTTTCTTTCTTTTTCTTTTCTTTGTTTTGCTTGAGGCACGATTTCTCTGTGTAAGGGTCCTAACCTGGAACTCACTCTGTAGACTAGGCTGGCCTTGAACTCAGAGATCCACCCACCTCTGCCACTGAGTGCTAGGATTAAAGGTGTGTGCACCATCACCCTGTTCAACCTGCTTTCTTATAGAACCCAAGACAACCAGCCCAGGGGTTGGTCAATGGGCTGGGCCTTCCTCCATTGATCACTAATTGAGAAAAGGCCTTATAGTTGGATTTCAAGGACGCATTTCCTCAACTGAGGCTCCTTCCTCTCTGATGACTCCAGCTTGTGTCAAGTTGACACACAAAACCAGAGATTTTAGGGTCAAAGCCTGGACAGCTCTAATAGGCTAGGCTCAGCAGTCTGTCCCCAGAATGCCAATTAAAGAGACAGTAGTAGTGAATAGCAGAGAAAGGAGATCTATTCAATGTGACCACATAGAGACAAGGAACAAGGGACCCAGTGACCCACCAGGTCAATTCAGGGCATTGACAAAAGATTTAGACTTAAAGAAAGGACAAGAGGCATGTCCTGGTGAAGGGGTGGTCCTGCCCACCATTGACCCATCATTGTTTTGGGTTCAGGGCATCCTGCAAGGTGACAGACTTGTCATAGAACTGAGTAAAATCCCTTTCTGAGAGACAAGTTCTTCCTCTGGTGAGCACAAGGAATTCAGCCTCTCTTCCTCCAGCATGGGCTTCCTGGGGAAATGTAACCCTCTGGAGTCCACTGCTTCTGTAGTCTGATAGTGCAAGTCTCTCTAAAATAACCTGTCTCCTGGAGCTAGAGAGCTGGCTAGTTAAGAGTGTGTACTGCTCGTGCAGAGGACCTGAAGTCTCTTATCAGCATCCTGCCAGGAGGAATACAAGACCCTGTCACAAACTAAAAAGTAAATGAGGATCGAGGCTATCGTTCAGTGGTACAGCACTTCCCTAGCATGGGCAAGGTTCAACCCCAGTGACACACTCACATATACAGAGTTATGAGAGAGACCATTTCTCTAAATCTTCGTCAATATTGGATACTTTTAACTAAAAATAATTTTTGTTGTACACATAGAAAGGTATGTAGCTTGATAGAGTCCTTGCCTAGCATGCACAAGGTCATGAGTTCAGTCCTCAGCACTCATAAACTAAGCATGGTAGTACATGTCTGTAATCCCAGCTCTCAGAGGGTGGAGGCAGGAAGATCAGAAGGTGAAGCTAGCTTGAGCTGCATAAGATGTTGTTAAACAAACAAACAAAAAAACAGTAAATGGGGAGAGCTGGGCACAGTGTCATACACCTAGAATTCCCAGCAGTCAAAGGGCAGAGGAAGGAGGATTGCTGCAGGTTCAAAGCCAGCCTTCATGCTCTATGTAATGAGTTCCAGAGCTGAAGAAATGGCTAAATGGTTAAAAACACAGTTACTTTTGCTAGACTGACTAGCCAGTGAGCTCCAGGGATCCTCTTTTTTCTACCTCCCCAACCCTCCGTGTATGTGTACACACACACACACACACACACAGAGACATATATATACACACCATGGTGATGCACACCTTTAGTCCCAGTACTCAGGAGGCAGACACAGGCAGATTTCTATGAGTTTGAGGCCAGCCTGGTCTACAAGAGTGAGTTCTGGGACACCCAGGTCACTGTTACACAGAGAAACTCTGTCTCAAAGAAAACAAAATAAATAAATTAAATAGATACATTTTAAGACAATGAGTTGGTTCACTAGTATTCCTGAAAGACAATCAGTGAGGTTTTCCTTTGTTCTGAACTGTTTTTAATACAATAATAACTTTGGCACTACAATATATTTATGTGCTCTGTTCATGATGTAAATTTGTATTGTCCCATCTTTGGCTCCTGAAGGCTTTCTTTTTTTTTTTTTTTTTTTTTTTTTTTTTGGTTTTTTTTCGAGACAGGGTTTCTCTGTGGCTTTGGAGCCTGTCCTGGAAATAGCTCTGTAGACCAGGCTGGTCTCGAACTCACAGAGATCCGCCTGCCTCTGCCTCCCGAGTGCTGGGATTAAAGGCGTGCGCCACCATCGCCCGGCTCCTGAAGGCTTTCTGAGTTGGCTTTCAAGGCCAGCTCACCCTTGCATCTTCAATAGATTTGTCGCTGGCTTTCTGGTTTGGACGATGTTCTTGGCTTATCCTGTACGATTTCTCTCCAGACCAAACATCCCCCATTCTCAAAAGAGCCCTGGTATTTTTCAGTGAGATGTGGATTTTAGAGACCTCAGTCAGGATATTAGAGGTGTGTGTATTGCTTGGTTGGTTCAGTAGAAAAAACCAGGAGATACCTATTTTGCATATTATATTAGTGTATGGTGAATTTGCCAATTAGTATTTAAGATGACAGAGTTTTGACTTACTCTCAAAGCTCTCACTTTCTCTGCTTGGAGGGGAGCTCTTGTTCTCAGGCATACCAACTCGATTAGTCACAGAGCGGTTTGTTTGTCATTATCTATATGTCACTCCAGACCGTGCTGATGCTCTGGATCATTCCAGCTTTGTCTGTGTGCTGCCGAAGTGGAAGAGACCGCTCTGAGGTCTTTACAGGGCTGCCACGCTCCGCTCTGAGGTCTTTACAGGGCGGCCATGCTCCGCTCTGAGGTCTTTATAGGGCAGCCACGCTCTGCGGAGTTTGACTTAGCATTTCCTAGATAGTGAGAGTCTGGAAGGTGTGTCTACATTAACCCAGTCCCAGGGTTAAGCCTCTTCCCCTAGTGTTGATATTCTCCAGCACTTCCCAGACTCCAGGCATCTGTGTAGTGTGTTTTCCAACCCTTGAATCCCTGATACATTTATTTACTGGTTATACATGCTACACGTTTGTTTACTGAGCATCTTTCAGGTCATCATGTACAGAACATGAACACATTCGCTGTCTGCCTATGTGAATGCATGCATGTGTGGTGTCCATTGAAACAGAAAAGTACAGTGACTCTGAAACAGAGAGAGAGAGAGAGAGAGAGAGAGAGAGAGAGAGAGAGCGCCTGGGATTGGATACCATTGTTTACACTAACTGTATTCTTAAGGAAGCCACTTCATGACTTATGCCTGTTTCCTCATTTGTAAAACAGGGATTGTAATATTATCAACTTTATAAGAAAGTGGTCAAGATTAAAAGTCAAGAGACGAGGAACACAGTAATCATGAACAGCTCATGTGTTCTGTAATCAAAACTGCTTCTCTAACAGGGTGGAGAGAGGCTCTGTAGCTTTGAGCTCTGAAAAGAACATGGCTTACCCACAGTGAGCTTCTCTCACAGAGCAAAGTGGAAGACAGAGCAAACCCTAAGCCAGACTCGGGGTGTAGCTCAGTTGGCAGAGCACTTGCTTGGCATGTACACAGTCCTGGGCTTGGTCTCCACATGAGGTGGCACATGCCTTTAACCTCAGCACTCCATAGAGGCAGGAGGATCCAAAATGCAAGAGTAACCTTCCGTGGGCTGCATGAGTCCTCCAAACAAAACAAAACAAAAACAAAAACAAAATATGGAGACATGGCTCGACAGTCTTGCTGTACAATAACAAGGACCAGATTTGGATTCCAGCAGCCGCACAACACCGTGTATGTCCTGTGCATTCCTCTAACCCCAGGAATGGGATTTCCACAAGAGAATCTCGGGTGTACTGGCTTTCAGCCTAGTGGAGAAACAGCTCTAGGTTCAGGGAGAGATCCTGACTCAAAAGAATAGGGAAGAGTAGCCAGGAAGTGGTGGTGCATGCCTTTAATCCCAGCACTCAGGAGGCAAAGACAGGTGGATCTCTGTGAGTTCAAGGCTATCTTGGACTACAGAGCAAGTTCCAAGACAGGTTCCAAAGCTACAGAGAAACCCTGCCTCAAAAAACCAGGAAAAAAAATTGAGGAGAGGGCTGGAGAGATGGCTCAGTGGTTAAGAGCATTGCCTGCTCTCCCAGCAACCACATGGTGGCTCACAACCATCTGTAATGAGATCTGGCACCCTCTTCTGGCCTGCAGGCATACATGGAGGCAGAATGTAGTATACATAATAAATAAATAAATAAAATCCTTTAAAAAAAATTGAGGAGAGTGATGGAGGTGAGCACCCATCCATGCC
The DNA here is from genome assembly GCF_018167655.1 of Microtus oregoni. Lineage (NCBI taxonomy): Eukaryota > Metazoa > Chordata > Mammalia > Rodentia > Cricetidae > Microtus > Microtus oregoni. The sequence continues at coordinate 22,220,731 of NW_024543074.1, read as the reverse complement.
TTCTTCTGGCCTCTATGGGCATGCACAGGTACATGCATCTGCATACAGTATGCTAACAGCACACACACACACACACACACACACACACACACACACACACAGAGAGAGAGAGAGAGAGAGAGAGAGAGAGAGAGAGAATAAATAAACAAAATGTGAATGTATTACTTAGTGGCATGTGAGACTCATCTTACCTGTTTTAAGAGGAGATTCAAGTTACCTCTCTTCCTCTTCCCCTTCCTCCTCCTCTTCCCCTTGTTCTGACAGGGTCTCACTATATAGCCTATGGCTGGGCCTGGATCTCACTGTGTTATAGACCAACTTATCCTTGGATTCATACCCAAGTGCGGGGATCAAAGGCATGCACCAACACTTGTGATCATATCTTTTAGGAAGGCAAACCTATAGTGCTAACGGCTGCAGCTTAGCTGAGTTTGTCGACCGCCACAGTGAGTTATAAGGACAACGCCACTAGAAGAGTGACAGCTGAGGACATAGGACACGATGCGCTCACACAGGCGTGTGTCAGCAGGCCTGCTTACAGCATGAAGCCTACTTACAAATGGTCAGTGCTTGATCATCGCGTGTGCCAACCAACCGATGCTGGTGACAGTACTAGGCACGGACAACACGTTTTAGACCGCAAGCCCAGGAACATTCAGCCGCCCCAGAGGAGGCTGAGCAATGAAACAGATCTTGAGATCTATTGTACACTTTATTCTCTCTCTCTCTCTCTCTCTCTCTCTCTCTCTCTCTCTCTCTCTCTCTCTGTCCTTAAAAATTTGTTTATATGGCTGGGAAGCTGGGTGTGATGGTTTCCACTTGCAATCCCAGCACTTAGAAAGTCATGGCAAAAGGATTGCCAGGAGTTCAAGGCCAGCATAGGCTTCTTAGTGAGTCGCCCTTCTCAAAAGCCCAAATATAAACAGTTAAACAACAATAATAACAGTGTATGGGGGTGGTGGGGGTGGGGGTGGAGGGAGAGAGAAAGAGAGAGAGAGAGAGAGAGAGAGAGAGAGAGAGAGTTCTGGGTAAGCCTTGAGCCCAGAATGAGTTCGAACTGTTTCACCCTTATCTTTTACTGTACCTTTCTTTGCCTTTGTCTTTTCTTTTTGATATCTGAAGCAGGGTCTCACTATATCACACTGGCTGTCCTGTCCTGGAACTAGCTCTGTAGACCAGGCAGGCCTCACCTCACAGAGCTCCAGCTGCCTCTGCCTCCTGAGCGCTGGGATTAAAGACACGTGCCTATACCCTCTACATCAGGCTTACATCCTGTCTTATCTGCACACTTCTCTTATCTGTCTTATCAGGCCCTTCCTCCTCAGCAACACCAGCATCTTCTAACTGGTTTGAGTTAAGTGCCATTTTATTTTTAAATTTATTTTTATTATTTATATATTATATTTATATTATATTTGTGTGTGTATGTGTGTAGGTATTTTTCTGTGACTGTCAGTGCCTACAGAGGCCAGAAAGTGTCCAGTTACCTAGAGCTGGGGTTACAAGTGATAGTGAGCCACCTGATGTGGGTTCTGGGAACCAAATCAAACTCCTGTCCTGAGCCATCTCTCCAGGCCCCTTAAGTGGCATTTCATGACCAATCTGCACAGTCAAAGGTTAGGACACCATTTGAGACCAATCAGGATCCAGCTGTAGACCTGGGGGTTGGGCTAATAGATCTTCCATTCTCTGGCTTATTATCTGGGAAAGTTAATTTCTCCATGAGAAATCAGGGCAATATTGGCAAAGGAAAAGAAGGATGACAAATGAAAGTGGATGGCTTAGGGGGCTGGAGAGATGACTCAGCAGTTAAGAGCACCACCTGCTTTTCAAGAGGACCTAGGTTCAATTCCCAGCACCCACACAGTAGCCCACAACTGTCTGTAAATCCAACTCCAGGGGATCTGGCATCCTCACACAGACATACATGCAGGCAAACACCAATGCACATAAATGAAAATAAATAATATTTTTTTAAAAAAATGGATAGGTTAGGAACCAGTGGGTGGGTAAAGGTGCCTGCCACCAGGCCTGAGGACCCGAGTTCCATTCCTGGGGGACTCACATTGGAAGGAGAGAATGGACTCCAGAAAGGTGTGTGTCCTCTGACCTCCATGCATGTGTGGTGATGTGTGTGTGCCCCACAATACACATGTAAATAAATAAATGTAGTGTAAAACATATTTTAAAAAAGAAAACATACGGCTTGAACTAAGATGGCTCACTCCTGTCTGTCCCTGGTCTAGGCAGAGGAGACTGTCTATGCACACAGCTTCCGTGTGCTAGCTCTTGATGTTATGGTGAGCCTCGCTCTGCCATCTGCCTGCCATGTGGATGCTGCCCCCGTGGTCACAGTGAGCAGCTGTGTATATACCTAACAGGCTTGTCTTTGACAGCCTGGTGTGCAGCTGAAGGTGGAGGGTAAGAGTGACCCACTGTACAGAGGTTTAGAGCAAACAGCCTTGGAACAGGCAGGCTAAATGCCCAGAGTGAGGAGAAACTAATGCCAGGGAAGGGAGTGGGCAGAGGGAGTCTCTCGCTTTTCAGAACACCAGTGCCTGTGCCCTTCCCAAAAGCCGTCTCAGAGATCAAGAGTGACAGCCAATGACTGAGCTCGCAGCCCTGTCCAGAGCTCTTGTTAGCACACAGCTATATTGGTGTTCCCACAGGCCAAGTTCACAAGTGCCAAAGCAATAGCACCTGCGACATTAGGGATGTAGCTCTGCTTGCTGTTACTTACTGGCAGGTGGCCACAGCAGGTCATCTGTCCTTCCCGTGCAAGCCAGGAAGGGGTGGGTGTCAGGTGGCTTCTGAAATCCTTGGGCCCCGGGGATGAGTGGTGACATGAGATATACAAACACACAGGTTTGGCTGTAGGAACAAAGGAACCGTGGTGAAATAGTACAGCCTGTGACCATTAGGCTGTAATGCTTTATTTTACTTGTTTGTTTTTGAGACAGGGTCTCTATATGTAGACCAGGCTGGCCTTGAACTCACATGCCTCTCACGCTCTGGTATTAAAGGTGTGTGCCACCAAGCCTAGCTTTTAATGCATTTTTTTAAAAAAGGGATTTATTTACTTATAAAACTTTTTAAAGACTTATTTAAGTGAATGATTGTATCTTTATGTATGACATGCATGCAATGCCCATGGAGGCCAGAAGAGGGCATTAGATCCTCTGGAACTGCAGTTAGCAGGCGGTTGTGATTAGCCTGTGGGTGCTGGAAAGTGAACCCTGGATCCTCTGAAGGAGAGATACTCAGCTGTAAACACCACGCCATGTCTCCAGGCCCCTAGAATACATTATATTGAGAAGAAGCTTGTTTATGCTATGCTGTCTGCATTTTCACCTTCTCAATTTTCTGTTACTTTTGAAAAACTGATACCCTCTTTTTTGTTTGTTTGTTTTTTGTTTTTTGAGACAGGGTTCCTCTGTGGCTTTGGAGCCTGTCCTAGAACTAGCTCTTGTAGACCAGTCTGGTCTTGAACTCACAGAGATCCGCCTGTCTCTGCCTCCCGAGTGCTGGGATTAAAGGTGCGCGCCACCACCGCCCGGCTGGTACCCTCTTTTTAACATCCTCTTTAATCTTAGAGATGTATCACTCTGGGTTATTTCAGCCAATTAATCAAAATTAGAGTACGAGCACTCTCAAGTACACATATCCCAAAGATTTGGAACTCGAACAGTTACTTGTGCAAGTATGAATCAATATTCATAGCAGCATTATTCCTAAGAGGTCAATGATGGAAAGGATCCAAATATCCATCAATGGATGAATGGATAAAAAAAAAAGCAGGATACACCTATACAATGGGATAGTATTCAGCCATGAATAAGGAAACGCTCCTGAGGTGTGCTATGGTGTGGATGAGCCATGCAATGAAAGTGTCAGATACAAAGAGCAGCCATTGTGTGCTCACACTTTCACGGGCACGTTTTTCAGACACTGTGGTTACCAGGAACTAAGCGGCCAAGGGGTGGGCAGGAGGAAGTGGAGGGTTTGTTTAAAGAGTCTGGAGTTTCAGTATGGAATCCTTGAGAAAGCTCTAGAGCATGGTTCTCAGCCTCCTGAATGCCGCAACCCTTAGTACATCACGTCATGGAGAACATCAACTATAAAACTATTTTGCTGTTACTCCATAACTGTAATTTTGCTACTCTTATGAATCATAATATAAACACCTGATATGCAGGATATCTGATATGCGACCCCTGAGTAAGGGTCACTTGACCCCCCCCCCCAAGAAGTCGTGACCCACAGGTTGAGAACACTCTTCTAGAGAGAGCGGGAATAGTTGGATATCATTGTGAGGGTACTTTAACTAAACTGTACATCAACCCACCACCTGAGACAGGTTTCCCTGTGTAGCCCTGGCTGTCCTAGAACTCACTCTGTAGACCAGGCTGAACTCAACTCATAATCCTCCTGTTTCCAGCTCCTAAGTGCCAGGATTACAGATATGCACTATTGAACCTAGTTTTGGTGCTAAGGATTAAACTCGGCTTTATGTGTGCTAGGGAAGCATTCTCTAAATGGGATGGCATCCCCACCTTCTATGCGTGCCTTACTGCAACTTAAAATTGAAGTCACCATGCATGGCAGCCCACACTTTTAATCCCAGTACTCAGAAGGCAGAGGCAGGAGGAACCCTGTGAGTTTCAGGCCAATCTGGTCTACAGAGTGGGTTCTAGGCCAGTCAGGGTTGTGTAGAGAGACCCTAAGTCAAAAAATGTTTAAGTCAAAGAGACAACAGTTAAGAGAGGCCAACAAGTTCCATTCTCTCTCAGAAACCCCGGGCCAGGGAGCCCAGCCGATGAAAGGAACAATCAATGCCTTTGGCTGGAAGAGAGCCTGTTTCAGGGCAGCATCTCCTGGTTGCTCGGAAATAAGGTCCATCTGCTGCTTTAAAAGCAGGTGACACAGGAGGTCACAGGGCAGCTGGGAAAGATAAGACACCCACATGGCCCAAACTCCAACAAAGCATGCTGTCGTAAAAGCTCCCCCACTGTCTACACTCCCCTCCGTCGCTGGGTGCCGTGACCCTGCTCCGTCTCTTATTTACCCGGCTAGAGAATTTTAAATGTGCATCACATACAAGTTACTATGAAAATATATTAGTTTCCTCCCTCCTCTTTTAAATACTTTTTAGTTTATTTTTAAAGTAAATGTTTAGTTTGCTTTTTTGAGACGGGGCTCCTTCTTAGTTACTGTTCTATTGTCGTGAACAACACCATGACCAAGGCAGTTCATAGAATAAAGCATTTAACGGCGGGGGCGGGGCGGGTGGGTGTTTACAGTTTCAGAGGGACGGCCCACGATCATCATGGGGGGAAGCATGACAGCAGGCAGGCATGGGTTGGCACAGAAGATGAGACCCACAGGCAGAGAGACAAAGACTGGGCTTACTGTGGACTTCTGAGATCTCAAAGCCCAACCCTGGGGACACACCTCCTCCAACAACGCCACACCTCCTAATCCCTCCTACACAGTCTACCAACTAGGAACCAAACATTCAAATATATGAGCCTATGGGGACCATTGTCATCTAAACCACCACGGTCTCCCTATGTAGTCTCTGCTGGCCTAGAACTCACTATATGGACGAGGATGGCCTCAAACTCACAGAAAGTCTCCTGCCTCTACCTCCTAGGTGCTGGGATTAAATTAGGTGCGAGCCACCATACCCAGAGATTCTTTTTCTAAGATTTATTATTTATTGATTTATGGGTGTGTGTTTATTTCTGTTATGTGCACATGTATGTGGGTGCCTGTGGAGGCCAAAAGAGGGTGCCAGATCCCCTGAAGCTGGAGTTGCAGATAGTTGTTACCTGCCTGGTGGGGGTGCCAATCCTGAATTCTGGTCCTCTGAAAGGGAAGCAGAACTTTAACTACAGAGCCATCTCTCCAGCCTCTCTCCTCTTTTCTTTTTTAAGTTTATGCAAAGTATTTATTATACATCAAATATACTCCCTCAGTGCCCAGTACCCTCCCTTTTTGTGCCCCTCTTCTTTCCTCCTCTTTGTCCCCCTAACCCTCAGACAGCTTCATCTCAGCCTCTATGCCATGTATAGCATGATTTGATATATCTACATAAAATCAAGAAAGCACAAGAGAGAAAACTTTATCTTTCTGAAACAGACTTAGTTCACTAACTCAATTATCTCTGGTTCCATTTTCCTGCAAACAACTGAACTTGTTTATCTCACCTCTGGTTTAATCCAGACAGCTACTTGGGTTTGTTCTTACCAGGCATCTTCATTTAAACTTTTAAAATGACACCTATTATTTATTAATTGTGTGTGTGCGCCCACACCTGCCGTGGGGCACACGTGGCAGCAGCCAGAGGATAATTATTGGCAGTCCATCCTCTCCTCCCGCTATGTTGGTCCTGGTCCTGGGAACTGCACTCAGGCCATTAGACATGGGGAGCAAAGGGGGCCGTGAATTTTCTATATAATTGAGGAGGACCTCGAACTCACAACCCTCCTGCCCCTGCCTTCTGAGCGCTGAGATTGCAGGTGCAAACTGTGTCTGACATACCTGAGAACCTTATCCAACATTCCTGGGAAAAGTGGTGTCAGGTCCTTTAGTCACCAAAGTGAATTCCTGACTTTTCATACATGAAAAAGACTTTCATAAATTATCTATGTGGGCTGTGATATAGCTCAGTGGTAGGACACTTGCCTGGCATACACAAGGTCCTAAGTTCAAATCACAGCAATGCAAAAATCATTAATGATAGCTAAAAATTCAAGCAAAAGCAAAACAAAACACCAAATAATTTAGTCTGCAGTGACCAGGAGTTTCAGGTGATGGTGGGAGAGGTTCCTGTGCTAAACCAGTCCTGAATTCCTGGGGTAAATACTATATAATTATCATGAATTAACTATAATACTCTGTGTTATAATATATATTAATGTTTCATTTGTACCTTTTTGCACTGCTCTTCGTTAGTGAGTTAATTCACAGTCATAGAGTTTTGTATCTGTCTTGTGCTCATGTATTCTTTCTTCTCTAGTCTATAACATTTTAAGTAATCCTTAGAATTATGTTCGTTTCGAAGGTTTGATAGAATTGCTCTGTGAACCATCCAGTGAGTGGTTTAATTGTGTTCCTTGGGACCCTTGCTGGGGGCTACGGAGGGGAGACATAGAATCCAAATGACAGATAGTATTTGATGCACGCCAGTGCACACAGCTGTAGCTGGAACAATTGTGTGGTTGAAAAACAATGCCAACCACAAAAGCAAAGCATTTACTTGGGGTAAAATTTCAATACCGTGATATTGAAAAGATCCAATTGTTGAGTGAAGAGGGAGCCACTTTGAAATCTTTGATGCATTTCATGCTCCAGCCTTTTTTTCAGAAGCCAGATTTTTTGCATAAAACCATTTCCCAAACATTTACTCTGCTCTCTGCAAATGAGTCTGAGTTGCTTCAGGCCATAACAACAGCCTTGCTCCTATCCCAAAGCTTATCTGCAGAGTGTGGCATTGGCTCATCAGAAAGCAATGCCAGTCTGTGGGCTCTGTCTTTGCTGTTGCCCCCCCCCCCCCGGGGGAGCAGGTTTCTCTTGACTGCTCCTATAAGCAGTTAGTAAGCATAGAGACAAACACATGGAAAGGCAAACACCAGGTCTAGCTGCAGATTCTGCAACATCAAGCCAACAGGCTGGGTGTGGTGGTTCATATGAGACATTTAGGCAGGAGGATTACTATGAATTCATGGCCATTCTGGGATACAGAGCGAGACCCTGTCTCAACCAAAACAAACCAAAGAAGCCACAACACACACCACAGACAGTGAAAGCCCCACCCCCTTCAGAGCACATACCATCAGTGGGTGATTTTCTTATTGTTCCTGGTGAGGAGACTAGACCCAGACAAACCCCAATACACAGTCACACGACCTCGGCAAGGTGGTCTGGTTTCCTAGGAAGGATCAGAGTGTAAGCTGGGGCTTCAGAGTAACAGAACCCCGGCGGAGGTTGGGAGTCAAGTTCACGGTGGTCGAATTTCATTAGTCTGGCCAACCAGCAACCTTCTTTTGTGATGGTGTGAAATTAACTCCAACCCAGAGGAAGCTGGATATTCAAGCTGCCCGGATTCATGCCTGCCTTCCTCTGGTTACCGTCTCTTTGAGGACAGGAATTGTGCCTTTTACGTCTGATTCCTTACTGCATGGTATGGGGTGGAGGGGCGGGGGGGGGGGGGGGGGGGGGGAAGAACTGGAATTTGGATTCAAGTGAGTACACGACTACTCATTTGTTCCTTAAGTGTTTCTGGAGTGTCTGTGTCAGACACTGGGCTGATTCCTGGAGATAGAGGACAGAAGATGTCCCTAGTGGCTGTGCTGGTGGGATTTGTGGTCCCTGACAGGCGCTAGGTGGTGAAGCCTAGTAGGCTGGAGAAGGGACAGTGGACAAGGGCTCGCGTCGGGCTGCGGAGAGGCGCTCCACTTGCTGTCAGTGGGGCCTGCAGAACACAGAGCATCTGGAAGGAGGGTTTTTGGAGCTGGAAGTCTAGGAAGAAATGGCTTAGATGCCCGGAGCCTCGTTGTCTCAGTCCCTGGTGCAATGAGCAGCGAGGTTCTGCTTTTATGTAAAAAGATAAAGAAAGCCAGAGCATGTGCCTTGGCAGCCTCTGATAGCCCGAAGCCAGACGTGCGCAGAGATTGTGATCGGCTTCCTTGCTGTTAGCAGAGACGGAAAAACTACACAGTCCAAAAGAGAGCCATGCTCTCACAGACGGTGGGAGTGTGTTGTCCTGGAGGCGAAAGCATCTAAAATAGACGGTGGCGCGCCCTCTGCTGGAACAAGACTGTTCTGCACCCAGCAGAGTCTGCAGAGCTAGGTTGGACAGCGACAGGAAGGAAGCTCTCAACCAAATAGTCCTGATTACATCAGTCCTGCTACTTCCAAAGCCAAAATCCCCCAGGCCTAAATCTACGCAGGCAGATCCAGTCAGTCGCTCTCTCAACCGCCAACCAACTCCCCTACTGCCCAAGACCCCAGAGTAATAAGGAATGGGTAACCAGTTGGGCCCATTCTTAGGAAATGTACTGACCGGCTTTGAGGATCGGTCGGTAATGTTTGTGGACATTCGCAAGGCTCTGGACTCCATCCCTAACACCAAAAAAAGAATAGTCTATGATAGTTGCAGTGCTGGGGATGGAGCTCGGGGACTCGGGGCCTCCAGCACGCTGAGAAGTGCTCTAGCCCCAAGCACGACCTCAGCCCTTTCCTCCTCCGTTTCCTGCAGTAATGAGACATGGATAATGATGCAGGCAGCTGCGGCAGTGGGGTCTATATTCCGCTTATTGGCGTCTCTGTTAACAGGATTTTCTTAAAAGACTTTAACGCCCCCAACTAATCTTTTCTAAACAGTGATAATCATAAATTCCAAATAAAAACCTGGAGGCTTGTGTGCCTCTCTCGGGCTTTTCATTTTAATAGATCCACTAATTAAAAGCTATAATTTAACAAATAACGACCTAACCATCTCACTCTGAAATCAAACGAAAACCCACTACTAAAACGTTGGACTAGATAGATAAGGATAATGGATGCAGGCTCAATTCAGACCCCTGCTGGGTCCAGCCTGGCCTTCTGCCAGCTGCCTTTGATTAGCTGCAATGGGTTTCCAAGCCATTTGGAGAAAACTCACTGTAGAGAGGATAAGTGAGCAATTCAAGGGGCTAAGTGTTTTTTTGGATCCACTCCCACTGCTGACGGCAAAGACAGAATGTTTACCCCTTCCCTACCCTTATTCATCATCACTCGGTCAATATCGTTTTCTCCCTGGCCTTCTCTGGCCTCTACAGGGAGAAGGGTGCTGGAGAAGCAGCAGCAAGGAGTCGTGGCAAGGAAAACTGTCTGCAAACCCAGGCCATGGCCCCTGCATCAGCCTCCTAAGTGGTTAATAAAATAGTAAAGTCATGAAGGCAAGACTGCTTCCCACCTACCACACCCCCTCCCTGAGCAAGGACGAGGCCATCTGCGCCAGGTTAAAAATAGCCTTGTTCTAGAACCTCCCCGGCTGCCCAAGCTCACACCAGTCTCCTGTGCCACCCAGAGCTCGGCAGGCGCTCATTCTACATGGCGGGAAGATCTCCAACGCTGGCCCCTTCCCTGGAGTCCCAAGAGGGAGACTGGGGACTCTGAAGGCAGCAGGGAGGGGCAAAGGTTCCCTTGTGAAGCTGAGGCATGAGGAGTGAGCCCTAGGTGAGACCCAGCAGAATACAAGGCCCAGAGCTCCAGGGTCAGTCTGAATGCTGGCTCAATAAGGCAGCTCCCTTTCTGTTGCTGTGGTAAACAAAACTCTCGGATCAAAAGCAACCCGGGGAGGAAAGGGTTTATTTCATCTTACACATCCAGGTTGCAAAGTCCTTCACTGAGGGAAGTTAAGACAGGAAGGAACTCAAGGTAGGAACCTGAAGGGAGGAGCGCTTGCTAATTCATTAAGTACTACTTCTGACACGGAAATGCACGCGCAGCTCAAGAAAGCACAGCAGAAACCACCAAAGATGCTGCTTCCTAGGTAGCCCACTTGCAGGCGCATGCTCAGTTAGCTTTCTTATATAGCCCAGGGCCCCCTGCCTAGGGACGGTGCTGCCCACAGTCGGCTGGGCCCTCCTGCATCAATTAATAATCAAAGCACTCTCCCACAGCAGTCTCCCACAATCTAATCTAGACAGTTCTTCAGTTGTGGTTTTCCTCTTAAATGACTGTGGGCTGCAAGGCAGTGGTGGTGCACACCTTTAATCCCAACACTCCAGAGGCAGAGGCAGGTGGGTCTCTGTGAGTTCGAGGCCAGCCTGGTCTACAAGGGCTAGTTCCAGGCCCCAAAGCTACAGAGAAACCCTGTCTCAAAAAACCAAAAAGAAAAAAAAAAAAAAAAAAAAAAAAAAACCCTGGGCTGTGTCAAGATGATAGTGCGAGCTAACTAGGCAAACTGTATTCCTAGCCCCAGGATCTCAGCTTGGATGGTTACCTCCATTCAGATGTGTTAGTGTCAGAAGGACATCAGCTTGGCGGTGGGAGCCCCGACTTTAATCCCAGCCCTCGGAAGGCAGAGACTGTAAAGTGGAATCAGGCCCCTGTGGTGGAGTCTGGGTCCCTTACTATAGGTCTCCGAGGAAAGGGTTGTGTTTCACAGCGCAAGCCTGCAGCCAGGCAACAGGGAGGGGGCATGGAGAACAGGATGTGTGGTCCTCAGGAAGTAGCCTTTTGATGCCCTTGATATCCAGGAGCCTGCAATTTCCCTCCACAGGGAAATCCCTAAACATGACAGTCTGTTCCCCGGAGACCCACAGACAGCAATCTTAGAGGGAGCCTGGCTGTATCTGTAAGGCTGCAGGCAAGGCCTGCGCAAGAGTCTGGCTCCAGCCAGTTGCCAGGTCTTTGACCTCCTCATCCCCAGTGTTACAATGTTTACAAGGTGCCCAGCTGTTGAGATACTGTGTCTCAACAACCATAAAACAGAAAGTATACCTTTTTATCCCTTTTGCTTTCTCCCAGCCTTTTTCTGGATCTGTTTCTTTCCTAAACAGCCACGCTGCAGGCACCAACCAGCTCTGAGGGCCTGTTCCCCTCAGGGTCGGCTTCCGTGCACAGCTGTTAGTTTCGGAGGGGATGCGGACAGACCGACTTCACTCTCTGGGTCAGGGTTCTGCTGTGGTGGGATATTTTGATTTCATTCTGACAGTAAAGTCCGCTTTGAGTCAGAGGGCAGAGCTAGCCACTAGCTGACCAAAATTAACTATAGAGGTTTTAGAGGACAGGACAGATAGGAGACAGGAAGTAGTAAGGCGCGGGGCAGGGATAGGATCTCAGCCCTTTCCCATTGAGGAACTGGAGAGAGAGGAGGTCATTGGTGGTTTCTCCACTGTTCTGATCATTCAGGTTCTTACCCTGATATCTGACTCCCGATTTTTTATTGATGAAGAATAATTAGATAGATTAGATTTCATTCTGCTGCTCTAAAGACGGTGGTCTTGAGATCCAGGCCTGCATTAGATTTTCATCATTGTAATTGAGACAGGCTTCCTTTATAAAGAATAAAAGTTTCTAGAGCTGGAGAGATGACTCAGTGACTAAGAGCCATCTTATCTGAGTGCCTGCCCCCCTCAGGGTCCTCTTCCTGCAAAGGAAGGAGCATTTGCTTATCTTCTAGAAGACTGGAGCTCAGTTCCCAGCACGTGCACAAGGAGGCTCACGCCTGCCTGAAAGCTCACCGCCGGGGGATCTGATGCCTTCTGGCCTCCGTGAGCGTATGCTCACATGTGACATATACATCCACACAGATACATGCACGTACAGATAAATAAAAATTAATCTTTTTTTTAAAATATTTATTTTATTTATTTATTATGTGTACAGCATTCCTTCCATGTGTGCCCGCAGGCCAGAAGGGGGCACCAGGTCTCATCATAGATGGTTGTGAGCCACCATGTGGTTGCTGGGAATTGAACTCAGGACCTCTGGAAGAGCAGTCAGTGCTCTTAACCACTGAGCCATTCCTCCAGGCCCCATAAAAATTAATCTTTAAAAAAGGGAAAAGAAGTTTAGAGGTCTAGCAATGCTAACACCTCCCTAATCCCAGCACGTGGGAGGTGGGGGCAGCAGGATCAGCTGATGGAGGCCAGCCTGGCTGCATGAAACTCTGTCTTGGAAAATCAAAAATAGAGCTGATGAAATGGCTGGATGGTAAGAAATGCTTGAACTGATGTCCCGAGTTCAATCCCCATAACCACACAAAGGTGGAAGGCGAGCATCAACGTCCCGGAGTTGTCCTCTGGCCTCCGCTTGTATGCCACGGCATGAGCGTGCCCCACACATACAGCGGACACACACAGTCATTTTTTTAAGTAGAAAATAACTAGCAATTGGCAGGACTCACAGCAGATCTGTGAATCTGAGGTCAGCCCAGTCTACAGAGCGAGTTCCAGGATAGCCAAGGTTACACAGTGAAACCCTGTCTGTCTCAAAAAACAAAAACAACAGGAAAAATTAGCCAGCACTCGGGAGGTGGAGGCAGAGGGATCAGAAGTTCAAGGTCATCTTCAGCTACACAGTAAGTCTGAAGCCAGTGTGGGCTACAGGGTGCCCTATCTCAAACAAAACCAAACAAAATAAAAATAAGAAAAAAGTATAGTCTTTTACCATCAGGAAACAGGAGCAGAAGCAAATGTTTCTAGCTCTTGGGGCCCTAGGGACAGTTTCCCATTCTTCTGTGTCCCATGCGAAAGAGGCTGTTTGACAGCATTTGCTCTGTGTTTTATCTTTTCAACCTTCAGGATGTTCTGAGGACCTAGGAACATCTGATTCTGTAGAGTCAGAATTTTTTCTCCATTAAGCTGTAGGCCTTTTGGGCTCAAAGGGTCCTTCTGCTTTAACCCCCAAAGAAACTGGAACTAGGGCCAGGATGGTGGCTCTGCAGGGACAAGCAGTAACTATGCAGACCTGCCAACCAGAGTTCCATCCCCAGAACTCACTTACAAAGCTGGCTGTGGAGGCACACATCTGCAATCCCAGAATCCCTCTGGAGAAAGGGGAGAGAGACAAGAGAATCATCTTGGATCAGCTGGTCTGGAGTAAACAGCAAGTCCAGAGACCAGAGAGCCCAGACCCTGCCCCCAGCCTGCAAGTGGAAGTTGTGCACTGAGCACCAGAAGTCTTCCTGTGACCTTCCTGTGTGGCATTTACTCCTGTACCCCCCAACACGTACATATGTTTATAAATTATACATAATATCATGTGTTCATCCTGGCACACACTTTTAATCCCTGCACACAGAAGGCAGATGAAGGTGGATCTTTGTGAGTTCAAAGCCAGCTGAGCTATAGAGTGAGTTCCAAACTACACAGTGAGTCCCTGTCTCAAAAAAGAAGGGAGGAGGAATAAAAAGGAGGGGGGGACTGTGTGGGTGAGGTACTTGGTGTTTTGGATCCGCACATGCGCCAGGGCACACATGTGGAGGTCAGAGGACAACATGAAGGAGTCAGTTCTCTCCTTCCATCACGTGGGTTCCAGATAGTCGGGCTTGATGGCAAGACCCTTACCTGGGAGCCATTTTGCTGGCCCTATAACATTTCCTTTAAGAGCTTTAAAAATTTATTTATTTTTAATTTTATGTATCTGAGTGTTTTGCCTGTGTGTATGTATGTGCGCCGCAGGCGTGCCTGGTGCATTTGGAATCAGAAAAAGGCATTGGGTCCTCAAGAACTGGAGTTATGGAGGGTTGTGAATTAGCATGTGGGTTCTGGGAATGGAACCCTGGTCCTCTGGAAGAGCATCCAATGCTCTCCTGCTGAGCCATCTTCCCAGCCCCCCCACTTTTTATAAAAAAATATTTCTTTATTGTGTATACACTGTTCTGTCTGAACATCAGAAGAGAGCACCAAATGGGAATTGAACTCAGGACCTCTGGAAGAACAGCCAGTGCTCTTAACCTCTGAGCCATTTCTCCAGCCCCCTCCCCAGCCCCTTATTTTTCTTGAGTCAGTGTCAGAATGGCGAGGCAAAATGGGGATGGGTGTGGCAAAGGCAAAAAAAAGAAAAAGCTGATAAAGTTGGTCTCCAATTGAGGGAGACAACACGCAACACCTATGACGACCGCACACAGTACTGATTTCAGATCAGGCACTGCCCCAGAAGGGTGCGAGTTGAGGTATTGAGGTCATTACTGGCATGATTATTCAAATGGACTGTGTCCAAGAACACCACCGTCACTTTGACGGCCCTTACTAGGGTTGTACGATAAGATGTCTTTGTTCTTAGGATACTCCCAACGAAGTGTTGGGGGGAAAGGTGAATGTCTGCCATCTTCAAATTGTTCAAGAAAAAGATTTACAAAGAACAAGACAAGGTCATGCGAATAGGACAACGTTATTAAAAGTTCTGAGTCCGGACAAGGGAATATGAGAAGACTAAGTGTCTGGGTTTGACTCTATTTCAGCTATGTTCTAGCGCACTCCAAGCCTCTCTGGGCCTCACTTTCCCCATCTGTAAAGTGGGGCAAGAGTAGCATCTGTCCAAGAACTTAGCGCAGGATTGGATCACAGTGAGAGCCTAGTAAATATTACTTATATTATCATTACTGTTCCATATTATGTCCTGGGGAAAGAAGTTTAAATACTAACTTTTCTTTCTAGGAGTGTTATAGGAAGTTGCTTATTGGTTCCTGGCTGTTCAGCCCCGAAATAATCACACAGAAACCATATTATTTAAATCCCTGCTTGGCCCATTAGCTCTAGCTTCTTTATTGTCTAACTCTTAAATATTAATTTAACCCATTTCTATTAATCTGTGTATCGCGTGCATGTGTGTCTGTGCACCATGTTGGTGCCTGGTACCTGAAGGAGACAGAAGAGGACACCAGATCTCCTGGAACTGGAGTTGCAGATGTGGTGAGTGCTGGGAATTGAATCCAGATCCTCTGCAAGAACAGCAAGTGCTTTAAACTGCTGAGCCCTGCCCCCTGCCCCTGAGATAGGGTCTTGTTCTAGAGCTTATTCTGGCCTTGAACTCTGTGTGTGGCCCAAGGTGGCTTTGAACTTGTGATTCTCCTGCTTCAGCCTCCCATGTGTGCAGACACCATTCATGGCTCTCAATGTCTGTGTTTTCTCTTTGCATGGTTGTTTTTGCTCTTAAGAGAGGCAGTCTCTTGTCACTGGCTCAGAATCTCCTGCCTCAGCCTCTGGAATACTGGAGTACTGGGACTGCAGTTATGAGCCACTTCACCTAGTCCGATTTTTAATATGCAAGTCGATGCTGCTGAGGCTGGAACTGGTACAATGCTTTTCTATTATGTTTAAAGCCCTGAGTTCAATCTTTAGTACCATATTAAAATAAAAAGAATAGATGGCTTGGTGGTTAAGAACACTGGCTGATCTTCCCCATGGACCGGAGTTCAACTTGATAACTTTTTACTGGGATCTAATGCCTCCTTCTGGCCTCCATGGGAACCTGCACTGACATGCACCTCACCCCCCCCCCCACGAATATTTTAGTATGACATAAGTCACAAAACAATCCCACACCAGTTCAGAATTATGGATAATTAAAGGGTTATTTATTTACGGGGAAAACTTACAGATCACTGTCCTAGACAACAGCCCTCTACATGAACAGGAACAGAGTCTAGAAGCCTGTTAAGTCTTGCTTCCGGAAGTGGGAGTCGGAAGCAAGAGAGCCGGCACACACCCGCTGCTTTTACAGTATAAGAGACCACGCCCAAGTGGGTCGATATCTTAAAGGCTATTGGCTGACGGAGCGGAATGTGGTCCCACAGCATTTTAGTCTTTGGTTTTTCAATATAGGATTTCTTTGTGTAGCCTCAACTGTCCTGTAACTCGCTCTGTAGACCAGGCTGGCCTTGAACTCACAGAGATCTACCTGCCTCTGTCTCCTGAGTGCTGGGATTAAAAGCTTGTGTCGCCACGGCTCCGTTTCACATACACACAATTTCTTTAAAATCTTAAAAATGGGCAAGAACCCGGATTTGATTAACAGTACCACAAAAGCAACAAGATGGCTCAGTGGGTAAATGCACTTGCCTTGAAAGCCTGATGACCTTAGTTTGATCCCCGGTAAGGTCATGATAGAGAGAACCAATCCCTGCCAATTGTCCTTTGACCTTTACACATGCAGTGTGGGGACTCTCACACATGGATGTGTGCACACACAGTAAATAAAGGTATGTAATAAAAACCCCAAACTACATCGCCCCCAATCCCTTTTAAACAAATTGGGAAGGGAAAGCTTCTGCAAGGAATTGAAGGAGTCCCTCCCCCAAGCTGCAGGAGCTAGGCAACCTGTGAGAATAAACTACAGTTGCGGTCACCCCAGAGAGATTCTCAAGACCCTGAGCCTGTGTCTGCACAAAAACTGTTCATTGCTTTAAAGGTCCACATCCTGACCAGCAGAGAGCGCAAGCGAGCCATCTGAATTCCAGAGCTTTCGATTTTAGGAGCAAAAGTTTTATGAGTTACCCATGCTTAAAGGACGAGAGACTCGGTGAATCAGCCTAAGTGACAGCTCCGAGAAGAAAGAATTGACGCATGCTTCTTACGCCACTTTTCGTGCTGAGAATTCCTGACAAAGGAGAGGACCCATTCTGTGTAGGTTGCGGATTCTGTATGGTAGCTTTCAGTGTCACACCAACGGTGACATGTCAACGGAGTCTTATTATTTCTGGATGTTGCCGCATGGGATCTGTCTGCTTGGCGCCAGGACTAAGCTGGATTCCCCTGCTTCCCCCAAACCCCCTTTTTAAAAGACAGAGTCTCACTATATAGGCTGGCCTGGGACTCAGAGAGATTTGCCTTCCGTTTACAACCCCCACCCCCACTCTGTTCTGTTGTATTCCTAA
Source organism: Microtus oregoni (assembly GCF_018167655.1). NCBI lineage: Eukaryota > Metazoa > Chordata > Mammalia > Rodentia > Cricetidae > Microtus > Microtus oregoni. The sequence continues at coordinate 22,203,357 of NW_024543074.1, read as the reverse complement.
CTGACTGTAACTAGTTTACTACGGAAGTATGTATGTTGGAACATTTGTGGAGAAGCAGACAAACCGGAAAACAAGTCCGGATGGGTGCTGGCTGCCTTGGTGGGCCATAGGCTTGGCAGAGTAGGCAGTGAGGAGATGCAGGATGCTCCTGGGCTCGTTTGGGGAATGTATATTTGGGCACATCATCCATACAGGGCTGCTTAAAATCTTTGCACTCAGATGAGTGTGGTGGTGTATGCTTTTAACTTCAGCCTAGAGAGGCAGAAGCAGGTGGATCTCTGTGAGTTTGAGGCCAGTCTGGTTTACCAAATTCTGAGTCACCCCAATGTTACATAGTGAGACCCTGTCACAAACACTCTCCCCCTCATTTTTTCCACTCATGACCCCTTTTCACGTTGGAAAATTTTATCTGTATGTTTTGGGTATATAAATATGTAAAAGGTATACATATTAAACTTTTGTAAACAAATTATTTTAAAATAATTCTTTGGTGTGTAATTTATTTTTAAATTTAATTTCTTAAAAAATTACACTTATTTAGTATTTTGTGTGTCTGAGTGTTCTTCCTACATGTGTGTTGATGCACCATGTTTATGCCTGGTAACCCACGGAGATCAGAAGAGGGCATTAGATTCTCTGGAACTGGAGTTGCAGACAGTTGTGAGCCAATATGTAGGTGCTGGAAATAAAATCCAGGTCCTCTGGAAGAGCAGCCAGGGCTTAACCACTGAGCCATCTCTCCAGCCCCTGCTCTTCCTTAATTGATAAACTATGTGTCAGGGACAAGCAAAACACCCATACATGTAAAATAAAAAATAAAGGTAAAAAACTTTAAAACACTAAAAAGCAAACTTACAGCTGGGTGGTGGTGACGTATGCCTTTACTCCAAGCACTCAGGAGGCAGAGGTAGGCGAATTTCTGAGTTCGAGGCCAGCCTGATCTACAGGGTGAGTTCCAGAGCAGCCAGGGCTGTTACACAGAGAGACACTGTCTTGAAAAAACAGAAAATAGAGGCTGGAGAGATGCTCTTCCAGAGGACCTGAGTTCAATTCCTAGCAACTCACAGTCATCTATAATGAGATCTGGTGCCTTCTTCTGGCATGCAAGCATACATGGAAGGAATGTTGTATACATAATAAATAAATAAACCTTAAAAAAAGAAAAACCAGAAAATAAAAAGAAGCAAATATGCATATTAAGGAGATGGAAGTGCATATGTTCATGTGTGTGTATGTGTGTATAAAGATCAGGGGTCAACGGCACCATCATCACTCACCACCATGTCGAGAGCACAAGCCTGCTAATGACTGGGCCATTCCCTCTGCCCTTGTTTATTTAAGATTTAGTTTTATTTTTTCACTGATGTGGTGCCACCTGAGTTTTTGTTTTGTTTTGTGTGGTGTGTGCAGCACATGCTTTGTATGTGTGCAGGCTGTGTGTGTGTGTTTTGTGTGCTGCGTGTGGCACATTTCTCTGTGAGTGTGCAGGCTGTGTGTGTGTGTTTTGTGTGCTGCGTGTGGCACATCTCTCTGTGAGTGTGCAGGCTGTGTGTGTGTGTTTTATGTGCTGCGTGTGGCACATCTCTCTGTGAGTGTGCAGGCTGTGTGTGTGTTTTGTGTGCTGCGTGTGGGAATGCTCTGTGGGTGTGCAGGTGTACATGCTGTGCACACACGTGTAGAAACTGGAGCAGAATGTAGAGTGTTTTCCTCTAATGCTCTCCTCAGCCTCACCATCTTGAGACAGGGTCCTCACTGAACTGGAGGCTCACCATTTTGGCTAAGCTAGCTGGCCAGTGGACACTCCAACTCCATTTGTCTCTGCCTTGCCGATTGTGGGGTCATAGGCATGCATAGCCACACACAAATTGTCTTATTTATTTTTCGTTACATTTATTTACTGTGTCTGTGTGTGGGTGCACATATACATGCTATACATATACATGCTATACATATACATGCTATGTACACACGTGGAAGTCAGGGAACAATCTGGGGGAGTGGGCTCTCTTTTCTACTTTGTGGGTCTCAGGAATTGAACTCAGGTGGTTGGGCTTGGCAGCAAGCACTCTTTCCTGATGAAAACGCCCCACCCCGTTGGTTGCTAGGGATTTGAACTCTGGTCCTTACACTAAGAGAGCAAGCATTCGCCTTTTGAGCCATCTCCCCAGCGGTTCCCCCCACCACATGCTTTTATTGTCCTAATTGTTCAAATGAGGAATCTGGGTCTGAGAGGGGAAGTCACTTGCCTCAGATGAAACCTGAGTCCGAGTCAGACATCCACTCACAGATGGCCAGGTGTGGTGCACGCCTACAATCTCAGCTCACTGGAGGCAAGGCAGGACAGATCTCTATAGGTTCAAGGCCAACCAGCGCTATCACGTGAGCTACCTTCTAAAATAAGCGAATGAAGAGGTAACCGTTGTGGCTGGATAGTAACAACTGGTTGGTTAAGGACACTCGGTGCTCTTCCAGACTGCAGTTCCCAGCACTCACATGGCAAAGCACAGGGGTGGTGTTTTCAGTTCCAGGGGATCCAGTGCTCTCTGTCAGACCCAGGGACACCAGGCAGGCATGTGGTGCACAGACATGCACGCTGGCAAAACACCCACATGCGTAAAAGAAAACATTTACAAAATCTGTTGGAAAGCATTTCTTTCTTGGTCAGCAAGGGTCATGCCCATTCCTGCTAGCATGACTGTGGGGGTCTCAACCCCTGCTAAGCACCTATGGGGGATTCTGAAACGATTTTTTTTTTTTTTTGATTTTTCGAGACAGGGTTTCTCTGTGACTTTTGGAGCCTGTCCTGGAACTAGCTCTGTAGACCAGGCTGGTCTCGAACTCACAGAGATCCACCTGCCTCTGCCTCCCGAGTGCTGGGATTAAAGGTGTGCGCCACCATCGCCCGGCCTATGGGGGATTCTGAACCCCTGCTGAGCACCTATGGGGGTTCTGAACCCCTGTTGAGCACCTATGGGGGTTCTCAACCCCTGCTGGGCAGAAAAACCCAACCCCTTACAGAAGCAGGTATATTTCAGTTTGGCAAGGGTTAAATGCTACATCAGCGAACAGGTCCCACCCTAGGTGTGGCTGTTGAGCATATTCCTAGAAGAGAGAGATCTGGTTGGCTATACCTGCTAAACTGCCTCTTGGCCTCTTCCTGCTGCTGACACCCCAGGCCCCAAGGCCCTTTGCTCCCAGGAGTTCCCATGAATTGTGTCTCTCAATGTATTCTGTCTTACCAGTAGCCCCAGGTTTCTTCCAGCCACACCCAAAGTTACTCAGACACCTGCTCACTTTGAGCTGCGTGCCCACCTGGAAGCTGTTTCCACTTCTATGAGGTACACGAAGACCCGACACTGTGGTGCGTACCTAGAATCCCAGCATTTGGAAGTTGAGGCAAGGGGATCAGAGCTTCAAAATTAGCTTCAGCTATATGATGAGTTCAAGGCCAGCCTGGGTTAAAAGAGACCCCTCCCCCCCCCCCCCCCCGTCTCCAAATACAAAACAAACAAACAAACAGATATGTCAAGCATTAGGGACTGAAATCTAAGTGAGCCTGCGGGACCTGGAAGATGTTCTTTTGTTCCCTGTCCTAGCCAAATCCTGCCACTAGGGGTGTGAGGAAGCCGAAGGGGGAGGGTGACTGGCTCTCCAGAGACCTCTGTGCTTTGCAGTCATGGCAACGCAATCTCACGTTTATTTTGTCATCTGAAAATCAAGGTGATAGATGTAAGGACACGGTTGGGTGTCCTACAGAATCATCAAGGGCAAGGGGCTGCCCCGGGATCCAGGAGCCGGTGTTCTGCAAGCAGTCACCCTGTCCACGGGACCACTTGGCGCGGGACACCCACGGTTGTCACCAAGTGTCCTGCACCGCGCTCCCCATGTTTCCAACTTGGTCCAGCCCCAGGTCTTTGCTCGTAAATCTCCTTCACACAGAATGGCCATAAATTAGGGGCTGCGGAGGGACCCCCCAGCTCCCAACCCATCCCTCCCCCTATGGAAGGGCGGGGTGCAGGAAGCCCCTGGGACAGGGTGGGCTCAGCCCGCCTTCGTGGTTCCTTAATTACAGGCCTGTGGGGCCTGATTTATGGTGCAAGCAAAGGCACAGGCCTGCAAGTCTGGGGGAGCCTGGGGAGGTGGGGGCTTGAGAGGCTTCCAAATTCCAGGATCTTGTAGAGAAGACAACCCTGAGAGAAAAACGCTGTAGTATGTTTATATTTGAAGTAAATCTAAACAGAAGCAATGGGTAACGTTCTGGGAGTTGTACTAAACACTGTTTTAATTCCTTTATCAAATGTTTGTTGAATGCCTGTTAGGTGCTAGGAGTCTTACACGTATTACCCCCGAACATCCACTAACAGCCCTGAAAGTTTGTTCTTGCAGAAGGAAGCCATTAAATAACAAGGTCACTTGACTGGTAAGCAGTGACTCCTGCAGGACTCAAACTCCTGGCCACCTGTCCCAGAACTCTGAGTGTTTTGGGCCAGATTATCCTGCCCCTTTGCCGCCACCCTTCCCTGTCCTGCTCCAGTTGTGACTGTGTGCCTTGGGCAAATGCACGGTCTCTTTGAATCTCAGCACTGTTCACTGGCTGAAGGGGACTCTGCCTTGCCTACTGCACAAGGAGCTGGGATCAAATTTAGGGGAAACATTTAAACATTTCCCTGTTCTGGTAATTTTAGGTGTGGTGATAGGTCAGTCCCCAGTATCAGTGACTTGAACATAAAAGGTTATTTGAGACCCATGCACCTTTGATGAGGGTATTTCCAGCCAATCACTCTTCCTGGTCAGGTTTCTTCTGGACATCATGAGGTCTGGACTTCAGTGTCGGGTAGTCCTGCCATTTCCAGCCTGGGGTTGGCATGGCTGGGCAACTCTGAAAGGCAAGGGGCAAGAGGGAAGCGAGTATGTATGGAGGCAGGCGGGAGGGGAGCCCACTGAGTCTGCGCACATCACACTCCAGAGTACTGCAGGCAAGGCTTGGGGATGACCGCTCATTTCCTCAACTCTTGCCACACCTACTGGTTTAAACCCAGTCCAGCATGGTGGGCAACCTGTAACCTCCCCACTCCCGAGACTGAGGTAGGAGAGGGCCTACTCAGAGGCCCCACCTTAACAAACAAAAGCAACAAGAGATTGGAGAGGTGGCTCAGTGGTTAAGAGCACTGGGTCATCTTCTAGAGTGAGGACCTGGGCTCAATTCCCAGCATCCACTGTGGCTCACAATGGTCTATTACCCGTGCCTTCTTCTGGCTTGTGGGCACTGTACTCATGCGGTACACAGGCACATATCCAGGCAAAAACACCTGCACACATAAAATAAAAAGAAGTAAATCTTGTTTTTAAAAGAAATCACATTAGCTTGCAGTCTTTATGGGTCAAGATTTTAGGGGGAGCCGGGCGGTGGTGGCGCACGCCTTTAATCCCAGCACTCGGGAGGCAGAGGCAGGCGGATCTCTGTGAGTTCGAGGCCAGCCTGGTCTACAAGAGCTAGTTCCAGGACAGGAACCAAAAGCTACGGAGAAACCCTGTCTCGAAAAATCAAAAACAAAAACAAGATTTTAGGGGGAGGGTAGCTGTCATTCTCTCTCTCTTGCGTGCACAATGACATATGCATGTGAACTATAGAATTACCGTGGCGTTGTTTTCTCTCTCAACACTAGAGAAGTCATCTTGAGAAAGAAAGATGCATAGGAGTGGATTTAAAAAGAAGCCACAGTGGCACATGTCTTTAATCCGGCACTCGGGAGGCAGAGACAGGCGGATCTCTGTAAGTTCGAGGCCAGCCTGGTCTACAGAGTGAGTTCCAGAACAGGCTCCAAAGCTACAGAGAAACTGTCTTGAAAAAAGGAAAAAAAAAAACAAAAAAACAAAAAACAAAATACAGACTAGAAATAGTGAGAGAGCTCAACAGTGTTTGCTGCCAAATCTGGTGACCCAAGTTCAATCCCACACAGTGGAAGGAAGAAAACAATGCCCACGGGTTGTCTTCTGACACGCACATGCACACTAAACAAGCAACTTAAAAAACGTTTTCTAATTATACAGTAGTCACGGAACTACATGAAGGGATTCTTAAATTTCTGTGAATGTGTGAAGGTGTGAATGGTGGGTAAGGAGGAATGCTGGGATCCAGGTAGTGACCCTTGCGTCATGAAAGAGGACATAAGGCTAATTATTCTTTTACTTTTAACCGTCACAGATTTTTCAATGTGTGTGCACGCGTGCAAGTGTGTATGTGTGTGGGAGTGTGGTGTGCGTTTTGTGTGTGTGTAGTGGTTAAGTACATAAAAATATAATTGATAGTGAAAGTATAGAATGTAGAGTGCATTCCCATGACTTCCGATGGCTCCTCTAACTGTAAAGAGGTCCATTGAAATGCATAGACTTTGGATCTGGTTAGCATTTTTTTGTTTGCTTGGTTTTTTTTTATTTGAAATTTCTTTACAATAAAGGTTTTGGTATAAATGTATTTTTATGTGTATGGGTGCTTTACCTGCATGTGGATCTGTGGGGCACGTAGTGTCCTCAGAGGCCAGAAGAGGGTGTCAGAGGCCAGGAGTTAGAGTTACACATGGCTGTGGGGCACCACCTGAGTCCCCTGAAGGGGCCGGCAGCGCTTCTAACTCTTGAGTCATCTCTCCATCCTGAAGTTTTAATTACATATTAAAAACAACACCCCCCCCCCAAAAAAAAGCCAAGAGTGTAAAGGCCAAGAACATCTGAAGATAATTCTGAAGAATGAGCCTGGCCAGCCAGACCTTCCACACAGATGGTTGCTCGTTAATGGCAGAGATGTGGCACTGGACCCCTTTGGAGACAGTGAACGGAACTGAACGGTTGATACCGGGTTTCCGGTAGCAGTGAGGAAGCTAACAGTCACACTCCCCTTGTGCTCATATAAGGACTTCTACAAGCACTGGAAGCTTATTTTGGTCTACCCCACCTTACTTCACCAGACCCTAGATTGAGGGAGGGCGAGGATCTCCATAGCTGAGCCCACCCCTATCGTTCAGCCTTCTGAACCCAGGAAAGGTGTTGGAGCCCACGGGACTATGCAGTAAATGCACAGCTGACAGATTCATAAAGGCAGACCTGCAAGGGTACAACTTATGAGGCACCCCATTTTGCAGAGCTGCGGGAACACTCGTCTTTTGGAAAAGTCACTGTCATATCTGTAAAAACCTTGTGAAGCCGTGATTCTTCCTTTTAAAATGGGGTTCATTCCTAAAACACCTGAGCAATGTAACTTCTGCACAGGCAATGGCGTGACCTTGCTCCATTTCCTCACACCATGAGGCCTTAGAGCAAAAACATTCTCTCTTTGTTCTAAGGGTCAAATTTACATAGAGACAGTCCTACAAAATTACCTGCTGACAGACCACAGAGAAATTTCTATAAAAGACAGGCACTGAACAGGAAGGCAGCATGCCTCAACTTTGTTAACGAACAAATCTGGGTGGCCCCAAAGCTGGTTATCACAAAAGAGACTGGACGAGGAGAGTGGGTGAATCCAGGATTCTGGGGTGTTTGGTAACTTTATCTAATGGTTTGGGATGGCAGGTACTTACCCTTGGATGCTGGCTCCTTCCTGGGTCTGTCACCTGTTCCAGAGTACTGCTTTGTCAGGTTCTACCTGCCCTTTTTGTGATTTTGATATACATATTATCATTGTCCTTGCCTATGGAATTTTCCAACTATGTGAAAACTAGAAACATCGTAGAGATCATACTTTCTTTTTCTTCTTTTCCTTGTTGCTTCTTTCCCTTACTCTCCTTCTTCCTTCTCCTTCTCTTCTTCTTCTCCCCCTTATTTTTCTTCTTCTCTGTGCCCCTTCACTTCACGTTTTCCCCTCACACGGAAAATAAAGAACATGCAGAGGTAATGTACTTGAGTTAATTTTTTTTTACCCTCAGATCCTCCCCTGCCATAGATATCCAATTCTTAGCCCTGAGGGGGTACTGAGGCTGGTACTCAAGGCCCCCCTCCCCTCCATAGAAAGAAACCCTGCTTTTCCTCACCATGGAAGCAGAGTCCTTTCCATAGGACTCCTGACCTTCATTGCCCTGGTCAGAGCAGAAGCTGCTTCTCCCAGGGGGCAGAACCCTCCTTCCTCCTGCCACCCCCCTAGACCTGGTTCCTGCTTTACTCCACACTTACTGGGACAAGTCTCGAAATTGGACCCCAGCTAAGCACAGAGGCCTCATTGTCATTTTCTTAATGAGGAGCCAATGGCCCTGTCATTAGCGGGTGGAGGGGTGAGGAGTGCTGGGCTGGGAGGCCAGGACTGTTCCTGGTCAAATGGATGATTTAAGGTTTGACAGGGAGGGGACAATCAAGGCAGAGGAAGTGCTCAGTCCCTGAGCACCTCCAGGAGGGGGCTGAGCGCTTCTCTCTCACACTCCACTGTATTTAACTCAAACAAGAAATCTCCAGAGGCAGTACTGTTACATTAGCCCATTTGACAGACAAGGAAACCGGAGCCTGAAGTAGATAAGCATCTTATCCAAGGTTGTAGATCTAAAAAAAAAGAAAGTGATTCCAGCCCAAAACAACACCTGGCTGTGGGTTGTAGGCAGAGTGAAGGCGAATGGAGGAGAAAGACCAGCGCACCTTGTTGTTAGGGACCAGTGAGCCAGAGCAGCCAGCGGAGGCTCTGAAGGAGGTGGTCCACTGAGGGGTTGATGCTGAGTAGGCGGGAGGTGGGAGGTGGAGGGGCAGAAGTCGGCGCTCCTGGAAAGCTGGCTTTGCCAGAAAGAGGGATTTGAAAACTAACCGTTTTGTCAAAGACTTATTTCTTTGTATTTTTCGCGAGTGTGAGTGTTTTGCCTGGATGTGTGTCTGTGCACCACGTGTGCCTGCTGCCCCCGGAGGCCAGAAGAGGGCATCGGATCTCCCTAGAACAGCCAGGGCTGTAAAGAAAGACCCTGTCTTAATTTTCTCTTAAAATTATGTATATGGGTGTTTTGCCTGTATGCACCTGAGTACCACTTGCATGCAGGTACCCACAGACATCCGGGGAGATGCCTGAGCTGTCTGCTTTGCAGCACTGCTTACTTTTCAAGAGCTCCCTGGTTTGATCTCGAGCACCTACGTGGCTGTCTGTAACTTCAGTTTCAGGGCAGACAGCTCAGCCATCTCTCCAGCTCCCAACGTCTCCTCTACTTGCAATTTATCATTCGTCCATTTGTGTCTCCTTCCTTCCTTCTTTCCTTCCTTCCGTTCTTTTCGTTACATGATGTGAATACGTAACCCAGACTGTCCTTAAATGTGATATCCTCTGGCCTTCTGGGTGCTGGGGTGAGAGTCATGTGTCACTATGCCGGTTTTGACAATACTTATTTAATACATAATTTAGTGTGTGTGTCTTAGTTGGTGGTGGTGGTTTGTTTGTGTTTGAGGCAGGGTCTCAGTAGGTAGTCACTTGGCCTGGAGCTCAATATGTAGACCAGGCTGGTCTGTTGTAATAGGAGCAGCGGGCTACGTTCCTGGCACCCGGCCGCCCGCACAGCTAGCTTTATCCGAAATAATTACACGGAAACTATATTCTTTTAAACACTGCTTGGCCCATTAGTTCTAGCCTCTTATTGGCTAGTTTTTACATCTTTGATTAACCCATTTTTAATAATCTGTGTAGCACCACGAGCTGGTGGCTTACCAGGGAGGATCTTAACCTGCGTCTGTGTCGGCGGGAGAATCATGGCGACTGCCTGACTTGGCTTCTTTCTCCCAGCATTCTGTTCTGTCTACTCCGCCTACCTAATTTTTTGTCCTATCAGGCCAAGCAGTTTTCTTTATTAGTTAATCAATGAAAGCAACAGATAAGATACAAGACCCACCTCTATCACTGGTCTTGAACTCACAGAGATCCATCTACCTCTGCCTCTTGAGTGCTGGGATAAAACACATGCACCCCATAGGTTGGTTAAAGATTCGCTTTATTATTGGATTGTTATAGAAATGCGTTAGTATGCTACTAACTTTTTACATTTTTTTCTACTTTAAAACATTAAATATATATATGTGTGTGTACATATATATATATGTATATATATATATATAATCTTATGTGGCCCACACTGGCCTTGAACCTCTGAAGCCCAGGATGACCTTAAACTTCTTATTTGTCTGCCTCCACCTCCTGAACGCTGGGATTACAAGCATGTGTAACCATACCTACCTTGTTATATGATAGCAGGGCCTCCTGCATGCTAGTCAAGCATCCAGGAACTGAGCCGCTTCTCCAGCCCTCAATACTCAAATTACTCAATTATTATTTGCTGTCCAGGATTCCAACAGGGTAGGTTTTGGGCCATATCGGTTTCTTCTCTAAACCATCTGTAAAACCCAAGTCAATAATTCTTAAAGTTTTGAAAACTATTATTTTATTTTGCACATGGGTGTTTTCACCTGTATGTACTATGTGATTCAGCGCAGTTCAGAAGAGGGCTTCTGATCCCCTGGAACTGGATTGCCGTGTGGGTCCTGGGAATCAAACCCTTTGAAAATAGTTCTGTTGTTGGCAGTTGTGCGACAGAAGCGTGGGCCAGTAATAGAGTATGTACTTAGTATGGCATGCAGAAAGCATTGGGTTCATACTGATTTTGTTGTCTTCTGTTATTGAATAACAGCATGATGTCCTATTCTAAGCCATGGTCGGAGTGGCAAAGCGAGGGGCCTGGGTGTAGTAGGGTAGACACGCAGCGGCTTTCTCCTAAGTGTGCTCTTCTTAAGCGTGGCTCCTCCGTTTTCTTCCAAGGTGGGATCCTGTGCTCCCCCGAGGGAGCGACGCCAGAGAAGAATTTCTGAAATCCAGCCCAGCCTGGGAGATAATAGGCACTTTGGCGGCCGCCAGCGGAACCTCCCCGCCCTAAATCACCTGCAGGGGCTCCTCCTCCTGGCGAGCAGGAGCTGCGGAGCTACAGAGCGGCCGGCAGGGGCGGCTCCAGGGCCAGCGCCGCAGGTGCCGCGGAAGCGCTTTGAAGATCCCTGATGGGATCCCAAAGTGCTCACCCAGCAGCCAAAGATCAAGAAAGCTTGGTCCCAAAGTTAGTGACGTACAGCTGCGGTCTCTTCTTTTTCTTTTCTCTTTCTCCCCATTCCTTTTTTTTTCCCTCCCGAGACAGGGTCCCACTAAATTGCCCAGGCTAGCTGCAAACACGAGATACTTTCTCTGCTCACTGGAGTCACACTGCTCAGTGAGCAGAGAAGACAGTAGTATCTTGTGTTTGCAGTCACCCTGGGCTTTGGAGCCTGTCCTGGAACTGACTTTGTAGACCAGACTGACCTCAAACTCACCGAGACCTGCCTGCCTCTGCCTCCCCTGAACAATGTTTTTATGCAAGGCAAACTTTGCTGTGGTTAAGACCCTGACTGACCCTGACTGTCCCCTGCTATGCGGACCAAAGTGGTTTTAGCAAACCTCCTGCCTCTGTCTCTCAAGTGCTGGGATTACAGATGTGCTTCACCACAGCTGGTTATAAAAGTTACAATTCTGTCTCCAGAGACCAGAAGAAGGCATGGGATCCCTTGGCACTGGAGTCACGGGTGGTGATGGAAAACACATCTTACACACACACACACACACACACACACACACACACACTCACACGGGTACTTACATTGCTGAACTCCCATCTACAAAAGCAGACGGTGCCATAACTGCTGAACCATCTCTCCAGCACCTATACTTTGATGTATATCTTACCTACCATTCAAACTGTTTTGTTCTGGAGACAGTTCTGAATACAAGGGCTTGGTTGAAAAGAACTTTTAAAAATCAAAACAGGATGGGGCTGGAGAGATGGCTCAGAGGTTAAGAGCACTGACTGTTCTTCCAGAGGTCCTGAGTTCAATTCCCAGCAACCACATGGTGGCTCACAACCATCTGTAATGAGGTCTGGTGCCCTCTTCATGTCCAGCAAGCATACAAACAGACAGAACACTGTATACATAATAAAATAAATAAAAAAAATCAAAACAGGACAAACAGCTCACAAGTACCTGTAATTCCAGCTCCAGAAGCATCTGCTGTCTCTGGCCTCAGAGGGCACCTGCATCATGTACACACATATATACTTGAAAATAATAAAATAGGCCAGGTGGTGGTGGTGGCGCACACCTTTAATCCCAGCACTTTGGAGGCAGAGGCAGGCGGATCTCTGTGAGGCTTGCCTGGTCTACAAGAGCTAGTTCCACGACAGGCTGCAAAGCTACAGAGAAACCCTGTCTCAAAAAAACATAGATAGGTAGGTAGGTAGGTAGGTAGATAGATAGATAGATAGATGATAGATAGAAAGATGGGTAGATAGATAGATAGATTGTTAGATAGTAGATAGATAGATAGACAGAGAGACAGGGTCTCACTCTGTAGCCCAGGCTGGCCTTGAGCTCTCAATCCTCCAGCCTTGGCCTTCCTATGCTGACATTTGCAGTATGTACCACCACACATGAGGGCTGGTGTGGAATGACATGCAGGCGATTCCTAGGAATTCTCACTGGGAACCAATCCACAGCCCTTGCTCATGCTAAGCAAGTGTTCTGTCACAGCGTTCCAGCCCCGGTTCTTTGAAAGATTTTACTTCAAAAGACAAATAAATGCCAGGCTTCTAACAGCTACAGGTGGTCAGTGGGGACTCTGGGTACTACATGTGCTCAGGAGCTGGGAGTGCAGGCCCAGCCAGAAGGGAGCTAAACTCTGGGTCAATTCACTGGAGTGGCCTAAGTTCCTTGTCTGGGTTTCTGTTTGCAGTCTGTAAAATAGGTATTATAATAATAGGCCTTCCATATAGGATTGCTGGGAGGCCAAGATAATGTATGCTTAAAAGCACTTAGTCAAAGCCTTGGCTACAGTAAACACTTTGCAGAAGTCGGTATCAGTACTATTAAGATTATTATTTTTATGATTAATTATTACTAAGCTGCATAGTGTCCGTAGCAGAGTGTGAGTTCTAGAATACTGAGTCACTGGAGGAAGGAGGGCATCAGAAGCAATTTAAGCCTATTTATCACCCACTAGCACCTTCCCCTTTGCTTCCGGGGAGCTCTCTGGAGATGGAGGAGGAAGGACAGCTTGTTTGGATTGGTCCCCTCCATCTGTCCACGGTGACGGGAATGTGCAGGGCTTGCCCATCTTTGGCTGTAGTGAAGGTCTTGCTGGGTATCCAGATGAGCGTCTACCTAACACTTGAGCTCTTTCCTACCCTCGTGGGTCTGGGAACGAGGCAGCGTTTCCGAACACCAGGGCTTGGTGAAATGCTGTCTGCCCCCATCTTCAAATTCCTAATAATTTTGAGAAAGGGTTCCACACTTTTATTTGGCTTCCCACTTGGCCTGGTAGGTGGCATAGTCCTGTCTACACTCTTTTTGTCTGCCTGTCTGACTCTCTCTTTTTCTGGTGTGCCTGTGTGTAGTATATGTATCCGTGCAGGCAAGAGCATGTGCACATGTTTGTGCACACAAGTGGGAGTTAGGGGTTGACATCAGTATGGAGGGTTGGTGACCTAACAGCCCAGCTGGACGGAGCCAGTGGATGTGACTGACGACAGCTGTGGGCTTTTAGGACAAGAGGAGGAAGCACACACCACTTTCAGTAGGGTTTGCCCTTTTTCGTTTGTTTGAGACAGGGTTTCTCTAAGTAGTTCTGGCTGTCCAGGAATTCTCTATGTGGACCAGGCTGGCCTCAGACTCAGAGATCCACCTGCTTCTGCCTCTCAAGTGCTGATATTAAAGACGTGTGCCTGTTTGGGGTGTCCACTGCTTTAAGACTGCAGGGGAACTGACCTGTAGATGAAATCTCTCATCCAACCCTTTCCTACCCTGTAAAGAGCCCCAAACTCCCTGTCCCTTTGTGTGAAGGAACAGTTGTTAGCTGCTTGTTGGTTCCTGGCTGCTTAGCAGCTCAGCCCCGAAATAACCACACAGAAACTGTATTAATTAAATCTTGGCCCATTAGCTCTAGCTTCTTATTGGCTAGTTCTTACATATTAATTTAACCCATTTTTATTAATCTGTGTATTGCCACGTGTCTGTGGCTTACAGGCTTAAAGTTCCAGCATCTGTCCGTGGGGCTACATGGCTTCTCTCTGACTCCACCTCCTTTCTCCCAGCACTCAGTTTAGCCCCCCCACCACCTCTATTCCCTGCATAGGCCCAAGACAGTTTCTTTATTAACCAATGGTATTCATGGCATACAGAGGGGAACCCACATCAAACAGTCCCTGCTCCAGCGGAGAGTGACCTTTTAGTTGTTCTGATTAGAATAATTCTGTGGCCAGGGATGCCTATCTGTCTGCTTTCCTTTAGTTCCACACCCCCTCCATCAATCCCAGTTTAACCAAGTGTCTTCCTTAGTTGTTCTCCATCTCGTAGCTCTGAGATGCGATCTCTCACAGAACCTGAGCTCCTCAGTATGGGGAGGCTGGCTTGACAGTGAGCTCCAGGGGTCCACCTGTCTCTGTCTGGCCAGCACTGGAATTACAGATGCTATGTCCAGCTTTGATATGGGTGCTGAGGATCTGAACAGGTCTCTCTGCTTGTGCAGTGGACACTTTACTGACTGAGCCATCTCATCAGCCCCCTGGCTAAACTCTCACAGAGAAGGTATCTTCCACATAAAACAAAAGGAACTGAGGTGAGCAGATGAGATGACAGACACGGGTTTGCTCAGCAAGGAGTCACTGGCTGGAGCAGATGGGAGGAAGAGCCCCATCACCACCAAGCATCCTTTGGTACCAAACTGTTGAAGTGCACCACCCTGTCCTAGGCTGTCCACCCTAGAGTCAGGCTTTTCTTAGAGGCTAGGCAAGGCCTTGAGTCCCTGAGTCAACCTGGATGAACAGGGCCACAACTCGGTAGTCTAGCAGGCCTTCAGCAGGCGAAAAGACACGATAGAGCACCCATGGAATGTGGCACTCTGGAGCTGGATGCCTGGGCTTTGGCCTGGCCTGTCTTCTGTTCTGAGGTCCATCTACACTTGCATCCTGTTGTTTGAGTGTGGTGGTGGTGATGGTGGGAAGTAGTGCCCAGACACTGGGAATATCTGCGGTATACTTTTTTGCTGTTTTATTATTTGTTTGTTTTTGTTTTGTGATACGAGGCTTTGAAGCAGAGTTTTATGCATAGACACTCTACCACTGAGCTAAACTCCCTCCTCCCCAGCTGTTTCTAAATCAAGGTCCCTATAAGCAGCACGAACAGGCCTCAAACTGGTGATCTTGATCAGCCTTTCTGAGCACCGAGATGACAGGCATGCACTACTACACCTAGCTTCTAGCCACTTTTTAAAACTTTGTTTTGTTTTGTTCTTGAGGCAAGGTCTCAAATAGCCCAGGCTGGGATCAAACTTCTATGTAACTGAAGCTGGTATCCAGCTCCTGGCCATCTTGCCTCTACCCAGCAAGTGCTGGGATTATAGATGATGGCAACATACTGGACTTAGTTGCTTTCTATTCCACATATATTGGACATTTTGGAGCAACTGACCCTGAAAAATACAGTTTTTAGGTTATTTTCAGTCAAGTGACCAAGACAGATATGTAAATCCATGAAGTTTGTTTCCCGGTGGCCCCTGTTCTTTTCCTCTGTGAGAAAACTCAGCTTAAAGTAATGAAGTTATTGGCAACATGAATGTGACCTGTGTGCCCATCCTGGCTGGTGCCGCAACATTTGGAATGTGACTGGGAATGAGATTAATCTTAATATGTTGCTCCTGATAAGCCATGAATGCATTCCTAAAATTTCATTGGGGATGTGTTCTAGGAGTAAGCATTATCCTTCCTTCCTTCTTCTTCTCTTTTTTGATCTTGTTTACAATCCCAGTCCTGGTGATGGCAATGGGATTGTCCACTGCATTCATAACCTGACCATACTGTGTCGTGGGATAGGGGTGTTCCAAGGCCCTGGAATTTAAGGGCTGCTCTCTGACCATACTGCAAGACAAGCCAGAAATAAAAGTCTTCCCCAGTCTTTGCTTCTGACTCAGCCCAGCTCTGTCTGCAGACGGGGGGGGGGGGGGGGGGGGGGGGGGGGGGGGGGGGCACGAGAGAGGTAGGGGAAATGCTGGGCTCAATCCAAACCCCAACCCAGAATCCGTACCAGCCTCATGGTGGTAGCTCAAGGTTACTTGCTGCATCCGATCTGCTCCTCCTTTCTGGATTCTTCTGGGATGGTCATGCTAAACCTTAGTGTCAACTCTGGTTGCCCACAGATTGGCAGCAGGTGCCTTACCCGGGGTTCTTAAAACTCACTCAATCCACTATTACTATTCTCCTGAAAGCCTGCCTGCGCTCTTGCCCAGAAGCAAACATAGCATTCTCTCTGGGGACAGGAGACAGAAACAGAACCCAGACGTACCAGAGGGTCCGTGAGCAGAACAAGCATGTTCCCTGTGACAACTAGAGCACCGCCTCGGGCATGGCCAGGCTACCCAGCTGGTCCTGTGTACAAGAATCTGCACGCTTCCTTCCTCGCTTCCTTCCTTCCTCTCAGTTCCTCCCTCACCATCTTACCTGGGGGCAGGTAATAAAGCAGGAGGAGGGAGATGGATGGACTGGGAGGGCGGGGAGCCACGTGGTGTCATAAAGGCAGGCTAGAGAGGGCCTGTCCAGAGAGTGTCCAGCCAGCGAGAGCCAACAGTCAGAGTGGACCAGCAGCCCTTTGGACCCGAAGCAGAAGCTGCAGGGCCAGGGCATAGGCCATGCTCCGAGGCACGCCAGGACTAGGCCTCAGGGAACTGAAGCGGAGTGAGGGTTCTGTGGAGCACTTGGGGCGCTCTTGCCCCAAGGCTGGCAGGAACTTTGGAGCGCTGAATCGCAGCCTGGATGAGGCAGAGGAGGCGGCAGACAGAAGGCGCGAGCGGCCCACCCGGTCCAAGGCGCGGCGCATGGCGGCCAACGTGCGGGAGCGTAAGCGCATCCTGGATTACAACGAGGCGTTCAACGCACTGCGCCGGGCGCTGCAGCACGACCTGGGTGGCAAGCGGCTCTCCAAGATCGCCACGCTGCGCAGGGCCATACACCGCATCACTGCGCTCTCCCTGGTCCTGCGTGCCAGCCCGGCGCCCCGCTGGCCCTGCAGCCACCTGGAGTGTCATGGCCAGGCTGCTCAAGGCCCAGGCGCAGGGGACTCCGGCTTCAGTACTCCTCGGTCCGCGCCGCCGCCCCCAGCGCCTGGTCTCCTGCGCAGGGATGCCACCAACTCCTTAGTGCCGCCTGCACCGCGCTGCGCTTCGTGCTCCCCGCACGCGCACTTGGGGCGGCCCAGAGTGGTGGCTGAAGGGTCCGGTTTGGCCCAGGCCTCCGGGGGAAGCTGGCGCCGATGTCCCGGAACTCCCCCTGTTGGATCGATTCCGTGGCGGTGGGGCTCCGGGATGGGCTATCAGCACTCCTGACTCCCCCCCCCCCCCCCCCCCCGAGGGAAACCAAGTTAGCTGGCAGAATGACGACTGCAAAAGTCTTCCCTGACAGAGCAAAACTGGATGGGGTGAGACTTGAGTGGCTGCCTTACCAGCGGGAAGGAACTCTGGGGGCCAGGGCAGCCTTCCCACACCCTAGCCTGGGGTGCTGAAGGAGTGAGATCTTAGGTTTGGACTTGGCCAACCTTTTCTTCCGGGAAAGTGGCCTCTGCTTTTCTGTGCCTCTGAACCCTCTTTGCTCTTGCTGCATTAGGACAGTGGGACTAGTGGGATTTTGTGGTGGACAGCTGCTCTGATCTGAGGGCACATGCTGTGGCCCTCTTACCATGTCTGGGATGCTGTTGATCTGAGAGGCCGGAAAAACGACCAAATAAAAAGGAAAGTGTCTTGTCCATCCGCCACCAGGTCTCCACTGAGTTCAGTTACCTAGTGTGATAGGAAAGCCTGGGAATCTGAGGGTTACTTTGGAAGGGTGGGTAGGGACTGCAGCCCCCAGTAGGCATCCATGCACTGGTTTATAGCAAGACCGGGAATGGCTGGGCGCAATGAGATCAGGACCCCGGTAAAGAGCCATTGGAGAAATTCCTCCCTGTGCTAGAGGAAGTTAACGGGGCATCAGATGCTAAGGTCATTGTCAGCCTTACCTGTGAGTCTCCCTGCCGGACTGCTGTCTGCAGTGAGCCTCAGTCTAGTCTGCCTTGAGAAGAGAGCCTGCGCAAGTCGCAGGGAGGGGGAAGTTGAGGGCAAGGTCAAGAGGTCCGGTCAGGGACCCAGAGCGATAGGCCAATAGAGCGTCCCGCTTCCGTAGAGAGATAGACTAGGAATCCAGGAAGGATTTTGAGGAGTGGGTTGGGGAAGAGTGGTGGTCTTAGGCCAAAGCCAAGGGAGACACAGGGACACCTTTCCCTGAGAACTGTGGAGAGCTGGCCAGCTGTCTATAGGATGGGCTCCTGCGCGGGGTGCTAATTGCGGCAGGCACTCTTTGCTGGGCTGTTGCCACCTCTGAATGGAGGCTGGACAGATGCCACAGGCATGAATGGATACAGAGAATGAAGGTTTCTCAGCACAGTCGAGATGAAATTCAAGGTCACAACTGAAGCCCTCTGCTTTCAGTGACGTCTTGTCTCCAGCCATAGCCTTAAGGCTCCTGTTTCCACAGCCAAGGTTGTGAAACAGTCCACGTGAAGGCTTCTGCTCTGGGCCTAGATAGGAGCGAAGCGTGAGACTCTAGCAGGAGATGGACGCAGGAAAAGGAACGAACCTGGGCCTGCCTGGGATCGGCCTCCCTGCCACTTCACTTCTGATGTGGACAGTGATGCCACCTCCAGGAGGCTGAGGTAGCTTCCAGGAGTCGTTTGCAAATTGTTACTGGCAGCCCAGACAACGCTTTACCCTTGTTTTACCTTCAGGGACTTTTTCAATGGAAATAAGATAAGTACATAACAAATCCTATTTTTCTAAATTCTAAGATAATAACATCCCCCCCCCCATCACATTCTTCACCTAAGGACATCGATGGCGCCCCCTGTGGGTGGGATTAGGATATGCATCACATGCAAGAGTTGAATGAACTCGGCCTGCCTTCTCCTAGCTCTGCAGTTGAGCGGCCTTGAGCAAACCACTTAACCTCTTTGTATAATGGCTACACAGTCAGTAGCTACACCACAAGCTGCTGTGCAGAGCAAATGAGACACGTTGAAAGCACTTGGCAGTGCTCAGCTCCGCCGTAAGCCCTGACTGGGGGCTATTTAATCAATCTGTTCACGAGGTTGCCTTAAGACACTGTGTTTTGGGAAGGTGTTTAGAAGCCGTGGAGTCTGCGACATGGGTCCTCTTATTGCTTCATTAGGACTCTGTGTTTGAGTGCCGGTATGTTGATATGTATTCGCCTACCATGAAATCTTTTGGCACATTCTTATTATATATGTATTTATGTAGATGTATGACTTCAAGAATATGTGTGCGTGCGTGTGTGTACCAACCTAACAGGAGCTGCCTCCTCTCCCCAGTGCTTTAGGGAGAGCCTAAGCCAGAAGAGTCTCAATTATGTGTCTACATAAATTTTTTACAAAAATTTTCTACAACTCTAGCATGAGTTTTGAAAAAAAAATTGCTTCCCAAGATCATATCCATTCTCCTAGATGAGTGTTCCTATAAAAGAACAATAAATTAGAGATTTATTAGAGAGATGAAGCTTATCAACTAAGATCAGATGGGTTTGTCCAAACATAGCAAAAAGAGAGAGAGAGAGAGAATATAATGGTATGACTTAAAAATGCACATTAAAAGCAAATTCCAGAAAGGGACCACACATTGCAATAGTGCTGCTGTGGCCAAAAGTTATAAAAACTGATATGGACAAAGAAATTCCTTATCTATGCAAGATTGTGGAAAACATCCCCCAAAGAGTCTCTCAAGGGTATTTTTTAAAATATAATTTTTACATTATTATTAGCAGTAGAAGTATTGGTACTTTTAAAAGTTTGACTGAATTTTTTAAAAGTTTTATTCATATTACTTTTAATTATGTGTGTGGGGGGTGAGCACATGAGCGCAGGTGCCCTTAGAATCCAGACGAGGTGCCAGATCCTCTGGAGTTGGAGCTGAGTGTGGTTGTGAGTGACCTAATATGAGTTCTGGGAGCTGAATTCTGCTCCTCTGCACGCGGCACGCACACTCTCCAGCCCCCTGCTCCTCTGCACGTGCCACACACACTCTCCAGCCCCCTGGTCTTCTGCAAGAAGCACACACACTCTCCAGCCCCCTAGTCTTCTGCACGAGCCACACACACTCTCCAGCCCTCTGGTCTTCTGCAAGAAGCACACACACTCTCCAGCCCCCTGGTCTTCTGCAAGAGGCACACACACTCTCCAGCCCCCTGGTCCTCTGCACGAGCCACACACACTCTCCAGCCCCCTGCTCCTCTGCACGAGCCACACACACTCTCCAGCCCCCTGGTCTTCTGCAAGAGGCACACACACTCTCCAGCCCCCTGGTCCTCTGCAAGAAGCACACACACTCTCCAGCCCCCTGGTCCTCTGCAAGAAGCACACACACTCTTCAGCCCCCTGGTCCTCTGCAAGAAGCACACACACTCTCCAGCCCCCTGGTCCTCTGCAAGAAGCGCACACACTCTCCAGCCCCCTGGTCTTCTGCAAGAGGCACACACACTCTCCAGCCGCCTGGTCCTCTGCAAGAGCCACACACACTCTCCAGCCGCCTTACTAGTTTTTTTTTTTGTAATTTATTCATTTTGTGTGTGTGTTCTGCCTGCATGTATGTATGTGCACCGTGTACATGCTTGGTGCCTAAAGAGACCAGAAGATCCACTAGAACTAAAGTTACAAATGGTTGCGGACCACCGTGTGCACGCTGGGAGTTGAGCCCAGCTCCCCTGCAAGAGCAAAAGGGCTCTTAACAGTTAAATCCTGAGTGCTGGGATTAAAAGTGTGCACCACCATGCCCAGTTTTTACTATGTGTGTGTATGTGTGTGTGTTGTTTTGTTTTCTGAGAGCACCTGCTTGACCAGGAATTCTCCATCCTCCTGCCTCAGTCTCAGAAGTGCTGAGCTCACAAGCCTGCCAGAGGCAGAGAATACAAATGTCTCAGTACTTTTAGTGTCCTCACAGATCAGGAGGGCCCAGCAATCTACTTGTCCAGCGGAGACAGGGCTTAGTACTCTCCTCCTCAGGCAGGCTGGATCACGTGAACAGGAGTGGGTCAGAGTTCAAAACTATTTAGGTCCCAATATCTTTATACTAAAATTCTGAAACCCCCATTTTTATATGGAGTAAGTTAAAACAAAAAAGAATTGTTAAGGATTAGGGAGATGGCTCAGTTGGTAAAGTCACATGTTGCCAAACCTGAAAACCTAAGTTTGACCTCTGGAGCCTCCATAGTGGAAGAAGAGAAGCAACTCCTGCAAGTTGTCCTCTGGCTTTCACGTTTGCATGGTACATACATGCACCCACCCCCAACAAAATAGACACATGTAATAAGAAGTTTTCTGTTTTGTTTTTTGAGACAGGGTTTCTCTGCATAACTTTGGAGCCAGTCCTGGAACTAACTCTGTAGACCAAGCTGGCCTTGAACTCACAGAGCTCCACCTGCCTCTGCCTCTCAAGTGCTGGGATTAAAGGCATGCAACTCCACTGCCCAGCTATAAGAATATGTTTTAAGAAAAGAAGGAAATGGGTGGGGGGGAGATAGGAAAAAAACACCATGCATTAGAGACCTGGGAGATGCCTTAGTTAGTGAATACCAGGGGATATGGGCTCAGCTTCCAGCACCCATGTAAACCAGGTGTGCACACCCTGTCACCCCAGCTCTAGGGAGGCAGAAACAGGAAGGGACCCTATCTGGGACTACTGCGCACTATGCCACTGGCCAGGTTGGAGTCATCTGGGAATACCAAAACATCTATTTACTTTTCTGCGCACCCCCATCTCTGGTCAGTCACCTATCAGTGTCAACCACTAGGTGGCACTGCAGACTCAGTATTTGACACTGGTCAACCTGACTTGGTGGTGCGCCCCCCCCCCCCATCACAGTCCATCAGGCCCCTGTCCTGCTCCTGCCCAAGACCACACTGGGGGCATCTTGATTCCCTTTTTTCTTGTATCTTTTATTAAGTCAAAAAGGTCTCTTTATGTCTGATTCCCTCCAATATTTATTTACTTGAAATATTTCTTTTTACCCGCAATTTTTTATTTAAATTAGTCATATTTCAAGTGTTCAGAGCCACAAGTTGCTTGGGTTAGGCTGGGCCTGGGTTCCTTTATCCAAGGGACAGTTCCCACATTGGAACCTGCCTCCTTTGTACCTGGATACTTATGAGAGGAGCCCCATCACTGTCAGGGACCTCATTTCCTTGCCTTGGACGGCCTTTTCTATTTGAAAGGCGTAAGCTTAGTTTTCCAAACTCCTAGGCAGGGTCACCCACCCAGTTCATTCCCCTCGCCTTCCTCCTGGCTTGAGATAGAGAGAGTCACTCCGAGGTCTGAGATGGACAGTGTCTGCCTAGAGGGCTGCCTTTGCAAATAACAATGCCTTTGCCTTACTGAAGAAAAGTCCCTCTTTTATATGTATGTGCGTGAGGTGGGAAGCACGCGTGTGCGTGGGGGATGGGCACGTCTGCTGCTGCACATCAGTTTGTGCACGTGTCGCAGAGGCCAGAGGTTGACGGTGGTGTCTTTCCCTTTATATTAAGTCACAGCTCTGTCTGAACCAGGATCCCACTAATCCACAAGCTGGGGGACCCCTGGTTCTCCTCGCTGTTTCTTGGCAAGCATTTTACCCACTACGCCTAACCCTTGAATAAAAAATTCAATTTATCGAACATGAAAATTCACCTTAATTCCTCAAAGAATTTCTAAACTTACTAGTTCCCAGGTGTGCTTTCAGTCTCCCAGGTGCCCCTTCAGGTGGGTCCCACAAGTGACTGCTCCTCAGGTCTGGCATCCCTTCCTCCCTCCCTTCCTCTCTTCCTCCTGCCAGCTCTCTGTGAAGTCAACTCCCCTTCTACCTCTGCTAGGAGCAATATTTCTGAAATAAACTTGAAACCAACTAAAGTCATCCCCCTGCCCCCTCCCTCTGTGATTGGTTTTGCTCCTCCCCCTCCCCCCCCCCCCCCCCCCGCAGGCTAGTTTTGCCCCCACCCTGTGGCAAGTTTTGCCCCTCCCCAGCCCCAGGACATAGGCTAGGGAAAGCCGCTTGAAATGACGTTGAGATGAGAGTTTCTTCTATGAGCCTCTATTTCGGAATTATGAAAGCAACAGATTTGAACTTATGATCTCTGCGGTGCTTCCAACTCTGGTTTCCCACATCATGCATGACCCTGGAATTTTAAATGATTTCGTGTGCCCCATCGAAAGTGTGCTATACTTTCTCTGTGTACCCTTGGTGACTTTAGGTCACTCTGGTGAAACAAAACGAGGAGACAGGGAAGGGAAAGGAAACAAGATGAAGAGAATCGAGGAGGAGAAACGGAGAAAGCACTAGAGGAAAGACAGGCAGAGCCTGGGTCACACTCAGAGCTGGCGTCTGTTAGAGAAATCCCAAGGGGGGCTCTGTCTACAGTTCAGCACCATAAGCCACAGAAGGCATGAGACAGAGAGGCATTTACCCCACAGGTCCCTTCATGGCCCTTGGTGAGCTGTTTAGGAACCTAGGCTTAAGGTCCTACGGTCCGCCAGGGACCAACCACACAGGTCTCTTTCCCCAGATAAGTGTTGAGGGTGGCGGCCTGGGGAGATGATGGCCTACGTGGGAAGGGTTGGGCCCAGGGCCCAGCACTTGCCCACAGATGATGGGACGAACAAGCCTGCTTAGTGGAGGAGAGGCAGGAGGCACTTGCTTTGGTGATCCCTGTCTTTTTCTCTATCTAAGCCCATTGCCCAGAGGAGCAGGTGTGGGACTGCAGAGGAAACCAGAGGCTGGTCCAAGTCCCTGTGGACTCTGCCAGGCTGGGCCGGGCCAGAGGCAAGATGCTGCTGGGGTGATTCTCTGGGGAGAAGGGAATTGAAAAAGAGAGGCATCTCCAAGGAGGATGGAGAGGGAGGGAGGTTGTCGTTGTCTCTCTCTCTCTCTCTCTCTCTCTCTCTCTCTCTCTCTCTCTCTCGCACGCACACACACACACACACACACACACACAGCTTCCCCGCCTCAGCCTCGTCTCACTCATTAGAGAGGCGAGAAGAGCATTCTTCCTCTCTCTGCCCTCCCGACTTTCTCTTGCTTCTCCGCCCATCTGTGCAGTCAGCAGCTCCAGCAAAGTTGGCCTCAAACTTGAACGGAGCTGAAGCCTCTAGCTTCCTGGGAGCTTCTCACAGCAGCAGCAGGAGCAGCAGCAGCAGCAGCATCAGACTCCAGTTGTGAACCCTGCTGATCTTGAGACGCTCATCTGAGTCTTCCAGCACCCAGCTGGGCCCCAGCTCCCCACAATACACATCCACTCTTGTCCTAGAGGTTTGAAATCGGAGCTGGGGAATGGTGTGCTGAGGACCCTCTGGAGCACGCTGTCCCTGTTCCTACCTGCACCTGAAGAAACCCAAGGCCCAAGCAAACATGGCCAACCCGGTGCAGCCTCCTTTTCAAGACCCAGGCTCCACCTCGCCCCTGGAGCTACCTGAGATGGAGAAGCTTCTCACCAAAGTGGAGAACAAGGATGACAAAGCCCTGAATCTGTCCAAGTCCCTGTCAGGGGCTCTGGACCTGGAGCAGAATGGCCACAGCCTGCCCTTCAAGGTCATCTCTGAGGGGCACCGCCAGCACTCCCTCCCTGGCTCCCCTTCCCGGGCCAGCTCTCGACGTGCATCCTCTGTTGCCACCACCTCCTATGCCCAGGATCAAGAAGCCCCCAAAGATTACCTGATCCTTGCCATTGCCTCTTGCTTCTGCCCAGTCTGGCCCCTCAACCTCATTCCCCTCATCTTTTCTATCATGGTAAGTCCTGTGCTTTTGTTCAGGGCATGGGTTTGGGTTTGCCCCAGCGTGGCAGCCATGTCTTCAGGGAAGGGACTTAAAGTGCAGAGAAGAATGGGATGTTGGGACCTTGGTGGGAAACTCTCATCTCCCAATTTCCCTTCTAGAGGGACATAAAGCTCAGTTCTGTGTGCTCGTTCTTCATGTCTGCCTCCGGGTATCACTGGTAGACTGCTTTCTGATCCTTCTGGCAGAAGACTCAGGGGTACATCTGGATGAAATTCTGCAGAAGAGAGGGCCAGCCAAATTGGGGGGGAGTCCTTGTTTGTTCCTTTTTCCTCCCTCCCTCCCTCCCTCTTTCTTTCTTTCTTTCTTTCTTTCTTTCTTTCTTTCTTTCTTTCTTTCTTCCTGGTGTAGGCAGGGCTGTTCGAGAACTCTATCAAAAGAGAATGCAGGCAGAAGAGGGCCAAGGGCTCTGACTGCCCCAGGAGAGGCAAGCCACCTGGGCCACCAGGGCATTATTCCAGCCTGTTTCCAAGAGCCACAGTGGCCTTGCTGTACTGGGAGCCCTGGGGCCTGACTTCCCTTGGGGCACATGGGGAGGGTATGGGTTGTCAGGGTGCTGGGGGTTGGAGCATAATGGAGTTCTTGAGGTTCTGGATCTCTCTCCTGATTTCCCAGATTTCACAGCGGGCTTTTGCTGGAGGTCTGGGCACAAGTAAAAGGGCATGGCCAGCCTTGCCAAGGAGGGTCATGTGAACTAGTCTTCACTTCTGCAGGATTCTGAATATTTTGTCTTAGATTGTCTTCAAGCCAAGTCCCTGGGAAGGGCGGCTACTTACAGATCTCACAGAGACTTTCATAATGAGGTTAGGGGCAGGGGGAGAAAACAGGCAGGTTAGAGCCAGAAGCCTGGGTGGGGTGACACTGTCTCCTCTAGAGAGACACTACTGCTGAGTCATTGGTTACCAAGCCACTAGGAACTGTGGTCACTCCTACCGTACTTCTTCAGATGTCTCTGTCCACCCCATTAGGTTCCCATAGGATCCAGAGCCACCTGACAAGCCATGGGGGCAGTGGCAGCATCTCAAGAGACAGGGTTAGGCAGAGTCCTGGGCAGAGCCCACTAAACTTCCTGCTGCCCTCAGGGACCACGCCAGGCTCCAGGGTGTAGCTAATGGCTCTGGGTAGAGCCAACTTCTTGGTTACAGGAAAAGGTCCCAGGAAGGGAGACGAGGGACAGATTCTAGAAGTATCTTCTGAGAATTGGGTGCAGGGTGAGTTGTCCTTACCCAAAAGAAGCCAGGGTTGAAGACCCATGAGACCACTGGACCTATCTCTGGCACTTCTTTCTCTTTTGAGAAGCCAGAGAAGCTTCTAAACAGATCCTTACGACATACTGTAACAAGTGCCCAGCTAGCTAGACACAAACACAAGGGAATTAAGTCATCTTGGGCAAGTTGCTCAACTTCCCATCAGTTTATCCATCTGCAAAGTGGGCAAAAGCATAATGCATTAAAGAGCAGGGAGAGCTGAGATGGGTCCTTACAAAGTGCTTAGGAACAGAGCCCCGCCCAACCTAAGTGTGTTCTGCGGTCACAGAGACTAAGTGTCACAGGGAGTCTCACCTTCTGGGGGATTGGAAGCCACTGTGGGCTTTATTTATTTTTTGGATTTTTGAGACATGGTCTTGCAGTATAGCCCAGGCTAGCCTCAAACTCATGCCAGCTCTCCTAATTTACTCTCCCAAGTGCTAAGGTGACAAGAGAGGGCCACTGCACCCTTTGTTTGCTAATGGGGTTTCCAAAATAGCTTTATTAATGTATTCATATATCTCATAACTCACCCACCTAAAGTGCATGGTGTAATGGGCTCCTTCCCCCTCCCCACTCTATCTCATATGTAGCCCCGGACAGCCTGGAACTTGCTGTATGAACTCAGAGATATGCTTGCCTCTGCCTCTCAGATAAAAAACAAAAACTAGCCAGGTGTGATGGTGCACACCTCTAAAGGAAGCAGAGGCCGGAGGATCCCTGTGAGTTCAAGCCCAGCCAGGATTACGTAGTGAAACCCTGTCTTAACAAACAAACAAAATAACACAAAACCACACATGTATATACATACACGGATGAAATGCCATGTACTGTTCCAATATATGCACTGTGTAATATTTAAATTAGGTTAAACATAGATATCTGCTCAGTCATTGATCATTTCCTTACTGTAGAAACTTTCAAAATACTTTCTTCTAGTTTTTAAAAGAAAAGTATAAACTGGGCAGTGGTGTCACACACCTTTAATACAGTAGTTGGGAGGCAGAGGTAGATGGATCTCTGAGTTCGAGGCCAGCCTGGTCTACAAAGTGAGTTCCAGGATTGTCAAGGCTACACAGAGAAATCCTGTCTTGAAAACAAAAACAAAAACAACTAACCAAACAAAAAATTTGTAGTGCATTGGGCTGGGGAGTAAGCTTAATGTGTAAAGTGCTTTCCTTGCAAGGTAAGGACCTGAGTTCAAACCCGTAATTCACATAAAAAAAAAAAAGCTGGACATTACACATCTGTGATCCCAGTGCTGGGGACGTGGAAATGGGTGGATCCCTTGGGATTGGAGCCAGCCCAGGCTACTTGGCAAACTTCAAGCAGGGAGAGACCTTGTCTCAAGAAGCAAGATGGCTGGGGATGTAACCCGGTGGTAGAGCACTTGCTTAGTTTGCTCAAGGCCTTATATTCAATCCCCAACATGCGCGCACACACACACACAAACACACACATACAAAAATGGAATTGTATAACATGTGGCCCTTTGTAACTGACTGCTTTCACACACACAGCCTTCATATGTCATCTGTGGGGCAGCATACACATCAGTGTGGCCAGATTTCCATCAATGTCTGGGGGAGGGGATAAGAGAGACTGAAGGGTGCAGCTGAGCATGGCATTCAGTGGGCCTGATGGTGCAGGCCTATAGCCAAACTGCTAAGGAGGCCAAGGCAGGAGGATTGTAGGGTCACAGAGTAAGTTCAAGGCGAGCTTGAATGACTTGTGAATACCCTGTCTCAAAATTTCCAGTTTTCTGAAGGGCTGGGCTATTGTTCAGTGATAGAACAGTGCCCTGCACGCGCCAGGTGCTGGGTTTGATCCCCAGCAACAACAGCAGCAGGAAGAGTGGTAGAGGTCTGAGTTCTGCACCAGGCTCACGAGATTTGGCTTCACCGATCTTTCATTTATTTGATTCGTTACTGACTTATTAATTTATCTTGAAGGGCAGTGGCTTGTTTTGAAGGAACTTAGTAGTACAGGAAACCTCCTTCACATAGGTGACTGCGCCTGTCTTAGGGAGCAGAGTAGATGGCGAAGGTAAGTGGTTGCTGTTTGGCACTGCAGGAGGGGACTAGAGTGTGCTGGGTGCTGTTGCAAGGCAGGGACTCACTCTTGGAATTTAAGGCTCTGAAGAGCCCCTGGGGAGTTTTAGATTGAAGCACAATGTGGTCAGTTCATATTGTAAAACCAACTCCAAAGTGCATTGTGGGAAATGGGTTACTGGAAGGGGATCCCATGTACAGGAAGGGATGGGGATGTCTGAGTTCTGGATGGATTAAGAACACAAAGGTGTGTGTGTGTGTGTGTGTGTGTGTGTGTGTAGCATGTGCTCAGCCTCCAACTCAGGGATGTTGACGCGTATTCTCAAAGCTAGCTGGGAATGTCCATATTCACAGAGTAAAGCTACACACGGGCCACAGGCCTGTCATCCTAGCACCCAGGGTGTCAAGGCCAGAGGACTGTCATGAGTTCAAGGTCAGTCTTGGCTACAGAGTGAGTTCTATTAACTAGCCTGGGCTACAAAACAAGATCCTGTCTCAAAAATCAAACCCAACCCAAACCAACCAAATTAAGAACAACAGAAAGCACTGAAGGAGTAGACAGAAAAGGGGTTCGAGAAGGAGACTCTAGAAGATGCAAACAAGGCTAGAGGGAAGGGGGGATGAAGGGCAGAGTCTAAAGGGGCCAGGAGGGGCCAAGGCCCTGGAGAGGTTAGGGTCAAGGAGAGTGGTTTGTCTGTTGGGCTGGCCATTCCTAGATTCTGGGTGTCTGGGTGGAGAGGCATAGATGAAGGGAGGGGTGTGCAGGGTCCCTGGAGAGGAAAGACCTTGAAGGGGAAATACTGAGAGGAAAGGGAGCTCCCAGGGAGTGGAAGGCAGCGTCTCCATTTGCTGAGCAAAAAAGGCCTCGTGGCACAGGGGATGGGATGTGACCAGGGACAAAGAGATAATGGCTCTGCTAAAGCTAGAGACTGTGGGTGGGGACTGCCATCAGCTTCCGCGGTGGTGTGACTTGCTCCAGCATGAGGTGTCGGTTTGTAGACACTGGGCTCTGAGTGGCAGAAGAGCCACTTGACCAGGGCCAGATGGCACAGCAGATGTGGGCAGGAGTGGTTGACATGTCACGCAGAAGAACTGGGCTGGACAAGCAGCAGCTGATGACCCAGGGTGAGAAGGGGCTTAGAGAAGGGCAGGTCCCTCCAGCGTAACAGGCTAAGGGAAAAGCTGGTGGTCCAGATTTCAGAGGAGTGATGGCAAGGGGTGGGATGCAGTTGTGAAGATGAATGTTCAAGGGAAGCATCAGGACCAGGGATGAGGAAATTGAAGGATGAAGTTACTAAAATCCATGGATGCTTACTAAGTGTTAGGCACAGCTCCAAATGGTTTAGATGTATTATCTCATTCAGCCCTGACTGTGCTCCTGTGAGGCCTGGGTGCTAATATTATTCTCATGGCACAGACGAAAAACAAACAAACAAACAAAGAAAAAGGAAAAAACCCAACCCTGAAATGCAGAGACAAGAAGGTAGGAAGTGGGAAGCCTAGGGTTGGAATCCAGTCTGGCTGTCTTGAATGAGAGCACCTGTTCCTCCCAACCACACCTCTTGCCTTCTTGGGTGCACCTGCAGCTACTTCTGTCTTCAAAACCAGTCTATCTTCTGGGCCATTTCTACGCCCCAGGGATCAAAGGGTCAGACAATCACTCAGGGTTCCATACTATGTCTGTCCTGGCAGCAGCAGGTAACAAGTCCCAGGAGGCAGTGGAGAAGATACTAGAATTCCCTGTAGACGCAGGTCCAAGCTCTTGGCCTCAGCACTGGCAGCCTCTCAGAGCAGGCTGCTGCCTGCAGAAGGATTCTATGGATGACCTATGGTCACATAGCTGGTAGAGGCCCATCAGCTGGAAACTGAATCTATTGTTCTCTCGTAGTCCCACCCCATATCTGGGTCTGAGGACACTTCCAGGAAAGCCATCCCATCTGCTGGGTGTAGGGAAGGGCCACACCCCTCCCACCCATCTTCCTTCTCCTAGTCATCCACCCGCTCCATTAAGCCCATCAGAGGAAGACAAACAGCTCTGACAGGGCCCACTGTGGCCAGGGAGGTGGGGTCAGTGACTTTGTCTGAAGAGCAGTGGTTACAGATGTCCAGCCCCTACTCTAGTATGTTCTGCAACCTCCATGATTTGACAAGTAGGGTTGTATCGTTCTGCCCGTATACTGCGGGACGGTTCGCGAGTTGGACAAGGGGCTGGAGATTGAAACACACACACACACACACACACACACACACACACACACACGCCATCCTTGAAACAAGGATGCCCAAGAATGCCCATTTTATTGTGTTCCAGGGTAGCTTATATAGGACTCTGGCCACGCCCTAGCTCTCGGGATTTTTCAGCTGCAAGCCCACCAGAAACCACTCCCCTGCCATTAGGAACTCATGAGGGTCTTGTGCCCAGAGCAGCTGCAAGCATAGGAAAACAAGCTGTTTACTCCGGCAGGCAAGGAGTCGCAGAAAATTCAGGGTCTGAGGGCCTGCTCTCTCCAACATAGGACAGACTGAGAAAAGGCCACATTCTTGTAGCAAGGCTTCCTGTCAGCAGAATAAGACCCCAGGCAAAGGGCCTTCTATGAGCAACACTGATAAAACAAGGCAATAGCTGGGCACAGGGCACTTGCTGGTTTATCCCAGCTCTTGGGACAGGAGGATAGGAGTTCGAGGTCAACACCAGCTACACAGCAACCTGTTGGCCAGTCTGGGCTACATGAGACCTTGTCTCAGAGAATTAATAAATATTATTTTTAAAGTGGACACAGTAGAAACACCCATCTCGCAGGGCTGTTGGGAGGACTGAATGAGCTAACCTGCACCCGCAGCACCTACACAAAACCCGCACACAGTAGACGTTTAATGCAGGGGACCAATCGGTCCCTGTTCTTACTGACACTAAATGGAACTGCAAGGCCAGGGAAAGGAAAAAACCCTTGTGAATGGTCATTTCTGACTCTTTCCAGTTGAAGATGATCAGGTCCCACATTGCATTACTGCCTCTGGGGAGGTA
This sequence comes from Microtus oregoni, assembly GCF_018167655.1. NCBI lineage: Eukaryota > Metazoa > Chordata > Mammalia > Rodentia > Cricetidae > Microtus > Microtus oregoni. The sequence goes on along the minus strand of NW_024543074.1, from coordinate 22,172,129 downwards.
CCCCCATCTGCAGTCGTGGTGGCCACAGGATGGCCACTTATTTGTGGGTTCTTCCTATAACGCATTACAGTGCTTCACGGGTCCGGAGTGACATCTTCCTCAGGCTTCCCCTGCCAGAGACAGAATCTCATGTAACCCAGCCTGGCTTTGTACACTCCATGGAGCCTGAGGACAACTTTGTGTGTGTGTGTGTGTGTGTGTGTGTGTGTGAGAGAGAGAGAGAGAGAGAGAGAGAGAGAGAGAGAGAGAGAGAGAAGTTCACTATGTGGTCTTGGGTAACCTGGAACTTACTACTAGACCAAGCTGCCTTTGAACTCACAGATAACTGCCTCCCGGAGTCCCAGGTGCTTAGATTGAAAGGCATGAACCAACATGGCCAGCTTGACCCAAACTCTTGACCCTCCTGCCCCTCCTCACAAACTCTGGGATTAGAGGTGTGTATTGCTCTGCCTCATTTATGTGGTGCTGGGAGCAGAGCCCAGGGCTCCCTGCGTGCTAGGTAAGCACTTATGCGTCGCTGCTCTCATAGGCATGCTCCAGAGCCAGTTGAGTAGTGTGTTGTGGGAGCAGCACGTTTTGTCATGCTTAGGTCTGTTCATTTGTGCATCCATCTACTTAGAGGGCAAATGTGCCTAGCCCCATCCAGGGATATGTGCTGGTGTCTCCCAGGCCCAAAAGCACACGCATAGCTGGGCTTTGGGGACTTGTGCCTCTGGGCATAAGTGAAAGACAAAGCGGGGTGGGGTGGGTGGGAACCTTTCCTCTTCTCACCTCTCCCATTCAGGCCGCCACACTAGTCTCTCTCCATGGTCCTGAACCATGACTGCACGCACAGCTGTTTCTCTGTGAGGTTGTGACTTGACCCCTGGCAAAGCCTGTTGTCACTCCTGTGCCCTCCCTGCGCAAAAGGTTTACAGCATGGAGCCCTGGGAACTTCCCCAAGGCCACGTCAGAGTTCCTCCCTCTCCTCTCTTGCTCTGCAGTGCTGGGGACTGAATCCACTGCCCTGGGTATGCTGAGCTAGTGATTCACCACTGAACACGTTTAACATTTTATTTTGAGACAGGGTCGGTCTGTGAGTTGTCCAGGCTGGCCTTTAATATTCCACCTTCCTTGCTTTAACTCTTGAGTTGCTGGGATTACAGGTGTGTGCCACCATGCTCGGCAGACAGTCCTGAAATTATTAACCTTGAACTTCCTGGAAATCCCCCCCACGACGCCAGTCCCTCTCTCTTCTAATATTGCTTAATCATTGATGTCATGGATTCCGTGGCCTGGGCTAGCCATCCAGGCAGCTGGAGGTGACATGGATTCAGGACTATGTCTCAAACTGAGACAAACTCATGGTGCCCAGGCATCTCAATTCCAGTTCTCCATCAGTCCAGCGGGAGACCCCCACATCATCTCAGTCTCTTCTCACTCTGTATGTGACCTCCAGCTTCTTCACTTCTCCAGGCTGGGCTCTGGGCCAGGTCATTACTCACTTCAGGTCTTTGAATCTGCCCCCATCTGCCTAGCCCAGCTGCCATGCTGTGATCAGACTTCTATTCCCCAGATGCAAGTCTGGGTTTGTCCACATTTAAAGTCCTTCATTAGAACAAGGCCAGCTGTGGTGGCACACACCTTTAATCCCAGCATTCGGGAGGCAGAGGCAAGTGGATCTCTCCAGGACAGCCAGGGCTAACAGAGAAACCCTGTCTCAAATAAACAACAACAAAATAAACCCATTTATTGGTCTCCAGGGCCAAATCCAACCTCTGTTACACAGCTGTCAAAGCACCTCCTGCTTCTCCTCTCTCTCCTCCTCTTCTTTGCCCTCCTCTTCCATGGGATCTCATTATTTAGCTCAGGCTACCCTCAAATTGGCTGTGTAACCCAGGTTAGCCTCAAGCTCAGTCTTCCTGACTCGGCCCTCCCAGAGTGCTAGGATTATAGGCAGATGTCACCAAACTCTATGCAGCTCTTCCTGATGTGGCCTTTCTCTGGTGATGGCATCTCTCACCATGCACACACAGCGCTCTACACCCTGGCTCCATCCCCACCTCATAAGTGGATTCAGAGAATGAAATACCCTGAAGGGAGGCATAGACTCAGTATAGAGTATGACACAGGTAAGCACCAGAGAGTGGAGGAGTTTGTTTTTACACTCCAGACGTGGAAGAATCTTGGCATGCTTCATGGAAGAGGGTGTTACCCTTGAATGGTGAGAGGATTTGGCTACACAGGATCAGAGGAAGCAGAAGACTGGAAAGAAATAAAGGTGTCTCAGGGAGCATAGAGTGACCTTCTAGAGCTTGTGGAAGAGAGTGGTAAGGGCTTAAAGTTGACTGGAATTGGGAATTTTTCTATGGATAATGTGAAGCCTATGAGATCCGTGTCGATGGGACCAGCTCAGCCACCATTGTGTGTGGTGTATGTGCGCATGCATATCCGTGTGCAGGCGTATGTACATGTGGGAGCCAGGTTGTGTGTGTGGTGTATGTATGCATTTGCAACTGTGTGCAGGTGTATGTGCATGTGGAAGCGAGTGTGTGTGTGTGTGTGTGTGTGAGCATGAGCATTCGTGTGCAGGTGTATGTGCATGTGGAAGCGAGTGTGTGTGTGTGTGTGTGGTGTATGTGAGCATGCACATTTGTGTGCAGGTCTATGTACATGTGGAAGCCAGAGGAGAACTTGTGGTGTCTTCCTCTATTGTTGGCTTACTGCCTTTCGACAGAGTGTCTCACAGAACCAGAAGCCATTGTTCTGTCTACACTGGCTGGCACGTGAGCTTGGGATCTGCCTCTTCATCTCCTCTCCCAATGCTGGGCTGACGGGCATGCAACTAATAACTTTAAAAATTATTATTTTACATGTATAGTATTTTGCCTGTGTGTATATGTGTGAAACATTCATGCATAACCCTCAGAGGCCAGAAGATAGCGTCAGACCCCATGGAACTGTTACAGAAAGTTACGAGCTGCCATGTGGGTGTTGGGAATTAAACCTGGATCCTCTGGAGAAGGAACCAGTGCTATTACCCACTGAGCCATCTCCCTAACCTCTGAACTGTGTGTGTGTGTGTGTGTGTGTGTGTGGTGTATACATGGACATGTGGAGTCCAGAGGTCAAATTTTGGTGTCTTCCTTAGTTACTTTCCACCTTACTGTTCTTTTTTGGAGTTAGCAATTTAAATTTTATTTATTTATTTATTTATTTATTTATTTATTTATTTTGGTTTTTCGAGACAGGGTTTCTCTGTAGCTTTGGAGCCTGTCCTGGAACTAGCTCTTGTAGACCAGGCTGGCCTCGAACTCACAAAGATCCACCTGCCTCTGCCTCCCGAGTGCTGGGATTAAAGGCGTGCGCCACCACCGCCCGGCCTTAGCAATTTAAATTTTAAACTAAGTTTTACCAACTTTTCATTATCTCAACAGAGCTAAATGAACACATTTGTTTGTCTGTTTTTTGAGACAGGGTTTCTCTGTGCAACAGTCCGAGCTGTCCTGGAACTCACTTTGCAGATCAGGCTGGCCTTGACTCACTGAGATTCGCCTGCCTCTGCCTTGGGGAGCTGGGATTAATGGCATGCACCACCACCGCCTGGCTAAATGGACACATTTTAGTAGGAGTTTGAATCACTTTTTATTTTTTAATTGTCCATTTTCTAAGTGTTGATGTACACACACACACACACACACAAACACACATGTTTAAGTTTTAAACTCCAGATTCCATATTAAACCTTGTGCAGAGGCTAGAGGGACAGCCTGGTGGCTAAGAGTACCTGCTGCTCTTCCGGAGGACGCAGCACCCACACCCAGCAGTTCACAACTGCCAGTAACTCGAGCAGCAGGGGTCTATTGCCCTCTTCTGGCTTCCACAGGCACTCACACATGTGACATACTCTCACACAGATACACACACACACCGACTAAAGAAATCTGACCCTTCTGCTCAGGCATACCAACATGCCCGGTCCTGTGCACGGCTGCTGTGGGCCTGGCAAAGCAAGTGTTTTATGAACTGAATCATCTCTCCAGCCTTTTAAAAGTTATTATCATTCTTGAGACAGGACATCACTATGACACGCAGGCTAAGCTTTAACTGGTGATTCTCCTGGCTCAGCTTCCTGAGCGCTAGGATGATGAGCATACACTGCCACCCCATGCTCTCTCCACCTCCATTCTAGTCCTCACTGACAGCAGAGGGGCCTTTCGGATGTGAGTTTCCAGTCATTCCATCCCTGCCCTTCCTCTACCAGTTCCAGCTGCTTCTTGAACCAAGATACATTTTGGGGGACTTCTGGAAGTTACTGGAAGACACCAGTAACTAACAAAGACACCCTTCCCACCCTCTAGTCTCGTATCCCTACTCTGTCAGCTCTAGGCAACCTGGCCTTTTTCTGGCACCTTCTACTTTGCTCAGGCAGTGACTTGGTGCACATCTGCCCTATGGGCCACTTGTCTTCCTTTATAGAAAGCGTCTATGCAATTCCCACCCATCCTTCACATCAACATTGAAGCCCTTCCTCCCAGAAGTCCTTGTTTATCCTCTTTCATAAACTCTCATATGTCATGTGTGCCTCCTCTTTAACACTTTCTGTGCTTGCAAGTTCACGTGTGTGTGTGTGTGTGTGTGTGTGTGTGTGTGTTTAAGGGCTGAAAATACAGCTCAGTAGTAGAGTGCTTGTGGAGCACAGGCAAAGCCCTGGGTTTAAGCCTTAGCATTACAAACTCCAAAACAAATTCACCTCATGCCTGGACTTGCTGGATTAATAGAAGGAAAAATAGAAAGGGGCTGAGAGACAGAGGTCACACGTTCAGTCTCAACGCTGATGGAGAGGGACCTGGACCAGTGTCCTGCCTGGATGAACCCTGTGCTTTCAAGTATAAAGTACTGAGAAGAAGTCTTCAGTTTGTCTGTGGCCCTGAAAGCAGTTACAACCAGGTTTACTCTCTGTGCCTGGGCAGCCTAGAATTTTGGGCAAGGACATGGAGCCCAGGAGGGACAGAGAGACTCTAGGGTAAGGACCCCAAAGACCTGGAGCCAGCCCTGGCTGGCGGATAGCCTTGGGCCATTAGAGAAGGGGCCCAGGATCCCCCTTGCAAATGTTTGGATATACCTCCTACCAAAGCAGCCAGGGCTAATCCAGGGACCTCCTGTCCTTATGGTCCCCACTCCACCCACATTCACCAATTTCACCAGATTCACCGGGCCCCAGAGAGTTGACACTCACTACCAAGAGAGCCCCAGAGTTACCCAGCTTGTCTTTTCTTGTGGGTTCACAAAGGTGGGCTGTGTTTTGCCAGGTCACCATCATGAAAGGAACCAGGAGAGAGGCCAGTGTCTTTGCTTGGTTTTGTGGCAAGGAGGGGTCATGGAAGAGGGATATCAGGCAGGCTGAGAGTAGAGACAATCACTGGGCTGCCTTCCAGTCCCCACGTGGCTGTGAAATTGTGCTTGGGAGGGGTCCACAGGGTTTCTGGCTTATCTGTTCCTGCAGGCTGGCCTGGACTTGTCCACCCTCTCCGGTCCTTGATCGCCACTGTACTGCCTGTCACTGCCACACTGCCCCCGCCCTTCATTACCCTGAGAAAAAACACCTGGTATTGCTTGGTTCTTTGTCCAGCAGTCCTCTGGGAGGGAGGTCTGCACAAGAAGCCCAGGTCTTGTGTCCTGGAGGAGCGTCCTGCACTGTGGGTGGCAGGAGGGGTGGGGTGTATCTGGAAGTTCACAAGTCCACTGTATGGCTTCCATCTCCCCGTGACTGAGGGACAAGCTTCCTGAGGTTTCTCTGCCCTCTCTCCACAGTCTCGAAGTAGCGTGCAGCAGGGGGACATGGATGGGGCACGGAGGCTGGGGCGCCTGGCACGGCTGCTCAGCATCACCTTCATCATCCTGGGCATCGTTATCATCATTGTGGCTGTCACTGTCAACTTCACAGGTGAGGCACAGGGGCATGGAGCAATCAGAGCCCGGGGATGGGGCAGTGGTGAGGGTGTAGCCGTATCCTTCCACTTCAGTCAAGACCATTTAGGTGAAGTGGGTTTTCTGACTCATCCTAAGCTTGAACTTATGAATCAATGGGAAAAAGTGTAGAATGGGCACCGGCCTAGGAATCAGAGGCCACAAATTCCAGTCTCAACTTTGATGGCCTGGGACCTGGGCCAGTGCCACATTTGACCGAACCTTGCATTTCCAAGTATAAGGTACCGAGAGGAGGGCTCCACCATGGAGGAGCATCACTCTGGATAACAGGTGTGATGGCTTTGGAGACTGATGAATAGGCCTTCTTGCTGCACAGTCAGGGCAGACCGGAAACAAGTGGCATATTCGGAAGAAGGCAGAAGGCAGTGCTGTTAGTACCCGAAGGTGGCCCAGGGCACTTGTCCCAGGTGGACACTGTCAGCCACAGCTTTGGGAGTGTGGAGGCCATTCACCTCAGAGCTGTCCCAAGCATGGGACACTCTGGGACACTTCTGTTCCAGAAATCAATCTAAGCCTCTCCCATAAAGACCCTGCCGTTCAAAATGTGCTCCACGGGCCGGGCGGTGGTGGCGCACGCCTTTAATCCCAGCACTCGGGAGGCAGAGGCAGGCGGATCTCTGTGAGTTCGAGACCAGCCTGGTCTACAAGAGCTAGTTCCAGGACAGGCTCCAAAACCACAGAGAAACCCTGTCTCGAAAAACCACAAAAAAAAAAAAAAAAAAAAAAAAAAAAAAAAAATGTGCTCCACGGTCCTGCTGCAGGGGCATCACCTGGGGCTGTTTTAGACTCTCAGACTCCACCCTGCACCCCCTGAATGGCAAACCTGCACTTTTGACTCTTTCTTCCTCTCTGCGGTGGTGCTGAGGATGGAGCTCAGGGTGCCACTCACGAGCTAACCACCAGCCAAGAATCTACATCCTAATAAGATTTCCAACTCAGGTACCAGTGTGGGAGGTGCTGACCTAGAGTGGGAAGTGCTCAAAGCCTGGGGCCCAGTGTAGGGTCATGGGAAGTCTTGTCTACTCAGGAGAAGCCTTGACTGCACTCAGAGTTCAGACCCTCCACTCACTTCCAGTGTCAATGAAGCTTCCTGTTTCCTAAGCTCTGAGCCTCCGCTTTCTCCACTAGTGTGGAGTTTGACGGGTCAGGAATGTGAGTAGCAGGAACCAGCAGCCTGGGGCACCGGGTTCCATATCCCTTACCGTGTCCCAGTCGACTTGTTCTGCTGCTTGTCATTGTGGCTGGAACAGGTTTTGAGCTCAGTTTGGTACAGGAAGTTTGTAGCTTTCATAAAGACATTTCAGGATGGGCTTCCCTAGTGTGGTGTGAAGCTGCATCTAGACACTCGGGGGGAAGTGACAGGAGTCTGTCTCATGCTCTTGTGCAGCTTCCAGTGTGTTGGCCTCATTTCTAGGCAGGCTCTCTCCTTATGATGGCAGGTGACAACCACCAGGGATAACAGTGTTCTGGGAGAGGCAAACATGCAAAGCAGTCCAGTAATTAGGCAGCGAATTTTTGTTTTGTTTTTTGAGACAAGATTTCTCTGTAGCTTTGGATCCTGTCCTGGAACTAGCTCTTGTAGACCAGGTTGGCCTCAGAGAGATCCGCCTGCCTCTGCCTCCCAAGTGCTGGGATTAAAGGCATGTGCCACCACTGCTTGGCATAACGATTTTTTTAAGTGATGTGTAGGGCATTGTGGCAGGTGTCTATAATCCTAGAATTTGGGAGGTGGATGTTGGAGGATCAGGAGTTTAAGGCCAGAGGGTTTAGGAGCAGTCCTAGGTTATATGAGATGCTACCTAAAGACTGGGTGTGGTAGTTTGTGTCTTTAATTTCAGGACTTGGGAGGCAGAGGCGAGTGGCCTGATGCAAGCTCCAGACTATCCAAGGCTACTTGGTGAAACCCTGTCTTTAAAAAAAAAAATGAAGGGGGCTGGAGATATGGCTCAGTGGTTAAGAGCATTGCCTGCTCTTCCAGAGGTCCTGAGTTCAATTCCCGGCAACCACATGGTGGCTCACAACCATCTGTAATGAGGTCTGGTGCCCTCTTCTGGCCAGCAGACATACACAGAGACAAAATATTGTATGCATAATAAATAAATAAATAAATAAATATTTAAAAAAATGAAATAAAATAAATAGATAAATTGTCTCTAACTACAGAATCAAGGTCCCAGGGTTGATTTTAATTGGTCCGGTTAGTGTCACATGACCACTCTCTAACCAATCACCAAAGCCACAAAATCTCATTGGTGGGAGTTCTTGCATAAGAGCCCCAAACCAAAGATGTCTCTGACCCTGTACCTCATCCTGGCTACCATTTCCCACCAAGAGACAATGCATCATGGGATCATGACTTTAAGTCAAGGCTCTGAAGACCCAGTGTTCCCAGCGTCATTTCACTGTAACCCTTCTTTTCTTTACAGTTCAGAAGTAACCGCAGAGCTGATTCTAGCAGAGGCAGATGCCAGCCGGCTGGAGAGCTCCCAACCCACACGTCCCCACACATTACAGAGGACAGGATGGTGGCTGTCAAGTCCCCACCTGTTCCCAAACTCCAAAAGCACAAACTTAGAGGGAAACCTCTACACCACTCCATTGTCAGCCCGTGGCAGATGGGAAGGAAAATCTGGAATGAAGTTGGCCGGGAACCCAATGAATAATGAGGCTGAATCTCATAAATACATCACTCGCCTTTGGACCTCAGTTCTCAGGCTTGTTTCTCATCCCCACAATTCCTGGGACTTACACGCAGCGTCAACTGCCAGAATGGGAAGAAAACCAGCCTCACAGCCAAGAAAGAAACACCACACACCCTGGGTGTGTGGACACGAGCACAATCTGGGCCGCTGTCTTTTCTATTTTCTTGGTGGGGAGCAAACAGACTCTTTGCATGGTTTGTGCTGAGCATCCACAGTGATCCTAGCCTGAGCCCAAAGGTGGAGCTGTCACTCAGCATGGGCCCTGGATACCCATCGTCAAAGAGGCAAGAGCCATATGGAAACCTTCCACTGAAGCCTGGATAGGGATGGCATGGCGCGCCTGGCGCCCTTACTGAACTTCAGCCTCAATGCTTCTCCACCAAGGACTCAGGTCCGAGAGCATCTTCCAGAACTCTGGTGTCTGTCTCTTACTTCCCATCTGTGCTATAGCTTGGGACACCAACTTGGAAGTCTTAGAACTTGACCTGATCTCGGTCAGCCATAAGGAAGGGACAGAGCCTGAGTTCTCTCTTTGGGGGTCTGGGATTCCATCTTGGTACCCACGCTAGTGACCCAGGGGCTCTCTGTAGGGCACTCGGAGTCCTACACAGAAGAGCTGAGGTGGGCCTGACTGAGGCTGTTAGCCCAGCTCTAAGGCATACTCTGTGCCTGACCATGTGTCCCTGGCCATACCCAGAACAAAGGCCTTCCCTAGAGGTAACTCTGAGACTCCTAACGGACTTCCTGACTCATAGCTTCTCAGGAGTCTTCGCGGCAGTTTGTAATGGAGGGGGCTAGAGAATCTTAGGAAGGCTTGTTAGTTCATGATCCAGACTCCCAGGAGTCTAGAAGGGAAGGCCCAGCTGAAGGTTCAGTCTAGAGAGTGGGGACTGGGACAGGGAGTAAGAGCCCAGCTACAGCCTCTGTCTTAGGACCTAGTGGAACACGGGGAAGGAACTAGACAGAGCCCTCTGACGAATAGCCGCCGCTTTTTGCCTCTGTGCATCTCCAGTTTTCTGCCTGGCAGAGCACACAGGCTGTGCCCATAGGGGCTTCACCTGCTGGCCTTGCTTGCTCTGAGTCCCCACTAACCAATGCCACACCCCACCACCATCTTCACCTCAGATCTGGGAGGTGAGAAATGATCCAGGTTCTCCTGCCCAGCAGCTAGGGATACTGGGGAACAGGTCCAAAGCCACAACCACACTGGTTGGAGATTGAAAGTTCATTTCCTCTGAGCAAATTTAGGACCTTGATACCTCCTCCCCAGGGTTCCCTGCGTGGCTCCCTACAATCTCAGAGATGACCCTGGGCAGAGCAGGTTAGCACAGAGCACTGGCCTCTAGGAGATGCTCTGGGGCTCCCAACAAGGTCAGGGTAGTGGCTGGGAGGGTTGAGGGGTTGGGAGCGTCTCATTAGGCTTGGTGCACCTAAATCAGGTCCCTATTTGGGGAATAAACTTGGGCTTATGTTCCTAAAACAAGGACTGGCTATGCACACTTTATGGAATTTTTGAAGCCAAACTAGAGTTGTCCCCATTTGCTGTGGGAAGTAAGTGGGTCAAGGGAGATGTCTATGGAAACAGCCTGTCACAGGCTCCTGATCCTGAGTGGGCGTCTCCTAAAGTCCCCCCCCCCACACACACACACTGGGAGTCAAGTTTTGGGAAAGGAAAGACACTGTCCAGGGACTGTCCCGAGGGGAGAAGAGGCAGAGGCAGCTTTATCTTCGGCCTCGGCATCGCTGGAGTCCAGCCCACACCCAGCCATTCCTTCCCATCCCCTACTCACAAGTGCACAATAGGTCTGTCATTCACATCCTCACACACGTATTCACACTTTAGCCTGGAACAATTGGGGTCTCTGCATCAGGGAACGGCTTCCATTTGGGCAAGAGAAACCTGAGAGCCTTCCCGTGGTTCCAGAAACACAGCCTAGAGATTCCCGGGTGTTCCCTGGGCAGAAGGGAGCACAGGGCAGGAGGAGAGAGCCATTGGGGTGGAAGAAGACTGAGAGAGGTTCTCTCACAACCCGGTTCCCACGAAGCTGGAAGGGACAGGGGCACGGCTGTCCCAACACTGTCTTGGTTTGGGGCCAGCTGCATGAACACAGTGGCTGAGGGCACTGACCTGGCCTCTCTTGGGCATCCTGGTGAACAGCAAGAACCGGCCCCTCCCCACCACTCACTAGTGACTCTGTATTTCTTGGCATGGAAAGAAATAAAGCTGAACATATGTGTTCCCTGTATGTGTACTGCTGAGGTCGGGGTTCCAAATGGCCAAGCAGTCTACCCAGGCTGTCAATCACTGGGCTGGGCTGTGGGCCTGGGGATCCTGTGGTCATTGGGGTTCCACAAACAATTCATGGCATTCCTGTGGGCAAGTCACCATTCTCTCCAGGCCTTGGCTTTACAGGTGGGCAATGGCTGGTCCCGCCTTCCCTGTCTTGTTCGTGTGTGCACACAGATGTGTGTACATGCAGATGTATGTGCATGCTTGTGGAGGCCAGAGGTCAACCTCCAGGGTTGTCCCTCGGGAGCCATCTAGCTTGTGTTTTGAGACAGAGTCTCTCACTGGGACCTGGGCTTGCTGATTAGGCTAGGATAGCTGGCCAGCCCGCCCCAGGGACCCCCCTGTTTCTACCTCTCAGAAGTGGGGTTGCAAATGTGTAGCACCACATCTGAATTATAATATCTATCTATCTATCTATCTATCTATCTATTTTTGAGATAGGGGTTCTTTGTGTAAAAGCTCTAGCTGGACTTGAACTCACAGAGATCCATCTACCTCTGCCTCCCAAGTACCAGGATTAAAGGCGTGCACCACTACCATCTGGTTTCCCATCTGGATTTTTACGTTGAGTGTTGGGAATAGAACTCAGGTCCGTGTGTTTGCATGGCAAGCACTTTACCAACTGAGCCATCTCCCAAGACCCCTTCTGTCCTTCCTGTTCATGGTCCAAGATCTTGAGCTGGAGAAAGAAGGCAGGAAACCAACTTTTGTTGTGCATGGCAAATCTCATGGCCACCCTGTGGGGTAGCTAGCATCACTATCCCTGCACTCACATGGGTAAACTGAGGCTCAGAAATATTCCGGGTTTTATCTAAAGTCACACCATGCTTGACACACAGAAGATCCTAAAGACGTTTTGGTGAGGTAATTCCATCCTCAGCTTCTTACCAGAAGGAAAAGCCCAATGGAAGGAAGGCAGACAGGGATGGTTTGAGGGGGAGGAGAACTGATTTCTAGCAGCTGTGAGCCACAGGCAGGGGCTGTTTTCTTGGGTGGGGGGAGGGAGCATTGCCAGGGTCACCAGGCTAGACGACCAATGGTTATGGAAGGAAATGCTGTGAGCACAGAAACGGGAGGGGGAGGGAGGGAGAGAGGGTCCTAGGGCTCAGGAGGAGCAGGACAAAGTAGGTCAGGTCACGGTCATAGGTTCAAATCTCAGCGGGCTATTTACTAGTTGGGGCCCCCTGGGGAGGCTCCTAACTTCTCCCAGCCTTATCAGATCTGAAGTGTGAGCATTCAGTGAAATAATCCATGTCAAAATGAGAACATGACCTTCACAATCAATTCAGATCTACCTGTCACCCAAGAGCTGAAGTCAGAGTACACATGGGACAGGACCCATGAGACCGGAGGCTAAGTCCAGCTTTCTCTCATGCCTTAGGAGGAGTGCCCATGCCCATACTTGGGGGCACCAGCATCATCTTAACCGCCTAATGCCTCTGAGAGGGCTCGTTCATATTCCTGAGGTGAAGCAGGACTCAGAGAGGCACAAGGTGCGATGGGAGTGCTAGGCTTGAAGGTGTGTGCCACCACTCCAGGCTGCTGCTGCTGCTTCTTAATGGAAATGAAAGGAGTGTGGGTAACAGGGGCCTCTCTGGGCCTTAAGAAGCCTCTATAAAGATCAACATCTTCAGCCAGGCAGAGGTGGCACACCTTTAATTCTAGTACTTGCGAGGCAGATGAATCTCTGTGAGTTCAAGGCTGGTGCCTGGTCTACAGAGCTAGTTCCAGGACGGCCAAGGATCCACAGGGAACCATCTAGAAAAACCAAAAAAAAAAAAAACCCACAAAAAAAAAAAAAGGAAAGGAAAAAAAGACAACTTCTAAGGTGGGGGTGGTGGCAGCTTCTTCCCCACCCTCCTGAGCTGTGACAGAAGCATCTTAAAACAAAGAACTCCCAGAACAGGGGCCCTGCGACTGGTCCAAAACGTTCAAAGCCTGATCAGGACACATTCACACTTCGGTTGTGGGTCAATGACCACCCAGACTTGCTTCAAACTGATCGACCCTAGATTAGAGGAGGAAGATCCTTCAAAGACTTCAGAAACCAAACCAAAGAAAAACACCAGCCTTCAAGAGGAGGCTGGGCTTCCTGCGTGCCCTCTGCTTCGGAGACCTTTCTCTCTGTGTTGTTGTATGTGTGCGCTTCCTTTCCTTTAATGGGAGCCATTTGCTGGCTGGGGAGCAGGGGAGCCTGCACTCTCTTCCAGGAGGACTGGTCACTTTAAAGCGCTTCACTGCACAGCTCTGTCTATGACTGCCACACTGCTCGCAGCTGCCGCCTTAGGGCTGCATGGCAGCCATCTTCTAAAGAGCATTACCATAAACCCTGAAGGGCCACAGAAAGCAGAAATGCCACTTACATGGGCACCATTATTAGGGCTACAGAGACAAAAGGCAAACATAAGGCAAGAGCCCATACTGTAATGACCAGGCCATGGCCACCTGGAGCCCGAGTGGGGTGTCTGACACAGACATCTGGAGTCTGACCCCAAAGACCCAAGGCATCTTACACAAATGGCCAGTCTCAAGAAGAATGGCTCATGCTGAGAAATTCACCACTCAACAGGACAGCCAGACGGCTGTCATTCCGGGGTGCATGATCGTCCACGGATGAGAATGGGGAATCTCCCCTTTAGCTGCTATGAAAGCACCTACACAGCCTCTCATTGTGATGTCCCCACTCAGGGAAGTGATCCCCTCTTGGAACTCAGCCACTGCCCCCATGCAATATATTTCAATAAACTTTTGGTCCATTGGTGTCCCAGGAAATTCACTGGCCAAGTCGTGTCTTCTCTAGGCTGTTTCAGACAATGGTGAGCACGCTACCCTTCGGCCTGGTTTGTGGTCTGAAAGTGTCTCTAGTAACGCTTGCTTAAGACAATCAAATTTCGGAAATTTAAGAGTGGACGACCGGAAGGAACTTTGGAACCGGCAAGGGGAAACATCTAAAGTCCTCACAAACCCTTGAGTCTTCAAATGACAGACGTGCTGAGGACAGGGGCTGTCCTTGTCTCCCATGGGCTCTGGATTTGAATCCCCTACTTGGAGGTGGTTGGTGTTTGGGGAGGGTTAGGAGATGTGACCTCGATGAGGAAGTGTGTCCCTGGAAGTGGGCTTTGAGAGTTCAAAGGCTCCCACCACTGCTAGTCCCCTCTGTTTCTTGCTGCAGTTCAAGATGTAACTTGATGTTTCCAGTTTCTGTCACTATGCCTGTCCACTGTCATGATTCCTGCCATGACAGACTCTTAGCCCTCTGGAACTGTAAGTCCTAATAAACCCTTCCTTCCCTAAGCTGCTTTGGTCACAGTGGTTTATCACAGCAACACAGGTAACTAACGCAGCATCTGGGCACGAGGCGACGGGTCCCCACCACCCCGAGGAGGCTGGGAGACACAGTGAGAGGTCCATACATATGAGACTCAGGTATAGCGATGTCCCGAGACACAGTCTGAAGGCCCGCACATCCCAGAACCTGCTGCCTGCACCCAGGTGTCTTTCACCCTTCCTCCTCCTCTGACCCCCAGCTCTGCATGCCCAGGAGCCAAGCACACGGGCTTCGTGCTGTGTCTTCCACATACTGGCTGTGTTGAACAGGCTGCCCATCCTGTCTGCAGGCCCTGACACTGACCGGGGCCACCGAGGGCAGTTGGGTTTTAGAGGCCTCAGGTAACACCCCAGAACCGGAGCAGTGCACAGCTCTTTCCCCAGAGCCTTTAGCAGCTGAGTGGGTCAACTGGAATCTGGGCCCTGCCCGGGCTGCTGCCTCCTGCATTATTGATGTGCTGCCTGGCCTCCGGGATGAATAATTCACAGGACAAGGAAACGAGAGGCTCACCAACTGGAGGCATCCCGGCTCTTCCCACTCACCCACGGTTTTGCATTTACTTTCCTTGTCCTAATGGGTCTATCGGAACCTCAGGCTTTTCCTCCCACCTATGGGGGAGGCATGGGAATGGCCTCTTATGCTGGAAATTGGTCTAACTCAGGATGGAGCTGCCAGCAACCCCGACACAGGGAGCCTCACCCCTCTGAGCCTCTGAGCCTCAGGGCCATATCGGAGACTATGCTGTAATGTGGATGAGTGGGGCATCCCCTGCCCTGTAGGTCACAGTTGTGAAGTGTGCTGCCCGTGGTGTTTATAATTAATGCCAGTTCCTGTGTCACCAAGGGCTTGGGAAGGGGGACATGCAGGACAGCTCAGTGCTTCAGCTCGGAGAGTGGGTGCCTCTGAGAGTGGCTAAGGTGGGAATGATTTGGCCCTTACTTTTGTCACCAAGATGTCAACATCCCATTGTCCTTAATACCTGTGGATGGTGCTGAGTTGATCTTCAGCCCCTGTTGTGGAATATTACTTTAACTATGTGAGGGTGTGTTACATTTGTTTCCAATGCCTTTGTTAACGTTGTAAAGATGTGTTACATCTGTTTCACCTTGCCTGCCTAAGGCACCTGATTGGTCTAATAAAAAGCTGAACAGCCAATAACTAGACAGGAGAAAGGATAGTCAGGGCTGGCAGGCAGACAGAATAAATAGGAAGAGAAATTTAGGTTCAAGAAGAACAAGAGAAAAGAGAAGGAGGAGAGAATGAGGGAGAAAGACAGGGACACGCCCAGGGCCAGAAGCCGGGCAGTCGCCAGTCAGACCTGGAGAAGTCGTGAAAGTAAGACGTACAAAAGGAAAGAAAGGTAAACGCCTCAAAGAAAAACGTAGATGAAGGAAAACAGGTTAAGTCCTAAGAGCTAGGAAACAGGCCTAAGCTAAGGTAGAGCATCCATAACCAATTGTAAGGCTCTGAGTCATGATTTGGGAGCTGGTTGGTGGCCCAAAAGAAAGCCTGGTAAAGCCCCCACACTGCTGCTCTGCCCTCTCCTGCTCAGAGACAAGTTGAATCCATTAGGAAACATGTTTGGCTGAGCACACACAGCACAGGCCCTCCAAACACTGGTGCACACATGATAGGATTATTCTGTGTTTGCTTAACAAGAAGGCCATGCCCAAGTGTATGGTTTCGGTGGTAGAGAACTTTGCACCAAGCCTCAGGGTTTGATCCCTGCCACTGCAAAAGGAAAGAAGAAAAGGTTCATACACGGGCAGCTCAGGCAGGTCCAAGAAGGAAGAAAGGGGTAAGGTATAAGGGCTATGGCAGCTGAGTGGGTGGCCTTTGAAGAGCTTTATGTTCTCTGACCTGATATGCCATGTTACTAACCCAAGACGTGGGTTGGTAACCGAGAGAAGACTTGCAGAGTGTCTCCTGCGTGACAGCCTGTGCCGAGCTTCCAAACTTACACTCCAGTGTTTGGAGAGAGACAGGTGGACACATATTCACAGTGCATGTGTGTATGCAGGGATTAGGAGGCATCTAGGAACATGTGTTCTGGGGGTCCACCTGCTGATCAGTGACCCGAAGAAGATGCTTAGACCATCCTGGTGTGTGCAAGATGCAGGTGTTCGGTCAGAGCCAGGCTAAAGGTCAGGGTCCAGCGGGGCCAGTGTGGGGGCAGGGCCTTGGCTCATGCCCGTCCAGTGACAGCCTGGGGTAGGTGGCTCCATGACAGGGGTGGGTTGAATGACTATTGACGTGCCGTAATACACATCACTGGAAGAGAAGGACTGTGAGCTCCCCAGCAGCCCTGGCCTATACAAAAGGGCTTTGTCACCCAACAGAACAACTCCCCAAGTTGAGGGAGTGGCCTGAGTGGTGAAAACTTCTCTGAGCTTTAGTGGGCTGAGGGGCCGGAGACTCTCCAAATAGAGAGAATAGTCAGCATTCCTCAGTTCATGGGAAACTGAGCTTTCTTTGAGAGGCATTCCCCCCACCCGACCTATTTTAGATTTGCTATCCCAAGTATTTCTCTATTTTATTTAAAAACTCTTTGTAAACACCCTTTATTTATATATTTGAGACTCCCTTATATGGGTCGGGTTGGCTTTGACCCTAACAGCTTCCTGTTTCAGCTAAGTGCTGGGATCACATCCTTTAAAGTGGCTGAGCTACTATGTGAGCCATACCTGCCCCCCGACTTGCCTTCCCTCACACTGCTAGGTCTTCCCCCATCTGGCTTTGCTCTCCCCAATTGTTTTTCTGTCTATAGCTTAAATACCAAGGGTAAAAACCCCTGCAGGTGCTTCAGGGCATCCCCTGCTGCTCACACCAGAGTTCCATGCTCTTCTGGGCCAGTGATGACATAGGGAGCCCAGTTTCCCAGGGGGCAGTTGATCCCATCACCAGGGCAAGCCAGGAGTCAGGAAGGGGGAAGATGCTCTTGGATGGGGTTGGAAGCCCATGCCAGGCAGCCAGGAGCCTGGCGCTGAGACTGTCTAGACCAGACTGCTGGGGATCCCCTGGGAATGATAGCTGTCATTTTCCTCATGCCTTTGGAGAGTGCCAGGCCACCAGGGTCTCAGTTAGAAGCCTTGTTTTTCCCTGAGTATGCCTGCTGGGGCAAAGGTCAGGCTGGGAGGTTGAGTGGTTGGGGCTGAGTAGCCTTCGCTCCACTCAGGGCATGGGTGCCCTTGGTCCCTAAAGGTTTGCCCCGCCCTCTGCATTTATTTTTTCTGCAAAGAGATTTTCTTCTAAAAATAGTTCAATCTGGTATAAATTCTGGGTTTCTTCAGGAATTTGTAACCAGAATCCCCTTTTGCATAGTTGACTGCCATGTTTCTGGGGAAGAGGAGACCTTGGTGCTCTTGGGTCACTTCTGGGAAAGAAGTCAGCAGGGAACCAATGTCCCCGAGGTCCCTGTCAAGTGGTGCAACCCTCACCCTGGCTCTAAGACAGCTGTCCAGTTCTGTACAGAGGTGGGACTGGGGGTGCAGCTCACATGCTTGCCTCACGCGTGTGAGTTTCAGGGCTCTGTCCCAGCACCTCACAATTAAAACCAAACAAAACCAAAGCAAGTTCCACTCACCGAGCCACTGGCTGTGGTCACGTGGGGTAGGCTTGGCACTGGAGAGATGAGGAAACCAGCCTTTGGGTTTTTTTGCTTTTCAAGACAGTTTCTCAGTGTAGCCCTGGCTGTCCTGAAACTCACTTTGTAAACCAGGTTTGTAGCTCAGAGATCTGCCTGCCTCTGACACTGCAGGGATTAAAGGTGTGTACCACCATGCCCAGCTTTTTATTTTTTAGTACACCCTTTTGAAACCTTTGGGTTTTTATTGCAAATACATCATATCATCAGAAACTTACAGCAAGCCTTTATTCCTACATTACTTTTATAATTCATAATTTAATTTAAGAAATAGGAATGTCTGAGGGAGGAAGACTTAGTCCCCGTGATCCATTAGCTGAGACAATCAATGTGATATCTGAGTGTTTGTCTCCAGGCTTTTAAAAGGGGCTTTGTTTTGCATAGATAGTGAGAGTCACTTTGCAACAGGACTTGGCTAAGTGCACTCTGGCCGCTGGACTTCAAGGAGCTTTTAAGCCGCAGGCCTCTTCTGTCCCTGCAGCTGGCCTCCTTCAGAAGTTCGCTTCCCAGACTGAAAGGCAGGAGGAATCCTGGGAAGTGAAACAGCCTGGGAGAGGTCAGAGAGGCTGAGTGCCAGCCTGCTCTACCCACTGGGCAGAAACTGCAGGGAAGTGCCTCCCCATCTCCCCACCAGGGTCACTGCAGGAGTCATCCTCCAGTCCCTTGCTTTGGATTTCATGGCCTGGGACTGTTAGTGCCCCAGACTAGTTCTTGTCTCCAGCTTCCCCTCGGCCCCACTCTGTCTTTGTCTTAATACTGCAACCCCAGATACAGAAGCCCATGTCGGAACCCCTCCCCTTGGCTGAGAAGCAGTCACTAGGACAGGGTCAAGGCAGCGGAGGCTTTCGTTCCCCCAAGTCAGACTCCAGAGACCCCTCAATATGCACATCACCTTTAAGGACTGGATTTGAATTCACCATGGAAACACCTCTGTGTTTCCAGAGAAGGTTAACTGAGGGGGAAGACCCAACCAGAACGCGGGCAGCCCA
Organism: Microtus oregoni; assembly: GCF_018167655.1. Lineage (NCBI taxonomy): Eukaryota > Metazoa > Chordata > Mammalia > Rodentia > Cricetidae > Microtus > Microtus oregoni. The sequence goes on along the minus strand of NW_024543074.1, from coordinate 22,153,207 downwards.
CCCAATGGGCAGGGGCCCCTGGCTGAATAAAGGGGAGCAAGCGAGCTGAGCACAAGCAGGTATCTCCACTTCCGGAACTCCAGCGACCTGACCCTCCTGCTGCCATGTCCTTCTCTGTACTATCAGACTGAGCCAGAACAAACCCATTATTCCTGAGGTTGCTTTTGTCAGGAACTAATGTACCCACCCATCTGCTGGGGGTTGGGGATGCTGGAAGGCCCTAGGCCTGGCTGGGAGATGGAGACATTCCCTAGAGAGGGGACCGCACAGTTCCAGGCAGGCCAGGCTGTCCTCTGGGGGAACCACACTGGATGAACTCATGTTTTGATGGTGGCCTGTGGGAGTTGTTCTTGGGATGGTTAAACAGGCAAGAGGTAAACACGCCGGGGTGACAGAGGAACGGCCCCCTGTGCTGAGGGTTTAATCGCACAGTACAGGACAGCAGGACAAACCTGGGGACATAGGGGGATACTCTCTCTCTACTGGTGATCTCCCTCTCTCTCAGGCCTGGCTGGGGGAGGGGTGTTTTGTTTCTTCCCGGGTTTCATTTTCCTTGCATCATTAATACGCGCCCTGCAGCCAACTGGGAGAACATAAAAGAGGGCGAGAAGGACTCTTCCACTTCCTTGGCCAGACCGCCTCACTCCAGGGAGCCTACAGCTCTTCCCACCAGCCGGCTTGCCTTGCAGACTTGTTTACTGCCAGCTTCTTCCTGCTGTGATCCTAAATTCTGTGAGAGCGAGACCCCCATCTGGTGTTGGCTGGGGATAGAACACATAATAGGAGCTTTGCTGTGCCTACTATGGTGGATGAAGAGTGAGTGTTTGTGCTCAGGGGTGATCACACAGTTCCTGCCATTTTGCACACGGATTCCTTCCCTTTCAACCCCTTCCCCCTTCCCTCACCCCTCTCCTCCCCTCCCCTCTCTCCCTTCCTTCCTGTGCTAGCTAGTGATACAAGCTAGAGTCACCTGATGGGAGGGAGTCTCATTTGAGAAAATGCTACCATAAGATTGGGCTATAGAGAAGCCTGTAGGGCATTTTCTTAATCAGTGGTTGATGCAGGAGGGCCCAGCCCATTGTGGGTGGAACCACCACTGGGCTGGTGGTCCTGGGTTCTAAAAACAGGCTGTGCAAACCATGGGAAGCAGGACAGTAAGCAGTACTCCTCCATGGCCTCTGCATCAGCTCCTGCCTCCACATTCCTACCCTCTTGAGTTCCTGTCCTCACTGCTTTTGATGATGACCGGTTGAATGGGAATGTGAGTGAAATAAACCCTTTTCTTCCTGTCTTCATCACTGTTCTCTTGTTGTGAAGAGACACCATGACCAACACAACTCTTATAAAAGAAAGAATTTAATTGGGGACTTGCTTACAGTTTCAGAGACTTAGTCCATTATCATGGGAAGGGCATGGCTGGACCACAGCAGTACCCATAGTGCTGGAGCAGTAGCTGAGAGCTACATCCTGATCTGCAGGCAAAGACAGGGAGAGAGAGACTGGACCTGTCATGGTGGATAAAACCTCAAAGCCCACCTCCACTGACCTACTTCCTCCAACAAGGCCACACCTCCTAATCCTTCTAATCTTTTAAAACATTTCCACTCCCTGGTGACTAAGCTTTCAAACAGATGAACCTACGAGGGCCATTTTTATTCAAGCCACTATGCCTCCCCAAGTCGCTTTGGCCGCAGTGTTTCATCACAACCATAGGAACCCTAACCCAGATTCTACCGTGGCTCACTAGCTAGTCCCGCTGGCCTCAGACTTGCGATCATCTTGTCTTAGCCTCCCATTCGCTGGGGTTGTAGGTATACACTGTTACCCCCAGCTTCCTACACTAATTTCTTTTAATTTTTTGTGATTTGTTATATTTATTCCTCACATGACTGCCATTTTGGTATTTTTTAATTTAAATATTATTATTGCGTGTGTGTATGTGTGCAAGACGATATGTGTGTGGACATGTGTGTCACAGTGCACAGACGGAGGTCAGAGGACAAGTCTGCGGAGTTATTCTGTCCTCTCTTTCCACCTCTTTGTGGGTTTCAGTTCACAGGCTAGTGGGGCAAGTGCTGAGCCACACTGCCTGTCCCTATACTCATTCCGGTACCTGAAATGCCACTTGGTTCTTCACCCCAAGTGGGATGGGCTGAGGACAGGCCCAGAATAGTGGCTTAGGTTCAGGACAGACAAGGAGGGCACAGAGAAGGTGGGTTCCCAAAAGGCAGTATTACAGAGAGCTGTTGCCAAGAACTCCGCTGAAAGCCAGGTGGGAGCAGGTTCCCTGTGGCCCTGATGGGTCACCTGCCCTTTGGGGTCTTTGTCTCTGGGCCCCTGGCAGTTCTGTAATACGGCACAGAGGATCTCCCAGTAAGTCAGCAGCGAAGTTGAATGGGAGCTGCAGATGCAATAATAACAGCTACTGCTTAAGGAAAACAGCAAACCAGAAATCTAAGATGTGTTGTAAAGAGGCTTTCAATTACAAAGGAACTGTGAAGAGGGTTCAGGAGCTAAGTGCCCTTTGCATCTGGACTCTGCTCTGTGGAAAGCCTTAGTCGGGGCTGTGAGGAAATGGATTTCATCAGACTGACTGCAGGGGCCAGGGTTGGATAGCTGATCTATTAACTGAGGTAAAGTTCCCAGGCCTTTAAGATGGGGTGACCCTTGTTCCTGTATGACACATGAAGACAAGGACGCTTGCCGCATGCTGCGGTGTGTGGGCTTTGCCCATCTGAACTGCAAAGCTCTGTAGAGCACAGGCCATTGTGAGAACGTGCGATCGAGGCAGCGTGGGCCAAAGTCCCTCAATTATATATGCTCGCCACCTCATTCAAACCAAATATTAATATGCTTTCTAATTCAAAAAGAACTTCCCAGAGTTCTTGGTCTTCATTCTTCCAAGACTCACAAATTTCTCAGTGGCTTCAGAGATGGCCACTGAAATGGGCAGGCTCCACCAAGAGGTGACCATGCTTCAACAGAGAACAGAACCCCTGACAGGTTCTAATTGAAAATCCATAGGTCAGGGGCTGGAGGAGGCTACACAATGTCACTGACCTTGCAGAAGACCCAGGTTCAAGTCGCTATGTATGCGTTGAAGGGTTTTGCCTGCATGTATGCGTGTGCACTCTATGCTATATGCATGCCTATTGCCAGCAGAGGGGAGAAGAGGGCATGGGATCCCCTGGAACTGGAGCTATCTCTTCAGTCCCCATATAAATAAATAAATGAATAAATCTTAAAAAGAAACACACAGGTAGGTCTTTCAGCCACACACACACACACACACACACACACACACACACACACACCAAGTCAGGCTTCTCCCCGCCTCCCCGCTCCCCATCAGCCCTAATGCTGCCAGTCTCCTTTTTGGCCACCAACAGTCATTTGCTCCCAGCCAGGGCTGTGTGTGGGCTGGATCACTTCCACAGGCCGCACCATCACTTTGTTTCTTCTTCTGGTTCTGGTTATTGAACCAGAACTTTACACAGGCTAGGCACAGGCTTTTGCATTGAGCTGTCCCCCAGTCCAATTCTGGTTTTATTTTGTTTTCAGGGCTGGGATTCCAGGTTTGTATCACCAAACCTAGTCCCCAGCTTTAATGAGAAGTTTAGTGTTCTCACCCCTGAATTCCTGCTCATGTTCCTAGCAGCTGGGAGCTCAGTCCTGGCCCAATTAGTGGCCCCAAATGGTCCATTTGAATCAGGGGCAGAGTCCTGCCTGCCCAAGGGAGTCCCCATAGAATTTGTGACGCAGCAGGTGGTGCCCCAGAGTCCTCTGCCCTGCCTCCCTTGCCCAAAGGCTTCTCCCCAAGCAGATGATGGGAAAGCCGGCCCTGGAGGCTCATCCTCTGATAGACATGTGGTCCTTCAGGGGAAAAAGTCTCCTTAGAGTCCCCTTCTCCCTGATGGAGGGAGGCAGTGACACAGAATCAAGAAGCTCCTAGGGTGGAGGCAGGCAGGGCATGTGGTTGGAGGGCAGAGATGAACCGATCCTTCCTATTACAGCGGAGGAGAGGGAGACAGTGGGCACCGGGAGTCACGCCCATAGTGAGCTGCAGATCTTTCTCACCAAGAATCCTAGTCAATGCCATTCCATCCAAAAGCTCTGATTGTCTTTAAAATCAGATTTTGATTTGTTTTCTATTTTTTTACATTTATCTATTTATTTGTGTGGTGTGTGGTGGTGGTGTGTGTGTGTGTGTGCATCTGGGTTAGTGTGGCATGTCCTGTGTGGTGGTGTGTGTGTGCATCTGGATGAGTGTGGCATGTCCTGTGTGGTATGTGTGTGTGTGTGTGTGTGCACTTGGGTGGTTGTGGCATGTACTTGTGTGTGGTGGTGTGTGTTCATTTGGGTGTTTGTGTGCGCATCTGGGCGAGTGTAGCATGTACTTGTGTGTGGTGTGTGTGCATCTGGGCGAGTGTAGCATGTACTTGTCAGAGTGTGTATGTGGAGGCCTGAGAACAGCTTGTGAGAGTCGGTTCTCTCTTCCCACCATGTGGGGCCTGGGAGTCAAACTCAGGTCATCAGCCTTGGCAGCAAGCCCCATTCCCCCACTGAGCCATCTCACTGGCCCCAGATTTTCTTTAAGAGAGTCACATTCATCAGGTGTAGTGACACATGCCTTTAATCCCAGAACTCAGGAGGCAGAGGCAGGTGGATCATAACTATGTATTTTATGCTATTTTTGAATATGCAAATTTTTTGTTATTTGCATGTGCGTGCACACGCACACACTCACTGGTCTGAGTATGGAGGAGAGAGGACAATTTTGGGGAGTTTTTTCCATTCCACATTATTGGTCTGGTCTCTCTTGTTTCTGTCTCTTTTCATACTGCAGGCAATACTTCTGTATTGTGGAATAGAATATCTGTTTAACTGGGTAAAGATGTGTTGCTGTTTCACCTTGCCTGCCTAAGACATCTGATTGGTCTAATAAAAAGCTGAACGGCCAACAGCTAGGCAAAGGAGGCATAGGTGAAGCTGACAGGCAGAGGGAAGAGGGGCGTTGGCTGGCCAGCCAGCCATGGAGGAAGCAGGGAAGCAGGATGGGCAGAATGTAGATGAGGTGAAGAAGCCTAAGCTAAGGCTAAGCATTCATAACAAATGTCTCTGTGTCATAATTTGGGGGCTGGTAGTCCACGAAAGCCTGTTACACTTCTGTCTTCACCTCCCAACCCCCTGTAGATAACACGTACTTGCCAGCAAATAGGGCTGTTCTGGCCCCAGGGTTTGAACTCAGGTCATTCACCTTGTGTGGCAAGTGCTTTTCTCTACTGAGCCATCTCAAATTGTTTCACTATTTTATTTATTCTTATCACTTTTTGCAGTATTGGGATTGAATCCAGGACCTTGTCCACGCTAGGCAAGCATTGTACCACTGAACTATATATCCCTTCCCCCAAAATGCATTCTGTTTTATTTTATCTATTTTGACACAGGGTGGTGTTTCATTCTGTGGCCCTGGCTGTACTGGATCTCACTATGTAGACCCGGAAGGCCTTGAACTCACATAGATCTGCCTGTCTCTGCCTCCTGAGTTCTGGAATCAAAGATGTGTGCAATCAAACCTGGCCCTAGTGTCCAAGGTATATGGTTTAAATAAATAAAATGCTGCAGGTCCCCAAGTGGCAGCAGTGGACAGTGGGCATGAGACCACAGGGGGCCACAAAGGTAACAAGTCCCAGCCAGGGAGCCCCCGAGTGGCCCACAGGCAAGTCCCAGGTAGGGTGCCATATGACAGGTGAGAGAGCAAGATGGATAGGCATGCCATGCAGAATGAGGTTGGATATTTATTTAGTGGGTTATGGAAGGGAAAGGGGAGAAGGTGAAAGAGCAGAGAGAGGCAGAGAGAAAGAGAGAGAGAGAGAGAGAGAGAGAGAGAGAGAAAGAGAGAGAGATAAGGAGAAGCGGGGAGTGGGGAGTCATGGCAGCAGCTACCTCTTTGGGAGCCAGCTGGAAAGGAAGGACTCAGACTGGAAGCAGAAGGAGGATCCACCTACCTTGGAAGTGGGGGGGACATGGCTTGCCTCTTAAAGGGACAGGAGAGACCATTACACAAGGGTAATGTCCACATCATTACCAGCACCTGTCATTTATGTCTTTTGATAGCAGCCATCCTAATGAGTGCAAGTTGTAAGCTTATGTCTGTTGTCCCCATTGACAGGCAGGATATTAAGGGTTGTGTGTGGACACCGTCAGACAACAAGTTCTGCCAATGAAAGGCAATGAAGTACTAACAAGATCTAAGGCAATGAGAAATACCACGTGTGTGGATAGTAAGTGGCTGGATCACGGAGCTGGTGATCTAATTGATTCATATATTCAGGCAGATCCAAACCAGAATCTAGCAGGGTTTTCTAGGGACCTAAAATGATCTGAAATGTAAATAAAATTGCAAAGGACCAAGAAGCAGCCCAGACAGCCCTGAGGAAGATGAACGTATCTGTAAGACTTATAACCCTACATGTCAAGATACACCATACAATTTTAGTAATTCTGATAGTGTGGTGCTGATGCAGGAGTAGAAAAATAAACCAGTGGGAAGTATGGGAACATCTAGAAGGAGACAGATACACAGTTCTTGGATTCTTGGCACAGCGGGTGGCCCTGCACAGTGAGGACAGGAAGGCTCTCCACAGGAAAGTGAGTCTGGTGTCTTCACATCAGAGACAGAAATCAACAAAAGAAAAATAACACCCCTGAACATGGAAAACAAAACAGGACGGCTCCTGGAAGAACCAATGGAGCATATTGGAGCCGGAGTGTTCACCCATGGGTGGTCGAAATGGAAACTGGGATGACCACTTAAAAAGACCTGTTTAATAGTATATCCTGAGACTGAATATTCACAAAACACTTCTCTAGAATGTTCAGAGCAGCATGGCTTATAGGATTTGAGAGTAAAAGGCAGCCTAAGCTCGGCATGGTGGCACACACCTTAAACTCAGAACTTGGAGGCAGAGGCAGGAGGATTGCTACAAATTTGAGGCCTGCCTTGGCTGCATAGTAATATCCTGTCACACATACACACACCCATTCAACAAATAAAACAAAAAACCCAACCAACAATCAACTTATTTACCAAGAAACAACCAACCAACCAAGAAATAATGTCCCTAAACTCCTGACCCTTCTGCCTCCATTTCCCGAGTGTTAAGATTACAGGCATATGTGGTATTGAGGCTTGAACTCAGAGCTTCATGTACGCTAGACACTTTGTTAACTACCTGTTTGTCTTTTATTTTTATTTATTGATCTTTGCAACAAGCCTCACTATGTAGCCCAGGCTGACCTTTAACTTCAACTTTCTAAATGCTGGAGGCTTTGGGTTTAAAAGGAGCCTATTCCTTTAAATAGTTACTGTAACTGATCCCTTGCCCAATTAATTGACACAGTCTTGCTGTGCAGTGAAGATTCAATTTGTATTCACTATGTAGCCCAGGTTGGCCTTGAACTCAAGGCAGCTCTTTCCCAGGTGCTGGGATTACAAGTATACATCATTACACCTGGTTTTCTGGCCCACTTTAAAACGGGGCTGTGCTCATCTTTTCATTTTGGGATCCTCCTCCTTGGCTTTTGTCCGTATATCCTCAAGCTCAAAAAATAGCTAAGCATTCATTAAACTGAAGGTGCCCCTCAGTCCGATTCATAAAACAGACAGAAGGAAAGAACAGGGCTGTGCACTTAGCAGTGGAGGAGTGAACAGAATGATGTTTTCAGGATTTTTAAAAGGAAAAGTCAGTGTGGCTCATTTATTTATAATGGGCTGAAGCTTGGCAACCACAGTTTCGAAAGTGTGTGTGTGGGAGGGGGTGGATTTGAAAAATTAATCAGGCTCGGCCATCTGCAGAAGGAAACTCAGTGCGGCTTTTGCAGAACAGCATGCAGATGAAGAACTAATGGCTCAGAAAGCTGTGGGCATCAAGTTATGTAAAGACTCTGGCCACAGGGCAGTGTGGGGCCGGGGATTCTCAGTGGCAGAGAGCTCACCAGTGTGTGAGTATGCCCTGCATTTGACACTCAGCACTGGAGAGAGAGAGGGAGGGGGGAGGGGAAGGAAGGAGGAGAGAGAGGGAGAAGGGAGGGGGAGAGATGGAGGGAAAGAAAGGGGGAGAGAGGGGAGTATTCTTTTTTTTTAATGATATATGATCCAGTTTTGCAAAAGGGCCAGAGTGATGGCTCAGTGGTTAAGGACACTGGATATGCACCCAGAAGAATAGGTTCAATTCCCACCATCTACATGGAAGCTCATATCCATCTGTAATCCTAGTTCCAGGGGATCCAGTGCCCTCTTCTGGGTACACGTACACAGTGTACAGACATGCTTGCAGATAATATACCCATACAACAAAATTAAAAAATAAAAAAAATAAAATGTGTAAGGTGATTATAGTCTTTACAAAATGTTGGGAAATATATATTTTCCCCTTTTCTATTCAGTCTATGTATTCTGTCATGAATAAACATTCATTTTTGTGAGGAAAAATGTAATTTGAAACAGGAGCTGTACAGTGCCCTGGTCCATAAGAACTTGCCATTTCCAACAGATTATAGAGAGTTTTTGGCTGAGGTTAAATTTCATGCTATAATCATCCTCACGGCTGTACAGTACTACCTCGGAACAAAGAACTTTGACACAAATACTTCCTTAGATTAAATATGAATTTGAGGGATGGGGATGTAGCTTAGTTGGCAGAGTGTCTACCATCTTCAGGACTGTGTGAACTGGGCATGGTGGGGTACACCTGTAACCCTGGGCACTCAGAAAGTGGGGGGCAGTAGGAACAGTCAAGGCTTCAGCTTGGGCTCCACAAGAGCCTGTCTCAAAGAAGAAGGGAAAAAAAGACTCCGTCTAGGAGATGAATTTTAATTTATGTGAAATTTTTATGAACTAATTAATTAATGGGTTGGATCAAAGAGCAGGGCCAGAAAAGAGTCCCAAAGAGTTCTTAGATGAGCAAACATTCCCTATTAATTCTCCTTTGCTTTCTTAAAAGACCATGAACTTAGCCAGGCGGTGGTGGCTAGGTGGCTAATTCCTTTAATCCCAGCACTCGGAGGCAGAGGCAGGCAGATCTCTATGAGTTTGAGACCAGCCTGGTCTACAGAGTGAGTTCCAGGACAGTCAAGGCTACACAGAGAAACCCTGCCTCGGGGGGGGGGGGGGGGGGGGGGGACAACCAAGAAAGAAAGAAAGACCATGATCTTGGACAAAGTACTTGCCAACTCAGGGTCTTCCACACCTTCCCAGGTCTGTCACCTCTGCAAGGAATCAGAAGAAAAACAACCCAACCTTTTTATTTTATTATTAAAGTCGAAGCAAACTGGGTCTCTGAGATTTCAGAGGTCATCTTCAGCAGGGACACGCCACGACATCGCAAGGCTGGAACAGCCTTCCCTTCAGTATAAATACCACGTCTTAGAGGGGCCCTAGCCCAGGCATCTGCCAACTGTGCAGCACCATAAATGATTGAAAACGATCGGATGCAAGAAGCTCATGGTTCCATTAACGGCTCAGCGCTCCAATTTCCTACCAGCGAGGAGTTTCTGAAGCGCTCTTGGCTAAGCAGGCAACCTCTATAGATCCATTAAGAGACATGCCTTCAATACCGATGTTCTCAAAGCAGCTGGTTTCTTTTTATAAAAATATAATTTAGAAGACTGGAGAGAGGGGGGAGGGTAAGGAGGGAGGGAGGGAGGGGGAGAGAGAGAGAGAGCGGTAAGGAGGGAGGGAGGGGGAGAGAGAGAGAGAGAGAGATAGGTAGGGAAGGAGGGAGGGAGGGAGGGAGGGAGGGAGGGAGGGAGGGAGGGAGAGAGAGTTCAGTGATCCTGCCTGCACTGGACCTGGATTTGGTTCACAGCACCCAGAGGGCGCCCCACAGCCCCTATGATTCCAGTTCCAGGGTTATGGTGTCCTCTTCTGGTATTTTCAGGCACTGGACAAACATGGCACACAGACACACATGCAGGCAAGACACTCATACATATAACATACAAAAAAATTAAAGTTAAAATATATCTAATTAAGATTATTAAAAAATACTATCTGTGTTGTGTATAGAATCAAGTCCTCCATGTCTGTCTGTGATATCCAGACGATCACTCTTTCCCCCTAGGCCACTTTGAAACCAGTTTCTTGAATATCTTTCTTAGTATTCTACACATAAAACAATCTGTGAAAATGATAAAATATTCTAACAGTCAAGCAGGCAGTGGTGGCACACACCTTTAATCCCAGCACTTGGCAGGCGGATCTCTCTGAGTTCGAGGTCAGCCTGATCTATAAGAGCTAGTTCCAAGACAGGCTCCAAAGCAACACAGAGAAACCCTGTCTCGAAAAACCAATATGCATGGAGATACTTTGAGAATGGCTGGATGTCTACAGCAGTCAGGACCAGGAGTGGCACACTGAGGGCGGAGGTACCAGCAAGAGCTGCAGAGGCAGCCCGGTTGCTGCTATGGAGAGCAAGAGGACAGGCAGAGGTGGCTGTCCACATGGAGATGGTGTGTTTAGAAAATCGAAATATAAATCACACATGCCCAACATTCTCCACATTAGCCTCTGAACCGGCAGGAAATCGGGTAAAAGAGGATGATGTGGTTTTGGCATAGGGCTTCTCGAGACTGGGGGGGGGGGCAAGGGGTAAAAAGAACACAGATTATCTGTATTAATGAGCCCTCCCTGGAGCCCCTGGGAAGAGGGTGTGACAGAGGTGACAGGAGATACCCTCAGGTGCAGCCTCTGGTACAGAGAAAAGAAGAATCCGACCAAGCACGTAGTCAGGGTCTTAAAGACAGCCTGGCGTCTTCAGGAAAGGACCGGAGCTGGAGCTGTGGGAGTCAGGAAGGAGCTTCACAAACAGAGACTGACTCTCACAGGCTGGTTTATGAGGTTGTGGGGGAAGAAGAGGACTAGACCACTTTGGGTTCAGGGGACACAGAGAAGCAAACAATGTAACCACACACCTGTCCTTGACACAAGCAATGGAACCTGCGGTTAATACAAGGGCAACCGATGGGCCCGCTCATGGAGCTTGATCACTAGCAGAGGAGGTCACCACGGATATCAGGGCAGGAAGTGAACAGAAGGGACAGATGGTACTACTGAGGGAACCAGCTATGAGAAAAGCCATGTATGATGCCCAGGTCGCGGGGCCTGAGGGGACAGTCTATGTCCACCTGTTTTCATCCTTCTCCTCACATTGGATTTCCTTCTCCAAAATATGTCAGAGACAGGGATCACAGATAGGGCCCCAGGCTTTTTATCTAACCTCCTTTGAGGCTTGGGGTTTCTTGGGGAGATTGTAGAAATAATGTAAGAACAAGATGAGTTTGTCTAGGGCAGTGGGTCTCAACCTTCCTAATGCTGTGACCCTTTCATACAGTTCCTCATGTTGTGGTGACCCCAACCATAAAATTATTTTTACTGCTACTTCGTAATGTTGGAATCGTAATGTCAATATCTGTGTTTTCTGATAGTCTCAGGGGACCCCTGTGAAAGGATTATTTGACCCTAAAGGGGTTGCAACCCACAGGTTGAGAACCACTAGTCTAGGGCCATCTTCTGAGCCAAACTGCTACCATCTTCAGTTCTTCTGGCCTAATCACAAAAGATTATTCCAGCTGGGCCTGCTGACTGCTGTGTTCCCTCACAGGAGGGGGTCACGGGAGTCTCATCCAAGTATCTAGTCCCCCCTAACCAGTTATGTACAACTCTGTCCTGATTACCCTAATGACACATGCCTAAGGGTTGGGCTAGAGTACACAGACTGGGAAGAACTAGGGGAAAGGGCTCCATCTATGGAACCACAGAGGAGGTCATGCTGGGTCTCGTTATCCAGTGTGGCTGCTTGGTCACGCGTGCTCCTGCCCAGAACCCCCGGCCCACTGCTTTGTAAGCAAGTCTCATCAACCCATTGGCTCCCCAGGGTCAATTCTGGAAGAATTGTTCCTCAGTTTGTTGTTGAGTTCACAGGAGGAGTAGACAGTTTTGTCTCATCCAGGGAAGGAATTTTATCATTCCTTCACATGTTAGAGGCTAGGAATGCTCTTCAACAGTCGTGACAGGTCATGGGTAGTTAGGAAGCTAAGGTAGGCTGCTATATGCAGGGTGCCAAAGAGGTTAGATGGAGGCAGGGCATGCCCACAGAAGCTGCCAGTCAGGCAGCGAGGACTAGCTTGTTTGTGAGACACGATGGGGAGAGGGGAACGAAGAGGATGGTGGACATATTCTAGGATGCCACCTTCACCTCAAGGGTCTAATTTTTAGGGAATTGTTTAAACCTTACCCTACTGGCACTGGCTTAAATACCAACCATAGTAGTGTGCTGCTCAAGACGTAAGGCATTTCTGCAAAAGGTTGGGTGTTTGAAAATATACAGAATAAATGGATTAAGATATGTGACCATTTGCTAAAAGCCACATCTTGTAAAAGGAGGCAAACAGAAAACCAGAGATGTCAGGGTGACAGTTATCGAAGGACCACGTTGAGGGGGTGTCTTCCGGCCATCGTGGGAATTCTTCTAAGAAGGAAGTTAAAACTTCAACACCTGGTCCTCTTAGATTCGACTGAGAGTTAGCATAGAAAAGAGCTTTGCCCACGGAGCGGCATTGCTGAGCTGGGGAACTGTAGCCAAGGTGAAGAATCCTGTTGGCCACATCTCAGCCACTCAATCCATTCTCAGACTTGTTTTTCTCCCAGCTTTCACGCTAAGGAAAATGTCCTGATGGCAGACATCTTTAGTGAGCTTCCAGCAACAGACTTGCTACTTCTAGCCCTCTCTTGCTATGAGACCAGGGCGCCCTGGGCCGAGCCATGGCCTTTTGTGAGGAAAGGGCTGGGCAAGTAGCAACAGCAGCCTACAGAGGGCTCACCTTCAGAATGGTATCCCTGCCTTCTCATCCAAGGCCTTGGTGCTGGCCAGGAAGAACCGAGGGCTAGAGAGGGTGCCAGCGGGCAGAGAAGCTGCCATCTAAACCAGTGACCTAAGCACTTTCTTTGACTCCACTGCAACCCGCCAGTACTCATGCACAAATGTAACTTACAGACGGGGCCCCTCAGGAAGCCCTTAGACAATGGCATGCCTTTGAAATAATGTTATAAAACTCTAAATGATTACTTTTAAGCAAAATCAATGATTTTTATTTCCCTTATTTCTTCACCAGACAACTAGAGTTAAAAAGATTTTGTAAAACTAGTGTTAAGATTTGACATCAAAGAGCCCTCAAGACTAGGGACATAGCTTGGTGGTAGAACACTCCCTAGAATACACAGAACCCTGGCTTCCACCCCCAGCCCAGGAAAAACAAGCCCTCAACACTCAGATCCTTTCACCTCTCACTTGGTGACTGAGCAAAGCTCCAGCTGTTTCCTATCTATGAGATGGAAAGGCTACCTACATGAAGGTACTGGATGTGCGCAAGACACGTGCATGCGTGCGCACACCCACACACAACCACACGCAGCACACAGTGGGTTGTAAGGTTAGGATGCCCACGGAAGAGCAGAGGTGGCACTTTAGAAGCCATGTTGGTCAGGAGGGGACGGCTGCAGTGCTGAGAAAGGGAGAACAATGTGCTCAGATAAAAGGGGCAGAGGGGACAGGCGGTGGTGGCGCACACCTTTAGTCCCATCAGAGTGAGGTCAAGGCCAGCCTGGTCTACAGAGCAAGTTCCAGGACTGGTTCCAAAGCTACAGAGAAACCCTGTCTCAAAAAACAAAACCAAAACAAGCAAACAAAAGCTGCTGTGTGGGGCAGGGCTTCTTTCTGCAGTGAGGCAATGCTCTGGTTCGTCTTGCGGTTATCTAATGGGCACATGAAAACCCGTGAGTACACTTTACAAGGCTAAACTTTACATGGACTGCACACATTATACTGTTTGTTGATTTTTGTGGTACTGAGACGAAAGGCCAGGGCTTCCTGCATGCTCAGTGAGTGCTCTCCTGTTGAGCTATAGGCAGCCCTGACAGTATCATCTTTTTTTTTAAAATATTTATTTATTATGTATACAATATTCTGTCTGTGTGTATGCCTGATGGCCAGAAGAGGGCACCAGACCCCATTACAGATGGTTGTGAGCCACCATGTGGTTGCTGGGAATTGAACTCAGGATCTTTGGAAGAGCAGGCAATGCTCTTAACCTCTGAGCCATTTCTCCAGCCCCTGACAGTATCATCTTAAAAAGAGACAGAAAACTAAGACCATCTGGTTCATGGGCAGGAAATGTGCTTCCATTTTCTGGAGAATCAAGGTCAAATAGTTATTTAAGAAGGTGAGGATATACATTTCTGACAAATACACATTTTTAGACTTTTGCCATAACCCCTGACATTTTATGATAAAGATAGTCATTAAAAAAATTTATGTGGACGGGTGCTTTACTATGTATGTCTGTACCACAAACATTCTGGGAATTGAACCTGGGTCCTCTGGAAGAGCAGCCGGTGCTCTTGACTGCCGAGCCATCTTGCCAGCCCCTTTCCTTCATCCTTGAGCTCAAACGACCACCCGACTGTTCATTCGAAGGCTTGGGACATCCTGAGAAGTCCTCTGCAGCAGTGGTCGACACAGTCCGATGGGGCACACAGTCGTCTCGCCAGCACAGATAACCACAGGCATGATATTTAGGTATTTAATTTATTAAATTATATAACAAAGTTTCTTCTATACAGTCAGAAAATGCACATTTAGATGAGAACAAAAATTAAGTACAAATACAATAATATTGGTTCCAAGAAGCCGTTTTAAAAGCAAAACATTAGAAAGTGCATCTGGAAAAAATAGATTAAAAAACTTGGTATTGGCATTTTCCATGAAGACTGTATCCCATGAGAATAAAGTGTGATCAGAACTGATTCTGCTCCCATCTCTAAGAGCTACAAGGGTGTGACACAAATATTCTGGTGCTATGATTTTAGATCAGATACCAAAAGGAAAAAAGAGGAGAGACAGAAAGACCCTTAAAGCCATGGCTTGGCTTCTTCACTTCTCACCTGACACCATGCTTAGATCCCGCTCTTGTCCCTGATTCCCCAAGAAGGGGGTGTGCAGGCACACATAGGAATGAACAGCCAAGTTTGGGACCACAGTGGGAAGTTCTCCACCCTTTTGGAGACCCTACTATAAATGGAGAACAGAGAACACTCAGTCTTGTAAGTAGGTGTGTTTGCTCTGCCACCTTTGCCACAAATGGCTTGGGTACAGCCGTTTATCCCAACAACTTAACATTACAAGTTCGAAAACTCAGTGAATTTCCAAAACTTTTACCTAGTTAATGACAGAAGATAGAATGGTTAGACCCATTCTTAAATGCTACTCCCTTGGGTTCCAAACATCAGCAATGACACAGGGTAGTAATGGCGGGGGTGAAAATCAAGGTCCCTCAACTCCTCGGTCCCAGGTCACTGCATCAGGGGACCAGGGAGCATTTCCACTCACAGTCCACACCCAACATGGAAGTGCCCAGGTAAGTATCTGATTCTAGGTACAAAAGCATCCTCGTGGTAGCTCTTTCCTTACTTGTCTCCATCCTTAACTTCTAAGATTCCCACATTTGATCTGAGTACCAGAAGAAAGGAAAAAGACATTCTCAATAAAAGTAGATTTGGTAGCAAGGGGAAGGGAAAATCAAAGGTGACTAATACAGGTGGCAGAGACTCCTTGGGCATCACTCAAGTCCAGAGACTGCAGGACAGCCACCTCACTGTGGATCTCAGTAACAACTGACCGAGCAGCTTTACTAAGTCACTGGACACAGCAAGACAAAAAAATACTGTTGGACCAGGTGTGGTGGCATGCATCAGATAGCAATAGTCCAAGGGTCTCAGGAGGCCAAGGCAGAAGTTAAAGGCCAGGGAGGGCTAAACAGTGAGCTACTGTCCAGACAAACACACATTTGAAATTTTCTGCTGTTTGTTTCCATTTTTCATATCTTTTAGTTAAGTGGGAAGTTTTGAATGGTTACTAAAAATATTTTTTAAAAAAGTATTATGTAAAAAAAAAAAGAACAAATCTTTCCTAAGAAGCCAACATTTCATTGGGATTACAAAACAAAAACCCTCTAACCTCAGGCTCAGACCAGAACTAACTGCCGGCTCCTGAGCCTGAAAACTGGGTATGTAAGGATAGCCCACAGGGGGAAACAAAGAGGACTTAAAAAAATTTCAACGTCATAAAACTGAAGTTCCATTCAGCAACCACAGAGTCCTATAAAGAGCGGGACCGGAAGGGAAGGAGCAGCCTCCCCCTCAGGGACACCACACCTGGAGGTCAGTCAGACTCTGGACCCCAGCGACCACAGGCTCCAGCATCCACAGTGAGTGTTCCCGGCAGTGTCCTCGGAAGAACTGATTTACTTTCGGAAAATACAGACACATAATTCATCCTCTCACCTGCGCACAGCATCCTGGAGCAGCCACTGCCACCTGCACGCTGTGCTGTGGCTAGCTTACTCTCCTTCAGCAGTTTTAGTGGATGAACCAAGTAATCAAACCAGTAGAAAAGACTGGCAGTATATTTAAATAAATAACTTTATTTAGGATACTTCAAGTTTTATGTATGCCCACTATATAACAACCAAAGTCCCATAAAGCCTAGCTGAGGCACAACCACCAACTGGGGCCCTTTGAAAAAAAATCAAAGATAATAAAGTGTCAGAGAAGAGAAGTTCTGTTCTCCCAAAGAGAATTTAGCAAACAAACTTCCCTGATTCTTTAAGGCCCACAGTGGAAAATTTAATTTCCTTTTAAGGGCATGCCTAGTCAACAAGCTGATTAACCCATATTTAGAAAAATAAACCCCATAATTAAGAAAAATATATCAAATGCCTTTCATACCCAGAATGTACTAACACTTCGACACCAGAATGACAAACCTCTCCTCAGTCAGTCCCAAATCAGATGTCAGACATCCGTGAGCACTAAGTAATCAAGTCTGCCCAGAGGCACCACTCCCACACCATGAGGTGGTGAAGGCTACACCCTGATTATCTTCCTTCTCATTGCCTGTGGTGCCAGAGGATACTCTAGTGGGGGCTCGCAGCCTTCTCTCTTGGTGGACACAGATGTTGGAGGCCTTTAAAATATCTGCTAGTTTAGTAAGACAAGTTACCAATTTCAGATGCTGAGAATGGCTAAGCTTAAAAAGCATTTACATCTCAGTCACTGTCCACAGCAATAAACAGGTGCGGACAGGCATCACAGGCACCTTCAACAATGAGACCACGGCCTGGGGATGCAGGGGAGCCTAAGGGATGAGGAGTGACTAGATCCTTACAGGGAGGCGTGCCTGGGAATCAGGTTTACTCCAGGCTGTAGAACGTGGTCAGATGGAATGACACGGACAGCCATCTCACTGAGAGCCACAGTTCCCTCCCCTGGTTCCTAGTATTGATCTTCACATGACAAGGGGCCACTAGGGGTAATGACAGACACTGGCTGTTGTCTGTCAGAGCGGAAATGTGATTTTATCGTATAGAAGCAAATATTAACCCAATGGAAGAACTAACAAGCAATAACCAGCTCCTCAGTGCCAGGCCTGCACTCTTGATGTGTTTCCAGCTCCGGCTGAGACATACCCTTTCTACCGTGCTCTGTTTCAGAAAACTCAGTGATGAAGCTGAGCATTGGCATCCTACAGAATTGGTGCAAAATGGAATTGTTCTTGACTGCCAAGAGTGAGGGCCACAGAGTAGAATCCAGATCAGAGTGTCAGCAGAGGACAGCTGATTTCCCATCACAAGTGTTAAATAAAAGGACAAGAATTATTCTTATTCACATCTAGTCTCACGGCTGAAGGCAAAGCCATCTTTGGATGTGGAGAGCCTGGCACTGTGAGGAGGCCAGCGATGAGGCTCACTGGCCATCAGGCCTCTCCAGTTACTGAAGCCCAGGTTCTCGGCTTCTGCCTGCTTACCTCCAGGGAAACACAAGCAACTGAAAGCCTTTTGTTGTTGTTTTTAAAATTAAAAACAGTAATGTGCATTAGAAAAGATAGCACAGAAAAACTGGCTTCAGCTCAGTCTGACCAGGTCCGAGTCATGGATGCAGTTTTAGAGTTCGTCTGGCTGGCAGGTTCATGGCCAGGGCAGTCTTTCTCCTTCCTCATTTCCCCACTCCCGATCAGGGCAGGAAGGTGGTGGGCAGAGTCCTGGGGCCATCCTTTCAGTGGAATGCATACAGCAGCAACAGAATGGTACAGATGCCGATGACCCCTCCAAGGATGAGTGAGTCACGTCGCTTCCTAAGGTTGATCCTTTGTATCAGGCTGTTCACAGCAGGAAAACGGTCTTTGAAACTTAGTTAAGGTCATACTTGAGAGGGGTATTTAAAAGGCACAGGACTCACAAACAGCCATCAGTGGAGTCCAACCAGCAAATGACAAGAAAGCATGGGGAAGAGAAAGGAACCCACATTCCCAAATAGGAGCAAACTCAATCCACCTAGTCTGCAAAGTGCACATGCAAGAACAATGGAAGAAAATCAGTGGAGAGACTATGGACAGCTGCCAGAGTCCACCAGGGCTTCTGGGCTGGCTCTGAAGTTCCCCTTTCTGTCCTTTGCCCTCCCCTCAGAGACAGGAATTCTGAAGAAAACCCGACCCCTCTCTGCCCCAGGAAGGAATCCTTTTTGGACTCAGGTAGTTGGGCACTAAGAATTATTTAAAATTTTAGGTTTGCTTTGCAGTGATTAGCAACTGTAGCAGGAAAATGGGCTAAATGCTCTTGCTGCTCTATTTGGGAACTGGAGAGAGAGAGACAGAGAGAGAAAGAGAGACAGAGACAGAGAGAGAGACAGAGAAAGAGAGAGAGAGAAATTTGAATTTTTTGGGCTTTGATAACCATCCCAACCGTATTTTAGTACTTCAAGTCATTAATACACTCCCTGCTGTGTACACCAGGGCAGCTGCACTATCCATGTTGGTAGAGACAATACATCAAGTTCAAAAAGACCATCGACCACGCTCTTCATAAAAAGTGCAGTGTTGGTCCCTCTAGGACTCTCACAGGGACACATTACTTGTGTATGTGCAGACTCTACACATCGTATAAGCATAACTAGAATTTCTTCACTGTCTTGAGCACATACTCCTGGCATCAGTGTATTTCTGAGTAGGACCAAAGGGACAACCGACAGAGAAACAGTTTTAAAAGTCAGGAACAGGACATATGTATCAAAGTGACAAAACCTTTTACAAAGTGAAAACTTCCCAGAGAAAAGTCTTCATTGTTTTATGTTCAATGCAGGGATAAAGAAATCATCAGGGGCTTGAGAGATGGTTAGAGGTCAGGAGCACTTGCTGCTCTGCCAGAAGACTTAAGTTCTGTTTCTACAACCCACAAACACCTGTAACTTCAGTTAAACCGTCTGGCCTCTGCATGAGTGCACACACACACAGATAAAAAAAAATAACATAAAACTGTGGCATCAGAAAACCTTGACTGTGGTCAAGAACACTCTTTTTTAGTTTATCTCTGGGAACTATTCCTCTCTTGTTTCTTTCTTTCTTTCTTTTTCTTTTTTTTTTTTTTTTTTTGAGACGGGGTTTCTTGGTGCAACAGTCCTACGGCTGTCCTGGAAGTTGCTTTGTAGACCAGGCTGGCTTTGAACTCAGATATCCACCTGTCTCTCAGATGGTGGGATTAAAGGCACCACTGCCTGCTCCTCTCAAGCTCTGCAGGGAGAAGCATCTATACTCAGGTAGTAAACAGTCCTTCCCTTGGCAGTAGCTTAGCTCTGAATGGGCACTGGTTTAGGCTAGGGGATACGCTGACAGCTGTTGGCAAGTTTGTTCTTTTCCTATGGTCTTCGAGCTGTGTTGTAGTCATCTGTCATAAGGGGAGAGGCAGGCTAACACAGAGAAAGAAGAGATCTGTGATAGGAGAGAGCACACACTGAAAATAAAATAGAAACCAGGGGTGTGGTAGCACAATTTCTTTTTAAGCCCAGTATTTGGGAAGAAGAGGCAGACAGATCTCTTAAGTTTAAGGCCAGCCAGGGCTACACAGTAGAACCCTCTCTCAAAACTTAAAATAAAAAATTGAAGTGGCAGCTGGATAGCTGGGCTACTTTACATACTAGTTGAAACTGAGTTTTCCATTCAAATTTGTTACCTCTGTTTTGTGCCTTCTCTCTGAAAGTATGTGTCCTCTAAGCCCCAAGTCCTAAAGGAACAGTATCCAAGCCAAGCATATTGCCTGCTATGGACTTGGGGCTTATTTTCAGTGGTCATACAAAATACAAACCCTTTTACATTTACTAAGCTGTCTCTGCTCTTGCTGCTAACTTATAATAAATATAGTGTTTCGGGTTCTTCTGGGGCTGAGGTTGGAGTATCAGAGTCTAGGAGTTCTTACTAGCCGGATGTTGTGTAACAGTTTCCTGTGAGATTGAAACATTCCATCATATAGGGAAGCTCCTTAAACCAGAAGGTAGACAACTCAAAATAGCTTTAGGAAGTCCCTGAAACTGACCAGATTCACTAGACCCCTCCCTGCCAGAGTAAGCAGAGTTAACATGAAACGACTCTTAAAACAGATTAGCTACCTATACGAGGTTTAGACCAAAGCCACTTGAAAAGGACACTCTCCAACCTGTGAGCTGCCTGCAGGCTGTGCAGTGTGCTCTAAGTTTCCCAGCTTTTGTGAGCTGTCACCCCTGCTGGGGTGGGCCCTGGTAATGCTGCTGTCTGTGAGTCACTTCTACCGTAAGTAACCATGCATCCATATTCCTGTAAGTGACAACAACAGAAGTCACTGGCTCACCAAGTTGCACTTTGGTGGTATCTGTACTTCGGTCTAGAGTAGTCCCATATATGGGGTGAATAAATGAGTGTGTTGGCATCACCCCAGAATGACTATGTCTTCACCTTTTATGTGAGTTCTGGAGATGCAAGCTCACACTGGGTGACAGAGAGAAATATCACCTGAGGGAAGGGACATTATGGTATGATCTGATTTGATGGAAATGCATGAAAAATGCACTGGGAGCTGAGGAGATGACTCAGGGAACAAAAGCGCTTGCTGTACAAGCACGAGGAACTGAGTGTGAATCCCCAGGACTCACATAAAATGTGGGAAGATGGGAGGTAGAGACAAGAGAATCCCTAGAAGCTTAAGAGTCAGCTAGCTGGAGGGATATAGCTTCATACAAGAAACCCTGTCTCAGTCTAGGTAAAAGATAGGGACACATGTGTACCACAGAAATATGCAATGAATGCATGCATATATACACACAAAGAAAGAAAAAGCATGAAAATTTAAAATAGTTCTGCAAAGTCAATAAGTTCCTGTTTTTTCCTTTTATGGGACTTACAAAACACGATGTCACAGAACAGCACTGTATAAACTGTGCAGCACTATATGAACCTGAGTGGTTTGGGATTGTGGTTTTTATACTAGACTATCAGAAAATTGATAAAGGACTGGAAAATGCCAAGCAATGCCAGGTATATCCTTTTTGGGGGGATAAGGTGGGGAAAATAGATTATCAGAATAAAAGTATCCTTAATTACTGTTGGCCAGATGATACCCAACTTTTGAAAAATCTTAGGTCCTTCCTACATCCATTTGGGACCCCCCCCCCCCACTTCTTTGAAGCAATCCTATTTTGAGTTGGGAAGCTAAACATTTAAAAACTGATGCCAGGTGGTGGTGGCACACGCTTTTAATCCCAGCAATCGGGAGGCAGAGGCAGGCAGATCTCTGTAAATTAGAGGCCAGCCTGGTCTACAAGAGCTAGTTCCAGGACAGGCACCAAAAACTACAGAGAAACCCTGTTTCGAAAATCCAAAACAAAACAAAACAAAAACAAAAAACTAACAAGCAGAGACTACTCTGAACCTGGGCTTGTGCAGTCACCATATTCTACCGCAGTTACACACACCTGCACAGTGTCCCCTCCCTTCCTGCGACTGACTTGTCCTCCACTGTGGCAAATCAGAAAACAGAGACACAGTGTTGGGTGGTTAAGAACGCAAGCAGGGAGTACTAACTTGGATCCAGAGCTTTTAAGGATAGAAAAATACTGTGAATAATTTTACAAATCTAAATCTTTAGTATTAACCCTCCAGAATGCTGTCCCCTAGAAATGGTGCTAAACCTAAGTTTCCCACAAAGCAGGAAGCCCTCACATGATGTGGTTACTAAGGAGCTCTTCAGCCACCAATGCTGGTGACCTGCTCCTCTATCCCTATATAATGGGGGAGGGGAGAGGGACTTTCACCCCACCAACAGATTTCAAAAAGGATACTGGCCAAAGTGTTCATTTTGCTGTGAATGGACTTGAGCATTCCTCTCTGAGAAGTCATATTTTCTTTCGTAGCCATAGCAATGCTTCAAGAGGGGAGGAAAAGAAACAACTGGGTTGGCGATGGAGAATTAATTACCTTGCTCAATCCATCACATCTCTAAAAGCACAGTGAGCAAACAATCCTGGAATGACCAGGCAGGAAATGGGTACAAATCACTGCCTGGCAAACTTCCCACTGTCTTTTTCTCACTTAACCCGCTGTTACCCAACAAAGTCTTTGTTATGAGTCATCTTGTGTTTTCTTTGAAGTAACTAATGAAATGAGATGCTATGAGACAATTCATACATTACAAAGCTGCTCTAATGGCTTTAAAAAGGTCCAACTATTAAAACAATTTTAATCAGGAAAAACTGCTAAGAAGAATCATAACCATAAAAACAGTGTCCCAAGTATGTATCCACATTCAATCAGCTCTTAACATATAAACAAACAAGGTTTCGAAATTCTAGGGAATCAGGAGGCAGATCTGGGACTCACTAAATGTAACTGGGAAAGGGGTAATGTTGCTTTTTCATAGAATGCAGCCTCTTCATGAAATCACTCTGAGATACTGTTGAGAATCGGAGATAATACTCTTTTTGCTATCACTTCCATGATCATGTATTTTCAAGTCTTATTGCCCCAGATATCAGTAACAGAAATTAGGGAAAAATAGTAGCTAGATCCAATTTCCTGACTTAGCTTTGACCCATCTCCAGGGACAAAAGCACTCACGCTGCGGAAGGACCATCTGAAGCCCTGGTTCCCTTGCAGGCTCTAAGTAAGACAGTTGGCTGGAGGGGCTACATATACCTACAAGAAATACAGGGAATCTGACAGTAGGAACCTGTGAGCCATGTGTCTGTAATGGTGTTGCAATAATCTACACCTTTTTATCATATCTATGTTATCCTTTTTTTCTTTTCAAAGTAGGTTCTACCCTCTTATCCTATCATATCAGGTGTCCCGAGGCTGGAAGTAATGGGCTCAATTCCCCTTGGCTCCTGTACTTGCAGAAAGACTTAGAGGCTACTAGTGAGATGCTCAGCTCTTGAAGGGGACAAGTCAAGGGGCCACCCATTGCTGGTAAACTGCCGGCCCTTCGTGGGCAGCCTCACAGAACAAACCACCAGGTGGTCCAATGAAGGGAGCCGCTAGAGGGATGACAAACTAACCAACACTGTAACTTCAGGACTGAGAAGACAAGGAATGCGTAAGGAGACACCTAGAAGAATATTTACTGAAGCATTTTGGAATAGTGTGTTGGGGGGAGGCAACAAAAATATTAGAAGCACCCTACAAAGCCAGTGACCTCAAAGAACAAAATCAGAAAGGCATAGGATGAGCTCAGTTTGGGACAGGCTATTTGGAAAAATCAGGGAGTAGTTGTCCAAAGAGCTGGTCAGGAGATGGTCACTCAAGCTAGGAAGGGCAATGAGAGTTACTGACAGGCGAAGGGGCCATATGTCAAAAGAGGCAGAAGAATTGACTATCTTTTCTGATGCTGCCACAACCAGAAAGCTAGTTGTGGGGCTCTGGCCAAGGAAGGCTACGGGCAAGTTGTCTCTAAAGCACACAAATTCCACACTGGTGGTCTTGTAAATGGCCAGTTCCAGGAGTGTGATGAAGGCCAGGCCATGTCATGAAGATCCTAGAATCCAGGCCATCATTTAGGAGCTGAGATTAGAGGCATGTGCCATTTGGCTCAGAGGAGCCTTTGAAAGTATCAGGAAGACATGAAAGCAGCAGGAGCATCAGAAAATGACCAACTTCTGCTTGAAATTACAAGGGACTTGAATAAAGCACTCCTACTTTAACTAGCTTTGTGGTCTTACAGAAAGTAACAGAATTCAAACCCATGCTGAGTAAGGAGGACAGTCTGAAATACACAGGCCTCTGTTTTTAAAGGGGGACTACCATTATCTCATGTGCACTCTGACTCACAAGTGGATAGACATTAAAAAATAATTTCCACAAAGCACTTTGTATTCCTTGGAGAATGGATATTACATTAAATTATTACCCTGTTGAATATGCATGATTTCCAGTACCACATAAAGTCTATCTAGACATATTTTCCCAAATCATCCCATCATCTGGAGCTGAGTTGAGTGAAATGAAGGCTATTATTTCAAGTGTCAAATACTTAGAGACAAAACATAAGCTTCATATAATATATAATGTTTTAAAAACAATACATCATTCATATGCTTACTGGAACTTCAGATTTCTTACCAGTACCATAAACTAAGCATCCTTACATATTAAACATTAATTTACCTTGTGTATATGTGTGTGTCTGTGTCTGCACATATCATGTGTACACGTGAGTGCTTCTGTGCCACCTGTGCAGGCAGGTCAGAGGAATACTGTCAGGAGCTGGTTCTCTTCTTCCACCACACAGGCCCCACAGTCCGGTCACCAGATTTGGTGGCAGGCACCTGTATCCTCTGAGCCATCTCACTGTCTCAGACGCTGGTTTAGTATAAATGCTGTGGCTCTAGAGCTATAAAGAGATTCTGATCTGGGGATCTGAGTCCTCAATATTACTTATTAGTCATGTGACCATAGGCATAGCCTTGATTTCTTTTCGTTCTGGAGATGGACTCTACTGGTCAATGTCTATCTCATGAACCAGTTACTAAGATTAAATGTCCCTTATAAAGGAAGGCCACAGCAGAAATGCATTACCATCTAGTGAAATTTTCATCTCTTAAGGTGCATGACTTGACCTTTACTCTAGTGAACAGCGTTGACTTGATCTGTTAATTAAGTGTGCAAACAAACAGCAATGAAGTAAAACAAAAACCATCCCTACCTTATTGTTTCTTCTATCAGACGATCAGAGCTGAAAAAAGAAAGAAAATTCAAAATTTGGAATTATTAAACATATACTTAAAAACATTTATTTTTTCTATGTTTATAAACTTTACAGCCTTTTCTATACACAGAATAATGAAGATCCATTTTTTTGTGCATCTAGACAAAATCTTAAACTTTGAAATTAATTCAGCCACATGTGAAGTAATTTACATTTTGCTCTTTCTTACCGGTCTACTTAAACCGTCTGTTTTTTTCATGACATTCCTAATTATTAAATTCTGGCTAGTTTTAATGACAGCATTAAAAAGTGAAAGTTCTTCAGCCCAGATAACTCAAAGCTGTCACTACTATCCATTCAAAAGGTAAGGATTACAGCCACTTCTTGAGCCGAGGAGATGAACGCATCTCTAGGCCTCTAAGCAGCAGTATTCAGACCTCACAGCTCCTTCCTTTTGGGGGAAATAGTTTTGTTTATTTTGAAACAAACTAACGAACAAACACAGCTAAACCAAATCTCAGCTCCTGAAACTTTAGAGTCCAAGAGTGTGAATAAGGAACAAACAAGCCCAACACCTCACACCATGGAAGAACGAGACAACCCAGGAGGAACGCACAGGAGAGAAGCTAGGGGCTTAGTAATGGGCCTTTACCAAGCTTAACATCAGAAGGCACAGAACAAATTTCCAGAGTTCAGCGTGTGTGGCAGGTGTAAGGCATGTTCTAGCACAGAAATAAACACTTGCTTCTCCCCAGCTACTTCCTTCCAAAAGAGTGACTCTGTTCACTCTGTAAAACAGAGCACTGACATGAAGTTCAATAAAGATGAGTTCCATAGGATGCCATAAAAACCTTGCATAAGTCAGACAATTAAAAATTTAAAAAGTAACAAAGATAGTGACTAAAAGCCAGATGTTCTGGATGTCACTACAAAGACCAGGTTGGCCTCAAACTCAGAGATCCACCTGCCCCTGCCTCCTCAGTGCTGGGATTACAGGTGTGTGCCATCATGCCTGGCTTACTTCAAATTAATTTGATCAAACATTGTAGTAAGTAAAATGAGCAGTTGGAGTCAGCAGGTGTGTTTAACTGTGGCAGAAATGAAATGCCCCCAAGTCTCCGTTTATTCTCTGTTATATGACTGTGTTTTAAAGGTCTGGAGGGCTGGGATTGTAACTCAGGGTGTACAGACTGGGTGCAGTGGCACATGCCTGGAACTCCAACACTTGGAAAGTAGAGGCAGGAGGATTGGAAGCTGATGGTTATCCTTAGGTACAGAAAGAATTCTAGACCAACTTGGCATACTAGAGACCTTATCTCCAACAAACAAATAAACAAACAAACAAACAGGACTGGGAACCTAGAAAACCAAATGAATCACAACATTCTACTAAATAGCACTTTGTAATTGGTTTCTTCCTCTTATATAGAGAGTAAGAGCTAACCAGAAATACATTTTTTTTTCTGCTCAACCTACATTACGGTCACGGTTCAAGCATGTAGCTGTCCGAACTGATCTCATGGAATTTTCCTACCATAAAGCTCACAAGCAATAATCTAAGTGCAAGCTGCTGGCAAAGGCATGAACCTAAGGTATGCTTCATCTCCATTGAGCATTCTGACGTCCCTGAGCAGCTCTTTAGTTTAGGGTCTCCTTTCACAGGTCTAAAGAACAGCAAGAACTCTAAGTCACAGCCTCTCTCGAATCCCTCGTGCTTAACATTAACAACTTACACATCTCAAAGTCTAGCCCGAAAGCTGTATCTTTCTGAAGCTTCCCCAGACACACCAGTGTACACAGGCAAAATCAATTCTTCTTTACATCATAATAGTATGCCCTCCCATCAACTCAATCAGGAATATAATGTACTTCAGATATTGTGCGACAGAGAAAGAAAAGGTTTTCACATCAATTCTCACGTAAGACCTTGAAAACCCACTCTCTCAGGATATCACACTGATGTGTTGTTTACTACTTCTCTAAGCAGTGTGAGTTCCCAGGGGTAGGGACTGAGTCTGATGCATCTTTGACTCCCCAGAGTCTAGTACAGTACCTAGCACACAGGAGATGCTCATTAAATGCTTAATAAATGAATGAATAACGAGTAACAGACACTTCTTGTACTAATAAAATATCAATCAGGATTAGCAATGAAATAATCCTTATAATCTTTATAAGTTTTCTGCAGAAGGATACACACACACATTTTTATAATCACAATTTTATAATCCCTCGTGACACAGTTCCTCCATTTGAAGCCTTGTTTAAGAAAGTTGTATGCCAAAAAAAAAAAAAGGAAGAAAATCATGTGCCAACTGAAAACAGATTTGATTTCACTACTGATCTAACAAGTTCAAAATAAAGAAAAACGAGCGTGTGTAACATAGCTCCTAACTGTGAGCCAGCTATGGGCAAACTACAGTGTGCCTACAGCTCTTGGGAAGTGGAGGCAGGAGGATTCCAACTGTGAACCAGCTGTGGGGCAAACCTATAGTTTCCCATAGTTCTTGGGTGGTGAAGGCAAGTGGATCAGAAGTTCAAGGTCATCTTGGCTAACCTGATCATTCTGCTTTGTCATTTATTTCAGTATTGTAGGTAACTGGATCACTAGGGACAAATCTGTAGCAGGGAACCTTGAGCTATCCCATGAATGGAATGAAAGACATAATGAGACAAATGCCACCAGTTCTCATAAGCTAAAATTCCAATTCTCTACTATGCAAATGACCCTGGCACAGCTCAGAGATTCTTTAGAATTTCTTCAATGTACTTCCCAGATTTTCACTTCAGAACACTGCTGTCTGAGGAAGACTTAAATATCATCATGTCCTTCTTGTAACATTGATTGACTCTGAAATTAGGAGCCAAACTAAAGTTTTTATTTCCTTTTAGTTTTATCAGTCTGGCGTGTGGTCATAGCAATGATAAACACTTTTTTTTTTTTAAATCAAATAATGCTTTGTAAACATTTTCTCTCTGGTGTAACATTTCACACATGCATACACAAAACCAAAGAACATGCATGCATGCACATAAATTGCCTCCTTGTAGCTACATGTGAATAACAACAAGCAGCAAATATGAACTTAGGAGCAAGGCTGATGTGTAAGCCTGCTGCCAGACGGTGACTGTGACTATTAACCAGTTAGCCAGGCTTCCCTGCCAGCAACCCCACAGCATGTAACACTCAGTAACACTCAAGCCTTTCAACAAAACTACATGAGTTAATGGAGTTCATAAACACTCCAGAAAGCTAAGGTCAGATCCTTAAATACCAGGAATCTACATTACTTCACTCATTGATATAATAGCTGACAATTATATATAACTTGAATTCTATGGTACTTATTAAACAACCTAAAATGCAACCATGTAGAAAAATTTTAGAGACTTATTTTTATTATTAATTATGCTAATTATGTGTGCATGTTCCTGAATGCAGGTTCCTGCAAAGGCCAGAGGCATTGGTTCTCTTGTAGTTAGTGTTACTGGCAGTTGTGAACTGCCTAATGAGTGATTGGGAAATGAAATTCCAGTCTTCTGCAAGAGCAGCATGTACTCTAAACTGCTAAGCCATCTCTCCAGACCCCTAAACACACACATATAAAAAGGTTGTTTAGTGTAGTCTCTTTCTCTTTTAGTATTTACTTTTCTTGTCTTTTTGGTTGTGAGCTTAGCCTTCAATTTCAATGTCTGAGCTATCTGTACAGACCTACTACTATTTACGTCTGTTAATCTTACACACGTACTGTATGCAGGAAGGACTGGCAAAGTCTCGGCATGCATTATCTTAGCGACCCTGTGCAGTCTATGCCATCCACATTACTTTGAGGAGCAGCACAGGAACATCAAATCAGCGGACCTGGGCTCAAATCTCTGTGAGTTCCAGACCAGCCAGTACTAACTACCCAGTGATATCATGTCTCAAAAAAGAAAGAAAAAAAAGTCTACTGTGGCTATAACTAGGTTAGTAGAGTGCTTGCCAAGCATGCATGAAGCTCTGGGTTCAACCCCCGTATTACATAAGCTGGGCATGGAAGCACACACCTGCAATCAGCACTAAGTATAGGCAGGAGAAGCACAAGTTCAAGGTCTTTGACTCTAAAGTTTTTTGCAGAAATATTTTAGGTAGTGGTTTCGAGGCTGGCCTAGGATATACAAGACCCTGTCACAAAACAAATCGAGCCTACCTAAAATATTTCTGCAAAAAACTTTAGAGTATACAAATGACATGGTTGGTAAAATTTAAAATGAAATTAACAATACCAAAACCCTAAACATAACTGAATAATGTCATATGGAAAACAATCAACAGTTAAAAGGCAATAAAATAATTATTTCTTCACTCACAGACATGGTTAGACCTAAGGTAACGGATAATGTGTATATTCTCAATGTCTGCTGAGTTGGTAACAAAATGAAAGCAAATGAAAGTTATCAACTAAATACTGTGATCAATCTTATTTAAGTATGACATGCTTTGTATAACGGCACTATATCTGAAAAGTTACTGGAGATAAATTCTTTGGAATTTTAGAATGCTTTAAGAAAGATTTATCTATTTATTTATTATGTATACAGTGTTCTGTCTGCATGTATGCCTGCAGAAGAGGGCACCAGATCTCACTCTAGATGGTTGGGAACCACCATGTGGTTGCTGGGAATTGAACTCAGGTCCTCTGGAAAAGCAACCGGTGCTCTTAACCTCTGAGCCATCTCTCCAGAATGCATTTAACTTTATAAAATGACTTAACTTTAATGGCATCCATCTTTATGTAACACAGCTCTCATTCGATTTTAAAAGTGAAAAACTGAAGAGAAGCCAAGCAATGTGCTTTCAGAGTAACTGGTCTTTCAGTTCTCTATAAAATTAGGCCACGACGGTTCCTTGTTACAACAAATATAAAAATTTAAAGAAACACTCACAGGAAAGAAAGGCAATGAGGCGTGGGACAAATACCAAACATAGGAAATGTGTGCTGAGTAAAGCTGTACTGTTAAACAGTGATGATTCCCTCCGAGTCTTGTTTCTTCCTCTGCACAGAGGGAGGCTTCTGAGAGACTTACTCAAGAATTTAAACTTCACCCTTTCTCTCTGTGTGTGCGGGCACACGTGTCAGTGGACTCGTGAAGCAGGCAGGGTATCAGGTGTCCTCCTTCTAGCACGCTCTGCCTGTTCCTTTGAGGTAGGGTCTCTCCCTGAACATGGGCTCCTGTTTCCCAGCTAGGCTGGTGTCAGAAAGCCGCAGTGACCCTGGCTGCATGCTCCAGTGCTGGGTCACTGAACTGTGGGACCACATCTGACTCAGATGTGTAAGGGACTAAATCTAGGTCTTCACGGTTGTGCAGCAAGTACCTTAACCATAAGCTATCACTCCAGCCCCAGAATTGAACATTTCAAAAGGATTGCACAAGGAATCCATTTTACAAAGCAAAACATAACCGGTTACATTAATATTCCCTATAGTTCTTAAAATTAATTTAACATTTAAGTGTGTATAGTAAGTATTCAATAAATATTTGGAGAATAACCGAATGAATAAAGTAAGTCTTCTACACTAGGGTATGGTATATATTCACATTACATTATACATTAAGAAAACAGAACGACCAGCCTTGCTGAGAACCACCAACTCATAGAAGCAGGTATTAAAAGTTAACAAGCACAATGGGGCCAGAGAACCAAACATGCTAACAGCAGGCTAAGTTTTGCCTTATGAAATTTTTATCAAGGAGGGTCCGATAGGGAAAAGATAGAAAGAACAAACCATTAGACATTGTCATAAATGCTTCAAGGGAAACAAGAAAGAAGCTTTATTAAGCCATAGCAAGGGGAGGCTGGCTGAGTTAATGAGTAGGAACAGCTTCCTAGAAGGGACAGGCAAGCACAGAACCTAAACTTGTCAACAAACAAGCTCTCTGGAAGAGTAAGAAAACAAGTGGACAAGCAAAGTAAAGGCACAAAGAAGACAGGAAAAGGCCTTGGTATCTGAAAAAGGAGACAGGCCCGTGCGTCAGGTGCCAGCTGCAAGGGAGAAATGATTCGATGAAGCAACAGAGTGAAGACAGTTAGGAAAGGTGAGCCCACATGGAGGGCACTACAGACCTAGGAAAAGCTAATTCACCTGAGGAAACGGGGGAGGAAAGAAATACTAAAGTAAAACTTCCTTCAGTAAGTGGATGAGGTGAAAAGGCCCTCTTAAGCACACTCCATCTGTTTACAGTCTGTAGTCTAGCAGACAGCAGAAAAGTCCAAAAGGATGCTAACAGTGGGTAAGAACTTCGCTGAGGCCCCGAGAACACCACATTCTCTCTGGTAGTTTTCCAACTCCTCTGGCAGCAAGAATGATTTATGCCTCTCGTTGAGCTGATTATAGTGAGCCACCTACTGGCCCAGGGACATTCAGACTGCTTGCCCTTTGTCTACAAATATCCACACAATTTAAAACGGGAAAACCTTACCACAAAGGAACCCCTGAGCTGGACGCACTCACTGGTAAGCCCTACATACCTAAGAAGGAAACAACATGCTCTTTCAGAAAACAGGAAGGGGATATATCCCAAGTCACTTAAAAGGGACAACATTACTCGTGATAAAAATCACACAATGACATTTCCAGAATAGAAAACTAGATTATATTTCATTAGAATAATGCAAAATTCCTTAAAATAAGTCTAGCAATTACAGAAAAGAAATATTTCATGATCAAGTGGGATTCCAGGAATTTAATATTGGCTTAATGTTTGAAAATAATGTAATTCATCATATTACAGTAATTAAGGAGAAACAATTATTCCCTTTAATAGTTAACTAATTAATTAAAAAACTGAACCCCATTAATGATAAAAACTATTATCAAGAAGAAGCCTGGAAACAATCACCTCAATGGCAATAAAACAACAATGAACCCTTCTGAACCTTTCCTTACACTTGGATCTAAGTTCCTGAGTAACACTTGCTAATAAGAGAAACTGAGTATGCTTAATAAAGTGGCCGAGCTCAGGAAAGCATCATGACAGATGCTAACCCCAATGAGGTACAGTGATGTGAGCAACAAGGAAACTATAGTCCTAGACAAACCCCTACTTGCATCTGAGTCCATGTTGAGGAAGAGAATAAAACATACTAAGAGACAGCTCTTTCTTACAGATCTAAAATCAATGTAAGAAGGACTGATGAAACCAAACCACCAAGAGAAAGATCATTGCGGTCTGAGTAAGCTGAGATATGAATGCTAAACTTATTGACAACATTTTGAGGAGAAACAGTATTTGTGGAGTCTCCAACCATCTTATATCTATTTTTTTTAAATTAGGGGTTGGGGTGGGGCTGGAGAGATGGTTCAGCAGTTAAGAGCACTGACTGCTCTTCCAGAGGTCCTGAGTTCAATTCCCAGCAACCACATGGTGGGTCACAGCTATCTGTAAAGGGATCTGATGCCCTCTTCTGGCATGCAGGTGTATATGCAGATAGAGCACCATATATAAATAAATCTTTACATATTTTTTTTAAATATTTTTATGCTTTATTTAACTTTATTTTATGTGCATTGGTGTGAAGGTGTCAGATCCCCTTCAACTGGATCTTCAGACAGTTGTGAGCTGCCATGTGGGTGCTGGGAATTGAACCCGGGTCCTCTGGAAGAGCAGTCAGTGCTCTTAACCACTGAGCCATATCTCCAGCCCCCTTTACATATTATTTTAAAAAATAATAATAATTAGGGGATGGAGAGGGCTCAGCAGTTAAGAGTAACTGATACCCATACAGAGGACTCGAGTTCAGTTCCCAATCCTCACATGGTGTCTCACAACCTTTCATACAAGTCCACAGGTCTAGCACCCTCTTCTGGCCTCTCTGGGCACCAGGCGTGCATGCAGTACACATACATGGAGGCAAAATAGTCACACACATAAAATTACATTTTTATTTATTCTGTGTGCATCCATGCGTATGTGTGTGAATGTGCACACGCACGTGTGTGTGTACACAGGTGTCACAGCATACAAGCAGAGGTCAGAGGACAGCTTATATGAGTTGATTCTTTCCCTCCACCATGCAGGTCTTTGGACTGATCTCATGTCATCAGGCAAGTACCTTTATCCACTGAGCCATTTCTCCAGCCCTGCTTCTATTTTAGGACAAAGTCTCAATATGTTGTTCAGTCTTGCCTCAAATTTATAATCCACACATTTCAATCTCCCATACAGATCTCATTATACTTATTACAACAGGAAATATAGTTATTATAGTGTATACACACACACAGTCACAGGGCTGGTGTGTACTAAGTGACAGTATGCTTGCCCAACAAGCAGAAGAATCCCTCTTCCATCTCTACTGGAAGAGAAAGAAAGCATTAATCATATCCAGCTGTGAAGCCTGCAAGCCACAATAATGACTGGCCCAGCAAGACATGGCCACTGGTGCAACAGTGGCATGAACACCACAGGAGTAACCATCTACTTTCTGAGTGGATTTAAGGCCCGCTCCACCAGATGAAATCTGTACCAGCCACCATTATGAGGCTAAGTACTTATGGCTAGATAGATCAGAGGCTACAGGAGAGAATTTACTACTATTATTCTGACAAAAGGACTTAATAATATTAAAGCAACTCCTAATGACCTGGCTATATCCATGGATTAAGGCACCCCTCAATCCTCAAAAAAGTTTCTGCTTGCAGTAGGTGATGATTAAAACAGACCCAAAACTGGCCAAGATGCAGAGAATAAGAGTTTTCAGCCCCAAAGGGATTATATATGCTACACCCCTCTTCCACTGTGGAAGACAGGGCAGAAAAGTGTGAAAGCCAGAGTTGGTTGATGGTGACAAGGAAACGGTGTTTTCTGAATGCAGCAGGGGAAGCACACACAGGAGCTCACAACAGTTGTGACATATGCACAAGGTCTATGCAAGCCCAAGTCAGACCAGATGCCAGCACAGACAGGGGAGTTAGGTGTGAAGTTCCAACTCTGAAGAGGAGCTATTGTCAACACCATATATCCTTCATCCAATCATTTTCTGCTGAAATCTTGGGAAACAATTTTTTGTTTGTTTGTTTTTTCCATTTGATATTTAGCCTTACTACTCTCTATAAAGCTTTTTCAATAAAAAAGTGGTAAAAGACCACATAAATTATCAGTATCATTATTATGGATACTGTTAATAACTTGCAGTAAGGATAACAGCAGCATAGCAGCAGGCAGCAAAGAGCAGAGTAAAATCCTCGAAGGGCATCTTTTAATTAAGGCTGATGAGCTGCCACCCATTTCTACTGAACCCACTCGGAGCACGGAAATTAATATAATAAATATTATATTAATATTTATATTAATATAATAAATAAAATGTCTTTATAAGCACAGAAAGCAGGTAGTACTCACTTTCGAAGGTGGTCATGTTCTTTCAGAAACAGTTCAGTTCTCCTGTTGTTTACTCCAGACCCACTTTTATATGATCTAGAACAATGTCAAGAAAAGGCAAGAACATTTTAGAAGATACAGTACCATTAGGTTAAGGGACTAACTAACCCCAGTTAGACCATAATTTCCAACAATCAGAATATAATGTTTTCCATTTCTCTTGAAAAATACTACCAGAGATATAAAAGATATATGTTTCTCCAGTTTAGATTTCGGGGTTTTCTGTTTTTCAAACTAACCCACTCTTCTTGAGGAGGATCCAACTTTTCCTTTGTGTATGATCTGCATTATTTTCTCCAGTAGAAGCAAAACTTTAGACTAATCAGCACACAGCACCCGGCACCCTAGGCAAGAGAGCTACTCCAACAGTGTCATCCTTCACAGCAGGGTCAGTCCCTCACCACCCAAGCCCAAGGAGCACTGGAACCCAGCTATGCATGCTTTAGGATTTCCACGTTAACTGCCAGCACAATAAAGTTACAAAAGTGACATTTACTTCTACCAATATTATTATTTTCCTGCTTTCCACTAGTAATAAAAATTTCTTTTTTTTCATTTTCCTTCTTAGTTTCTTTTTTTCCTTTTCCTTCCTTCCTTCCTTTTTGGGAGGCAGGGTCTCTCTATGTAGCACTGGCTGTCCTGGAAGTCACTCTGTGGAACAGGCTGGCCTTGAACTTACAGAGATCCACTGGTCTCTGTCTCCCGAGTGCTGAGATTAACGGCGTGTGCCACCACAACTGTCCTTTAAGAACAAATGTTTTAAAAATCCTGAACTGTACCAATGCCTACAAAAAGAGGATGATGTGAAGGTATGGGAGAAAAGACCAAGATCATTGTAAAATGCTAAAGGTTCTTAGTTTCATATAAGGCTTTGACTTTTATTAAACCTGGAAACACTTGCTCACATACAAACACATTTCAGAGTTTCAGGGATGTTAACAGCTTTCTGAATATAGAAAGCTAGGGCAACAGAGAAGTGAATGACAGGGAAACGGACAATCATGCCATTCCTGGCATGGGCAGGAAGAGATCATTCAAGCTGGACTTAAGATCAAGGTTGGCAAGGGAAGACTGGGAGGTGGCAAAGTAGATTCAGCCCATATTGTAAAAAGGCACAAAGGACAATGGAATGGAAATCAGAAACCACAAAACCTAAATCCTGGTTTTGCTACTTGCTTTGTGATTAACCACAGATGTAGCCTAAATCCACATAAACATTCTGAACAGTAAGAGGAAAGGTAACTTACTCAATGTCTTTTCGTACTGATCCCATCAGATTCTCCCTTTCCCGTACCGCCATAAAGTTTGCTTTGGTTTTATGGAATTCATGTGTATAATCCTGAAATAAATCAACATCCAGTCTCAACACAACTATGGATGAGCTTTTATCCTTCTAAAGTAGCTGTGCACGGTCATCAGGTTACACATTTCAAATACTAAGCACCCTACCACCTGGTACTTGATCACATAAAACTGTAAAGGTAAAACTAAGACAAAATGACTTCAAGTAGCATAGGGTAAAAGAAGGGAGAGATTTTTCTACTTAGTGTTGTACTTAATAAGACTTATGGTTTATTTTTTTAAACCCTTGCCTCCATCCCCACCTTCCTCTCAGTGCTGGGGATCCAACCTAGGACGCTACAAATGCAAAAATGTTCTACCACTGAGCTACACCCTGACTTCATTGTCAAGTAAGTTTATAGTTTTGTCCATTTTCCTATTGTCTCTCTTATTTACATTAATTCTGTGTATATTAAACAGATGAGTCATTTGTTGTAGCTTCTGACATTAGATCTTCCTTAGCTCATCACTGCTCAGAAATTACAAATTTCATCCAGGCTCTATTCAAAACTTTAGTAGTTTTTCTGTCCTCCCTCCTTTCTTACACTTTTTCTACTTTTTAATCTTTGGTGTTGGGGAGGGGAGGAGAGGAGGGAGGGAGAGGAAGAGGGAGCTGGAAGGAGAGGGGAGAGGGAGGACAGGAGAGAGGGAGAGAGAGATTTGCCAGTTAAACACTATCTGATCCCTGCTAGGCTGTAAAAAGCTAGGTTTTGATAGTGTAGCCTGTAATCCTAGCAGTGAGGAGGCAGAGAAGAGAAGAGCCCTTGGGCTCACTGGCCAGTCATCCTAGCCAAACTGGCAGGCCCCAGTTCCTAGTGAGACCCTTCCTCAAAAACCTAAAGAACTGCTAAGGAACAATTAACTAACAAAGGTTGACCACTGACCTACACACACACACACACACACACGCACACGCACACGCACCTATCTTCAGAGAGTTTTTATAATTTATGCATGCATGCATGTGTGTGGGGGTGCATGTGTGCAGGTCAGAGGACATCTCTTTTGCAGGTGTTAGTTCTCTCCCTCCACCGTGTGGTGACCCAGGTTTGAACTCAGGTTGGCAGGCTTGGCAGACAGTGCCTTTACCCACAGAGTCACTTGGTTGGCCCCTAGAAACAAACTATCAATTATCCTCGTTTTTTTTTTTTTTTTTTTTTTTTGGTTTTTCGAGACAGGGTTTCTCTGTGGCTTTGGAGCCTGTCCTGGAACTCGTTCTGTAGACCAGGCTGGTCTCGAACTCACAGAGATCCGCCTGTCTCTGCCTCCCGAGTGCTGGGATTAAAGGCGTGCGCCACCATCGCCCGGCTTTATCCTCGTTTTAAACAGGCCTTAACATGTGGTAGAATCAAATGCTCATCTTCACTTTCAGAACTGTACTAAGCTTTATTCCTGGTTATTCTTGGGATTCTAAATGAACTCTGGTATTGTCTCACCATTCTAAAGTAAGTAAAGGACGTCTGGCTTGGCTGGTGCGCACCTGCCATCCCAGTGCTTGCGAGGTGGAACAAGATCAGGAATTCAAGGACAGTTTGTGCTAAAAGAAACTCTGTCTCAAAATAAAACCAATTAATTAAAAAAAAAAAGAAAGAAAGAAAGAAAGAAAGAAAGAAAATAAAGAGCTATATGGTCACACACCTGTAATGTCAGCATTTGGAGGCTGAGGCAGGAGGACTGAAAGTCAGGGGCAAGTTTAGACTACAAAGCTAGAGCATAGAGACTACCCCAAACAAAAAAAAAATCACTTCCCATGTATGCCTTTTTTTTAAAAATATTTATTTATTTATTATGGATACAATATTCTGTTTGCATATATGCCTGCTAGAAGAGGACAGCAGACCTCATTACAGATGGTTGTGAGCCACCATGTGGTTGCTGGGAATTGAACTCGGGTCCTTTAGAAGAACACGCAATGCTCTTAACCACTGAGCCATCTCTCCAGCCCCCTCCCCCCCAGTACACCTTTACATGTGTATGTAAGGTTGTTTCATTTACCCCACAAGAGGGCTTTGAACTCTTGATTCTCTTGACTCTACCTCCCAAGTACTAGGATTACAGGTGTACAGCATCACATCTGGCTCTGTGCGTGTGTGTGTGTGTGTGTGTGTGTGTGTGTGAGAGAGAGAGGGGGGGGGTTCATTTTCATTTTCTGGGGCTCAGGACTGAATAAGGGCCTCATTTATACTATTACTGTGCTGTTCCTGGCTCCCAAGCCCCTTTAATTATATTTCCTAATAGGTCATTATTTATATAGAGGATAATGGCTTGCTTTATATATATCATCTTTACTGAATTTGTTTCTAACTTTCTTGGTGTATCAGACATATATGATCTTCTGAGGCTACATATTAGGAATTTTGCCTCTTCCTTTCAAATATTGATCTCTCAGGTTTTTACTAACTGTACAAACAAACTCCAAAGCAAGTCAGACATTTATGGTAGTTATAAGCACCCTTTCCTTCCTTCTTTCCTTCCTTCCTTCCTTCCTTCCTTCCTTCTTTCTTTGAGTCAGAATCTAATTTAGTCTACTTCAGCCTTTACCTTCTGACTCTCCTGCTCTTCCTTCTAAGTGCTGGCACTATAGCCCCGTACCAGCACATCTAGTTCTATGTGAGTTGGGAACTGAACTCAGGGATTTGTGTATAACAGGCAAGCATTCTGCCACCTAAGTTGTATCCCCAGCTCCCCCCCCCCCTTTTTTTGTTTTTCGAGACAGGGTTTCTCTGTGACTTTGGAGTCCCCTTTTCTTTAGTAAGAATGCTTTCAGTGTTTTATCATTGGTCATAATCCTAGTTCTCAACCTGACATTCATATTTTTGCATTAGGCAAATTATTTTTAGTCCTTCTTTATGTGTGTTTGTGAATGCATGTGTGGTAGTCTGAAAAAAAGCGAGTGGCACTATTAGAAGGTATAGCCTTGTTGGAATAGGTATGGTCTTGTTGGAGGAAGTGTCACTGTAGAGGTGGGCTATGAGGTCTCATATATGTGTAAGCCATGCCCAGTGAGACAGACCACTTCCTGTTGCCTCTGCAAGATGCAGAACTCAAAACTATCTCTCCAGCACCATGTTTGCCTGCATGCTATCCTGTCCCACCATGATGATAATGGACTAAATCTCTGAACCCTAAGTGAGTCACCCCAATTAAATATTTTTCCCTTTTATAAGAGTTGCTGTGATCATGGTGTCTCTTCACAGCAAATAAAAACCCTAACTAAACTGGGTGGTGGCGGCGCACACCTTTAATCCTAGCACTCAGGAGGCAGAGGCAGGCAGATTTCTGTGAGTTCGAGGCCAGCCTGGTCTAAAAGTTTCCAGGACAGGCTCCAAAGCTACAGAGAAACCCTGTCTTGAAAAACAGAACAAAAACAGCAAAAAGAAACCCTATCTCAGGCAGCGAAGGTGCACACTTGCACTTCTGGAGACTAAACTTGGGGCCTT
This sequence comes from Microtus oregoni, assembly GCF_018167655.1. NCBI lineage: Eukaryota > Metazoa > Chordata > Mammalia > Rodentia > Cricetidae > Microtus > Microtus oregoni. Next base: position 22,113,887 of record NW_024543074.1, on the reverse strand, counting down.
GTGCATGCTAATCACAAATTCTACCACTGAGTTATAATTCTATTCATTTTTTTGTTGTTGTTTTCTTCCCCTCTCCCCCTTAAGACAGGGTCTCACTAGGTAGCTCTGGCTAGCCTGGAACTCACTACACAGATCAGGTTGACTTTCAACTTGTGGCAATCCACCTGCCTCTGCTTTGTAGGTGCTGGGATTATAGCTATGTGCCACCGTACTCAGATTCCTATTTGTGGACCAGCAATATGGCTTAGTGGGTAAGGGCACTACTGCCAAGCTTGATGGCCTGAGTTCAACCCCAAGAGCTCACACGTGCATGCACACACACACAAATAAATAATAAATGCAGGAAAGGAAACTTTCAAAAAGATATTCCTATTTTTCTTTGTGTGTGTGTGTGTGTGTGTGTGTGTGTGTGCATGCACGTTTGTGTTTCCTATATGCATGTATGCAGAGGCCAGAAATGAATGTGGGTATCTTCTTCTACTGTTCTCCTGTCTTGGCTTCGAGAGTTGGCCAGCAAGTTCATAGGATCATCTGTGTCCATCTCCACAGTGCTGGGAGTTAGAGGTACACGTGGCCATGCCTGGCTTGTATACAGGTCCTAGGGATGTGAACTCAGATCCTCTTGCTTTCATAGCAAGTACTCTGACCAACCAGCCATCTCTCCAGGCTCTGACTACTGCCGCCGCCACCACCTTCAGACATGGTCTCACTCCACAGTCCTGGCTGACCTGGAACTCATTACGTAGACCAGGTTGGCCTTCAACTCACTGAACTGTAAGTGAGTCACCCCAATGCCTCTGACTCCTGAGTATATACCAATTTTTAAAGAGTCTAAATGGGCTGGAGAATTGGCTCAGTGGTTAAGAGCCTAGGGGCTCTTCCAGAGGACCTGGATTCAATTCCTAACACCCACAGAGCAGCTCATAACTCTCTTTAACTCCAGTTCCAGAGGATCTGGCACCCTCACAGACATACGTGCAGGCAAAATACAAATGCACGTAAAATAAAAATAAATAAATTATTAAAGAGTTCTTAAGTTATAAAGGCTGATTACTTTTCTCAGTAATAAAAAAGTTTGCCACCGGGTGGTGGTGGCGCATGCCTTTAATCCCTACACTTGGGAGCCAGAGGCAGGCAGATCTCTGTGAGTTTAAGGTCAGCTTGATCTACAGAGTGAGTTCCAGGACAGCCAGGGCTATTATACGGAGAAACCCTGCCTTGAAAAACCAAAAAATTAAAAAATAAGAATAAAAACTTTGCCTTCTAATTTGCACTTCTGTATTATAATACCACCTAATAAATCTTTAAACATTTACTGTGTTTTGTTATACTTTTGACATTCTAAACAGAGTTAACTAGCCCTCTCCCATGTTACCTTGATAACATAAATGTTTTGCCCAACACATCACCTGTAGAATGTCTCTATGTCGCTGCAACGTATGCATCAGTGCTGCGTTCAATGAGGGGACTCCAGCACTGTTGGTATATTCTGCCATTTTATCGTTTACCCCGGTAAGCTAGGAAGAAAAGGAGAAAATATTTTAAAAACAACTAAAAATAACTCAAGTAAATTATAAGCCTATATGTCCTCTTAGCTGACAGTAAGGTAAGACTTAGTCAGCAGTTCCCACAAATGGTATCTGCTACAATCTGGATGGCTGCCACTAAAATGCAAGTGGTTGGAGGAAGAACACACCTTGAATGAATGGACGACTTCAATAAACAACATATCCAACAAATGGCAAACTAGTTGTTTACCCAAAAGCACTTACTCTTGCCAAAAGCTGTTCAATTTCAATTGCCATCGTCTCAAACATTCTGTCTTGACTTGATCCATTTAAGAGGGGCGTTGTGTCTGAACTAAAGAGAAGTTTAATTTAAAAATCCATTACTTAGTATCTAAAAGAGCCTTAAAATAAGACAATAATTTTCTTCAAGAGGTCAAATGAACCCTGAAACATTTGTTCTACTTCTTTAAAGATTATGCTTTTACGGTCAGCAAGATGACTCTGTGGCTAAACGTGCCTGCAGCCAGCCTGATGCCCCGAGTTCAATTCCTGGAATCCACATGGTAAGAGAGACCTGACTCCTCCTATAAGTTGTCCCCTGCCAGTGCACACTCTAGCCCCTCTACATAAATAAGTGCAATTTTAAAAAAATTTAACTATGATTCACTTTTCTTTTTAAAAGTATCCCACGTGTCCTAAAAATACAAATGACTATAAAGACATTTCGAATGCTACGAACTATTCCCCAAATGATAGAAAACAGTCTATGCAACTAAAATTCTGAATCTGAAATAACAAATAATGGGAAAGAAGCCAAAAACTCCTTCAAATAGTGAAGAAAAAAAATGGATTATAGATCCCATTTGGGGCCTGTGAAAAATAACCTTTAGTTTTTCTCCAAAATTATAGTTTCTTTTTTTTAAGATTTATTTATTTATTATGTATACAGTTTTCTGCCTCCATGTTTGCCCGCAGGCCAGAAGTGGCCGCGCCAGATCTCATTGCAGATGATTGTGAGCCACCATGTGGTTGCTGGGAATTGAACTCAGGTCCTCTGGAAGAGCAGCCTAGCTCTTAACCCCTGAGCCATCTCTCCAGCCCCAAAATTATAGTTTCTTATGCCTTTAAATTCTCTCTTCCTCTAGAGATTCCGAAAAAGAAATATACTGAGATTTGAGATTTAAATGACCCGGTTAGACAAGCAGTTATCAAGAAGTCAGGAGTGAGCACGAAGGCCCACAGAGCCCCGGGCAGCGCACTGCCGCACAGGCTCCACACCTCCACACGGCATGCATGCACCTCAGCCTATTTCACGGGAGCGTCTTTAATGCCTTTCGGTATCACAACAGTCGGTCAGAATCTGACTCTTCTGCAGATGAAAGATGTTTGGCAGACTTCAATTTTAAAATCACATATCCTGACAGTTTCACTTACCTCTCTGAAAAACCAGTCCCTTTTATCAGGAGCCCACATATGCGCCTCACTACAGACGAGTTATTCTTCACACAAATAAAATGGATTACATTCTCCACCCTTAGTGAAGACCCTTTCCTGCCCTTGTATAGCATTCGGATGTGCCGACTCAAAGACTACATCATCAATTTGTCGTCAAAGAGATCCTTAGCCTCCACTGCTCCCGATTCACATTCACAACAAAAGCAATCAGTGAAATAGCCAAAAAATGGCTAATAAGAACCTTTTAGCCAGTGACAGCGGCACACGCCTTTAATCCCAGCACTGGAAGGTGGAGGCAGGCCAATCTCTGTGAATTTGAGGCCAGCCTGGTCTACAGAGCAAGTTCCAGGACAGGATCCAAAGCTACAGAGAAACCCTGTCTCGAAAAACCAAAATGGAAAAAAAAAGAATTTTAAAAAAGATTGTTTATTTTACATTATTTATGGGTACGTTTGTTTCCCTATGTGAGTTTATGTGCATAATGTGCATGTAGGAGCCAGAAGAGAACAGAAGAGGGCATCAGATTTCCTTGACATTCAGTTACAGGCAGTTGTGAGCATGCCATGTAGTTGCTGAGCGTCTAACCTGGGTACTCTGTAAGAGCAGAAAGAGTGCACAGCTGCTGAGCATCTTTCCAGCCCCAGATGGTTACTTCTTAAAGACAGATGCTTGCTTTGTATACATAGGCCAGGCTAGCCTGGAACTTGTGATCTTTCTGCTCTATTCTCTAGGTGCTAGGATTATGCCTGGCTTTAATAAGGATTCTTACTTTAGACCTTTAACTAGGTCTTAAGCCTTATTTGTTCTATAAATATTCCCATTTAAATGCCTTGCAACATGACATAAAAACACCTAGTTCTTAGTCAGGCATGGTGGCATACGTTTGTAATTCCAGCACTTGGGAGGCCAAGACAGGAAGGTGAGAGGGTTGAGTCCAGCCTGAGCTACACAGTGATAAAAGGAGTGGTGTGGAGGTTGGGATCATTTCTTTACTGTGCCACAGCTAAGACAAAGTTGTGAAGGCTTCTCCTAGAATGTGCAACCACCAAAAAGCTGTTTCTCACTGATATAAACCCTCCCCCTACCACATACATTTAAAAGAACAGTGGGCCCATAGACACCAGAGAAGGAAACTGCCTCTGCCTTTTTTATGGCCACATGCCTAACACCTGGCAAATGTTGACTGTTTACTGTTCTTTAAATATTTGTTGAATGAATGAGTAACAGGGCAATCTCTACTACGGGATATCCCATATTCATCATTCTTAGGACAGTAGAGAAGTCCAGGTCAAAACCTTGTTCTCTACATTATTAGGATTCAGTTCAATCTAATTCACTTGGGGGCTGGAGAGATGGCTCAGAGGTTAAGAGCACTCCACTGGCTGCTCTTCCAGAGGTCCTGAGTTCAATTCCCAGCAACCACATGGTGGCTCACAGCCAATCTGTACTGAGATCTGGCGCCCTCCTCTGGCGTGCGGGTATATATCGAGGCAGAATGTTGTATACATAATAAATAAATCTTTTAAAAAAATCTAATTCACTTGATAATGTGTGATGATCCACAGACCTTCTGATTCTCAACATACAGAAAAACAAAGCAAAAAACAAAGAAAATAACCCAAGACTCCCCAAAACAATAGTAACAACAAACAAAACAAAGCAAAGCAAAACCCAAGATTTGTAAAGAAAAGCTCTGGTGGTTGCTGACTACTCATGCGGCATGCTTCCCATCTGGGCTTCAACCCAAAGCCTCAGCATGCACAGTCATCTTTAGTTTCCAGTGCTGGGATCACAGGCAGGGCCTCATAGCCACCAGGCAAGTCCCTGCCATAGAGCTCCAGCCTCAGCCTGTGTCCTCACAGCCCCAGGTTCTCTGGCGAAAGCACAATCAGTCCCAGTCTGTAGCTGAACTCAGAATGTTTCTTTTAAAGGGAATCCAAGCAGAGACACAGAAAAAGCACCCTGCAATAGTACTTCCTGACAGACTTGAGTTTTCAAATTGTATACTCATTGGCAAAACCAACGCATGCTTTAAATCTGGGAAAAAGCTTTCTGAAGACAAATTTATTTATTGAAAAAGAATCCTCACTCTCCTTACTTGATGAGTGAGTGTGCAAAGCACTGTCTTGCACTGGAGTCCATGGGCATGCTCCTAACATTTTTAGGTCCCAAATCAACACACCAGCCTTGTTAACTTTGCAGGCCATGTCCTTAAGAAAGAGGAGCGTCCTGCATTAGATTCATTCTAAAAGAATAAATACCGGAAAAACAGTTTGTATGTTTTGCATTTAGGTAACTCCTCAGTTTCATTCAGAAATTGGAAAACAGAATCAGCCAGGTGGTGGTGGCACACTCCTTTAATCTCAGTACTGGGGAGGAAGAGGCAGGCAAATCTGTGAGTTCGAGGCCAGCCTGGTCTATAGAGTGAGTTCCAGGACAGCCAGGACTACACAAAGAAACCTTGTCTTGAAAAACAAAAGTAAACAAAAGCAAAACAAAATCTTTGTGAGCTAATCAGACGTTTCTGTGGACTGAGACTGAAACTTCTTTGGATGTCATGGAGCCCAAAGTGAGTGTACAATCGTGTGTCTCCTGTCTCAGCCTCCAAGTGCTGGGGTAACAGGTGTACCGGCCTGGCATCAAAACCATCATCAATATAAACTCATTTTTAAACTCTAGAAGTTTCTTTCTGAGCTATCACAATCTTTGCCTAAAGCCCTGACCTAATGTTAGTTTCAAGAATTAGAATTTTTATAAAACAACGCCCCCTACAAAGACAATAACAAAGAAATTAAAACATCAACAATCCAGCAGACCAGGTCAGAGAGCTCTGTATTTCAGTTTACTTTAAAAGCATCATCGAGTTGAAGGTAAAGAGAAGCCGGTAGTACCTATACCTATCGCGTCCTCCATCCCGGGCACTGCTGTGACTGTAACTCGTGCACAGTTTGCTGAAGGAAACTAGTTTCAGGTCAAGTTCATTTTCCAGCTGTCGAGCTTGTTTCCTGAGATCTTCAAGGAAATTATAAAAACAAATCATTTTCCACTAACAGACATTAAAAATCACAAGACTATTTTGGAGAAAGCCAACTATCATGTATTGATCTCTGATCTACTTCCCCGGAAACTGAGGACTTACCCAAGAAAGTAAATTAGTCCCGTAATTAAGCTTCAGACAGGAGTACTAAGGGAAGCAGTGGTGGGAGACACACAACCTGCCACCAACCAATGCCCTGACATACCTGAGATTACTTTTACAGCAATAACCCAAAGTTGTAACTTGAAGGAAAACAAGAAGAGAATATAAAGCCCGAAGAAACGAAAATGGTTATGACCAGCAGATCAATTCACCAGCTAACTGGATAAGATGCCTGCATTCATTTCGAAAGAATTTTCTTTTTACATTTCACAGTTTTGTTAGGACTTTGGGATTCTTTTCATACAGGTAAAATACCTTAACAAACATACAAAAAGAGCAAATCAACAAAAAATTAAAAATTGCTCTTCAAAAACACTGGGGGAAAATAGAGGCTAAAAACGATGCACCATGAACAGGACAAAATACAAACGTGACAGGTGTTTTATAAGCCTATGTCTTAAAAGTAGAAGCAAACAGGTAAGCAGGTGTCCGAGCCTGGCTTCTAACGGGCTGGCTGAAAGGAGCCATACCGGGAAACTCCTAGACATATCTGAGTGTTCAGGACTGAAATACAGGCAGGGATAAGGTGAGAATGTCTCAGGACTAAAGAACACGGAGGCAATGAAAGGCAGGAAGCGAAGTTGGATGATGGAGTAATGTACCCAGAGACCAAATCCCACTTCGAATGCCAGCTCGGTCCCCTACTGCCTTTGAGATTAACTGACGATTCAGTTCATCTAAAAACTTTAGCTCTCAGTTTTTAAACCTCTACCTCCAGGGTTTTCCATACATGCTTAAAACATCTGGCACAAGGTATACTGCCAATAACGGCTTGCTCTTCATAGCCTAACGACTATCAAAGATACCAGCTGCCACTTATACATAATTTAAAGGTAAATCTTAGCTACGGTAAGGGTATTTAAAATACGTTTTAAGGTCTAGGCATGTTTCTCTGTAACGCTCGCAATTTTTGTCTAATGGGAAACACCGAGTAGAAAGCATTTTGAAAATATGGCAGACGGGAACTTAAAATTCAGTCATCAAGTGGTTGATGATGACAATGCCATACTTTGCGGGGGTTTATTGCTCGCAAAGAGGAAATAGGTTTAAAAAAAAAGTAAAGCAGCAAACAGTTAAATGAAAAGGTGAAGCCATTTCTGATCTTTGTGGCTCGTCGTGGTCTAGGAATGTTTTATATGACCTCACTTGATTAGAGTAGATTTTCAGGAATTAAATAACAGCAACCCGAATGATCTCTTGGCGGGAGGAAAGCAAATTTATCAATTAGAATCCTTGATCATTTTAACAAAACTGATCTCGGACTCCGGAACAGACGGTAGTTATTTTCAGCATTCTGTCACCCAATCTTCGATAAAGTCTCGCTCTTAAATTGCCAATAGGGGTCCAGGAAGAGACGTTCCACGGCCAATGTCTGGGAGCCCCCCAAGGCCGGGACTCACAAGCTCCTCCCTCACTCCTAGTTTTCTGACAGTGGCCGCAACTCCAAGGCTCTGACTACTCGTCTTCCGGGCTCTGGAGCTTCTGGCTCAGCACTCGTCTCCTCGCAAGAGTTCGTCCCCAAAGTCCCATCCGCAGAGTCTCACCACCCCTCCGACAGGTCCACGCGGAGCCCCGGGCGCCTCTTCCTTTCCACCCCGGCTCCCTCCACTCGGCCCAACCCCTTCCCAGATCCGGTTCACTCCGCCCCAGCCCCTTCCTCAAGTTCCCAGGCCCGGGGCTCCTCTCGGACAACCTCATCCCGCAGCGTGGCCGTTCCTGAGGTCTGTGTCTTCCCTCTGCTGTCTCCTCAAGACCCAGCCTCACTCTGTCCCCTCAGCGCCTGAAGGGACCCACCCGGAGGCCTTGCCCTCACCTTCCCAGTAATTGCTGGTTCCCGCCGCCATCTTTGTTGCCCAACGTCAGTCGGGACAGGAGAGTAGAGGCGTGGCGGGCCAGAGAGTCACCTCGACGCCTTCTTCCAGCCAGAGCGCCAGGGCTGATGGGATATGCGAGTCTCCGCAGATACCGTCACCTGGTGGACAGTTTGCTGTTTTACAGCTTTAAGTGGCACGGTTGAAAACTTGGGTTTAGCTTGCCTGAAAGTCTCTGTTCTGGGTGTTCATATCATCTTTCTGCGGCCTCAGTCTGCGAGTCGTTCGTCTAGGCGTGTTCCTCCTTTCAGCAGGTGACTGAGAGGAGACACACAGTTTCCCTCATGTCCCCTTAAATAAGATGTTTTGGGACTTGGAGGGTGTAGCTTAGTGTGTAAGGTGCCTGCCTAAATGTTCTGGGTTCGATCCCCAGCACTCCATAAACAGAACGTGCTAGCACATGCCTTCAATCCTAGTACTCAGGTGAGGAGAGGAGGATCCGAAATTTAAGTTCATCCACGGCTACGTAGGGAGTTCGCGGCTAGGGATAAATGGAACCCTGTCTCAAGAAGAAGAAAGAGAGAGAGGGAAAAAAGGAGTGAGGGAGAGAGAGAGAGAGAGAGAGAGAGAGAAATTATCTCGGTCAGCATTTCCCATTTTCCTTTCTCGGAGGTAGCTGCTCTCTTCCTCATCCTACCTCCACTTGTGCCCGCCCGTCCTTCACTCTCCAGCATGCCAGTCTTTCTCCACTGTCTGTTGTCCTTATGTCTACAGCAGCACTTCGGCCCTCTTTCCTTTCTAGTCAGCAAGGGTGTGCTGTTTCCCTTGCCTTCCCTAATATGCCCACAACTTGAAGCTCTTTGCTGATTTGGTGAGATTGGCTGGCCTGCAAGCCCCTGGTCTGCTCCCAGTGTTGGAATTACAGACCTAGCAGCTATGCCTAACTTCAGGTTTGTGCTAGGGATCTGAACTCACATCCTAATGCTTATATGCTAGGCCCTTTACCGGCTGAATATAATATGCATTTTATTAATAAATTGTAATGTGTTGTCTAAGTTCGTTGAGAAGCTGGCTGTGGATATAGGGTTGCCACCCCCGCCCCCACACATACACACACTGCATACCCGAGCATGTCTCTCTAAGTGTCTCACAAGATTTCCTGTCTGAGGATGGGCAGGCTGGCTGACCCTGTGAGAAAGGAGAAGAAGAAGAGCAAACCGGCCAAAAGAATAAAAATACCATGTGCATAAGAACAGAAGAGGGTGAAGTGTTTGAGTCTAAACAATGTGTCCTCCATCACAGCTGGAAGGCCAATCATTCCTTACAGAAAGATGGCTGTGGTGGGGACGGCTCATCTGCAGTCTCACCTACTAGAAGACATTCTTCCTGGAGCCCTCGTGTGGATCAGAGGCTCCATGACTGTTTCTGTTGTCCAGGCTTCCCCGTGGCTTTCTGCTGGATGACGTAAGTGTCTGCCTCCTTCCTGTTCGGCTGTTTCCTTCTTTTTCTTCTGCTTGCTGCCTACCTAAAAAGCGCATTCATTTGAGAGTAGCCTGGCTATTCAGATCATTCTTCCCACAGAACACCGAGCCCTCTCCCCAGGGCTCTCAGTACTCATTTTAAAAAATCTATTTCCAGAGTTTTTAACCAGAACTTAAGAGTTGTTCTGGTTGGAGAATAGCCACTGTTCTGTCTTCAAGCTGATTGACAAACAAGTGGGTCCTTCCTTTGCCTCCCCATGTTGCTGCTGAGCCCCTTTGGTGAGTTTGTTTCAGTTATTGAATTTTCAGATCTGAAAACTTGCACTCACTTCCTCATGTTCTTTTCTTTGTGCAAACTGTTTCCTGCTGAGACTCTGTTTAAAAACCTTTGTTACAAGTTTGTTTATAGCTGGGTGTGCTGGCGCTCACCTTTAATCCCAGTGCTTGGGAGGCAAAGGCAAGTAGATCTCTGTGAGTCTGAGGATGACCTACCTGGCTTACATAGTGAGTTCCAGGACAGCCAGTGCTGTGAAGAGAGACTCTGTCTCAAAGAACAACAACAAAACAAAAAAAGCAAAATTATTTTTTAAAAGTTTGTTCATAAATGCTCACCAAATTATTTTCATCTCAGGCGTTTTTAAATACTTGTCAGATAATTCCAACATCTAGATGTTGGAGTTCATTGGCTGTGCTTCTTCTTTAGCTAAAATTTCCTGGGGTCTTGGCATATGAGTGATATCTATCTATCTATGTTTGTGTCTTGAGTATTTCAGGGCAGGGGACGATGGATCAGTGGGTAAAGTGCCTACCATGCAAACATGAGGACATAGGTTCAAATCCCCTGTATCCATACACGCACGTTAAAAATAGATAAGCCAGGAACAGCAGATTGAATCTGACTCTAGTGTGCGGGTAGAGTGGGGAAATGGCCAGATTGCAGAAGCTCATTGCTCCCCCACCCCAGCCTAAGGGAATCTGTGAAGCTCAAGGTGCAGTGGAAGACCCTGTCTCAAAATAAGGTAATGGATGATTGATGAGGACATAGAGCATACATTTCTGGCCTATACATGCACACAAATGCATGCTTACCTGCATGTGCATATGGATACACACACATAAATGTATTACACACATGATAGAAAATAAAAATTAAAAATGTATCGTGGATATTTTAGGTATGATAGGTATCATGGTTTGAATGTGGAATGTCCCCTACAGGGTCATTTATTTGAACACTTGGTCTCCAGCTGGTGGTGCTATTTAGGTTGTGGAACCCTTTAGGAGGTGGAGTATTGCTGCAAGAAGTGGGCCTTGAGGTTTCAAACCCCACTTCCTATTCATTTTCTGCTTTCTAAGAACAAATGCAATGTGGTAGACAGCCTCCTACTCCTGTTGCGATGCCTTTCCTGCCCTCTGTCTTCCTCACCGTGAAGGACTGTGTCCCCCTGGAACTGTAAGCCAAAATGACCCCTTCTCCCTTAAGTAGCTTTTGTTGAGGGCAGTTTACTATGGCAACAAGAAAGAAGCTAAGACAAGACTCCAGATCCTATTCCCGTCTTCGGTGTAAGCAGATGTCTTCTGACACTGTACTGGTAGGGAGGCTGGGACTTGCATTGATCCTTCTAGAAGGGAGCTGAATTCCCGGTTCTGCCTGCCTGGCGTTTACTCCAGGTTGGGGGAGTGCCTTTTTACTGCTCCCCAGGTGGCTGCTGAAAGCTCAGTGGAGGCCTTGCCCCCACTATGACATTGCTCAGGTTTTCAAGAAGAGTTTATTGTAGGGAATCCAGAGTAAAGGGCTCGCTTCCGAGCCTTTGCTGTCAAGATGTGGAGCAGAGCTCAGCTTGCCATTGTGCTGAGTCACACATTTATTACCTAACAATATCCTCACTTGCTAGGCTATTCATTGTTTGGTTCTTTTCCTAAGAGAGAAGGTTTTGCTTAAGCAACCTGTGGGTTGTGACCCCCTTTGGGGGTCAAATGACCCCTTCATAGGGGTCACATATCAGATATCCTGCATATCAGATAATTATTTTATGATTTATAACAGTAGCAAAATTTCAGTTATGAAGTAGCAACAAAACAATTTTATGGTTGGGGGTCACCATAACATTAAGGACTGTACTAGAGGGTTGCAGCATTAGGAAGGCGGAGAACCACTGCTTTAGAGTGTTTCTTGTCTGTACCTTTTGCCATTTATGGTGAGATGTAGATATATAAAACCAAAAATACCCCCCAGGGAACTCATGTGCATCTTGCTCTTTAGATCCTGAGGTCTCTAGCCTCTGAGGCCTTTCTTCCTTCCGACGTCTAATTATTCTATACACAGTCCTTAGCTTTCACTGTCCCTAGCAAGAAGAATAGAAACATGTCTATCTTGTCCAAAAATGAAGTTTTCCAGTTAGATTTAAATTTTCTGCACTAGTTCATCTCATCTCTTTATCTTATCTACAGTCTTGAATGTATTCGTTGCCACCATTTTAATAATGGTTAATCGACAGCTGAAAAAACTTGTACCTCCCACAGGACTATTGATATTTCTCTGGGAAAATAATGAAATTTTTTTTACATTTCACTTTGATAAGTCACAACACAGTGCATTTCACTTTGTGGAAAGTTTTATTAGAAATACACTCTGTGCTTAAGAAAGAAAACAAGCGTTTGGTTTTACTGGTGAGGTGGGTGTGTGCTCTTCGGGTCCCTCAAGTGAAGGTTTGGGTCAAACTTCCTTCCCAACTCTACTAGATGATCTCAATTCAGGGAAGTCTGGGAGACCTTATTGCAGAAATTGTAGATATGAAATATACCTTAACATTTGAGTCTTTAAAGTAATAACATGTTAGGAAAAAATAGTTTTTTCTAAATGAGCCCATGTTCACTAGTTACTAGGCTTCTGAGCTTGCTCTCCCCGGGTAGGTTCCCAGGAAGAGGCTCCCTTCTTCCCACAGCAGCTGTGTACAAGCCTAAAGTCCACTATCACTTCAGACCTCAGACAAAGACCAGCGGAAAACTTCCATATTCAGACTAGAGATATGTGACATAGAGGAGTGAACCAGGAGCTGGGGGAGGGGGGGGAGATGCCCGTGGGCAAAGTGCTGTGCAAGTGTAAGGACCTGAGTTCAGATTCTCAGCACTCACATAGATGCCAGGCAAGGGTGGTTGCTCACCTGTAATCCCAGCACTAGGGAGGCAGAGACAGGAGATCTCTGAAGCAAGCTGGCTGCCTAGGCTGTGAGCTTTGCCCAAGTGAGAGAATGTGGAGTGTAGTGAGGAAGAGACTTGACAGGAACCTCTAGTGCACACATGCACACACACATGTGTAGGTATGCCCACACAAGCAAACATGTATGTATACACACACAGATATCCCACCAACATAGGCATGCAATAAAGAAGAATGAACCCAAATCCATGGTATTTTTTGGTGAGTTAGAGGATCTTCTCCTACAGACTGGGCCCACATCTTAGTTTCATATTTGCTGCTATTAGTGGACATGCCGAACTGCAGATTTCTTGAGGTAGACAGCTTTTTTTTAAATGCCCAGAAATGTGCCATGACTTCCCAACTGAGTGTCTTCTTGGAAGAGACAACAGGGTATTGACACTGGGTTTCCTAAAGTCTTGGTCTGCATCGAAAGGCAGGGTCTTACAAAACAGGTGTACACATAGACACCAGGTTGTATGGACACCATGTCTGACAAGAAAGCAGTGCTCAGGTTAATCTAATTTATCAAGTAGGAGACATAGAAGCCTCTAAACCCTCCCTCTTTAGCCGATTGGAAGGTTCCTTTTCATGCTTCAGAGTGAGTGTGTAAGCAGGCTTCCTGTAGAAAGGTAAAAACACTTTTTCACTTTTCAGGTGAAAACATCTAAAAACACCTCATTAATTCGGAAATGAGAAACAAAAAGCTATTCCACCACCAGTACTTCCTTTATGAGATGCTCTGCCCCACTTACATATGACACAGGCATTTATACTCCTCTAACGTAGAAATACCTCCACTAAGTGTGTGTAGCAGCATTACATAGCAGGTGTTTAATACAGAGCCAGTTATTCTAAGGGTGTGCAAGAGGTTTAGAAAAATATCTCTAATCAAAGCTCCCAGCATCAGATCATGCAGAACTCAGAATGTTTGCCTCCAGAGAGCTCTTGGCATGTTTCTTTGGATGTGCCAAAGACCCACAGCAGGCAGTTGGGCAGCACAGAGGTGTGCCAGCCCCGACAGGAGCTTTGCTGTCAACACACTCACAGTTCATGCAAAGAGAGGAGACACTGTTGGACTGTGCCATTGAGGACCCAGGAAAGGCCTGACCTGGCTTAGAGGACCTGAGAAATGAAGACTGGGCAGGGGGAATGAATGGGAAATGACTTAGGGTTTCTATTGTTATGTAGAGACAATCATGGCCACAGCAACTCTTATAAAACATTTAATGGGGTGCCTTACAGTTCAGGGGTTTAGTCCATTGTCATCATGGTGGGACATGGTGGCATGCAAAGGAGACACGGTGCTAGAGAAGGAACTGAGAGTTCTTCACATTGATCTGCAAGCACAGGAAGTGAACTCTGTCACTGAGTGTAGCTTGAGCATAGGAGACCTCAAGCCCACATCCACAGTGACACACTTCCTCCAACAAGGCCACACCTCATAATAGAGCCACTCCCTTTGGGGGCCGTTTTCTTTCAGAACACCACAGGATATGATGTGTAGAGGGGGAAACTGGATTCTCTTCCAGACTAGGAAGCAGGATCTCCAGGTAGTAGCTGAGGACCAAAGGCTAGACCATATGACAAATAAGGCTGATAGTGGGGAAAACCCACTGGCAAGAGCCCAAAGGGAAAGAGGGTTCTGATCCAAGGACCTGCTCTCCTGCCAGAAGTGACCCTGTCCCGTGCCATGGCTAGTTTCCTAATCTATCGTGTAGATAAGGTGTAGGAGTCAAAGGCTTTACACTAACCGTGTAATGGAAGCCCTGTCGCATGAGACAGACAGCAAGAACTCTGCCCCCTGACTGATGATGGCATCCTCTAGTGCCTGGCTCAGAGGCAGGAGTTAAGGAAACTGGCACTGGTGCTGGGTGTGTTCTGTGGAGCCGTCACTGAGATTGTTGGGGTCTCACCAGGACACTGAGGTCCATGTTGGACAAACCTACAGACGTGGTATAAGTGCTATGGGATAGTCTGATCGAAGTTTTCAGTAGCGTAGGACATGATATGTTAATGTAGCAAGGCACGATGGTTTGGGGCATTCCTTGGCTTGGCAGAAGAGTTACATCCCTAGTGGTAGCTTTCGCACCTTCCACGGTGTAATTCTAGTTTTTGAACAGGTAGCCACATGGGTTCAGATCTCAGGGTGGATTTTTTCTACTACATGCGGAAGCTCTAGGTCCAAGCATGTAGGCATGTGCTTTGCCGCTGAGCTGCAGCTCCAGCCCTCGTGTGTGTGTGTGTGTGTGTAGGCCAGAGGTTGAAGTCCGTGTTTTCCTCAATTATCTGCGTTATGCTTTATTTTTGGAGACAGGATCTCTAACTAAGCTGATGTGGCTGGATTGGCTGGCCAGCAAGCCCAAGGGATGGTCTTGTCTCTGCCCTCCCAGCATGGGGAGTGTATACAGCTCAGCCAACATTTTTATGTGGGTGCTGGGGAATCAAACTCAGGTCCTCGTGCTTGCACTGTACTGAATGAGCCATTTCCACCTCCCCTTTCCTCACCAATCCTTGTTAACTTTTGAGACAAGAGTCTCACTAAATTGCCTGGTCTGGCCTTGAACATATTTGTTCCCTATAAACCTTGAACTTTTTTTTTTTAAGACAGGGTTTCTCTGTGTAACTGTCTTAACTGTCTTGGAAACAGTTCAGTAGACCTGGCTGGCCTCGAACTCACAGAAATCCACCTGCCTCTGCCTCCCAAGTGCTGGGATTAAAGGCGTGCGCCTTGAACTCTTAATCCTCCTGAGTGGCTGGAGCTATAGCCCTATAGTCTGGCTGGCCTGTAGGAATTCTCAGAGTTCCTCTAGAAGATGTTTCTGCTCTGTTTAAACAGCTCGGACATCCACCCTGCTCACATCCCACAACATTTAGGTGCTCTGGCTTCAGACATTCCAGTAACCAGAGCAACTCTCTCCCCTGCTCCCCAGCATGCCTTACTCCCACTCCACCCCACCCCTTCTGAGATGCATGGTTTCAGTCTGCAATATAAGGAGGCCTTGAGCTATGTAACCCAGGCCGGCCTCAAATTTGCAGTGATCCTCCTGCCTTGGTCTTCTAATTTCTGGGATTACCTGACACAGGCTTTCTTTGATTTTTTTTTTTCTCTTGATAGGTAACTTTTGGTAGAATGCAGTCTATTGTGGATACAACTTTTAAGAAGTAGCCCTGGATGGTTATTATCATCCACTGAATAGAATTTAATTGTTGTTTCCTTTGAAAATTTTTATTTATTATGATTACTATTACCATGGGTGTGGGTGGGCACGAGTGCCACAGTGTGCATGGAGAGGTCAGAGGACAACATAGACTTTGGGGATGGAACTCAGGTAGTCAGATCTGTGTGGCAAGTGCTTTATCCACTGTCTCAGTTAGGGTTTCTATTGCTGTGATGAGACACTGTGACCACAGCAAATGTTTTCTTATAAAGGAAAACATTTAACAGAGGCTGACACACAGCTTCAGAGGTTTGGTCCATTATCATCATGGCAGGAAGCGTGGCAGCATGCAGGCACACATGGTGCTGAGGAAGGCCTGAGAGTTCTCTATCTTGATCCACAGGCAGCAGGAGGAGACTGTGTGCCACACTGGGCATAGCTTGAGCATATATGAGACCTCAAAGCCTGTCCCCACAGTGACACACTTCCTCCAACAAGGCCACACCTCCTAATAGTGCCACTCTCTATGGGCCAAGCATTCAAACACATGGAACTATGGGGGTCATTCCAATTCAATCCACAATCCCCACTACCCCATTTCTCTGACCTAGATTTATCACTGTCGGAGTAGGGACACATCAGTCCAATCCACTATGGGCGGAGCTGATGCCAGGTGGGGTTCTCTGTTAAATTTGATTTACTTTAGGTTAGCCCTGACTTTTACTGGGAAGCTGTTACTTTTCTAAGAGAAAGCCTATTTACCTGTGTCCACTGTGTGACATGCTGGAATACTGTCATTCAGTCAGTGACAAGGTCTAATCCTGCTGGATGCTCTGCACTTGATTCTGTGCTGTTAGATTGATGTGGGGCGTCCTTCTGTATATGTTGCTTTTATTGGTTGATGAATAAAACTGTTTCGGCCAGTGGCTTAGCAGAGTAAAGCCAGGTGGGAAATCTGAACAGAGATACAGAGAGAGTAGGCAGAGTCAGGGAGATGCTGTGCAGCTGCTGAAGGAGGAGAAGGATGCAGGAACCTTCCTGGTAGGCCACATCCTCATGGTGATACACAGATTAATAGAAATGGGTTAATTAAAGAGCTAGCTAGGAATGTGGCTAAGCTATTGGCCAAACAGTGTTGTAATTAATACAATTTTTGTGTTATTATTTGGGTATAGGTGGCAGGGAAACGAACTACTCCATTTACATTAGATAGCATACTTTCTCCTAACTCCACTAGGAAACAACACATGTCTGCAGGCAAACATTTTATTATCCAGTTCATAATTCACTTTGCTTTAGGCTACCAAGATCTTAGTTGTTCACCAATTCTTTAGTGTGTGTTCATTTTTCCTATCCCAACTTTTTTTTTGGGGGGGGGGATGCAATGGGTCTCACTAAGCTGCACTGGCTGCCCTGAAATTCTATACCTAGGTTAAGCTGGCCTGGAACTCACAGAGGTCCACCTGCCTATTTCCTAGCTACAGAGATGAAGTGTGTGTCACCATGCCTAGCCCGGCTTTTCTAATTGCTCTTAATAAAGTCTGTTTCAACTCAATCTACCCAGAGTTACAAGTAGGACTAAATTATATTATTTGTAAATTACTTTGTAATTTTTATACATAATTATATTATCTGCAATTAAAAAAATCTGTATCCATTTTTCAAAAAAAGTTTAGTTTTATATGTAAGAGTGTTTTGCCTGCATGTATGTGCACTGTGTGCATACATGGTGTCCAAAGATAGGAGGGAGTATCAGATCCCCAGGAACTAGAGTTAGGGATGGTCAACCACCATGTGGGCACTGCATACTGAACCTGGGTCCTGTCCAAGAGCAAGTGCTCTTAACCACTGAGCCAACTCCCAGCCCCTGGTATTCATGTTATATTCATGCTGAGATTTCTTGTGACAGAGAACCGTTCGGATACTTCAGTTGGTGCTTTTAGTGACAGGGTGAAAGTTCTCCTCCAACTCTGCTGTTTCTGACAAGATTCTAAATCATGTCCTTTGCATTTCTTTTCATCCCCCATTGTCTAAAGGCTGCTTCTTCTTTGTGTTCCTGTTCCATTAGAAGCTATGTCTCAAAGATGGCCTCAAGTCGCATCTACCCAGGTCAGATCACGCTTACTTTGAAGCCTCCCCCCCCCACTCTCCAGTCTGTGGTTTGCTCTACTTTGACATGTTAACCCAACATAAGCTTTATAAATTTGGCAGTGGTAAGAAGTTTCTGAACATGCCATCACTAAGAATTAATTCAAAATCAATTGTATGCTGGGTGGTGGTGGCACACGCTTGTAATCCCAGTACTCAGAAGGCAGAGGCAGGTGGATGTCTTCAGTTCCAGGCCAGCCTGGACTACACAGTGAGTTCCAGGACAGCAAGGGCTATCAAAACGCCACCCCCAATAAGATGTGCAATGATTCCAAGGAATCTGGAGCTGTGGTTGCCTCCATTTTCTCAAAATACTTCATGAGATTTGGCTGTGAGCGCACTGCCCCAGACTTTGCACTGAGCATGACATCACACCACACAAAAGGAATGAATGAATGCTGCCTGAAACACCCAGCTCAGATTTGAGACTATGTTATAAAGTTCCATGTTTTAGCTGGGTATGGTAGTGATGCCTTGAATCCAAGCACTCAAGAGGCAGAGGCAGTAGATCTCTGTGAGTTCAAGGCCAGTCTAGTATACTGCGAGAGTTCCAGAACAGCTAGGGCTGTTTTGTTTTTTTTTTAAAAACCCTGTCTTTTTTTTTTTTTAAAGGTTTATTTATTTATTTTGTACAAAGTGTTCAGCCTCCATGCCTGCAGGCCAGAAGAGGGCACCAGATCTCATTACAGATGGTTGTGAGCCACCATGTGGTTGCTGGGAATTGAACTCAGGACCTCCGGAAGAGCAGTCTGTGCACTTAACCTCTGAGCCATCTCTCCAGCCCCAAGAAACCCTGTCTTGAAAAACAAAACAAATTGATGATGCTGTGTTAGTATCACATGCTCAACCAAGATTTGGGTAAAAATAAACAAGAATATTTGTCTCATTAGCAGGCAAATGTTTTCGTCTTTAATGGTGAAATTACGTGTACCAAAGAATTAAAATGAATTCTTTATGAATTTATTGTATTATCAATGAATGCTTGATTTGGATATCTACGCTTATTTCTTGTATACCCAGGATTGTGTAAAAATTCCTTGGACTACAAGTGAATATTGTAAACAGCCTTATTATAGCCTTCAGACTGCATCAGGCTAATCTTTCAGGCAGTAATTCTAAATCTCTCGAACTCACAGAGATCTGCCTGTCTCTGCCTCCTGAGTGCTGGGATTAAAGGCGCGTGCCACCATTGCCCGGCAGTAATTCTAAATCAATACTGAAGCGTCACATCCATTTGCTGACATTCCTCTGTCTTCTTTGCAGTTCACTTCCCAGCCAGGTGGAGGGACTGAGGGTGGGGAGGGTAGAAGGGTATTAGCAAATAATGCTGTGATGTTATTGGTCTCATATTATTAAATGTGATTCTGATATTCTCTACTTTCAAGTTATATCAAGAGTATGGTTTCTATATACATTTTAGTTTTCACTTAGACAGGCTGGCCTCAAATTAGTGGTCTTCCTGCTTTCTTGACTCAGATTATTGCGATTACAGGTGTGTGCCACCATGCCCATCTCTTTCTGTTTTGCATTATTCTGTAATGAAATACTGGCAGACAGCGAGGCAGCTAAGGGTGTTTTCAGCTGTCTGCAAATTCATCCCTATTCTTGAAGAATGTTATATATTCTGTGTTGGAATCACTCAGGCATTAGTCAGTGCTTTGAAAGTGGACTTTCAGGCTGGAGAGATGGCTCAGAGGTTAAGAGCATTGCCTCCTCTTCCAAAGGTCCTGAGTTCAATTCCCAGCAACCACATGGTGGCTCACAACCATCTGTAATGGGATCTGGTGCCTTCTTCTGGCCTGCAGCATACACACAGACAGAATATTGTATACATAATAAATAAATACTTAAAAAAAAAGAAAGTAGACTTTCAGTGCATGCTGTTGTTGGGAATGAGTCCTTTCTCTTTCTCTTCCTTCCTTCCTTCCTTCCTTCCTTCCTTTCTCCTTCCTTCCTTTCTCCTTCCTTCCTTCCTTCCCTCTCCCTTTCTTTCTTCCTTTTCTCTCTCTCCTTTCTTAAGACAGGATTTCTCTACATAGCCCTTGCTGTCCTCAATCTCTGTAGACAAGGTTGACCTTGAACTCAGAGATCTGCCTGTCCCTGCCTCCAGAATGCTCGGATTAAAGGTGTGTTCCACCACCACCTAGCTCAAATTTCTCCTTCTTTTCTTTCTTTTTTTGAAAAACCCTTCACAGTCTAGGTCTTTTATTTCTTTTTGTATATCAGGCAATGAATTTTTATGGAATGGGCTCCGGCAGCTCAGGCTCCTTTCTGTTAGTCCTCACAAAGTGTCCTTCTCTGGGTGGAGCAGGCTGGTGCTTCAGCTGAACCCAGGTGCCCTTCTCTTTGGCTTCCTTTTTATTTCTGGTCATTCTCTTTCACCCACTTCAGGAAGTTGTCTCTGCTCTTTGAGTGCCTATGTGCTCAATCTGCACATTAATTCTCTGGCAAGAATCTTGCCCTTAACTTGCTTGTTTACAATGATGCCCACAGCATACTGGGTGACATTGCAGACTCTTCCAGTTTTGCCATGGTAACATTTATGGGGCATTTCTTTGTGAACAGTGCCCATTCCCTTGATGTCTACAATATCACCCTTCTTATAGATTGCTATGTATATTGCCAAAGGAACAACTCCATGTTTCCTAAAGGGCCTGGAGAACATATAGTGAGTGCCCTTTCTCTTTCCTGTTGTGTTTGGCATTTTGGTGAGTTATTGAAAGATAGCTTCCATGGCTGAAAGTCTAGCTCAAATTTCTTAAGTCTCTAAGAATGTCTACGTGTCTGTCTTCTGGCCAAAACAACTCTCTAATTTTATTTTTGTATCTTTTGTTTCCAGAAGTTTCTTATTTTATAGTTTCTCGTGATAGTCCCCATTGACTATCTTTTGTTTCTTGATTTACAATATTTGATAATGCCACCTGAAAAGAGCAGAAGCTTTTCTATTTGCCCTTATGATGGGAAAAAGTTATGAGGTCCCCTCTGCCTCTACGATGGAGATACCTTCCAGAAACTGCGTTCTGCATAGTTGGTCAGTTTCTAGGCATCCTACTTTATATGCCTGGTCCCTTCTCAAATGCACCCCATTCAAGTCCTGTTAAATAGAACACAATAAATAGTCCTTCCCTGTATCCTAACATCCACATCCTCTATATTAAGATTCAGCAGTTAATTCTTCATTCTCTTTGCAGCTTCTTGTATCTGAAACTCTCCTGAAGTTATTTCCCCAAAACCCAGCATTCCTCTAATTCAGCCATCACCATAGCCTGTCCACATCTCACTCCTGCCACATTCTGTCTTTAGGATTAACTCTAGGTTCCTATGTCTTTTCATATCCTAAACCAAAGGCTTGGCTGATGCTGGGCTCTTCCAGAAACAACGATCATCACAAGTGACGGTGTGTGCAGATGCTGGAGTCTTGGGAAATACCTGGAATGCTAACAGGTGGTGGTGCTCAGGCTGAACCAGGTACCCTGGGTCTTGTGCATGGTAGGCCGCTGCTTTGCCGCTGAGCTATGTCCATCCCCAGCTATAGCTCTAGGAGCCTAAACTTTCTCCTTCACTTTGGCTCAACCTCAGCAACAATCCCAGACTAGGAATACTCTTATTATTTTGTACTGCTTCTAAATGTTCCACCTTAAATTTCTCTTATTTTCCACTACAGCTTTGACTTTACTTTGTCTCTTCATAGTCTTCTATTTGAATACATGATTTGTGCTAAAGTCGAGGTATCCAATCTTCCTGCCCCTGCCTTTGGAGATAAGGCGTTTACTATATAAACCAGGGTGGCCTCGAACTCATCAAGGTCAGCCTGCCTCTGCCTGCTGGAGGCTGGGATTAAAGGTGTACACTATGCCCAGCCATACTATCACTTTTAATCACCATGTTGCCTTCAATCTATTCATGAAACTCGTAGCCTTTTGATGCAAAATTGCACTATACTCCTACACACCTCACAGTTCCACTCTCCTCCACTGAAATCAGCCTGCCGTTCTTGCTCACCTCATTTCAGTTGTTTACACAGTAACAGGGAACCAAACTCCACCTGATCCTAGTCAAAAGAGCTAAAGAAGTGGCATGCTCGCTTTTGATCCATTACTGGTTAATGCAGGTGGAAGCTGTAATATTAAATGTCATGCTTTATCAGATTCCAATGCTTTCTAAGTTTTAGGTCACTAATGGAATAGTTATTTAAATTTATGATAAGTAATACAGAATCAGTTGTTCATGGAGGAGGATCATCTGTCTATGTGTTACTTTCATTGGTTAATAAAGAAACTGCCTTGGCCCTTTGATAGGACAGAAAATTAGGTAGGCGGAGTAGACAGAACTGAATGCTGGGAAGAAGGCAATGAGGCAGACGCTATAGTTCTCCTCTCCAAGATGGACACAGGTTAAGATCCTTCCCAGTAAGCCACCACCTCGTGGTGCTACACAGATTACTAAATATGGGTTAATCAAGATGTGAGAGTTAGCCCGTAAGAGGCTAGAGCTAATGGGCCAAGCAGTGTTTAAAAGAATACAGTTTCCATGTAATTATTTCGGGGCATAAGCTAGCCAGGTGGCCAGGAGCTGGGTGGCAGGAACGCAGCCCTCTGTTCCTTCTACAATTGCCTCTTCACTCCAAGTAGTAGAACTGGATTTTAAATGCAAGTGAGATTGAGACGTGCAGACCTGCATGCTGGCATTTATCCATAACTGAGAAGCATGCGAGTGGTGATCACTGGATTCACAGTGGTGGTAACAGCTCCTAGACATCTGAACACAATCAGGAGACTGTGTTTATAAAACCAACCAAAAGACTTCTTGATTCAGGCATGAAAAAAAATGGTAAAACTCAGGGCAGGACTTCAAGCAGTTAAACAAGCCTTTATCAAAGGGGAATAAATACAACCTAATTCCACCTAAAGACAGTGTGAGGCATCTAGAAGATTAAAACTTCTGTCATAATTTAGACCACCTACTGAACCACACAGTGGAAGAAAGTTCCAGCAAATTTTCCTATCTAAATATGTTTTCTAAATTGAAAAGCTGTCCTCTAAAAGATCTTTGTTCATATTGCTGGGAAAAAATGGTCCAGGAAAGAACAAATGAAGGCAAATAATACTCAGGTATTTGGTTTTGCGTCAAATATCATGCTAACTCCACATCGTCAACCCACACTACAGAAACTGAGACTCTGAGCCTGTTCTGAGATTTCTGCAATTCAAGACCATATTGCAAATGACATCAGTCACAGACTGGGCCAGGCTGAAAACTTTCAGAACATCCTCAAGAGACTTTCTACTGAGAGATGCTAAATGCTACTGAAGCACAGTTTATTGTCATTTCCACCCCTCTAATCTGGACTGAGTTCCTTGTCAGCACAGCCCATGTTTATTATATAAATCTGTTTTCCCAACCCGTTAGAGCAACAGTATTGAAGAAACCTGTTAAAAAACAAGAACACTGAATTCACCATTACCACACCTGACATGCCAGGACAGGTTATTCTAACTGGGCTTCACCTGGA
Source organism: Microtus oregoni (assembly GCF_018167655.1). Taxonomy (NCBI): domain Eukaryota; kingdom Metazoa; phylum Chordata; class Mammalia; order Rodentia; family Cricetidae; genus Microtus; species Microtus oregoni. Next base: position 22,090,413 of record NW_024543074.1, on the reverse strand, counting down.
ACAGGGACCATAATCTTAACAAACAAGTTTAACACAGGTCTATAAATCTCTTGTGCTTTCCTGCTCCGAAAGATAGCACACAGAATAGATGTGATGTGGGTGCAGTGTTAAAACCTGCGTTGTTACCATGTGTGGTGTCACTGTGGAGTGGGCAAAGACATCATTCTAGGCGAGCTACATCTGTGCCTGCTGTGTGATGCTCTCACTTCTGAAACGTTTCTGTTTGTCCATTGAGATAGGCAGGAACATTTTATAGGTGACTCCCGGCATTTTGACTTTGGTACTATTTTCTGCTTAAGTTAGGCAGAAAAACTTAACTTTAAACTTTTAAGATTAGAGCAGTAACTTTCTTTGGTCTATTGTTTTTGAGTAAAGATTATGAGACAACACACGAAGAAAGACAAACATCATAAAATAACTTTTATACAGGATTAGTAGATCTGTTTACATATAAAAAACAAAGGACCTCATTACAGTTAGATTTCACATAAATTACACAGATTTATTTTTAAAACTACTATTCAATTCTTTTAAAGTTCCTTTTAAAGTTTTCATTTTGAAGGCACAGTGCATGAAATAAAACAAGACTGAAGCACTTGAGAGGAAAGGGTGTTAGCATGTCACAGAAATAGCTACGGGCAGTTTTGGAACTGGGGAGTATCATTCTGAAAAAAAGGCAGAGAGGTGGTGAAAAGAACATAAAAAATTCCATGTCATACCTCCAAAAAATCTGTAGCGCAGAATGTAGCTAGTACATTCATGGTATGCCATTGATAAACAAGTTGTCTATATTTACGCATATTTTATCAAGTTGCCTCAAAATGGTAACCTACTTTCAAATTTCCAAACCAACCAGGAGAGCATTCTAAGAGTCAGTGGAACCATTAGTGAATTTTGTTTTGCCATATGTAAAGGAGAAGTGGGTATTGGGAGGGTTTTCTTCAAGAACTAGAAATTCAAATTCAATTGACATTAATCAAAGGCCCTAATCACCCTCTCTCCAAACTGCTATAATTAAAATAAACCAAAAACCTAAAGTTATCAACAAGTTGCTATACAGAAATATCATTGAATATTTAGCCATTAGTGGAATTTTAATAATAATAAAGGAAAAAATTGGGGGAGATGCTGGGCTGCTACCATAAAATAATCCCACCAGACCCACAGCGCAGGACACCATGACATGTTCATAACCAAGAAGCTCCTGAGAGAACAGGGACAGACCTGGCACAAGTGTGAGTATGACAAGACAATAGACCTATTTAATGCTGGGAAGAAATGGAAATAAACGGAGTAGTGAGTCTCGGTTACTGGTAACCTGGTGCTAGCTCGAAAACACAGCAAGTTCAGACATAAGCACTACCTTTTTATTGTTCCACTCATATTAGTTTGAATTTAATATTCACTAATTCAGCAAATCTCATTCAGATGAAATCACCAAAGATTAACCAAGCACACTGAGCTAAAAATACAATGTTTCCTTCCTCAAGACTGATAAGAGTCCCAAAACCAGTTCCCTTCAGTGAGGACAGCAAGTCCTCTCCACTGGATCAGATCCCAGCACCACCCAGAGTTCCACCAGATGCTCCAAAAGCTTGCCAATCTTTATCAGTACAAGTGCATCCTCACAGGCGGACACTTTAAACACGGCCTACCAATCGTGTTGCTTTTGTTAAGGAGCAGGGAGTGAAGAAGGCTTAAACTCATCACCAGGACAAACAATGCCTGCGAGCAGAGGAAAGGCACATCTCAGACTGGGGCAAAGGTCCTAATACTGTGACACTTATTTGGGTCCGTGACTCTAAAGAAACGGAAAGTCTCCAGGAGAAACACTGAAGGAATGCATTCCCCATCCCATTTGGCTTCAGTGCCCTTTGCTGCCAAAGTGGTCCAAGATTAGATACGAGCCACACATAAAGGAAGGCAGGGCTAAGAACACAGTCTTAGTAGTCATGGATCGTGTACATTCATGTTCATTGGTAACAGAGGGTGGGGAGGGCTGGTTTTCCAGCTCTATGCATTAGAAGCTCGTTAAAGACTTGAAACTTAGAGCAGAATTTGGGTTTCATTTAAGGAAAAAATGACCAAGAGAACTATTCTGTATATTCATCTCTAAAAATTTCATACATACTTTAAAAGGCATGGCCTCCGATTGCTGAGATGTACTGTTAAAGACACACTTAATTCCAGAGAATACGTGGAAAGGTATCTTAGTGAACACCAGGCTAGTAAAGCAAAGGCTGCCACATGAACTTGGTTTCTAGCTGTAATATCCCAAGCAGGGCCCAGCCATAAGCCCCTTGTTGGTTTTCTGACTTGGCACTTTTAAAAATAAAGCTGGAAAGGCAATATAGATCATTTAGAAAAACACAAAGTGTTATTAGAAGAAATGAAACTATAAAAGAAATGTGCCCTTCATTAGTGTTGCCTTCCATGAACTGTTCTCATGTGGCAAAACAAGGATTCAGCTATGCTGATGCCATCACCAATTCCAGCGTGGCTGAACCTAAGCTACCTAAGTGACCACAGCTAACGAATATCATGATCTCATCATTCCCTTCCACTACCCGAGATCTCAACTTCATACAGCCACTTGAATGCATTCCTCACAAAGCATGGCTGAGTGACCCGGGTGAGCCGAGGCTTTGGGGTAACTGATACAGTAGTGGGATGAATACAGTTTGGAAAGGTAAGAGCTAGTTTTTTGATCCCCTGATTTAGTACAAGTTCAGCAGCAACTTGGCCATTAAAACATTCAAAGATATTAAACTGTTATGTCATTGGTAAGACTCATACTCACAAAAAGCATCATTCCACTGAACAGCATTAAGAGACACCATAAATTGCAAATCTTTCAGGCCGTCGCCTGACTACAGTGAAGGAGACACCTTCACACCACTGTCCCATCACACGGCAGTCCTTTAGCTGACTTTCTTAAATGGAGGGAGCCGTACTTAAAAGCTTTGAGCTCAAAGTTTTAACATAATTACTTGATTAAAAAAAAGACTGTCAAAGGAATCGCTAAGGACTGGCAGAGGCCTGCATACACAGGCCGCGGTATTTCCATAACAGTATGCCATCACAGGGTGAAGGCTTGGTCTGGAGCATCAAGTGTAGACATTATGGATCCAAATGTATTAAGAGTGTACAAGTAGGTCTCTTCCATTCCTAGATATTTTCATCAATTAATTCAGGACCTTCAGGTGTGGAATCATCTGGAAACTGTAGGTGTGTAACATGGAAAGGGCTGAGATTTAGGAAACACTAAGGAACAGGCATCCCTAGAAGAGCGAGTGCTTCACAGATAAAGCAGCAGCACCTGTGGGTTTTCCCGAGTTAAGACAGGCAAGTCCTCACTTCTGCTCCATCTCCCTCTCACCTCTACTCACGGGGGCCCCTGGTGCCTCCACAGCAAAACCAATGAGTTCCCCCTAAGACGAGGCTATTTAGAGCTTGATAAACCTTACAAGAGAGGTAGTAAAATCCTGCTTACAGCACAGCCTACCAGTTCTGATCCAGCTTAGAAACAGGTAGAAAGACAAATACGGAAGCTCGTTTATTCCGTTTTCTAATGTCATATATGTTAAAGAATCATCCAGCCTCCATTACCTGAATAAGAGAATCCCCAGCTATTTGCTAACTGGAGAAGAGAACGAACGCCTCAGTAGATGGAGGAGAAGCTGAGGTTTAAAGCTTTTTGTCAGACTCTGACTGGTGTCCCTGCCTTAATGTTTCTAGATTCTTTTGGCCTTTAAAGTAAAGAGAAACAAAACTAAAGCCACTAGTAAACACCTGCTGTGCAAACACAATGTCTACTCGATGGCTTTATGCTGTTACTGCCTAAGCTCTGAACAGCTCATCTTAAGTCAAAAAGGAAAACAAAGTGGCTGTCCCATCTTCTGCTGCATAAATAGAAATCAGATTTTTAGAAAAGGTTTAGAGTTCTTTAAGGAAGGGAAGTTTAAATCTGCCTGTGATATTCAGAGAATAAGACTTTAACAGGTTAACTTCCCAAAGCTCTTTGAAGAAGGAAGGAATCTCTCTTCTTACTGCAGTGTCTCCCAAGAGGAGCTGTCATTTTGCTTGGTGCTTATGCAGGGAGATATGCAAAACATGGTTTTCAATGTTTGCTAGAATATAATGTTTCCTCCTCTGTGTCCGTTTCATCCTGGAACTCATGGCTTAGGAGAGATTTCTTGGAGCCAGTGGACATCATGCGAATTTCATCTTCATACTCATCATGATGCTGCCGGAGCCGATGGAAGCCATCTTTGTGTCTGTTAGACTTGATGGAGCAGATGCACCAAATGATGCAGGCTGTTAGGATCAATGCTGACATTGTGGCACCTGTCCAACAAGACCACATAGGGATGTTATGAACAAGCAACGACTTCCATTGGCACTTTTTAATCTGTTATTTACTTTCATTTCATGCAGTTAAGAGCAATTTGCTTGGTCTGATATGTTCTTCTGTGGTAGATTGCTTGAATCTCTAGTATCTCAACAGAATCACCCCCATTACCCTAGAAGCAGCGCATGTACAGTATGCAAGTTAGAAAACAGTAAGCAAACCCAGCAAGAATCAAAGCCCAACACCACTACATTTCTACTACCTGAAGAGAATTTCTAATTACTTTAATGCTATATTCCCAGATCTTCTTTCTTTTTCTTTTCTTTTTTTCCTGTGCTGGACTTGATCCTAGGGCAAGCTCTCCACCACTGAGCTGCACTCTCAGCTCCCCAGATTGTTCTTTCTTTCTTTTATTAACTTAAAAATAGTTCAGTTACATTTTGTTTATTTATATTGTGTGCATGCACATGTGTGCACAATGCATGCATATAGAGGTCAGAGAACAACTTGTAGGCATTGGTTCTTTCTAATGTGGGCTTCAGGAATTAAACTTGGGTCATCAGGCTTGTGCAGCAAGAGCTTCTACCCACTAAGCCATCTCAGCATTTGTTTATTTAGACTGGATCTCACTGGATCTCAGCCAGAGACTTGCTATGTAGACCTGACTGGACTCTAACTTGCAGTGATCCTTCTGCCTTAAGCTCTCTTTTAGACTTGTTTACAAGGTCACCAACACAACATCCTTAGGAGTAACAGCCGAAAAATAATAGTCACGAAATAAAAATTAAGTTCACAACAGCTAATTGGCTGGCAAAGCTAGATTTAACCCATGGCTGAATCTGGCTCCAGTGCCTTTAATCATCAAGTTCTTTGTGTTTTGCCAGGTTCAGATGAGAATGCTAAGAACCCTACAAGAGGTCCTGTGACCATACCATTTTCCCAAGATTCACCTGAGACCCCCACCTCTGCTTGGGTTTTTGCTTTAAGTCCAAGCTGAACTGAGACATGAACGGAAGATCATTGTGTCAAACAGGTGCGGTACAGTAGAATATTGCCTTTTCCATATATTTTCCCCTTAACCTTTCAGTAATTCAAACAAGGACCCAAATTAACCCAGAGGGGAAAGTGTTTCCTTGTTCTTGGATCTAGCAGTCAGTGTGATCTTGATATAGAGCAACATTTGCTTATTTAACAACATCTAGTAAGATCCACTTGTGCCAACTATGGTTCTAGGGTCTGGGGATGCAGATCAGCTCTGCTGTCTAGAGCTTTTATTTTGGTGTGGACATTAAATGTAGTCAATACAGTGAACAGGTACATAGGGTATCAGTGATGAATATTAGATTGGAAAAAAACATAGGGTAGGGATAATAACAGGGCTACTGTGCTAGCTAGAGTGATGAGGGAAGGCCTCTCAGTGGAGGTGAATTTGAGTATGGACCTGCAGAAATTAGGGCAAGCCAGGAGAACATATAGGGCAACAGCTTGGGGAAACCACATTTAGCCAAGTAGACTCTAGGGAAAAAACAATTACCTAGAGGTGTCTGTGGGGGCTAGCCACTCTCAAAGCACAATAGCAGAACGGGTACTAAAAACTGAAAATCTTTACCTGACACAGTTACCACAAGTTCCCTTGGTAAACCAAATATCCGGTTATCTGTATCAAAGACTATTAGCACTGAACTGGCTGCATCATGATGCACAAAGACCTGGAAAGATAAAGTGTAAGAATTATAAAAAAGTCACTATTGGGGCTGGAGAGATGGCTCAGTGGTTAAGAACACTGGTTGTTCTTCCAGAGGACCCGGGTTCAATTCCCAGCACCCACATACAGCTCACAACTGTCTGTAACTCCAGTTCCAAGGGATCTGATACCTTCATAGCAACACATAAAGTTAAATAAATTTAAAAAAGTAAATAAAAACATCCAAAAAAAGTCATTATGGGGCCTGGAGAGATGGCTGTGCACTGAAGAACACTGGCTGCTCTTCCAGAAGACCTGGGTTTGGTTCCTAGCATCCACATGGTAGTTCACAACCATCCATAACTCTAGCCCGGCCGGTTGTGGTGGCGCATGCCGGTAGGATTTGCTGAAGGAGGCAGAGGCAGTAGGATCACGAGTTCGAGGCCAGCTTGGGCATAACTCTAGCCCTACAGAATCCAGGAATCCAAACCCTCTTCTAGCCTCTGCTGGCAATGAATGTGCATGGTACACAGACATATGTGCATGCAAACATCTATACACATCAAATATTAAAATTAAAATTTAAAAAGCCACTTATGGTATACCACAGCCCTGCTTCACTTAACGCTTTTGGGCTTATAAACCAAACCAGGAAGGCAGCTGAGTGTCATCTACATTGTACAAAATGCTATGCAAGTTTTTCCTTTGTTGCTGAGGAACAGAAAACTACCTTTTGGCAACAAAAAGATGACAGCTGCTGTACTCAAGAGATGGAGACACTTTTCATTTCTTTATTCCATTCAAGCTTTCTAACAAGAGTTTCAAAATAATACATAAATGCTATTACCCACACTCTCACCTGTGAATGCTGCTGCTGGTACCCTTCAGCAATGGCATTGATATTATGGACACCGGGAGCTAAAAGCACATGGAAATAACCCCCCTCTTTTGTGTGCACTTTTATTCCTTCATTGAGTACAATGACTGCTTTAGAGATTGGTTTACCAGCCTTGTCTTTAACCAACCCATGAACTCCTTTGTGGACCTGAAAAAAATATTAACATAATTTATGTTTTCACAATATCAGCAGATGATTGCTTGAGGCTTGATCAAAATCAGCCAAACAAACACACACACTCGCTACACAAAACAACAACAACAAAACCCTTGTAGTTATAAGTGAGGCACATCCTATAATCCTAGCTACTTAGTAGGTAGACACAGGAAACAGAGTTTAAGGCTACTCATCAAATTAGCAACCCTGTCTAAAAAGAAGTAGGGGTTTAATGGTGTATTATAGTTCAGTAGTAGTGTGCTTAATGAGTATGCAAAGGGTTCTTGGTACTGCACACAGCCTAGGTTACCCTTCATCCCCACTGACCCTGACCACATTTTCCCATCATTTGCCCATCAGTCAGTGATTCAGAGCCAGAGGTAAGAGAAAGAACTCTGAAAGCCTAAAGCATTAGAAGCCAGTCTTCAAATGCCTTGAACTATTTCTCGCATGGTACAGTGACTGTAACCAGCGATCCTCAGCTGGAAGAACATGAAGCTCTCAGGTATAGCAGGTTCAAGATATGTTGCACACATGGCATCTATTTTGGCAATGAAAAGATGAACAAAATTCAGGCTGGGGAGATGGCTCAGAGGAAGAGAGTGCTTTCCACCCCAGCGAGATGGGGGCTGGAGTTCAGATCCCCACAACCCATGTAAAAGGCCAGGTGAACATGACAGCCTACCTGTGATCCAATGCTCAGGAGGCAGGGACAGGGATCCCTGGGGTAAGATGGCTGGCTAGACTAGCTAGACTAATGAGCTTTGGGCACAGCGAGACATCCTGTCTCAGTACATACAGTGGAAAGTGAGCTCAACCTCTGACATCCACTTGCCCATGTACACATGTATATGATGGCCCATGTATTAACAGCATGTAAACACAAACCCCAACACCACACACAAACATGAACAAAATCATTCTCTCTATATTTTTATAAAGGTTTTAATAATGATTTTTATTTTTATCCTCAGATGAAGCCTAGCATGTATGAGGCTTTGGGTTTGATCCTCAGTATCAGAGGGAAACAAATAACTCAAAACAAGCTCACCTCCACCAACATGCTAAGGAGAGACCTCTTGTTCTCTGCCCACAAGGCAGGGAGTTGAGCTGCACTAGGGAAGTAGCAGCAGCTTGTGTACACTGTGATTTCTGGGCAATGGCCATAGGTAACACTATAATCCTGAAATATAAAGTTCAGAATCAGATTAGTACATGCAAAAATTACCTTTGTAAAAAAATGAAATAAAAAGAACTGGATGATGTAAGTAGCATTTGTGATGCATCTTAGAATATAAATAAATCACCATATATAATAATGGGTCACAAGCTGGGCAATGATGGCACACGCCTTTAATCTCAGCACTCGGGGAGGCAAAAGCAGGCAGATGTCTGTGAGTTTGAGGTCAGCCTGTCCTAAAGAGTGAGTTCCAGGACAGTAAGAGATACACAGAGAAACCCTGTCTCAAAAAACCAAAATAATAGTAATATTATTATTATTATTATTATTAATAATAATAATGTCACAAACAGGACAGTGACTATGTCTGGTTCATTCTGAAGTGGCAGTTCTCCCACAGTGCTGTTAAGTATAGATGATGTTTATTGGGGTTTGCTGAACAAATGGGTCCACGTGGACAGCCATCTTCCCTCTCAACTCTAGAACTCTCCTGTTGCTGCCACGGCACTGGAGGTAGAGGACAAGCTCCTGGGCCTGACCAGTCAGTATGAGCCTGCTGTGACAATGACCATGGCCAGAGCCAAGAACTTAGTCAAGTACAGGAACCACTTGTGCAGACAGATTTCAAACTTTACTTGCCACTTCCTCCCTCAACTTGTTCTTTTTTTCATTTACCTAATGATATTAACTAACTTCCTCACATTGTCATGAAACTTCATCATTTCTACAGTTATACCATTTTTTCTCTTATTTTGTGAGATTATAATGTAATCATGTCATTTCTCCCTTCTCTTTTCTTCTTACAAACCTTCCCATAGACCACTCCTTGCTCTCTTTAAAATCCAAGACCTCTTTTTCATTGAAATATAACCTTATCAGTCTATATAATGTTACTAATATGTGTGTTTCCAAGGCCAACTATTTGGGATATACCCAGTTGGCATGGTATTAGAGAACCAGTCGGTGTGCTGTTCTTTGGGGACTACTATATCTTCCATTCTAAGCATTCCTTAGTTGCCTGTAGTTCTTTTTTTGTTTGTTTTTGATTTTCAAGACAGTTTCTCTGTGTAGCTCTGGCTGTCCTGGAACGCACGCTGTAGACCAGGCTGGCCTTAAACTCGCAGAGATCCACCTGCCTCTGTCTCTTGGGTGCTGGGATTAAAGGTGTGTGCCACCACCACCCGACATGGCACTGTAGTTCTCGTACAGGGTTGAGGCTCTGTGGTTCCCCCATCCACTTTAGCAATGTTTACTGTGGTTGTCCTTGTCCAGCTAGCTCATATTTAGGTAGTCATGTTGGTGAGATTTTTATGGGTGTAGCTTCTGACATTACTAGGAGAGACAATCTCACACAAACTCCTTGATCCTCTGGCTCTTGAAATCTTGCCCTCTCTTCTGTAATGTTCCCGAAGCCTATAGGTGCTGGAGTTGTTTTTATAGATTTATCTATTGGGACTGGGCACTGCAACTCTGCATTCTGACTGGTTGTGGTTTTCTGTAATGGTCTCCATCTGTTGCAAGGAAAGGTTTCCTTGATGAGGGTTGAAGACTACACTTCTCTCTGGGTGTTAGGACAAGTACTTAGAATGTAATTAGGGGTTGTGCTGGTTTAGTAAAGTGATAGTTGTAGTTTTTCTTCCAAGATCCTTGACTTCACTAGCCCTGAGTAGCCTAGGTTTCTCGTACTAGGCATGGTTTCCCTTTTGTTGAACGCATCTTAAGTCCAACTGGAGAGCTGTTGGTCACTGCCAAGGTATTCAGGCCACTACTGAACCCTTAGGGTTATTGTCCAGAAACTTCATCTTTGACTTGTGTCACTATCATCCATGATCCTGCCAACTCTACTTCAATACCAAGACTAAACTTTCAACACTTGGTTCCTAGCTTATTGTCACTACCCTAATCAAAACCCTTCTTTAATTACTTCTTGTCTAGACTATTTCAAACCAGCTTCTTTGCAGTTCCTCCTTCCAAAGTATTCTACTTTGAAGAAAGTATTCTAGCCCACTATTATGAACTTAATTTCTTTTTTTAATACTTATTTATTTATTATGTATACAATAGTCTGTCTGTGTGTATGCCTGCAGGCCAGAAGAGGGCACCAGACCTCATTACAGATGGTTGTGAGCCACCATGTGGTTGCCGGGAATTGAACTCATGACTTTTGGAAGAGCAGGCAATGCTCTTAACCACTGAGCCATCTCTCCAGCCCTGAACTTAATTTCTTAATAGCACAGCTCAGATCATGTCACCATATCCTTGCTCAAAACCTTCAGTGGTCTTCCATTCCTTATTAAAACACATTAATTCAAAGTCCCAAACTCTTTTCATTCTTGTCTCTGTCTGGTAATGGCTGCTCAGTGAACTTCTTCCTGGCCTTAGTGTATGCCCTAAACCTTTCTGAACACCCACTTCACCACCTCTGTATCACAAATGCTATCTCCAAAGAAAGGGAAGGCTGGGGCTCTGACTAGGTATAATATTTTCTGTCTTTAAATTTTCATAACATCTGGAAAGATGCTCACTTCTAGATCAAACCAATTAATTCTGGACAGCTACTTGTTCAATAGGCCTTGGAAAATATTTTATTTATCATTAACAGAGCAAATGCCTCCTACATAGTAAATTCTTTAAAAAAAATTTATCTTTTGTGTTTGTATGTTTTGCCTGCATGTACCTAAATTCACCACATGTATGAAGTGTCCACAGAGGTCATCATGTAGCAGATGTCCTGGAACTGGAATTACAGGTGGCTGTGAACCAGTATGTTCCCAACACCCACATGCTGGGTCCTCTGGAAGAGCAGTCAGTGTTCTTAACTGATGAACTAGCTCACTAGCACCCGCCCCCATATAGTAAATTCTTAAAAAAATAAGGGAATAAAGAAATGGGAATGAAGTCAATTTTATGTTGCACGCATGAACCAATGACCAGTTAATCACTTGCTAACTGTCAGAGAGAAGATCTATAGATTCAACACAACTCCTAAGTAAAATCCGAACAGCCTTTTATACAGAAAAAGAAAAGTCAATTTCAGGTTCAGCTAGAATTGCAAGGACCCTTGAATAGCCTAAACAATCCTTAAGAAGAACAAAGCCAAAGGGCTTATGAACCCTGGTTCTGAATGTTATTACAAAGCTGTAACAAACCAAAGGGCAGGCTGTAGACCCAGGGAAAAGCAAGTCTGGGAAACCCACACATCTGTGTTCAAAGGCTTTCTGAAAGGCCATCAAGACCATCCAATGAGGAAAGACATTTTTGACAAAAGACTGATATGGGATTCACCTCTGTATGCAGTGAATATCATTGGTGAACAAAGGAACTGTTTTAGGCCTACAGCAGAGCTACAGCAGAACAGAGCTAGGTGGGGAAAAACTAAATGGAATGCTGGGAGAAAGGAGGTGAAGTCAGAGAGAAGCCATGTAGTCCTGCTGGACAGATGCCTGGAACTTTATCCAGTAAGCCACAGCCTCATGGGATACACAGATTACTAGAAATGGGTTAAATAAATAATATAAGAGTTAGCCAATAAGAAGCTAGAGCTAATGGGCCAAGTAGTGTTTTAAATAATATGGGTTCTGAGCAGCAGGGAAATGAATAAGTGGCCTCCCTCCAACAAGACAACTAGATCCCTACCTTCCCACAGAACCAAACTCCTGCCTCACACGATGCACAAAATGAACTTCAACAGCCTCAAGAGCTAAAGCCATAAACTCTGACAAGAAAAATAAGAGTCTTAATAGCCAACAAATTCTTAGAAAGAATAAATTGGACATCAATTAAAAAAAAACTTTGTCAAAAAGGCATGATCAAGAATGTAAAAAAGGGTCAGGCGGTAGTGGTGGACACCTGTAATCCCGGCACTCGGGAGGCAGAGCAGGCAGATCTCTGAGTTTGAGGCCAGCCCAGTCTACAGAGCGAGTTCCTGGGATACACAGAGAAACCCTATCTTGAAAAAACAACAATAACAACCAAACAAATAAAAAAATATCAAAAAACAAACAAATGAAAAAAGAAAGTGGAAAATGTCCAGAGAGATGGCCCAGCAAGTAAATGCAATTGTCACCAAGACTGACAGCGGAATTCCATCTTAGGACCCACGTGGGGGAAGGAAAGAACTGACACCCACAAGTTGTTCTCTTGCTTCCACAAGTAGCACGTGCTTGTTTCCACCTCCAAGTAGATGTAATTTTTATTAAAGTTAAAAGGCAGCCTATAGGATGGTAGTTGAAACTATTTGCAAGTCATATACATGATAAGGCTTTAGTATGTAGAGTGTGGAAAACTAACAACCCAAGTAACTAAAATGTTTTAATTTCATTCTTATTTTATGTGTATGAATGCTGTTCTGCCTGCAAGTATGTCTGTCCATGTGTGTAGAGTATCCAAGAAGTCCAGAAGAGGGCATTGGACGCCCTAGGACTGGAGTTACAGATGGTTGTTAGCTTCCGTGTGAGTACCAAGAATCAAACCTGGGTCCATTGAAAGTGGCCAGTGCTCTTAACCAGTAAGTCATCTCTCCAGCCTCCAGTTAAATTTTTAAAATTAACATTGCGTATGCATCCATGTCATGTTACATGTGTGAAGGTCAGGAGACAAGTTGGTTCTTGCTTTCTACTATGTACATTCTGGGAATTGAACTCAGAGAGTCAAGCTTGGCAAAAAGCACTTGTGCCCCCTGCTAGCCCAAACCTGACTGTAAAACGGACATAAGATTTGGATAGATACTTCTCCAGAGATGTGACACAAATAGCCAACAAGCACATAAAGAAGTAGTCCAATATCATCTGCCATCAGGGAAATGAAAGTCAAAACCACAATGAGATGATGCTATGTCTCATAGGATAGAAATTTAAAATAACAAGCGTTGTTCAGGATATACAGAAGATGAAGACGGAATCTTTGAACACTGCTGATAGGATGTAAGATGGCAGAGATGCTGTGGAAAAGCTTGGCGGTTGGTTCTTCAGAACATTGAAAATGGAATCAAAACAATACCTAGCAATGCCATTCCTAGTTCTCCACTCAAAGTGAAAAGTTAGGGTTAAGGACACTATATGCCATGTCTATCAATACATAAACAAAATATGCTGTGTATAATAGAATTTTTGTTCTAAAGGTATATAATATATGGTATGAAATGGATAAGCTTCAAAAATTATGTTAATATAAGAAGTTAGATATAAAAGGATTACCATGTAAGTCTTTTTATGAGATATTTAGAATGGGCAAATTCCTAGACACAGAAGTAGAGGTTACCAGGGGCTGTGGAAAGGGAGAACAGGGAGTCACTGTTTAACGGGTACAGATGCAGTTTGAAATAATGAAAAGAATTGAAGTAGATTTAGTAGTGGTTGTACAAGACTGTACTATAGTTAATGTTATTAAATTATGTAGTTAAGAATGGTAGTGGTGGCACACATCTTTAATCCCAGCACTTGGGAGGCAGAGGCAGGTGGATCTCAGTGAGTTCAAGGCCAGCCTGGTCCACAAAGTGAAAATAGGACAGCCAGGACTATTACACAGAGAAACCCTGTTTCAAAAAACAAAAAACAAAACAAACAAACAAACAAAAAAAAGAATGTTTAAAATAGAAGATGACTGTCAGGTTAATTTAAGGCGAAACCATGTTGAGAATGTCACAAGACAGATGCCAATCATTTCCCTGTCTTAGAAAAAGAACCTGTGTTTTCATTCAATGACCACGAGTCTGAAGCCCACTCTACCCGTGTTCTTGGGAACATACCTTCATGCTGCCCAGATGGCTGTGCCACTCTGCTCCACGCATCACTCCTCCTGGGATGTTTTCATCTGTAAAACCATTGAGAGATGTATGATCAACAAGACCAACAGGCTCTCTTCTCCCCAAAGCAATCAACTAAAATGAACAGCACAAGGTAGGGAAATGCCTACCTGACTTATTTGGGCAACTGGGCTGACCCATGTGCATCGATGGATGGTTATTTGCATAAAGAGATGCCAAATGCTTTAAAGTTTCTTTGTTTTCCACTACCAAGAAGAAAAATTTGAAAGTCAGTGGAGAAATTGGAAAGATTTTGTTCAAGTTCAGTATTGCAGATTCAAGTCCTCTTCCTCTCCCTCTAGTAAGTTCTGTACCCCACTGAAGTTTATGCGGGAGCTACCATAAATAACAATATTGTTTTGTTTAGTTCAAGATAATCATACTTTGGAGCAATCATCTTCCTTACATTAAAAAAAATACAGTGAGCTTATACAACAGGCTACTTACTATACTGAGATAGACTCTTCTTATAGTTTATTATACCTCAGCTATGGACAGCTGGGGCCTAACAGCAATGCCCCTTGTAACTGCATTGAAAATAACTCGAACTCTCTGCATATGCTGTGAGCTGGCGGAACTTCAACAAGCAACTGTTTAGCTTAACACGAGGCACAGTCCACTAGGCAAGGTGTCAAGCATGAGAGGGAGTGCTTAGCCTGATACCATGAGCATCTGGCACTGTGCCATACTCCTTTTGTTATTCTCATGTTCTACAAACACCAATTCCTCAAAACCTGACTGCAGACCACATTCAACAGAAGTGACTAGATCCTGCTACTCATGTAGCTTGGCCTTGGTCAGGCCTTCCCTCTCCAATCTGCCCCAATTCTTCAAGTACAGGATGGACAATTATCTGAGGTTGATCATTTGAGCAGAGGGCAAACCACTACTAATGTTTCTCACTACTGAGAAACATTTAGAAGGGTTATTACTTGGTGACTTGGAATTTCCTACAAGGCTTAAATACTACATGTGTGCCCTGATACTGAACATACCTGTCTGGACTGGCTTGTCATAGGGATATGTGACAAGCACAGAACCACCGTCTAAAGCAATGGAAAGGCTAAAGTCCTGTTTTTGAATCAAGTTTTCAATGATAGCTTTGGTCTCTGGTTGGGAAGCATTACCTAAAAAAGAGAAAAGTTAAATACCAAGTTCTAAATTTTAGTGAAAACATAAAGAAATACTGTATTTGAATTCCATATAACTCTCGCTTACAAAACTTGTGGGCAACTGTCTCTCCACATGCTACCTCAAGCAAAAAAAGACATGTTCTCACAGGCAAGTTATTAAGTTGTGCATAGTTTGAGATCATGTGTGCACATTAGTAACATTATATATAACAACATGCAAATACCCTGTGTACATACACATGTTCAGAAAGGTAGAGAGAAAGAGGGCCTTTGTTACCTCTATACACATTAGAACACCCCAATAATCTTAGCGTTTTTTCAAAAAATAAAATACAAAGCTTCAATTACTTATCAAAGTGAAAGGCAAAAAATTGAAAATATTTTCTGGATGTCTGTCAAAGTGAAAGGGAAAAAATTCAAGATATTTTCTGGATGTCTGTATTGATTTATATTTCACACTCATAACTTAGACAAGTACCACCCCATTCCTCATCTACGAAGTGGGGCTGATCAGTCTCCTAGTATAGAAAGTTATCCTCCAAGTATTTTAATGACCTAAAATTGAGTCTTACTTGTGAAGTCAGTGTCCAGGTCTTTGCCACGGGCATTGGTTTGCCCAGTCTTTGAGGTGCACTCTTTCTCTTGTGCTCGCTCGCGCCCATCTGGATTCAGAGAAGGTACAATCACAATTCTAGTCCTGTCAACCAACTAAAATGAAAAAGAAATCAAGAGTTCATTAGCTCTATGTGGAACTGATAGACACTTCCCCCTAAACACAGTCTTTATTGTTCACTTTAAATAGTTATTTTAAAAGGCAGAACACTAAAAGAAACTAAAATGTATAATAGAATTCTCATTTGCTTCAATTTTTTTTAAAAAAATGAGACAATACTGTATAATTAATGTTCTTCATGTGTCTTGGTACCAAATACGGGTTATAGAAGCACCTCAGGGAGGCAAAATCCAGATTGCTGGGTGCTTTTCTGTTTAAGTTTTTACTGGAATAGTCAAACCCATTCATTTATGTTTACTTTTGTGCATTATAATGACGGGACTGAGTAGCTACAGGATGTCTGCTCCTATAAATATAAGTATAAATATAAATATATCTGGCCCCCAATAGAAAACAATTGCTGGTCACTAACTTAATAATAATGGCGAACTCTTCTGGATTAAAAGTGGGAATGTAGTCGGGCGGTGGTGGCGCACACCTTTAATCCCAGCACTCGGGAGGCAGAGGCAGGCGGATCTCTGTGAGTTCGAGGCCAGCCTGGTCTACAAGAGCTAGTTCCAGGACAGGCTCCAAAACCACAGAGAAACCCTGTCTCGAAAAACCAAAAAAAAAAAAAAAAAAAAAAAAAAAAAGTGGGAATGTAAAATCTGAAAATGTCAATGCCTTCTTAGACTAGGAGAGCTGAAATAGCATGTCCAAAAACTCAAGGTAGGTAGGTAGGTAGGTTCATCTGCCTTGGTATAATTTCTCCTCCAGATACTCCACAGGCATTAATACCTCTATGTGTGACATGAAGTCATTTCTGAGGAGCTTCATTCTACATATTTCTAATAGTGCTATACTTAATCTTCACCATCATTTTGACTAGATTTAGACTCACCTCAGGAACATACCTCTGGAAATGCCTGTGGGGGTGCTTTTAGAGAAGTTTAAGTGAACCCACCCTCAGCGTGGCACCATCCCACAGACCAGGGTCTCAGAATAAAAAGGAGAAAGCAAGCAGACTGCTTCATGTCTGTGCTTCCTGATTTTGGACCCACATTGACTGGCCACTTCCTTCTCCTGAAATTATATATAGGCTCCCATCCCCTCAAAGCAAGAGGCATACTAAATCCTTTCTTCCTGAAAATACATGAGACCCTTTAACTCACTGGCTTCTAAATCTCTACCTTTGGGCGATTCTTTCTAAGATAATTTATGATTCAACACAGACCTACTCAACAGAATCTCTGAATCCTGTCTCCTTTTGGCAGGTTCTACTGTATCCCAAATTGGCTTCAAAAGCTTTGTGATTCCTATTAAAGTATTTTACCTATGATATGGTCCCTTATCACCATAAGACCAATAGGTACAAGTTTAGCTATATATAAGAACAACCTGGGCTGGGGTATAACTCAGTGGTAGAACATGTGCCTAACATGTACAAGGTCCTGATTTTGATCTGTAGTGTATGATTATACATGCCTAAACCCCAGAGGGGGCAATGTTATGTACCCCAGAAGGGCCAATGTTAAGTTTGAAGCCAACTTGGGCTATATAGCAAGTTCAAAGCCAACCTTGGCTATATAGTAAAACTGTCTCAAACAAATAAACAGTCTAAAAAGCTGTGACAATTGTTTTTGTTTGTTTGTTTGTGGGGAGGGACGCCTAAGAAGTTATAAAAGAAATATTGATGCCTTCTGAGGATGAAGTCCAAGTACTGGTGTTTTTAAAGGCTCTGGGGTATTTCTAATATGTAGCCAGGGGTTTCACTATCTTATACTATCTCATTTTAAGAAATAACAAACAAGTGTCTGGGAGATACTTTTGCAACCTGTAAAAGTTGCTAATGAAATTTGCTTTGCTAGAGATGATAAACTAATTTTTTATTAAGTCTGATTTCAATTAGGCATACAGGTTCCTTTTTTTTTTAATTTATTTATTTATTAAGGATTTCTGCCTCGTCCCCACAACCGCTTCCCCTTTCCCTCCCCCTCCCCCGATCAAGTCCCCCCCCCTCATCTGCTCGAAGAGCAATCAGGGTTCCCTGACCTGTGGGAAGCCCAAGGACTGCCCACCTCTATCCAGGTCTCGTAAGGTGAGCATTCAAACTGCCTAGGCTCCCACAAAGCCAGTACGTGCAGTAGGATCAAAAACCCACTGCAATTGTTCTTGAATTCTCAGTATTCCTCATTGTCCGCTATGTTCAGCTAGTCCGGATTTATCCCATGCTTTTTCAGACCTAGGCCAGCTGGCCTTGGTGAGATCCCAATAGAACATCCCCATTGTCTTAGTGTGTGGGTGCACCCCTCGTGGTCCTGAGTTCCTTGCTCGTGCTCCGTCTCCTTCTGCTCCTGATTTGGACCTTGAGATTTCTGTCCGGTGCTCCCGTGATACAGGTTCCTTTTGACCCTAATCAAGACACCAGTTCTTTCCCAGTCTCTCTGGGGGAGGGTGCAATATAGCTGCACTGTGTGGCCTTTATAGCAAGATACACTTGGTGTTTGTTTTTCATTACAAGAAAAGGAACAGTAATACCAGCCTTTATATGTTGATTTATGTTTGTTGGTTTAATTACAGGCTTCCAGATGTTTTGTAAATTAACAAACACCTCTATTTCTGTCTTCACTCTATGGACTAGAGATCCCCATCCTTGAAAGGATGAACAATGAACAACAATGTGTACAAAGTTCTGGGCAATAGTGCTTGGCACAGTCAGTGTACATTCAAAAAGTATTAGTTCTTCCCACTTTTCCTAAATTCAGTACAGGCAGTGCTAATTACTGAGTGTTCTTGCCCTGCTTTCCTTAAGACAACACAAAGCAAGGCTTCTTAGTCATATATGCCTAAGCCCCAAAGACAAACTTCTTTTCTACAGCCACAGATCGCTAAATAAGATAATGTTGTATCAGTTTATATACAATTACTTGCAACCGAGAGTCCCAATGATTTTATATATTATATAAAAAGGCAAAAAGAATTACGTCTTTCACTCTACTTTTCAGTATAGTTCATTTGCACAGAATTGTGGGCAAGGTTAAAAGGAGCCTCAGCTTAAAGGAGTACGGGACTGAAGGCAAACTTTTAGGACTAATATAAAGAAATACACTAGAAAGACACTATGAACACTGACTGTATCCAAAGGCCGTTCTTTTTCTCACAGTGACACATGTACTAAAAGTGCTTCTGTGTGAAATCTAGTAAGAAACTTAAAATTTTTAAATGGTGCCTTGAAGTCAATGATCCCAAAGCTTTGTCTTCAAAGAATGGCAAAACAGGCTATTCTCTTACTTGGGTAACAACTGGGTTCTTTTTGTAATTCAGGCAAAGAAATTCTGCCAGAGCCAAAAGCAGTTCCGTTCCAACCGGAGCATTTCCATGGATACCAGCAACAAAACGAATCTTTGGTTCTTCAGGTTCTGACATGTTGGGTTTATTGGAGATTTCGAGGGACCAAATGTGACGATACTCAGCACTCTGTCCCAAACTTTTATAAGTCAGAAACAAAAAGTCAGCAAGTAATCAAGTGTTATGTTAAACTTAACTTATGGATTCTAAAAATAGAAACGAAGATGAAGAAAACAAAGCACAAAAACCCTTGAAAGTCTTTTAAAGAGTAAGTCACAGTGTCAGAAAACCTTAGGAGGAATAGTTTCCCTTGAGCGAAGGAAGTAAACCAAGAGTAGAGCATCGCCAGACTCGAGCCCATGACTCTGCTGAGCAGCCCTGCAGACTCTGCTCCTCACGCCTCACCACACTGCTCTAGCTGGTGTCTATCTTCTAACTGAGCCACTTCAACTCTTATTATAGAAATATTTAAATATACTAAATGTAGGAATGTCTCTTTAAAATCTAAATTAATCTATATGAACAATACAGTTTATACACTTTATAATAAATGCAATATCAGTTTGACAGGAAAAGCTAAGTCAATAAAAACAAAATAAATTATCAAATTTCCACTTTCACAAGAGGTTTGAGCTCAAAGCTGGCTTTCTTTCCTGCGACAGAAGATTTATTAGAGCTGGCCAGAAGTAATGGATTAGCATTAAATTGAAAAGGTCATTGTTTTTAATGATGCCATTCAGTGACACTTAGTGCCTAAAAAAGTCTGTCCCTACCAATGGCAGATATGCTGCATTTTAAGGAAATATCTAATTTTCAAAAGCACCTGGCAGTGGTGGCACATGCTTTGAAACCCAGCACTTGGGAGGCAAAGGCAGGTGGATCTCTGTGAGTATGAGGCCAGCCTGGCCTATAGGGTGAGTTCCAGGACAGACTCCAAAGCCAAAGCTAAACAAAAAACCCTGTCTTGTAAAACCAAAAATAAAATGAAAAGAAAGAAACCTTTGAATAAAAAAGCCTTCAATTAGAAGGATTAAAATAATTAAATGAGCTAAAACAAACAAACACAAACAATTAAATGAGCTGAGTTAGCAGAATAATGCTCAATTTGGGTTTTATCTTTAAAAAGGAGACTAAACTGTATATGGTAGTAGGGTAATGACTTTAGAGCCCAAAAAGGCAGAAATGCTAAAAAATCAGTTGAATAAAGGAAGTTAGTTGGTTCTGCAAATACTGCTCTACATCTATAAACAGTGTATATTAGACTTTAAGAAGCAAAAGTTTCTGGAAAAATTGAAAGAATCAATGCAATGAGACAAGTAAAAAAAATGTAAAGTCTAAACGATGCTCATGAGGTCTGCAGAAGGCAGCTTGTAAGCCCGTGGCAGAGGTAAACGTCCTCCCTGCAGCAGGCAAAGCACAGCAGTCAACTCAATGGTGGAAGTTCTGGAGTAGCTGTATCAAGGCACGAAGACCTAGAATGACACAGAAACCTGGGCAGAGAAACCCCAGAACGGAGGGAAAGCTGTCCCAATCACCACTGTGACATGAGCTAGTACCGTGACTTTCCAGGGTCACAACCAAGCATGTCTTTAAAGTGTCCAGTGAGAGATTATGTACAGACCAGAGTGCAGCAGTGACAGCAGCCAGGCCTCTTTTCTATTTGACAAAAAGTCTCATACATGATCACAGGCAGGTAGGGTCATAGTTCCAAAATGTGTCCACTGCCCTCAGCAAAATAAAACAAGCTAAATAACATTTAGTCAGAATATAAATTTGCAGCTAGAACATGGCAAGTGTGTGAGATCACTCAGAGGAGGCACTAGGAAGAGAAGCTTTCACTGTTAGAAGGCTCAGTCTGCACCTCTAACCCAGCACGCAGTTTCCACCAACACACCCGAGACGGTGCTATCAGAAAAATCTCCTTGGAAAATGGTGAGACTGCAACTCTTGTACATTCAGCTCCCAAATGCCTCTAAGTAAGTCTAAGATCCATCGGATGTGGCAAAGCATGAATGAATCCACTTAAAGAAAGTGAAAGAAAACCAGGTGATTCTTACGTGGTAAGATTTGTAATGTGTGGGTAGTTCATCACCAGTCCTCGCAGAAATTCGGATAAGTCTTTGTATGAGTGGTATCGATACAGAGCCAGGTCTGAGGATGAACTCAGCATGAAGCCTTCCAAACCATTCTCAGCAGAAAGGTGTTTGATTAATGCTTCAAACTCTTTAGTAGTGGGGTCACTGGCATCGTCGGTGCTGGTGCTATCCCCCTTTCCTTTCTTAGATTCATTGTTTGCGTCTGTTGAAGACCGAACAAGTGTGAAGTTGACCTGAACAGCACCATCACTCCTGACGGTCACATTCTTGGTAACAGGGTTATACCTAGAATAAAGCAGACGGGTCAGACCCGTACTTCCTTAGCATCCAAGCCCTGGGAAGTAGAGGTGTACAGAGAATACAGGACTCCATGGAATACATGTGATGTAGTTCCCAAAAGAGTCAAGTTTTCAACTCTGAGGCAACTTACTATTAAAAAAATAATAACAAAGAACAAACATAGGTAAAAGTATAATATGGACGTGTGTCTAAGATTTAAATTAGAATTTCATGCTGGACATGGTGGCACACAACTTTAATTCCGGAATAGGGAGGTGATTCTCTGTGTTTGAGGACAGTCTGGTTGCTATGAATTCTAGGACAGCCCCTGCTATGTAGAGAGACCCTGTCTCAAAACTAACAAAAACAAATATAAAACAACAATAACAACAAAAAGGATTTCAGTGGTTAAGATCACTCACTCACGGGCTGCTCTTCCAGAGGCCCTGGGTGCAAATCCCAGGACCTACACGGAGTTCACAATCATCAGTAATTCTAGTTCTAGGGACCGAACACCCTCTTCTGGCTGCTGTGGGCAACAGGCATACGCAGGCATATATGCAGGCAAAATATTCATACACTTAAAATAATAAAAAATTAAAATGGGATTTCAAATGGCAGGTTGAGACTCCTGCAGAACCCCAGTGGCTCCTGAAGTCTGAGTCCACTAATCAGCCTTTAAGGTATGTGGGTGGAAAAGCCTGAGGTAGCAACTTAGGACATTCTCTGCCAAAGATAACTCTGCCTGCTTTTCAGACACCTGGTGTTCTAGTTTCTCTAATATTCTGCCAAGTTAAAAAAAACAAACCAGAATAACTTTGAGATGCATTAGTGTGAACGTCTGACCTTGGTTATGAGTCACTACATATTAAAAGACCTGTTCTTCGTGAGAAAGAAGAAAAGGGACCAACAACTCTAAGTGTCTCTGCATATTTAGCTTTCCTCCAATGGATGGGTAGATTAGCTTCACCAATAAGTTGGCTAGAAAGGAAAGGGGAATGTTCTGCAGTAGTGCTTGGTCTTATTAAATCAAGAACAAAGAAAACCATCTGAGTGTGGTAAGCCTGTAACCTTAGCATTCCAAGAGGATCAGAAAAGCAAGGTCAACCTCCACTACATGGGACGTTTAAAGCCCAACCTGAACTACACCAGCTCCTGCCTCAAAACAAGAGAAGATTCAGATTAAATAAGTGTTTACAATTCTAGGCCACTTGTAAAGGACTACAAAGAAAATCAGGTTGTTTTAGTTTTCTAAAAAAAAGAAAAAAACAGGTCATAGGCTCACCGTCTTTTTAATAAATAAATCAGTTGGGAAAGCACTTGAGAGGAGTAGGAGTTTTGGGGTCAGCCTGGGCTACATGAGACCCTGTCTTTCAGATAGACAGATAAAAAGGTAAACAAGCCCATAAGAGGAAAATAGCATTACTCAGAGCTTGCAATCAGCAGAAACTGTCACTGAAGCAATGATGTAAATGTATTACAGAGAAATGAATGCATGTGAGAGCTTGGAAAAGTCATAAAAGGGAACAAATATATTTCTAAAGAATAGTGTCCTCTGTGGAGCAGCATGAATTTACTTGGCAGAGCATTTGCCTTTTCTCCCCCTTCTTCCAACAAGTACATCCCAGATCTACTACTAACAGCGAGGGAAGTCGCAGGGCAGGACAGGTGATCAGGGCCAGGAAAGCAGAAACGTGACCTCAGAGACCTGTCTGACGGGGCAGTGCCAAGGCAGCAGTGCTCAGCAGTGAAACTATCTCTAAGCCTCCATGCATTGAACTGCACGTTGCAGGCTCTCTGGAACTTTCTAGAAATAACCTTCTAGAAGGGAGCCATGTTTGTCTTACTCCCAAGCTCTAATCTGAAAGTGTTTACCACTTACCCTTGAGCAGATGCTGTGATTTTATAAGTCCCTGGGACCAAGAGGCGCCAGTAATCTCCAGCTTTGTAAGTAGTCACTGGATGATTGATTTCAGCAACACTGAGGGTGGCATTTAATATGCCCCGACCATCTGTGGCATCAAGGACAAACCCTTTCACACCCTGATGAACCTGGGTAAAGAACAAGATTACCAGATTTTAAGGGGAATGATCATCTAAATACTTTGGGAGTTCATATACAAAATAACAGATTACTAATAATGCAAACAAAGGAGCTACCAGGACTCTGGGGTTCTGAGTAAAGCTAAATGTAAATGCTCATTAAAATGTATATTTGTGTCTGAAAACAGAGGCCATGTGAAGAACATAACAACATTTTAAATTTTAAGACATTATGACTACTTCAGAATATAGGATACTACAAAAGAAAACATGCCAGGTCTGTTCCAAATGGACTGCTTTAAGACAGAAGAATGTTCTAAATTAAAAAGAGTAAGGAGGTGGGGCTGGAGAGATGGCTCAGAGGTTAAGAGCACTTGACTGCTCTTCCGGAGGTTCTGAATTTGATTCCCAGCAACCACATGGTGGCTCACAACCATCTGTAATGAGATCTGGTGCCCTTTTCTGGCCTGAGGGCATACATGGAGGCTGAACACTGTGTATATAATAAATAAACAAATCTTTAAAAAAAAGAATATTTAAAAAAAAAGAGTAAGGAGATACAACAATCAAATTATCTTTGTAAGATTACATGGAGAAAACATAGGAATTTGAATATGGAGCAGATGTTATGTAATATTAGAGAACTGGTATAATTTTCTTAGGTGAGATAATAGCATTTAAAGATGTCATATAGGAGAATATTCTTATTTTTAGGAAATAGATGCCTAGGGGCTAGAGAGATGGCTCAACAGTTAAAAGCAGACCTGGGTTCATGTCCCAGCACCCACATGGCAGTTAACAACTGCCTGTAACTCCAGTTCAGAGGATCTGATTACTTCTTCTGGCTTCCATAAGCACCCATATGTGCAAAACATCCATATGTATAAAATTTAAATAAATGAATAATTAAAGTAAATAGATGTCCAGGTATTTAAAGGTAAAATATTCTAACATCTCTAATTTTCACTGAAATAGTTCATCCACCTGTATATTTTTCATAGAAAGCAAACACAGCAAACTGTAAAAGCACTTTTATAAACCTAGCTGGGGAGCAAGGATTTTTGTGCCAGCTGTTTGCCTTCTCTATACATGTCAATACATAACACAGAATGTTTTTAATATTAGTGTATAAACTCAGGAAAACTATAGAAATGTGGTACCCTAACATATTAGGTTATTCTAGTTAACCGCTCACATATTTCTGAAGACTCTTTACCTGCTGGCCACCGTGCATATTCAAATAAAAGGAAACTGTTACACACTTGTGTATACACACACACACAATCAATCAAACAATCAATCAAATCAATCAATCAATGACAATAAGAAAAAATATCCTTCCTATCACCTAACAAATGCTGGTGAGTAGCTAATTCATGTCAACATTTTACAAAGGCAGAATAAAAAAGGATCACTAACCATTATAGCAAATGGTACTTTGTTTAATAACTTTTGTCCTCTTCCCTAATCAGACAAATAAACTCATCTACACCCACAAATTTTCTAGGTAAATATACAAAACAAACTGGAATATAGAAATTGGGCAAATATTCTAAAACAAATTAGAATTAAAAAAGGAATATCCTGGGACTGAAGCTAGTGGTTAAAGAACACTAGCCTCTCTTGCAGAGGACCTGGATTTGCTTGCCAGCACCCACATGGCTGCCATGGACACTACACACATGGTGCATATACATATATGTAGATACTCATACAACATTTAAAATGTACAAACGTTTTAAAGACATATTCTAACTTCACTATATAAAAGCTACATGTACACAAAACTCATTTTGGTCTTGGAAGAAATCCATTTGTTCCTTAGTAGTTACCTGTTTCATAAACTGAATTAGAGATCTTCGATTTTGTTCCCAGTACTTTGGCAGCTCATTCTCAAATGGGTATTTCACACAGCCTAGTTCGATAGTTACTTCAAAGCAATTTGTCTGTAAATAGTTCCAGTCCTGCATGCCACCTAAAGACAAGAAGTTAAAAATACATTACTCGGAATACATTTTAGATAGTTTAGATTCTACAGGGTGAGAATCATTCCTAGTAAAAAGCCAAATTATCTTGTCTCTGCAATGACTCAAAAATAGTAGTAACTTATGGGAGAGTTAACATGCTGTATTTTCATTAAGAACTCATTGTATTGCAGTCTTCCCATTAGCACATGAAAGATCCATAATGATTTGAAGGTAAAAATCTGTACACTGGTCAGGCTGCAGTGCAATATGTCTATGTAGCTCAAGGGCACCAACTGCAAAACAGTTGAAAATGTTATTGCAATGTCTCAAATCATTTGAGTTTTTTTAAAAAACAATCGTTCTTTCTCACAACTGGAGAAGATCATTAACAAGCAGCAACACCCAAGAGAACAGAAAACCCAAGCTGTAAGGCCGTGATCTTTACCTGGGACGTTATACCAGCTAGCTCCATTTGTTATCCCATGAGGAAAATACTCATTAAGGACACTCATATCTTTGCAAGGTCTACCTTGAAACATCTGGGAATTTTCCTAAAAAAGAAAAGAGAATGTTTACTATTATTTGTTTGCATCGACATTTAAAAAAAAGTGCTAGATGGATACAGGTAAAAGCTTTCAAAGATTACAAGGGGTGTGAAGTGGGAGAACACGGCCATATAAAGTCTGAGACACTCCAATATATACAATTCTATGTCTGTTGAATTTCCACTGTGTGAATTTTTTTTTTAAATAAAAATGAAGGGCCACTGAGATGATTCAGTGGGTAAAGGTATACTTGCTGCACAAGCCTGGAGACCTAAGTTTGATCCCTGGAATCCACATTGACTCCAGAGTCATCCTCTGACCTCCACACATGCCAAGGCATGCAACCCCTTTCTCCTGCCCTACAACATACATTTGCATACAATAATAAGAAAAAAGAATTAATAAAAATTAAGAGCTGGGTGTGGCAACAGCTGTCTACACAAACCAAGCCAGTCAACATTCTAGGATGGAGTGGGGAGACTGGAATTTTTTTCTTATTGCCATTTCTCCAGCCATTTTCCTTCTTTTAGAACAACACTCCTGGGCTGGAGAGATGGCTCAGCGGTTAAGAGCATTGCCTGCTCTTCCAAAGGTCCTGAGTTCAATTCCCAGCAACCACATGGTGGCTCACAACCATCCGTAATGAGGCCTGCAGGAAGAATACTGTATACATAATAAACAAATAAATAAATATTAAAAAAAAGATTTAAAAAAAAAGAATAACACTCCTGGAAACAATCCGTGTCTTGGTGTCTTCAGTATGCAGCCTGGCACCTGGTATAAGTACATGTGAAATTATTTACAGTTCCGTGGGGGCACAAATAAATGCTACAGGAATCCAGAGGAGAGAAGATGGCTTTTGACTGGGGAAATTTTTTTCCTGAAGAAATTAAACTCTGAAAGATGGCTAAAGTTTCATCTTCTTCCTTGGGAATTAAAAAGGACAAAATAGAGTGAAGAGAAAAATATAAATTTTCTACCACCTTGAGAATTAGCCACTTAACTTTAAAATATATAAACAAGCTCCTAATAGAACCTTCTATGCCCATTAAAGGCATATGATCCCACCACACTCACATAAAAACCATGATTTTAGATCACTGTAATAATTGTTCATGTGCTTTTCTTGGTGTGGGTCTTACTGTGTAGTCCTCATTGTCCTGGAACTCTCTATGTAGACCATGGAGATCCTGTTGCCTCTATCTCCCAAGTGCTGGGCTTAAAGGTGTGCATCACCACATCCAGCCATACTTTGCTTTCTGGTTTTCTGCTGAAGACTGGTATCACAATCTGCTATCCTTTGGACTACATCCATGTCCCTCCATGCCAACCTACCCATCAGATTACACTACACAGAAGTACTGTTCTACTATGGACCAATATGTAGATTACAAACATTTATAAAAGTTAAAGGACACTGAGCAATCTATTTAGATTTCTAGCATTCTTCCTCCATCTTCTCAGATCATCTAGTATAAACCACACTATGGACACCACTGTTCTAGGCCCTAACTGGCAGCATACTGATTCACTCTCAGAGCCGTAAGGAGCCAGTGAAGGTGGTATGTGATACATGAATGGCCTAGGAAGTTTATTCTGGTCACTGATATTTCACAAGGGCACCAAAACACTTCAACAGGCAAGGAATATCTTTTACAAATAGTATGAAAACAATGAATACATGCAAAAGAATAAATCCATAACCCTTCCTCACAACACCTCAAATCAGTTAAAAATAGATTCTAAATCTCAGTATAAGAATGAGTATTTGTGACCTTGGGTTTAGTAGATATGACACCAGAAGTACAAATGACAAGAAGATCAGTAAACCGTACACTCTCAGCCTTATCACTCCCTCTCCCTCCTCTCGCCTCCACAGTTTGACCAACTGAAGACGTTGCTTTGCATTCTCAGCACTTACCAGGGTTACACTTAATTTCTTTGGTGTTCCAACTTACGACTTTCTTCTGCTGACTGCCTTTTTGGAGTAAGAGGGTTTCCTTGTTTATATACGTGACAATTCAGTTCCTAACTCTTACAACTGTTCTCCATGGATATTTCTCTCTGCTCATTTTTTCTATTATGGGGTTCTTTTACATGATTCCTGCCAGTCTAACAAAGTCCAACACTTGCATGAGGTTGTTTTATTTGCTCACCCTGCTGGGAAGTGGGAGATTACAGGGCTTTGGATTCTGCACTACTTTTCTGTCTCATACAACACTACACTTCCCTTTTTCTTTTTCTTGCTCTTAAACAAACTGCCAGAAGGCCCCTTTAATTCTCTCCCCTTTCTTTCTCCTCCAGAAGCCCTGCATTTCAAGACTCCCCTTTAACGTACCTATCCTTTTAAACTGTGTCTATCCCTTTGGATCATGCCAGATCCTTTTGTTTGTTTTTTGTTTTGAAACTGGGTTTCTCCTGGAACTTGCTCTGTAGCCCAGGCTGGCGTTGAACTAACAGAGTAGCCTGCCCCTGCCTCCCCAGTGCTGGGATTAAAGGCGTGCGCCACCACCGCCTGGCAATACTAGATCTTTTAAATTAAAGGCGTGCGCCACCACCGCCTGGCAATACTAGATCTTTTAAATTAAAGGCATGCACCACCACCGCCTGGCAATACTAGATCTTTTAAATTAAAGGCATGCACCACCACCGCCTGGCAATACTAGACCTTTTAAACTGAGTGCATTTTGAAATCTGTTCTCAGTATCTCAGTGCTCTCATTTGCTCCACTGCTTGTTTAGCATCTTGGGCTCCATCCTTTGGCCTGCACTTCACTGTTCTGTGCTTTCCCACCCCGATCTCTACAACCTGTCTCCTTCTACAGGTCTCATCAGCTCTTTCTCACTGCCTAGCCCTCCTGATAGAGTAAAGTGGAATGGGTGCATGACAAGTCATCTTATTATTGTTTTCCATTTCCTTATTTGCATGTATAGAGGAGGTCAGAGAACACCTTGTGGAAGTTGGTTATCTCCTTTCACCATCTGGGTCCATCCCAGGAACTGATCTCAGGTCACCAGGTTTAGCAGCCAGCACCTTTGCCTGTTGAGCTATCTTGCCAGCCCTGCTGTTTTTAACTCAGTTAATTGCTTTTCCAAGATCTTTCCTAGTACTGGGGGTAGAATTTTGGTACTTACAAAGTTTGCTTGTACCAGATGAGGAGACATACTAGAGGATGGCTAGTACACAGCCACCACTGTCTGGTCACTCAGAACTCTCCCAAGACTATTCATACTGGAGAAATGTAGAAGCGTGAAGATGAAATTCCAGGGAGACAGCTTTGCAGGTGCTTATTAAGGTTTATATAAGTCCTTACTTTTACCCAAGTTGCTTACTATCCAAGAAAAAGGAGACTATAAACAAAGACAGAGGACTTTAATGACCATCTTCCCATTAGCAAGAGCAGATAGACACAAGACTCCAGCAGTGGCAGGATGCAGTGGATTCAGAAAAGGAAGATAGGCCAGGCAGGACACCCGTAAATGGCTGCGAAGATGGAATCTGGATGACTCACACCAGTTTATGCAGGTCTGCTTTTGTTCAGTACAAAGTCACCTACTAAGAAAACACGGAGTCAGGTGAAAGGCTTAGAATCACCACAGTGGGAAATGAATTGGCAGTCAAGGAGCAAAATGTGAAACATTGCCACCCCAGACTGAGGGCTCAGCTGTGCTTTGTGGGTGCCACAGCTGTGTGGCTGTTCTGTGTCCTAGCTGTAGAATGCAATGGAGGAGAAAGCTGGTCGTTGTGCTGCTTGTTTTTTGTCAACTCAACATAAACATAGCCACATCTGGGAAGATGGGAAGAGGAACTCCAGCTAAGAAGAGGCCTCAGTCAGGCTGCCTGTAGGCAGGTCTGTAGGGCACTTTTTTGTTGTTGTTAATGATTGAAGTAGGAGGGTCCAGACTGCTGTGGGTGGTGCCACCCCATGGGCAGGTGGTCCCAGGGGCTATAAGAAAGCAGGCTGAGCAAGCCATGAGGAGCAAACCAGTAAGCAGCATTTCCCCATGGTTTCTACTTCAGCTCCTACCTCCAGGTTCCTGCCTTGAGTCCTGTCTTGGCTTCCCTCGATGGACTGTGACCCAGGAAATGCAAGCCAAATAAACCTTTTCCTCCCTAAGTTGCTTTTGGTCATGGTCTTTATCACAGCTAAAGAAACCAAATGAAGACAATGCTAACTACTGAGGACTGGATACTGGGAAAGCAGGTATGACCAAAGGGCGTGCGCGAGCCCTAGAAATATCACTGAGAGATATGGCTACAGGGAGAAGATAAATTAAAAAGAAAAGTTTAGTAGTTCAAAGAAATAAAACTAAGGTAAAGAACTGTTGGAGTGGGCATGGAGGCAGGTGAATCCCTGTGAGTTTGAGGCTAGCCTATCTACACAGTGAGTTCCAAGATAGTCAGGGCTGTTATGCAGAGAAACCCTGTCTCAAAAAACAAACAAACAACAACAACAACAAAAAATATTAATGAGTGAATAAGTACAAAGTATGATGGGAATATGTGAAAAAACTGATCAATTAATTTTGATGCTGATAGGTGGAAATAATATACATTCTCTTTACTGTATGCATGTTCCCCAGATATGCCATACCCAAATAAAAGGTAATAATTTTTAAAAGTAAAATCAACAGCTGCATTCTTTTATTAGCAACTCTGACTATGAATCTCACAGGTCCATTCACAGAGAAGGAAGGCGTATGAAGGTGGAATGGTAAAAGGTTGTAATTAGAGAACACAGAGTTGCAGTAATAACCTTCATAATCCAGAACCAATAAAATCACAGAATCAGTACCCAAAATTGCAAATTGCTGCACCGACTACTCAAGTGACATAGAATTTTTTTCTTAGAACTATTTTTAAATTGCACACACACACACACCCTGACCCTTCTTTGTATGTTTGGTGGGAGTGTATGTAATTAAAAATGTCAGTGGAATTCATCATGCCAGTGTGTGTGGAGAACAGAGATTGAAGAGTGTCCTCTCCAATCATTTTCCACCTTATTTTTTGAGCTCGGAGCTCATGGATTCATCAAGGCTGGCCAGGGTGCTCCAGGAGTCTTCCTGTCTGTCTTCCCAGGGCTGGGGTTATGGGGTCGTGATCTGAACATAGCATCATGCTTGTTACGAGCTGTGCAGCTTTCCCAGTCCCTATCTTAATATTTCTAATTGGAAAAGTAATCGTGCTCATTATAGAAAGTTTAGAAAACACAGATGCTTTACCTTTTCTATATTGTGGTAAAACTTTACCTTAAGAGTTGTAGAAGTTCCTTGATAGAATTTTTGGGATCACTTATGTAAACTATCATATCATCATCAAATAGTAAGAGTTTGATTTCTTCTTTTCCAATTTGTATCCCCTTAACCTCCTTTTGTTGTCTTATTGCTCTAGCTAGGACCTTAACAACTATATTGAATAAATATGGAGAGTATGGACAACCTTGTCTTATTCCTGATTTCAGTGGGATCACTGTGAGTTTCTCTCCATTTAGTTTGATATTGGCTGTTGGCTTGCTGTATATTGCCTTTATTATTTAAGTATGTTCCTTGTATCCCTGCTCTCTCCAAGACCTTTATCATAAAGGGATGGATTTTGTTAAAGGCTTTTCCAGCATCTAATGAGATGATGACGTGGGTTTTTTTTCCAGTTTGTTTATATGGTGGATTATATTGACAGATTTCGTATGTTAAACCATCCCTGAATCTCTGGGATGAAGCCAATTTGATCATGGCTAATTATAGCCTCATAAAAAGAGTTTGGCAGTGTTCTTTCTGTTTTTATTGTGTGGAACAATTTGAGGAATATTTTTCTTTGTGTCTTTCATGTCATGCATCTCCATCCCATTCACTTTCCCAACCCTTTGTATCCACCCTCTGCACCTGCAACCCCCCCAATAAAACAAAATGAAATTTAAGAGGAATAAAGAGGAGCTAATAAATAATAAATAAAAAGGAGATAAAGGAATAAAAAGGAGAATAAACAAAACAAACAAACAAACAAAAAACCATAGATGAAAATGCATGACTTGAGTTTAAAAGCTAATGGAGAAAGAGACATAAATGTTCAAAAATGAGATGAGAAACAGGATAAAGAAAAAAAAGGAAACGCAAAGCATCATGGGTATCTTAGCTATGAGAGTACTTGACCTGAATGCTTTATTTTATTTTATTTTATTTTTCCCTCTGTGTAGCCCTGGCTTGCCTGGAACTTCTCTGTAGAGCCGGTTGGCCTGGAACTCACAGAGATCATCTCCCTCTGGTATTAAAGGCATACACCATCACTGTCTGACTATGAATGCTTTATTTTAAGGTAGTTTTTCTGAATTAACTTCCCAGCATCTGCTGTTCAAACACAAACATACCTTGGAATAAGAAAGTGCTATCTGTTGAAACACAGCATCATCTGGTGATCTACTGTATGTAGCAACTCCTTGTTCATTATCATCAAATGGATAGTTAACTACCAAAGAACCTACAAGGGAAACAGGAAAAGGCACCATTAACTGTTTTAAAATGTATCAGTAACATGATACAAGCTTTTCAGAATTGTGCTGACTGTGACTTAGACAATCCCGGCAGGCAAGACTTCTGACATACCTGTGAAGCATTATTTAGACTAGGTTAGACTCTAGACATACTTTAAGGATTATCTAGATTATGCTAATTCTAACCGGAAGACCCACAGGACAGCAGCACCGTTCCTTGGAAACCAGCTGAACTCAAGCACTGGCCATTCTCCACTTCCTAAATGAGAGGTTGCCTCAAACTTCTGCTGCCAAGACTTCCCGGCCAGGATGGACTGTGCCCTGGAAGGAACTGTGAGATGAATGAACCCTTCTCCCTTAGCTAGAGTTTGTCAGAGTGCTTTATCACAGCAGCAGAAAGAGTAAGACAGAAGGGGCATCCATGAGACTTTCAAGGCCAGTTATCTTTACATACAGGAAGAATAAAGACTGGGGACGTGACTCCACGGCAGAGGGCTTGTCTAGCATGCACATGGCCTTGGTGCCAATCCCCAAGCCTGTTAAAAAGAAACAAAAGCCAACCAAACAACAACAACAACAAAAACCCCCACTACTTTCCCCACTGAAAATCAAAGTGAGCAAGTGGGGAAATAATACGCATGCATGAAATATAAAGGTGCTCTTAACTAAATAGGTCTTAAAGAAGTTGCAATTAAAAAATACCACATGGTGAAATTAAATGGACCCAAAGCCTCCCAGCTCAATGAACTGCACAGCCATGCTGGAGCTGTGCAGCTTCACACTGGATTTTAGTGAATGTGTAAAGTACTTTGATGATATTCAGATCATAAAAATGGAGTATATTTTGATATACTCTGGTGGGAAGGGAAGAAGGGAGGGGGAGATGGCTTAGTGGGAGAAAAGCACTTGTGGGCAAATTCACAACCTGAATTAGATCCTCAAATCCAGTGGGAAGAGAGAACCAACCTCTGAAAGGTGTCCTCTGACCTCCACACACACGCCACAGCATGCACATATCCACACACACACCATACATACACAGTAATAAATAACATTAAAATTAAAAATGAGAGGAAAAGGTGGAAGAAAGATGAGGGGACGCTGGGCTTGCTGTTTGCTTGTGATCTTAGCACTAAGGAAGCAGAGGCAGGAGGAGGTTCTCTGAAAGGCAAGGCCAGCATGGTGAGCCCCAGGCCTGCCTGGGTACTTGGTGAGGACCTGTCTAAAAGAAAAACAACAATAAAGGAAAGAAAGAAAGAGTGTGGGGGGGAGGGTACAGCCAGGACATTGACCTAGAGAGCAAGGAGGAAAGGCTTTAACTGTTCCCTGTCACAAGGCAGTGATAGAATACTCACTTGACTAGCCTAGGACTATAAGCAGATAGAACTCCAGCAGGGTTTTCAAATGCTCTCAACAAGAACTACTTAGTCCACACAGAGCTGCCATACCTCCATGCAGATTGGCTGACAGCACAAACGGATAGGCCTTCACCCAGCTCATCACAGCGATGGTCTCTGGTTGGGTAGGATCTGTGATTGGAACAAACTGGTCTGGGAAATTTCGGTTTAGGTCAAAGTTGTTGCTGTTGTTTCTACCAACTACACTCATTGAGTCTCCTGCAGGACAAAAGATCAAAATTTAAGGCATGTTTTACTACATTTTAATGCCAGACACACACCTTCAGCCATCTTAAAGTATAAGCACATTAAGTCCATTGCTACCAATCCCACTGTGAGTAAAATGTATCTTTTTTTTAACATTGTATATTAAAAAACAAACCTCTTCTAGATCTGTAAAGGAAAGAGATAGATCATTACTCTTTAGCATTTGCCCTCTACTCATCCTTTAAAAGGAAAAAAATCCAAATTACACAAATGACACTAAAGCATTG
Source organism: Microtus oregoni (assembly GCF_018167655.1). Lineage (NCBI taxonomy): Eukaryota > Metazoa > Chordata > Mammalia > Rodentia > Cricetidae > Microtus > Microtus oregoni. Next base: position 22,055,840 of record NW_024543074.1, on the reverse strand, counting down.
CTCAAGTGTTAATAAGAAACACACAATGGCATAAGCAACCTCTTGAGTTGTTGGGACTTTGTCATGAAAAAACAGACCAACTAAAAGAACACTGTGGTATGCTGACATTAAAATGGTCACAAAAAGTTACGATTAGTAGAGAGCATTGTTGGATGTTTAACCCAATAGAGGAAGGTCCAATTCAAGATTAAATTGTGTGGATTCTTACTATGAGCGAGGAGCCTACCTGCTGTCATAATCAGAGGACTGCAAGTGAGGAAGAGCCAACTGGGGCTCCCTGGTGGGACCTGGTTCTCCCTTCAGGTGTGTGGGGTGGGGTGGAGGGTGGGAGAGTGTGTGTGATGCTGGCAACAGTGAGGAACAAGAACCTGAACACGCTAAGATCAACCAGAGCCTGTCTGTGTGAGAGCCATGTCAGCGCAGTGTGAGCTTTCCATCCTGTCTGTGCATCCACACTGCAGTGCCTGTTCCACGGGCAGGGAGCATTGCTAGGAGCAACTGTGGAGAGCAAAGGCTCTCACCAAAACGGATGGCTGGATATCCTTCAAGTTGGCTACGGAGAGACTGCAGAGACAGAATAGCTCTAGCCGGGTGGTGGTGGCGCACGCCTTTAATCCCAGCACTTGGGAGGCAGAGGCAGGTGGATCTCTGTGAGTTCGAGACCAGCCTGGTCTACAAGAGCTAGTTCCAGGACAGGCTCCAAAACCACAGGGAAACCCTGTCTCGAAAAACCAAAAAAAAAAAAAAAAAAAAAAAAAAAAAAAAAAAAAAAAAAGAGAGACAGAATAGCTCAGCAAAGCTGTCCTTTTATAAAAAAGCTTTTCTACCTGACACCCCACTTTGTTCCTAGGAAAGCCAGCCATTCCTTTACATAAAAGAATTTGGGGTCTGACACCTCACCCAGAGATGATCATAGATAGTTGTCACCTAGCAGTCTTTATCTGCCTGACGAAACAACCCTTACTGGCTGTGAACATTCTCTTCTCAGACTTCCACAGCCCATAACCACCTCCCACCCAACCAAACCCAAGCCCTAGCTTAGGTGTATATAAATATCAACTGCTTAGTTCTCCCTTGAGACTTCTTTCTACTTGTATGAATCTCATGTTTCTGGATATAAATAAATTTAATTTTTCCCTGTTAAGCTACCCACTAGCAGTTCATTCGAGATGAAAATTATCAAACCTTTAAAGGGAAAAAATTTAAAAGTTCCCTATGGGATCACGATTGAGAGACAATGGATTCTTACTCTTCTAGGGTTCTGTAGAAGGTGGCCTGTGTAAACCTGTCCTCCCAGCCCCTTCAGCACTGCCTCAGAGACATGGGCTTGCCTAGGGGAGGCAGAGAAACAAAAAGCAGTAACTTAAGCATGGAATAGGATGAATACGGAAGACGCTGGCTCCAACTATTATCTGGTTTGCTTTTTCAATGATAAAGTAAGGTTACAAATATAATAACTTAATAAGAACAGTTAAAATGAAACAATTTATAAAATATTCCATTATTTTTTTTTAATATTTATTTACTTATGCATACAATATTCTGTCTGTGTGTATGTCTGTAGGCCAGAAGAGGGCACCAGACTTCATGACAGATGGTTGTGAGCCACCATGTGGTTGCCGGGAATTGAACTCAGGACCTTTGGAAGAGCAGGCAATGCTCTTAACCTCTGAGCCATCTCTCCAGCCCCCCATTATTTTTTAATAAATGATGGTTAATCTTGCTTGTCGACTTGACCGGATCTAGACACCTACAAGATTAGGAAAGCACATTGTGGGGTATGCCTTCCAGGGTGTTTCACACACATGGAGCAGTATGATGAAAAAAGACTGGCCTTGAACACGTGTGCTACCGTCCAATAGGCTGGGGGACCCAGACAGCACAGAACACGGGAAGGAGGAAGCAAGCTAGCACCTGCCAGCTCCCTTCTTCCTGACAAGTGCATCCACTACTGCTGCAGTCAGCTGCGAACCTCAGACTAGAGGCTTGCATCATGGTCCAGGAAGCTGCCTGGGCTTTGGCCTTGGACGGAGTCATTGGTTACTTGTTTTGAGGCTTCTAGCTTCTTGCTCTGAACAGCTACCAAGTTCTCTAGTTCTCTAATGTACACGGTCACTGTTGAATTGCCTAGCTTCTAATCATTCTAACAAATCTCTTTTTATGGTCTTGGTCTCTCTCTCTCCTCTATCAGTTCTGTTCCTCTAGAGAACCTTGATGAAAACAAATAACCACTACAGAAATACAAAACCAAACAAGAATCCCACATCTTGATTAAGAGCTAAAAGACCTGTTAGGACCCTGGGCACCTACATTAAAAAGGTAGGCATTGGGCTGGAGAGATGACTCAGAGGTTGAGAGCATTGCCTGCTCTTCCAAAGGTCCTGAGTTCAATTCCCAGCAACCACATGGTGGCTCACAACCATCTGTGGTGTGGTCTGGTGCCCTCTTCTGGCCTGCAGGCATACAGACAGAATATTGTATACATAATAAATAAATAATTAAAAAAAAAAGCTAGGCATTGAATGTGCATCTGTAATCCAGCGCTTGGGGGTGGAGTTAGATAGATCCCTGGAGCTCATTGATCTGCAAGTTGATCTGAATCCAATTCCAGGTTCTCGAAAATGAGAGCAATTGAATAAGAACCCAATATCAACCTCTACCTCCCACAAGCATACTAGTGTACACATACCACACACACACACACACACACACAAACACTATATATATATATATATATATATATATATATATATATATATATATATGTTTCATCATATAATGAAAAGTCTGCCCTATTTTCTAAGTACATAAAAGCTAAAAACACTCACAAATCATAAAAATAAAGTTTAATGTCTTCTCTATTCCAAAATAAGCATGCTATACAACAGCCAACAGATTAGGTTTTACCAGTCAGCTCTGCTTTACCTTCCTGGGACTTTTCATACCCATCAGGGTTCATGGACGGCATAAGGTGAATTCTAGTGTTGCGAACCAAATCTGTTACTTCAGGGTCTGTTCCGAAGTTCTTGCAAAGGTATTCGATGAGGTTTAATAGCAGTTCTCTTCCAACCACTTCGTTTCCATGCATATTTCCAATATACTTAAATTCTGGCTCCCCTGAAAACAAATAATTACATGGAAGACTTTTCTTCTTTAGTTAACATGAAGTCTGTTTTTTCCTCTTATATAAAAATCATAAACCAAAATGTTAAATAATATATATTAGCCAATATCAAGAAATAGCTAGGGGCTGGAGAAATGGCTCAGAGGTTAAGAGCATTGCCTGCTCTTTCAAAGGTCCTGAGTTCAATTACCAGCAACCACATGGTGGCTCACAACCATCTGCAATGGGGTCTGGTGCCCTCTTCTGGCCTGCAGGCATACACACAGACAGAATATTGTATACATAACAAATAAATAAATATTAAAAAAAAAACTTGAGCTTAAACTTATAAAAAAAAAGAAATAGCTACATAAACATATTATAGCTTCCTTAAAAGAATATCTCTCTGGTAGGCTCAAAGCATATATATCTGCATATCACATATATATATCTTTCCAATCCACATAAATGTATATCCATGTACCAAACTGAACTCAGCTGAATGAATCCAATCTATAAACACACTAATACCATGCAGATGTAGATTAGCAAGTGGATTTTCTCTTCCGGGAACAGATTTGGCTCTATGTTCTTTTTTGACTATGTGTTCCTAATTGAAGTCACACAGTGTACAGATGACATTTCTAGACAAAGCACAGTGATACAACTTTGAGAGGCACTACTGAAACCATGTGAAGGCCATTGAATTACCTGGTTCATGGACACCTGGGTTATCAGATATCTCCATCACATACAGTTCTCTTGACTCCACTGATTTTCCCAGCGAATAAAGACGAGTGATATTAGGATATTCGTTGGCAAATCTTCTCAAGAAGATTTCCATATCAGGGAAATGGTGGTGGTGAAAGTCTTTAGGCTGGATTGGCTGATGGGAGGATGGTGTTCCAGCAGGAATATTAGGGAAGGCAACTGTGCCAGGAGTTGCTACAGCCTCAGTTGAGTCAGGAATTACTGAAATCACAGTTGGTCGAAGAGGAAAATCCATCTCTGTGGCTGGTCCTTCTTTCACCAGTATATTATTAATAGTCAGTGGCATATACCTTAAAACATTGGAAATGGAAGTGGTATGGATTTAAGACACACAACATTTTATTAGCATTATAAAAACACAATGACCTTCTTCCATACTTCTGCATTTAATGATCTATTGAAACTCAAACTAAACTAAGAAAACTGTATAAATTTTTCTTTACTTCTGCACTTAATGATTTATCAAAACTCAAAACTAAACAAGAAAACTGTATAAATTTAGCCATCCTAGAATGCTTTTTCACAGTACATGAAAGACAGTAAGTAAGTCTTTAAAGAGTTATTTCTCTCAAAGCTTCCCAGGTATCACATACTAGACTGTTTGCCCAAAAAAGCTGCTGTGATATTCAAATTATCCCGTGTAACTCCTGCTCTCCATCTTTGCATCGCCAGACTAGCATTCCCACGTTCCTCCCATTACAGAAGCTCAGAATTAAAGGTTAGCAATAAAATTCCCATGAGGTGAGCGTGCAGTAAGGTTTGCACAGGTGAAAAACCCCTGCTTTAATGTATCAGAAGGCTGTGAAGACAGGCCTTCAGATTCCATCTACAGAGCCTGGCTGCCTCTACTCGGGCTCGATCAGCTGAGCAATGCTTCCAGCAGCCGAGTCTCCTGTAGAGCTTTTCCAATCGTTCTTCCTCCCAGTGTTACGATGATGCTTCACACGGGTGGACTATAACAAAACACCCGTGATGTACTTTCTCATTATTGAAGGACCAAAGCATCAGAGAACAAGGAAAAACAAAAGCCACATTTGATGAGTAGCATTTAGCTAGTCCTTCTGTCTTACACCTAAAGAGAGGGTTGGCATTGTAATTAAGAGTCAGGTTTAAAACTTTTACCCAGTTGAAAGTGCTGTAAGATTGTAAATTCCAGGAACGAGCAATCTATGGAAATCCCCAAATCTTCCAGTTGTGATATTATGATTAATACCAGCCACTGAGATGGTTGCATTCTCTAACCCAGCTCCTGTTACTGAATCTTTAACAAATCCTTTAATTCCGATGTGGACCTAAAAGACAAAAATCAAAACCTAGAGAAATCAGTACGATGCCAGAGTTTCTAAATAGACTATTATACTAGATTCCAATTTCTATCTTTATTTTTGGCACAGGGTCTCATTACATAGCTCTGGCTTGCCCAGAACTCTTTATAGTGACCAGGATGGCCTCAAATCATAGAGATCCACCTTCATCTGCCTCTGGAGTGCTGGGATTAAAAGTGTGCACCACCATGTCCAGGAGCCAAAGTATTTTTTATATTTTGGTTTTTCAAGACAGGGTTTCTCTGTGAAACAGTCCTGGCTGTCCTAGAACTCTCTGTAGACCAGGCTGGCTTCAAACTCACTGAGATCTTCCTGCCTCTGCCTCCCGAGTACTGGGATTAAAGCCATGTGCCACCAAAGCCTGACTTCCAAAGTATTTTTTTTAAATATTTTATGGTTTATTTAACTTTATTTTTTATGTGCATTGGTACAAAGGTGTTAGATCCCCTGCAACTGGATCTTCAGACAGTTGTGAGCTGCCATGTGGGTGCTGGGAATTGAACCCGAGTCCTCTGGAAGAGCAGTCAGTACTCTTAACCAGTGAGCCATCTCTCCAGCCCCTCCAAAGTATTTTTTAAACCCTGAGGTTGAAACAAAATATATACCAAGTACTAAAGTAAAAATTCTTTTTATTTTAAAGAATTGAAAAAAATTTGTGTGTGTGTGTGTGGCCTGCACGTATGTATGTGTACCACATGTGTGCCTGGTACTCCACGGAGGCCAGAAAAGAATTTTTAATCCCTTGAATTATCTCGAATTACAGTTGGTTGGGAACTACTGTGTTGGCGCTGGGAACCAAACCTAGGTCCTCTGCAAGAACAGCCATTGCTCTTACACTGAGTCATCTTTCCAGCCCCATCACTAAATTCTTAAATTTAAACTGTAAAAATTTCCATAGTCCTGGAGTGTTTATGAAGTTTTCTCTTTTTGAAGCCAAGCTTCTAATTTTCTCTCCAAACTATAATTTCTGGCATAGTCAATAGTTGTATGAGCTTTTCTGATGATTACATTACACTGATGTCCACAGTTCATTGAGTGATAAAGGGTCTCTGGCAAATATGAACAAATGGCATTGTCAAGCTGACAGTACAGATTTATAGGGTTTTCTTGGTACCAGGAATTGAACTTAGAGCTTCACTCGTGCCAAACACTCCTTCTACTACTGAGCTTTCCCACAAACCCCCAGAACAAATTTGGCCAATTATATCCATCTATAAAAGTGTTCTAAGTGACACCCCACGACACAAATCCGGTTGCTGCTGGACATCTTTCAAATTCGGACTCAAGTAAGCAGTGGCAGATGTGTCTGTCTGCAGCTGAGATAGGATCCATCTGGAGCTTGCACCTGTTGTTTTGCGGAGGCCAGAGTGCAGGTGTGAATATAAAAATGGAAAGGGCAATTCCACAGCAAAACTAAAAAAGTGTTTTTCCCTCTCTTAGTATCTGTTTTGTGTTTCTCTTCCTTTTCTTCCACCTAGAATCATCATGCTAATGGATAACAACCCAAGGCTAGCTTCAAGCAAATACCCTAAAACAGTAATTATCATAATATTTAGAATGATAGTTGAAAATCAGAATATGAGGAAAACAGATTTGAAAGCCAAACGGGGGAAAAGGAGATAAATTATCTTCCAGGGTGGCTCTGCCTGGACTGTGTTGATTCATGTAGAATTAAGAAACATTTTGCTAACAGTACAATCTGAGCTACTGTCTTATTACATATGCGACATTAGTTTCTTTTTTATTTTTTTAAAAGCATTCGATTAAATATACTTCAAATATACTTAATTCTGAGACATATTTCTTCTTTGGTCTTTGAATGTCTGATTGCAACTTAAAAATGAATTTTCCTGGAGATCAGAGACTCACATACTTAATTTCATCTATGGGTACTTTTGGTATTGCTACAATTTACACACTAAGCCCAACCCTCAAATTTATAACATTTCAAATAATGTTTGTTCAGAAATCATCATTTAATTAGAAAGTTTGTTAATATGGATGTAGTATCATTATGTAAAATATGTGAGAATATTTTGCAAACTGAAAGAAATTTGGCAAATGAAACTAAGTGTTGAGATGGTCTAGATTTTCATAGACAATAAATGTAGCAAGTTATACAAATGATGAATAAAATATAGTGAATGATGTTTAAAAAAAAGTGTTCTAAGACTGTCAGAGGAAGCTTCTGTGCTAGGGTTGGACATGGGGATAGAAAAGGTGATTCCTAATGTACTCTTATAGATTACATACTAATAATTTCTAGAGATCATCTACAATATTAAAACATATAAAATAAAGAACACGCTATTTGGATTGTTATTCTTGTGCATTCAAATTTTGCCCTTATTTAACCCATTATTTCTAAATCCCAACCTTCCAGGCAGCAATTTTTACCTTTTCAATCAATGTGATCAAAGACTCTCGATTATTTTCCCACTCTTGTCGAAGCATAGAAGCAGGTGGGTACTTGCAACAAGATAATTCTAATGTGATCTCAAAACAGTTGGCCCACACGTAATTGTAATCTTGCATACCACCTGCAACGTGATGGGAAAACAAGTTTACTCGCCAAAGGGAAGGAACTTCACCCTCCAAAGACTGAGGAAGTTAAGTCGCCCAGTTTGTCCTTGTTTACATTTTGTTTCCATAAAGTTGTCTGAAATTGAAAGAAGGCCCTTCAATTACATAAACTAAGAAGGAAGGTTTATGTACGTTTCCAAATATATATGGAATATATACATACACATATGAGAAATACATTTAATTGGTAGGAGGAGCAGCTGTGAAAAATATTACTAAATCAGCTAATAACAGCTATTTCGGTTGCTTACAATATCAGACCAGCTCTCTTTTGTATATTCATAGTGTTTCTAGCAGCTGTAAAATGCAGATATTACTATTCTTCCCACTTACACATGTGAGAGATCAGGCACAAAGATGTTACTATTTAAAATAGAATGATGCACTGAAGAAAGAGGCCACACTATCCTGAAGCTATGAAGGACATTCCTGTAGGACATTCAACTCCTACAATGCTAGCTGTAGTCCCGTATCAAGAAGGTAGCAAGAGAAAAAGACTCCATGTAGGGTGGCGCAGCTACATCAATCAGGAAAAAAAAAAATAAAAGAATAAACCCTTTTAAAATGTGCTTAATGGGAGACAGAACTGAAAAGAGAATAAGCACCCACAGTCAACCACCTTGCCCACTTCACACCTACATAAGCCCACGGCTCATTCTGTACAAGTGTTTTAACTTGTCATTCCTGCTACTTGATTTTCTCACATCTTGTTTTAGGAGGATGAATAAAGAGTGGAGAAAGAGGGAGGCATACATAACTTCTCTATAAGTTCACCTTGCTCCTAAAATGTGGGTAGGCAAATGTACACAGAAGCCTTCCACCCTTTCTTGCATGTGAAATAGGCCCTAACCTTACATTACCATTATCTCTGAGAAAGGCATTTAAAGCTTAAATTTGCTGAGTCAATAACTAGAATTCATCAAAAGCCTCCTAGGTACCTGTACCGGGCAAAGTGAGCATCCTCTTTCAACAGTTCCCAGAGATCTTGGCTCCACCCCCTGGCAACACAAAATACAAACATGCATTTTGAGTGTTATCTTTCTTTAACTCTTGGTAATCTTAGATTAGATCAGTGGTTCTCAGCCTGTGGGAGGGGTTGGATATCAGAGACCCTGCATATTTATTTACATTATGAGTCATAACCATAACAAAATTACAACTATGAAGTAGCAAAGAAATAATTTTATGGTTGGGGTTACCATAAATGAGGAACTGCATTAATGGGTCACAGCATTAGGAAGGTTGAGAACCACTGTCTTAGATGATAAACACAGGATCCTTCAGCACTCAGAAGGGGAAGACACAGTTCCTTTCATAGACCCAGCACCAAGAGTTATCTTTGAGTGACAGCTCTTCTGTCTCTTACAGACTAGAACCTTGGGCATTATTAACATGATCTTTATTTGCAAAATGTGAGCGTTAGGATCACAAAAGGACTTCCATACTCTACAGTGTTCAAGAGTGTATGCTAGTCTGATTATACAAGAGAGGTGAGAAGAGAACACTTGGGAGAGAGAAACAATTCTGAAATTGATCTGTAGAGAAGTAGTGTTACTGTCAAAGCACAGCTTACTATGTCCATCAAGCAGGGCTTACCCTCCAGTAAAGAGAAGTAATTTAGCACAAGATACAACTCTGACAACACAGTAAACAAGCTCAAGTGTTAGCTTATTTCAGCTGAGGTTGTAGTATGTGCTTTGAGAAAATCTGCTCCATTTTGCTGGCATATTTATAGACTAAATATTAACAGCAAAAAGCTAGATTTAGGGTAAGGAAAACTCATGATAAAAGAAACTAAGCTAAGAACTTTTAAAAGAATCAGGAAAAAAAATCCAGTTAGAGAAGAAATCTAAAGATGGAAACTGGATATATGCAATCTGCTCTCAGGACACATAAAGAAAGCTATCAATATACACATGTCCATCCATGCTAATCAAATGCTTGTAAACAAGGACAATGATTTAAAATTAATTTTAAGGTTAGCACACAAAGCATTGAGTTTCACATTTATTCTAAATCATTTTGAGGTGCTGGGAGATGAATCCAGGACCTAAATGAATAGACAAGTACACCACTCCTCTGATCCCAAGCAGAGGCCAAGTCTTTGTTTACAATCTAGAGGTGACAACAACAGCCATAAAAATGAATTATAAGCATGAGTATACAGGTCACATGGTGGTTACACAACAATGTGAATATACTTAATGCCAATGAGTTGCACACTCAGAATTATTAAAATGTGCTATGGGATACTCCCTTTGTACACTATTTGTCACTCAAATTGGTTTAATAAAATGGTGGCTGGCCAGTAACCAGACAAAAAGTATAGACAAAACAGCCAAATTGAAAATGCTGGGAGAAAGAAGGGCGGAGTCAGAAGAGTCACCAGCAGATGCAGAGAAGCAAGATGGGCATGCCATACTGAGAAAAGGTACCAAGCCATGTGGAAGAGTGTAGATAAGAAATATGGGTTATTTAATTGTAAGAGTTAGCTAGTAACAAACCTGAGCTATGGGCCGAGCATTTATAAATAATCTTAGGTTTCCATTTTGGTTATGTAGGAGCAGGCAGTTGGGTCAGGGAAATATCTGCCTACAAAAATGGTTATTTTTCTATTATGTATATTTGTCAAAATTTTTAAAAACCAGCAATGGAGAGATTATGAGCCTATGCTGGCAGTTTCAATTTTAGGATTGAGGACAGACCTAAAAGGCTTCTTGGGGGGTGTTTTGTTGCTGCAATTTTTCTAGTTAGGTCTTACAGAAAGATGGGTAACTGAGTCAGAAAAGTGGAAGTGGAATTATAAAACTGCGGGGTAGGGTCTGGCATATGTTGGTTAAGCAGTAACTAGTGACTAGTAAGCTACAAGATGAACAGGAACAGGGAATACTGTGAGAGGTCAGGCTGGAGAGGGAGCGGGTCTAAAGGACATGGAAAAAAAGGTTACATTTAAAGACTATTTTGCTTTTGTTTGTTTTGAACAGAAAAATGGCATCAGGAATGGAATGTCTGGTGGTCCAGAAAAGGAGAATAGGGAGAGAAAAAGAGGAGAAGAAACAAGAGAGAAGAGGACAGGGAAGATAAACAGCCTATTTTGGCACTTTTAACAAGGGTTCAAATCAAAAGTAGTTTGACCTAAAGGTGGTGGCAACTGGATGGGAGGGATGTAAGACGAAATACTGGCAGAGTCTGCTGAATAGTGGGAGGTGAGGGGGAGAAGAGAATCAGAAAGGCCTCTACGGACAGAAGCTTGGCAGAGTGGGCAGAGGGGTGTGACAACCTAGGTTTGGAGTGGGCTACATATGTGTCTGAGGTATCGGCAGAACACTTACATAGAAATATCCAAGAAAAAAATTTAAAATTCTAATTTAAGCCTTTTGGAATGGAGTAGAACTTTCTCAAGAAATGGTCTGTGGTGGTTTGAAAGAAAATGGCCCCTAAAGGGAGTGGCACAATTAGGAGGTGTGGCCTTGTTGACATAGGTGTGGTCTTATTGGAAGAAGCACATCACTGTAGGGTAGGCTTTGAGGTCTCCCTATGCTCAAGATACTGTCCAGTGTGTCAGTCTATTTCCTGTTGCCTGCAAATCCACATGAAACAGCTCCTCTCCGGCACCATGTGTGCCTGCACAGCACCACCATGATAACGGACTAGATCTCTGAAAATGTAAACTGCCACCTTAATTAAATGTTTTCTTTTATAAGAGTTGCCATGGAGCCGGGCGGTGGTGGCGCACGCCTTTAATCCCAGCACTTGGGAGGCAGAGGCAGGCGGATCTCTGGGAGTTCGAGGCCAGCCTGGTCTACAAGAGCTAGTTCCAGGACAGGCACCAAAGCTACAGAGAAACCCTGTCTCAAAAAACCAAAAAAAAAAAAAAAAAAAGTTGTCATGGATGGTCTTGGTGTTTCTTCACAGCAATATACAAGTTTGTACTGGGACTGGGGTATTGTTGTGATAGACCTGAGGATATTTTTATTTGGAAGAATTTGGACTTTGATATTTTAGATTAGGAACGCAGTGGAATGCTTTAAGCACTGCTTAGTGGGCCACAGTAGTAGCAGCATGGAAGACAGTGGTGCTAAGAGTTATCTCAACTGTGGGGGGCTGGCTCAAGTGGTTTTAGAGGAAAAGAATACTAATATGTGGCTTAGATATCATTCTTGTGATATTTTGGTGAAGAATGTGGCTGTCTTTTGCCCATGTCTGAAGAGTCTGCCTGAAACTAAAGTGAAGAGATTTGAATTAATTTTTGGCAGAGAAAATCTCAAAACAGCCTAGTACAGATTGTCATGTGGTTACTAGTGCTCATGCTTATAAAGATTTATAATGAGAAGGAGCAATCTGAGCAAATAAAAATACAAAATGTACAGACTGAGAAAGGGGGCACCAGGAAATGGAATAGAGCTAAATCCTGTGTTCAGGAAGATAAATGGATAAAGAACTGGAATAAAGGGAGTGGTGTCCTTGGGGCAAGATCCCATCCAGCTAAGTTTCCAATTTATGAAAAAGAAAAATTCTCAGAGCCAGGTGTGGTGGCACACCTCTAATCCCAGCACTCAGGTGGCAGAGGCAGGTGATTTCTAAGTGTGAGGCCAGCCTGATCTACAGAGTAAGTTCCAGGACAGCCAACCATAGACAGTGATGGGAATCATAGAAACATAAAGCTGGTGAAGAAGTAATTGAACAAGGGGACCATGTTTCAGCCCCAGAAAGCAGCAGAACTTGGCAGCTTCAGCCACGTGGTTCTGGCTTTAGGGTTAAAGATAGAAGAAAGGGGCTATGGAATTTGCCTCCACAACTAAGGAGAGCAGTGAGACCAGGAGTGTGACTGTCAGGGTGTCCTTGAATGGAGGCCTAAAGAGGCCATTGTGTGAAGCTGTCAAGTTGAAGCCTGGATTGCCTTGGAGAACCCAAGACATTGGAGATGCCAGGGTTGTGGGGCACCAGCTGAGGAGAACTGTTAACAGGGAGTGGAACCAGCCCAAGAGAGAGGAGCATCTTGCAATCAACAGAGCTGTAAGGAGGAGGAGATCTGAAGAGTGCTTTGACATCAGACATGGAGATGCAGAGTTTGGAGTTTGCCCATCTGTTTTTCGGTCTTGCTTTAGTCCAGTACTTCCTCATTATGCTATTATGCTCCTTTCCCTATGTTTTGAAATGGTAATCTATATTCTGTGCCATTATATGTTAGAAGAATGTGATCTGTTTTTTTTTTTTTTTAATTTTTATTTTACAGGGGATTACTGTAATGCTCACTCTGCTGGTGTCCTGCTACCAACAAGATTGGTCGGATCCACGAGGCGTTTGCTCCCCGCTGCAGCGGCTTGGCAACAGGGCAGATCACACCTCTAGGTCTCTCTTCTATACAACATATGCCCACTGCCCTATTGACTGAGGCCAGGTGACCTTACCACCATCTTAACTGAGGTCAGATGACTTCGCCGCCATCTTAAATGAGAGCCAGGTCAGGTGACCAAGTTCTGCCATCTTTACTGAGTTATTCCCTACCTGGTCCCCCCCATTTACTCATGTTTTTGTCTCTACATTCCTCTAACTGACACTGTTGCATATGTGTTTTGCACAGTGGCATGCCTTTGGTAGGGCCCACCAAGAGCATCCACTTCACCCAATTCCTGTTCATTCTGTGTGTGTGTTCATACATGTAACTTAAATGTACCCATGTTTACTGTTATATGTTATAATTGTCTGTTCATTGCATCTCATTTCAGACTACAAAACAGTAAATCTCATGTTTTAAACTGGTATTACTTTTAAGTCTCTTACAAAAATAAAGTATATTTAATCCAACCCTGCTTTACCTGTTAAGTTGAGAGCCAGTACAGTCAAGCTTGGACACAGCTCTCCAGGCAGATTCTATACTTCAGTTATAACTCATCTATACCCAGTAAACAGCCCTCAACTGCTCAGAGATCTGAGGAATGTGGCATTTAAATATTTAATTATTAAAAGACTTTTTCATAACAAAAAGAGACAGGTTGGCTCCTAGTAGCAGCACTCTACTTCCTCCCAAGAAGACAGAAAACAGTTGGGCACAAAACAATATCCTTCCACAATTCATTTCAACTGCCAAGCACTGACCATTGGTCAAAACTGCCTTTCATCTAAACTGAAGATTACCAAACAGTGGACAGAATTGCTGGAATTGATAACCTAGCTACTCAGGTTAAGGTAGGCTTGTCTTCCTATAAATCTCTTAGCCCACACCATCTTCTGGAGTCTGGCAGGCCCTATGCTAAACAGCAAAAGAAAAATATGACCCTCAGTGACCATGGAGGACCCTGAGGAGTAGTTCTAGGTACCAGCCAAGTAAGTTCTCCATCGTTTTTTAATCAATAACTCAAGTAAAATTTTTTCCTTATCAAAGATCTCTGATGCAGTTTGACAGCTAAGAGGTTTTGTCAGTTTAATCCTTTTTTTTTTTTTTTTGATATTTCGAGACAGGGTTTCTCCGTAGCTTTTGGTTCCTGTCCTGGAACTAGCTCTTGTAGACCAGGCTGGCCTCGAACTCACAGAGATCCGCCTGCCTCTGCCTCCCTAGTGCTGGGATTAAAGGCGTGCGCCACCACCGCCCGGCAGGTTTTGTCAGTTTAAACTTTTCATTGTGCAAAAACATCTGTCACAGTCGTTCTGACATAAATATGCTAAAACTTACGTTTTCACAAACCCAGAAAAATTTTTTGAGTTCCAGGGAGCCGAATTGAAGAGTTTACCTTAAACAGGTCAGATACACCCCTCTCAATTCCCTGGTCCTAATTTTTTTTTTCTTAAACTTAACCGTGTCCTCTGTTCTGCCAATACCTTAAACAGGCATAAGAGACATCAGACATTTCCAAACCACAAACACTGGACAGGAACAAAGAGACTAGCTACCCCAGGATGTGACCAGCACCCAGCTTTCTCAGGTCACCCCCCCAAGACGATGCCCACAAATAAGCAGGAAGCAGTCTTGAGAATCCTTGGCTCCAATTCCTTTAACCTGTTGTACCTAACCTCCTGTTTTTTTTTTTATTATAAAAAAGAGATGGGAATGTAATGGTCTATCCTGACCCTTTAAGAGACTGTGATAGACTTTGGGGACTAAGCTCGACTGTAAGCATTTCTGCCAAAATGAAAAAGAAAAGGCTAACAACAAAAATTGTAGGATTAAATATAATAAAATGTATGACACATATCATTATCCTGAAATTTACTGAATGACATAGATCTTAAGCTTATTAACTAACTTGTAAAGATATAAAAATTTCCAAATTTAATTTGCAAATATTAAATATAATATCAGGCAAGGTCACACAATCTCAGAAGTAACGTATGTTCTCTCACATGTGTTTGAAGATATTTACCCAAAAGGCATGAAAGCTTGTAACATATCAAATAAATGCCTTAATCTATATAGCATTTAATGTAAAAATTAAATCACAAACAAAAGTAGAAGCCAAAATGAAAAATATGAATAGTCTTTCCAGTTATGATATCAAAATATGAAATCACTAAAGAACAATAGGTTTAGTTACCTAAAACCTATAAAATATCTCTAAAAATACTAGCATAAAAATAACAATTTTGTAAATACAGTGATATATGTCTACCCAGTCTCCATGTGAGGGATGAACAGTCCAAATTTGTTTGGTTTTTTTTTTTTTTTTTTTTTTTTTTTTGGTGTGTGTGACTGTTTAACAAAAAAAAAAAAAAAAAAAAAAAGGAAAGAAAAGAGGATGCTGAAGAGATGGCTCAGTGGTTAAGAGCACTGGATGCTCTCCCAGCGGTCCTGAGGTCAATTCCCAGCAACCACATAGTGGCTCACAGCCATCTATAGTGGGATCTCAAACTCTCTTCTGGTGTGTAGGTGTACATGCAGATAGAGCACTCATATACATAAAATAAATGAATTTTTAAAAAGTTATACACCAATTTTATAGTGGAAGTATTTTCATGCCTCTGGGTAAATAACCTCAAACGGCATGAACAAATCATAAAATAACTTTAACGATGTAAAGTCTGTTTTCCAAAGTGGCAGTACTGTTTTCACAATCCCATAAGCAACGGGTAGATATTCAACTGCTTTGTATTATCTAGACAAGTTCTTAAGCCACTGACCAATTTTAAATAGCTTAGGCGATGTGTAGATGTACAGATGTAGAGAGCGCTCTAGGAGATACGTGAATGTGTAGTAGTATCTCATTCTGATTTTAATTAGTATTTCCCTGATACAATTGCACATCGTTTCCCAAGAAGAGACATCTTTCACTTACATTTATATCATTTATATTGAGAAAATTGAGAAGCCAGACTCGGAAATGTTACAAATATGAGGATGTTCACAAAGGGGTCTCCTAAGGTTATCTATCAAGTCCTGGCTCCTGAACGAGACTCCGGAAGTGTATTGTCTGACCTGAAACAGTACACCCAAACCTCTGTAAACTGAAGTCCAGAATATTTTCAAGACTGACTTGAGCGATACAGAGGACAGCCTTTGAAAACTGAATTGAGACTGGAATCACACTCCACCTAAGGAGGGTCAGAACTTACAGTTAAGTCTAATGAGGCCACTTCCTGCTAGAACAAGCAAATAAACAAGGCTGGGAAGAAGGGTAGAAGGAGCAGAAGGAAGGAGGGAGGGAGAGAGGGAGTTTTATGGACAATGGGTCAAGAGGCTTAAGCAGTGTTGCTGCTGGAGTGTAGCATGAATAATAAAAACCCAGACACAAATATTGGGGTTCAAGTTGAAGATAAGAAAAGCAAAACAGCCAAGCTACTAAAAAAGTCTTACGTCTACCAAGGTTGAGTGACTGCAGACTGAGCTCTGAGCCTCTGTCTCCTTCTGTCTTATATTCCCTTATAGTGCTGGGATTAAAGGTGTGTGACGCCATAGTACCGAGATTAAAGGCATGAGCCACCACCACCTTGTTACAAGGAGAGGGCCCCTTGTTTGTTCTGGCCACCCAGCTAGCTTACACCAGAAATAACCACACAGAAACTGTATTAATTAAAACACTGCTTGGCCATTAGCTCTAACTTCTTGCTGGCTGACTCTTACATATTAGTTTAACCCATCTCCATTAATCTGTGTATCGCCACATGCCAGTGGCTAACCAGAGATTCTAACCAGCATCCATCTCAGGCAGAAGATCCATGGCTTTTCTTACTCTGCCCTTTTTTCCAGCATTTAGTTTTGTCTTTTCCACCTACCTAAGTTCTGCCCTATCAAGCCCAAAGCAGTTTCTTTATTCATTAAAGAATGAATAATTTTAAAAAGCAACACATGAACAGAAGAACCTCCTACACCACCACCTGGATCTGTTTCTGCACTGATCTTGTGTAGTCCAGGGTAGCCTTGAACTCACAGAGATCCATCTGCCTTTGTCTCCCAGATCCTGGGATTAAAGGTGTGTGACACCACTACCTGGCCTCTAGTGGTTTAGATTTACTTTCTAATCTTCAGGCAAGCTTTATTTATTAAAACAAATAAAATATTACTATACTGGAGTATCAGCTAAGAGAAACTACCATGCTGGAAAGGAAATTGATAGAATAATGGCCAAACACTTCACAAATTTGGCAAAGATCAAAAAATAAAAATCTATTCCTAAACTTCTAAAAACTAAACATAAATTTTAAAAAAATCCCTGAAAGCAGACAGCAGCAATGTGGGGAAGTTTTCTGGAATGTTCAGGAAGAACAGTTTAAGTGACTGTGGCTTTGTCAACAGAAACTACAGAGGTCAGGTGGCAGGAGGTAAACATTTTAAAGTGCTAAAGAAAACAGAACAAAACACCAATAACACCTGGCAGCCTGAGGTTTAATATCCAATAAAAAAATACCCTCCAGGAAGAAAGAACAGACAACCAATAAGACAAAAGCAGAGAATCTACTTAAACAAACTGACCTTAACATAAATTAACCAGAAAGTTCCTCAGATAAAAGAAAAATGATGTTGTATTTAAAGAACAAATAAAAAGCAGTAGATGTAACTATCTGGGTAACTATATAACTATATAAACTATTTTTAGTCAGGTGGAGTAGCACATGCCGTAATCCCAGCCCTCAGAAGGCAGAGGCAGGAAGACCCTGTCTTTAACAACCAAGGGCTAGGAAAGTTCCTCCACAGTAGAACACTTGCCTAGCAAGTACAAGCACAAGGCCCTGGGTTCAGTTCCCAGTAGGCATACCCACGAAAGACTAGTTTGCTTTCTCAGCAAAAAGGCAGGAGGATCATAAATTTAAAGCCAGACTGAGCTACATAAAAACATCCTATCTCAAAATTTACCCCAAGCTCCCAAAACCAGAGGCATAACAGGAAAACTAATTAAAATTGAAATCCAAACCTACCAGTGATTATATATTCATTGTAAATGTTGCAAACAAAACAGCACAAAAACAATAGTAACACCTGGTAACCCATAACTTAGGATAATTCATTTTGACAGTTTCTTTTAGTTGATATAACCCATAACCTTTGTCAAAGTTAATTAACATTCAGTGTTGGTGATCAGATCACTTCATATATATGGTAAAGATATGTTTAAAGTAAAAACAAAATGACAACAATAAAAAACCCTGGAAAAAAGACACCGTGTAGACACAATTAAAGAGTGATGAAGGAAAGAAAAAGCGGTGAAGGGCCTGAGATGTGGGTCACTGGTAGACCACTTGATGAGCATGTGCAAGGCCTTAGGATACATTCCTAGAACCACAAGGATGAACAGGAACAGGAGAAAGAAGAGGGGAAAAAAGAGAAAATGGGAGGAAGGGAGAGAGTGAGGAGAGAAGGGAAACAAAAGAAAGAAAAAGAAAAATGAAGTCAGCTATATTAACTCACAGAAATGAAAATTGTGAGGCATAAGATCATATAATGATAAAAGGGCCACCTCACTAAGACAATATAGCACTAACTGCATGAGTACCTAAAACAGGTCTTCAAAATAAAGGAAACAATAACTGATAAAATAAGGAGAGACATCCACAAATCTACAGTTACAGTTGCAGACTTCGGCATCTGTCAGTAATGCCAAGGAGCAGAGGTCAGCAGAGGACAGGAATCCACAGCAATGGGAACTAACCAGGTCTAAAGGCTCTTTATATGGTCCCCACCCAATGGCAGCAGAGCACACACACTCACCAGACGCACCACATCCTGGGTCATGAAACAAACACAGGTTTAAGGACACAAAATGTTGGCTAGTATGTTTTCTGGCCATGATGGAAGTGTGAAACCAGTAAGAGGTCTAAGAAAGTATCTTTTTTTTGGATAAAACTTCATAAAAGTAAAGTATATTTCCTTTAAGAACTGCCTTCAGAAGCTGATTCATGGATTGCATTCCATACCTTAATCTACATTTTTCTAAAACTCATAATTTATCAGCTAAAAAAAACAGAAAACAAACTTATTTCACAAGGTAAAAGAACACAAAAGCTATCCTACCTTTAGAAAAAAATCAAAGTCTTTAGCCATCAGCTTCAATTCATAATTTAGAAATTCTTCTAAAATTATCTAGAAACAAATGGAGATACTGTCTGACATGAATAATTTAAGAATTTTTTTTGTGAGTTACCACAAGTAGGCATCAGTTGACATCTATGTTAAATTTAACATTTGTTTTTCCAGTACTAAATGTCAAAGACCTCAAAAGTAACTGAGAAATAGAAGCAGTTGGCTTGGATCTGTTGTCTTGATTTTTTTTCAGCAACACAATACTGATCCACACAAGGCTGACTTCACTCTAACAAGAAGCAACCACTTCTCCGTAAACAGATCTGACGTTGCCACCAGCAGTCACTGCCAAATTCAGTTGAGACATTTACGTATTTTTTTTAGGCTAGTATGTAATCTGGCTCAACATAAAGGAGAAATGTCAGACTTTACAATAACATCTTCTATAGGCAAGGAAAATTTTAATTTGGGAAATAAAATAGTCGGCTATAGGCATTCCTCAGGGTAATAAAACACTTTAACAATAGTAAAAGGGATCTACCATTTGTCTTATTAATAACTGTAAATAAGCAAGCTTCTATAATCAGTTAATCTCTTAGGGAGCTATCCAAGCCAATGATCTTCAACTTGTTCACACTAAACTTAAAAATTAAGCAGCAGCTCACAATTTATTGGTTTTTGTGGTGCTGACAATCAAAGCCACAGAGGAAAGAGAGTTCAGATCCCCTGGAACTGGAGCTATAGACAGGTGTGAGCCACCCACCATGTGGATGCTGGGAATGAAACTCAGATCCTCTGGAAGAGCAGCCAGTGCTCTTAGCCCCTCAGTCATCTACCCAGACTCTTATTTTATTGATTTTTCAACAACTTATTTATTTTTGAAACTTAAATTTTTAAAATGTATGTGACATATGAGTGTCTGCTCATCTATATCTGTATCACATGATTGCAGATACCCACAGAGGCAGAGGATGCTGTTTGTGAGCTGATGTGTGGGGACCGGGAACCAAACCCAAGTATTTTGGAAGAACAACCTTAACCACTGAGCCATCTCTCCAGACTCCAAAGTAACTATCCAGTGCTACAACAAATTGTTATCAATATCAGTATTAATTGCTATAGGTAGCTAAAGTTTCTGATCAAATGATCTATTCAAAATCACTACTGTCTCACAACTCATCTTCATATGCTTTAAGATACTCAGTTCCCTCTATAACAGAACAAGCCCTTGTTACTGATTTAGCACAGAGATCTGGCTTTAAAGAGAAGAGAGACTTCAATATGGTCAACTTCTTACTGAAAGACACTACCAATTTACTCTTCTACCTTTTTTTTATAATTTATGCTTTATATATCTTCTTTCAGCAGATTGTTTTTTATTACTTTATAAATAATACCAATCAAAATTTCCACTTCCTCTCCTTTTCCCACTTCCCTACTTTCCTACTCCCCCTCTCCCTCCAGTCCTAAGAGAGGGCATAGTACCCTGCCCTGTGGGAAGTCCAAGGCTTCCCCTTCCATCCAGGCTTAGGAAGGTATGCATCCAAATAGAATAGGATCCCAAAAAGCCAGTATATGCAGTAGAGACAAATCCCAGTGCCATTATCATTGGCTTCTCAGTCTGCCCCAATTGTCAGCCACATTCAGAGGGTCCAGTTTGATCCCATGCTCATTCAGTCCCAGTCCAGCTGGATTTGGTGATCTCCCATTAGCTCAGGCACACTGTCTCAGTGGGTGGACCAACCCCTTGTAGTCCTGACTTCCTTGCTCATATTCTCCCTCCTTCTGCTCTTCAACTGGACCTTGGGAGCTCAGTCCAGTGCTCCAATGTGGGTCTCTGTCTCTATCTCCATTCGTTGCCGGATGAAGGTTCTATGGTGATATTCAAGATAGTCATCAGTCTGACTATGGGACAAGGCCAGTTCAGGCACCCTCTCCTGCACTGCCCTGGGTCCTAGCTGGGGACATCCCCATGGACACCTGGGAACCCCTCTAGAGCCAAGCCTCTTGCCAACCCCAAAATGGCTCCCTTAATTAAGATATCTCCTTCCTAGAGAAGCTAAGTAATAAGGTGAGCCCAAAGAAAAACATATATAGATCCTCCTGGAAATTGGAAGCAGACAAGATTGCCAGGCAAAAGTTGGGAGCATAGGGGTAGGGGTGGGGTGGGGGGAAGGGGAGAGGGGAGAGCTTGGGGAGTGGGAGGGTTGAGATGAAGGACGGATATGGGAGCAGGGAAGGAGATATTCTTCTACCTTAAGCAGAAAGCTAATGGAAAGAATACAGTTAAAACTTCCATGTTCAAACTACTATCTAAAGCTGGATGTGATAGCACCTACCTTTAACCCCAGCACGTGAAGAGGCAGGCAGATATCTAAGTTCAAGGTCAGCCTGGGCTACAGAGTGAGTTCCAGGACAGCCAGGGCAACACAGAGAAACCCTGCCTTGAAAAACCAACCAACCAAACAACAAAAAAACCCTAACAACAAAAAACGGAACAACTTTCCTTCTCTTCCAAGTTCCTGGGTTAAGGAACAACCCAGAAGATTGTACTTGGTTTATTTTACCAGTTGTTGTTACTCTTACAGTACCTGCTTAATTTTTAAGTTAGATACTATAAGAGATTAGCATCAGGTTAAAACAAGTA
Organism: Microtus oregoni; assembly: GCF_018167655.1. Taxonomy (NCBI): domain Eukaryota; kingdom Metazoa; phylum Chordata; class Mammalia; order Rodentia; family Cricetidae; genus Microtus; species Microtus oregoni. The sequence continues at coordinate 22,033,962 of NW_024543074.1, read as the reverse complement.
TAACAATATAGCAAATTGCAAGCCACAGGAATGTGCGGCCTCCTCACAGTGTCTTCTGGAACTCACTTCTCTTGTGAGGAGGTAATAAGATGTCATACAGTGCTGGTGTACATGTGAGCATTACTTAACTAGGGCACTACAATATTTGAAAAGTCCTGTGAAAACCAGACACTGTTGGGCAGGTAGCATACACAGTGTATATAATCTCATCAAAAGGATGAGTCATGTCCCAGGCAAGATATAAGCAGAATGATGTAAGATTCCATCATGCTACGCAAAGCAGTGCATAATTTAAAGCTTATGAATTGCTTATGTCTAAAATTTTCCATTTAAGACTTTCAGATTATGATTGATAGCCAGTAACTGAAACTTCAGGAAGCATAACTTCAGATAAGGAAGGACAGGCTTCTCAGCATTTCAAAAGGTTGCAAGAAATTTTCATTTCTATTTCTTCTGATTTCTTTATGTACAATAAATAATAATTATGCATTCTCCAAGCTACTTTTAAAAGGTTAGTAAACATGACATTCATTAAAAAGTTTAAGGAGAAACATTGAACCAAATGAGTGGAAAGTACAAATTGGTCTTAACCCCCACCCCCAGTCTTAAATCTTTAAGTTCAAATTGTCTAATTCCTCTCTGAACTTGTTCTTTGTGCTCCGGTAACTTCCTGTGAACATCCGTTTCCTCACCACTCCCACTAGATATATATTTGCTAGTGATATGATTCTACAGAACAAAACTAATTACACAGTTCTGCCTGTTCTCGGTTCCCATTTGGTCAACATCTCACATCTCTGAATTGTATTTATCCTTATAAAATTATTCTTGATCATCTGAATTATACAGAAAAGAGGTCATGGACTGAAAACATTTAATTTGTAATTATAAGCTCTGAAAACCTGAGACATGAATGAACCCTAACTATCATATCTGGCTCTCCTGAGCCCAGCATCAGGTTACAAAGTGTGCTGAGCCTAAAGGTCAAACTCTATGCTAGGATGAACTACAGCTCACAAAAGCAAACTCATGATTCAAGCAGCAGCAAGTGCTCTGTTTGAACAGGGCTTTACCTTTAACATTAGGTAGCACTCAGACTAAAGAGGGGAAAGAAAAAGGAAGCAAAATTCAACCAGGTCTTTAATGTCCAGGATGAAGTAAGACACATCACACCTCACTATCAGTCGTACTTGTGAAATATGAACAGGCTCAGAATTACTGTTTGAATTGTCAGCATTCCTTCAAGAAAACATCCTGGTACTAAATGCTGCAAACGTTTTCACTCTGGAGGTGAAAAATCACCCATCTGTTCAACTATTTTCTAGTAGAATTGTGATTCTAAGCAATTAAATTGTTCCAGGAAACAGTGTCAATTTTCAAACCCGTGGACTAACATAAGCCTTTCACATGTCACATAACCCTGAGCCTCTTCACTTTGATCCCCCCATGCTCTAGAAGCTGTTTCTCTTTCTTTATTACTTTTTTTTTTCGGGGTTTTTGTTTTTTGTTTTTGTTTTTCGAGACAGGGTTCTCTGTAGCTTTGAACCCTGTCCTGGAACTAGCTCTTGTAGAACAGGCTAGCCTCGAACTCACAAAGATCCGCCTGCCTCTGCCTCCTGAGGGCTGGGATTAAAGGCATGCACCACCACCACCCAGCTCTAGAAGCTGTTTCTTAACAGTTCTGTTGGGATGTGTGGCTGGATCACTAAGTACTACCTCTGCTGTCACTCTTCTCCACAGCAACGCGGGGTGGGGGGTCTTTTCTATGGGCTCTCCTTGACACTTAACAGGAGCTGGTCCTTTGATTCTTCTTGCACAATTTCTCACACCTCTCATATTCCCTTTTTGTTTCCATATTTCCATATATACCTGTAGCTAAAGCCCTTATCAAGAGATCACACTCCAAATAGCAATAAAAACCCTTCCTTCTAGGACTCTGTCCCTTCCCATATGCTAAACAAAGGCAACTCTGAAATAAGCAGTACCACCCTGCCCAACACGCATGGGCAAGATTTAAATTTCTGATTTCAAAAGAAGAGAATGTCCTAGGAGTTCAGGAGAATTACTAAACGGGAGACTTTCTAGAGGCGCAGTGACCTATAAAGGTCCTGTTTGCCCAGGAAGGACAAGGCGTCCACTGCACAGGAAAGCCCGGAGACTCCACTGCCGCTCCAACCCGATCCTACTGAAACGTGCAACCAGCAGAGCCAGAGGAACGCTTAAACATTTCCTTCATGTATTTTTTTTTTTTTTGCTTACCACATAGTTTTAAAAAACAAAGTCACACTTACTAGACCCTGACACGCCTTTCCCAAGCCCTACAACTGTACCCACTAGCAAACAGACTTCAGGAAACAAGCTGTGAAGAGGTCTCTGCACGAGGTCTTCAGGTTTCTCTATGCTCCTTACCATCCTTAAGGACTCATTCTTTGCAACAGCACTGGCTGTCCTGGAACTTGCTTTGTGGACCAGGCTGGCCTCAAACTCACAGAGATCCATCTGCCTCTGCCTCCAGAGTATTGGGATTATAGGCGTGTGCCTCCACTGCCCGACTTAACTCATCTTTTGTTACTATAAAATACTGTGGATTTTTTTCAGTTATGCATTGCTTATTTAATTCCTTGTTTTAGACTCCACTTTTCTGGCATATGCCCTATTTAAGGAAATACAAACTCTCTGTGTGCTTCTCCTCACAGCAGCAAGCTCTTCAAGCCAGTGCACTTCAGGATGAGAGCTCATTAGTGCTGCTCAGTAATGGCCATTTTAGAGGAAGAATGATGTCCACATGATCATAGGAGCTCACACTTACACAGGCTGCTCTGGTTACATGAGGTGCTATCTGCTCACATTTCATAATTCTGCAAAAAGTATAAAAAGATAGAGAAGAAGGGTTGATAAATCAACAGAATGTTTCCTTCTTTTAAAGGAAGAAAAAAAATGTAATTGCCAGTTGGAAAAGGCTCAGCTCCATGTTAGCAACGGCTTAAGAAACAAAACAAAACCCCACAAATATAAAGCATCATCCAGCTGTCTTAACTAGTAACAGTACTCATAGACAGTGAACAACACATGGGGCTGCTGGCTGTATTGCTGACTAATTTCCTGTCCATACTCATTCAAATTATAGGGAAAGCAACCCATGATAAGTTATAGCTCAGTCTTCACTATTAATGACTATAAATGAAGTATATAAACAAGCCAGGACAAAAGGAAAGAAAATAGCTATCACATGCAAATTGTAAGATGTTTTGTTACTATTAGAAAAAAATTGAAAGAAATTCATTCCTATAGTAGCAGAGATCAAGAGCAGCGCTGTGTCAAGCTGCAGGCCATTGCTTATTACTGGGCTGTAAGATACACTACTATACTTTTAAAATAAAATGAAATAGAGCAGACTAGAAGAAACAATACCATACACATTACAATGGTAAGTTATCAGTTCTCTGCAATGATAGACATTTATCAGTTTTCTGTAGCAGAACCAACGGCCTGCCGTGTGCTAGCTCTACCATTGAGCTATATTCCTAGCCCCACATTTAAGTGTTGGCTCATGAAGGGTTTTTTTTTTTAATTGGTTGGGTTTTTGTTGTTGTTTTGAGACAGGGTTTCTCTGTGTAGCCCTGGCTGGCCTGGAACTCACAGAAACCCCCTGACTCTGCCTCCCAAGTGCTGGGATAAAAGGTGTGTGCCACCACTGCTTGTCTCATGAAGTTTAAAATAAAGACTTAACATGTATACACATGATGAAATGCATATAAGCAACCAGAAAGGGGACTGGAAAGATACTCAGTGGCCAACAGTGCATATTGCTTTTTGTAAAGGACCCCAGCTTGGTTCCCAGCACCCATGCCAGGCAGCTCACAACCACCAGTAACTCCAGCTCAGGGGACCAGACACTCTCTCTGGCCGCCATGGGCAATAGCACTCTCGTGCACAGACACGTAGGCATACACATAATTTTTAAAAGTTAAAAGCATTTCACACTACAGGATACTACTAAAAATTTTAAAAACACAGTGGCCTACCATAAGGCAAACTTATTTTCTTAAGGAAGGAAGAATATTTTTATAAATTTTGAGTCCAAAAGTTCTTGTATCTAATATTTAAAAAAAAAAACACTATGTACCCATTTCTTTGTGATAACAAGAATTTGTTTGTTCAACTATTCACAAGAAATGTACTGTTTGCCTTCTCTATCCATGGCATGAGTCTAAGTCATGGGACTAGAAAGACAAATGAAATCCAAGCCCTGCCCTGAGGAAGTGGAAACTCTAGCAGAGATAGTTTCAGTGCTTAATGCAAAGCTAAGTGCTTAAAATAGTTCTGAGTCAAACCTCACATTCCTATGAAGTAGATCATATAGTTTTATCTTTATTTTATATATAGGAATTGAGGGTTAAAGAATTCATTAACATGTTCAAGATCAACTAATCTCTCACACGCATGCACACACAGAACTGAGACTCAAACCTAAGCTGTTGGATTCCAAGGCTCTGCTCTTAGCCTCTATGCCTGTGTCTGCAGGAAAATAAAATATAACCATGCCTGCCCTAGACTCTTTTTTGTTGTTGTTTGCTTGTTTTTTTTTTCTTGGTTTCGCTGTAGTTTTAGAGCCTGTTCTAGAACTAGCTCTTGTAGACCAGGCTGGCCTCGAACTCATAGAGATCTGCCTGCCTCTGCCTCCCAAGTGCTGGGATTAAAGGCGTGCGCCACCACTGCCTGGCTCCTGGACTGTTTTTAAAATGCATACAGAATTGTGACTTTAGCAAATATCATTTCAATTACAGTCTCAGGTTACTTGCCTTTCCTAAACTCTAAACTTCATATATGTAAAGAGAAGATTCTTGTGTGTGTAAACATTTGAGTAACTGTTCATGTGTGTGCATGCATGTGTGTGTATGCATATGTGGAGGCCAGAAAATGATCTCAAGTTCATTCTCAAAAACATGGTCCACCTTCTTTGAGAAAGGTCTCTCACTGGTCTGGATCTCACCACCTGAGCTACAGTGGCTGCCCAGCCAGCCTTAAGGATCATCCTGTCTCTGTCTTCCCAATGCTGGGATGATAAGCCACACACCAGTACACAAACCTCGGGGGCTCACGCTATCTCCCCAGTTCTTAAAGATGGAAACTCTTTAAAAGGTGACATAATCTACAGTCTATGACTTGGAATGTACATACCAAACCATCAGCTAATTTTTATGTCTTAAAAACTCAAGTGGCAGAGATAGAAGGATCAAATTCAATGCCAGCCTTAGCAACCTAGTAAGAACCTGTTTTAAAATAAAATTTAGAGGCTAGAGAGGTGGCTAGAGGTGATCTGGGCATCTGCTGCTCTTACAGAGGACGGACGTTGACTTCCCTGTACCTACATAGTAGCTCACGACTGTCGCAACGCTAGCTCCAGAGGATCCAACTCATTCTTTGGCCTCCTAAGGCATGAGGCATGCCTGTGGTGCACATACATACATGCAAACGAACACATAAAATAAAAATAAATCTTAAAAAAATGTAAAACTGGGCTGGAGAGATGACTCAGTGGTTAAGAGCACTGGCTGTTCTTCCAGAGGTCATGAGTTCAATTCCCAGCAACCACATGGTGGCTCACAACCATCTGTAATGAGATCTGGCGCCCTCTTCTGGCATGTGGGCATACATGGAGGCAGAATGTTGTATACATAATAAATAAATAAATCGTAAAAAAAAAACAAAGAACAAAAATTTCTTTAAAAAATGTAAAACTTGGGGGCTGGAGAGATGGCTCAGAGGTTAAGAGCATTGCCTGCTCTTCCAAAGGTCCTGAGTTCAATTCCCAGCAACCACATGGTGGCTCACAACCATCTGTAATGAGGTCTGGTGCCCTCTTCTGGCCTGCAGTCATACACACAGACAGAATATTGTATACATAATAAAGAAATAAATATTTTTAAAAAATGTAAAACTTTAAAAGGGGCTGTGGATGTAGCTCACTGGCAAAATGCTGCTAGCAAGCACAAGAGGTTCCAATCTCTAGTACTGTTTGGAAAAAATACACAGTCCAGCAACAAGAACAGAAAAACAAAGGAAGAGTGGGGAAAGGTATGCAAAAGGCATAGAAGTCAGCATGGTGCTGTCTAAAAATGACATTCTGGCTAGACTCTCACTCACCAGGGTTTGGCAGGTGCGTATAACCATTCACAGGCTATTAGGACAGACATTCCCTAACTGGATCCTGTGGGTTTGAAAGGCATGTTAAGAGAAGCAAGGACTACACCTGGGCAGCTAGACAGTTGAGTCAGCCTTAGCAAGGAAGGCAAAGGTGTCAGTGGCCAAATCATCCACTCCCACACTACTTATCTGCTATTTGATCCTTGCAAGCACAACTGTTTCTGCCCTATTCTTACTGTGTCCCTGTCAGCTAATGCACAATATGGGAGGTGGCAGATAGTCAGAACCATCTGCTAAGGGAATAGTCAGACTGTGTAAGTTATTTCATCTTAGTCCCTGAGTTTCTACAATGCAAAAAGAACCGAACTCGATCATTATATTCATTTTCAGCTGCTGTAGGAATTCCTCCAGCCAGTAGCCTTTAAGTTACCCATCCACTTGGGCGTGGCCTCTTACACTATATATACCGATGTAAAGCATGTATCTGGTCTCTCTTCCAGCAGTGTAATTCGGTTCCTGTTCCCCGTTTGTACAGAGGATTGTGATCTGTGAGTCTACCCCTAAATAAATAATCCTTTATTAAACTCAATTCTGAGCTAGTGTGGGATTTCTTTTTAGAGTCTTTCTTCATCTGGCACCCACATGGATCCAGACTCTACACCTACCAGGTGGACCTAACTGGTTCACAACCCAGAAAAATCTCCCAACCCCGCCCACTGGCTTGCTTTTACCTAAGCATTTTTTTTTTTTTTTGGTAAAACCTCCTCCACAGCTAACTGCTAACTACATGCAGCGACTTTGAAATTTCCCAAGCTCGTGCACATCCCCTACCCAACTGCTGTGTTCCTTGGCACATGGCAATTTGTACAGCTTCCAGTTTGTGCTTTCTGCCCGTGAGTTCAGGGCTTCTTGTTCCATGTACAGAATTGATTTAACTGCTTTTAATTTGTGAAGCAAAGCATATTTCTTAGTATGTAACCAACACCAAGGCAAAAAAAAAAAGTGGCTCAGTACCTTTCACCACCAGTTGCATTGCTGCTAGTCATGACTCTGCAACCACGACACATGTTGGACATAAAGATTATCACACCTAAAACAATTTACCAGACCTTATAACAGGTAATTAATAAATCAATATATAATGGCAGACAACATTACCATGGAAAATTTTAGTAACTTTTTTGCTAATACTATGGATTGTATTCTGAACGGTTTATATGGTTATTGTAATACATCTAGTTATTGGATATTGGGACTCAGTTTTTTCTTCATATTATATCCTTAAGAAAAAGGTTTGATAATAGAGCCAAGAATGAGACACTTTTAGAAATGATACAGTCTTTACAGACTAAAAATGAACAGCTAACTGACAGGATTAATACCATCGAAAATCAAAAGTTACCTGAAAAAATTAATACTATTGAAAATGGTAACATTAATTTGACAGACAAAATTGAATCCATGTCTAAGGGTACTGAGAAATTATCATAAGAATTCATACTGACAAATTATCTGAAAGAATTCATACCATTGAATTTGACAATCAAAATTTGTTAAAAAGTTATGATAAGTTAGCAGATAGAGTATGTCTGCAGGAAGGCAATCTGCACATTATCCAAATAATGTCCAAAGATGAGATGTTATCTTTAAAGGAAAAACTTCAGACCTTGGAATCACATGTGCAGAATGAGGACCAGAGGTTAGGTGCCTCAATGAAATCACTAGAAATATATACATGTCAGGAGATTCAGGCTTTACAAAAGACAGCAGTAAAAAGTTTTGAAAAGATTGAGGAAATTATTGGAGCTGATGAGTAGGGAAAGAAGGTACAAGGACAGGATTTAACATCACCAGTAGCTGTCAGAGACGATTTACCCAGGATTTTAGCTTCCTACTCTGTAATCTACTCTGAGTAAGCATCAAGTTCTAAAGGCCCAAAAGGATCCAAAAAAGGTAGATGGATACCTATAGGAATGAATGATCTAAAAGAAATTAAGCAAGCTGTAGTAACTTATGGCTTGCATTCTGCATTTGTTAGGAAGATGGTAAAGACATGGGCTTCTAGCATTAAAGCCGCACCACACGACTGGCTTCAGTTAATTTCAGCAGTTCAGGATGATGGGCCTCAACTGATGTTTAAATGCTATTTCAGAGAAGAGGCTAAAATTTTAGAACAACAGGGAAAAGCAAAAGGACTTGAGACTTCCCAAGATCAAATTCTTGGTGAGGGCACTTATGCTGACCCACAGTCTCGAGCTATTTACAATGAACAAATCTTGTCCCTATGCCACAAAGCAGCATTAAATGCTTGGGATAGGAATCAAGAACTAGGAAAACAAACTGAATCATATACCAGGGTTAAGCAGGGCCAGAGAGAACCCATTAGTGACCTTTTACAAAGATTAACTAAGACTGTACAAATAGAAGTAACAGACCCAGATGCTAGATGAGTACTTATTGAATCTCTGGCTTTTGAAAATGCCAACTTAGAATACAAAAAGATACTTGGGCCTTTAAAGGGTAGATCAGCACCTATGGATGAATGGATCCTGCATACAATGAACATTGAGATATTTGACTATAACACTGAATCTTGGGTAGGAGAAACAATTTCCAAACGTATGAGGAGACATCAAAATGTCAAATGTTTTAATTGTGGTAGAATAGGACATCTGAAAAGGGACTGTAGACAAAGAATTACTAGGAATAATGTCTCCTCTGGGAATGGCAAGAATAGGAGGACTCAGCCTTCGGGTATATGTAGAAGGTATGGCAAAGGCTGACATTGGACCAATGAATGCAGATCAACAAAAGACAGACAAGACAACCTGATAACATTGGGAAACTCCTTGGCAGGGGGAGGGGGGCCTCTTGCAGGCCCACAAGTCAAAAGTAGTTCAGTCATTCCCAGTCACTGTGGAGGAAGTGTCTCATAAGGAAAATTAAAAAATCTAGAGCCTTCTGTAAAAAACCATACTGTTCTGGATGATGGAATAAACATGGAAGATAAATCAAAAATTTCAATAGGAAATAGGAAACATATATTCTGGAAGGCTTCTATAAATGATCAAAGACCAAAGATAACAGTGCATTTAAATGGCATTGTAATTGTGGGTTTGATAGACATGGGTGAGAATGTGAATATCATTACTCCAGAATCTTGGCATCCAAATTGGCCTCTTCAAGAGTCAGATGTTCAATCACTAGGAATTAGAACCCTATCTCAAGTGAAACAAAGCATGAGATGGGTTAAATGTATAAGGCTAGAAGGACAGAGAAGAAGGCTAAGGCCATATGTGGCTAATACTGCAGTGAGTTTATGGGGTCATGACTTGCTGCAGCAATGGAATACCCAGATTAACATTTCTGCAGTCCCAGAAACTCATAATTCTGGGAAGAATATTATAAGGTACTATACACAAAGGTCACTAGCCATTCAGGCTGTACAAAAACACAAAGCAAACCTTTAGAGGTACCAACTTACTTTAAAAGTTTACTTTACTGTTAAAATGGTTAACTGAGAAACCAACATGGGTTAAACAGTGACCGTTAACAAAAGATAAACTGCAGGCGTTAGAACAGCTGGTACAGGAGCAACTACATGCTCACCATATTGAAGAATCAACCAGCCCTTAGAATCCTCCTGTATTTGTTGTCAGAAAGAAATCTGGTAAATTGGAGAATGGTGACAGATCTAGCAGGTAATTCAATTTATGGGATTTCTACAATCTGGAATTTCTCTGCCTTCTCTATTACCAAAAGGATGGCCTCTCATAGTTATTGGTTTAAAAGACTGTTTCTTCACTATACCTTTACAAGAAAAGGACAGAGAAAAAAATGCCTTCACAGTGCCTACTTATAATAATTCTCAACCTACTAGGAGATACTAGTGGACTTTCCTCCCACAGGAAATGCTCAATAGCCCCACCCTATGCCAATACTTTGTAAGTCAGCCACTGGAAATAATACATAAAAAATTTCCTAAATCTATAATTTACCATTACATGGATGACATTTTGCTATCTGATTCAAACATAGATATTTTAGGAAGAATGTCTGAAGAAGTAAAGAAAGTTTTGCCAAAATAAGAATTACAAATTGTTCCTGAAAAAATACAGAGAAGAGATTCTGTCAATTACCTAGGTTATAAAATAGGTTGACAGAATATTAGAACACAAAAGGCACAATTTGGAGAAACTGATTGCAGATTCTGAATGACTTTCAAAGATTGTTAGGAGACATTTCCAGTCTACAACCAGCTGTTGGGATAACACTTGATCTAAACAAAACCTTAGATGGTAACAAAGACTTAAATAGTCCCAGAGAATTAACAGTTGAAGTGGAAAAGGAATTGATTGTTGTTGAAGAAAAATTACAGGAGGCACATGTGGATAGGGTGAATCCAAATCTTAATTGCATTTTAGTAATACTGCCTTCCAGAATTTCTCTTGATGGAGGTGGGTCTTGTATCTATCTGTTGCTTTCATTGGTTAATTAATAAAGAAAACTGTTTGGCCTGATAGGACAGAAAATTAGGTAGACCGAGTAGACGAAACAGAATGCTGGGAAGAAGGGAAGTGAGCTAGACGCCATGCCTCTCCTCTCCAAGCAGACGCTATAGCTCTCCTCGCCAAGATGGACGCAGGTTAGGATCCTTCCTGGTGCTACACAGATTGTTGGAGGTGGGTTAATCAAGATGTGAGAGTTGGCCAGTGAGAGGCTAGAGCTAATGGGCCAAGCAGTGTTTAAAAGAATACAGTTTTTGTGTAATTGTTTCAGGTAAAGATAGCCGGGTGGCGGGATGCAACCTGCTGCTGCTCCTACTATATTCTCTTACAGGAATTTTAATGCAAAGGGACGGTATTATCTTACAATGGATCTTTTTACCATATAAACCAAATTTAAAAATTAAAAACTTATGATGAAAAAGTCTCTGAATTAATCATAAAAGGAAAATTGAGACTTTGTCAACTAGCAGGTATAGACCTAGTAGAGATTATAGTGCCTTTTACTACTGATTGAAATTTTAAAAAAAAATTAGGGGAAAACAGTGAACCTTGGCAAAGAGCTTGTGCTAAATTTTAGGAGAGATCAATAGCAATTATCCCAAAAGTGATAAAATTTAACCATATAGAGCTACTTGGATCCTTCCCTGCATTGTACAGGACACACGAATAACTAGAGCCATACATTCTATACCGATGCAAATAAATCAGGAAAGGTAGGTTACAAATCAGAAGATTTAAGTACAGTGCAACAATGCCCTTATAATTCTGTCCATAAGGCAGAATTATATGCTGTTCTCATGGTACTAAGGAATTTTAAGGAACCTCTTAATATAATTACTGATTCACAATATGCAGAAAGAGTTGTCTTGCATATTGAAACTGCCGAATTTATACCAGATGATACAGAATTGACTTCATTATTTATACATCTTCAAGATATAATCAGGAATAGGCTCTGTCTCATATACATAACACATATCTGATCCCATATGGGTCTGCCAGGTCCTCTAGCACAAGATAATGCAGAAATTGATCAATTATTGATTAGAAATGTGTTGAAGTCCTCAGAATTTTATAAGAAACATCATGTCAACAGAAAAGGTTTAAAGAAAGAGTTTTGTATTACATGGCAACAAGCTAAGGAGATTATTAAGAGATGCCCTATTTGCTCTTTCTATAACCAAACACCGCTATCTCCAGGGAGTAACCCCAAGGGTACTCAAAGGGATGAAATCTGGCAGATGGATGTGTTTCACTTTGCAGAATTTGGAAAGTTAAAATATGTACACCACATCATTGACACTATTTCAGGTTTTCGGTGGGCAACTGCTTTGAGCTCAGAAAAGGCTGATTCAGTAATCACACGTTTATTAGAAGTTATGGCCATCCTGAGTATACCTGCACAAATACAGATAATGGTCTAGTATTTGTCTCTAAGAAAATGAAACAGTTTTTTGCTTATTATAATATAAAATATATTACAGGTATACCACACAATCCTACAGATCAGGCAGTTATAGAAAGATCAAATCAAACTATAAAGGATATTGTTAAACATAAAGGGATGGAAAATATCCCCCAAAATAGATTACATAATGCTTTATTGACCTTGAATTTTCTTAACACTAATGAGAAAGGGACAACAGTAGCAGAGAGGCACTGGGATTTAATAGAAAAGTTTTCTGAATTAAATCAGCCGGTATATTTCAAGGATGTGTTGACCTCATAATGGAAACCAGGAGATGTGCTATTTTGGGGAAGGGGTTTTGCTTTTGTTTCAACAGGAGAAGAAAAGTTATGGATACTATCAAAATTAATAAAGATTCGGTTTGAAGAAGAGAAATCTCTTGATAAAAAGAAATGCCAGCTCATCCACAGAGGTGACAACCATACAGGTGCTAAGGAAACCATATAGGGTTGTGGCAGGGTTCTGCTCTTGTCTTTAAAGGAAAATACACATCTTCAAAAATTCAGGAGACCCTGGCCTGGATGTTTGGATACTGACAGAAGGAAAAATAACTATCCAATAAGGATCATCAAGAAAAAGGAATATGACTTATAAGGACATATAATCAAAACATATAAATTTAAAAATATAGATATATATTTATGAATATATAAAGCTGGCTTTGGGGTTGGACAATGGCTCTGCCCTTCTCTAAATCCAAACATGCTGTTAAAATAAAAATTCAGAGTTTCTGTCTTATATCAGGAGCCATGATATGGGACAGAAAGAAAAAAGGAATTTAGAAAAAATTTTTACTTTTCTTCATATATATTTTTGTCTCTATTGTACCTTACATTGAATATATGTCTGTATAAATAATGTTTAAGTTTTTCACTATGAAAAATGAATTTTCCTGTAGTAATCTTTGAAGTTTCTAGGAAGAAGATGGGGCCCCACAACAACAACTCCACCTGGTTGATAGGACGTCATGATGCTGATAGTGCTACTATAAGACCTGTTTTGGGTACCAGCTGCTCAAGATGGGTTCCAACTTGGTTAGCTGAACTGGTGTACTTTTTTTTTTTTTTTTTTACAAAGTTCGGGCCAGAACTTTAAATAGGAACCTCAAAAAAAAAAAAAAAAAAAAAAAAAAAAAAAAAAAAACAACCCTACGGAATACTCAGAGACTATTTGCAATTATACCAGACAGTAATCTTGGAACTTAACCATCATTTTACTTTCATAGGATCCTATAGAAAGAATATTGCCCCCATGACAGCTGGAAGTAATTCTAGAAGACGACAATTATGAGCTAGTGTGACATTTCTTTTTAGCGTCCTTCTTCATTCAGCTCTAAGACATCTAAACTTCCTTGAGCAGGAATTCATAAATATCCCACATAGAGTATTAGTAAAATCATTCCAGGTCATCGGCTTTGAAAATATGCCCAGTCACAGGTTTTTATATCACACTGCAGTCTTGTGTGAGATAAACAAGATGACTTTGGCCTGTACAAGCCACTGGAGCCAGCACAGCTTTCTCTTTAAGGAGCAGTTGCTGTGGCAGGAAGAGAAGCTAGCTACTGTAGAAACAACACAGCACATCTGACTGCTAAGCTAAAACAAGAGTGGAGTTGATGCTCCCAAAACAATGAACAATGGCAGCAACAAAGCTTAGCTTCATCAGATGTGGGAGGAAACAGAAAAATTTAATAATTGGTTTAACCAAATAAACTGTGACTATGTAGCAAAGTACACTTCTTCTCTCTGAAGTCAGGATGGGTAATTTTAAACAATATGTCTCAGTATATTTTTCAATCAATGGTCAATTAGAAATTATTTTTTAACCTTTTAAGGTATTTTTTCCCAAAGATAAGTTATCTTTTATCCTATTATCTTAAATCATATCTCATTCATAAAGTAACTTAACCAATTCACAAAACTACTAGTTGATAAAGTTAGATTTAATATATACATATTTACCAAAGACTGAAATGTAAGGATTGCACATTAATGTATGCCCCTTATCAAAAGTTAGTGGTTTAAAAAATCACTCTAATGTGGACAAAGGTTAGCTCCTGAATATTTCAAGCCTTTTTTCTGGGCATTTATTATAAATAAAATATGGACAGAAACTACAGGGGAGGGAGGAAATTCAGTCCTCAGACTTGGACTCATTTTTAGTATATGCAGATGGACATAAAAAGTAAAATAAGTAATTAACCAGGTAGCAGCACACAATTTTAATCCCAGCACTCAGGAGGCAGAGGCAGGTGGATCTCTGTGAGTTTGAGGTCAGGCTGGACTACTTGGTGAGTTCCAGGACAGCCAGGGCTACACAGTGAGACCCTGTATCAAAACAAAACAAAACAAAAGACAAAGACAAAAAAAAAAACAAAGGCTTAAATAAAGGTGTGTTAACAGGTATGTCATGGGATATTTCACAATGAGAGTGCCAGCAGGAAGGTCAAGGACACCAAAGCATCTCACCATTGGGTCTAATGACATTCCTATAGGTTCACCTGTCCCTTCTGCTTACTATTTAAAGAATTTTTCAGAGAGTCTGGCTCAGGCTAACCTCAAACTTGTGACCCTGCTGCCTTGGTCTTCTGAGAGCTGGGATTACATGTGTGCGACCATGCCCAGCTTCTTTCTGCATATTACTTATGTGCGGGTATGATGTATGCCACTGTATGTGTGAAGAGAGGGTGTACACACCCATGTACATGCATGAGGACAACAGAGGAGGATGTCAAGTATCTTCTCCCTAGCACTCCACAGTGGGTCTCTCACTCTTCAGTTAAGTTTCCAGGATCTGCATGCCTCTATCTGACAAGGCTAGGTCACAGGCACACATGACCATGCAGGGCTCTTATGTAGGTGCTGGGGATTTGAACTCAGGTACCTTTGCTTTCATAGAAAGTGCTCTTACTTCCTAGACCCATTTCTGCATATTCTTAATAAAAAATTCTAAGTTTATGCTTTACTATTCATAGTATACTGAAGTTTTTAAGATAATAGCTACTCTCAGGACTTTTAAATTTTTTTTGTATTTACCTTTCATGAGTATAGGTTTTTTTTGCCTGCATGTATGTTTGCACTCCATGAGTGTCAGGTGCACATGGAGACCAGAAGAGGACTACACATCTCCTGGAACTGGAGTTACAGACAGTTGTGGGAAGTTGTGAGCTGCCATGTAGAGACTAGGAATCGAACCTCTGGAGGAGCAGTAAGTGCTCTTACTTAGTGAGCCCCACTTTCATGAGTTTTAAAAGAAAGGCAATCAATTCAAGCTTGCTTTAATAACTTTTTGGGAGAGTGGGGTGCGCATCCACGTAGGCAAATGTGTTTGCAGACAGACATGCATATGGGTGCATATGTCTGTGGGTGTGCATGCATGTGTGTGGAGACCAGAAGCTGACATCAGGTGTCCTCTTTAATCATAATCCAGTTTATTTACTGAGGAAGGGTCTCTCGATGAACCCAATTCAGCAAGCCTAGCTAGCCCAGGGAATCCCCTTCTATGTCTCTGGAGCTCTGGGATTATAGATGGACCACGGCACCCATCTAGGTTATTGGGGGGTTTGGAGATCTGAACTCCAGTCCTCACATTTGTTCCACAAGCATTTTATCCACTGAGTCATCTACCCAGACCTTAATAATTCTGTTAACATAGTATCCTATGAAAAATAGTAGCCTCACACATTTCTGCTAGGAAAATAAACAGTATGGCTATTATGGAAAATGGTTTGATGTCCCCTTAAAAACTAAATAAAGAACTAATACACAACCCAGCAATTCCACTCCTAGCCATATATACCAAGAATTGACAAGTAGGATGCAGACACTCACTTACACAACAGTGTTCACTACAGCATCATTCACAACAGTGAAGGAGAATGACTCAGTGCCATTAGGAGAATGAATAGACACAATCTATTACATACCCGTGCATACATGCATATATTCTATATAGAGAGAATATGCATAACTATAAAAAGGAATGATGTCCTGACCTATGCTAAGGAAGGATGAACCCTGAGAACATTATGTTAAGTAAAGCACACTAAATGCAAAGCACAAATATTTTATGGTTTCAGTTATGTAAAATATCTACAATAGGCAGAGTCACAGAGACAGAAATAGATTAGTGGTTTCCTGAAAGTAGAGAGAGGGGAATAACAGGAATTATTACCTGATCATCAAAGAATGTCTGAAGTGAGGGGAATATTTCGAAAATAGACAGTTAGTAATGGTTACATACACTGTGAATGTTGTCATTAACGCTGGAGTCTTACACCTAGAAAACTGGCCAGACTTGTGGTATAACCTCATAATCTCAGTATTTAGAAGATTGAAGGCAAGATGATAAAATGTTCAAGGCCACCCTGAGTCATGTGAGACTCTACCTCAAAACCAACACAACAAAAGCTAGAGTGCTTGGGCTAATGAGTAGTTCAGTAGTAAAGTACTTGTCTAGGTCGCATGGGCCACTAGAGTTTGATTCCCAGCACCACAAAAAAAATAATAAAAACACACACCCACATGCATGGGAATAGGAAAAAAAAACAATATGGCAAACTTCCTGATAAATGCTAAAAAGCAAGCCAGAATTCCACCATTAACCCACAACAGCAAATGTGCCTTTATGTAAGAGGTGAGATTGGTGGTCAGTGTTCTAACCCAACAACTTAGAGACATAACTTGACTTTCAATGTCTTCTGACACGTGATGTGGTCTATAGAATAATCTTACTGGGAAACTGGAGTTGAATTATAATATGGAAAGTGATAAACCTAAAAACTGAAATGTTCTATTGGACAGCAACTTGGACTTTTTTTTAAATTACAATTACATTTATTCGTGTGTGTGTAGCTACATGCACACAACAGTGCATTTGGTAGAGGTTAAGGGGACAACATTCAGGAGTTGGTTTTCTCCTTCTACCATGTAGGTCCTAAAAACCTAACTCAAGGTGTTAGGCTTGGTGGCTTCAGAAGCCTTTATCCACTGGGCCGTCTTGCTAATCCCAGCCTGGACTCTTTATAAGATCAAATGCAATGGCTGAGCGTGGATCAGATTCTGGACTCGGAGAATAAGAAGGTGGAGAGGATGACTGGGGACCAGGAGGGAAGCGAACTATAGACAGTATGTGGATGATAATACTGAGTGAACGTTGATTTCTCAGTTCTGGTAATGGTGCATGACAGAAGAAAGTCTCTGGGCTTGGTAAGATAAGTGCTGAGGAACTTAGAGATACTTCGTCAGCAGCTTATTTTTGGATGACATGGGAAAAGATGGCATGTGTGGGCATATGGAAGTGGGGAGGTAGAGCATATGGGACAACGAACAACGGATGAACTTAAATGAAGAATATATACATGTTTCTGTGGTCATCTTTTGATTTTACCATAGCTTTGGAAACCTCAAAAATACAGAGAAATTACCTTTTTAAAAATTGGAATGCTACAGTTTTGTCTTGTATTCAAAATACACATAAGAAAGCTAAAGCAACCGAGGGGAAATACAGCAGTTTCAGGGCTTTGCATACCTTCTACATCGTACCAGTGTGCACCGTTTGTGATGCCATCTTTGAAAGTCTCGTCTTCATCTCCTGGACAGTGGGGTTGACCAATTCTCATTATAGGGTGGTTAGAAGCATAAGCTTTTGCCAAGTATCTAAAGACTTCATCATCGGAGGTCTTGCTATAGATTCCAGTGGCCACATGCTTGGGAGAATCATCAAAAGGATAACTTGCTACCACTGAGCCACCATGTAGATTTCCAGAAAGCACAAACCTTTGAAAACACAATCAAATTACATATCACCTTTAAACAATACAGAAATACTAAGCATTTAAAAATTCCACAGGATCTTTCATAAATGAACTAATTTTTTCTTTCTTCATTTTTTTTCATTCATTCATTCATTCATTCATCCATCCTGAAGATGAACCCAGGGCCAGGCCACATACTAGGTATGTTGTTAATGCTGACTCCATCCTCCAGGTCCAAAAATGAAATAAATACCTATCTTGGGTTAGCAAGACAGCTCAGTGAATGCCTGCCACCGAGCCTTGTGCCCTTCACAATAGTGGAAGTGGAGAATTGAGACCCACAAGTTGTCTTCTGACCGCCACGTGCACACTTGGCATATGTATCCCCCATAAATAAATATAAAAAGTTATTTAAAATTTCAGAACTAAAGATATAACTTAGTGGCTGAGTACTTGCCTAGCATGCATAAGCCCTGGGTTTGATCCCCAGCAATCAACCAATAAACAAACAAATAAAGCTGCTGTAACATTTCAAGTGCGTTCCACTTTACACAAGTACTTTACAGAGTTTTCTATTACTGAACATGTTCCTGAATAATACAGCATTAACCAATGTTTTAGGAAGTGTCTTGTTGCATAAGGAATTTCAAACTCATTAATTAGATTGACCTTCAGGAGCTTGCCAGAACTTAACCTTTCCCCTCTAACTACAAAACTGACAATTCCATATAGCATAATCTCAAACTTATGTTTCACAATGTTTCAGTTTCATAGGAGAAGTAGCTAACATAATAAATACTTGATAAATAGAAGAGATAAGTTAATAATACCATGCTTTATATACTTACTGCCCAAAGAAAAATTTTAGATTAAGGCATCTAATTTAAAACACGTTTTCTATCTGATTCCAATTTCATAAAATCCTTATACCAAATTATATTTTCAAAGTTGAAGATATTCAGGGAAAACGGAAAGAAAGAAAGAAATAAAGAAAGAAAGAAAGAGGGAAGGAGGGAGGGAGGGAGGGAGGAAGGAAGGAGGGAAGGAAATGGAAGAACGAACATGATACAGTGAGCTTCTTTCAGAGCAAACCAATCCAGCCCCACAGAGCCGCCTCTGCTACACCAAGGCTGCTGACTGGGCCACTGAATAAAAAACTGACCAACAGCCGGGCGGTGGCGGCACACGCCTTTAATCCCAGCACTCGGGAGGCAGAGGCAGGCGGATCTCTGTGAGTTCGAGGCCAGCCTGGTCTACAAGAGCTAGTTCCAGGACAGGAACCAAAAGCTACAGAGAAACCCTGTCTCGAAAAATCAAAAAAAAAAAAAAAAAAAAAAACAACTGACCAACAGACAAGGCTGCATCTATTAAAATGTTTCTAATTGAGGCAGAGGTGGGCTCTGGGATTCAAACTCCATGCTCATGGCAGCCATATGCCCTAACACTGAGCCATGACCACAGCTTCATTTCTATGTCTAAATGAACCACTTATATGGTCCAGTTTCTAGATAGAGGAAAAATCACAAGAGCTCCTTTTGTGGAAAAAACTAAAAGTAAAGGCATACATTCCAGTTATACATCTTTCCTTTATGTAACAGGTCAAACCATTACTAAAACTGACGTTAAATTTTTTCTCTTTGCATTCTAACTAGAATTCTCCTGTGCCTGCTTACTTGTAGTTGAAATAAACTGACCTTTAGAGAGTCTACACATTTCTCTCTATATGCTTGACAGAAAACTAAAATTATCATCTGTGTAATCTGAAAGGCCACTTTACCATCATCAGTACCATCTCTGAGGTGAACAAACAACGGAAACTATAACAGAAGAACTAACTTAGCCAGTGATGACTAAGACAACAGCTGATGGTAAGGGAGATTAGTTTTAATGACTATAATTCTCATTAGCTCCCTTCCAGACACCAGAGACTGCTGTTTGGTGTAGTGGCATTAGTACAAACTCTGGAATGGGCAAATGTCTCCCAGAGCTGTTGTCCAACAGTAACATGATCAGAAGTCGCTGCCTCTAAATCCCAATTTCTTTCTCATCTATAAAATGGGAATATTCTACCTACCACTCGGGACTGTTACAACTGGAGACAGCACACGTGAAACACTGATCACAATGACTGCCTGCTAGCCTCTCAACAAACGCTCATTTCTCTGGAGCTCGCTAGCATCCTGGTCAGAGAATAACTTCCATGCTGACTTTCCGCTTCTGACTTTCACTGCCACCTCTTGAGTGACAGAGCAACTCAGAAACAACAATGAAGGTCACACTCCAGCTTCCTAACTCCACTAGCTACCCTCCCTACACTAATGTATTAACTCTTTCCTTTCTGGTTGCATTTCTAAAACAACTCGAGCATTTTTTCCCCTCTACTTACTTTGGGAAAACTATAAAAAGGCTCTTCCAGGCCAGGTACTTCATTTAGCAACAAGCATTTTTTTAAAAGTATTAACTGTGAGCAGAATGCTATTGTGGGCACTAAGAATACATTATGAGCAACAACGAAAAGGCTCTGAATAGTCTGTGTAAGTGGACATGCCACTTCATATATTTTAATTTAAACTCCACTAAATGGGAGATCATTTTGTTCAACATTTGTTGCAACACTTCTCAGAAATTTCATAAAGAGGACCTGAGACTTCAACTACTTTTATAGCAGGGAAACAATAGTAGTGTCTGATCGTGATTAAATTTTATTTTCTGTATTCTAATTACATAGCCTTAAAATACAATGTCACTCTTCTGGGGCCAGTTTCAAAACAAAGCAATCGGTCACACAGCAGCTGTAAAACTGCTCTTTAGTATCTTTGTCAAAGCAGTTTTGTGTATCAATTCCAATCCTATTTGGAAGATAGCTTAAAATTTTCATTTAAATACTCAAGTATTTCTCATACTTGACTTCAATTTCATTAGATTTTTTTTTTTTTTTTTTTTTTTGGTTTTTCGAGACAGGGTTTCTCTGTGGTTTTTGGAGCCTGTCCTGGAACTAGCTCTGTAGACCAGGCTGGCCTCGAACTCACAGAGATGCGCCTACCTCTGCCTCCCGAGTGCTGGGATTAAAGGCGTGCGCCACCACCACCCGGCTAATTTAGATTTTAAAAAAATGCTAAATACACAATATGAAATATAAGAATCTTGCCAGGCAGTGGTGGCACAGGTCTTTAATCCCAGCACTCAGAAAGCAGAGGCAGAAGAATCTCTGTGAGTTCAAAGCCAGTCTGCTCTACAGACAGCCAGGGCTACACAGAGAAACCCTGTCTCAAAAATCAAACAAAAGAGTAGTTTTCTCATATAGACAATGTCTGTGTTTTTCTTAATATCACTCCCATCCATCAATCTCTAATTGTGTTTCTAATTTTATTTACATGTCAACATTCTTTGCTATTGATTAATCATTAATGAACATATATTGTGAGTTAATTTTTATAACTGAATTTTCCTTTTTGACTAGAGCTACATATCTGGGGATTGACTAAAGTAACCAAACCACTGCCACAAGGCAAAAAACTCTGTAAATACCAGGTGACTCCATGAGCTTTTACAAAACCATGATGTAACTCATGATCATTAAATAATACTAATAATTTGGAAGAGTTAAGCAAAAAATTCACTTTTTGTTTTTTTTTTTGTTTCTTTTTGTTTGGTTTGGTTTTTTTTTTTTTTTTTTGGTTTGAGACCTTCAGTATAGCCTCAAGGTAACTTTTTTTTTAAATTTATTTATTAAGGATTTCTGCCTCCTCCCCACCACCGCCTCCCATTTCCCTCCCCCTCCCCCAATCAAGTCCCTCTCCCTCATCAGCTCGAAGAGCAATCAGGGTTCCCTGATCTGTGGGAAGTCCAAGGACCGCCCACCTCCATCCAGGTTTAGTAAGGTGAGCATCCAAACTGCCTAGGCTATAGCCAAAGCAAATCAAGACAACTTTAAGGTAACTTATACCAAGGGAAATTCTTCATATTGGTCACAATCGAAGACAAAAACCCCTACAAGAGTTATGCTGGGACATGTTTAAACCCAAGCAATGGAAACAGTGCAGCTGGTACATTTTCTCAAAAAAGTCCTAGCTGGCAATGACAAGCACCTTTAATCCCAGCAGAGGCAAGAGGATCTCTGTGAGTTTGAGGCCAGTCTGGTCTACATTGCGAATTTAGGACAGCCAGGGCTACATAGTGAGACCTTGTCTTAAAACAACAATAAAAAAAATAAAATAAAAATCCCTGCTCACTATAGCTTATGGCAGTATTATATCAAAATCAGATTTCTATAGCTGTTCAGAGATCTGACATGGTCAAGGAAAGGAAATCGTCCTAGAACATTTAAACCAATTAGGAATTACAAGGGACCTTCTAAATGCTAGTAAAGTGGAAGGCAGAGGATTACAACATTTGGAATCATCGAGATGTCCACAAATGTTCTAGGTCTTATAATATATGACTGAAATCTTACAAAAAATTATTTCAGTAGGGTAGAATGAAGCTCAGCTGGTGCGCCGCTTGCTGGCATGCATGAAGCCTTGGTTCAGTCACAGGCACCGTGTAAACCAAGGGTGGTGGCACATGCCTGTAATTCCAGCTACAGCAGAAGCAGGAAGATCAGGAGCTCATGGCACACCTGGCTACAGAGTCAGTTCGCGGCTAGCCTGGGCTACATAAGAAAAGATTCCAAATCTCACAGAGAAACTTCTTTGTTCATTTTTACCTTTGCCTCATCTGCCAGTCAAAAAAAAAAAAAAAAAACTAACTCAAGACACAAAGATCGTTAACTAACGCCTTCAAACGCCTTATGAAGACAGGCATGGGAGCATGCTGGCAAAGCTGATGCTTGAGAAAGAGGCACCTTCTTCACCTCAGATCCGATTCCAGCTGGAGTATTATCTTCCTTCATTTCTCCTTCCTCTCCCTACACCACATTCTGCCTCTCCACAAGAGGTACTCTTTGGCTCACATATATATTTATAACATGCTCTTGTTACAAACTAATTTCTTTTTTTTTTTTTTTTTTTTTTTAGTTTTTCGAGACAGGGTTTCTCTGTGGTTTTGGAGCCTGTCCTGGAACTAGCTCTGTAGACCAGGCTGGTCTCGAACTCACAGAGATCCGCCTGCCTCTGTCTCCCGAGTGAAACTAATTTCTGAAGGTCCTTCCAGTTCTTAAGTTTTAAAATCCCACACAAGGCTAATATGTGATCAATGTAAATGAATAGTTGTGCTACCCCAATAAGAAGGTGCGCAGAAAGGAAACAGTTCCGACCTGTGGGAGTTCGCCCTTATCCCTTTCTCCCCGAAGCAGAATCAGAAGTAAAGACAGGAGAACTGTTCCCTTCCAATATCAGAAGTACTGGAGGTGTCATTTGCTATTTCGGAGCTACATTCTGTCTCCCTGGCGGTGGAGCACTGAGGAACCAGGCTTGGATTACCTGAGTCTAGTTAACCAGTTTGCCCTCAATTTCCCCGTATGCAAAACAAGAGTATGAGTGAGTGTCTAGAGGATATGCGTGGTGTCTAGGTCGCCCGGCTGTGGTCAACATCAAGTGATATAATGCAGTCACAGAAAGTGCTTGCCACACTGTCTCTAGTGATGACATTGATAGCTTAGCTACATAATCAAGGTACTAACTTAAGAATCCTTCAAATCTTACCCAGGGCTCCTACACGACGGCCCTTCAAAAATCGGGACAGAATGACAGAAAGTCTCCCCTAGGGCTATGCCCTGCACAAACGACAGCTCCAGGCAGGTTCCTTTACAATTAGCAAGACCAGGATGCACTGCAGCCCGGCCTCCGTTCCAGTTACAAGGTGTCACTCTCCACCCTGACTGCCCCCCACCCTTTAGGATGGCAAGCATTGCTTGAGCGCCTACTGGGTGCAGGAATCAGCCTCCTGCCCTTGAACACTCACGCGGGTGAGAGAGCAGGGTCAGGCAACACTCACTTGTTCTTGCGGATCCAGTCGATGAGGGCGCGCACCTCTGGCACCTCATCCAAGGAGGGGGGCTTGCCGGTGCTAAACTGGTCCGGGAAGCTGCGGTTGAGGTCGCGGCCTCGGCTGTTGTAGCGTCCGCTGGTCCCCGGCGGGTCGCTGTCGTCGAGGCCGCAGTCGCCCTCGCGGGCGCGCTCGAAACCATCAGGGTTCAGGCTGGGCAGCAAATACACGTCGGTGGTGTTGAGCAGGCGGACCAGGCGCGGGTCCCCACGGCGGTAGCCCGACGCCAGCTCACGGGCCAGGTAGACCAGCACCTGGCGCGACACCGTCTCGTCGCCGTGCATGTTGCCCACCAGCTTCACCTGCGGCCGGCCAGGCAGCAGCGGCCCCGCGGCGTCCAGTCCCGCGGCGGCGGCGGTGGGCGGCGGCCCCAAACCGGCCGTGAGGCGCAGCACCCACAGCGGCCGACCCTCCACTGAGCTGCCGATGCTGAAGAGACGGGCCAGGCCGGGCGGCCCCGCGGCCGCCGCCGCCTCCAGCGCCTCGCCCAGCGCCGCTTCGTGGTAGTAGTGGTCGAACTGGCCCTCGGCCGCCTCGGAGCCGGCGACGGTCGTCGTGGTCGCCTCAGCCTTCTTGATGTGCGCGGCCTGCGCCGAGCTCCTCAGGAGCAGCAACAGCGGCAGCAACAGCAGCGGTGGCAACCGCATCCGCCGCCGCAGGCGTTCCAGCCGCCAGGGCGCCCGCTCATCCCTGCCGCTCGCCATCTTCCAGCAGCGCCGCTAACACCGCTCCGCTCCAGCGGCTCCGCACTCCGGGCGGCGGCGGCCCGCCGGATCCCCTCCGCGCCTAGCAACCCCATCCCGCCCTCCGGCCTCAGCCAATCGTGGCCCGAAATGTCTGGACGTCAGGCTAGGGGGCGGGGCTTTCCTTAAAGTGCTCGATTTCCCTCTGGGCGTGCCTTCTCCACTCCAATCCCTAGGGACTTGAGTCACTTTCCCTTCTTTCAGTAAGGTCCTCTTCTCTGTGTTCTCCTCCTTCTTATTTCTTCTTCTACATCTGCTCTTGGGCTTCTCTTTTCGCGCAGTCTCTTCTTTATGGCTTCTTACCTAAAATTCTTACCCCCTTTTCCCTGAGAGCTTTTACTAGCCTCCTTCTTTGTTGCAGCGTTTCTCAGCTACACTTTAACGCTTTCGAGCCGATAATCGAAAGAATTAAATGGTTCCAAAAGTGCAAAAGACTCCTGAGAAAATTAGTAAATTAGGAAGAACCTACGTTGAAGAATCAAAGACCTCCTTAGTTCCTGCTTCTTTGCACCTTTTCCCCCCTCCTGCCTGGGCTTGAGCCCACCTGCCGGCATGCCATTGAAGAGAATGAAACACCTGGCATACCTCATGAAGCATAAATTCATTCTATTTCTGATTTGCGGCGTGGCTAGATGACTCCTTTCTGAAGGGGAAACTGTAGTAGGCTCCCCCTGCGGTAATGTCGTCTGTTTCATTGGACACCCGCAAGTGTTGGATTGCCACTGGTCTTCTGTGTGTACTGATCTCGACCCTCATAGAGGAGAGACCATTTTATTAGTAATCCTTCCCTTCTCGCACACTTCTTTCGAGTAGGAGCATCCGGATCACCTCTGTACAGCTCTAACTGTAATTTTGGAATGCTGTTTTTAAGAGATAGACTTAGCATTTCTAGAAATAACTGCTCGGCAAGCGTAATTTCCCCAATCTGGTGTTTGGGTAAATCCAGAAAACCTATCCTTCTAAGTAGACGTTAATCACTTTAGCTTGAAGAAGTTTGAAGAATGAATCTCTAAGCCATCTAACAACATAATTGTGATAGCTATTATTACTACTCTACTACTATTATCACCATTATCCCCTGCTTTCAGTGCTGGACATCTCACGATCTCTCTTCTGAAGTATAATTGACTCTTCACGGGACCAGTGGAATTCACTGATTACCAAATATCTATTGAGTAACTAGTGTGTGCTGGATTCTGGGAAACAGTGCGTAGCTCTGCCTAGGGAGAGACTCCGTGCAGTTTGTCATAAATGCTGCGGTACATCTGTGGGGGCATTCCTGAGGAAAAACTCATTCAGCCTGAGTAGGAGGAAAACAGGAAGACAAGGAAGACGCTATGAGAAGCAAAGAATTCTGGGTAGAAAGAGGAGCCAACACACAAGGTTGCAAAGTTTGAGAGCAGAGACTGTGTGTTCTAGAATTGTTTGTGAGTCCAGGTTACTAGTGAAGAGATTCCCAGATGTGAAGTAAACAACAAACACGATATGTAGGGCCAAAACGGAAAGACCCTGCAAACCAGGACATGGGGACTATATTTGGTCCAGAAGCCCATGGAGAGCAAAGGAGGGGTTTGAAGCTAATTAGAAAAATCCCCTTCTGGCAGTAACTTGGAGAATGGAAGAGGCAATCTTACGAGCTGAGGCTGAGAGATCAGCAAGAAACACATCATCCAAGAAGATGATGAGGCCTTGAACAAGGGCAGAGCTGGTGAAAGTGGGGAAAATGGAATGGATGCAAAGGAGTGAAATGGGACAGGTCCTGCCAACCCAGAGAGGATGGTAGGCTGGCTCCAAACTGAACTAATACTTCGCCATGGTAACGAAAGCATTGGGTGACACTATTCCTACAGACACATGAACAAATGTCTGCTCACCCCAAATATGGAATCAAAGATAGGCCAAAGCAAGGACACCACCAAAGTACAACATGGTGAACTAGTGAATTTTATCGAGGCTACAGGAATATGGGTGAGGGGTTACTTACAGGAGCAGAAATGACTCAAAGACAACAGTTGAGTGCCGGTTCATAAACTGGAAAACGAGGGCACGATACAACTTGCCGTGTTTTGTCTCTTTCGGTTGCTTTGAGCCTCCTTGAGGCAACTCAGCAGGTTTGAAGAGTTTCTCTCAGCCGTCTTTATGGTTTACATGCTTAGGGAGGGAGGAATCTACTGAATCTGGTCAGTTTCAGGGCCTTCCTGAAGCCACTGAAGTGCTTACTTCTGGAGCTAATGGAGCTTCCTGGCAGGATGGAAAGTTTCTCCTCTCCTTTTGACGTTCTGCATCTTAATCAGATTTCCTCCAAGATGGAAGGGTTTAATCTCAGAGGAAGCTGCTACACAACACACTGTCTATCATCCAGGTTCTGGGAACACTTCTTCTCCATGTCCCACGTACACTGCATCACGTGCAACAGCTGTAGCTCTTCAGAAATAAAGCCCCTCAGCATGCAGAGACCCTCTTCTCCCCTGGGGATGCTTAATCATTCCACTGTGCATTTCTGCAATCGCCCAAATTGGAGGAGCCCAGGGGACACATTAACCTCGAATCTCATGCTTCCTTCTCTTAGCACGTCCAGGCTTCTTTGACTGCTCCTCACCCTGGCAGAGCAGCTTCACCTAGGAAGGGTGGCTGAACCACAAGTGTCAGTGAAATAACAGAATGTAAATTGATTTTCATAGTTAACAAGTGTCAAGGAAATAATAGTATGTAACTTGAGTCAGTGCCCTCCCTGGCAACCTTAGGCCTCCCACGATGCACTTCTGGGCTCTGAAAGGGCTGGAGCTTTTTTCTTTTCATGTACAGCTTGGTCTGTCATGAAACTCAAAGCTGCAGACCAGGTCACCCACTGTTCAGTGAAGTGGAATAGTAGGGTGCAGAGCTGGCTTTGTAGTTACCCACAGCTGAATACCGCCCTCTGTTCCAGGACTCTAGGAGCTTGGGACAGGTGTCCCTTTCCTACCCCACCTCCCACAAAAGCAATGGCTCACAAAGAAGCAAACTTTGGGAACGCTTAAAAAGGTTTTAAAAAACTGGCTTCCCGTTTACAGTAACTGAGTAGTAATCTGGATTTTTATTTATTTTTATTTTTTTTATATTTATTTATTTATTATGTATACAATATTCTGTCTGTGTATATGCCTGCAGGCCAGAAGACGGCACCAGACCCCATTACAGATGGTTGTGAGCCACCATGTGGTTGCTGGGAATTGAACTCAGAACCTTTAGGAAGAGCAGGCAGTGCTCTTAACCTCTGAGCCATCTCTCCATCCCTGGATTTTTAAAAAAACAGAATAAACGACAGTGGACAGCCAGCCTTAGTCAAAATCCACTTTCTTCAAAAGATTTATAGATAATTAAAACAGTATAATCATGCACTTGTAAATTTCTCATTGTCTGGTATAACACCTACACTTTTAGAAACTGAATGTGACAGTTGTTTATGGAGCTCACAAGCTAAGGAAAGTCCTGCTTTGCGGTCACAACAGGATTGGGAGATGAATGGGGAAGATCTCTTCTCTCTCAGAGGCAGAATCTACTGAAGGACCAGCACAGACATAGCAAATGACAAGAACATGTCATCAGGGCCAGCTAGTAACACGTACTTTGCAACAACCCTGGTGGACTCAGGAGGTAGGTACTATTTCCACTTCCAAGATGAAGACAGTGAGGTGCAAGTTCTAGAAATCTTGTTTCAAGAATCTGGGCGTTTGACCTCTGTTACAAACATTGTCTCAATGTCATGAACTGAAAAGCAAATGCTTGCTTTTGGAGCCCTAAAGAAAAAACGTTTATGAAGAGTCAGAGAAAGCCTCCATCATGTGGTTAGTCCATTGGTTTTGATGTCAGTACTGAGATTCTATCCTCCAACAATCATTTTCTAGATTCTTCATCTTTAGTAAGTTCTTTTATTTTTATGAAAATCAAATGAGATGATTTACGTGTACACTATATAACAAGTCATCTCTCTGTATGTGTGCATGCGTGCTCTGGGGACTGAACCCACAGCTTTGTGCATACTAGACAAATGCTGTACCAATAAGTCATATGCCTAGTGTTGTTTTTAATAGTAATAAAAAAAATCTCAAACAGAAAAAAAAAAGATGAAGAAAAGCACTCCAGGGAGAGGGACCAGCAAGGTATGCAGGGAACAACGTGAAAAACAGAAGGCACATTGGGAGAAGCAGTAAAAGGCAAAACCACAAGGTAGGATGGTCAAATAATGAACGATCTTGAATGTCATGCCTAGAAGAGTTTCTTTAATTCTACATCAAATGGAAGAGTTGCAGAGCTCTATGTGAGGGTGGTATAGACAACATTTGTGCTTTAGCAAGAGCGGGCCCAGTGTGTGGAGTGGGCATAAAAGCACTGTTTAGACAAGAGCTGATTCTGCTAAATTCAGAACGAAAAAAGAATTTGGAGCTGGAGAGATTGTTGCTCTTTCAGAGGACCCAGATTCAATTCCCAGTACCAGTACAGTGACTCACAATTGTCTTTAATTCCAGTTTCAGGGAATCAGACTCCCTCTTCTGGATTTCAATGGCACTGCATGCGTATGGTGTATATAACTACATGCAGGCAAAACACCTATGCACATAAAATTAATTTAAAAAGAGTGGGCTGGAGAGATGGCTTAGCAACCAAGAGCACTTGCTGTTCTTGTAGAAGACATGAGTCTGTTTTCAGTACCTACAAGGTGGTTCACAACCACCCATAAATTCAGTTCCAGGGGATTTGATGCCCTCTTCTGACCTCCCCAGACACCAGGCACACAAGTGTCCTTATGACGTACATGGAGGCAAAACACTCATACACATAAAATTAACAAAACTTAAGAAGGAGAGGGGAATTTGGAGGATGTTTAGGTTGTCGGGTTTACAAGGTTTAACAAATGCCTGGATAAGAATGAAGGAAGGAAGGAAAAAAGAGATGACAACCAGTGGGGGTGACCAGGTGGGTGGCTTTGCTGTTATCAGAAAGAAAAACTTCAGAAGAAAGGAAGCTAAGTGGGCAGATCTTGGGGTGAGGGAAAAGGATTGGGTCTTAGGCTGGAGACCTTTCAGATCTGAGGTGCCTGTGTGAAATCCAGAGTGGGCATGCCTGTCATTGTATGCTCTTCCTTTTGAGACAGTCTCCTGCAGTCCAGGCTGGCCTCCAACTAACTATGTGGCTGAGAATGGCCTTGAGCTCCTATTCTTCTTGCCTCTAACTTCTGATACACGTGTGTGTGTGTGTGTGTGTGTGAGACCAGGTCTCAGAGGGGTGACCATGACTTAGAGGCAGTGGGGACAGTTTCTGAAGCAGCATCCCAGAAGTCTGTCTTCCAGTAAGGCTGGATGATATCTGAGCTCGCATAGCCGAGGCCCTAAAGGAAGCACTGGGGCCCATCTGAATGCAAATGAATCTCTTTACAGATCAAAGCCGCAATCTAAGAATTCTCAACTTAAATGTGAGACACTATATTCATCTATTCAATAAATATTGATTATGCATATTTAAATGGACATGCCAGACATAATTAACAGCAAGAAGCAAAATAGAAGAAAATACTTGGACTAGGGTTGCAGCTGATTGGCTGAGTACTTACCTAACATGTATGCATGAGGCCCTGAATTTCATCACCATCACCACAAAAAGCGATCCCTTCCTTTGGGAGAGCTTATATAATACAAGAGGCATGAATATGAACAGATGGAAAGTGAATATTCAAAATAAACGGGTTTCAGACAGCGTATTAGTTATTCTTCTCCCCACTGTGACACGTTTGACAGAAGCATCTGAAAAAAAAAATTAATTATTTGGGTTGATGTTGTAAGAGGAATCCATTCTGTCACGGGGGGGGGTGGTGGCATGGAGATGTGTGTGAGCAAAGCGGTCATCACTGTAGTCAAGGAGCAGAAATGAATGCCGGTGTTCAGCTCACTTCCTCCTTCTCTACAGGGTCCCTGCCAGAGGATGACATGGAACAGGCCATGGTAGAAGTCGAGTGGCTGAGAAGTAGATGTATTCTAAATATATCTTCAAAGTAGAATGATAAAACTCACTGATGGATTAGTGTGACGGAACAAGAAGAATTGATGCTAAGTCCAGGATTTAAGCTGCTCGACTAACAATAAAGAGAGGGCTACTGTTTACTGGAAGAGGAAGGTTTGGGGAAAGAGCAGGTTTGTGGAGAAATAGATGAAGCAGGGCTTATAGAGATTCCTACTAGACATCCAAGGGGTGAAATAGGCAGTCGGATATGTAGATCTGAGGTCCTAGGAGAGGTCGGGGCGGAGGATCTTCATCTGAGTTCAGGGTAGGAAATATTTAAACAGGAAGGCAGGATCACCATAGGAGCAAGAAAGAAGGAAGAGAGCCGGAAACAGAGATGTGAACACTGGGTCCTATCCCCCTGGGGCCTTTTGATGTGTGCAGGTGGGAAACAGAAGAATGAAAGAGGAAAAGCCTCTGGGTGGTCAGTAAGTGGGCGAAAGGTCAAGAGAACAGGAGTTCTTGAAAGCCATTGTCAAGTGTGGTCCTGGGTGTCTGGGAGGTAAGGCAGGAGGATAGAGAGAGCTTGCCTGTCTCAGAAAAGAAAAAGAAAGGTGGGGGGGGATGAAGGAAGAGAAAAGGTGGGATGGAGAGGGATCGGGGAAACAAGGAGAAAGAAGGAATTGTGTTAAATGTTACTCAGGGCCAGGTTCAACCATGATTCAGTCATTGAGCTTAGCAAAGCAGAGACTACTGGTGAATTTTCTTTTGTTTTTGTTTTATGAGACAGGGTACCATGTAGCCCAGGTTGGCCTCAAACTCGATAAGTAGTTCCATAAGTAACAACCTGTCTGAAAGCAAATTTGGGATAGGAAAGAAAAATATCATGTCAGTCATAGTCTGTGTATTAGCATCCTCTTGACCCCATAGAGACAGCTGACCCTAGTTCCTGGGAGCTCACAGACTCCCGATCGACAGCTAGGGAGCCTGCATGGGCCGACCTAGGCCTTCTGAATGTGGGTGACTGTTGTAACTTGGTTTGTTTGTGGGGCCCCTAGCAGTGGGATCAGGGCCTGCCCTGGTGCTTGAGCTGGCTTTTGGGAACCTATTCTCCATCCCGGGATACCTCAGACAGCTTTGCTGCAGGGGAAGGAGCTTGGTCCTGCCTCAGCTTGATATGCCATGCTTTGTTGACTGCCATGGGAGGCCTGCCCCTTTCAAAATGGAGGAGAAAAGAAAGGGGCAGGTAGATGGGAGGTGGGGGGAGGGAGGGGAAAGTGTGGTTGGTATGTAAAAATAAATAAAAAATTTTATAATAATAAAAGTAACATCCCCTGATGTTTATGGTGCTCTTGTGTGCATCATCTCAAGCAATGCTCACAGCAACACTGAAGGCTGGCGGGTCACCCTGGAGGGTCCTAGCTTTAAGTTGCCACTCTCTAGCTCAGGTAGGAATACATCAAGACACCCAGTGGAGCTGCAGACTGCCACATCTGTGGAGACTCTCCGAAGCTCCTGTCATGGCAGCATGGACTTCATTGCATTTTGTTCCACAGGCACATGCACATTGCACAAGTGTGTGGCTCACGGTGAGAAAAAGTGAAGGATAGTCACAAGCAAGCCTAGAACAGAGATGCATGTCGGGAGAACTACGTGTGAGTAATGCTAAGGTTCACTGATCGCTAACAAAGGCATGCAACACAATCTGTAGGTGAGCTTGTATGTGGTTAGAGCCTGTGGAGGAAGAAACCTGAAGAATGACTCGGGACTCCAGAGGCCCACTAGCTTAAAGAAGCAGGGGAGCTGGCAGAAACCGTACAGCACAGCTAGAATTTTCATGTACTTGCCAGAATGTTACAAGTCGGAAAATAAAGTGATTGTAATTCAGAGGGTTAAGTGTTAATGAAGGAAAAACTCACGATGGGCTGCAATTCTTGCAGCTGTTGTCTTTACCAACCTCCTCGCTCCACCCGAACTTTTCGCAGGCAAATTTCTCCTGTCTGACAGGAGCGGCTTTTGCCTTCAACCTACCTTTTTTTTTTTTTCTTCCAGGTTACAGTTCCCCTCCTTGTTTTTTGGGGGGACCAGACTGTACTTAGAGCTCTTTTAGCTTAGCTTCTTCCTTTAGCTTGTTTCCTTTAGAACTCCACAGGTTTCTCCTCAAGACACTCCCCCCAGCAAATCCCTCAGGCCAGCTTCCTGTCTCAGGATTTGCTTCTAAGGAACCTGCATTTAGGGAGCCCCATGTGGACCTGGAGAGGGGGCTCAGGCTGAGAGTTCTTGCAGAGGACCTGACTTTGGTTCTCAGTACCCACCTATCACCTCACAACTGCCTGTAACTCCAGTTCCAGATGACCCAACACCCTCTTCTGGCCTCCGCTGGCACCAGGCATGTGCATGGACGCGTACACACATGCAGGAAAACACTCATACATGTAAAAGAATTAAAAACTGGAATTTGTTTTGTTTGTTTTCTATTTTAGTGATGTTATGCTTCTGTAGCTTTTTTGCTTTACAGAATTCTTAGTTTCTTTGATTCTTCTTCCTTCTGTGCCAAAGGGAAATGAAATATGTTTATTGAAGTTTCAGATTTGGTTTTGGCTAAGTAGGTCTATTCTATTTATTCCTTTGTTTTGTTTTGAGACGAGATCTCACACTGTAGCTCAGGCTGGTCTTGAAACCACTAGAACAGAACCATAGGTAGTACTGTTCTATTTAAAAGGTGTTTTTTCTTTACAGTGCTGGAGATGGAAGCCAAGGCCATGTAGTGAGCTAGGCAAATGCCCTGCCACTGAGCTAGACTCCCAGTCCTATTTAAATGTCTGTTAGAACTAGTGTCTAGGGCATAGGTCATTGGTACTGAATCATGAAAGCAGGTTAGTGATTTTGATCTTTATTTCCAAAAGACTGTGAGCCAACAACAGGGACAGTACTGTCTCTGTAAGACAGGCAGGAAAGCAAGCAGGTTTCAGACCCTTTCGGTTGTATGTGTTAGAAAACCTGACTCAGTCTTGCTCAAATAATAAATGGAATTTATTGGCTCATATAACTGAGAAGTCCAAAGGAGAAATCTGGTTCCAGGCACTGCTTTATCCAAGCACCCAGTTTGTTTTCGCCTCTTGGCCCTGCTTTCTACAGTGCTTACTTTATTCCAAGTTTGGCTCCCCACGTGATTCCAAGAAGGTTGCTGGGAGCTCCCAGTGCCACGTGTCTTCTCATTCATACCTGGCAAGAAAAACAGATCGTGCCCTTGGTGCAGCCAAATATCTGGTTTCATTTAGGCTACCCATGAAGCAATCACTGTGACCAAGGGGAAGACACCTGTAACCTTTGAGGGCCTTGGGGATGGTGTCTAATTCCCACGAGCCACCTGGATCCACAGAGGAAATCAAGATTGTGGCAAGGAGACATCAGGGAGCAGAATCTGAGGAGACCACCTGTAAACCCCGACCTGCAGAGCATCTTTTTCACGGACCATCTACCAGGATGCCTTGCCTGGATTGGAGGTTAGGGTGACTGAGCGAAGGACCGGAGAAGTGAGCCTTGCAGCGAAGTTAGCAACGATAAGAACAAATGCTAACAGCTAGGGCCCGCATGGCAATTTAGTTTGCAATCTGCATGTCATCCAGTTCGTCTTGATAATTGCCACAGTTTGAAAGGAAACAAGTGTCCTGTTCTTGGCTGTTCAATATCTGGGCCCCTCCCCGGCTGAGGCAATGCCCCCCCCCCCCCAGGAGTCTTCTGTCACTCCTCAAACTGCAAAGGTCAGGCTTGCCCTGCCTGCGCAGGGCTCATTAGCCTACTTCTGGCCAAGCAGATGAACCTGTGACAGAGTTGACATTGGGAGCTGGGGA
Source organism: Microtus oregoni (assembly GCF_018167655.1). Lineage (NCBI taxonomy): Eukaryota > Metazoa > Chordata > Mammalia > Rodentia > Cricetidae > Microtus > Microtus oregoni. The sequence continues at coordinate 21,999,529 of NW_024543074.1, read as the reverse complement.
CACAGTGAAGCAGAGGCTGTGGCTAATTCTAGCTGGGGTGGAATGGAGAAGGCAGAAATCCGGTTTCTGGGGCAACACAGAAAACAGGACACTTGACTTCCAGAGCCAGAGGTGATGGTGGGACAAGCCGCAACAGATGGCACTTAGTGATCGCAGTGTCTTGAATTCGGCCACTTCGACTGTTCTGATCCGTGTATAATCTGTCCAACGTCCTGGCAAATCTATGAATGAGTCAGTGTCTTTCTGATCTTCTTTGTGTTTATTTCCAGCTGGATGTGTTTGTGTGTGGTCACAGTGTGGGTCATAAATAGCGTCCCATGTGTTACGGCTTGGTCACCAGACAGAAGCACTGCTGGGAACTGACAGAACCTTTAGGAGGAGGGATTCGGTAGAACAAAGCTAGGTTACTGAGGCCTTGTCCTTAAAAGGGATATGGGAACACTGACCTCTTCTGCTCTTGTTCCCTAGTAGCAAAGAGCTGACAGAGGCCCCTGCTGTACCACCGCTGGCCCAGAGCAAGGGCCCAGGCAACCAGGAACTGAAATCGTGAGCCACAAATGAGACATTCCTCTGTTTAGGCTGATTTAACCTCAGTTTGCACAGCAATGAAAAGCTAACACACACACACACACACACACACACACACACCTTGCCATAGGTTTGGTTTCTTCTGGAATGTTTGTTTGTTTGTGTTTTTCCTGTGCAGCCTTCTCTTCAGGGATAATTTGAACCTCTTGATATTCATATTTTTGTGGGGTTTTCCAAGTCAAGTAAATAGTGAAGTATTCTTTGCAGATCGTCTCAGGCCACTTACAGAGAAACAAATTTTGCTTATGTTTTATCTTCTTTTGGGCAGTGCCAAATCTTGTGCATACCAGGCAAGTGCTCTATCAGGGCCACCTCCCAGCCAGCCATTATCTTTGTGCTGGACGCGTTTTACAGCAGAACTAGTTTCTTGGGGCTGCGACTTGCAGAAACACAATCCTTGGAGGACTGAATTAGTCTCACTTTTCAGGAGAGAGTACAGGTTCTACGATATTAATAGCTGGCACCTAGGATCATGTTTGTCACCTTTCTCTGGAAACTTCAGACATCACTTCTTTTTTTTTTTAAGCATATGCATTGCTCAAGGTTAAGAGTAAACAGGACAGGATCCTTTGTTTCCAAAAAGCACCCTTTCCTAGCTGCACCGTCTGTCTGGTACCTAAGCCCACCATTAGGAAAGGGCTTCAGCATTCTGGAGTTTTTCTTCCAAAAAAAAAAAAGCAAATGAGAGGCCATTGGAGAGAAGTGTTTAAAAGTATGGTAAGGATGCCGAAGTGTAGCTCTTCACAATTGATGGCTGCTGGCGGGCGGGGGGCAGGATGAAGGACTCAGTTCTGCTTGAGGGGCAGACCACTGAGAGGTTGACTATGCTCCGGCATGTATATGGATAATACAAATTGGACTATTTTATTATTTCTTTTTCTATTGGGGATGACAAGAGAGGGGGAGTGAACGTGAAAGAACTGGGAAATGAGTGTGACCAGGGTGTATGATATGAAATTCCCAAAGAATCAATAAAAGTACTATGTTGAAAAAAAGGAAAAGGAAATGAGCTGGAGAGATGGCTCAGCAGTCCGAGCCCTTGTTACTCTTAGGGTTCAATTCCCAGCACCCACATGGTGCTCACAACTCTATAATTGTTGCTCCAAGAAATTTGACACCTTCTTCTGACCTCCAAGGGCAATAAGCAAGCACACAGTGCACATACATACAAGAAGGCAAAACACACACATAAATAAATCTAAACATATTATTAAAAAAAGCAAGGCCAGGCAGTGGTGGAGCAAGCCTTTAAGCCCGCACTCAGGAGGCAGAGACAGGTGGATCTCTGTGAGTTCGAGGCCAGCCTGGTCTACAGAGAGAGTTCCAGCACAGGCTCCAAAGCTACAGAGAAACCCTGTCTAGTGGTGGAGGGGGGAAGCAAATACTCCACGGGGACTGAGAATGTGACTGCTGATATCTAGGGATGCGGTGTTGCGTTTGACCTTTCAATGGGGAAGTGTGAACAAGCAGCCACTTACCCTCTAATAAGAACCCACTAGGTCGTAAAACAGCAAGTTTGTTGGGCTTAATTACAGAGCATGGGTGAGCAGTTACTGATAGTGTCCAAATGGCAATACACCAAGTCTCAGCCCCGTGTGGATAATGACTTTCCTAAAGCTGAGTAGATGGAGTCTCTCTTTCAGGTACTTAAAATACACCGAGCCTCTTTGAGACCCTGAGACCACACACAGCTGTGGCAGAACTATCTCCGCCTGAACAGGAGAAGCTGCGGGGTGTCAGGAATTTCAGGTGAGGATGTCATGACCCTTCCCACCCTTCTTCCAAGCCTCTATGCCAGCATATGAACAGGCTGGATCTTGACTGGGTGCTGGCAAGTAGTCGCGGCTGCCTCTGATGAAGAAACGCTGGTGGTTAGCTTTGAAGACAGCATTCCTCTAAGTCCTCTGACCCCAGAGAGGATTTAATGGACTGCATAGGAGCCAGAGCCCTGAGAGTAGACTGCAGGGAGAGCGCACAGAACGAGGGAAAATACTAAAAGGAGAAGGGTTTGGTTGCCACGGCTACTTATGAGGCTCGGGCAAGCAGAACTTGTCTGCCATTTCTAAAGTAGATCATTGGCTTGGCTGGCCATCGTCCGGAAAAGGGGTGGAGCTCTATGTAGGAACGCCTCAGAGAAGACTAGATTGTAAGGGATGGGTGGGGGCAAAAATGTGTGGTTTGGGGATTTAGCTCAGTGGAAGAGCACTTGCCTAGTAAGCACAAGGCCCTGGGTTCGGTCCTCGGCTCCAGGGGTGGGCTGGGGTGGGGCGGACTAGATCACTGTCAAGTGACAGTGCTCATCCTAGTTATCCATGAGAATTTAATCAAGTGATTACAAACAAAACCAGGTTCAGTGGGCCAGTGACAGCTCAGTGGTTAGTCCTCCTTGTTCTTGAAAAAGAGATCCTAAGACTCTTGGTAGGTGCCCAAAACCAGAAAAGCTCCAGGATCCCTGTCTCAGCCTCTTCCAACACTAGGGTTACAGATGTATACCGCTGTACCCAGCTCTTACAAGGGTCCTGGGGATCTGAACTCCGGTTCTCTTGTTTGCGTGGCTTTATCCACTGAGCCATCTCCCCACACTTGGCTTTGGATGGTTCTTTGTTTTTGTTTTGTTCTTCCCTCACTAAAGCATTATGCCAGTGTCCTTACTCTCATGCTCTGGGACAACTACTAAATAAAATAAAATAAAAGTTTATTGGACCCAAACACCTTAATCCTGCAACAGTGGATCTGATAACCCAGACAGACGGCCATCAACTCACTCCTAGGTAGGCAGCATATACAACGTGGAGACTGGACAAAGGATATTTCATGTTCCACACTGGGCAGAGCAGGACACTGTAGGATTCCATCATATTTCTCAGGGTGGCATGCGATTTAAAACATGTGGATTGCTTATTTCTAGAATTTTCCATCTCATATTTTTGAATCTTGCTTCATGATGGTAACTGAAACTATTGAAAATGAAAGCGGAGATAAAGGGACAACGCTACCTAAGTTCTCCTGTTCCAATGGTAAACTTTATAGAGCCTGGTAGGGCTAGTCTGAATATACTGAATGTCACGGGATCATGCTCTTTAAAATGGCCGGCATAGCTAGGCAAGGTGGCTTTACCCACTGAGCCATCTCGATGGCCCCAGAGCTTCCTTCTTGATATCCCGAACATAACCACAGTGAACATCTATCGCACTTAGTTTTCAATGTTTTTATAGGAGTGGAACTGGATTTTTTTTTTTTATATGTGACTTTTCCTGTTAGGACTCAAGGCAATTAGATTACAACTTCAGTTGTATCTTATATTTATTTTATACATTTGCCAAAGACTGGCCCTAGATTCTAGCAGCAAATTCAAATGGTCCCAAGTGTTTGCTCTCTTGCCCACATATAACAAAGTATGCCCAGAGTCAAAGGCATTTTCCAAAGAAAGAAAAATGACAAGAAATCAGAACTGTGTTCTGCTGCATACAGAACCCAGAGTACGACTCACAACCCTTAAACTACACACACCAAAAAATAAAAATAAGTAAATTAAAAAGTTCAGTTACTACTGATATTCCAGTAGGCAAAAATCTCTGCCTCCAACATTGATGAAAATGCTTGCCGAGACTCAGTTGGCATAAAGCACAGTCACACCCTGAGCCAGCTGGATTGTGTCTCAAGAGGACAGGCTGAAGCACCAGAAGGTGAAGAAACAGATGCTATTTATGGGGACATTCTGCAGCCACCTCTCTGTCACAGGTCTGGGGAAAAGTGATGCTTAGAGCCCTGGAGAAAGCAGTTACCCACATACCACAAGCCTGCATGAGAGCCCGGGCACCCAAGGAGACCCCCTCCCAGAGCAGGGCAGAGGCTTGCCAAAGTACCTCATAGGAAATAATTACTGCCTGCTTGCTCATTATGCGTGGGAACTCTGACCAGATAAAGAATCTAGATAAAAATCAGGAAAACTGGTGAAACCAAAGATAAGACAAGATTGGCAGAAACTGTAGCAGATTTCCAGGGACAACTGAGGCTCCGGTCAAGTCTCCAACGTTGGCTTCCACCCTGCTCCCCAGCTCTGTCTTTACCATTTTCTTGGTTCTTACTTGTGCCCTACAAGGTCTCCCGTCCACAGAGTGGCTCACCCAGTGGATTCCAGTAAGCACAGTCTCTCTGTGGGCTTATGGAAGTGAAGAAAAGACAGGTCAATTAGAACCTTGGACTTTCCGCACTGTAAAGATGGGGGTGTCCCTTCCCAGCAAACGCATTCTAGATAAAGCGGCTATGCTGAGGATGACATAAACACTTACCTATATGCTAAAATCAAATAACTTCTTTCTCTGCTATGAAATTGAGATTTTTTTATTTAAAGACAAGCATTTCTGTCACGCTTGTTTTCTCCCTCAAGGGATGGCCAGCTACAGACATTTCCCCTCCTTTAGAAAAAGTTCATGAAGAAAAAATGAACTAAAAGCTCATGGAGCTGACGTGATGGCACACATCTGTAATCCCGGCACTCAGGCGGCTGAGACAGAAGGATCGTGTTCAAGGCCAGACTACGCGACATTGCATGACCCCGTCTCAAATAACAAATTTGGGGACTCTGTCTTTCTGACCACTCTGGCTGTCCTTTTTCTCAATCCCTGGTAGCCACCTTGGCTGTTAATGAGTAGAGGTGGCAATAGGAGGTGGAATTACTTTTCTTAAAAGGGGACCGGTTTACTGAACGACAAAAATCAATGCTGCAAGATGTTTACTGGCTGTGTTTCAAGAATGGAAAAGATTTTGAGATCATTGAACTATCGGACGACAGAAGAACTTCACCTTAGGGTGAGTCAAAGTTTTCATTAACGCTTTTGAGAATATAGAAGTTGGGAGGCAACAGGACCCAAATCATGAAGCTACACCTCCATCTAATGAGTCCTTGCTCACTGTAACCTAGAACACCAGAATTAGAAGTCATTTCTTGAAACTTGAATCTGATTCCCAATGGAATCAGAGCCCTGCCCCAAAATGTTGCATAAGAGTAGCCATTCCCCTCAGTTAATTTTCTTTAAGTGTGTGTGTGTGTGTGTGTGTGTGTGTGTGTGTGTGTGTGTACATGTATACCAACAGAGTCACAGAAGAGGGTACTGGATCCCGGAGCTGGAGTTACAGGTGGTTGTGAGCTGTTCAATTGGCCCTGGAAACTGAATTCAGGTCCTCTAGAAGAGCAGCAAACACTCTTAACTAGGAGCCATCTCTCCAGGCTCCTTTTCCTGCTCTTAAGTTATCCTAGTCAGAACTTTACATGTCTGTGGATGGTTTAGATAAGTTCAGGGCTGAGATGTTGTATTGCGATTACAAGTGTCCACATTACATCCCTGACCCGTGGATTAAAGAACAAGATTCTAAAACTTTTGGAGTTTGCAGAAATACAAAACCTCTTTTTAAAAACAACAGGAAGGCTAAATAAATCTATTGTCTTGCCTGCCTCAGAGAGTATGCTACTTCTTTGGGAACCTTCTATACACAGTTCCCAATAGGACTGCTGAAGGCTAGCCTTCACCCCAAATGCTGGACTCGGAGCTTGTCCTAGGCCAGGGTAATCAGAGTTTTCCAGCTATTACTGGTGGAGGGGGCAGCTCTCCTCTCTGTGCAGGTGGAAGACCGTGTGGAAGAAAGCCTAGCCCTGCCCCCAAGACAGGCTTCTAGGATCGTGGAGCCAACTGAGCTTATATGGATGGAGCTTGTGGGTAAAGTGAAGTGGCGTGTGTGTGTGTCTGTGTGTCTGTGTGTGTGAGGGGGGGGAGGGAGGGAGGAAGGGAAGGAGGAAGGGAGGGAGGGAGGAAGAGAGAGAAAGAGAGAGAGAGAGAGAGAGAGAGAGAGAGAGAGAGACCATCTAAGCCTGTGTCTCCTCTACTCTTTGGTTGAGGAGACAAATAGTTCTGGTCTCCACATAAACTAATTTGTGATTCTTTGACTTCTGTCCAAAGAGTTCTTTTCTAGCAAATCCCCTAGATTTATTTTTATAATTACTTGAGCAAACCAATAAAAATATGCACAGGAATAAACACACACACACACACACACACACTGAAATGGTTAAAATTCTAAAAACTGACAATACCAAATTGTGAACTTTGGGGAGGGGGATGAGATTCTTACTTATAATTGGGCGAGAAGAGAATAAACGGGTAAAAACAAAAGCCCTTTGGAGTGGTTTGGGCATGTAGCTCAGTTGGTAGAGTGCTTGTGTAGCATACAGGAAACCCTGGATTTGAACCCCAGTGCTGCTTAAATCCAGGCATAGTGGTAAATGGTGGTAAGCTTAGAACTTAAGATGTAAAAGCAGGAGGATCAGAAGTTCGAGATCATCCTTGACAATATAGTGAATTCAGGGCTGGCCTTGACTATGTGAGATTCCCCCCTCAACCCGCCAAAAAAAAAAAAAATGGTGTGGCTGGAGAGAAGGCTTCATGGCTGTAGCATGTACTACTTTGACCTTCTACTCTGAGAATGCAGTATTGTTGCAGAAGTCCCAAATGCAGTTCCCAGTACCCATGCCAAGTGGCTCACAACTGCCTGTAATCCCAACTCCAGAGAATCCAGTGCCTTTGGCTTCCATGGGCATGTACGGGCACACACATAATTTTAAAATGTTAAAAATAAATATTTAAAAAACTACTTTAGGGGCTGGAGAGATGGCTCAGTGGTTAAGAACACTGACTGGTCTTCCAGAGAACCTGAGTTCAATTCCCAGCACACACAGGGCAGCTCACAATTGTCTGTAACTCCTTTTTCAGGAGATCCAACATCCTCATACAGACATACATGGATGCAAAATATCAGTATACATAAAATAAAAATAAATAAATTACAAAAAAACTACTTTAGGCCCTCTTCTGAACTCCACTGTCACCAGGCACACATATGGTACAATTAAAGACATACAGGCAAAACATTCATATCTAGAAAATAAGATAAATACATCAAAAAAAAAAGATCTACAAGAATGTTTGGGGATGTAGCTCAGTGGTAGAGCATGTGCTTAGGTTCAATCAGTGGTAATATACGTGGACACACACACATTAACATATAAAAACAGTTTGTATAGTTTATAATATCTTGAACCCTGAAGCCACCAAAATGAGATGGAGTTTTAAAAATGGTGTTCAATGAGGAGGTATGAATTATAACCATGAAGCTGAATCCAAAAAACATTAAAGAGTGTCAAGAGTCACCTGATATGGGACAGAAGAAAAGCAAAATTTTAAGGGCTATTATGTTACCACTAATCTCATAAACTTTTGGTTTTATTTCAACTTTTTAACAGCTTTCCTTAAGGTATAAATATTATCTCAAAATGTATAAGATTAATATATATATAATATTGAACTTTTTGTCACGATATTAATGGTCATATAGAGTACTAACTAATTCTAAAACAAGGTTTCATCTACCTTTCTGTACATTACTTTGGGTTTGAGTCTCTATCAGTTCTCTGCAGTGAACCATGACCATGCCTACAGTGACCTTTGAAGTCCCCAAAAGAAGGATGGAGCCCCACAATGATGACTCCTCCAGGACTGTGATAACACCATTAAGCTGGAAAACACCACCTAAAGATTGACTTTGAACTACAAACTTCTCAGAGCAATTTCAAGGTAGCTAGCTGAGATGATCCAGCCTCACAGACTACTCTAACCAGGAATTAAGACAAGTACTTTCCCATTATGCAGAGACTGGACAATAAGTGATACAGCTACCTCTCCCAGGACTTGACAACCCAAATTTTTCTTTTCAGGATCTCCTAAAGATGCTGTCACCCACAGATAGAAGGAAGTAAATTTAAGAACATGACACCCACATTCCCAAGAAGTGGGGTGGGTGGTTTTTGGTCTTTCATTGGGTTATAAATATTTGTGATTGTTTAGGGAGATTGATTACAAGTTGTTATTGTTAATAGTCAGGAAAAAGACTAAACAAAGGAGAATAGATTCAGAGTTTCTGTTTTGAAAAGGAAAAAGATGATATAGATATGATAGGAAAAAAGGGTAGATTATTGAATCTACTTTCAAGAAAGCAACTACTAGTTTTAAATATTTTACATTGGATTGGATTTTTGTATACTGTATACAAGTTTTATATATTGATACAAATTTGAGACTAATTTTGTTAGAGCACACTATACATACATTTATACTCTTGTTCAAGGTATTGTACCTATACAACTTTTTTAACAATGTAATGCAGATTTCTAGTTCTTGAAAGTTATTATTACCAACTATTTAGGATAATAAGAAATGCAGGCTAGTAATTAGTCACCTATTAATAATCAAACCTGAAGTCATATTTGGTATGTTTACAAGGTCAAACAGACATATATTTTAAATAGATCATCTTCAAACACTTCAAAGTTATCAGAACATGACATTCAAGGTATTTTAATAACATAGGTTCTTTTTCTTTTTTTTTTTCTTTTTTTTTTTTTTTGGTTTTCGAGACAGGGTTTCTCTGTGGTTTTGGAGCCTGTCCTGGAACTAGCTCTGTAGACCAGGCTGGTCTCGAACTCACAGAGATCCGCCTGCCTCTGCCTCCCGAGTGCTGGGATTAAAGGCGTGCGCCACCACCGCCTGGCATTTTAGGTTCTTTTTCTTACGACAATGAGACATGTCTGTTTCTGGCAGCACCAATCTACTTCAGCAAGAATAATGGGCATTGAAAAAACTCCACGTGGAGTTTATTTTCTTTGTGACAAAAGTAAGTCATTGAGCAAGAAAGTACTCTTGCCTCAATTGCTGATGATATGCTGTCCAAATTGGATAAGCAAAATTCACAAGAGAATGACTACAAAACCTTGCCAAGACAAGGTGGGAAAGTCCTTCCTAAATCCTGTTTTGTAGAAAAGTCTGTCAAATATTCTAGGCCAGTAGGCTGAATATGGATGCACCAACATTGCAGAGGAAACTTGGGTGACTGTTCAGGCAGCCATCTGTTTCTGTCATTTCTCAATTTTTTTTGGAAGTTAACTGTTTGCACTTCCTGCTTACTCAGTTAATAGTATTTACTTCTTGGGTCTCTGAGGGAGTTGAAGACTAGATAGTTATAGTTACAATTTTCTTTGTTTATCAGACGCAGAAAAGAAACTCACTAAAGTGTACAAGGTTGAGAGATATCAAAGCATAGTTGGATGGAAATACAAGTTATGATAGAAAGCAAATTAGGTACAAGACTTTGGACTCATCAAGATAGGATAGATGATGGAGCATTTTCTCTGAATTTGACAAATGCAAATTGACTAGACATTATTGATGTACTTATTGCTTTATATATTATATATAGTTACTATATATAGTTTTTCTTTTATTAGGTATAGCCTTCTTTTTTATTTTAGACAAAAAAGGGGAAATGTAGTGATACTTTATGTTTTAACAGATTAAGTTTGCCTAAAGATCAGAGTGCAGAGATAAGCTACTAGAGGCCAGGGAAAGGTTGCACACACCTTTAATCCCAGGACTCAGAAGTAGAGGCAGAAAGGTCTCTTTTAGTTCAAGGCCACCCTGGACTGCACAAGATTGAATCTGTCTCAAAGAGAAACAGAGCTTACACAAAGGTGAGCACTTGGGCTCATACGCCTTTAAACCCAGCACTAGGGAGCTGGAAACGGGAGTGATATGACTGGGTAGAGAGAGGAATATAAACTGGAAGGAGACAGGATTTCAGTGCAGTGTAAGGTTTGATGGAGACAGTTGTAGGCTGAGGAACGCCCTGCAGTTAGAGTACAAAGTCTGAGGACAGGATTGCCCCTTTGGTCTGAACATTGGTAGAGGCAAAAGGTTCTCTAGTGGCTGGCCACCCTGCTTCTCTGATCTCTCAGGCAAGCTTTATTTGTTAAAATACAAACAAATATCACTACAGAAGCCAGACTCAAGAAAGTACTTCCATGCTGTTATAATTCCATCTGTAGCAAGTTAACAAGATAACTGATCCACGGTGACAAAGGTCATAACCATGGTTGTTTGGGAGAGAATACTGATTGAAAAGAGGCACCAGGGGGCTTCCTAGGACAATTTAGGTATTTTGTATTGTACTCTGGGTGACAGTTAAACTGATCAATACCTGTGTCAAAACTCATCAAACTCCTCATGTGTATGTTTTAGATAGACATGGCAACATGCTCAGCACTGGAAAAGTGGAGGCAGGAGGATCAGGAATTTGAGTCCAGTTGGCTGTCTAAAACCTTGTCTCAAACAAATTAGAAATAAGAAAGGAATCCATACATTTGAGTATATATAAATTATTGTCCAGTCTTAAAAAAAAGAGTATTCATGTAGTCATGTTTATAGCAAGGTTATTCTCAGTGGTGAAAGGATGGAGACAGCACAACTGTCCAAGAGTGGCTGTCTTAACGGAAAGTCCAAGAATCCAGCAGCTGTCCAGACTGTGAGGCTGGATGTCTCAGCAGGTCTTCAGGATACACGGGAATCCCCAAGAAGCAGACTCTAATGCCAGTGAAGGACTGGACTGATAGCGAAGGCAGGAGCGAGCCGGCAAAGAGCGATTCTTCTTGCTTTCACTTCCTTATATAGGCTGCCAGCAGAAGGCAGAGACTTCCGATTTGGCAAGATGATGGGAATTTGGAAACAAGTGGTAGAGAAGCCTGTACAACAATGTATGCATACTTAACACCACTGACCGTATACTTAAATGGGATTGAAAGGGAAAATTCTAAGTTGTGTGTATTTTTACCACATTGGAAAAAGTACTAAAAAGCAGTTGCACAGGACAAGGTCAGCTTGCCTGTTTTTCACTTTGCTGGACGAGGACTCCAGAAGCAGTCCGCCCAATATCTTCTACCTATATTTCATTGCACAAGGGATGTCTTTTATACTAAAAACATACAGAGGACATAGCCTCACGATAAATGTAGCTCCTTACCAATGACACCCCGTGTGACTGCTAGTTTGGTTGTCAGCTTGGTCACATTTGGAATTAAGTAAAACTTAAAAATGGCTGAAAAAAAATGTAGGGATTTTTACTTAGTTGAATCATTTGAAGTGGAAAAATCACTTCTAATCAGAATCTTTGAGGTGAGAAGACATACCTTTAGTTCAGAACTTTTGAGGAGGGAAGATCCACCTCTAATCTGGGCCTGCTTTCTGCTGGCAGCCTATATAAGGAAGTGGAAGAAGGAAGAGCCGCTCTTTGCCGGCTCACTCCTGCCTTCACTATCTGTCCAGTCCTTAACTGGCATTAGAGTCTGCTTCTTTGGGATTCCCGTCTATCCTGAAGACCTGCTGAGACATCCAGCCTCACAGACTGGACAACAACTGGATTCTTGGACTTTCACTTAAGACAACCACTCTTGGATTGGCTGTACTGCAGTCTGTAATTAATTCTAGTAAATTCCCATCATATGTGTGTTTGTGTGTGTGTGTGTGTGTGTGTGTGTGTGTTCTGTTACTCTAGAGAACCCTGACTAATATACCTGGATATATTCTATATTCTCCTATGTTATTACAGTGTCTTGGGTTTGTTTGCTTGTTTTTCATTGTAGGTTAATAATCTAAAAAAAAATCTTTCCAATCAGCTTCAGTTTGAATTAGAGTTTGGAACCATTACAGATTAAAAAGTGAGTTGATGGTACTACCACCAATTAAAAATTCTGAGCCCGTAGGACTTGACTTTGACCCAAAGTATCTTTTCCCCCATGTCCTAGAAGCTGCTTTCATTCAGATATAGAAGAAAAACATGCAAAACTGTCCCACAGACAGCTACTGGAAGACTGAAGACAGAGGCCTCCCTTCCAGACGCTGAGTAAGAACTGGGGAAATAGGTCATTCTTGCCTAAAGCATTTAGACAAGTGCTCGTCTGGTTATCCTGTATCTAGAGTCTACCGTGTGTGCCTTTGATGTGGCACCAGCTTCCCCAGCCAAAGCCCTTGCAACCTTGGCTTCCGAGAAGCCAGGAAATGAAGCAACTCAAGTTTGATGCAGGTTCGGGGCTCCATCTATGTGGTGGTGGCAAGGTAGCACGAAAAGCTAGTGCGGGGGCTGGGGATGTGGCTTAGTGGTACAATGCTTGTCTAGCATGTGCAGGCCTTGGGTTTGATGCCTTCTACCACAAAAGAAAGAAAATAACAAGTGTGAAATCAAATGAATTTAAAAGTTGGTTCCAACATTCAACCGTGAAATTCTGAAAGTTGGCACAGTGACTAAGTTCTGTGTGTCTATTAGTAGTGGCAAGGAACTCGGTAACTGGATATGGCAGGCTGAGGTGGCCTGAGAGATCTCAGGTTCTGTATGTGCAGTCTGTCTTTCCATACCCTTGGAGTAGGGTTTTTTTTTTATTTATTTTTACTGAGCTCTACATTTTTCTCTGCTCCCCTCTCTGTCTCTCCCCTACCCCCTTCAACCCTCCCCCAAGGTCCCCATGCTCCCAATTTAACCAGGAGATCTTGTCTTTTTCTACTTTCTACTTCCCATGTAGATTAGATCTATGTATGTCTCTCTTAGTGTCCACATTGTTGTCCTAATTCTCTGGGATTGTGGTTTGTAGGCTCGTTGTTTTTTTTTTTTTTTTGCTTTATGTTTAAAAACCACCTAGGAGTAAATACATGTGATAATTGTCTTTCTGTGTCTGGGTTACCTCACTCAAAACAATGTTTTCTAGCTCCATCCATTTTCCTGAAAAATTCAAGATGTCATTATTTTTTTCTGCTGTGTAGTACTCCATTGTTTAAATGTACCACATTTTCTTTATCCATTCTTCGGTCGAGGGCATTTAGGTTATTTCCAGGTTCTGGCTATGACAAACAAAGCTGCTATGAACATAGTTGAGCACATGTCCTTGTGGCATGATTGAGCATCTTTTGGATATATACCCAAAAGTGGTATTACTGGGTCTTGAGGAAGGTTGTTCCCTAATTTTCTGAGAAATCGCCACACTGACATTCAAGGGGTTGTACCGACTTGCATTCCCACCAGCAATGCAGAAGTGTTCCCTTTCCCCGACAACCTCTCCAGCATAAGTTGTCATCAGTGTTTTTGATCTTGGCCATTCTTACAGGTGTAAGATGGACTCAAAGAGTTGTTTTGATTTGCATTTCTCTGATAACTAAGGATGTTGAGCATTTCCTTAAGTGTCTTTCAGCCATTTTAGATTCTTCTGTTGAGAGTTCTCTGTTTAAGTCTGTACTCCATTTTTTTTTATTAGATTATGTGATCTTTTGGTGTCCAATTTCTTGAGTTCTTTGTATATTTTGGAGATCAGACCTCTCTGATGTGGGGTTGGTGAAGATCTTTTCCCATTCTGTAGGCTGTCGTTTTGTCTTGTTGACTGTGTCCTTTGCTTTATAGAAGCTCTTCAGTTTCAGGAGGTCCCATTTATTGTTTGTTTCAGTGTCTGTGCTGCTGGGGTTATATTTAGGAAGTGGTTCCCTGTGCCAATGTGTTCAAGTGTACTTCCCACTTCTATGAGGTTCAGCATGATTGGTTTTATGTTGAGGTCTTTGATCCATTTGGACTTGAGTTTTGTGCATGGCGATAGATATGGGTCTATTTTCATTTTTCTACATGTTGATATCCAGTTATGCCAGCACCACTTGTTAAATATGCTTTCTTTTTTTCCATTTGATATTTTTTGCTTCTTTATCAAAGATCAGGTGTTCGAAGATGTGTGGATTGATATCCGGGTCTTCTATTCTGTTTCATTGTCTGTTCTTATGCCAGTACCAGGCTGTTTTCAGTACTGTAGCTCTGTAGTAGAGTTTGAAGTCAGGGATTGTGATGCCTCCAGAAGTTCTTTTACTGCACAGGATTGTTTTGACTATCCTGGATTTTCTGCTTTTCCAAATGAAGTTGAGTACTGTTCTTTTGAGGTCGTTGAAGAATTTTGCTGGGATTTTGATGGGCATTGCGTTGAATCTGTAATTGCTTTCGGTAAGATTGCCATTTTTACTATATTAATTCTGCCTACCCAAGAGCATGGGAGGTCTTTCCACTTTCTGGTGTCTTTTTTAATTTCTTTCTCCAAAGGTTTAAAGTTCATGTCATACAAGTCTTCCACTTGTTTGGTTAGAGTTACTCTGAGATATTTTATGCTATTTGTGGCTATTGTGAAGAGTGTTGATTCTCTAATTTCTTCCCCAGCCCTTTTATCATCTGTGTATAGGAGGGATACTGATTTTTTTTTAGTTAATCTTGTATCCTGTTACATTGCTGAAAGTGTTTATGAGTGTAGAAGTTCCTTGGTAGAATTTTTGGGATCACTTATGTAAACTATCATATCATCAGCAAGCAGTGAGAGTTTGATTTCTTCTTTTCCAATTTGTATCCCCTTGATCCCTTGGAGTAGTTTTTAAATGCTTATAACAAATCTCCACATTGGTGCACCTAAAATTATGTATTAGGGAAGCAAGACAAAGTTGAAAGGAATTAGTATTAATAATGTAATATAACTTGCATTTTTATACATGTGCATCAAATAGCACTTTAGGTATATATTAATGTTTTTTTCCCAGATAGTTATTTGTAATATCAAGAAGAAACAAATATCTGCTGATTCAAGACTTTTTTTTTAGTTGAGAAAGAGCATCATGTATCCCAAGCTGTCTTTGAACTCACTGTGTAGTTGAGGATGACCTTGAACTTCTGACCCTCCTACCTTGGATTTTCTAGTGCTAGGAACACAAGTAAGTGCCACCACACCTGGTTTATACAGGAAAGCACTCTGCCGACTAAGATACATCCCATCCCCAGCCCAAGGCATATTTTAAAAATCAGTCCTAGGGGCTAGAGAGATGGCTCAGAGGTTAAGAGCATTGCCTGCTCTTCCAAAGGTCCTGAGTTCAATTCCCAGCAACCACATGGTGGCTCACAACCATCTGTAATGAGGTCTGGTGCCCTCTTCTGGCCTGCAGGCATACACACAGACAGAATATTGTATACATAATAAATAAATAAATATTTTTTAAAAAATCAGTCCTATAGTTTAAGAAAAGTGGCAAAGAAATAGCAGAAACTTTTAAAAACTATAATGCTAGAGATCAGAGCCAAGGCCTTGCACAGTCTAGTCAAGTGCAATCCCCACCTCAGTCCATAAAAATGAAACAAAAAGAAACCTTTTCATTCCCCTTTCCAAGGACATCATCGTCACTGTTGTCACCCTTCTCAAACTGTCTTGCTCCAGCCCAGGATACGTTCCCATGGGGATGCCTACCCTGCCAAGGCCCTGACAGCATTGCCTTCCGTGTAGACACTTGTTTCATCTGACTCAGACTCTGATCTTACACTGAGCCACCGCCACTACTTTACATCGCCTCGCCCCACTCTGAAGCTGTCTTCCAACAGAGGGATGGGGACAGACCCTGGTACCCTGTGCTGAGCTATTCCCTTGAGCAAATGTTCCCTTCTCTCTCCTTAGATTCGAAGGCTCCATCCTGGTCCTCATCACCACATGGAAATCTACCTCAGTTTGCTTGGTAGATGATCTTCCTTGTTTAACTATGTGGATCCTAATTTAAGTTATCTATAATTGTTTTGCCCTCATTTCTAGATTTATGCAGTCTGACATTTCATGACAGGCTATGTTTTCTGTATTCTTCAGTTTTTCATCCTATAATTTCTTCATTGGCCGGACTTCACCATCAGACAACTTTCAAAAAGTGTTTCAGTATAAACTTTTAAGAGCTTGAAACTGATTTTTTTGAAAAGGTGTATATAAGTGTATGTGTGTGTTCGTGTGTGTGTGTACTCATGTGTAGAGGTACATATGCACACGTGTATAGACTCTAGAAGTCAATTCTAGATGTCTCTGTCTTATTTTTTAGTATAGCATCTCTCATCGAACTTGCAATCACTGACTTGGCTAAATTGGCTGGCCAGCAGGCCCCAGGGATCCTCCTGGCTCTGCCTCCCTAGCGCTGGCACATGTTGTACCTGGCTTTTTATGTGGGTTGAGATCAAAACTCAAATCCTCACGCTTGCATCAGGAGCACTTTACTGTCTGAGCTATCTCCCCAGCTCTGACATTGTGTTTTGTTTGCCTTTATACACAAGTGGAAATTTAGCTGGGTATAAAACTGTTGGGTCATAATAGTTTCTCTTTTCAATGGTAAACATCACTGACTGTTACTGTGATTTAGGTTGGAACTCACCTTTACCTATTCCTACTATAAGTAACTGGTGTTTTCTGCCTATAACCCTAAAGGATTAGTTACTTAGCTCATGATATTCAGTCACTTCATATTTGTGACTGTCAAATTCTAATAGATGTAAGGATAATTATCATCACAGGAATGATCCAAGAATAGAGATCTTTATCCCCTTTGTTAGTTGAGGTCTTGGGTACTAAGAACCTGTGAGTTGCTTTTACTTTGTAAGCTTATGTGAGTGTGATTGTGTAGGATATGATGAGGTAGACTGTGATACAAGATGCCTATTGTATAGCATGAAACCCCAAGTCAAACTGTTACCCTTTGGGAGTTTGGTTGGGTATTTCCACAAATATCATCTCACCTGAGCTTGTTGACTGTTTGCCTTCCCTCATAGGAGAGGTCAGTTTGGGTCATGGGACCCTCATCTGGGTATCCAGCTGCCCCCACCAACTGGCTGTATGCAATTCTGCCCTAATTCTGCACACAGAATGGGACTTGGGGGACGGGTTAGAAGATATAAGTGGGGCAGAACTAGGGGAGGGGGCTCCATCTAGGCAGCTATGGGAACCCCATTTCCCCTGCCATATAAAGACTGTCCAGTGTGGTCTTCTGGGGTGGAGCACCCACAGTACTGTAACTAACGTCTCACCCATTGCTTTGTAAGTAAGCCCAATGAACTCTGTGTTCCATAAGTGAACTTTGGTGAAAGTGTACCTGGGTTTGCCATTGGAACAGCAAAGAGGTAGAGGCAGCACAAACAAATGTAGCACACCTTTACACAGTTAACGTAGTATTCTGTAGCCCAAACAAATGTAGCACACCTTTACACAGTTAAAGGAGTATTCTGTAGCCCAAACAAATGTAGCACACCTTTACACAGTTAAAGGAGTATTCTACAGCACAAACAAATGTAGCACACCTTTACACAGTTAAAGGAGTATTCTACAGCACAAACAAATGTAGCACACCTTTACACAGTTAACGTAGTTTTCTACAGCACAAACAAATGTAGCACACCTTTACACAGTTAAAGGAGTATTCTGTAGCCCAAGCAAATGTAGCACACCTTTACACAGTTAAAGGAGTATTCTACAGCACAAACAAATGTAGCACACCTTTACACAGTTAAAGGAGTATTCTACAGCACAAACAAATGTAGCACACCTTTACACAGTTAAAGGAGTATTCTACAGCACAAACAAATGTAGCACACCTTTACACAGTTAAAGGAGTATTCTACAGCACAAACAAATGTAGCACACCTTTACACAGTTAAAGGAGTATTCTACAGCACAAACAAATGTAGCACACCTTTACACAGTTAACGTAGTTTTCTACAGCACAAACAAATGTAGCACACCTTTACACAGTTAAAGGAGTATTCTGTAGCCCAAACAAATGTAGCACACCTGTACACAGTTAACGTAGTATTCTGTAGCCCAAACAAATGTAGCACACCTGTACACAGTTAACGTAGTATTCTGCAGCACAAACAAATGTAGCACACCTTTACACAGTTAGAGTATTCCACAACAGCATCTTTCTAGTATCACACTGTAGAACTGTAAAACATGGATTTTTAAATTTCTCTTAAAAGTAATTTTTGGCAGCTGCCATCCAGCTTCTCTTTCTCAACTGCACCACGGGTCCATTCACAGGATGTCCCCAGAGGCATTTTGATTCAACATAGTTAAAGAAAAATTCATTCCTTATCTCCTAATGACTTTTTCTTCTTCTCAGTCCAGTAGTTGATCCTATGTCATTCCTTAGCCCATGTACTGCTGGCTGTTGATGGTTCTGTCTTCCCTTTACCACATTCACTGGGACTTGTTCCTTTTTAGCCAATACCCTAACTCAGCCTCTTCCTACTGTGGACCTGGAATGCTGCCTTGCTGAGGTAATCCCTCTCCTCTTGTCCTCTTTGCCTTGCCTCCTCTCTTCTCTCAAACATAGACACAGAGCTATTCTGAGGCAGTGTTCTCCAAACCCTTGGCGAAGCATACTGTATCCATAAAAATGATTGAGCATAAATCTCTAGTATCATATATGTATTTTACATATTATATATTTCTAAATTATGTACCTGGATGGCTAAACATATACATTACAAAATAGGTACACGTATATATGAACATGAAATTAAAAGGAAATAGAAAGTGAACACTCCCCTCTCCCCAGTACTGAGGAGTAAATCCAAGGCCTCTGATATTCTACCTCATTCTATCACATTCTGTCCCATTCTATCGCTGATCTATATACCCAGTCTGTTTTAATTTTCATTTTTTAGTTTTTAGGGGTCAAAACTATTTGTTCTTTCTATAATCGAGAAGCATCTGCTATTTTCAAAACACACCGGCGTGCCAACTTGTGAGGCAGTAACTCGCATGTACACTTCTAATTTCAGTTCATTTTTAAAAATAGGTCTTAACTGCCATCGTAGCTGAGAAGAATATTCTTAGTTACAAGCACCAAATGCACCCAAAGTGCTTTACTAAATCCCAGCCTTCCTCCCCCTACAGCAGTCTTGAAAGGTCTTCGTGAATTCAGCCAACAGTGAGGCCAGCGTGAGCACCCGTAAGTCCAGAACAGCAGTCTCTTGTTCTGCTGTTTGGTTTGGCAGGGCTGAACCGGAACCTAGGCAAGCACTCACCCACTGAGCTACACCCTCAGCCCTTCCAACTTTGAATTCACAGCAATTAGGAAGATTGAGAGGAAAACTAATGACGGTGTCCACCCGCAGCCACGGCGAGAGAAACACCCATTCCCAGGGCAACTTCAGTTTCCACAGTATAACACAGCCAAAGTCACTGTCACCCTCCTCCAAGCAGTGGAGGTCACAGAGCCCTCTTGCTCACTCAGGTTTACGCGTTATGTAGACTGCTGTCTAGGTGCTGTCAGGGCCCTCTTCTTCACCTGTTCTCAGAGCCTGCTGCTCCATCTTCCTCAACCGTACCTCTTCAGTGGATCACTTTTGTGCTTAAATAAATGAGGGTCACTTTCTGTTCCTTGATAGTAATAACTATCAAGGCTAAGCAAGGGTCAACTTTGCATTTTCCGTGCTACTAACACAGTGCGTGTGTGCCATAAAATTGAACAACAACAAAAAAACTTTAAAAGAATTTATTCCTGGGATGGAGAGATGGCTCAGAGGTTAGTTAAGAGCACTGGCTGCTCTTCCAGAGGTCCTGAGTTCAATTCCCAGCAACCACATGGTGGCTCACAACCATAATGTGATCATAATGAGATCTGATGTCCTCTTCTGGCATGCAGACGTACATGCAGGTGGAACATTGTGCATGCAATAAATAAATCTTTTTTTTTAAATTCATCCCTATATAATGGATTATTACAGCATCATAACTATATTAATACGGTTCTTAATGGTGAAAGACTGAAGTCTTTTCCTTAGAATAAGAAACAAGTGTTCCCTTTGACAGCACATATACTAAAACAGAATGATACAGAAATTAGCACGGCCTCTGTGCACATTCATGAGGCATTCCATATTTTAAAGCTGGATGTGGGGGCACATCCATCAGTCAGGGTAATTAAATGAGGAAAAAGAAACTAACAAAAGGCATCTAAATAAGAAAAAAAGATATAACTACCTCTATTTGTAGATGACATGATCTGATCTCTAAATAGACAAGCCCAGGTATCCACTAAAAATCTAGAATAAGTTCAGCAAGGCTGCACAAAACAAGAGGAGCATGAGTTGTACTTTTTAAATTTTCTGTTTTGAGATAGGGCCTTGTTATGTAGCCCAGGCTAACCTTGAACTCTCAATCCTCTTGCTTTAGCCTCTAAAATGCAGGGATTATGGACCTGTGCCACCACACTTGGTTTCAATGTATTTCTGTGCTCTCGACTCGTAGGATGAGAAAATGAAGAAGACAGCCATTTATAATGGCGTCCAAAAGAATAAGATGATTAGGAATATATTTAACAAAAGAAGTACAAGATGTTTACATTGAAAAGCTTTGAAACCTCACTGAAAGAGACTGGGCCCTAAACAGACAGTGTTCCCATGCTCCTGATCAGAGAAATGACAGGATAGTGTTAACTCCAAACCTCTTTGTATCCAGTGCAACCTCTGTCAAATGCCAGCAGCAGCAGCCGCTTAATGTTTGGCTGCTTCTTCTTACTCTTTTTTTTCTTTCAAAAGTTTGTGAGTTGTTCCTACCATTTATAGAAAAGTGCAAGGCTCAAAATAGCCAAAATTATCTGGAAAATATTAAAACCTACCAAACCTATGAAAAAGCACAGGTAACTGAGAATTTGCTTCCCTAGTCCTCCATAAACTGGGCATGATGTGCACACACATAATTCCACCATTCAGGAGGTGGAAGCAGAAGTGTCAGAAGTTGAAGGTTACCCTCAAATATGTGGTGAATTTGAGGTCAGCGTGGGGTACATTAAATCCCGGAGGAGAGAATGGCTGTAGCCTAGGGATAGATATCAGTGAACTGGAACTGTGTGTCCAGAAAGCCCTCCCAGTTCTTGTCAACCAATTTTCTTTCTTTCTTTTTTCTTTTATTTAATTGATTTTATTGAGTTATACATATGTTTTCTCTGCTCCTCTCCCTTCCTCCCCACTCCCCTTCAGTCCTCTCCCATGGTCCCCATGCTTCCAATTTTTGTCAACCAATTTTTAACAAGGCTGTTAAAACCACTAAGGGAAAAAATTGCCCTTTGAGTAAATGGTGCTGGGTCAACTAGATGGTAACTTGCAAAATAATGAATTTGAACCATCTCATGTTATATACAACCAAATGGACCACAATTCTGAAGCCATAAAACTCTCAGAAGAAAACATAGGAATAAACTTTGTGATGGTGAACAAAATAATGCCTTAGATATGTCCTCAGAACCACAAGTAACACAAAATAGACAGGCATGGTCTCACAAACCCATAGCAATGGCTGGTGGGAAGTGGAAGTGAAAGAAAGATCGGAAGTTCAAGGTCATCCTCAGCTCCTTGGCAAGCCTAAAGCCAGCTTGGCTACAGGAAACTTGGTCTCAAAATGAAAATTAGAACAGGGCTTAGGAGGGATAGGGTCCAGTGATAAGACTGTTTGTTGTGCGAGCATTAGGGCCTCAGTTTGGAATCTCAGAATCCACATAAAAATCCAGGAATGCTGGCAACCAGAATGCTGTGAGGGTGGAAACAGCACACACACCACACACATACAAACCCACTAAAGCCACACAACAGCTGAACCTTTAAAACACGTGTGTGTGTGTGTGTGTGTGTGTGTGTGTGTGTGTACAAGGATGGACTCGCATGCCACCACTCACATGTGAAGGTCAGAAACAGTTGCAGGAGTCCTTTCTCTCTTTCCATGTGGATTCTGGTGAACCAACTTGGGTTGTCAAGCTTGCAACCACCTTAACCCACTGAGTTATCTTGCCAGCCCTCTGTTTTATTTTGTATTTTAAGTTATGTACATGTATGTGTGCGGGGAGGAGTGTGAGTGCAAACATTTGCAGAGGACAGAGGGCACCGGAGCCCCTGGAACTGCAGTTACAGGTGGTGTGGACACCTGACAAGGTACTGGAGGAGAACTTGGGTTCTCTGGGAGCCCTGTGTGTTCTTGACCTCTGAACTGTCTTTGCGTCACCCTTCTCCTAAAAAATAGTCAGTCAGGTGTGGTGGCGTGTGTCCTTAATCCCAGCACTCGGGAGGCAGAGGCAGGCGAATCTCTGAGAGTTTGAGGTCAGCCTGGTCTATGTGAATTCCAGAACACCCATGGCTACATAGGAGACCCTGACTTTTCCAAAAGTAAGTCTTCTGATGGACATCTTGAGCGTCATGGGCTTCAGGTGTCTCAGTTTTCCTTGTAGGCAGGGACTATACGCATGCACCACCTGACTCTACTTGGCTTAGACTTCTTTACAATTAAAAATGTTTGTTCCATAGAGAGTACTAGAAAGAAATTAAAAGGCAACCTACAAACTGATGGAAAACATTTGCATATCATATATATGATAAGGGACATATAATTTGCATATATAAAGATTCTCATGGTTCGATTTAAATGCCCAGTTAAAAAACAGGCAAAGGATTTTAACAGAGATTTTCCATAAAGAAAAATAATATACAAATGACCAATAAGCCCATGAAAAGATAGTCAGTATTATTATCCACTGAAGAAAAGCAAATGAAAACCACCTTGAGAATAGCAGTGTTAATGCTGTGGAGTAGATTGTAGCATTTGCAACCAGGACTTGTGAATGGAGAAAAAAATAGCAACCAACCAACCAAAGAGAAATTGAGCTGTGACTGTTCCAGGGTGAACTATACTTCAGTGAACTCTAGTTCAGTAAAGCTATTACGACCTCCTACACCTCCCCGCCCCCCACACACACATACTGAGATGTCACTTTTCGCCTGTTAGATTGGTGGAAAAATTGCAACTCCAATACATTGATGATGTGATAAAAATAGTTCCACTTTAGAAAACTGGGACTTAGGGCTGGGCGGTGGTGGCGCACGCCTTTAATCCCAGCACTCGGGAGGCAGAGGCAGGCGGATCTCTGTGAGCTTGAGGCCAGCCTGGTCTACAAGAGCTAGTTCCAGAACAGTGAGGGCTGTTACCCAGAGAAACCCTGTCTTGAAAAACAAAACAAAAAATCCACCATTTTGCAGGTTATGCTCACCTAAAATGTTCAGGTATGCAACCAAAGAGCCAGGAAGTCAATTAGCAGCTTTGGAAAACTTGGAGGAGATAAGGACTGGCTGCTGAGGATCTCTTCTGGGGCAGTGAAAACGTTCTGAAATTAGACACTAGTGACAGCGGTACAGCTCTGTGAAGACACCAAACAGCACAGGACTACAATTTCTAAAAGTTTGTTGTTTTGCCCTCATGCACTTGTGCGCACCTTGTATGTGTCTGGTGTTCATGAAGGTCAGGAGAGGGCGTCACATTCCCTGGAAATGGAGTTATAGATGGTTGTGAGCTGCAGTGAGGGTGCTGGGAACCAAACTTGGTCCTCTGCAAAAGCAAATACTCTTAACCTCTGTGGCATCTCTCTAGCCCTACAAAACTGTAATTTTAAAGGGTCGGTTTTATATGAATGGTATATCAAACCTGTTATTAAAGTTTTTATAAAATCATAGCTATCATAATGCAAAAGTCACACAACAGAATAGCATTCTAAAACCAAATAGTGTAGAGGATGTTGTTAAAATGAAATGTGACTCAATATAAGGATATAAAAAGTGATTGTTATGCAGAAGTAGGCAATAAAAACCCAGTACAGATAACAGAAGGATGGTGTAAACAAACAGTTGCACTTCCCTGTGTGTTGCATTGCTGTTATTGGGCTAGTCGATGCCCACAGAGCTGGAAAAACATTATTTGAGGGTATCTAGGAGATGCTCTTCTGGAAAAGTTTTAATCAGTAGACCAAGTGAAAAAGACCAGCCATCCTCAGTCCCTACCGTTATCCAGGTGACCATCATCCAACCCACTGAGGAAACAAAGGCAGCCAAGGCCCCCATCTTCTCTGTTTGGGCTGCACCATCCCCCTCCTCCTTGCTTGCACCAGGCTCTTCTGCTTTTCAGGACCTTGGACTCAGAATGGTTATAGTACCAGTTTTCCTGGGTTTCAGCTTGCAGGTAACAGACGATGGGACTCGGTGGCCTTCATGGGATATGAGCCAATCCCAGAAGTCTCATCACGGACAGATAAAGATAGACAGGAACATAGACTGAAACTATTAGTTCTATGTCTCTGGAGAACCCTGACAGATATACTAGGCTCAAAATTTATTTGTCCTTATTTCTGAATATATATTGTTAAATTTTAATATGAGCATGAAGCTATCTATATTTCTCTTTCCTTTCCTTCTTTTGGGGGGGGGAGCAGAAGGGGTTTTGAGATAGAGTTTCTCTGTGTAATAGTCCTAGCTGTCCTGGAACTCACTTTGAACACCAGGTTGGCCTTGAACTCAGAGAGGTCTTCTTTCCTTTGCCTCCCAAGTGCAGGGATTAAAGGAGTGCGCCACCACCACTTGGGCTCTCTTTTGCTTCTTATTCTTTTATCTTTGTGCTGAAGATAGAGCCCAGGTTTTTGTTTTTGTTTTCTACTGAGCTATACCCCGGGTGCCACCGTGGCTGTTCATCTTGGTTTGTTTGTTTTTGTTTTACTGTCATTTTCAAACAAACCACAGAGACTTGTCTAGTGTGGAAATGTTTTTCCCCTCCTAGAACAAGATCTTGCTTTCCAGAGAATTCTTCTAACTAATGGACTTAGTAAATACCAAAACCACTGGAACGTCGCTGATATTTGATTCTATTAAGACAAAACAAGGCTGTAAATCGGTCTATTGTTGAAATGGCATAAGTCTGTTTACAAAGCAGACAGGACTCATGTGTGAGGAGAAAGTGAACTGAAATCTTTTATGACAGTCTCAGCTGTTGCATCAGTTTAACAGCTCACAGGGTGAAGACACCCAGAACATACAGGAACAAACAAACCCAGTTCCTCTACTCTTACTCAACAGTCAACTGAAGAAAGAGTTGTGTGATCACATATTTGGGTTTTCTCTCACAGACACCAAGCAAATGCTCCTTCCTGTAACAGACATTCTCTGGTTCTGCTGTGCTCCAGGTAGCTAGACCACACTCACTGCTCACGGGCTCAATGCCCCATGCTGCTACCCTCCCCCACTGCAGCGACTATTCCCAGGCTGTTACATTTGTGATATAGACTTTAAGGAAGAGCTCCTAGCCTCATTCTCATCTTTGGTTCATCTTCTGAAGTAGCTCCTAGAACTCAGGAAAACAGTAAGGTAGTTCACTGCAGAACTACCTCTCGGTGCTGTGACCTGTTGATTCACGTTCGTAATCCCAGTGCTTGGGAGGCAGGAGCATTGCCATGAGTTGGAGGTTAGCTTGGGCTACATAATAAGTTCCATGCCAGCCTGGGCTACAGAGTGAGACTCTGCCTCAAAAGCAAATAAACAGGGGTGGGAGAGATAGCTCTGTGATTAAGAGCACTGGCTGCTCTTGCAGAGGACCAGGGTTTGTTTCTTAGCACCCACATGACAGCTCACAACTGTTTGTAACTCCAGCTCCAGTATATCCTGGCTTCTAAGGGCACCTTCACACACATGTACATACTCATACGTAGATGCATACATGTGCACATATTTTAAAACTGATGAAAATATTAAGTAAAACAAATAAATACATAAAAATTAAAATGAAGGGGCCATTGAGGTAGTAAGATGAGATTGCCTCACAAAATAAGGTACCGAGCCATGTGGCTAATTACATAGAAAAGAATAATAGGCTAATATGTGATAAGAGTTAATAAGAAGCCTGAGCAAATGGACCAATCAGTTTATAACTAAAAAAAAAAGTTTCTAAAGCCACTTTACGATTTTTCTGTTATTCCCAGTAGAATATAGTATCAATTTTGTTTTTTTGTTTAAGTTCAAATGCTAAATTTATTCAGTTCAAATCTAGCTAGGTCATAGCCCAAGCAGCCCTACTACTTCCTACAGCAAACACTGGCCTTGGGTAAGAACTCAAGATGTGCAGTTGGCTGGCTGTGTGGGGAAATTGGCAGAGAGCCAGATGCCCCTACTGAGCCACAGGGAAGCATCTGGGTAGAAGGCAGAGTAAGGGCTAATCCTTATGGTTTCAACATGTGGAGCCCCATGGGAAGCTGTTGATTCCCTGCTATCTGTCCTGAGTGCTGCCTGAGTCCAAAGGCCTGAGATCCACAGAGGCAGTGTGTGCCTTTAAGAACAAAGAGTGGGAGGGGCTGGGGATGAGGAAGTACAATAAAAAACAAGAGATGCTTTTCTACTGCTGGAAGTAGGTGGAGAAAGGATAAAGACAAGAAATCTGTATTGAGGCACCAATGTGGACAGTGTTTGCTTTGTGTGCACAGTGCTAGCCAGGGGCTCCTGGCAAACAAAGCCCTGCCTGATTTCTTTTCTCCTCTGGTCCTGTGCTGTTAGTGTAACCCACACTCAGGCTTATGCCAGGGCTGTGTTCGCCTCCCACCCTCCTTTTCACGGCGTGCCAAGAACACACAGATGGCATTTGCAGGATTCAACAATAGCAGAGGTGAACCCAAGGTGCCTACCAGTTTCTTAGGCCCAAAGAATTCTTATTGTATGAAGCAGGTCCTGTATTGTAGAAAGGTCAGGAGAGCACTTTAGGTAACAGGAGACTGTTAGTAAAAATCTGAGCTTTTTAAAATTAAAAACTGTGCTTGTATGTGTGTGTGCGTGCTGTGCATGTGTTACGTGGGAAGGTAGAAGTCAGAGGAGTTTGTCCATAACTTTTCCCATGTGTGTTCCAGGGACCAAACTCAAGTCATCAGGCTTGAAGACTGTACCCCTACTCACTGATGTAACTCCCTGACCCTTAACAGGGGGGGAGGTTGTGCATGCTTAGCCTGTGCTTTACTGCTGAACTCCATCCCCAGCCCCTGAGCTGTGGACATATGCTGATATCTCAATGCTTCTGAACTATACTTAATGCAGGGCTGGGAATTGAACCCAGGACCTCATGAATGCTAAGGAAACACTCTACCACTGAGCTATATCCTCAATCTTATCACTTGACCTTACTTTAATAACTTAAGTAGGGTTCCCTCCATTATCTTCTTTCTGTTCTTCCTTGGTATGTGCTAGTCCAAAATCCATTTCCCCTGTGCATTGTTGTAAAACATGTTTCCCCTAATGACACAGAGGAGCTCTGGCTCAGGATTGCTCGGCGTGCGATGTTGAGTGTAGTGTGGAAGGGCATGGCCCTCAAGTCACGCAGATTGGCTCAGAAACCAAGATAAGAGTCCAGAGATATTATCTGTAGCTGTGGAAGAAGAAACAAAGGTGTAAACGGCGTCACAGAGAAGTGATAAACCTTGGCAAAACCTTGAAGCAGTTGAGGACATAAAAGGGAAACATGGTTAATATATAAGTGAGTAAAAATATTATTAGGGTTGGCAGTGTGGCTTAGAGGCACTGGGTTCAAACCCCAGCCCAGATGGGAGGGACAGTGTGTTTTCAACAGATATTTACGATGTGCCAAACACTGTTCTAGATATAAATACGCCAAGAACACAAAACAAAGTGACTGTACTTGTCATTACGGTAACAAATCTCGACGACGATGACATGCCTTGGGGAGCAGGTTTAGAAGAGGGGAGCCATGGCCAGAGGTGTGGCCTGGGATTGTTTTTCCTCACTAGTCCTGCTGTGCACCTTGATTTAAAGTTTTAAACATTTTAAATTATTAACTATTTATGAGCTGTATGGTGGGTTTTTTTTGTTCTTTTTCTAGTTTATCGAGACAGCATCTCACTTCATTGCTTAGACTAGCCTTGTCTAAGCCTCCCAAGTGTGGGATTTACAGGGGTGTGCCATCACACCCAGTGCCCCCTAGGGATATATCATCACACCCAGTGTCCTCCCACCCGTGTGTGTGTGTGTGTGTGTGTGTGTGTGTGTGTGTGTGTTACTGATGACTAAACTCTGAACTTAGGGACAAGTATTCTACCACCAAGTACCTCTGGCACCTCAAATTATTTATTATAGGAGAACTTGGTAGGAAGTAGGCATGTGGGTGACCTCTCCCTCCTGTATATCTCTCCATGGTATGTCTTACAGCTAATGGTCTTCACACTGAGACCTCCATCATCGGGGTGACTTCTCTTTGCCTGTTTCTCTCTATCTGATGCAAATACGCTCATATAAAATTTCCCCGGTGTCCTAAAAGGACAGGATTTCATTATGGGACCTCTGGAAGGAGCTCCAGCTTCTTGGAAGAACACTGGTCAGGGCACATGATGGAGCTTGGTAAATCACGTGTCTACCAGGATGAAGCTGGATGGCACAGTCTCTACCATTGCAAAGGTGCCCAGACAGACACCGAATCATGACACAGCGTACATCTGGATTGTACTGTGCAGTTGTTGATGGCAGCTGTACTGCTCACTCCTGGAAAGAAAGGGTGATTTGCTGTCCTGGCTGCATCCTTGCCCCAGGTTTCACAAGAAGGCATTTAATCCCTAAGGCAAGGAGGGCCTCCAAATGAGGCGCAAGAACAATTATGTGTTATAAAAGAAAGAAAAGAGATAACTGTCTGGAATCGGGATGTAATTAACAGGAAAATACTTAAAATATCTGCATAACAGAACAAGGAAGATTGCCGGGGACCATTGGCAGGTCTCCTCTGTGAGCCCATACATAGACAAACACAGAGGCTGCAGGCAGTCGGTGTGGTACGTGTGTTAGGGGTGGCACAATAATGCTCTGGCAGATGTCTGACAGCTCCGGACAGGAGGGTCTGGATTTGCAGTGGCTGCCAATTTCAATTATATAAATACTTCCACCTTGGTCAATTTCAAGCTACCCGATTGAAGTTGCTGGATGTGGAGCTGGGAGAGAAGTCAGTTCTCAGCAGTGCCTGGGAGCTTCAAAACCCAGGTTCCTCATGTCATCTGCCCTTATGGGTACTGCTTGAACTTTTATCCCAGAACCCATCACATCTCCCAAATAGAACTGTCTATCTCGATATGGAACTGTACCAAGAGTCATGCTGGCTTCCCAGATATCCTAGGTCTCTCCAGAGATGAATAAAGCACTGAAGGTCCGGGTACAAAGGAAGTAAAGACGCAGGAGAGCTGAAGACAGGTGTTTACTGAAGCAGAAGCAGAGAGCACCCTGCCAGGAAGGGTGGGGTTTCCAGAGCCGGCAGAACATTTAGTGGGCGCTAGACTGGCCTTTTATTAGGACCCTCTCCTCTTCTGATCCTCTTTTCTCTCTCACCGCCCCCGACCTAAGCCCTAAGCCCTAAGCCCTAAGCCCTAAGCCCGGGGAGACGCGGAAGGCAGCAGTTCCGCAGCAGAGCAGTTCAGCTGTTATGGGGGAATGTTAGCACTTCCCCTCCGGCCCCTCCTGCCATGGGCTCTTCCCCAAGAACTCACAGAACCAGGGCCATTTGCCCACAACACAGTATACCAAATTCTAAAATGACAAGTTTTGCCAAAGGAGATTACTGGCAGGGCAGCCAGTGAACTCAGGTTTCAAATCCACTTCTGGGAGGGTGGGATTTGGGGCTGTGTGTGGGGAAAGGTGAGAGGCGGCTAACCAAGAACTGATAAAGCAGGTATTCAGGAACTGTGAGCAGGTGGTTTCCTGCTACCCTGTCATTTGTCTCTTTGCAAAGTTCACAGCACAGGAATTCTGGGACTATCCTTTCGGTGTTGGGTTTTTGTTTTTTTTTTTTTTTCCCTTTCCAAAATCGACACAATGGTTGGCAAGACCACTGTTTATTCAGAAAGCAGCTAACAGGATGCTGTAGACCTGTCTGTTAAGATTCAGGCAAACTACTACCAGCCACAGGAACCTTTAGACCAGCAGGAGGAAGGACCCCTTCACCTTTGACTGCCGGCGGCGGGAGTTCATCATCGGGGGTCTTTGGCCCTTGAATGAACCCTCCTACCCCAACAGGGAACCCTCCCTTGTTAGTCTTGAGGCGGGTGCTTTCCTTTGGAACTCCTGACCTCTTTTCTCTCTCTCTCTTTAAATCCTCTGTACTGGAGCCAGTGGGGCTAAAAGCCAGGTCCTGTGGGGCTTGACGCTTATGTGGAGAGGCCCCTTTAAACAAAAGAGTACAAAATTACAAATATTCAGCGACTAGTGCTCAGGGCCCTGGGCTGGAGCTCCACCCACTTCCACGAGGCAGTTCTGGGAAGGAGACTGTTTACAGGTGGGGACTAGCTTATCAGGAGGTGCCGCCCCACCTCCTCTTCCTCTCCCCCTTTGGATAAGGAAGTCTTAGAATGCTCTTTCCATTTCTCTCAAGACTGATACTAGAAGACATTGTTCCCTCCTTTTATTCTGCATTGCTCCTTCTGTGCCCTGGCCTCCACTCCCGAAATCCCCAGTCCCCTCCCCCATCTCCTTTCCCACTCCACCCCTCCCCTCTTCGAGCTGACTGGACCAGTCCGGCCAGTGCGAGAGACCTGTGAGGAAGAACCAACGTGGGTAAGAAGTGACCTCTAGTGGTCAGTCGCAAAGGTCACCGGTGTACTATGGCTCTTACCAGTGCCCGCCCTCCAGTGGAGGAAGAGTGTTGCTGGTAGCCAAAGCAGGTTTTGAGTTGGAGGCCAGCCTGAGTTGCGCAGTAAGATCCTCTGTCAAAGATAAGATAAAGGCAGGGAGATGCTTCAGTGGGTAAAGCGCTTGATGTACAAGTGTGAGGACCTAAGTTTAGACCCCCAGTACCCAGGTCAAAACAAGGGGTGAAGAATGCGCCTGTCACTCAAAGGTTGGGTGGGTGGGGAGGCAGGCATCTCTGGGGACTCTTTGACTAGCTTGTCTAGCTAGTGATTGTGAGCTCCAGATTCAGCAAGAAATGCTGTTTAACAGCAATAGCGTGAAGCTTGGCTTAGTGATGTACACATTTGATCCCAGCACAGGGAGTTGAGGGTTGGGACGAGACAAGAGGATCTCTGAGTTTGAGGTCAGCCTGGTTTACACAGTGAGTTCTAGGCTAGTTGTGACTACAGAGGGAGACTTTATCTTAAAAAAACAAAACAAACAGGTGAAGAAAGATAGAGAAAGACGTCTGGTATTAAAACCCAACGTCTATCCGTGCATGTGCGCATGTACACACACACACACACACACACACACACACATCAAAGAGAGAGAGAGATGATTAAAAGGAGACTGGCGTGGTTACTACTATGTTATCTATTTTAGGGGACATGCATTGTGGGAACATTTGCAATTGGGTTTCTGGGTTTCTAGTATTGTTGTTTGTTGGTCTTGTTTTGGTTTTGGTTTTATATCGCCGATGCATGCTAGGCGAGCTCCCTGCCACTGAGCCACAGCCGCTGCACCGTCTTAGTTTTATCATCTTTAACCC
Source organism: Microtus oregoni (assembly GCF_018167655.1). Classification (NCBI taxonomy): domain Eukaryota; kingdom Metazoa; phylum Chordata; class Mammalia; order Rodentia; family Cricetidae; genus Microtus; species Microtus oregoni. The sequence continues at coordinate 21,967,920 of NW_024543074.1, read as the reverse complement.
AAAGCCCACTAAGCTTAGTATCCTTACGAATGAAACGGTAACCATCATGGGCACCTTCTTTTTTTTTTTTTAATGTTTATTTATTTATTATGTATACAATATTCTGTCTGTGTGCAGGCCAGAAGAGGGCACCAGACCCCATTACAGATGGCTGTGAGCCACCATGTGGTTGCTGGGAATTGAACTCAGGACCTTTGGAAGAGCAGGCAATGCTCCTAACCTCTGAGCCATCTCTCCAGCCCCATGGGCACCTTCTTAAAAGGAGGCAAAGATGGGTTGAAAGAGCATGCGTTAGGTGTAAGGAGAGGGTCAGCAAGTGATTGGTCCTCGATAAAAATCACTTCTCAGTCCTTCCTTTGGATCCAAAATGTATAGAGGGCGAAGAAGGAAGAAAGGGATAGGACCGATGGGGGAGACTGAGTTTGGATTTTAGTATAGATAGGCTGTGGAGCGTAAGGTGACGTCTAAGTCTGTTCAGCCCAGGATGAGAGAGCATCTCCCAGGAAACTGTACACACATACACGCAGACTCCCTCACACAAACCTTCACACGTGTACACACAGCCTACGGGTCTGGCAGTTTTCCCAGTGCTCTAAACTCGTTTGTAGTAGTTCGAGAAGTCACGCTAGGAAACAACGAGACGGCTCAGCATATTAAGGTACTTGCTACCAAGCCTCAAGACCCGAGTTCAATCCCCAGCTACACATGGTACAAGGAGAAATCGTTTCACCTTCGCATGTGAGCCATGGCACATGCATGCCATTCCCCAAGAAAAATAAATGTAATTTTTTTAATTAAAGAAAAATTAAATACATCTGAGAAATATGTGCAGAGGGCAGTTTTCAATGGATTCTGTCCACAGTTGGTCACTACAGAGGTGTGCCCCTTTAGACAAGTCCCTTTCCTTTATCTTCTCTCTCTCTCTCTCTCTCTCTCTCTTATTTTTTATTTTTTTTTAAAGATTTATTTATTTATTATGTATACAACATTCCTTCCATGTATGCTTGCCCACCAGAAGAGGGCACCAGATCTCATTATAGATGGCGGTGAGCCACCATGCGGTTGCTGGGAATTGAACTCAGGACCTCTGGAAGAGCAGTCAGTGCTCTTAACCTCTGAGCCATCTCTCCAGACCTCTCTCTCTCTTTTAAAAGAACAGAGGTGTGCCCCTTTAGACAAGTCCCTTTCCTTTATCTTCTCTCTCTCTCTCTCTCTCTCTCTCTCTCTCTCTCTCTCTCTCTTTTAAAAGACAAGGGAGGAGCTGAGGGCGGGGCTCAGTCCCTCAAACACTTGCCTAACCCTGGGTTTGATCCCCAGCCGGGCATAAACCAGGCGTGGCAGCCCACACCTGTGATCCCAACACGTAGGAGCCTGAGGCAGGAGGATCAGAAGTTGACACTGTGCTCACCTCAGCAGCGTATGTACAAAACCCGGAACAATACAGAGAAGATTAGCCTGGCACCTGCGCAAGGATGACTTGCAAATTTGTGAACCGTTCCATATATTTTTAAAGGGAGTTCACAGTGATTCTTGGTTACGAAGTGAGAAAGAGGTCAACCTGAGTTACGTGCAACTGGGTCTCAAAAAACAAGTGAAGAGGGCCTGGAGAGGTGGCTTCGCAGTCAAGAGCACTGGCTGCTCTACCAGAGGATCTGGGTTCTGTACACAGAACTCATATGGTGGCTTGTAGCTGTGGGTAGTTCCAACTCCAGGGATCTATCACCCTCTTCTGGCCTCCTTGGGCACTGTATGCATGTGGTGCCCAGACGTCCATGCAGACAAAATACCCGTACACATAAAGTATAAAATAGTAGCAATTTTTTTAAAAAAAAGGTGAAGGTTAAACTGATGTAAAGTTGCCTGATGCAGGATAAGAAACTTAACTATATTTGTATTTCAGAGAAACAATGATTTTTTTTAAAGTATTAGTGTACACCAAGTGTTGACCTTGTGAATTAGCACATTAATCATTATACTGGACATAACTGCATTTTAAAAGTATTATTTACCTAAAATTTAAATTCAGTGGGGTGTGTTCTGTATTTTTCACTGGCTAGATCTGGAAACCGTACACATGGTTTCTTTGGTCTTTTTTGTTCTTTTTTTTTAAATGTTTTTTTTTAATATTTATTTATTTATTATGTATACAATATTCTGTCTGTGTGTATGCCTGTAGGACAGAAGAGGGCACCAGACCCCATTACAGATGATTGTGAGCCAACATGTGGTTGCTGGGAATTGAACTCAGGCAGGACCTTTGGAAGAGCAGGCAATGCTGTTAACCTCTGAGCCATCTCTCCAGCCCGGTCTTTTTTTTTTTTTTTTCTTATTGATTTATTTATTTTTTATTTTATGTGTTTGAATGTTTTTCCTCCACTTATGTTTGTGCACCATGTACATGCCTAGTGCCACAGAGGCCGAAAGAGGGCACTGGACCCATTAGAACTGGAGTTGCAGACCAATGTAAACCACCATGTGGGTGCTGGGCACGGAATCTGAGCCTCAAGTCCTCGTTTTCTGCATTGTTTTTTTTTTAAGATTTTTGTTTATTATGTATATAGGTTTCTTCCTTCCTGTCTCCTGCAGTACAGAAGAGGACACCAGTCTTATTACAGATGGCTGTGAGCCACCATGTGGGTACTGGGAATTGAACTCAGGACCTCTGGAAGAGCAGCCAGTGCTCTATTCCTCTGAGCCATCTCTCCAGCCACCTCTGCATTGTTATTGTTGGTCATTGGTCTTAGGACCTGAACCAAGGGCCTTCCAACGACTAAGCTTTTTCTCTAATCCCACTGAACGACAGCTCTGTGGCAATTCAGGCCTTGATTCAAGGGCTATAGTTTTTATGATGAGGAGTCCTAATGGGGAATGGAGAGTTGCTTAAGCTAGAAATTCTGGAGGTCATATGACTTTTTTTTTTCACTACAGGGGCCTGAAGCAGGGCCTGGCTAGGCAGGTCCTCTACCACTGACCTGCATGCCCAGCCCTTCATTTTCATTTTCAGACAGGACTTTGCTAACTTGCCTAAACTGGCCTTGAACTCACCATGTCCTCCAGGCTGGCCTCAGCCTCAGGTAGCAGGGCTCATAGATGTACATCACTCCTGTGACTAACTTAAAGCAGTTTAGTGGGCCCTGTTGGATTCTGGGTAGAAAGGGTAACACACTGGGTCCCTGTGTTGGTCCAAAAGCTGCTCTCTGGTCACTAGAGTGTGACTGCCAGATTCCTTGCTTCTCTGTCACGCTACAGTAGTCAGTGACATCCCCAGGGACTTGTCTAAGCAACCCTCTTGACCTGCGACCCTGTTGCTGTGGACCTACAGCATAGCCCTGAATCTATCATCCATGCCATGGCAGGGCACCAACTCACCTCTAATTGGTTCCGGAATGAACATCCTGCCGACCCTTCCTCTTGCTCATGTCTTTGAGTGGCTGCCACGCGGCGGAGACTGTACCAGATCCTCCTCTTTGGTAAGGGTTTTCATCTTATCACACTGGTCTAGACCTCGTTCTATAGTCCATGGCTCTCAAGAGATTCAAAAGCCACTGTGTCAGAGATACCTGAGAGGCTTGTTCAAGTAAGATTCCCGCGTCTCTTCAGAGCTGACGAAGGAAAAGTGCCTAGAGATGTTCCTGAGTGAGTGTGTATGTGTGAGTGTGGGTGTAATATGTGGATGGGAAGGTGTGGGGGACACGTATGTGTATGTGTGTATGTGTGCATGTGTGTATGTGTGTGTGCATGTGTGTATGGGGGCATATATGTGTGTTGCCTGGGGTATATAAATGTGTGAGAGAGTGTTTATGTATGTAGGGAATATATGTGTCTGTGTAAGTGTGTGTGTATCACTGAGGATTGTGCTAAGTGCATACTTTCTAGTGATAAGCCACACTTCTGCCCACCCCAACCCCGTAATACTCACCTTAATGAGAAAGCCACGACTTCCTGGTCCTTTACTTCTTCTCTGGCACCTTTCCCGAAAGGCCTGTGTCTGGGGAATGTGGAGCAGATGGGTCACTATTCTTAGAACTTTCAAACTAAGACTACCTCTCCTCTGGGCCCGAGAGACTTGTGAAAGCTGCGGTGTACTAAACTATGTTTTCAGGGCTTGCGATGAAATCCAGGATCCTCTGCATACAAAAGAGGATCTGCTGCTTGCGCTCCCCAAGCCCTGAACTCTAACAGTCCAGGGCAGCCATATGCTTAGGCTTAGGTTAACTGCTGGACTCAATTGTTTGCAGGAAGATAATTTTCCTTTTCCCTGGTTCTAGGACGGGGACTGGTCTAGGGGCTTAGATGACTTTGGGCAGTCACATCACTTCCCCGATTCTCCAAACAGGACACCGCCATGCTACCATTTTCTTGTTGGGAATCCCTCGTCGGCTGAAGGCCCTCTACAGAGTTCACCAACTTCCTTATTAGTTTCTCTAGAATGACTAGAGCCATTTCGACCTTGGAGTTGGGAGAGTTGTCCCCAGAGCAGCCCGCTCCTCCCCCGCCCCCTGCCCCAGGAGATATTGGAGCCTTGTAGAGTTACTTCAACAGTCTTCCATAGAGGGCAGTAGAGGGACTTGAGAAGACACCTTTCAGGATGGAGCCACCATAATTGGCTTGGATGGAACTGGTATTTCAAATACTTAGTATACAATAGCTACTCAATAAATACTTGCTTAATACACTGCTTCAACATTTTAATATTAAAACTGTCAAGCATACACAGAAGTTAAAAGGATAGCCGTTAAAAGGGTAATCTGTATAACCCTAGGTGGATTCAGTAAATGTCAGCTAACTTTTACTGCGTTTCATTCTGTTGCTTTACTGTTTGTGTTGCTGAAGAGTGCAACCAAAGCACACTCTCCCACTGAGCCAGGTCCCCCAGTCCTGTTTCTGCTGACTCATTTGATAGCTGCAATTGTCATGACGCTTAACCCCTACATGGTTTGCAGGCATAGCTTGAGAATTAGGGCATGCTTTCTATGTTACCGCAACACCATTATCACCCCTATGAATAATCAACTATTGTTTCCTAATATTATCTAATATCTGGGTATAGAAATTGTTGATAGTGCCCTACCCATGTCCTCATGGCCTACATAGTAGTTACCCACAAACAGTTCCCAGAGAGCGAGTAACTTCTTGTGTGTCTTTAAGCTGGTTCACCAGGCAGGCTGGAAGTGCTGGGGAGTCATTGCCTCCCAACCAAAGATGGAAAGACACTGATGGATAGTGGCCCAGGCTCCTTGCCCTGCCTGAACTGACTGTGGACTGTGTCACACAGAGCTCCTTGAAGGCTCCGCGGTAGTCATTTGCACACTAGCATGGCCTCTGGAATTCTCTTCTCTCCCCATCTTACTTATGATGCCTCCTAGGATGGTTGTTAGATGAACTATTTGCTCTCAAAGCTTTATTTTATCCTAAGATCCCAAACCCAAAGGCATTAGACCTTTGCAAAAAGTCACTCTTTAAAAGTTATTTATATTGAGCTGGAGAGATAGCTCAGAGGTTAAGAGCACTGACTGCTCTTCCAGAGGAGCCAGGTTCAATTCCCGGCACCCATATGGTAACCTGCAACTGTCTGTAACTCCAGTGCCAGGGGATCTGACACCCTCACACAGACATACATGCAGCCAAAACACCAATGCACATAGAATAAGAATAAATAAATCATTAAAAAATGGTTCTTTAAGGGTTATTTATGCCTCTATGTGGATGTGTGCAGGTACCTGTGGGGGCAGGAGAAGGCATCAGATTCCTTGGAGCTAGTGTTAAAGGCAATTGTTAGCAGCCTGACATGGGTGCTTGAAACCAAACTCAGGTCCTCTGCAAGAACAACAAGCACTTCTAGCCTAACCACCTCTCCAGCACTGCTGAGAACCATCTTTAGATAATAATAGTAGAACATACTTGCTCTTGTTTCCATTGAGAACAGACTCCACGCCTGCTTGGGGTGAGAGGGTTGTACCCAGCCCACAGGAGCAATTCTCGATGATGATCCTTGCTTGAACAATGCCGGAGCAAGGCTGGGCCATGCCCGGCCTATCTTCATAACAATAATAATTACAGCTTATGAAGAGGCTACTGTACAGCAGCTTTGCATGCTCCATTTCATTCAATCCTCATAGTGACTCTACAGGGAGGGTGCTGATAGTAATTCTACTGTGTTCATCAGGAACAAAAGGCTCCTAGGGGTTAGATACCTTTTCAGAGTCACACAGTCAGTAAGAAATAGGTCTCTGGTGTGGTTACCCAATGTGTTAAAATACGGGGAAAGAGCCAAGTGTGGTGGAATGCACCTGTAATCCTAACATTTGGAGTGGGGCCAGGAGAAACAGGAGTGACAGTAACCACAGCTACATAGTGAGTTCAAAGCCAGCTTAGGCTATGTGAGACCCTGCCTAAAAATAATAAACAAACGACCACTAAACAAAGATGAGGAGAGTTGAGGGTGTACCTCAGTGGTAGAGTGCTTGCCCAGCATATATAAAACTCTGGGTTTGATTCCCAGCAACAGAGAAAGGGGTTATGGATAATCATAAACATCCTTCTATTTTTTAGTGAATAGGAACAATAGTACTTGGCAGATAAAATATCCATTAGTAATACTACCAGAAAAGATGAGTGTATGAGGGTGGGGCTGTGTGCATGCACGTGCATGAGCATCCATGCACGTACGGAGGTCAGAGGACAGCCTTGGGTGTTGGTCCCCATCTTCCACCTTGTTTGAGGCAGGGGCTTTTCTGGAATTCTTTGGTCTCTTCCCCACATCTCAACCTCCCATCTCCCTGCAGAGTGCTGGGTTACAGCTACTAAGTCAGGCTCTTACGTGGGCTCTGGAGAGCTGTATTCAGGATTTCATGCTTACACAGCAAGTAACACCCGCTGAGCCACTTCTTGAATCCAACTTGAGTATTTTCATGAATAAAATCAGTTTAGCTCATTCTTGATGTCTCATGCAATGGCTCCTCCATCCAGAGAGAGCCTCGAGGTGCTAAAACCGTCTCTGGTTGCTTGGCACAGCTCCAGCACTGGGCTCAGGTTACTGATGATTAAAAATTTTCCAGAATTAAGTTATGTGAACTCTCCGAGTGTTAGGACGATTGTGAAAGCCAAACCTCTCCTTAGACGTGTCCCGTCACAGTTCTCCAGTTATCAGATCGTCAGGCTCTGCCATCTCAGTCGAGAGTGACCGTGTGAGGTGAGATGGGCTACAGGGTTCTGCACAAGTTCAGGCTTCCCTTGAGCAATACACCCCTGTTAGTAATATCCGGCCCCACCTAGTAACCTAGGTACACAGAAAAGCTGAGATCTTGTGAAGATGCCATTCCCAATTACTGTCTTCTCAAAGAATCCAGAAAGGGAAACAGACTTTGCACCCAATTTATCTCTGTTACTTGACACCGCTGTCATAAAGTGTTCAAATCCAAGCATTATAAAGGTTCATAACAGGGAAATAATTCAGGGTTCCTGGGCAGAGGAAGAGTCAGCTGAGGAGGTCAGCTGCTCGGAGCTCAGTAGGTGAGTGACATGCTTGTCTTTAATGGAAAGTGAAATCCAGTGAGGGGAGGGGGCTTGACTTTGAGATATTGGTATTTTGTGTTCATCCCCCTCACAGAATAGGGTGAAGCCTCACACTCTTGATGGTTTTGTGTTTGTTTGTTTGTTTGGTTGGTTGGTTGGTTGGTTGCTTGCTTGCTTGCTTGCTTTTTCAAGACTGGGTTTCTCTGTGTAGCCCTGGCTGTCCTGGAACTCTCTGTAGACTAGGCTGGCCTCAAACTCACAGAACTCTACCTGCCTCTGCCTCCCGTGTGCTGGGATTAAAGGTGTGCACCACCACCGCCTTTGAGTACTTATTTATTCAGGATCTATAGCAGGGTGTGCTTGAAAAAAGTTACTGTTTTATCATCTTTTTTCTAACCCTCCTTGTTTCCTTGGTGTGCTAGTGATTGAAGCTGGAGCATCTTGCAGGCTATGGCAGTGTTCTCTCACTGAGCTGCTAAGAAAACTCCACTAGTGATCAGATTCTGAAATTACCACTTTTTAATTTAAATAACTTATTTATTTTGGTTTTTTTGAGACAGGTTTCTCTGTGTAACAGCCCTGGCTGTTTTGGAACTTACTCTGTAGACCAGGCTGGCCTCAAACTCACAAAGATCCACCTGCCTCTGCCTCCGGAATGCTGGGATTAAAGGTGTGCGCCACCACCAGCCGGCTAATCATCACTCTTTTTATTGTATTTATTATTAGTGTGGAGGGGAGTGGGCTCATGCAGGCTACGGCACACATGCGGAGGTCAGAGGACACCTTTTGGAAGTTTGTTCTCTTACATGGGATCAAACTCAGGATGTCAGTTTTGCATAGCAAGCATTTTTCTCTGCTGAGCCATCATTTCGCTGGTGCTGAGGTCATCACTCTTTTTTGTTGTTGTTGTTTGTTTTTTGAAACAGGGTTTCTTTGTAGCTTTGGAGCCTATCCTGGAACTAGCTCTTGTAGACCAGGCTGACCTCGAACTCACAGAAATCCGCCTACCTCTGCCTCCCAAGTGCTAGGATTAAAGGCGTGCGCCACCACTGCCTGGCTGAGGTCATCACTCTTATAGAGTGACAGAGATACTGTCACTTGCCAAGAGATACTGGGCAAGAAGATTTCAATGACAAATTTTTCAGTTTAGTAGAAACTGCATCTTAAGGTTGGTAGGGGCCTCCCTGTCTGGTGGGAAGCACTCTTGCTCCTGTTGGGACAGGACTAGAGCAAGGGAAAAGTGAAAGAACCCCAAATTAGTCAGAGATATATTCCTGCTCTTGAGAGTTAATATTGATGGTAAGGGGACAAAATACCAAGTCGCTAAGGCTAGCGGAGGGACAAAGGACTAGAAGAGACAAGAAGCATCTTGTGAAGGGGAAGAATATTTATTTAGGCAGAAGAGTGGTTGTGAGTGTAGCCTTGGCAGTCTTGGGTTTGAATACTGACCATAACATTTACTGATGTTGGGCAAATGTATTTGGCAAATTGTGTCATTGCATCAACAGGTTGGTTGTTGCTGAGTATGGTGGCACACACCTGTAATCCCAGTGTTTAGAAGGCTGAGCTAAGAGCATCATAAATTTTTGTATAGTCAGTTTGGGCTATCTACAAAGACTCTGGCTCAGCATTGTGGGGTGGTGGTACACACCTTTATTCCCAGCACTCGGGAGGCAGAGTCAAGTGGATCTCTGTGAGTTCAAGGACAGCCTGATCTACAGAGGGAGTTCCAGGACACCCAGGGCTACAAAGAGAAGCCCCATCTTTAGGAAAAAAGGAAGGGAGGGAGGGAGGGAGGAAGGAAGGGAAAAAGAACGAGAGGGGGATGGAGGGAGGAAGAAAGAAAGAATAAAGGAAATAAAAAAGGAGAAAGAGAAAGAAGAAAGAAAGAAAGAAAGAAAGAAAGAAAGTCTGTTTCAGTAACAAAACAAATAGGAAGTCATAGGGCTCAGCTGTGATTGAACAAATGTATGTGATGTGTTTAGACGTCACTTAGTCTAGAAGTCATTCCAGATGTGTTTCTGACATAAGCACAACAGTACCCTTTTTCTTTCTGTCTGTCCATCTGCCCGCAGTTCTGGGCATCGAACCCAGGACTTTGCATACTTGAGGCAGGTACTCTACCATACTCCTTGCCCCTAGCTCTGAGGGAAACTGTGTATACATGTTTTTCCCAGACAGACCTGAAATATCTCAGAAGGATGGAGCAGAAGGGAAAAGGAAGGCTTTGATTATCTAGCCTTTATAGACCACATGTGACCAGGGGAGGGAATATTAAGACAAGAGGCCATATTTGCTACAAGGAGACACCTTTGTATCTGTAACTATCTCAAGAACTCTCCATGATGGTCAAGAGCACTTGCTGCTAATGCAGAGGGTCTGGGTTCAATTCTCAGCACCCACACTGCAGCTAACAACCGTATGCAGCTCTGAGTCCAGGGGACTCAACATTATTTTCCTCACCTCCTTCAATACCAGGCTCACAAGTGGTGCAGGCATACACGCTGGCAAGATTCCCAAATTCATAAAATAAAGATTTTCTCTGAGTGGAGAACAGCTTTCCAAGTATGATCCAAGTTAGACTTTCAAAGGAGAGTGGCTTTGCTCATTTCGACGCCTGAGACTGCAGAATTCATTTCTCTCGGTTAGAGACTGTTTTCTCATTGTTTCCAGGAAAGACATGTTCCCCCTCTTCAAGACTACCTGATACTAGTCTATATCATTGTAGTTTTCTTTTTGTTGTCATTAAAAAAATTCTTAAAAATTAAAAGAACTTAATCAGACATGTTTAATTGAAAACTAGAAAGAGTGTACAGTTACAGCTGGGGTGACTCACTTGGGACTTTTTTAAGAGTCTAATAGGAAGAAAGTTCATAAACTCATTGTAGATCAAAGTACAGAAGCAACTGCATTCTTTGCCTCCAGGAGACCCAGCCTGCATTCATTAAGGATGGTGTGGAAGATCATGGGGCCACTGCAAGCATGCAACCTTCTCCTAGTGATTGTATCTTTGCCACGGGGGAGGACAAGTAAGTTAATATTCTCTATGACCTCTTTTTAGGTTAAAAAAATAATGATTTATGGACATTGGAAACAGCCTTAAGTACCCATTTGGAATGGTTACCCAATACAATGAATGGTTCACGGTATAGGAGTCAGAAAACATTTTAAAAAGTGGGGGGGGGATATAACACCGTTTTATGGCTCTGATTGTCTAAGAGAATGAAGTGTGTTGTTGTCTCTAGAGCTGTAGTCAGAATTTTCTCGAATTTTAATATTCAGGTACCAGTTTCAAGAGAGGTAATCCTCTGTTTATTTGAACACGTCAGCTACAGGACAATATCGGCCTTAAAGAGGCTTTAAGGCCTCCCTCACATTTTAAAATACTTATTCATGGTAAAACAAATTAGGCCAAAGGCTGTAGCTGTAGTTTGGTAGTAAAGTGAATGTTTAATTAGCTTAAAGGCTCCGGGTTCCATGGGAAACGCCAGAAAACAAGACGAGGGGGCTGGGCTGCTGGCTTAGCTGGCATCTTCAGCATGGACATCTTCAGCATAGGCATCTTCAGCATGGGCATCTTCAGCATGCATTGTAAAAGTTGGCAAGGCTCTGTGTTTGTGTAGCCCCAGCACTGGGGCATGGACACTGGTGGAGACTGAGAACTCACTGGCCAGCAGAGCCGAAGTGGAAGGCTCTGCCTCAAGGCAATAAGGTGCCGAGATAGAGGGTGTCCCCTGGAGTCCTCCGGCCTTTGCATGAGTATGTACAGTTGCAGGCACTGGCACACTTACATTCAAGTTAGAGGCTGTGCAAACATTTGGGAGGACGGCCTAGCAGCAGCCAAAGCTCCATCTTTTGTTATCTGCTTCTGAATCAGGAAAATAAAAATGGAAACTCAGGAGTATGTTACAATGTAATGAGAAAAAACTTATTAAAAATCAGAGCAAAGGGGGCTGGAGAGATGGCTCAGTGGTTAAGAGCACTGACTGCTCTTCCAGAGGACCCGGGTTCAATTCCCAGCACCCACATGGCAGCTCACAACTGTCTGAAGATCAGTTCCAGGGGATCTGATACTTCACACCAATGCACATAAAATAAAGTTAAATAAACATTAAACATAATAAAAAAAATCAGAGCAAAAAGGCAAAACCAAAAAAACAAAAAAAAACAAAAAAAACAAACCTGTGGGGCATGGGAGTGAATGCTTTTAATCCCAGCATTCAGAAGACAGAGGCAGGGGGATCTCTGTGACTTTGAGGCCAGCCTGGTCTACATAGCAAATTCCAAAGCAACAAGGGGCATATGGTGAGACCCTGCCTCCAAAAACAAACAACAGCCAAGCAGTTGTGGCACATGCTCTTAGTCCCAGCACTTGGGAGTCAGAGGCAGGTGGATCTCAGTGAGTTTGAGCCTGGTCTACAGAGCAAGTTCCAGGACAGCTAGGGCTGTTACACAGAAAAACTGTGTTTCAGAAAACCAAAAACCCAAACAAAACAACAACAACAAAAAAAAAACTCAAACGACAAAAGATATTTTACACCCCACAAAATCTTGTCTACCTCGTGAATCATAATCATTTAAACATTTTTAAATTTTACTCTACTGTCCAAATTTAAAACATGAGACATACAAGAATAGATTCATCCATATTCCTATCACTTAACCAAACAGGTATTTTAAGTCAGTTTTTGTCCATATACATATTCAATTTTTTTTTTTTTGATTTTCGAGACAGAGTTTCTCTGTAGCTTTTTGGTTCCTGTCCTGGAACTAGCTCTTGTAGACCAGGCTGGCCTCGAACTCACAGAGATCCGCCTGCCTCTGCCTCCCGAGTGCTGGGATTAAAGGCGTGCGCCACCACCGCCCGGCTACATATTCAATTTTGAAGTTTGTGGTAATTTTTCATTTTGCTAGTCTTTTTCAGGTTCTTGCTTTCCTACTCTACCCTCCCCCCATCAAAACAAACGCATCAACCTGGTCATTCTCTACATCTTACCTATATTTACCAGCTCTAGTCTATATAAATGCATGGTATTTTCCCAAGGCTTTTCTTAATGAGAACCCCATTTTTTTCTATCAGCTCATTCTGGAGTTGTTTTGTACACACTGTTTTTAACTTGGTGGTTGTCAAACTTCACTGTGCATTTGAACCACCCAGGAAACTTTTAAATAGCCCAATAACCAGGTTGTACTCCTGTCAAGCAATCAGACGGCCAGGAGCCTAGCATTAGAAGATAAAAGGTCGCTAGGTGGTTTCAATGTGCAGCAAAATTTGGTGGCCATAATTTTTTTTACCATTTTTCTCACTTTAGCTAATAATACATTATGCCATGCTCTCACACAGGAATACTAGCACTTGGCAAGCTGAGGCAGGAGGATCTTCAGTTTGAGAACAACTCATCAACCAACCAAACAAACAACCAAACGAAAAGCATTATATCTAACTCCTTGTAAAATCATGTCAATTGATATAATAGCTTTTCATTGTTGACGGTATATTTTATTGCACTGATGCAACATAATTCATTTAACCAGTCCTCTGCTGGTGGACATCTAGGTTAGACATTTGCCTACCTTAATCGTTTGTTCCCCCTATATCCGCAGGTTCTGTTATAACTGTAAATGGCAGAACTGAGAACTATGTCCTGGACACCCCATCTGGTGTTGAAGCCTCTCTGGAATGCGCAGTTCAAAACCACACCAGCGATGAAGAACTTCTCTGGTACCGAGGAGATGGAATAGTAGATCTGAAAACTGGAAATAAAATCAACAGCAGCTCTGTCTGTGTCTCTCCCATCAGAGAAGATGACGATGGAGTTCGCTTTACCTGCAAGCTGCAGAGGGATCAGACAGTGTCGGTCTCCGTGGTGCTGAATGTTACTTGTGAGTGGAGGGAAAAGAAGCTGACAGTCTTGGGCATCTGCATTTTGTTAAGTGACAACTGAAGTCCCAATCTTGATTTGGCTACACTGTTCATTTCATGTCCCCATATGAAACATCAGAATGCCTCAATTTTCCCATCCCCTCGGGAGCACCAAGTATCTGCCAGTAACATTGAGCATTCTACACCCACCCTCCCACACGTGTGTCTCTCATCTCACAATGTTGCCCAGGCTAGCTTCAGATTTATGAGCTCAACTGGTTGGTCTATCTCAGTCTTTCAAAGTCAGCCACTGTACCTGGCTTATTCAACTAAAAATGAGGATATTCACCCTTTCGTGCATGTTTTTTCTCTGTGAGATGTCTGCCCATGCCTTATAACTATGTTTCTATTTGGGTATTTGTATCAGCAACAGGGCCCCGTGGTACAAGGCTACATAATGCTGGCGCTGGTGTGAAGCCTGAGGCAGGAGGCTTGTCAGTTAAAGGCCAGCCTGGGCTACATGGAAAGAACTTATCTCAAACAGCAACAATAACAAAAGCAGTAGGGATTCAGGAAGTGACTAGGTTGCAAGTCAAAGAGAAGGTTTTAGCTTTATTTGATTTTTATTTTATTTATTTTAATTTTTCTTAAAGGGCCAGTGTCCCTGAATAGAGGACTTGTTTAAACTTTTATTAACGTTAAATGGTTTAAAGGAATGGTTAATAGGATGTCTCCACAAATGGAACTGTTGTGCTTGGCCATCCTGTTCTCTATTCCAGCAGCTTCCTGTGTGTCTGAACACCACACACCACCCTTGTTGGAAATGGATACAGAATTCACAAAATGTCATTCTTCTGCAAAAGTTATTAATAACACAGCCCACTCAGGGTCTAATTATTCAGGGTGCAGATGAGACAAGCTCCTTTTCCCTCCTTCTCCAGGTTTCCCTCCTTCCTTACTGCCCACTCTAGCTGTTTATTAATTTCCGGAACATCTGCCAATAAACACAAGGGGCGTAGATGAGAAGGGAAACATGGCTTGGTCATTTCTCCTCCTGGACGTAGGGGAGGGGGAGGATTGGAATCATTGATGAATATGAATGTGTCCGACTATCCCCGGTTACAACTGCTCTCACTGTGGAGGACGTAAGAGGAGAGGCATGGGGATTTATTAAGCTCCCATAGAGGCAAGATTTACCACACTTAGAAGACTTCTTGAGGCAGGACCTTCTTTGTAAAAGGCCACTGGGCCGATGCAAATTTGTGGCCCAGGCAAATGTGGTCAGACAAAATACAAAACCCGAGGGTGTGAAAAGCTTTCCAAACCGCCACCACATTCGTAATAGTGGTCAGCATGCTACCAGCTTCTTCACAGGCATTGTCACAATTAATCTTCACAGTGCAGAATGGGATCAGCATCCCAATCCTTGTTTCTGTTTTTTTTAAAAGAGGAAACAGAAACTTTAACAGTTGAGTATCTGTCTCAGAGTCACAACAGAGGGCATGTATGGAATTGGAGCTAGCTACCATGCTTGTTTTTAGTGTTGTGCTGTTTTAGCCAACCCTTGTACAAATTGGATTAGTATAATACGCTAAGAGAGCAAGGACTGTTTTTGAAAAAGGGTTCCACTATGTTGCCCTGGCCAACCTGAAATTTGCTATGTAGACCAGGCTGGTCTAAAACTTATAGAGACCTGCCTGTTTCTACCTCCCAAGTGCTGGGACTAAAGGTGTGTGCGACCATGCCCAGCTATTATTATATATATTATGTTCCTTATCTTATACAGCTTTAGGTATAATCTTTTTGTTTTTTGTTTTTTTTTTTATTTTTCGAGACAGGGTTTCTTTGTAGCTTTTGGTTCCTGTCCTGGAACTAGCTCTTGTAGACCAGGCTGGCCTCGAACTCCCAGAGATCCTCCTGCCTCTGCCTCCCGAGTGCTGGGATTAAAGGCATACGCCACCACCGCCCGGCTAGGTATAATCTTTTTTTAAGAAAAATCTTTACATTTAAATCATTTTATTTTATTACTATATGTGTGTGAATATTTTACCTGCATGCATGTCTGTGTACTGTATGTGCCTAGTACCCACAGAAGCCAGAAGAAGCCATTAAATGCCTGGAACTGGAGTTAGAGGAAGTTGCGAGCTGCCCTGGGAGCCACAGAAATTGAACCTGGGACCTCTGGAAGAGCAGCTAGTACTCTAAACCACTGAGCTCCTCTCCAGCCCCTCATGGTCTATCTTTATAGCCTCCAAGTCTTATGAAGTTAGACCTGAATGTTCGTCATTTACTTTCATGTCCCTGGTTACTGCCTGTGTGCTTAGCACTCCACACATTTTTGTCTATGGGGTGAATATACTCCGAGAAAGATGGAAAGGAGATCTTGAATTGTTGACCGTGAACTAACTACTGTTCACTTCTAACTAATCTTAAATGCTTGAGTCTTACAGTCCCTCCTCTTCTAAGCGGAGATAACTTCCAAACCGTAGAGGAAGACAGCGACGTAAGCTTGGTTTGCAACGTGAAATCCAACCCCCAAGCTCAAATGGAGTGGCGTAAAGACAACAACTTCCTGGTTTTAGAGAAAGGCCGTCACCAAATCCAAGAGACAAGTGAGTCTTTTCAGTTGTCAATCACCAAAGTCAAGAAATCCGACAATGGAACCTACAGCTGTATTGCTAGCTCAACTCTCAAAGTGGAGACCTTGGACTTCCACCTGGTCGTTACAGGTAATTCTTCTTAAGTAATTGCTCAGCATGATGCATAAGTCAGAAGATGGGCTTGGTAAATATTATCAGGGCTAACCACTGGTGGTGACCATTATGCTTTGTAGCTAAGATTTTCATTGGAAAATTATCCCCATCCAGGACAATTTTCCTTAGGAATTCTAGTCTGAGTCAGGTTTGGTACCACAAGCCTATAATATCAGCTATACAGAAGGCTAGGGGAGGAAAGTTGTGAGTTTAAGTCCTGCCTTGGTAACTTAGTGAGATCATGTTCAGAATAAAAAAGTAAAAAGGGCTAGAGGCTGGGGCTGTAGCTCTGTGGTGTTTTCCTTGTGTGCAGGGGGTCTTGAGTTTGATTCTGGACACTGAGAAGGGCTGGGATAGCTCAGAGGTAGAGTATTTGCTCTAAATAGAAAAAAATCTAAGCCTGGTGTGGTGGTGCACACCTTTAATGCCAACAACTTGGGAGGCAGAGGCAGGCAGATCTCTGTGAGTTCAGGACCAGCCTGGTCTACAAAGTGAGTTCCAGGACAGCCAGGGTTATACAGTGAGACCTTATCAAAAAAAAAGTTTTTAATATAGAAGAATATACTCACTCCATATAGACCTCTGACTTTTGAGCAGAGATTCTGGGACCAAGGTAGAAAGCAATTCTGGTGTGACTTTGTTGAAGAAACTTCCGCAACTTCCCTTCAGCATCGATGTGTAGGAACTAGCCATTTGAGTCACAGCCTGTAACAGAAGATAATTCACAAATGCACAAAAGAAAAATGTTGATAAGATTTTTTTAAGAAAAGATCTTTGGCTGCTGGAGAGATGGCTCAGAGGTTAAGAGCACTGACTGCTCTTCCAGAGAGGCCCTGAGTTCAATTCCCAGCAACCACATGGTGGCTCATAGCCATCCATAATGGGATCTGGTGCCCTCTTCTGGCATGCAAGCATATATGGAAGGACTGCTGTATACATAATAAATAAATAAATCTTTAAAAAAAAAAAGAAAAGATCGTTGAAACCACTCGTAATTTTTTTTTTGTTTGTTTGTTTGTTTGTTTTTCGAGACAGGGTTTCTCTGTGGTTTTGGAGCCTGTCCTGGAACTAGCTCTTGTAGACCAGGCTGGCCTCGAACTCACAGAGATCCACCTGCCTCTGCCTCCCAAGTGCTGGGATTAAAGGCGTGCGCCACCACTGCCCGGTCCACTCGTAATTCTTGACTTCTGTCCTGTTACCTGATCAGCAGAGGGAGTGGGGAAACAAGGTAAATCACAGAGCCTTCTCCCTCAGCATTGTGTTCTCTTCGCTCAAGCTCATCCCCCTGTGATCACGGAGAACCAGTGAGATTTGAAGTGTTCTCCTGATATTTTATTCCCTTTTGAAAGATTTCATTTTGCTTTACATGTATGAGTGTTTGCCTGAATGCATATGCGTGCCCTGTAGGCATGAGTCTCCTTGGGCTTCTTGCATAGACAAAAAGGAAATTGAAAAGCCCAATGCCACAAATGTACACCATTCCTTCGTGCACATTTGCTCTTGGGCGGGTATTCAGGGAGCAGGGAAACAAGCTGAGGCTCCTGCATCCTGCTAGAACATTCTCCACTGTACCTATTCATTGCCAACCTTGCCATTTCCCAGGAAACAAACCAACCTGCTTGCCAAATCCTGCTTGAACGGACTGATGTCACCAGACATCAGTAGTTTCTTTTCTCCCCACACTAGGGAGCCAAGGATACAAAGTCAGTGGCCAATGAGGAGGGGGAGTGGCTACTGGTTGACTGCCCCATCACTGTGGTTACTGGGTTTTTCAGTAATTTGTCCTGCAGAGAAAAACAGTCTGCCTCAGGGCTACGTGATTAAAACCAACAACTACAACAAAACCCTACCAAAGAGCCTGTGTCCAAAGGGTAGAAGCAATGGAAGGGACACCACCTTGACGCTTGTGACTTTTTTTTAGACTTTACCCAGAACCTTTACAAAAACATGGTACAGTGAGCCACATGTGCTACTATTCTAATTAACTATAAGACCACACTCGGAGACTGAGTGATTATAGCATCCCTCTTGGTTAGGAAGAAAGCATAATTGCTCTATGACCATGTTTTTTTTAAAAAACAAAAACAAAAACAAAAAAACATCACACGGCTTCTGTGGCAATCAGCAAATTGCCTTTTAGGTGGGCAGAAACTTGTTTCGGATGGAGGTCTGCCAAACCAGCTTGTTTTCTTATTTCTTTTTTTGCTTCGTTACTTCCCAGGCTGCCCGTTCGCCTTCTAGAGCGCATGTGCTCTGCTCTGCTCCTGTTGCTCCCTGGGGCTTGGTGCCTGATCCCCCACAGGCTCGCCCCTGCTCCGTGGGGGCGGTTTCTAAAGCACCGCGAGGCGCTGGGAATGGCTTGAAGCCCCTCACCAGCACAAGAGTCAGCCCACGTGTTAAAAACTATTTTACCAGAATGGTCCGAGGGAGAGGACCACCAAAACAGGACAAAGGGAGGAGTCCAGGCAGTTAGATGCCTGTGTCAGAGTCACTTTCAACAGAAACTTGAAGTGCAAGGGGAGCCAGTAGGTCAGCCGGTTTGTTTCAGCTTGGTTTGTGGAAGGAAAGTTGTAACATGTGGTTTCACGGTTTTCAGTTTGGTGAAAGATATTTCCTATCTACGATAGCACCCTGATTTCTTCTCCTAGTCACCCGGTCTTCCCTTCCTCTCTGTCCCAATATAATAGCCTTCCTTGATGTGCAAGTGGAGGTCTCCAGTAAGGTAAAGACTGCAATGTATCCCAGAGTTAATTAATATACAGCTGGGGTTTTCTAGAAGGCTCTTCAGGCCACCCTCCACAGAGGGTTGACCCTACCCACACCTACATGAGAATAATTTTGGGGGAAGAGCTAGGAGTGGGCAGAAGTGAAGGACACTCTGGAGCTTAGGGTATAGCTCAGTGGTAGAAAGAATTTCTGCTTAGCATGTGTTAGGCCCTGGGTTCTAGCCCTAGTATTCCCACACACATGAGAATAATTTTGGGGGAAGAGCTAGGAGTGGGCAGAAGTGAAGGACACTCTGGAGCTTAGGGTATAGCTCAGTGGTAGAAAGAATTTCTGCTTAGCATGTGTTAGGCCCTGGGTTCTAGCCCTAGTATTCCCACACACACACACACACAAAATGAGGAATATTTAATCCATTCCCCCCCCCCAGGTCCCCTCTGCAATTAATCTGAGCAGGAACTGGATATAATTGGAAGAAAATATTTAAAAGATAATTGGTTGGGCCAGTAAGAAAGCTCAGTGGGTACCCACTGCCAAGCCTGCCAACCTGACTTCTGCCCCTGCTTCCCACATGGAAGAGGGAGAGAACTACCTCCCACAAGTCATCCTCCGAACCCCACACATCTACACACAAGTGAAGGAGTGCAACACAAATAAGTAAACGTAACGTTCTAGTGAGTTTTGTCTCCAAGCTGTCATGGCTGCCACAGCTCCTTCACTGTCCTTCCTCGTCATTTAGAGAACTGTGGAAATCTTTGCTAAGGGTGGGAAGGCTGATGCCTGAAATTCTACTTCCTGACAGACACCAAGCAGCCACTCTCTATGTGTCTTGTCTGCCTAGGGCACTAGCACAGTATGGACAGATGGGACCACTGTGCACACTGCTCCTTGGGCCCGGCCATGTCTCCCATCTGTCTTAGCCTAGGGAGCCCTTTCCGCCTTCTTGCTCTCCCAGCCTCCTTCCCTCTGTCTTCTTCTGAGAGTCCTCCTAAAAACCTTTGTGCTTTTGAAAAGGTCTTGACTTCAATTTGCTTCTGCTTTCTGTGGAAAAAATAAATAAAGGAAAATAAAGAAAGCACAAAATGGACTGGACGGCTACTCGGGGTGGGGTACTCACATTTCAGAAACTCCCTTCACAAAGGAGGGGGCTCATAATCTCCCCGGGCCATTTGTTAATTCTGACATTTTGGGTGAGTAATCTAACCTGTCAAAGACCCCTATTCCTCATCATTTGGGGTTGTTGCAAAGATTTAATTAAAAGAGTGGTGTGTGCAAATATAAGGGACCATGTTCCTATTACAAACACGTAAGTTAGAAGTTGGCTGCTCTTCCCTGTGTTTGCTTTCCCAACAGACAAAGTTCCAGCCGTCCCAATAGAGGCAATCATTGCTGCTTGTGTCGTGGTCTTCCTGACTTTGGGTTTTGGGCTGCTTGCTAGGAGAAAAAGAATAATGAAGGTACCTAAGTCTAAGTTACTGGGGTGAAAATTCATCTAAGAGGCCAGGGCTATGGCTCTAGCAGAGACTGTGACGCACATGCACAAGGCTCTAGCAGAGACTGTGAAGCACACGCGCAAGGCTCCAGCATCTATCCTGTGTGGAGCTTTACAAGAAGAGAAGTACATGTGGACAAAGCTGGGGTGGAAATGCCTATGGTATCACGGGCGGGGGCTTTGGAGTTGGTTTCTCTTCCTTTTATATTTCTCCTGCCCAGTGTGGCAGTGAACACCTGTCTTCCCAGTGCTGGAGAGGTAGGAAGCAGAAAAGCCCCAATCAATAACTTCCCCTTTCATTGTTGCTATGGTGCCCCTGGTACAATAAATAAACCCGGGGAGGAACAGATGCCTGCATTCTCTGCTCCTGAATACAGCCACATGCTCTGTACCTGTGGGCTGGAGTTTGAGCCGTCCAACGGTTGGCATTGCTGTTTACTGTGGTTCAGAATATATGTGCGTGCTTAGGTTAATGCCATGCAGATCACTCAGAGCCAAAGAGGGCACACATGTGGCAGAAAACCTTTAAAGAGAGACAGAATGCCCTAGGTTGAATCCATCAGTCAGCAAGTCATTCTTCATTCAACAGTAACTAGATCTGATTCAGGGCAACAGTGTTTCCCAAGAGAAATTTGCCCCACCCTCTATTCCAATCCAAAACATATTTCCAAAGAAAGAAAGGGAGGGAGGGAGGGAGGGAGGGAGGGAAGAAGAGATGGAGGAGGAAAAGAGAAAGAGAGAGGGAAGGAGGGAGGAAGGGAAGGAGAGAGAGAGAATAAGAGAGATGGTTTAGCAAGTAAGGGTACTTGCAGCCAAGCCTGACTATCTGAGTTTAATTCCCAGAGCCCACGTGAGGAACAGAAACCTACAGTTGTTGTCTTCTGTCCTCCGTATATGCACTATGGCATGATATTTCTCCACCATGTATGTGTACACACACACATACACAAAGATTTTTTTAATATAATGAAATGAAATGAAAACCTAACTGTGAACTTTAGAAACATTCTGATTAAGATCAATAAAATCATTCATTAAAATCTATTTGCAGCACCCATTGCCATGACGATACATTCAAAATGCTCACTCCTGACCTTAGAAAAGGATGCAAACTCACGAACCTGTGCTTGCCTTGTAGCTCTGCGTGAAAGAGAAAAACAAGAATTCAGAGACAGCTCTGTAAGTACTCTGGCAGGGTGGGGGGTGAGAGTGGGGGATGGGGGGAGCAGGGTGGGGGGTGGGAGTGGGGGATGGGGGGGCAGCAGGCTCACCTTCTCCAGAGACTGGGGGTGCAGGAAGATAGAGGGGTTCAGAGGAGAACAGACGGTGGGAGAAACCTACCCCCACTTTAGAGGAAGGGTTGGGAAGGTTGCCTAGAGCAGGAACACCTTGGGGCTTTCTGCCTACTCTCTAAGCAGGTTTGGCCAAGGCTTGCGCAACTGCATTGCCACACAAGCAGCTGAGGGAGCTTGTCCAGGTAGGAGTCACTGCTGCCCTCTGTTCACACAGCAAGGCCAGGGCACATGGCCCCACCCTCCATGCTGTTACCTCTTGTTGGCACGTGGCAAGTGGGCAGTGGGCAACAAACCAAGGCGTTCCGCCCGAGAGGATGGACTTTGTTTTGATTTTTTTCCCTTATTCCTACAATCGTGGTTCGAATTAATATCTTGCTTCATTTCAGATGAGAAAGTTGAGCCCCCACCTGACACATGAAGAGTTCTGCATCAGGACCACCTCAGTTTGTGTACTGACATCTGTATTTATTGCTGCTTTTAAATTCCCTGGGGTCCAATTGTCAGAGGTTATGAAGAAGCATTTAATTAATTACTGAACAGTGGTTGTTAGGACTAATTCAAGCTACTTATGGAGCTATTTTATGCAAGAGGTTGTAAAATGAAGATTCTGTTTAAGCCCTCTCCTTAAGAATATGTTAATTAATTGTGATTTATTCCTAATAGATTGGTAGCCATTTACTATCTGACTTATTTTTCTAGATAGGAGACTAACTGACATTGGGGTTTTCCAAATCAATGCATTAGCCAAGAAAAAGAAAAAAAAGAAAAAAATCAAGAAGATCAAAGTAGAGAACAACATAGGATGACATTCCTGGGTTGCCAGGGAGCACGTGAAGTTGTAATTATCTCCCGATTTCAGCGTCCCTCTCCTTAATGTCTTAGGACTATAGAAGTCCGGATCTAATTTCAAATGGAATAAATTTAGTATCATGAAATTTCCAGCGTATGTCCTTGTTTTCCTTATCTCAACACGGCTGACGCTGTCATAAAACTGCTGTGAGGCCTGGAGTGTGCAAAGGGCAGGGCGGCCCTCTGTCTGCTCTCCCGCGGTCATTTGCTCTTTCTGTGCTCCTTAGGACTCAGCCTGTGCTAGGGCTGTGTGTATCACTCAGTTCCCGCTCATCATTGACTCCCTCCACTTTCATTCTTTTCCTTCCTGGTTTTTTCTTCCTCATAAGAATTTTCTGCTCCTCTCCCATACAACCGGAGTGAGCTAGGCAAGAGACAGCACTGGCCAGAACCATCTTTAGTATTTTTATAGAAATCCACTTCTAATAGAAAGAAATTTCTTTTCTGCTTTGTTCCTTTGCGTATTTTTAAGTCCTTGGCGTTAACTCTAGTGCTCTTTACATCCCAGACAAGAAACAGAGCCTCTCCCCTTTTCAGAATGTGTTTAGTGTAATAAATATACCAGAAAAGGGAGGGGGAGAGGGATGGGTGGGCAGAGAGATGATTTGGCTTCCTGCAGGATTTCTCCAAGTAGAATCTGGAAGCCCTGGTAAGATGCTACAAGGGTAAAGGAGGAGGACTGGGGATAAGTTGGAATGCTTGGGTGATTAGATAGGAGCTTAGAATGTATAGCGACAACAGGTCTCAGGCAGTGAGTGCTTGCGGCAGTTTGGTTGAGAAGGAAAAGGAAGTAAAATGTTCTTATAGAAATGGAGGCAAAGGCCGGGCGGTGGTGGCGCACGCCTTTAATCCCAGCACTCGGGAGGCAGAGGCAGGCGGATCTCTGTGAGTTCGAGACCAGCCTGGTCTACAAGAGCTAGTGCCAGGACAGGCTCCAAAGCCACAGAGAAACCCTGTCTCGAAAAACAAACAAACAAACAAAAAAAAAGAAAAGAAATGGAGGCAAAGGCAGGAGAGCTGGCTCTGGTCTTGACTGTGTTGTCTTGGGCAGTCCTTTTCCCTTCCCTGGGCATTTGGAAAACAAGGAGGCTGGACTGGGAGAGCTTTACTACATTTTCACTAGCTTGACAATTCTGATTCCACATGCTCTAGGTAAATGTGGGGAAGAGCCGACGAGGTCTGGAAAGGTAATGCCTTTGCCCCACATAGCAAAATTATGAATCACAATACGTTCTAGGACACATAGCAATCCTTGAGAATTGCAGGTCATCGGGAGAGAGTTTCTTCACCCGTGTACAGTACAGTGACCTTGCACACTGGCACCAAGACCGTGACCTACACACGCACAGCAATGTCATAAATGGACACTGCACTTCATTTGCCTTTCTGTTCAGAGAAGACAGAGTCATCAGTAATACTATGTCTCCTGTTAAAGTCACAAATGGACACTGCACTTCATTTGCCTTTCTGTTCAGAGAAGACAGAGTCATCAGTAATACTATGTCTCCTGTTAAAGTCACGGTCAGCCTGCCTAGGCCATGAGACTACAGGCTTCAGAAGCAGGCCCCGTCTGTTGTCTCTTCCCCAGGGCTGTCTCAGACTTCTAGTTTTGACTTGAGATCCAGTTCGGGTGGAACAGACAGATGTAGTTGCTCCTTTCTGTCTTTCCATAAGCGTGGACACCTTGTATTGTTATTTTTCTTCTTTTTGAGCTTCATTCTTTTTTTAAGGATTTTGTTGTTATTTTTAATGTTGTGTCATGCATGTGTGTGTGTGTGTGTGTGTGTGTGTGTGTGTGTGCGTGTGTGTGTGAATGCAATGCACATGGAGGCCAGCAAAGGGCATCAGATCCCCTGGAGCTGGCATTACAAATGGTTGTGAGTGACCTAACATGGGTCTTGGGACTTGAACTTAGGTCTTCTATAAGAGCATTTGTGCCCTTAACTGATGAAACAACTCTCCAGCCCCTCTCTCTCTCTCTCTCTCTCTCTCTCTCTCTCTCTCTCTCTCTGTCCCCATTGCTGAGGATTGAAACCAGGACAAGTGCTCCACCAATAACCTATACCCTTTATCCCATCATGTTTTTGCCAGAATTAATCTATCAAGCAAATTCTACTTATTGTAGTAATCTCTCCTCTGAACTTTAGAAACATTTATCAATGATATTTACTTGTTAGTCTGAATTTGCATTAGGATAATTCAATTACCTATTCGATATAGTTCCACCTAAAAGCAAAGAAAATGGTACTTTATTTAAATTCTACAGTCTTTTAGAGGTTAACAGTGTAAGCCAGGGGTAGTAGAAAATGCCTATATTCCAGTCCTTGAGACATGAAGGCAGGAGTGTTAGGAGTTCAAGGTCCACTTCAACTACATAGTAAGTTTGAGGGTAGCCTGGGCTAGATGAGACCCTATGTCAAATAACAACTACCAAAC
This sequence comes from Microtus oregoni, assembly GCF_018167655.1. NCBI lineage: Eukaryota > Metazoa > Chordata > Mammalia > Rodentia > Cricetidae > Microtus > Microtus oregoni. The sequence continues at coordinate 21,942,993 of NW_024543074.1, read as the reverse complement.
CCCAAAAGGAATAGTGTTGGGGGATAGAGATGGGAAACATTATGATAAAAATATACTGTATAAAATTTTCAAAGAATTAAAAAATTAAAAATAAAAGGAGCAGCAAAAATACCCAATATAGTGGACAGTAGTGGTGCATGCCTTTAGTCCCAGCACTCGGGAGGCAGAGATAGGTGGATTTCTTTCTTTTTTTTTAAGACTTCTTTGTGTTATCTATCTGCATGTACACCTTTATGACAGAAGAGAGCATAGATCCCACTATAGATGGTTGCTGGGAATTGAACTCAAAACCCCTGGAAGAGGGGGCTGGAGAGATGGCTCAGAGGTTAAGAGCATTGCCTGCTCTTCCAAAGGTCCTGAGTTCAATTCCCAGCAACCACATGGTGGCTCACAACCATCTATAATGGGGTCTGGTGCCCTCTGCTGGCCTGCAGGCATACACACAGACAGAATATTGTATACATAATAAATAAATATTTAAAAAAAAAAACCCTGGAAGAGCACACACACACATACACACACACACATATATATATCCAATATAATCATTAGTGCCTGGCTGAATAGTTGAAGATGGCTTCCCCTCCCTGCCAGTTTTACCCCTTCAGTCGCCCCTATTTTGGAGTGGCAAGGACTGTATGTTAGAAGCTAACTTTGACCTCTGGAGAGAGAATTGATTCTTTTCTTTTCTTTTTTTTTTTTTTTTTTTTTTTTGGTTTTTCGAGACAAGGTTTCTTTTTTTTTTTTAAATATTTATTCATTTATTATGTATACAGTATTCTATGCCTGAAGGCCAGAAGAGGGCGCCAGACCTCTTTACAGATGGTTGTGAGCCACCATGTGGTTGCTGGGAATTGAACTCAGGACCTTTGGAAGAGCAGGCAATGCTCTTAACTACTGAGCCATCTCTCCAGCCCTCGAGACAAGGTTTCTCTGTGGCTTTGGAGCCTGTCCTGGAACTAGCTCTGTAGACCAGGCTGGTCTCGAACTCACAGAGATCCGCCGCCTGCCTCTGCCTCCCGAGTGCTGGGATTAAAGGCGTGTGCCACCATCGCCCAGCGAGAATTGATTCTTTAAAAGAAGTCAGAAATGTGTATTCGTATGTCTGAGTCTCCATATTTAATTTGTTTTGTTGTTTGTTTGCTTGATCCTTAATGTCTAGGAGTGGATGTGTTCTCTCCTGCTAACAGAGCCATTTCCTGACAGAGATCCTAACCTGGCGTTGACGTGGGCTTTCACCAACTCACTGAGGTTTCTGTCACAAAGCTCTCGTACCAAATGCAGAAATGTTAGGTAGAATGTATCAGAAGATAGAAAATTACGCTATACTGTGCTGGGGACTTGATCTGAATGATGTTTTTAGTCTTAGAGACAGCCCTGTGAAACGGTTGTGACTGTCCCAGTGTTAAGAGGCCCCAAATCAATCTCAGTACCAAAAAAAAAAAAAAAAAAAAGATGAGGACGCTTGGGCTCAGAACGCTTGCTAACTAAAGAAAGTGACTAAGCTGGCATTCACACCCAGGCTGCTCTAAAGCTTGGGCACTGGAGTGGGGACCGTGTCACAGAGGGGAAAAAGGCAACAGCAGAAAACTACACTTCCCATTATACCGAGAATTGCATCGGGATGTGTCCTATGACTTGCCGAGAATCTCTAAGTAATTTACAGTAATATCGGTAGGTCATGATGTCTTTGGAAAATGTCACCATAGTATTTGAGATAGGCTGCCAAATTGGAACTGTTGGGGGAGAATTGCTGCCTTAGGTATTCTGTGTCCTCCTGGTGACAATCAAGTGTCTCCTGCACCTGTGCAGAGGTGGGTGTTGGAATCTCCACAGGTGTGGAAATGGAGGCTATGACTTGCTTAGTCATGCAAGTGGCATGAGCTGGGCGTCTAAAGCAGAGAAGCTTGTTCCGTGGTGTGAAGATGAGGATGAAGGCCTGTGAGTTATCCAGAGCCTCCTGCCCTTTGGGGGGCTGAGGACTGTGGCAACGATACTTCCGGAGTGTCTGTGCTCATCATGTTTCCTGTCTGTCCGTCTACATGACTTCTAGTCAAAGGGTTAGAGGGGAATTGAATACGGCCACTTCTGGGCATAGCAAAGCAGAATGAGTTTTTTAGGCTCTGTCCCCAGATTTGGCCACTGTGGCAAGAAGTCAGGACACCTGCCACCCTGAGGTTCTTAATAACTTGCCCGGACCAGAGCTTCCTGTTCATGTGCAAATGAGAACTAGGTCTCTGTGTTAAGCCACCAGACTAGGGAGGTATTTGCTGTTGTTACTGTACACAAATTAACCTCTGACTAATACAGGTATTTCCATCCCAATAAGAACTCAAGAGGGATAGTGTAGCTCCGAGGTGGAGCACTTCCTAGGATGTGTAAGGACCTGGGTTCAATCTCCAGCAACGAAGCAAATCAAAACAGTGCATCAAATAAAAAAAATAGTTTAATTAAAATAATGTTTAATTCCAAGACAAGTTTCTTTTTAATTTTTCTTTTTTTTTTTTTTTTTTTAAATATTTATTTATTTATTATGTATACAGTATTCTATCTGTGTGTATGCCTGCAGGCCAGAAGAGGGCACCAGACCTCATTACAGATGGTTGTGAGCCACCATGTGGTTGCTGGGAATTGAACTCAGGACCTTTGGAAGAGCAGGCAATGCTCTTAACCACTGAGCCATCTCTCCAGCCCTCTTTTTAATTTTTCAAATTATATTTATTTATTGTGTTGGGAGGTAGCTTGCTTATATCAGAGGACAACTTACAGGGATTAATTCTCCTTTTTTACTATGCAGTCCCAAGGATCAAACTCAGGTCATCAGGCATGGTGGCAAGTGTCCTTAACCTCTGGGTCATCTTGCCAACCCAAGGACAGTTTTCTTAATAAGCCCATGTCTCCTACCCCCATGGACTCTGAGTCATAGAAAGTGCTGACTGACATGCCACAAAATCAGGTTTATCTCCTTGAGTAGTTTTATGTCTATTAGGAACACCTTTGAGGAGACAGGGCAGCAATAATGCGAGCCCAACTAAAATCAAGCTGCTTGTTTCATGTTATGAAAAACAAAGGTCCTTCATGCCGGGGACCGCCGAGGACATGCTCTCCCCGCTAAGCACAGGTGTCTCAGCAGGAGAGTTTATCTTGACAGCGTCAAGGTGGGTGTGTAGCCGACATGCACCATGGGTTGTTCGCACTTCCATTGTGCTGTCAAACATGTAGTTCTCAGAGCGGTTTCTACACTTACGCGTACAGCTCGGGGCGGGGTCGGATTCCGAAAGTGTTGTTGTGGAAACTCATGACTTACTGCTGGCCTTTATTTCTTCCGATGCGCTCAGCAAATGTTAGCCCCTGTTTAAATAAGTTAGGAAGGGCCTTCACTTGTATTTTCATGTTACCGTGTAATTTATAAAACCTCTTACGTTTCACGCCTGTTTTTTTGGGGGGAGGGGTTGCTTGTTTGTTTGTTTGCTTGCTTTTGACTCACATAGCTACTCTGGTAGGTAATGCTGGCATTATTTATGATTGGAGATACTAAAGTTCAGAAAGGTGAAGTGATCTGTCCAAGGCCACACAACTAGGAAGGAGGGCCAGTCCATTCTATCACTTCCTTTTGGGCCCTAAATACCACAATTATTCTTGGTTTTACAGGATGCTCAGCTCTTTGGCAAGTTGGCAGGAGGAATGGAGACAGACAGTAAAAATTTTGACTATGACACATAGGCACCAATTGTTCCATTTGGTGTCGTTAGGTTTTTAAGTGTCCACGATAAGATCAAGAGAATTTTGGATCTCAACTTACAACGTTCCATCTGTCTACAAGTCAGCCAGGGGCAGTCTGCATATTTATTTCATACAGACAACAGAAACCTCAGTTCACATCTGCCTCCTACATCAAGAATGAACATCTAAGCCGGGTGGTGATGGCTCACGTTTTTAATCCTAATACTTGAGAGGCAGAGGCAGGCAGACCTCTGTGAGTTCGAGGCCAGCCTGTCAAGAGCTACAGGCTCCAAAGCTACAATGAAACCCTGTCTCGAAAAACCAGAAAAAAAAATGACCATCTATAAGGTACTTCCTGTGTCGCAGATATATAAGGAAACACCCAGGATCGATGTTTTTAACATCAAATAGAAAAACAGATGTGGACAGACAGGGAGCGCAGAATGAGAGAAAAGGCGAAGCGGTATGGAAAGATTTAAAGGCCCGGGACTAGGCTCCGCCCATTCACCCAGAGAATGGGAGCCCTGAAGGGAGTGAGAAGAGGACTATGTCCCCTAGCGGGTGCTGGGGTCCTTCAAGGTTCTTAAAGTGTGAGGAGATCATGAACTGAGGCTGAGTCTTGTGTTCAAGGATTTGCTGTAGAGGGAACGCAAGTGGTGTGGGTCAATGGAGTGCTTGCCTAGTACCTGGGTTTGATCCAGCCTGTGGGGCTACTGGAGGGTGATGGGACCTTTAAGATGTGCTGTCTAGTGGGCGGTCTTAGTCAGTGGGGGTGTGTGTCCTCAAATGGAATTGTGGGACTCTTGCTTTTTAGCAATCGTGGAAGAAAGCAACCGCTCCATCGCAATTTCCTTTCTACACAGCCATCAACCTAAAACAACAGGATGCAACGGCCACAGACTGAAACTTCGGAACTGTGAGCTGATAGGAATCTTACTTACTCTGTCTCAGTGGTGGAAAGCTGACTTACACCCCTGGGTCTTGGAATCTTGTCCTTAGGGAAGGCACAGCTCCTCCTGGAGCTTTGGTCAGGTTGGTTACTGAAGTGAGCAGCCAGATTCCCGTGGTTTCATGCTGCGCCGTTATGCTCAGCCAACAACGCTCATGGGAACGCTGTAGCTGCCAGACAGACATTCATGACGTATAGTACATGAGCAGATGCTTTGAAAAGCTGGACGCTCATCCTGACTGCACCGCACAGAATCTATCATCTCTGATAGATTCAGAACGGACGGACCATTCAGGAATATTCTCTGTTCAGTCCCATGAGTCCCCGTATTACACGATTTAAAAAGTATGTATTTAGCAATAATGATTCTTGGCTTTGCCCCCTTGGATGTCATTTTTGCATACTGCATGTTCCTTCCAAAACAAAGTGTCAGTCCCAAGCAGGGCATTTCTCTTGTGGGTCTGATGGGCAGCTCAAGGGCATCGTTAAACAGTTCCATCAAAGAGGGCATAAACTTGGTTGCTGCTGAGGCACCATAACCTTGAGTTCCAGAAATGATTTTATAATTATGGGACTTCATAAAATGGCTTGATAACGAAACTTGGCTCACCTGGAAATCACCTGGCTGAAGGACTTTGTTCCAATTGGAGATGTGAGTTGCGTTTGTTTCTAAGGAAATCCCGACTGATTTATTGCCAGCTTTGTCTTTCTGCTAAATTGACAGTTTCTTCTGATCGCTGCAAAGGTGGGGAGGATGCTCTTTGATCTCACAGTCACTACTCTCTAACTGACGCCTCTGCTGTGTGTTCCTTGTGTGAACACTGACTGGCCATCCTTATTTTCCACCTATATCAGATGAATGGGAGAACTTCACAGCTTCGCACGCGTGCCTAAGCTTCATGATAGCAGTGTTCTGTCTGACCGTCAAAGCTTGGAGAAGCAGCATCCGGAAACCTAAACTATTCAGAGAGCCAGCCTACATCTTGACTTGCAGGCAGCAAGAAGTGGTCTGACTCACAGTGAGTCGGGATGGAGGACTCTCAGCTCCTCCACGTCTGCCTGTGCGCCGCTGCCATGCTCCCAGCCGCCAGACTAAACCTCTGAAACTCTAAGCCTCCACCTCAGTTAAATGTTTTCCTTTATAAGAGTTACCATGGTCATGTTGTCTCTTCATGGCGATAGAAACCCTAACTAAGATGTGGGATCAGTGACAAACCCACTTCTGGCATAGGGATATTAATGGGGAATAAATGACCACAGACTACTGAGCAAAGCCTGTGACAGAGTTAGTGTAGGACTCATTTTACTCGTGATATTTTGTGTTTAATAGGAATGAGGAAGCGGACTGTACACACCTCTAAATGGAAAAGCCAGGTTGAGTGGATTTCAAACATTGACTTTTTTTTTTTTTTATCTCTCTGCTTCTTTCCTTCTGGTGCTGTTCTGTGAGACAGACCTTTTCCCTGTAGCCCAGCCCTCAAACCTTGCAATTCTCCTGCTTCAGTTCCTGAGGGATGGAATTACAGGCTTGTACCACCATGGCCAGCTCTCCGGGTGCTGCCTGCATTCCTTAAGAAATCTGGCCTCTCACCACGTGACCACCGATTCAGGGACTTGGACTTGCTGGGCGATCACTCACCACTGAGAGGCAACTCAAGGTTTTTAAATTAAGGGGTTTTAGGAAATACTTCTTTTTAAAAAAAAGATTTATTTATTATGTATATATACAGTGTTCTGCCTCACGTATGCCTGCAGGCCAGAAGAGGGCACCAGATCTCACTACAGATGGTTGTGAGCCACCCTGTGGGTGCTGGGAATTCAATTAGGACCTCTAGAAGAGCAGTCAGTGCTCTTAATCCCTGAGCCATCTCTCCAGCCCACTTACTTTTCTTTTTTCTTTTCTTTTCTTTTCTTTGCTTTTCTTTTCTTTTTTCTTTTTTAGTCCTAAAAAGAGAAACTTATTTTTCCTTCCCTTTCAGGGTGAGATACTGCAAATCTTTCTTGGTTTTCGTTTGGGCTATGAACACAGTTTCACTTCTATCTGATGAATCATCCTTTTGTAGAACAAAGACAAGAGAAACTAAAGTGAGAAGGCAAGCTAGACATCGCAGGGGAAATAGCAGAATGGCGTACGCTGGGAAGCGTGGGACCCAGCCACCCTCTCCTGTGTGCTTTATGTAGTAACGTTTTCACTTTTTGTCCCAAGAAAGGAAGAAAACAGCAACATGGTAATTGCTCTGGGAGATTTATTTGCTTTAGAGAGCATCCACTTCATAATCAAAGGAAGAATTAAAACCCTGGCTCCCGCAGCCAAGCAAAGCCAGTCCAGCAGCATTCCTGAAAGGGAACAAAGACTGTGGTCTCCAGTGGAACCGAGTTATTGTTTTCCCACAGGTCAAAAACTCTCCGGTATTAGCTCCTGTGATTTGCCCTTCTTTTCTTTTTAATCTTCAGTCCAACTTTTCTATATTTCAATAAAATTTCTGTCTTGGTGACTGTAGGTGAGATTTGTAAGAGCAGGGAGTTAACTTTATTTAATTCAAGGAATTAGGTGCTCCCCTAACCTCATCCTACCTCAGGGGCTCATACATGAACCGTTCGCAGGGCTCCCTTCTACCTGATCCCCACAATACCGAGGACGTGCTTGATCCTGTTTTCCTTTCCTTTTTGGGGTGTGGGTGGGCACCTTGCGGGGAGGCAGAAGACGACTTCTCTTATAGTGGTGTACCCCAGGAACCATCTACCTTGTTTTTCAAGCAGAACCTCTCACTGGGACTTAGTACTGGCAGAGTAGGCTAGGCTGGTTGGCCAGCAAGCCCCAGGGACCCGCCCATCTCCACTTCCTCAGTACTGGGATTACAAGTCCACCTAGTAGCTTTCTATCTGGGCACTGAAGGTTAAACTCGGGTCCTCCTGCTGGCAAGGGCTGTACTGATGGGGCTATATCCTCACTCCATTTTCCTGTTTCTCATAAGGAACCTCCATGTGCCGGTCAATTCTTGTCAGTGTGACACAGACTAGAGACATCTGAGAACAGGGAACCTCCACTGAGAAATCCCCTTCCAATAGGTTGGCCCATTGGCATGACTGAGGGGTATTTTCATGGTTAACAATTGATGTGGGGGGCCCAGCTTACACATGATAGGGTTGGGCAGGTGGTCCTAGGCTGTGTAAGAAAAGAAAATGAGAGGCTGGAGAGGTGGCTCGGCTGTTCAGAGTGCTGGCTGCTCTTTCAGAGGACTGGGGTTCAGTTCCCAGCAGCTCACGATAGTCTGTAACTAGTTTCTGGAGATCTGATACCCTCTTCGGCCTCCATGGGTGCTGAATGCACACCTACACAGACATACTCGAAGGCAAAACACCCCTACACATAAAAAGGAAATCAAGGGGGCTGGAGAGATGGCTCAGAGGTTAAGAGCATTGCCTGCTCTTCCAAAGGTCCTGAGTTCAATTCCCAGGAGCCACATGGTGGCTCACAACCATCTGTAATGGGGTCTGGTGCCCTCTTCTGGCCTGCAGGCATACACACAGACAGAACACTGTATACATAATAAATATATATATATATATATATATATATATATATATATATATATATGAAGGAAACCAAGAAAGAAGGCTGAGTAAGCCTGGAGGCCAAGTGAATCCTTCGTTTCCTCCTCGGTTCCTGCCTCTGCTCCTGTTCACATTCCCTCACTGACCGCCATCAAGGATGGGCTGTGGTTGGGAATAGCACAAACCCTTTCCTCCCAGAGTTGCTTTTGGTCGGTGTTTTATCCCAGGAGCCGAAAGCAAACTTGGACAAACTAGAATTCCTCTCCCCCTGACATTGTCACTTGACGAATTCCAAGTTGGACTAGATGTGGTGGTCCTTTGTCTCCCAGGAAAAGCTCTCCCCAAAGTTCCCAGTCTGACTTCGAAGTTCTTTCTCCGTGCTCCATGTCACATCAGGCAAACATGACTGCCAGTGTGTGTCCCATCTCCATCCAGTTCCACCTCCAGTGCTGCACCCCCACAACAGGGTCTCACTATGTAGCTCTGGCTGGCCTGGAAAGTGCTACATAGACTAATCTTACCTCGAACTCAGGGATCCTCCGGCTTCTGCCCCCTGAGTACTGGAAGTAAATACCTACCTACACCACCATGCCCAAATAGGACTGCCTTCTTGATCTTGTCTGGATAAAATTGTCTCCTAAAATGTCTCTCAACCCCTGCACTATCCCCTCCCATCCCCACTCTTTCCCTCGCTCTACTCCTCTCCCTCCCACTTCTCCTCCCATCTCCTCCTCTCCATGTCTCCCTGTTTCCCAGGCTGGCTTTGACTCAGAATACTCTGGTTCCCACACCTAAGTAGTGAGTACACCACACACACAGCTTATAATCCTTCCTTTGTTTAGACTTATTATTTATACTGCAGCCACAGTGACCTTTTTAAGAAGAGAGACTTCACTTATACAAAATTCAGACAATGCACAGAATTAGTTATAATGAGTACGGTGAGCGCCTGTGAGCTGACTTAGGAAACAGAGAACTAGGTGGTGATGGCTCAGGCCGGAGGCGGAGAAAGGTGGATCTCTGAGTCCAAGGCCAGCGTGGTCTACAGAGTGAGTTTCCTAACAGCCAGGACTACACAGAGAAACCCTGTCTTGTAAAACAAACAAACAGTAAATAAGTAAGTAAATAAATAAAAATTTAAAAAGAAAGAAATAAAGAATTACAAATACCTTTGAAGCTCAGATTGTCTCCTCTTTGTTAACTATATTGGTCTTGATATTAACATTGCTTTGTCTATTTGTCTATCTTTTTTATCTATTTGTTTGGCTCCTTTGATGTGCTGGGATCTCATCTCTGTCTCTCCCTCTTCCTCTTCCCTGTGTGTGTGTTGATAGGGATCAACCAAACTACATATACCCTCATTATTTTGCCATTTTGTATGTCTCTCTAACCAATTCATTCTTTAGTTTGTCTTGTTTTTGAACCCTTAAAAATGGCTGCATAGTGTTCATAATTTGCTATGTGCATTAATAATGTTTTAGTTCTGTGTGGTATTTTATGCAAGTGTCTATGAATGAACTAGTGGATTTTTGGGGGGATTTTATGCAATCACCAGCGATGCTAAAATAAACCATGACTCCTAGTGCAGCAGTTTCTCCTGGGAAGTGTTGTTCAGTAGAACTCACTGTGGTGCTGAAAGCCTTCTGCTGTACAGCACTTGACCCAGTGGCCTTGCCTCCAGCCAGATACAGATATTGAACACATAGAAGGTGACTACTCCATTGAAAAACTGAATTTTTGTTTTAGTTTTCCTGCGAGGGGCTGACCTCAGAGCCCCACACTTATGAGGCATTCACGATTACCACCGAGCTACATTCCTAATCTACATTTGAAATTTTACTTTAAGTAGCCCACAAGCTCCTAGTAGCCAGAGTGACTCTAGACTGGACTGGCTGGGTAAGACAGTTTGTGCTCCTTGGATATTGTGAAATATAGCCGTGTGCTACATAAGGATGCTTCTGTCAGTGACAGGTAGTGTGCAAGAAAGTGTTTCTACCAGATTTTGGTGGAGCTGGAAAGTTCCGATGGCCTAGTGATCGCACGCCCCAGTGCTACAGCACAACAGAGTCCAAGTTTCTGAGGTGTTGCTATGAGCAAGCCTGCTGGGAGGCCATCGTGATAGCATAGCAGAGCCAGCACATGCTGGTTGACGACACATGACTATTTACCTGTTCACGATATGATACTTCATTTGCAGGATGCCCCTTCCACTTCCGTAGAACGTTTTACCGCCCAACCATATGCCGTGGTATACTAGCTTTAGCATCGTCGGTCCCCTCTTTACTGCTTACCTCATCCTGATCTTATCAAAGGGCCATATCAAAAGATTGACATATGCCACCCAGGCTTGTGTAAGCTCACTGTGTGTTTGCACAACAATAAAGTCAACAATGCAGTTGTCAGGATGCACTCCTGTCGGTCAGCAGCAGAGACTGCACTGACGGGTATTCTTAAGCTGACAGTACTAAGTTATGCTCTCATGAGCAGCGTATAAGAATTGTTTTGGGGGCTGGAGAGATGGCTCAGAGGTTAAGAGCATTGCCTGCTCTTCCAAAGGTCCTGAGTTCAATTCCCAGCAACCACATGGTGGCTCACAACCATCTGTAATGGGTTCTGGTGCCCTCTTCTGGCCTGCAGGCATACACACAGAAGGAATATTGTATACATAATAAATAAATAAATATTTTAAAAAAAAGAATTGTTTTTGCTTGTTTCTTTCTTTGAATTGTTTTATTAGAGAGGTATAAAATCTTATTTCAGTTTTGATTTGTAGCTCTATCATTCTTGCCATCTGTTTCCTTTCTGTGTGTTGCCTATTTAGGTCTTGGTACCTTTTTTCTTTTGACTTATTTTTAAATTTTTTATTACATTTAATTATTTTATTCATTATGGACACATGTGTGCACTCGCATGCTTGTGGAGGTGGGAGGGGAACTAGAGAGAGTTCTTTCAACCCTTTTCCTCTGCTTTTAGTTGACCTTTGAAAACCACCCACCTGTCATGCGGTGGTGGTACACGTCTTTGATCCAGCACTCAGGAGGTAGAGGCAGGCTCATCTCTGTGTTTGTGGCCAGCCTGGTCTACAGATGGAGAATCTGAGACAGCCAGGGCTATACAGAGAAATCCTACCTTGAGAAACAAACAAAAACAAACTCCACAAAACTAACCCCTATCCTGCAGACTCGAAATTTGCTACCTGGTCTCCATGTGTGACCACTTGGCAGACACACACACACACACACACACACACACACACGAGGGGAGTGGGGGGGATAAACATTTATTTTTTTCATAGGTGTGTGTATGTCATGTGTATGTAGGTGCCTGTGTGACCAGAAGAGGATGTCATATCCCCTGGAGCTAGAGTCAGAGGCAGTTGTAAGCGGCATCGGAACTCTTGTGTCCTCTGGAAAAGCAGCAGGCTCTCTTGGCTGTTAAGCTGTTTTTCCAGTACCTAAACTCTCTTTTTGCAAAAGTCATTTCAACAGTTGGCACACCACACAGCAGATAAAACTGCCTTGGTTCAGCAACAACATTATTTATCCTGGCCAGCGGGATACAAACCCGGGGCGGGGGGGGGGGGGTCTCTGATAAACCTGGAGGAGAGGAATGGAAGGGCAAGAAACAGGATTTCTGATCAAGCACATTTATTATTCCTTGGAAGCTATTATATAGTAAATGGGCAAGGAGGAGGAGAGGGTTCAGGTCTGCTGGAATTCAGGTCCGGAGCCGGAGCCGTCCCTAGCTGATAAGGAAATACTGAGGCTCTGTGATTGTTGACTTACAAAGGAAATGCTAATTGTTTCTAAAAGTCTGGGGCCTGCAGGTCTCACTAGGAGATAAGATACCAAGTTGATTTCCTAGGCCCGGAATTTGCCCTGCAAAAGCGAATATCTTACTTATCTTGTGAGTTTAAAATGACTGTAAACAAAATACAGACCTCAAAATACAGGTCTTTGCTTCCGGCAATTATTTGAGAATTTTTCTCACTAGGAGATTTTGTACAGATAGAACTATCCCAATGAGTTGAGTGTGGTGGTGTACGCCTTTAGTCCCAGCACTCAGCAAGCAGAGGCAGGTGGGTCTCTGCATTTGAGGCTAGCCTGGTCTACAGAGAGATTTCTGGGACAGCCAGGGATGTACAGAGAAACCCTGCATCAAAAACAAAACAAACAAACAAAAGATAAACCAGAAAAGAAACATCCCAAAGAATAAAGGGTACATCCCAGGGGCTGGAGAGATGGCTCACAGTTAAGAGCACTGACTGCTCTTCCAGAGGACCTGAGTTCAATTCCCAGGACCTACATGGCAGCTCACAACCGTCTGTAACTCCAGTTGCAGGAGATCCAACACCCTCACACAGACATATATGCAGTCAAAACACCAATGCACACAGAATAAAAAAATTAAAAAAAGTGTACATGCCTCAAAGTCTTTATGATATGACTATAAACTATCCTTCAACCTCATTTCTGACTTTTTAAATGTTTTCTTTTTCCCACCATTTCCTCTAACTTCGTCACAGTAATTCCAGAGCATTTGGTTTTATAGAAAGGATATGGTCCTAAACCTTCAGACAAGAGCCAGAGAGATGGCTCGGCGAGTATAGGGTTTGCTGTACAAGTGAGGACCTGAGTTTTGATCCTAAAATTCACATAAAAGATGTAGCAGTGCGTGCCTGTAACCCAAACACTGGGACAGGAGGAGGGATTCCTGGTAACCAGCTGGCTGGGAACTAGCTAAAGTGGTAAGTTCCAGGTTCAGTGAGAAACCCAGTCTCAAGAAATAAGGTGGAAAGCAATAGATGAAGACCTTTAGCCTACACACACACACACACACACACACACACACACACGCACACGCCACACAAAATTTTCTTAATTCAAGGCTATTTCCTCTTAGCAATAAGCATAAGTTTATTGAAGAGCAGATACTATTCCCTAGCTAAAATTCTCTGCCGTGTGGCAATAGCACAGATAGTTTCTAGTTCACTTCACCACTACCAATTTCAAAAGTATGCATTTCTTTTAAAATTTATTTTTATTTTATTTGTGTGTGCGTGCGTGCGCATAGGCGTGTATGCGTGCTAGTGGAGGTCATATGACGTATCAGATCCCCTGAAGATGGAATTATAAATGGTAAACCTTCTGATGTGGGTACTGGAAACTGATCTCGGTTCCTCCAGAAGAGCAACAAGCAATCATAGCTACTGAAGCATCAAATATTGTTGGTCCTTCACCCATATTTACAGATTCTGTATCTGAAAATTTAACTGATTGCTGATTGAAAATGTTTTTAAAAAATGCACCTGGGAGCGGAGAGAGGACACAACAGTTACAGTTACAATGTGTAATGCACCTGGAGAGAGAACACAACAGTTACAGTGTGTAATGCACCTGGAGAGAGAACACAACAGTTACAGTTACAGTGTGTAGTGCACCTGGGAGCTGGAGAGAGGACACAACAGTTACAGTTACAGTGTGTAGTGCACCTGGGAGCTGGAGAGAGGACACAACAGTTACAGTTACAGTGTATTGCTCTTGCAGAGGAATTGAGTTCAGTTCTCAGCACCCATGTCATGTAGCTCATAACTGCCTGTACCTCCAGCTTGAGGGGATCTGATGCCTCTGACATCCTTACACACTGCACTTAAGCACACGCATGTACGTGTGCACTCACACACACACACACACACACACACAATCTTTAAAAATGCACCTCTACTGAACATGTACCAGCTTTGCTTATTATTCCCTAAGCAATATGATGTAACAACTTTTTACCTAGTACTACATTAGGTAGTATCAGCAATCTAAACTAATTTAATCTTCCTGGGAGGATTGCATAGGTGGTGGGTGAATACTATGCGATGTTACACAAAGGAAGCGAGCATCCTGAGCATTTGAGACCTTCCCGTATGTGATGTATCCCTGTGGAACCCGAGGGCTGCCCTCTGATTTGACCAGACTGTCTCATTGTTCCCGCATTACACCCGGATTCATCCAGGCCTCTGTCTCTGTATGCGCCCCTTTCTAGACTGTTCAGTGGATGGCTAGCACCTGGGAGAATGGCAGCTGCAAGCAGTGTCTTAGACAGAGGTGGGAAAACACTTGCAGGGACAGCCTTATTCGAGATCCTTGGGCGATTTTTCAGGAAGTAGAGCAAAGCAAAAACCCAGACATCATTTACAACTGGTGTTGAATTTGCCAAAAGGCCAAGTCTTTGGGCCAGGAGAGAAAGGTCAAGTGTTGGGTTAAACTTGTAAGGGACTTAGGAGAAGCAGGGAGCATAAAACTCCTAAGAAAGCAGTCCACTTGTGCTCAAGTGTTGAAACTGTAGTGAAGGGCACAGGCAGGTCTCTGTGAGTCTGAGGACAGTCTGGTCTACAGAGAGCACTCCAGCTCAGCAGGGGCTACTTAATGATACCCTGTCTCAAAATACAGAAACGAAACTAGAAAGTGTAGGGAAGGGATATAAGCTCTGTTGTCTCAGAAAGTTCCAGGTGCGGCATCTCCAAGCGTCAGTTCTTTGTCGTTTTTCTCGTTCCAAGGATGATGGTAAGGAAAAGGATGGAAAGGGGAAGTAATGCCTCCATAATTCATTTAGGAAACCCTGCATCAGACACTGAAAAAACTCCTAGATCCACAGGCCATCAAAATAAATGTGAAGCAAGTTATACACACACAGGTGTGTGCATGCATGCATGTGCGTGTGTGTAAATGTGGACTCTCTGGAGGAAAATGACAATTTTGTATGTGAGGAATGCCTTTGTATGTTTACACATGTCCGTGCTGGGTGCATGCACCCAGAGGACAGAGATCAATGTTGTGTACCTTCCTCTGTCACTCTTCATCTCTTTTTTAAATTTTGTTTGTATCGTGTTTTATTTTTCATGTATTTCTCATGCCACAGCACACATGTAAACATCAGAGGACAGCTTGTGAGAGTCAGTTCTTTCCTTTTCTCTTGTAGGTCCTGGGGACTGAATTGGGTGATCAGGCTTGGCTGCAAGCACCTTTGCCCATACAGCAGTCCCTGCCTTATTTTCAGTCTCTTACTGAACCTTGCTCGCAGTCACTGATTAGGCCGGGAGGGCTGGCCAAGAGTTTGGCATGCAGATATGCCCCGATGGACAGTTTGCTGAAGACTGGCCCTGTTTGCTCTGCCATGGAAGCACTGGGCAGAAAGTCTAATGCAGTGGCACACTCTGCTGCTCCCTAGGGTTTAGCTCTGTCCCACCACGACATGTCATTGGGCCCCACTGCATTTCTTCTGGCTGGAGTTAGAGGGGGGAAATCCTAAGAGTTTTATTTGAGGGAACTTGTCTTCCTGGGTGGTTCCCTTGGGGAGGATGGAATGGAAAACAGTTTACTGTGTACCTCCCCTCCGTGCCCACACGAGGGTTGAGTGTATGGGTGGAAAGCTAGTACAAAGGGTGTCACCCTGACAATAGGGCAGAGCAGGAGATCTGGGAGGAAATGATGATAGGAATCTCTAGGCATAGGGCGGAGAAATAGAACTCCTGGCAGGAAAGGGGTGGCAGTAGCTGTAAACCAAGTTCCTGTCACCTCCTGGGTGATTCCGATCCCATCTTCTCTTGTCCTGCGTGTGTGTGTTAGCAACTGCACTTTCTGACACAGAGTCCTGTCTCTCATCTGTGCTGGCTGCTTCCTCACAAACCCCAGCAGACATAATTCCATCTCGACTTGCTACAGTGAGGCTTTCCCCCACGCTCTATCTCTGCAGCTGCCCTCTCATCTCACAGAGTTTCCAGCACCAGCAGTCTCATTGGCTTGGCGTGTTAGTCAAGTTGGCAACAAGCATGGCCATCACCTCTGGCCTTTCTGGAATTTGAGCATAGAACTCGCAAGGCCATCTCCAACTTCCTGAGCTGTCCTTTTCTCCCAGCCCCTTGGCTTTCACCGATGTTCCCCTTGCCCACTGGCATCCTTATAAGGAACAGTAAAAGACTTGTCATAACCTGATTGGCACAGCCCTGGGCTGTGGTACAGCAAACAGAGCTTAGAATGGATTGCAGCCGTCTGAGCATACTTAGCCTAGAGCCCTCAGGACCTGAACACCTTGTGCAGTTATATGCTGAGGTCCACGGTGCTTACCTTGGCCCTGATCCTTCTGGTTCTGGCCTCTCCTGCAAACGTCATGGTTATAACTCTAGTTCGAGTGTCTTGCCTAGTTTCTAGACTTTCATATGTCTTTTGCAGTTCTTGTCTTTGTTTTCCTGTAGGAACCTCAAAGTTGCCATGACTCAAATAAAGTTCAGACTCACATGCCCCACACCCCCACACCTCCATACTCCACACCCCATACCTCCACACCCCCACACTCCCATACCTCCACACCCCCACACCCCCATACCTCCATACCCTCACACCCCATACCCCCATACCCCATACCTCCATATTCCCACACCCCCATATCCCCACACCCCAAACTGGCTGGTTTTCTGTATTCCCTCTCTTGATTCAGGGTTTCTTAAACTTTTTTCACTTACAGTCCCTTGTTACCTAGGTATTTTTTATGTGACCCCAGGGGTATGTGTATATGTGCCAAAAATTTATTATTAATAAATAATAAAGCTATTTTAATATAACTCTTTGGTATACATGTAAGACCAAGGTGAATTTTCATACTGAGAAGATGGAGATGTTTGTTTATTTTTACAAAAGAATTAAATATTGAATGAAAACTCGATATTGCAGGGCATGAACCATCCTCAGCATTTCTTAGAGTTGATCAATAGCTTGGTTTTATAATCTTCAATGCTGAGAATGATGCGTTGCATACATATAGAATGAAAAATGGCAGAAGTGGGCTAGTGAGGTGGCTTAGCAGACAAGTGCATGCAATACACATACAAAAGCCTATAACAAATAAATGTAAAACAACTTTCAATGGGAGAAGTACATTCAGGACCTTTTCAGAAATTGCTGGGAGAGCCAGGGGGTCGGCCTTTAATCCCAGGCAGAGGCAGGAGGATCTCTGTGAGTTCCAGGCAGCCAGAGCTACATAGTGAGACCCTATGCACACCCCCCCAAGAAAAAAAGTCAGAAAATTCTGGCAATTTTTTTTTTCTTTTGGTTTTTCAAGATCGGGTTTCTCTGTGTTGCTTTGGAGCCTGTTGTGGAACTAACTCTTGTACACCAGGCTGGCCTTGAACTCACAGAGATCCACCTGCTTCTGCTTCCCAAATGCTGGGATTAAAGGTGTGCACCACCACTGCCCAGCCAGCATTTTTTTTTTTAAAAATGAAACATAAGTTAGCCACTCAAACAGCGGTCTTTAAAATCAAATATTCTAAGGATATACTATTTGACACTTACATGAAGAAAATGATGATAGGAAATGTTTAAAATGTTTTTTGTAATTAAACCATTATATTTCAATAAAAGCAGAATATTTTGTATGTACAGCACACTGCAATTCATAGAATACAACAGTGTATAATCTATTGCTGAGGTTTCTCAGACAGTGTCATTGATGTTACCTGGTGTGACAGCAAACACAGGACAATGTTTGTGTCGTATCCTGTATCCAAATACCAGGCTGCAGTGATGTCATATGAATCAACACAGGTATGTGTTGCCAGACGCATCTCAAATTCATTGAGTGCTGGATTTTGAATGGATTTTGCAATTGCCAATTAAACAAAAGATTTGGTTCTTAAAATATTATGTGTACGAATGCTTTACTTGTATGTATGTCTTTGTGTCACACAGCAGAGAGCCCACAAAGGCATCAGATCCCCCGAAACTGGAGTTACAGATGGTTGTGAGCCACAGTGTGCATTCTGAGAATTGAACCTAGGTCTCTCCTTTTCCCTTAGCCACCAGATTTCTCTTCACACAGATCTGAGAACATTGCTCCTTTGTTTAAAACTATTTTTGATTCCTAATTAAGCCCAGAATAAAGTCCAGGTGCTCAGGTGTGTCATATAAAACCCTTCACATCTCAGCCCAAACCTACCTTCCTGGGTATGCATCTGGCCTCTGATCTCAACACAGCCTTTGTTTTTAACCACATCAGATTGTGATGCACAGAGGCCCCAGTCTGACGGCGTCGTGCAGTTCACGCCTTGTCTTCACTGTTACATTGAATGCCATCTCTCTCATTCTCTGTCTTGTAAAATCCCATCCACTCTTCAAAATTATGATCACTTGTCCCCTTTTTCTTTTTGTGGTGCTGGGGACTAAACCCAGGGTCCCCATGCATGCTAGGCAAATGTTCTACTATTGAGCCTAACCCTATCACCCCTCCCCCCCTTTTTTTTCTTCCCTGCATCTGGCTCTAACTACTAGCTGCTACTTATAGAGCTCTATCGTGTGGTTATTAGAGATTAAGTCCAATGTCTTTCCCACCACATTAAAAAAAAAGATTTTATTTTTTTTTTATGTGTGTGTGTCTGCGTATATATGTACACACATGAAGAGTGCCCCTGGTAGCCAGAAGGGAGTGTTGGATCCCCCAGAGTGATTTGGGGTGTTGGGAACCATATTTGGGTCCCCTGGAAAAGCAGCAAGTGCTCTTATCTGTTGAGTCATCTCTCAGGCCTACATCATGAGTTTGTTGGGGACAAGATTAACGTTTTTAATCTTCATATCATCGGGAGCTTTCCAAGGATCTGTTCTGTGGTAGATGTTGAGTAAACGCTTATGATTTGCGTTGGGCAGGAAGCTTGAACTTGTTTGTGTGAGACCAGCGATGCTTTCTCTCAGCCTGAGTTTTAGCTTGTTTCTCTTTTTCAGAAAATGGGAAGAAAATCTCAGACTAGGGTAGTTGATGGGCTGGCTCCCTTGAAGATGGTGGCTTTGTCACGTTGCCAGCCTTCAGTGAAGTCTCTCAGGGACACAGAGACTGCATTCTCAAGTGACAGATGGATGTTTGCATTTGACTTTTTCCAAACATTGGAATTCCTCTGAACCACGGTCGATTATCAGTTTAAGACTCGAAGATTCTAGGCTGAGCGGTGGTGGCGCACGCCTTTAATTCCAGCACTCAGGAGAAAGAGGCAGGGAGGGGAAATCTCTGTAAATTCAAAGCCAGCCTGGCCTACAGAGGGAATTCCAGGACATCCAGGGCTGTTTCACAGAGAAACCCCGTTTTGAAAAACAAAACAAAACAAAAAAATTAGATTCTAGGCTTCACGGAAACAGCTTAGTAAGGGCACGGTTGAACTTATTTTATATGCACTGCTCCACCCACCGAATCTTGGAAAACTGATTAGTTATCTTGAGGGGTGTGTGTTTCTTTCACAGGTCTTGTAGATACTGGCGAGGGGATGGTGCACACAGTTGACCTAGTCATTCTCCTTAGCACAAGCCAGGCTGAGTGGGAGCTGCTCCTGAGCCTTGTGATGCCCAGAATGTGTAGATGAAACGAGCAGATGTGCATTTGTAGAACCGTGGTTGTAGCTTATGGGTGGGTGGGAAAGAGATCGGTTCCAAAAATCCTTTCAAATACAAGAACTTTGTTCTCACTAGAATCCAAGCAACAAGTTGCACTTGAAAAATGAACAAATTGGTCAGATAAGTGTCCGCAGGAAAAGCTTTCGGGTGGATTTCTTGAGACCTGCCAACCCATTCCAAGGTCCCATGCCAAATTTTGGAACCCTCATTCCTTCTCATCTCTTGGAGCCTCCCTTTGGCTTCTCAAAAAACCTCTGGGCATTAGTTTCCCCAAAGTTAGAATGTGAGGGATCTGGGCTCAGCACGGAATCCTCAGCCTACTTCCTCTGTGAGCCTGGGATCCCGGGAGGACGCCCTTGTGGCAAGGAAGAGGGATCACAGATGGCGGAGGGCGCCGCTGGGATGAAGAGTGAGCAATGCTGGCGACCGGGGCTGCCAACGTGGGTGGCTTCGCCGGGCCGCGCCCGAGCTGGGATGCCCGCCCTAGCGTCAGCGAGGCCGCCCCCCGTTGGCCCTCCCCCGGGCGGGGCCAGCCCCCGACGGCGCTGACTCAGCAACGCGAGGGGGGAGTTTTGTCCCTCCGCGGACCCCGTTTCTCTCGGCCACCATTGAGCGGGTTTCCTTTTTCCGGCTCTCCGGGTGCGAGAACTTGGTCCGGCCAGCTAGGCAGCGGGCTGTAGTGTAACCCCAGAGCTCACCTGAGGACCCCGAAAACTAACGTTTCCCCACGAGGAAGCGTGGGCGCCATGAACAACGCGGGTGAGGCGCCGCTCTTCCCCGAATGTTTTCCAGGGTCTTCTCCCAGGCTCCGCGGACCGTGAGGCCCTGCGGTGAAAGGCCGGGGGTGGTGGTGGTGGTGGGGAGACCTAGGCGAGGGCGGGGATGTAGCTCTTCGGGGGGGCTGGGAGCGGAG
Source organism: Microtus oregoni (assembly GCF_018167655.1). Taxonomy (NCBI): domain Eukaryota; kingdom Metazoa; phylum Chordata; class Mammalia; order Rodentia; family Cricetidae; genus Microtus; species Microtus oregoni. The sequence continues at coordinate 21,922,430 of NW_024543074.1, read as the reverse complement.
TAAGACGGCGTCTTTCAGGACACTGTGGGAGGGCTTTCTGGCTTCTGCACTCTCTAGGATGCTCTTGCGAAGTTAAATCTAGGATCTACAGTGATCCTATCCGAAAGCTGCCCTCGTCAGCCTCTTTATTTATTTGGAAGGGGTATGTTATGATTATAATGGCATTTGATCTCCCCACAGGACTGAATACGGAGAAGGTAACTGCTCTGATCCAGAAACTAAATTCAGACCCTCAGTTCGTACTTGCCCAGAATGTCGGGACCACCCATGATCTGCTGGACATCTGTCTGAAGAGGGCCACGGTCCAGGGTGCTCAGCATGTGTTCCAGCACGTTGTGCCTCAGGAAGGCAAGCCAGTTACCAACCAGAAGAGCTCTGGTGAGGTCTTCGACTTCTTCCCTACTTTACTGACAGCAGTCTGTTTTGTTGTCCTAAAAATGGCCTTGGGAGAGCAGCTTTGTAACACCTTGAAAGAAGTCATAATAAACCAGAGGAGAGGCACAAGAAAACGCAGGCCCAAGGCTTGTGCGGTGGCCTGTTAGCGATTAGTTTGAACACTAAAGTGACAGATGGATGATGGCCAATGGATGCCTATCGCCATATTGTCTTGATGTTATGTGATGTTGGGTATATGTGACTTGTTCCCATGCAATTTTTATGTTAACAGTTCATCTAGAAGTAGCAGAAGCTAGAAACAGATGTGGAGAGAGATTGCATACAGATAAACCTAAAGCAAAGACGAGCTATGCCCTTGGTCACAAGTAGTCCATCCAAAGATATCCTTACTCTAGAAGACTTCCCAAAATCGTGCTAAAATCCAACTATATAAAACAAAAACCGTAATGTGGTTACAATAGAATGTCGTTGGCTATTATTTTAAAATGTGCTCCATGGCTACAGCCGGAGTTACTGTGCTCATAGGTCCCTTCGTAGTACTCTTGAGTTCTCATTCCTTGCTGGCTGAGAATTCTTGTTTTGCTGTATGCTGTCCACTTACCACTGTTAGAAATACATCTACACTGAGAGATTGGTTATCCAGGAATCCAAGGAGGAGAAATAGTCTCACAAGAAAATTGAACTAAAGAGGCCTTCCATTATTTTTCGCTGTTTTGCTACTACTCCAAGCCCATGTGTACTTACAGAAAACACATTATTGCTGCTTAGAGCAATTCAAAATTCATAAGGCTACATTTAACATGAGTAATGTTTTGCTGTATGTAAATTATACCTTAGTAAGAATGATTTTTTAAATTTTAAAGGAAAAAAATCATGACCTTGCAAAAATCTTTCTATGTCGTAGAAAGGTCTTACCTAGCATGCCTAGGCCCTTAGTTCAGAAGCGTTTGGAATGGTGAGGTCTGTCAGGCTACAGACTTACCTAGTTAATGTATCACAGTATCGCCCCAGTGGTCTAGGGTAAGCTTGGAAATGTTAACCTGGAACAGATCAGGTCTTATGTGATGTATCTCTTTACTGTAAATACTAATAGTGCATGAGTAATGTAGTTTGTTCTTGTGATGTTTTCATCCTGAGAGTTCACCCAGAAACAGAAATAGTGTGCAGGAGACAGCTAGTGTACAAATAAGCCAGCCTAAAACAAAGATGTCACTATTCAGAAAAATAACTTAAGTTTTTTCATTTGTTACAGACACGTTCTTGTCCAGTGTAGAAAACCTGTGAAGTACATAGAGTAGATTTGTTTACCCATCAAGTCTTTATTCCCTGTATGATTGCTTTTAATATGAGATCATACTTTAAGAATTTTTACATGTGCCTTTTTATAAACCTTCGTTTGTTGTATGTTGTAGAAATGGTTTCATATCTGTAAAAACATTATCTCCAAATATGTTGGAAATTTCCCTGCGTTTTCCTCCTGAAGAGCATTTCTCTTTAGTCTCGGCTCTCAAAGGTCTGGATGGACACACTGGGTTTATCTTACAGCAGAGCCGTGTTTTGGTAGTGGCATCAGTCTGAAGCTGCTCTAGTCCACGCTAGTTTGGATGCCTACAGATACTAGATTCCATCGGTTTCTGAGAGGCAAAACATTTGAAAGTCCTGGACATGACCTCACATAGAAATGTTGGTGTCATTGGAAAAAGACCTCTAAAAACCCACATTGGTATGGAACTACAGAAGCTCTGGTCATGCATTTAAATGAAGACATGCTTATGTCCTTACTGTTTGTCATAAAGTCTTGAGGGACAGCATCATGCTTGGGTTTAGAACATCGCTCTGTCAGAGACATACTAAATGGAAGAATGATGGTGGGCTGTGCTTGAAACGTAGCTCCTGATGGCCAGGTGTATGGAGAGAGTGAAGCTGTGAAAATAGAGTAGAAAAATGGTCCTTCCTTTGCAGTCAACAATGGCCTTGAACTTCTCGTCCTTCTGCCTCCACTTCCTGTGTGCTGACTAGGATTGCAGGCAGGTACTATACTTTGTATGGTGCTGAGGATGAATCCAGGGTCATTGCATGCTAATTAAGCATTCTACCAACCGAGCCACATTTCTGTCCTGGAACAGTAGTTAATTTGCTGTGTTAACGTGATTTTAAGAGGAAAACACTTTGCTGTTTTTTTTTTTTTTTTTTTTTTTTTTTTTTGGAGCCTGTCCTGGAACTAGCTCTTGTAGACCAGGCTGGTCTCGAACTCACAAAGATCCGCCTGCCTCTGCCTCCCAAGTGCTGGGATTAAAGGCGTGCGCCACCACCGCCCGGCTGTTTGCTGTTTTATTTATGTCTCAGTTTTTAAATTATATGTGTTTTAACTCTTGAGCTGAAGTGATCTTCCTGCTCCAGCTCTCCCAAACTTTTCATTTGTGTTTGAATTTTTATGTACCTTGGTTAGTCAAATACCTCCTTTAAAAACAACTCCTTTTGGGAGTGTAGGCAAGAGCTTTATGTTAATCTTCACATTCACTGAAGCGTCGATGCCCTGTCCATTCTAAATTAAGGTTTTTGTTAATTTCAAATTAAGATTTTGATTCCTGAATTGTTCTCAGGTGACTTGTATTTCCTCAGCTCCCTGTTTAGAAGGGGATGTTTGTTTTTCCATGTCCTTGCCAGTCTGGGCATTATCGATAAGAAAAAGGACGTTCTCCCACTTCACTACTGTCTTATGAAGAACTTAAAAAGCAAAAGTTTTTTATCCTCTGTGTCCTTTTTGGACATCACACAATTTATTCATGATTTCTGTTCATTTTCTTTTAGTGTTTCTAGGCTATGCTAGAACTCAGTATATTATCGAGGCTGACCTTGAACTCACAGCAGTCTTCTTGCTTTAGTCTCTAAGTGCTGGGGTTATAGGTATGAGCCACCATGCCCGACCTAAAAGGTTCTGGTTGGTTTTTTGTTACGTTTGTTGTGATTTTGTTTTTGAGTGTGTGTGTACTATATAGTAGCAATCACTACATGTCTTTTGTTTTGATTTGTTTTTAATATTTCTGTTCTGGGCTGAAGATGTAGTTAAGCTGGTAGAATGTCTAGCATGTACAAATTCCTGGGTGCAATTCCTAGTATCAAATAACACCAAATATTGTGACATATGTCTATATTATACTTGAGACATGAAGCAGGAGGATCAGGTGTTCAAGACCACCCTGGCTATATATAGTGGGCTATATAAGACTGTCTCAAAAACAAATACATTTGATGTTTCTTTTATTTCTTATTTAGTCTTTAATGTCCAGATCTTAGGGATTTGGTGTTTGGAAATACAATTGGGGCGGTGTAATCCATAAATAGTCATAAACTTCTCGGTTTGCTTTCTCATTTTAGGACGATGCTGGATCTTTTCTTGTTTGAATGTTATGAGACTTCCATTCATGAAAAAATTTAATATTGAAGAATTTGAGTTTAGTCAATCTTACCTGTTTTTTTGGGACAAGGTAGGGGACTGACCTTGCATGATTCTTTTTGTTTCAATAGAACCTAGTTAGGGGCAGCCTTTATGTTATTTTGCTTTTCTCGTTACAGTGTACCTTTTTATTACAGATGTGATACCATTCTGATTTCCCAAGAATCAGAAGTCTATCTTAGCAAAGGCAGAAGTATATTTCCTTCCTTTTGTGGTGCTAGGGCTAGGATCAGACAAAGCTCTAACCCTGAACTCTAGCCCCGCAGCTGCTTTCTGTTTGGTAGGTGGCTGTGCTCTCTGAGGAAGTAACAAATTTATTGACTCACTGCTTGTGTTTTCTTTATTTAAAAATTAAAATTTTGTTTTCAGCAGTTTGCCTGTCTAGCATCTTTACTTAGGTTGTTGGATTTTTAAGCACCCAGTTTCTTTTGATAGCACCTTTCTGGGGGAAAAAATAGCAGTAAATATTTTTATTTCATTTAAAAATCCTTAAAATATAACTGTTCATTAGATGTTTACTGAGTAAAGACTCTAAAATAGGATTTATTTAAACATTAGACTGTATATGCAGTACATGGATGCAGTGTGTTTAAATATATATGCAAATATAAGACAAGACCAGATATTCTTTTGAAGCTAAGTACTGATATTTAATTACCAGTTTTAAAAAACTTATATATTTCGTTCTTAGTTGTCCCAGGGCTCCCATTCTTCTGATCTTGCATGCCAGTGATGTGATTGACTCCCTTTGCCTTTAATTTTATTTATCTTCTTTTATTTTAGGTTGAACGCTGTTATTTCTTCTTGAATGCTTTCGTGGATACAGCCCAGAAAAAAGAGCCTGAAGATGGGAGACTGGTGCAGTATTTGCTTATGAACCCTACAAATGATGGTGGACAATGGGACATGCTTGTCAACATCGTTGGTAAGAGCTTGTCCCGAATGAATCGCAAGCTCTGCAGTTAGGAATAGGCCATTTCTATGTGGTTATGTACACAGTGGAACTGACTTCCAAGAAGACTGCATAGTTAGCTCTACAAATTTTTACTTCTCATTCTCAATGTGAAGTCCCTTTCTTTAAATAACTGATAAGGAAGTAGATACCATGAAGACTTGAGAATTAATTAGAAGTAACGTCTCATAAAAAGCACTGAGGGGCTAGAGAGATGGCTCAGTGACTGAAAAGCACTGATTGCTCTTTCAGAGGACCCAGGTTCAATTTCCAGCAGCTAGATGTGGCCCATAGCCATCTGTAACTCCAATTCTAGTGTATTAAAATCTTCTTCTAGCCTTTACATGGTGCACAGACATACCTGCAGGCAAAGCACCATACATACTAAAGTAATCTTTTTTTTTTTTTAAAGATTTATTTATTTATTATATATACAACATTTCTTCCATGTACACCTGCACACCAGAAGGGAGCATCAGATCTCAGTACAGATGGTTGTGAGCCACCATGTGGTTGCTGGGAATCGAACTCAGGACCTCTGGAAGAGCAGTCAGTGCTCTTAACTGCTGAGCCATCTTGCCAGCCCCATACTAAAGTAATCTTAAAGCACCCGGAAATTAAGAAGCACATTAATATGACTGAAGGACAGGCAAGCAGTTAAGAGCACTTGCTCCTGTTACAGAAGACCCAGGTTAAGTTCCTAGTACCTGTGGGGTGGTTTACAGCCATCCGTAACTACAGACACTCTTCTGACCTTCTCAGGGACACGCATGGTGCACATACATAAATGCAGGGAAAATACTCAAAAATAAATCTGAAAAGGAAAGAAAAGTGGTTTGGTGTTGTAGATCTGTGGTAGAGTGCCTGCCTGGCGAGCACTTGGGTCTGATCCCTAGCACTGCAAACAGCAACAGCCAGCCAGCAGGGCAAGCACACAATCAAACAAAACCCTGCGTCTGTGTGAAAATGTCTTTATCCAAACATTTTCTTGTGGGAGACCTCGTGCTGAGTGTTTTATAGATTACGATAGATGGAATAGTACACTGAATTTTGAGGCAGATAGCTACATGGTAAAAGTCTGTTGAAGGGATTGGAGGGATAACTCAGAAGTAAGGCACTTTCTCAGCATGCCCAAGGCCCTAGGTTCAGTCCTTAGAATCATACAATCCAACAACACTGGTAAGGGCTGGGGATGAAGTCCAGTGGTAGAGGGCTGCCTGGCGTGCACAGAGCTCTGAGTTCCGTCCCCAGCGCTGAATAAACCAGGTCTAGTGTTCTGTGCCCGGTATGTGCCCCTAACTCCAGTACTCAGGAGGTCGAGGCAGAAAGACTAGAAGTTCAAGGTTATTAGCTACATAGAGACTTTGAGGCCACCCTTTCTCAAACAAATAAACCAAACCCCACCCTTGCTCATTAATACAGCCTAGTTTAAAGTAGCCAATAGTTTGGACAGAATTTCTAATACTAGAAATTATTTTCACTTTATTGAACACTAAAATTGTTGTCTTTTAGAAAAATATGGTGTTGTCCCTAAGAAATGCTTCCCTGAATCTCATACGACAGAGGCAAGCAGAAGAATGAATGATATTCTGAATCACAAGGTACAGAATATGAGTAGGAGGGACTGGGTTAGTATACTTGACATTAAACTAACTGGCTTTTTACAGAGACAGGATAACTATTGATGTCAAGGTCTATCAAAAGCAGTGTGGCTATACATTATTAACCTCAAGAAATCGTTAAGATTACTGTGTTTTGTTTCTGTTGACTTTAGTGTTTTCTTACAGATATTCAAGGAAAAAAGTACTAGGTTCAGTTAACTTGGGTCTTGAACACACAGGCTTCTGTGCTGCCCACTGGCTTCTAGTGGAGGTGTGCTGAGGCCACTTCATGAACTAGCAGAAGCCAGCAGAGCAATTTGTAAGACTTCCTTAAAAGTGTGCTTTGTTCTTAGGCTTACCCAGACCACATCAGTGTGGTTTAGCCACCCACTGAGGATTTGATGTAGTCACTGCGCTGTTTTTATGGCTTAAGTTACCCTAATGAATCATTTCTCCTCCACATTTTCCCAGGGATGATTATAAGCCCTGTGCGGTGGTGTTCTGCTTGCCAGATCTCTTTTTTGAGAACTGGACGTTGCCAAAATCTGCCGCCCACATCTACAAGACTGAAATTAGATGTTATCTCCAAGGAAAAGAATGCATTTAAAAATAAGCATAGCTCTATTTCCCCAATATTGGATGTAGGCTGTTTCCTACCTAGGGAACTCTTGGGTCTCTTATCCAAAGGCTAGAAGATCGTGAATCTTAGCTTTGGATTTCATTCTGATTGAGAACAAGTCATTTTAGCACTGAAGTTCAGTTTCAGAATCTTTTTAACGTGGGACTTCTCCCAAAATTGAAAGAAACAGAAAAACATGTTGGAGGTTAGTATAGTCACAGTGATTGGCAGAGAAGGCCAAGTGGACAGCAAATAGGGTTCTAAATGAGATGTATGCAAGTGTTTAGTGCTCCTATGCTCCGTCTCCTACTTTCCAAGGATGGTGGAAACATTGCCCCATGCACGCGCAGAGCGGGCTGTCAGTTGCAGAAGATCAGTTCTGTCCAGTGTTCTTTAGGAGTAATCCCGTGCTCTTATTGAAAGTACTTTTCACTATCTGTTTAAGTGGACTGATTGGGGAAAATCAGTTTGTTTTTATAAACTTTGCCCAGGGTGTTGGCTGTGTTACACTTCCAAGCATAGCTAGTGATGATCTGTTGGGCTTATTAACAGCTTGTGCAGCTACTGGAATGCTGAATTACGTTTCTATTGTAGATGAGAGAATTCTGTATACGGCTGCGGAACCTGGTACACAGTGGAGCAACCAAAGGGGAAATCTCATCTACGCAAGATGCCATGATGGAGGAGGTAATAAGAATCTTTGGACTTTTTGTGACTCGTCTAAAAAGCACTCAGAATTTCCTACTAAACTGATTATGGAATCAGTCACTGCATGGATATTTAATTGAATGAAAACTACTTATTTTTCACTTCAGAGGTAGAGACAGAAGATTGAGAGTTCACAGTCAGCCTTGGCCACAGGGAACCCTGTCTCAAGAAAACAACAAAAACTACTTATTTTAAAGCTGAAAAAAATTAAATATACACTTTCTTGCGTTTTAAGGACTTGTACTGAGCTTTCTTAATTCCTAGTTTAGGTTCTATATAAAAACCACTTTTTACGCATTCATAAGTACCGCTTTCTGTGAGTTTGGCACTGAGGGAATAAAGATGAGAAGGCAGTTTCTGCTTTCAGAGAGCTCAGTTTTTGTGTGGCGTTCCCTCCTGTCTTCCCTCTCCCGGTACTGGAGGTGAAACTCAGCGCTTCTTGCTCTGCCACTGAGCTGTTTCCCTGGCTTTACAAGTGTGGTCTTTTGGACAAAAGGAAAACCATGAATAATGATAATAATTTGTGTTCTAGATGTGTAACAGAGTTCTGTGGTCATGGAGGGAAGGAGTAACTCAGGGAAGAGTTGAACCAGCGGTAGGATTTACCGTGTGACTAGCAGGGACTACCTCCCCAGGCGTAGGAAACTGTACGCAGGTGGATGGACAGCAGAGCATCTGGGTTTCTTCTCTAATGAGGAGCTGGCGATGGTTGTATCTGTTAATAGTAATATGTGTGAGACACTTAGAAAATTGAAAAGTCACCAAATAAGTGTTTAGAATCAAGGCAGATAAGTATTAGTAATCTCCATGTTCAGTACTAGTAGACATGAAGCAGAAATTCTCTGAGAAAAGAACATATGTTACCTTCTTCAGCCTGTGGGCACATTGGTGAGACCACGGTTAAGATGGGAGCTGAGTGGCTTCACATTTTGTCACTTCAGTGGAAAATTCTGCTTAAGGGAGGCAGTGCAGCATAGTGGAGCGTGTTTACAGTCAGAACGATGACCTTTCCTGCTTGACTGCATGCCTGGACAAGTTCCTTACTGCTTCAGGTCTCAGTTTGTCCATGGGCTCCATATCTAGTGTTTGACATGGTAACTGTTTCTTATACATTAGGATAGATGAAAGCATAGCATTTATTTGCTAACTGCATTTAAATTATATTCAACTTTCTTAAATATTCTATCAAAGAACAGTCTCTTAGTACAGAGGGAAAGAGACTTTAGAGTTCGATGTATCATGGATTTACATTCTGACTTAGTTACCTTCATCCTGAGATCTGCTCACTAACCTGAGACTCAGTTTGGGATTTAAAATTCTTCCCTCGCTGGAATGGTAAGGAGGCAGGGGTGGAGGGATGTCAAATAAGGAATTGATGTCAGAATGCCAGGTGCTAGTGCCCTGTGTCGTTTGTTGACTTCTCTTCCCATTTGGAATGGTGTCTCTTGCTGAGGCCATCTCTCCTGACAGTTTGCCTTAACTTGTGGTTAGATTAAGGTGATGGGAATGTAGCAGGGATGAAGACTGTGAGTCGGCCGACAAGTGATTGAGCAGGCACTGACTGAGTGCCGCCAAGCTTGATGACCTAAGTTCAGTCTTTGGGACCCATGTGGTGGAAGGGAAAGATGGATTCCTGCTAGTTATCCTCTGACCTCTACACATGCATTACAAAGAAATAAGTGAATATAATAACTTAGAGAGATTGTGTGCTAATGGTTAATGAAAAGGTCCAGAGAGCAGTAGGAAGAGTAGGAGTAGGAGTATATTTTTTTCCCCAAGACAGGGTTTCTCTGTGTAGCCTTGGCTGTCCAGGAACTCGCTCTGTAGACCAGGCTGGCCTTGAACTCAGAGATCCACCTGCTTCTGCCTCCTGAGTGCTCAGATCAAAAGTGTGCATCACCACTTCCCTGCTTTCTTTTTTCTTAGGGTTTATTTTTACTTCTGAGTGCTTTGCCTGCTTGTATGAAATTGCAGGAAGTGCAGTGCAGTGCCCACAGAGGCCAGAAGACATCTGATCCCGTGAACTGGAGTTACAGACATTAGTGAGCTGCCATGTGGGTGGCGTGGTGCTCTGCAGGAACAAATGCTCTTAACTGCCTGAGCCAGCTCTCCAGCCCCCAGATATTCTGCTTATAGACCATAAGTATCATGGCCTATGGTATTGTTTTAGTGATCCTCCTCAAATTAATAATAGTCTTAAGATTTATGTCCTAACCGTAGATTAGTAGGGGACAATAAATGACTCAGAATTATAGCTATACATTTTTACATTTTGTTTTGTTTTCTTCTACCCCTGCCTTGAAATCCAAAGATAATACGTTGCCATGTCCTGAGTCTAGGTGTTTTGTAGGGTTGTTTACTTAGGGACTTATTTCATCTGTTTACTACAGAATCTGTGGTAGGTTTTCACATTTTTACAATCTTCCAAATAACTCCTTATTATTGAACCTGACTCTTTTGTAATGAAGAGTCTAGCTTTACTTAAAGCTACAAATTAATACCTATGATTTACCTAGCCTTATGGGCAAGTCTCAGTGATGACCTCAGTGAGTAACCGTGAAGCCGAGGTAGCGTAAGGGAACTTGTTTATGCCAAAGGCATTCTTTCAGAGAAGAACGTAGGCGGTTTGTGGATGTGGGAGACTCAGCAGATCTTTCTGGAATCCTGCAGCTGCTTCAGTTACAGGTGTTGTCCATGTGCTCACTCTTGGGGCCTCCAGATCCCTTAGGATTACTAATGTGTACTCTTCCAAACATGCTCTATTAAAAATAAACCCTGAAACAAAGACCAAAGCCAATACTTGTCAGGGTTGTGAAAAGGGACAGGAAGTAATTTTGATGGCTTAGGAAATTCTATAGCAGGGTTCTTAAAAACAACATTAATGGTAGTGGAGAGATGGCCCAGTGGTTAAGAGCACTGACTGCTTTTCCAGAGGACCCAGTTCTGTTCCTAACGCCCACATGGTGGATCATAACATCTGTAATTTCAGTTTCAGGAGATCCTACACCCTCTTCTGGCCTCTGAATATCTGGCACACATGCAGGCAAATACTCCTGCACATAAAATAAAAATAAATAAACCTGTCAACTCCAAAGCTACAGAGAAACCCTGTCTCGAAAAAACCAAAAAAAAAAAAAAACCTGTCAAGTAGTGGTGGCACACACCTTTGATCCCAGAGGCAGGTCTCTGAGGTGGAGGCCAGAGTCTTGGTCTATAGAGCAAGTTCCAGCATAGCCAGAGCTACACAGATGCCTCAAAATAAATAAATAAATAAATAAAGATAAATAAACCTTAAATAAAACATTGAGCTAAGGATATAGCTCAGTGGTATAGTATTTGCGTAACATGCTTAAGGTCTTTAATGTCCAGAGGAGGGGAAGTGGAAGGAGCTGATAACACATTCCAAATTATCTGGGGGTTATACTAATGTCCATTCTTATCATCAGTGACAATTAGATTTGGGTCAGTCTGATAGGTAAATAATATTATCTCATGACATATGATTTTGAGTGAGACTGAGCATTTTTATGAACTATATTAATATCCTAAAATCATGTTTAGATATATATTTTTAATTTTATGTGTATGTATCTGTGTTTGAGTGTATGTTTGTGTACCATGTATATAAAGGAGCCTGCAGGGGTCAGAAAAGGCTGTTGAATCCCCTAAAACAGGAGCTAGAAGTGATGGGGTTCTCCATAAAAGCAGCAAGTGCTTTTAACCATTGAATCACCTGCCCAGGTCCTAAAATTTACTAGTTAAAAACTGTATTATGTGTTCATGTGTGTGTCCGTGTGTGTGGATATGTGCATAAGAGTGCAGTGTCTGAGGATACCGGAAGAGGGTGTTGGAGGAGATAATGGTAGGCATGAGCCATTGCATGTGGGTATGAGCCATTGATTGGATCAGGTCCTCTGTAAGTGTAGCAAGCACTCTTAACCACTGAACCATCTTTACAGTCCCAGGATTCATACTTTACCTGTTTTGAATAGGTCTTCAGAGGTAAAATCTGAACTGAGCTAAGAATAATAAGAGTGAGCCAGGCAGGGGACAGCAAAGACAAATGCCCCATGGTGGAAGAAGCTGGCATTCCTGAGTAACAGAAAGAAGGCACTGTGGCTTGAGCCTGGGAAGGGAGGATGGGGGCGAGTGGGTCAGAAAGCAGATGAAATGGGAACCGGCTTAATGCAGGGCCCAGAACTGTGGTGAAAGTTTACATCTTATTCTAAGTAAGGTAGCTTTTAGGGAGTTTAACTAATACTTTGCTTAGTTTTTTTTTTGTTTTGTTTTGTTTTGTTTTACTCTGAAGCTGTGCGTAGTGAAACACACTTGTAATTGTAGTGCAAAGGAGGCTAAGACAGGAGAATCACAAGATTGGGGCCAGTATGGCTATATGAAACCCTGTTTCAAGGAAGGTAGGTGTGTGTGTGTGTGTGTGTGTGTGTGTGTGTGTGTGTGTGTGTGTTGGTCGGAGAGGCAAGGACAGAAAGACATCTTCACTCTGGATATTTTAAGAACAGATTGTAGAAGCAGAAAACTAGATGGAAAGTTAGTTGTTAGCACACAGGTTAGAGAGACTCATGAGCAGCGACATCTCTGGGTTTATCTGGAAGGGTTGCTGTTAGGACTTGCCAGTGAGCTCTGTGGAAGGCAGGGAAGGAGAGATATCTTGGTGATGTCATGATGTCTTGAGGGAAGATTGTAGATATGAGGAAAGGCTTTTTATCAGTTCAATCAGGAGTAGGGAAACTGTGGGAAAGAAATAATAATTGAGAAGATTTGAGAGGAGGGAAAGATAGGGTCTAGTGAAATACTTAACAGACTTTTCAAGTCTATGTAAAGCAGTACAGAAAATACAGGTCAAGAGGGTCTGCAGTGAGATGGGAAGGAAAGTCTGCATTTCTGGTTCCTTAATTCACACATTACTCTAGAAACAATCTCAAGAACACTGCGGTTACCGAGCGCACTCTCCTAGCATCTCAGAGCAGCCCATACCTTGTGTTTGCCGGCATGCACCTTGCATGCCTTTCCTGTCTGAAGATAGATTTAATGTATCTGTCCTTTTTACTTAGGGAGATATTTTTGTTTTTAAGCATCTTATTCTATCTTACACCAGGGAGCCGTAGCTAGTGCCTTCCTCCTGTCCCCTTTCTCTTTGTAGCCCAGTCATAAAGGTCTATAACATACCTCTCCAGAAGTTAGTTCACTGAACTCCTGAACTGCCTTCAGAGTTCACTGCTTTTATGAAGATGCTTGTGGCCAGACTGGTCAGTGGTTCATTTTACCTTTAAACCTAGTTTCTCCATCAGTAAAAGTAGGAAGTTCAGGTAATTGATTTCTTAAGAACATTGTAGCTAGCTGGACACCGATCCATACCTGTAATCTCTTCACTTCAGAAGCTGAGGCAGGAGGATTACAGATTTGAGCTACTTTAGCCTAAATAGTGAGACAGTATCTCAAAATCAAACAGCATTGTAGCTTTGTCCTTTATAACAATGGAAGTAACTAAGTTTTACCATGCTTTAGATTTTTTCAATTTTTTTTCAACAACCATTGCTTCTAAGATTGTGCCACCTCTATGTAGTTCTAACCTCTGGAATCTTCAGATTTACCCGTTTTTTCTGAACTGCTGTTTCCTTCTAACCTTTCATTCATTTCTTGTCTACCCCTGGCTGGCTTTAAATTCTCTCTTCCTCACCTGATGAAGCCAGAATAGTCATGTGCGTGAGAACTGACTTTCTCCATTTGTTTGTCTTTAAATTAGGCCAGGTAGGCTTTGCTTTTGTTCTGAATCCCATGCTTTTTGTGCCTTGTTTCCTTTTTCCTTTCCTTATGCTGTTTATGCCATTTGCCATGTTAGACTTTGACAAGTCAATGAAAATAAATCAATAAATCTCTGCTAGGGGAAATAGTTTTAGAAGCCAATTAAAATAGTTTTTTTTTTTTTTAACAAAAGTAAACTTGAAACTTAGACTCTGTCTTCTTAGAAGATGTATCATTAAAAATATTTTTATTTTATTTTTTTATGTGCATTGGTGTTTTACCTGCATGTATGTCTGTGAATATGTCAGATCTTGGAGTTACAGACAGTTGTGAGCTACCATGTGGGTACTGGGATTTGAACCCGAGTCCTCCTGGAAGAACAGTCAGTGCTCTTTAACTGCTGAGCAATCTCTCCAGCCCCAGAAAAATGTATTTTGTAATTAGTTTATTTTTATATATGTGCGTTGGTGTTTTGCCTACATGTATGTTTGTGTAAGAGTGTCAGATCCCCTGAAACTGGAGTTACAGATGGTTATGAGCTGCCATGTAGGTGCTAAAAATTGAGCCTGGGTACTCTACAAGAGTAGCCAATGTTCTTAACCGCTGAGCCAACTCTTGAGCCCCCTTAGAAGATGTATTTAACTAGAGATAGGAATTAGATCTTTCTTATACAGACTGCAGCTTTTCTGAAGGGTTATATGTTGGTAGACAAAGATTACACATTCCCAAAGTAGGAGTACTTTAAATTTCCAACTTAATTACAGTTAAATTAATCAAGAATTAAAAGCCAGATGGCCTAGGATGCACGTGTAGCCATGCTCAGCATGGTTTCTCTAGACTGCCTTCTTCCAAAGTTGTGAGGGAAAAGGGTCTCAGTGGGCCACAGACAGGAGAGAATAGCTAAAAAGCATTGGCTTCTTTTTAAAAATAAAAATAAAAACCAGGGGGCTGGAGAGATGGCTCAGAGGTTAAGAGCACTGGCTGCTCTTCCAGAGGTCCAGAGTTCAATACCCAGCAACCACGTGGTGGCTCACATCCATCTAAACTGAGATCTGGTACCCTCATCTGGCGTGCAGGCATACATCGAGGCAGAATGTTGTATACATAATAAATAAATAAATTAAAAAAAAATAAAAACCAACAAGACCATGTAATTATTGGCTTGGGGATTTGGGAAAGGAGAGTCAAATCTTGGACGTCTGTGTGGAAAGCTTGTGGCTTTGCAGTGTTTGGAAAGCCAGCATTGCCTAGGCTCATTCCCTTGACTGTGTTAGTGTTTTGTTTTGTTTTGTTTTAAGTCAGGTTGGACTATACACTAAGTTTACTATGAAATCACAATTAGAAGCCACAAATAGTAAGTTACCTGTACCTAGTACGGTCTAGGCATTGGAGATTTAGCAGTGAACAAATCAGGTAGGGATTCCTGTCTCCGTGTATTTACTTTCTAGTAGTAGTATACATATAGTAGTAGTTTGTAACAAGTGTAATCTCCCGTGGAGAAAAGGGAGGAGCAGAGGTGCTGGGCTGAGAGAGAGAACCCTAAGGTCACCAGTGCATTTCCCCAGGGACTTAATGGTGGCTTCTCATATGTAGTTATATTCTGAGGGATATGGTTGTGCTTTTGTGCATATTCCGTGTCATGAATGTCAGTTAAATTTTGTGAGAATCAGGTGACACTCCTGTTTTGTCCACCAGAGAGCAGACTTGGATGTTCAACATTAACATTTTTGTACCTTTGAAAATAGTGTTATTTCAAAATAGAGACTCTTACATTTCAAGAAAATGCAGTCTTAGGAACCTTGGGAATCCTTAAAATTATTTATCCTTACTTGACTGGGGACAGATGTCCCCTGCCCATTGGTATAGATGGGCTATAAATTATCCAAAGTAATGACTAAGTAGTAAAACTTTATGTGCTTTTGTTTGTTTGTTTTTTGAGACAGGTTCTCACTGTGTAGCTCTGACTGTCCTAGGATTCACTGTGTAAAACAGGCCTGCCTCAAACTCTCAGAAATATCCTGCTTCTGCCTCCCAGTGCTGGGATTAAAGTGTGTGCTATTCCTGACTTGCAAAACTATGCGTCTTAAGTTGAAGAATCTAAAAGGAAGAGCTCTCAGCCATATCAAGTATATTTGATTAAAATCTTTAGATTTATAAGGGGTGAGCAACTATTGTCTTGCAAAGGGGTTTACTAGAGAATTCAGTTTGATATGTAAATGCAGGTTTCTTTTTAAAAAGTTTAAAAAACTATTTTAAGCCTGGTCTACAAGAGCTAGTTCCAGGACAGGCTCCAAAACCACAGAGAAACCCTGTCTCGAAAAACCACAAAAAAAAAAAAAAAAAAAAAAAAAAAACTATTTTATTACTACTTCTGTGCATGGCGTGTTTGTGGGTGTGCATATACCATGGTGTACATAAGGAGACCAGAAGGGACAGCTCTGTGCGGTTGATCCCTTCCACTTTTACATGGGTTCTGAAAACAGAGCTCAACTCCTCAGGCTTATTCAGCCAGTGTCTTTACCTGCTGAGCCATCTGGCCAGTACCAATTTCTTCTGATGCTTTCGTGTGTGTGTGTGTGTGTGTGTGTGTGTGTGTGTATTGTGTATTTGTGAGTATTACCTTAGGTTCAGCTTTGGGGAGGAGGTAGTAATTTAATACTTTTTGCTTTGGATATTCAGGTAAGGGAACAGAATATACTATAAGGTACAGTGCACCTTAGAGAGGAAAGTGAAACCAGAAAGTTGTGTTAAACTTTCATTCTGTTTTATTTGGCCAGAGCTTGGTAGATTCACCACGTTTGGATAATTTGGAGTGGACCAGAACAATTTCACTGATAGGTATACATACATGTATGTTAACAGTTAACAGTTGAACATACAAATCGTGGTCTCTACCTTAGTCATCAATGCTAGTGTTCTCATGGCGACAGAGTCCTAAAGTTGCCTTCTATAGCAAATCCAAGACACTGTATGGTCTATGTGAATCCCAAGCAAAAATCATAGTCCATGGCTGGACAACTCGATTACAGTTGCTTGTTTGCTTGTAAACTGCTCTGCCTCTCTCTGTGCTATGCGGAAACCAGCTTGAGAATGTAGTAGTAGAAGACAGTGGTTGATGTTAGCCGTGTAAGCTCATAAAGCACACAGAAAATCCTCCTAAAGGACAGTTCTCTTGAAAAACAGCAGAGCAGGGTGAAAGGCAAGCAGAGCCTCTTCTGTAGACAGTGGAGTCACAGCAGCTAGGAGCACACCGCTTATATGCATGGGAACGTGAGCATAGCCCACAGGCATATCGACAAGAGTGCAGGAGTCAAATGATAGTCACCTTGGCCAAGTATGTGAGTTATTTACTAAAAAAGAACCAGGGACCCTTTTTAATATATTCTGTTCTAGATGGTGGTTACCTCCATGTATGTGAAAAACAGTGAATTGAGCTGTACGTTTAAGAGTAGTACATTTATACTTCCTGAACATATGAACAAAACAGAAGAAAAAGAAATTAGGTCATGGAATTTGGATTTGTTGTGGGAAGTAATAGGCAACTTTTATTGAATTTTCAACAGGGAAGTGACTCAAAGAGAGTACTTCTAAAATTATTTACTCTGAGGTGATGTGGAAAATGAGCCAGGTGTGCTGGTATAGCCAGGTCATTCCTCTCTTCTTTAGTAGAGAGAAAGAGAGAACAAAAATGTGCATTTGCCGCATACATGAACATGTGGGCACAAACATCCCATGACATAGGTGTGGAGGTCAGAGGACAGTTTGCTGGCCTTTATTCTTAAAAGCCTTGTACTGCATTATAGGAGAAAAGTTATATGAAACCCAGAAAGCCATGAGCTGAATTTACAGTATTTTGGAAAGTTTAGTCTAAGCTCAGTTCCGATCTGCCATTTACTTGCTCTGGGACTTCCAACACGCTGCTTACTTCCTGAGGCTGTGGACTTTATCTCTCAAGTGACAGTAACAGCTGCCATCTTAGTTGAGAGGATTGAGCGCTACAGTAGGTAGATTATAGCACAACAGAGTAGGCCTTCAGTAGATGGTCCCCTTTTATTTTTTTTTAATATTTATTTATTTATTATGTATACAATATTCTTCCTGCATGTATGCCTGAAGGCCAGAAGAGGGCACCAGACCTTATTACAGATGGTTGTGAGCCACCATGTGGTTGCTGGGAATTGAACTCAGGACCTTTGGAAGAGCAGGCAATGCTCTTAACCGCTGAGCCATCTCTCCAGCCCCGATGGTCCCCTTTTAAAGCTCAGTAGAACGCTTTCCTTTAATAGCACGTGACTTCAGCTCAGATCCTGATCTTACAGTCACTGGCTCTAGGATTTGAAGTTGGTTACTTCATTTTTTTGGGTCACAATCTCATCTGAAAAAAGGAGGGAAGGAGTAGATTACCTTGAGAGTGTTACAGTTAACCTAGTAAGTGTGTATAGACACTGGCACAACACAAACTTAGTAGGCAGAAGACTCACTTCTTTTGGGTGTAACGAGCAGTGAAGCTGAGTTAGAGATGAGCCTGGAACAGGGTAGTGACAGTAGGGTAGAGAGAGAAGGGGCATATTGTTATGTTGTGAGCGTGTGTGTGTGTGTGTGTGTGTGTGTGTGTGTGTGAGGGAGAGTGAGAGGGAGGGTTTCACTCTGTAGTTTTGGCTGGTCTGGAACTTGCCTTGAACTCATAGAGATCCACTTGCCTTCCAAGTGCTGGGATTAACAATGTGTGCCACTGAACCCAAAATAGCTGTCTTCATCACTGTTCTATTTCTGTGAAGTTGCCACGCCCAGGGACTACAGCATTTATTTGGGAGCTTGCTTATAATTTCAGGGGTTTAGCTCATTATCATCATGGCAAGCAAGGCAGCATGCATGTAGACATGGAGCAGTAGCTGAGAAATACATTTTCATCCATAGAGAGGGAGAGGTGAGATTTGGGGCTTGGAATGGGCTTTTGAAACCTTGGAAAGTCCAATCCTAGTGACACACTTCCTCCAACAAGGCCACACATATAAATCCTTCTAATGCTTTCAAATAGTGCCACTCCCTGGTGACTAAGTGTTCAAATGTATGAGCCTGTGGGGCCATTCTTATCCAAACAACCACAATAGTATTCTCAAAGTAAAAAGAAAGAAAGAAAAGGAAGTATTTTGTATATTCTGGCCTTGTACAAAGTATTTATTCCTCTTTTTTTGTATAAAGTAAAAATAATACAAGCATATTTTACAATTTTATTAACTCAAACACAAAGGTCTTTTTATAACTTTAAGAAAATAGATCATGGGCTGGAGAGATGGCTCAGTGATTAAGAGCACTGCCTGCCCTTCCAAAGGTCCTGAGTTCAGTTCCCAGCAACCACATGGTGGCTCACAACCATCTGTAATGAGATCTGGTGCCCTCTTCTGGCCTGCAGGCATACATGCAGACAGAATACTGAGACTACTGTATACATAATAAATAAATAGATTTTTCAAAAAGTTGAAAAAGAAAAAGAAAATACATCATTTGGGACTGGCTAAGAGCTCTTGCAGAGGACCTGAGTTTGATTCCCAGTATCCATATGGGGCAGTTTATAAGTTCCTATATCACCAATTTCACAGGGATCCAGCATCCCTGGTCTTCTCCAGCACCTGTGCCTCCCTACACAGACACACACAAATACACATGATTAAAAGTGTAAGCAAGTATTTTAAAAATACATTATTTGGGGATTGGTGGTATTGTTTAGTGTTAGAGCATTTATCTTTCTTTCCTTTCGAGACAGGGGCTTACTGTTTGCTCTGGCTGTTCTGGAACTCACTATGTAGACCAGGCTGGCCTTCCACCCACAGAGATCCCCCTGCTTCTGCCTTCCAAGTGCTGAGATTAAAACTAATTGCTCTTCTTTTTTTTTTTTTTAATTTTTTTTTTTTTAGTATTTATTTATTTTATTATGTGTACAACATTCCTTCCCTGTGTGCCCACATGCCAGAAGGGGGCGCCAGGTCTCATTACAGATGGTTGTGAGCCACCATGTGGTTGCTGGGAATTGAACTCAGGACCTCTGGAAGAGCAGTCAGTGCTCTTAACCACTGAGCCATCTCTCCAGCCCACTAATTGCTCTTCTAATTGTTAACATGCCACCATGCCTGGTGTGGACAAGTTTCTTAGCTAAGGAAATCTGCAGCACTTGGCTAAGAATATTGATATACTCACATCTCAGAGCTTTGCTGTTCCGAGTGCTCGAGAACAAGATGTTGACTTGTGATAGTTTTTGAGTCTTGGAGCAGCAGTAGATTTCTCTTGCAGTTTCTGGGTTGAAACATAGCTGTTAATTCCTGAGCACTTTGGAGGCTTGTGGAAATGAAGCCCTTAATCACCCATCTCTTCCAGATCTTCCGAGTGGTGTGCATCTGCTTGGGTAACCCACCAGAGACCTTCACCTGGGAGTATCGGGACAAAGACAAAAACTACCACAAGATTGGCCCCATAACTCCCTTGCAGTTTTACCAGGAACACGTGAAGCCACTCTTCAATATGGAAGATAAGGTTAGAGACTAATGTCGGCAGCCGCTGACTATGTAAATGGTTAAGGTCTGTTGTTTACATGGAGAACGTAAGAGTCGCAGGTTAATGTGCACATCCATCAAACTGGATGCTAGAAACTTTTTGTTTTCATTCTCTGAAGTTTATATGCACCTGACAGAAGTAGGCACAGCAGGGTCACTTTCCCTCAGTGTGTCTCTTCAGAGGCTTCCTGACTCTAGGCCAAGCGTCAGCTTATTCCCATATCCCACCCTTCTTCCCTATAAGTTAGGTCCAGATCAATCTCAGGTACATAGATGGTGGTATATTGGATAGTATGAATAGCTTAGAGCACCCCAATCTCCTGGCTTTGCTGGGAGCTTTCTTGTTAAAGGAGGCATCCAGTGTTGTGCTTCCTTCTTCTGCGTCTGCCTAGCAGGATGACCAGGGCCCCCTCCCTCAATGGGCTTTTTGACCCTCTTCAAGACATTGCATTGCTGCACATTGAGCCTCTCTTGCACTGTGAGGAAGGGTGTGTGACAATGTGTTACCTCATGTGTTATGTGCAGTATGACAGAATTAATTTGGGGGCAGTTTTTACCAGTAGGGGAGACAGGTAGAGACAGCTCTCAAGTGTGCTCTTTGTGCTAATTAGAATACGTAGTACCCTTCCTTATATGTGTTTGACCAGTTTTTGCTTATTTGTTACTTTTACTTGTGACTATAGTGTTTCTTCTTGTAGTTAGAGGTGATGAGCTTGTTGTAACCATAGCAACCTATCAGTGAAGATTGTGTCTTGCTTGACATCTTTGGTCTTGTGTTCTAATACACATGTTCTTGATCTCAAAAGATTTGTTTTGTGAATGACCCACGACCCCAGCACAAGTACAATAAATTGTACACAGTAGACTACTTGAGCAATATGGTTGGAGGGAGAAAAACGCTGTATAACAACCAGCCCATTGACTTCTTGAAAAAGATGGTTGCTGCCTCCATCAAAGATGGAGAGGTTAGTACTGCCTTACGTTTCTGTCTCCCACGTGGGTGTGAACACAGCTGCTGCTTTCCTTTTCACTGCTTTGGTTTATGTTGACTTTCTTCTATTTCTAGGCTGTGTGGTTTGGCTGTGATGTTGGAAAACACTTCAATGGCAAGCTGGGCCTCAGTGACATGAATGTGTGAGTGCACGGAATCCAAAATAGAAAGTTCTCTGTGGGTTGTTGCTGTTGGAAATCCTCTGCTGAGGTTCATCAAGACATTGAGGTTGGCCTGAGGGTGGGTCTTTCTCTGCATCTGTGAAGTTGTGACTCCTGGCAGAGGCCGCACAAGTGTAACTGCTGTAACCCAGGAAACCAAGATCACACTAGCAGAACTCACTGGAGTTCCTAAGATGCTGGCTTATGTGGGAGAGACACTGAACATGCAGCGGGCCGGCAGGAAAGCTGCTCAGCACATTGCGGTGTAATAAGAGGCTTTCTGGAGCTCTTCTATTGATCTTTCTTTCAATGCTTCCCTTACTTTGATGCCTTATATATTTTCCTTTAGGACAGTTAGGCTAATTTATATATTTACCTTAAATCATTCTCCTTCATCTTTGCTGACATTGAAGGTTCATTTCCAAGCTGAATCAGGCAGGATTCCTAGGTTTTAGGGACTGGAGAGATGGCTGAGCATGGTTTTAAAAGCACTTGCCGCTCTTGCAGAGGACCTGAGTTCAGTTCCCAGGTAATGTCAGATAGCTCACAACCACCTGTGACTCCAGCTCCAAGGGATCTGATGTTCTTTTCTGACCTCCATCAGCGTTTACAGACACACACATGCAATCTTTATAAAAATAATAAAATAAAATACTTTTTTTTAGATTTATTCATAAGTAATTGTTACTAGTAGGAGTAATATCCTGATACTTAACAAAAGGAAAGGAACTTCTAATGGTTAAACTTTTTGGTTTTATATTTGAAATTAGTCACCATTGTTTTAACATTTATATATTTAAATTTCACATTCAGAGCAGTGTAGTTGCACAGGACTGTAACCCCAGCACTTGGAGAGTGGAGGCAGGAAGGATCAAGAGTTTAAGTGAAGCTCTGCTATATAGTGAGTCCAAAGCCAGCCTGAGCTATATAAGACCCTGCCTCTAATTAATTAATTCCACAGTCAGTGGTTTGATTCAGTAACTAGGAGGGTCTACCAACTTGAAAGAGACCATTTTCATAGTAAAGAAGTTATTTCAAAAGCTTTAATTTCTTAAAATAAAGGGGTTTTTTGTTTTTGTTTTTTGGGGGTTTTTTTTTGCCTAATGTGGAGGTGCACAGCTTTAATCCCAGCACTTGGGAGGCAGAGGCAGGTGGATCTCTGAATTAGAGGGCAGCTTGGGCTACAGAGTGAGTTCCAGGACAGTCAGAGCTATGTAGAGAGACCCTGTCTCAAATAAAATCGATCAAACAAACAAAAACAAAGAAAAAAAATTAAGTTTTCTTTCCAAAACAACAGTACAAATTGAGCTTGCCCTGCATGCTGTAGTGGCATGAAAGGAGTGGGCGCCCACTGGCACTGGCTCTGTGTGTGCCAGTGCTCTCACAGCCTCTCCTTTGGAGCTGCTGGGCTGGCTACACTCTCCTTACTTTCCTCTCTCATTCTCTTTACAGCTACGACCATGAGTTAGTGTTTGGTGTCTCCTTGAAGAACATGAATAAAGCCGAGAGGTTGGCTTTCGGTGAGTCACTCATGACCCACGCCATGACCTTCACTGCTGTCTCAGAGAAGGTAGGTCCCCGGCATGCCACTAAAGGGTCCACTGATGCACAGGTGAATTCAGTTTCTCAGACTGCCAGTCCAGCAGAGCCATGGACATTCTGTATTTGATTTCTGTTGAGTGTTAGCTTCCAACTAAGATGTTCCTGTGTCACGCGGTGTTTGGCTACTTGCTCAGTGGTAATTAAAACAGAATTAAAACTTATAAAAGTTTGGGTCAGCAAGAAGCAAAGCAGTAACTTCTTTTCCGTGGTTTGGAAGGTTAGGAAAGGAACCTAGGAAAAGATGTCAGAAACTGAAATGGGCTCTTAGAGTAAGTATCTTGATGGCCTTGCTCACCTTCTTTGCTGTGGTCATTCCGATTCACAAGCTGCTGCGGTCCACGATAACTGTGGCCTCTGTGCCCATCACTGGATTTATACATAGCGGTAGGAATTGGGATGTGAATGCTTTAGGCTCCCTGTCAATGGCGGAACTGCTGTTTGAACCCTTTCACAAATAAGCTCCATTCTAGGCTGTGGAGTGGTCAGGAAGCACAGAAGAGAGGAGGCGTGAGCTGCGCTGGGCCTTTGCCCTCACAAGCAAGCGTGTTCTCTGTCCAGCACCTTCGCCAGAAAGGCGCTCAGGCTCACTCCCTCCCTTACCTACATTGGGTTTGCTATGCTGCCTGCCAGATTTATGATCACTAAAGCATTTAGAAATAGCTGGCATATTGACTTAACTGTCCTCCTAGAAGTCCTGACGTTTCTGAGGCATTTGTCTGAATCTTTTTGTGTGTTCTCTAGGCAGAACTGAGAGTGGGATGGAGTTTTCACTGTGCTTTCCTCCCGTCCCTTCCAGCTGCTTCATTAGAGGATATTCTTTGACCTCACAGTGCTCCAGAACCCTGTGCTCTCTTACTCAGATCCAGATCTTAGCTGCTTGTAGAGGTGCACTCCTGCCGTCCCAGCCCTGGGGAGCCTGAGGCAGGAAGGCTGAGTGCTAGATCCCTGTTTGGTCTGTATCTCAAGACTCTGCTCAAAACAGAAGAATCCAAAACCAAAACCTAATCTTACTGGTTTAATTACATTTATGTAAGTTATAGGGTTTGGCTTTTAAGTAATAAGACTCTTAGATGTTTTATGTGAGTTCAAGCCCATTGTGGTGTATAAAGCACCCTGAACTAACTAGGCAGCCAGTGCTCATTTCTGATCCTCAGGTACTTTTCCTAAATTGCTAGAAGGTGAGGTCTTACAGCCAGGCAGCTGTTCTTCATCATTGTATCTTCTCAACTCTGTAGGTAGAGAGGTTCCCACACCAAGATACAGACAGATGGATGGAGTACAGTCGCTGTTGCCTTTGTAGATTGGGAAAGCTATTCATGCAGCATGCAGCAACACAGCTTTAGACGTTTTTTTTTTTTGTTTTGTTTTTAAGAAGGAAAACATTTGCCAAGCATTGTAGTTCATTCCTATAATTCTAACATTCAAGAGATAGAGGCAGGAGGATTGCCATGAGTTCGAGGCCAGCCTGGCTATAGCGTGAGACTTTATCTCGAAGAAAAAAAAGAAAAATTTTTTTTTTCCTACCACTACAAGTTTTTGGCCACTAAAACTAGTTTGAACTCTATTTTAATAGTCATACTGAGGTAAATGCACACTAATGATAATTCCCAAAAGGTCCTGCTGTGTTGGTGGTTTCTTGGACTCTCTATGAAGCAGGACCATGTGTCATTCTCAGTTTGTATGTGATCTAGAGGACAGCTTGATCTAGGTTGCACGGGAATCCATGGCAAACATCATCAGACTTAGACTGACAGATGAACAGATGTGATGGTAGCCGTGATGTTTCAGAGGAAGAGAAGAGGCATTGCAGTGGGCAGGGTAGAGAACAAAAGCTAACACTTAACGAGCCGGACCCAGTATAGATAGTTTGGTGGTGTTAGTACAGGTGTTGGATGTGGGTTTGTTTGTTGGCTAAATCTGAGATCTAAGAAACCTTTGCTAAGAGCAGATAGCAAATGTTTGGGTGGGCAAAGCCAGAAGAAACTGAATCCCGCCAGGTGGTGGTGGCGCACGCCTGTAATCCCAGCACTTGGGAGGCAGAGGCAGGTGGATCTCTGTGAGTTCGAGACCAGCCTGGTCTACAAAGGGAGTTCCAGGACAGGCTCCAAAGCTACAGAGAAACCCTATCTCGAAAAACCAAAAAAAAAAAAAAAAAAGAAAAAAAAGAAACTGAATCCCACGTGGATGACACTCATCAGGCAGTGATATGCAGGTGGGAGCTGGCATGTGAAGTCACTGGAGCATGACACAGGGTCAGAGATGGGAGCTGTTCTGACAGCAGCAATGTCCTCGGTAGACACAGAGGAAAACCTTTTTCCCAAATGGAGTTTGCCTTTTGTCCCTCTCCGTGTCTCTAATAAAGACTGTGAATGAGGGTTATCATGGTGAGTATCACTGCCTCTTTAAGAAGATGAAAATCAAATTTACTTTATTAATGAAGACAAAAGAGGGAGAACAGTTGAACTGGCTGAGCTTTGTTTATGAAATTGCGCTTTTTATTTTTGCTTTGCCATTCAATCTCTTAAATTCAGTATTTATGTAGCTGAATCAGTAAAAGAACATATTTGGAGGATATCATTACTTAGCTTCCTTAAATAGAAAACTGGGTATTTTTGTTTTGCTTTATAAAAACTTTGACCAGGTCTTAGAATTTCCTAAAATTAAAGCAGTGGGATGCCTTTTCAAAGAATTTGAGTGAAAGCAAGAGTCCCTGGGGACAGCTTTGTGCTTTGAGGAGTTGGCTGTTTCCATCCACCTTTGCTGGGTTCCAGAGACCCAAGTAAGGTAGTCAGACTTGCGTATCAGGTACCTCACCCACTGAGCCCTCCAGCCAGCCCTAGGTGCCTTTTCTTTCTGTATAGAGTAGAACATAAAGGAGGAAATATGGGGAGGGGATGCTCAGTGGTTAAGAGAGCTTATTGCTCTTTAGAGGACAAGATTTTATATCCCAGCACCGAGGGCAGGGGGCTCAGAAACCTTTCTGTAACTCCAGCTCCAGAGGGCCTCACACCCTCTAGCCTTCACAGCACCCACATATATGTATGTGCATGTGTGCACACCAACACACGTAAATAAAACATAGATCTCTGAAATAAAAAAGGAAGTAGTATTTCCTTTTTTACTGTATTTTTACTTCCAAGAGGTTAAAATTCCCCTAGTCTTCGAGTGTCTTGGTAACATGGCCCTGCTCTACAGTTCTCTAAGCAGCTTGCAATGAGTTAGATGATGTGACACCAGCTAACAGACTCTCATTTCAGACTACACTGTTGTTCACTTTCTGGCAGGATGATCAGGATGGTGTATTTGTGAAATGGAGAGTAGAGAATTCATGGGGTGAAGACCACGGCCACAAAGGTAAGGTTCAACTACTAACTCAGCGAACCTGGGACCTGCTGTACTCTGCCTCTCTGGGTAGAAGAGTGTTCCAGTGTAGGGGATTTGTCAATACTGATCCCTCAGGCTCAGCTCTTCTACAGGAAAAACTGGTTCCTTATGTGTACCTAAACTCCCAAGTTCACTGAGACCAACATGTGTTGTTAGGACTGTAACAGAGCATCTAGGTTGAATGAAAGTGGTGAGTCCTTCTCAGTGACCTTGGTATGTGACATTTCATACATTCTTGTCCCTGCACCATCATATTAGAGATGGGGCCCCAGCAAGAAAGGCTGAGATCAAACCTTGTCCCTCCTTCCAGCTGTTTGATCCCTGTTGGGTGAGATGTATGCTTCAGTTTGGTCCTAAGTGTCTATCTTGCATCTCTGGCTTCCACACCACACTCTTTTCATTCTTATAACTAGTCTAGTAGGCTGTGTGGTTCATGTTTTCTCAAAGTAAGGAAGACAGATGCTGAGAAAGAGGTGACCACAAAACACCGGTCCATACATGTATGTGGTCCTATCACATGTGACTGTAGCTACTGCTTTTTTTTTTTTTTTTTAATGATACTGAGGACTGTCCTAGGTAGGGCCTTATGCATAGGTAAGCACTCTACTACTGAACTATATTCCCCAGCCCACTTTGGGAATTCTGTTTTGAAAGAGGGCTTCACTAAATTGCCCTAGCTGACTGAACTCTCAATCCTTCAGCTGAGGTAACAGGGCTGTGCTACTATACCTGACTTCCCCCTCTCTTTCTCCCTCTTCATTGTTCCCCACTCTGTCCATACTGAGGATTGACTAGCTCAGGCCCTATGCCTGTTAAGCAGGCACTCGACCACTGAGCTGTATCCCCAGACCACATTTCAGCTTGAAGTTCTAAAATTTCAAGCATAAACAGCCTTTAAAAAGTGGGTTTTTAAATTTTATTATTTATTATGTATACAATATTCTGTCTGTATGCCTGCAGGCCAGAAGAGGGCACCAGACCCCATTACAGATGGTTGTGAGCCACCATGTGGTTGCTGGGAATTGAACTCAGGACCTTTGGAAGAGCAGGCAATGCTCTTAACCTCTGAGCCATCTCTCCAGCCCCTCAACCCATTTATATTTATCTATGTTCTATCAAGTGGCATTACCTTTCTTTTATCTTGCACCTCCTGTTTCCTCCCCATGCCTCCCACATGCCTAGATTCCTCCTCATCTTGATTTGTCTCCTCAGAAATCACGCCTATACCTTCTGTCTAGCTATTTGGTCTTTCAGCTTTTTATTATACCAATCACAGCAATACATGTTCACACAATGTACAAATGTCTGGCAACAAATGAGCACTTACGTTACCTGGCAGGGAAATGCATGAAGGTGGTTTCCCAGAGTGAGACTTATCCATTGTCCTCCAGTGTTGACCCGCTGCCAATTTCCCCAGATGCAGAAAACTTACTGTGTTCATGCTTCTCCCGTTTTAATTTTTTAAAAAAGAAAGGGATGCTTATGTTTTAAAGGATTGGATAACTTGTAGCAAATCTAAAATACTGGGTTCAAGTTACTTTTCTCTTGCTTCAGGTGAACCTCTCTGGCTTCTGTCTCATCTTTGTCCAAGAAAAGGACTAAAGTTACATACAGCTTGCTTTTTTGGCAGTTTCATTCTGTGACGTCACTGGGTTTCAGCTGTAAGGAAGGCCGGACAATCATAAAGCTAGGAGAAGGCTCTGTGTCTTGTGTGTTACTGCTCGAAAACTAAATACTTGCTCCAGAGAGGATTCTGGCCGCTTTGCTGGCTTCCTCTTTCCCAGTGCAGTGCAGGTTACCTTCTCAGTCTCACTGCCTCTGTCATGTTGAGAGAACCAGGGTCTTGATGCTCACACTCTCTGGAATCTGTCTCGAGAAAGCTGAATACTGTTTTGTCTGTTATTCTCAAATAGCTAAAATGCCTGAGGTTGTAGAGCCACAAAGATAAGAGATTGAATTGGAGATGGGCAAGGAGTAGTTCATTCAAAGCCAAAATAAATAACTCTTATGTGTTTCTTGGTAATGTCCTTTCTAACTTAACAGGAAGAAAGGAAACTATGATCTAATTTTATTGGCACACTTGGCCTGGCCTTTGGAGAGCACCTAATGTGTTACTCTGGTGACAATGTATGTTTACTTCAGCAAGGCCCTTCGTGTGTCATCCATGGCTGGCCTGTGGAGGCAGACCTTGTAATATGTGTGAAGTGGGCTCCTGGGGTCTTGTTTCTGTAGACATTTTTAACAGTTTATTATTGTTCTCTTTGGGATTTCTGTCCATTAAGATCCATATTTCTGAAAAGTGGCTTTGATCGTATAAACTGGAGGTAAACAGGCAAAGATACTTAGGCAGGCTGTCCTCGCTCTCTGCCCTGGCTCGGCCTCAGTCTTCTCCCTTGATCATGTTCCTGGCATTTTCTGCCCAGGGTAAGTTGGATATGTGGGTGGGTGGAGTCCTGGCAGTCTGCTGCACTAGAAATGGAGCGCGTGTAGAGCAGGCATCCCACAGCTGTTGCCTGCCCTGTGTGAAATCCTGCCTCGTTTGATCCTCGTTTATGGATTGTATCAGAAATGGATCTCATAGTGATATGAAGAAAGAGGCTGTGGGATTTGCTACCTTATTTCTTATTTTAAAAAGGTGATCTTATAAAATATTTTAGAAGCTGTTCAGAAGTGTAAGTTCAAGGAAGTAGTGCTGAGGATAGTGGCCTACACTGTAACCCAGTACTTGGGAGGTGGAGGTGAGAAGATTAGGAGTTCAAGGTCATCCTGTGTTTATGAGACCTAGTATCAGCCCCCACCCCCCAAAAAATAATAGAGGAAATCGCCCTTGACTCCACTCATCCTTAGTCAGAAACTTATCTGAGAGAGTGTAGTCTTTAGACCAGAATGACTGCAGGCCACAGTGATGTGTGACAGAGCCAGATCACACTCACCCTGACTGCAGACCGGCTTCCTGAGTGTAAGCAATGCTTTCTCTGAACTCATGTTGTAGAAGCATCTGGCCCAGTCACAAGACAGTGCGTGATTCAGTTATATTTGAATGCTTAGTCTCCGGTTAGTGAAACTGTTTGGGAAGAATTAGGTATGGCCTCATTGGGGAAGATGTGTCTCTGGGTTTTGAGTTTTCAGAAGTCCGCAGCATTCCCAGTTAGCTCTCAGCCTTGTAGTTGTCCCAGCTACAGCCCTAGCACCTTGCTGTCTGCTGCCGTGCTCCCTACCACATGGTAGTTGTGAGCTCTCATTGATCTTTGGTGACCAGAAACAGTGGCTGAAGGGACATAAGACTCTGTTCTTTGTTGTTAAGCTAAGATTACATGAGAAAGTAAGAGGATAATGTAACTTTTGAGAGGGGATATTTCCAATACTGCAAATTTTCTTCATTGGATAAAAATCTTTATCTTTTAAAAATTGTCTCTTAACCAGGCAGTGGTGTTACACACCTTTAATCCCAGCACTCAGGAGACAGAGGTAGGTGGATCTCTACAAGTTCAAGGCCAGCCTGGTCTATAGAGCTAGTTCTAGAACAGCCAAGACTACACAAAGAACCCTGTCTTGAAAAACAAAACAAAAAAATCCCTTATTTTTCGTTTTGAGCCAAGATGAGTTTTGCACATTCAGATTGTTTTGCATCTTTCAGGTACATGAGCTTTTAAAATGATTTTAAACCACATATTTTTTTTTAAATGAAGCCCTTTTTATTTTTATTTATTTATTTTATTTTATTTATTTATTTATTTAGTATACAATGTTCTGTCTGTATGCCTACAGACCAGAAGAGGGCACCAGATCTCATTACAGATGGTTGTGAGCCACCATGTGGTTGCCGGGAATTGAACTCAGGACCTTTGGAAGAACAGGCAATGCTCTTAACCACTGAGCCATCTCTCCAGCCCCCAAACCACATATTTTTATCTTACAAATAAATCTGCCTGTTTCTGATTTAATTTTAGTAAAATGTCTAGACTTCCTCCAAAAAAAGAACTCTGTGTTTCTGGTTAGAGAAACATCAGCATGTTGGCTATTAATCAAAAAGAAACTTCCTTGCCAATTTATATTACATCCTTTATTATATCCAACATCATGACCAATAAGTGTCTCTCACTAGCCAGATAGCACATAATTTTGAAAACAGTATATTCGGAGTTTTGTACAAAACCCGTTCCTGTGATTTTCTGTCGTGGAAGCTGGTGTGCTGTGGTGAAAGCCTGCTTATCGGTTCCCGGGCATAGATCCCCCAGGGCCTCGCTGGCCTTTGTGCTGCCCTCCCGGCAGCACAGCTGCTGCTCTTCCCATAAAGCTTTGTTCAGACTGTATGTGACAGTCGTTCAAACTCTCCAGAGTTAGCTGTCAGAGGTACCCAAGATGGGTTTGCTGATGTGTATGTGTGTTCCTATCACAGCACCGTGTCACGGCAGGATGTGATTGTGTGGTTGCGCCAGTGCTGTGTGTGGAAGCAGTTGAAGCTTATTGAGAGATTTTGATGTGTGCATGTTGCACGGGATTGGGGCAGGGTTGGGATTCAGATCTCATGGATTTCTTAGTCATATACAATTTACAGAGAACCACCGGTATTTGCTGGTGTGATTAGGATTCACTTGGAGAGCTAGAAACTCAAATAGTATAAATGATGTGAGCTGAACTGGCTGTAATAAGGGTGGTTTTATAGCTTACAGCAGACAGAGGGGTCCTTGATCTGGAGAGCTCGTTACTTTATGGCAGAGGGTTTCATGTTTCCCCACGATTGGTCGATTCAGCTCTTGCCAGGGACACCTGGGAGTGCAGTTCTTTGAGAAGGACTTTTCACTGCTTATCTTTGTTAACTGAAAACTAGTACGCGAGTGGAGCAGAGGGAGCACAGGCTGTCGGGGCCAGTGGTGCGTCTTTATTGACATGCAGAACTTGAGACAGCTGCTGTGTGGGCACAGGGACACTCCAGATCCAAGGCTTCAAACCTGTAAACAGGCTCAGCTTCTGAGAGAATCCCTCTCCTAGTTAACAAAATGTTATATGTATATTTCTGCTTTTTTTGTAAAAGACTCTACTTTGCCCTAAGGCATGTTTATGCCATTTTAAGGATGGTTAAGCACAGAATCTGGAGCTAGGCTGTATGGACGCCTCCAAGTGTCCCACCGTCCATTGGCTGTGCATGGTGTTGTGTGGTATTGAGCCTGTCTGAGTGTGACTTTCTCATCTATAAGGCTGGTGTGTAACTGTTGTGTGAAGTGCAAAGGAAGCACATCACAGCCTTGGCTGCTGTCGGTAGTGCTCTAGACTGACGGGAGCGGGGAGCTCACTTCCTCGTTTGGAAAGGACTGTCTCACTTGCCACGGCTTCAGAGCTTTGAGAATACTGCTCTCAGCATGACTGCTACTACGTCACAGTTACAGTGTAAGCTTGGTTTCGTGAGAAAAGGCAGTGAAGATGGGTAAACCCAGTGCTGAGGAAAAGCCATTAGCAGTGGCGTCAGCTCCCATTTATCAACAGGATGCAGAGACCCGTGCACAGACCATGATGGAATGAATGTCCCCGACCCTCAGAGGAATTTATACTTAATCTCCTGGGACATGGGAACAGGATCTGAAGAGGGCTGTGATGTAACAGAAGTGGCATTCACGGTGTGCTCCTCAGACTGTAAGATACAGGACAAATAGACCGAGAAGAGCAAAGGTGATTGCTCCAAAGGCTGGTGACTGGAGAGAGGAAGGGCTGGGCATGGCCCCTCAGTGTGGGGATGTGGGAAAGCAGGGCTGAGGTTCCTGAGAAGGTGAGGGTGGAAAGCCTACCTCAGCAGCCAGGTGTCAGGGTGTGGGAGATTGGGGGAGGGCCATAGTAATGTAATGAAGGAGCAGTCAGAGCAAGGCAAGAGCTTTGGGCTTAGATACACGGGTGGTTTTGGAAACTTTAGGAGACCGGGGTGCCAGCACTGTGTCCTTTGTGCCAAACCAGCTTTTCACTATTGTGTCTTCTAGTCTAGTACAGTGTGTGTGTGTTGTGTGTGTGTGTGTGTGTGTGTGTATGTGTGTGTGACAAATACAAGAATAAGTGCAGTAACAGAATGGTGAGCAGGGAGAGTGAACTGTGCCCCCACTTAGGAGTTCTCCAGGAAAGCAGCTTGATAAAGGGTAGGGCTTCTTGCCAAGGCTAAAGAGAGGCTAGCTAGGGAGTTGGTAGCTCAGATAGCAGTCCTTGGCATTTGGAGAATGCTTTGGACAAGAGGTGTGTGGCCAAGAAGTAACGTGGCCTGCCATCCAAGGATCTTACCCTAGAACAAGGAGTGATGGTTTGTGGGGGACAGAGAAAAGTTCCCTGTGAAGTCAGGCCCTTGGGCAGGAAAAACCTTGGCCTGACCCAGTCATGTATAGTCTAGGCTTGCCTGGGTTCTGGGGATAAGAGACTCGAGCCCTGCAGTAAGCTGCCGTCTCTGGACCACTTAGGGAAGGGCACCTTCTTGGGGTGACTGCACTTTTGGTTCTTGAATTTTGTTATGGCTTTTAAAAGTACAAATGAAAACTGGGAGTGGTGGTGCACACCTTTAATCCCAGCACTCAGGAGGCAGAGACGGGTGGATCTCTGTGAGTTTGCGGCCAGCCTGGTCTACAGAGTGAGTTCCAGGACAGCTAGGACAGCCAAGGCTATACAGAAAAACTTTATCTCAAAAATCAAAAAAAAAAAACAAGAAAAATGGGGTTGGAAGAGTATGAATGGGGCAGTGAAATTGGGTAAAGGACCTTGCTTCTAAACCTTACGCCGTGAGATTGGTTCCTGAGGCCCATGTGGTAGGAGAAAGCCATCTTCCACAAGTTGCCCTCTGACTCCTATACCATGGCATGTTCGCACATTCAAATAAATATAATTTAAACACTTAAAAATACCCAAGCAGCCCTCCTTTACTGTGTTTGCTGTTTCACCATGCCTCGTTTTTCCTGTGCCTTTAGCAGGGCCGCCTCACCTTCTCTAGCCTTTGTGTCTGAGAGAGGCCACCCATAATATCCGGCTCTGTGCATATCTCAGCTGTTATCAGCGAAGGTTCGTGACCATGAATGTGTCCTCAGCCCAGCCAGACATCTGTGTCTAGTCTGGAGGAGAAGCAGCTTCTTAAATCACTGTCCAAGTGACAGTCATAAGTGGTTATTTGGTCACCTCCCCTTTTCTTTATGAAACATTAACTCTTTATGAGGGGTAAGACAGCGCTCAGATAATTTATTGCCTTTCCTTTTGTTAGAGGTTTTTAAATATGTGTGTGTCCTGTGTATGTGCACATAGTATAGGTGCCTTTGGAGGCTAGAAGGTGGGTATTGGGTCCCCTGGAGCTAGTTACAGATGGTTGTAAGCCCCCCAACATGGGTTCTGAGAACTGAACTCGGGTCTCCTGGAAGAGCAGCAAGGGCTCTTAACTGTTCAGCCATCTCTCCAGCCTCTACTGCTTCTCTTTCGGTTTCTCCATACTTTTATCTGTGTGTGCGTACATGCCACAGGCAGAATATGGGAGGAAGAGAGCTACGTGAAGGACTTGGTTCTCTCCTTTACCGTGTGCGTTCCAGGTATCACACTTGGGTTACCGAGCTGAGCAGCCAGTGCCTTTACCCACAAAAAGCCATCTTGAGAGGCATCAGGTAAAAGAAAACTTAAAAATGGCTCAGACAAACCGTAAAAGAAAGTTGGCAATTGTCTACACAAGTCTTAATAATAGAGACACCTGGAGATTGAGAATGCAGATCCAGAGTCAGTCCCAGAACTATTGTTAGTATTACAGTATTGGTCCTGAGATGAACAAACAGCCCAGACTTCAGTGGTAGGGGTGGCGCTTATGATGACAGTTGTTGCGGTTTGTCTCCTAGGATGCAGTCTGCAGGTAGAGACTTACTGAAGCTGTGATGTAAAAGTAACAGGCTCCTCTAGTAGGTGCAGATCGTTTTAAAATTACCTCTTCCTTCTCTTCTTCTCTTCTTACTGTTTCTAAAAATATTTTCTTATAATAAACTTGAATTATTTGGGTAACTTTTTAAAGGAGCCAAAAAATAATAGAACATTTCAAATACTTGGGAGAGAACATGGATTAGCTCACGGCATGACATGCTGTTTAGTTACTGTTATGTGTTGGATTGTGTGTGTACAGTGCATGCACTGTGTGAAGCCCTCAGATGACAGACCGCTTATGTGTGCTTTCTTAAGTACTTTCTCAGTTGCTGTGTGTTCTTTGCAGTGTCGTTGCGGTGGCTGGCTAGCGTCTGTAAGGTGTCTCTCACTCTGTCTTAGACAGTTTGGAAGCCTAGCTGCACCCTTGAGCTAGGGTGTCGAGTCACAGTTGCTTTCCTTAGGTCAGTGCAGCTGAACACACTCACCAGAGCTGAGCAGACAATGTCTCACTGTTTATTTCTATGTACAGCCTCAACTGTGTGGTCCTCCTGTCTGGCTGCTTGTGCTGGGATTACAGGTGTGCACTACCACACCTATTTAATGACTTCGTTTTCCCTACACTTGTTTGTTTGTTTTTAAGAATTTTTTAAGTTTTATTTATCTTAAGTATATGATGCTCTATCTACATGTACATCTGTAGACCAGAAGGAGGGCACCAGATTTCATTACAGATGGTTGTGAGCTACCATGTGGGTGCTGGGAATTGAACTCCGGACTTGTGGAAGAGCTGCCAATGCTCTTAACCACTGAGCTATCTCTCCAGCCTCCCCGCCACACACACCTTTTTAATAGCAAAATAATAATTAACTACAAATTGTCAGTGAGGTGCAGTATGTCTTAGAACTAGATGAGAAAAACTGGGAAATATTTCTAATTCATAAGTGGCAGTATTGGGGCTGGAGCTGGCTCAGAACTTGAGAGCACAGGCTCCCTTCCCGAGGACCCAGGTTCAGTTCTCAGCACCCACTACAGATCAGACAGACAGACAGCCCACAGTCACCTGTAACCCCAGCTCCAGGACGTCCAAGTTCCTCTTCTGGCTCCATAGGTCTACACTGCGTCTACACACCCTACTACATACATATAACTAGAAATAAAATAATAATTAAAAATATGTATTAGTCAGTTAAAAAATAAATGATAATGTTTTGTTATTTTAATATAGTCTGCAAGGTTTAATTCTCAGACCCCGGCAGGCAATCAGAAACTCAGGTATGCGCTCCTGTCTGTAAAGCTGCCGATCAGGGCTCTTCACGTGTGAGTCTCAGCACCTGGCTCTGCACCTTTATCCCAGACCCTGCCTGACCTTTCCCCATACAAAACTCAGAAACTTTGCCAGATACTTAGAAATTGCTTATTTTATTTTATTTGCTCAAAGAATATAAATAAGATATTAATGCTTCAGTGAAATTTTATCTCTGAAGTTGACTTCATTATACATTGCATTGTCTGTCTTCCTAAATGTTAACTTTGGGATCCTAATTTGCTGTTCTCATTTGGGCTGGGAACTGAAGTTCAGAGCCCTGCACCCACAATCTGCTGCCGAGTGCACCACAGCACCCTGGGGCTCCAGACTGTGTCAGCCCTCCTGGTTTCAGCCTCACTGATCCTAATCTTGGTAAAACTCTGAGACATGCGGTGTCAACAATTGGAGCTGCCACGTCTGTTATCTTCCCAGGGTGCAATTACTTGGCAGCTTTCACACTGTGAGGGTGTCGTGGGCCTCGAAGAACTCATATCCTGCAGAGAGAAGCTAATCAAGGCGGTCCTCTTGCAGGGACATGGAAAGGGTGGGCTACAATTGATAGGAGATTTAATTTGTGAGGACTTAATCTGATCTGCTTTTGGAACAAGATCGTGCAGATGTACTTTGTGTCCATTTTCTCGGGGCAGTCTTGGGAGACTCATTTGATTGTGTGCGATAGTATTGTTAGGGCTCAGCTTTCTTAACGGAGTCTGCTCCGTCCTTTACCTGCTTCACTGCCACAGCTGCTCCAAGACATGCGCAGCTGCACTGTGGTAGGGGACAATGGCTAATGTTTCAGATGGTGCTCTCACTCTGTAGCCTAGCCTGACCTCAAACTTGTAGTAATCCTGCTTCAGCCTCTGAGGTGCTAGGATTGCAGGCATTGGCCAGTGCATGTCTTTGACAAGGCGAATGTGAGTTTCTCAGGAGTGCTCGGATTTGGGTGCACTGATACAGATGTTGGTAATCAGTGTCAGGGCAGATCAGAAGCAGCACAGGCCACGCTCTGTGCTCGCTCCTTACCCACTGTTGGAAGAAGCAGCCCAGCATCAAGAGGGTACTCACCAGGTGAGCAACCCTTGACAAGGCTTGGTTCAGCACCCCTGAGATCACTCGTGTGTGTACTTGCCAGTGTGATGCTGGGGAAAGGAACCCAGAGACCATTTCATAGTAACTAGCAAGTGCTTATTAGAACGTTTTCTTATGAGGTGACGAGGTGAGCTTGCTGGTATACATATGTGAGCAAGCTGCATTTTCCTCTATTATCTCCACCCTTATTTTTTGAGGCAGTGTTTCTCACTGAACCGGGAACTTACTGTGACTGCCAGTAAGACCCTGGGATCCACCTCTCTCCATACCCCCGGGTCATGGTTTTAGGAGCTTACCATCATGCATAGTTTTCTATGTGGGTGCTGGTAATCTGAACTTAAATCCTTATGTACAGTAAGCACTTTACCCACTGAGCCATCTCCCCAGCCAATTCAACTGTTTAAACTTAATTTTTAGTATAATAAATAGTAATATAACCCACATAAGCTAACTTTTTAGGTTTATTTATTTCATTTTGTGTGTGAGAGTTTCTCCTGCAGGCATGGGTGTGTTCTGCATATGTATCTGGTGCCCTTGGGGATCAGAAGAATGCATTGGATGCCCTGGAACGGGAGCACAAGTGCTGGTCACCATGTTGGTACCAGGAATCAAACCTAGGTCCTCAGCAAGAGCAGCAAGTGCTCTAGACCACTGAGCCGTCCCTCTAGCCATCTTTAATTATTTTAAAAGTATAAACAGATCTTGAGGCCAAAGAAGTTTGGAAACCGCTTAACTAGAGAACCCTCTTGGTTTTGGGAGTGTGTGTGTGTGTGTATTTGTTTCTATATATCTTTCTGTGTATTATTTGCTTTGCTTTGTTTTTGAGACAGGGTCTCATGGAGCCCATGCTGACTTTGAGCTCCCTATGTAGCAGAAGATGGCTTTGAAATCTTGATCTTCTTGCCTTCTCTTCCAAAATGCTGCTGTTATAAGAGTGTGCTATCATACCTGACTTTAGAGAACCCTCTTGGAAGAAACATCTGTGTCTTCTCCCTTACTCTTGGTCCTGCGTGGGAATTAATACCACAAACCCAGATTTACAGAAACAGAGAGAGAGAGGTGGCTAAGTGTCTATAGCAGGTGCCAGCTGCATCTTGTAGCTAGTGGATGCTCTTTCTTGCGAATCCTTTGATGTGTCTGCCGTGCTCCTGTTAGGTACATGTTTTGTGTATGCTTGTGCATCCCTCCGTAGCTCATAATCATGCTTTTTAACATGTTTTAACACACGCTTTAGCAGTCTCTCATTTCCACTTTGTTTTTCATACTGCTGGTGGCTTAGGCGGATTATTTGCCCACAGGAGCTTGCTGGAAGTATGGTCCTGAAGAGGAACTTGTGTGACCTTGTAGAGGCTGAGATTCAGACAATCTCTCTGATGGGAAGAGGCAGGCTGCTAGTATGGGGGCCTCTATGCAGCTCTCCATGGAAGGGCCCTGCTGGGGAATGTGGGACACTTGCTGTCTCGGTGTTTGGGCACTACACATTCCCTTTCAGAGAAGCAAGGGCTGTGTGATCACTCACTGTCAACTGCAAATGCGTGAGTGAGGGCATGGTGACGTGGCCCATCTACATGCCTGGAACAGCTTAGCTAGGATACTGGGAGTGTGGGTGAGGTGAGAATGGACCTGCATAGCCATTGGTCCTCTCTGAACCAAATTTCCCTAGTACTGGACATCAGTTCCTCTGAGTCCCCGTTTCGTAGTTGGTAAAAGTACAGCCATGTCTATCCTGTCTGCTTCACGGAATTGCTAGTAAGACTGGGATTCAAATGCGATTGCAGATTAAAGCTGGAAAACACTTTGGTAAAAGATCTTTCCGCAGGAGGTTCCCTGCTCTTTGCCTGCCCTCGGAACTCAGAGGTTCTTCTCTTCTTCCAGGTTACCTATGTATGACTGATGAGTGGTTCTCCGAGTACGTCTACGAGGTGGTGGTGGACAGGAAGCATGTCCCAGAAGAGGTGCTGGCTGTCTTAGAGCAGGAGCCCATTGTCCTGCCGGCATGGGACCCCATGGGGGCTTTGGCTGAGTGAGTGGCACTGCTTCCAGCTCTTTCCTCCTCCCATGGGATCGGATATAGCTGCCAAGGACAGATCCGGGGACTGAAACCAAAGTTACATGGGTGGCTGTTCCCACAGGACACAGGCAGACTCTTGGGTTCCCAGTCTCCTCCAGGAACCTCCTTGGGAAAGATGCTTTATGCTGAAACAAATATTCATAAGAAAAAAAAAAAGAAAAGAAAAAGGGAGAGCACTGTTTGCTCTCCTCATCTCTGCCGGCTCAGGGTCTCTTAGCATTTTAACCAGATGTAATTCTCCTAACTGTCGTGGTCTTTGTGTTTGTAGTAAGAGAATAAGATGAGCCGCCAAGGTGTGCAGAGAACAAACAGACCCGTGCTCCTCGTTTCTAGAGTAGATTGGGGGAGGGTTAGCTAGGATTCGAACTCTCAGCGCTGCATGCTGCCTCACAGGTCATTGTCCTTCCTACACTGTGGTCACTAATTCAACTTTTGCAGGGTTGCTTCATGTGATTCTGATAGCCCAAGAAGGGAAGGTTGATCAGTCTGACATGATTCCTTCCTGTGGGACACAGCTTGGCTTGGGTCAGGTTAAACAGGTTTAGAGAAAACCTTGTGGGGTCAGCTGTGGTCACTGGGGCGCCCCATTGACAGGTTTAACTTGTGTCTCTGCCTTGGGGGTTGGGTGGGGAGAGGAAGCGATGCTCCTTCTTCTGATAACTTGATGGTGCTGAGAAGCTTTTGAATAAAATACTTTGCTAAATGAGAATAAGCCAGCGTGTTTGATCTGTAAACTCTAAGAAGTGTGTATTTAGTTCCAAAGGGATCAGCCAATGGTGGAGGTTCATCAAAGTGAAGAACCAGGGTCAGAGCTCAGGGTTTCCTGCAGGATCCAACCCATCCTGGGCCTGCCCACCCTTATCCTCATGGCCTCTGCAGATCTGAGAGCCTGTGTCCCTGCCATCGTCCCACCCAGATCCAGTGTCTCTCTCAAGGTGCGGCCTCTGATGGGTCTGGCCTTAGGGGCTAATGAGCATCGGCAAACAGACTGTATCTGTTTCAGTGAACATTGAGCAGCGCTTCCATGTAGCATTTACATCAGTGTCTGCGTCCCTGATTTTTGTGGCTCCCCAATTGTTCCTAGCCCTAGCAGGGGATGTTTGTCAAATCTGATAAAGACTCAGACCTTAGCCAGTATGTGCACAGCATTCGAGTCATGCTGGTCTAGGGTAATAGTCACCCCTTCACAGATCTGAAAATTCGGGTCACCTCCAAACTGAGGCCAAGGAAACTGACAGCTACCTTCTCATTTTAACTACGTTTACCAGAAATCCTGGAGTGCATTTGGGAGTGCTAGGAGAGGTGGAGGGTAGTGGCGCTGGCACTGAAGGGCTGAGTCAGGAGGATTGCCAAGAGCTCAAGGTCAGCTGATGAGTTCCAGACTAGGATGGACTGAGACCAAGAGCCTGTTTCGAACAAAACAAATAAAAATGTTTGAGAAAAACAAAAGCTAGAACTCTGTACTCGGTTAAACTGCCTTTCAAGATTGGGATGAAATAAAGGACATTTTTTCAAAAAAAAAAAAGAAAAGAAAAAGAAAAATTGAGTTTTTCCCCAAAGAAGGAGGTGATCCTTACGTGCATCCTTAAACACATCAGTGAACAGAGAGCACAGCCTGCTAAGCATAGCGGCATCCAGACAATCAGACCCGCCAGTCTGACAGAGCTCAAAAGAAAACTAAAACAAGGAAGCCCAGACCAGCTACACAGTAAGGCCTGGTCTCAAACCCCCCCCCCCCCCAAAAAAAAAGAAATCCCCAAAGTCATAAAGATAGCTGGAGAGGCAGGTAACTGGGTTGACTCGTTGAAAGTCTTATCATTTGGGTAAGAAGATATAAGTGTTAATTTTAGGTATTGGTGTGTTAACACAGATGCTAAACTTTGTGGATTCCTGGGATAGATGTAAGGTAGTTCCCAGCCAAGGGCGAACAGAGTAAGAAAACACAGACAGTCCACAGAAGACAGTGCGGGCCCCTGAGATGGCTCTGCTGAGAAGTGCTTGCTGGCCAAGCCTGACGTGAGTGAGTTCGGGCCTCAGGCCCCATGGTGGAAGGAGAGGACCAACTGAAAGTTGTTCTCTGGCCTCCGAATGTTATGTGCATGTCTGTGTTTAACCACACACATCACATGGCCCTACACATGACACACAATAATAAACATGTACTAAACATTTAAAAAGAAGGCAGGATGGGGGAAAATAGCAAGAAAAGTAGAATATCAAAATAAGGTAGGGTACGTGACCAGGTTTGATGGTGGCTCCTGACTTGACTCTCAGCACCCAGGAGGTGGAGACCGGAGGGTTTCTGAGTTCAAGGACAGCTAGGGCTGTCCAGTGGGATAAAAGAGAAGTGTGCCTAAGTCAGGGCATAGTTTATATAAATGGATTCTATGTTCCTCTAAGAAATATTTAATTGCCGGGCGATGGTGGCGCAAGCCTTTAATCCCAGCACTCGGGAGGCAGAGGCAGGCGGATCTCTGTGAGTTCGAGACCAGCCTGGTCTACAGAGCTAGTTCCAGGACAGGCTCCAAAGCCACAGAGAAACCCTGTCTCAAAAAACCATAAAAAAAAAAAAAGAAAGAAAAGAAATATTTAATTGCATTTTTAAAGGAAATTGAGCTATGTGCTGAGTATAAGAGACATGGGTGGAGTATATGAGTATAAGAGACATGGCTGGAGAGATGGCTCAGCGGTTAAGAGCATTGCCTGCTCTTCCAAAGGTCCTGAGTTCAATTCCCAGCAACCACATGGCGGCTCACAACCATCTGTAATGAGGTCTGGCGCCCTCTTCTGGCCTGCAGACATACACACAGACAGAACATTGTATACATAATAAATAAATATTTAAAAAAAAAAAGAGAGAGACATGGGTGGGCCGGGCGGTGGTGGCGCACACCTTTAATCCCAGCACTCGGGAGGCAGAGGCAGGCGGATCTTTGTGAGTTCGAGACCAGCCTGGTCTACAAGAGCTAGTTCCAGGACAGGCTCCAAAACCACAGAGAAACCCTGTCTCGAAAAACCAAAAAAAAGAGAGAGAGAGAGACATGGGTGGCCTTCAATATAAAAATGCATTGCCCAGCATAGCGGTGCCATGTGAACTGGAAGGCTGTGGAGGAGAAGGACCCAGATTCAAGGCCATCCTCAGCCACAGAGCCAGGTCCAATCCAGCCTTTCTCAAAAGCTCTCTCAGGTAGTGTATAAACCAAAACAAGCCTGGTGAAGCCACAAGCCTCAGAAGGAGGGACATTCAGAGTAGCCCATCGGTCCAGCTGCAGTGTGAATGCCTCCCTGGCGTTGGTAACACAGCGGCCCTGGAAAGGTACTGAAGCAGAAACGTCCATAGACATGGACTCGTTGTGTGACTTCACCCATTCCCAGAAAACTATGAAGACCTTAAATTACTGTGTTCCTAATAACACCTTAAAATACATGAAAAACTGAAAACACAAGTAATCCACATCATAATGGGAGTTTAAGAAACTTCATGATTACCAGAGATTGAACAACGGAAAGCTGGTGAGTACGTAAAAGAAACAGCATTCAGTGTGTTTGCTACGAGGATGCTGTGGGGATTCATCTCACAGCTAAATGTATGTTTTGAGCATGAGTGAGACCTTTTTTTTTTTTTTCTGGCACCAAGGATTGAACCTGGGTCCTGCCCTAGCAAATGCTGTTACGGAGCTGTGTTCACAGACCACATGTGAAACTTTTTAAAAATTCAACCCTTATAGCACACACTCCAAGCATAGGACACTTAGGCGAGGAACCAAAATTAGAAGACCGGTTGAAGTGTGTTCCCTATCTTTAAAAATTAACTCATGGGGCTGGAGAGGTGGCTCAGAGGTTAAGAGCACTGACTGCTCTTCCAGAGGTCCTGAGTTCAATTCCCAGCACCCACATGGTGGCTCACAACCATCTGTAATGAGGTCTGGTGCCCTCTTCTGGCATGTAAACATACATGGAAGGAATGTTGTATACATAATAAATAAATAAATAAATAAATAAATAAAATTAACTCATGATCACAGGAAGTTTAACCTGAATTATAATTAGATTAGTTATGTAAGTGTATATCAAAAGGGATCAGAAAGGATTAAGCCCAAAGGAAGATACACCAACAGAGGCTAAATGGATTCACAAAGCCCAAAATTCTTTTTAAAGAGTAACAAATCTTTTGTAAGACTCGGCAAGTTTTTAATAAGTAAGTAAAAGGACACTTGACTGTGGCAGCTGATGCCCGTAGCTGTAGATTTGGGGGAGGAAGTAGGGACAACAACATCAGGAATTTGTGGTCATCCTTGACTATACGGCAAGTTTGAGACCAGTCTGTGCTACAGGAGACGGCTGGATTCTGAGGGCCATTGGCCAGCCGGTCCAGCAGAAATATCTCAATGAGACTGTCTCCAAAATAGAGGCAGACGTCTGCCACCAACCCCTGGCCTCTACATGCATGGGCAACACGTGTGTGCTTAACATAATGAACTATCTTATGGCCTAAAGAATTGTTTGTTTTTAAGTCTGGTATAACATAATGAAAACAAAAGCCATGTAAATTTCACCTACAAACATGGATGCAAAAGTCCCCAACCAAATCCAGCCATCCAATAAACAGTAACCTCCCCAAAACAAACTTTTATTAGCTAATTTTTTTTTCCAAACAAAGACAGGACCCAGATGAGCCCGTGTGCAGGTCCACACCTATATCCCCAGCACTCGGGAGGCTTGTAGCAAGAGGGTTGCTGAGAGTTCAAAGCTAGCCTGGCTAGTGCTGTCATCCCAGCACTCAGGAGGCAGAGGCCAGCAGATCTCTAAGTTCAAGGCTAGCCTGGTTTACATAGTTCCAGGCCTGCTAGGGCTGCGTTGTGAGACTCTGTCTCAAATGAACAAACAAACCCAAACAAGATCCGGTAAGTGGAAGAAAAGATTGTCAGCTGTGTCTTCTGGGCGCCAGGAATGGACGATGAGGGCTTGCCCTCCCTAACGCATCAGCACCGGAAGGCAAAATTGGTGACTCTGGACGGCCTGAGAGTCATGCTGACTGTCAGAAAGCAAGACCAGATAATGGGACACGCCTTCCCATGTGGTTGCGGGTACCGGCTAGGCATTCTCCTCAAATGCCTCCTGTGGGAAGGGAGTGCCCCGTTGCTCCATGGCTGCAGTTAGTCATTTGTTGATTTTGTTTTTAAAGCGATTCCAGATGAGCCCTCTCATACTTTGGACAACATGTCCATGACTCTCATACTTTTCATGGAGCTGCCTCCTGCTTCCTGGGGTTGTAGGACACATGAATTGAAACTAGGACATTTGGCTCATGCCAGCCTGCCCTCAGCTTACCCTCCTGTTTATCCCTGAAGGACCCCTTATGCAGAGGTGCAGCAGGAAGTGGGCCCGGTGGACTCCGGTCCTTTCCTTCCAGCTGCCCCATGCCTACTGCTGAAGGCTAGGACAGCTGAGGCAGGACTGTAGTGACTTCCTTGGACTTGACAGAGTGTTTCCCGAGCATGTGTGAGGCTCTGGGTTCCAACTGCAGCATCTGTCCATCCCTGGGTCTCACCTACAGGGGCCCTTATGGCTCTCCTGACCTAAACACTTGTAAAATCTGCGGAAGTTCTTAACTTCTGCTTGGACATCCTTCAATCACAGGGGCACAAAGCCACACCCAGATCACCTTTCCAAACCCGATGTTGTTACTCACCTGACTCTAGTTTATCTCTTGAACACTCCATTTTCAGTTCAGCCTCCCCACTGTTCTTCCTTCCGGTCTTTGTATGGCTGGCTTCTCGGTATTCAGATGATAGGTAATGTCAAAGGTCATCAGGTCACATCATCTAAGGAGCCAATCCCCCTACACACGCGCACACACACACACACACTTCCCCTGGACACCTGTCACTCTGTAGAGTCTATCTTCATCACACTTAAGGCCTTCTGAATTTA
Organism: Microtus oregoni; assembly: GCF_018167655.1. Taxonomy (NCBI): domain Eukaryota; kingdom Metazoa; phylum Chordata; class Mammalia; order Rodentia; family Cricetidae; genus Microtus; species Microtus oregoni. The sequence goes on along the minus strand of NW_024543074.1, from coordinate 21,877,991 downwards.
TTATATATTTGTTGTCTGCTTTCCCCAAAGTCAGTACTTCCTACCAGGTTCCCAAGGGCAGGAACTGTCCCCCCATCCCACAGTGTATGCTCAACCCCTGGCTCCAAGTAACTATCAAAAGCTGAGTGATTGAATGTACCCCACATTCTGACGGCTGTAATCGGTTACAAGTCTGCACAGAGATCTGAGGTCTGCTTCCCTGCAAGCAGCTGGGTGGGGACAAGTTGAACAGGAGAGAAGCCCCGTGACTCCATATAAATTCTTAAAGCGCCTGGGACCGCACAATCGAAGTGGCCCGTGCTCAGGGAGAAGAGACAAAGAAATGAGCAAAAGCCTGCCGTTTTCTGCCTTGAGCCCTTCCTATTTCTAGTTAGCACAAACCCAAAGGAAGAGCAGAAGGGATGGCCTGGTGATTCAGCATGGAGACAGTGGAAGCCTAGAGAAGCCATTGATGCTCCCTGAGCCTCCGTTTCCATGTTACCCATATTAAAAAGTTATCTTAAAATTCAGTAAGTATGAAAGCTTTGCTTGAATATGAATAACGCTAATTTATTTTTAATAATCCGTCATTTAACCTATATGACAGGAAGAGGGCAGAACATTATGCAAGCATATATCTAGAAGATGTTCAACAAATGGTAGATTTTACTAAAACCCTTACTCCCGCACTTCTCCAGCATGCCTGCTGTGACACTCAGGCTCCCTAGGGGCTTAAGACAAGTCCTGGTCCCCAGCTAAGTCTGTCACTGAGGTGGGAAACAGGCTGTTGGAAAGGAAGGTGACTCTCGGTGAGGTTTCCACGCAGCACCATGGGGACTGTGGCAGCCTGAAGCTGCAGAGGGGAAGGCATGGCCACTTCTGACCAGAGACACAGACCTCAGGCAGGGGCTGTGGGGAACTCCCCACATGCACAAGTGGGGGCGGGGGCGTGGGGGAGAAGAGCCCAAGAAAGTTCAGACAAGAGAGGAAAGGGGAGGGAGACAGACACAGGGAAATGGCCCCTACTCACTGCTGAGCTGAGCCCTGGCCTCCCCTCCTTGTCTCTCTCTCTCTCTCTCTCTCTCTCTCTCTCTCTCTCTCTCTCACACACACACACACACACACACACACACACACACACACACCCTGCAGGTGAAGAGGCACTGGCCCATGTGTTGTCTAAGAGGTGGCAAGGGGAGCTGGCAGTTTTCCAGGGCTTGTTCGCTTTTCAAGAAGCTTGAGCCCGGATGCCTTTCTCTCCTCCCCATTTTTCTTATTTATGTATTATTTAAAATAAAGCTGCTTTGAGGGCAGGGCCATGGTACACTGGCAGAAGGCTTGCTTGTTTAGCAGATACAAAACCTGCTTTTCTGGAAATTTTTTTTTTTTTTTTTTTTTTTTTTGGTTTTTTTCGAGACAGGGTTTCTCTGTGGCTTTGGAGCCTGTCCTGGAACTAGCTCTGTAGACCAGGCTGGTCTCGAACTCACAGAGATCCACCTGCCTCTGCCTCCCAAGTGCTGGGATTAAAGATGTGCGCCACCATCGCCCCCGGCTTCTGGAAAAAAATTATGAAAGCATTACTGCAATTTTTAAAAAAGATTTATTTTCATTTCATTTTATTTTTGGTTTTTCGAGACAGGGATTCTCTGTAACAGCCCTAGCTTATTTTCATTTTATGTGTAAGAGTGTTTGCCTCCATGTATGTATCACTACATATATGTTCCTGGTGCCTGTAGAGGACATCAGATCCCCTAGAGCTGGAGTTCCAGATGGTTGTAAGCTGCCCTATGGATTCTGGGGACCCCCTGGGTCCTCTGAAACAGCTGGTGTTTTTGACCACTGAGCCATTTCTCTAGCCCCTACTGCAAATGCTTAATAGTATGAAGAGTGCACAGTGGGCTGGAGAGATGGCTCTGTGGTTAGGAGCACTTCAGGCTCTCCTGGTTGTGTGGGTTCCCGTCATCCATGCCCGGCAGCTCACAACTACCTGCGACTCCACTTCCAGGGAGTCTGACACGCTCTTCCGGCCTCTACGGTGGGCACCTGCCACGTGTGATGTATACTCACCCACCCACCCACACATACATTTTTATATATATATATATATATATATATATATATATATATATTTATATATACATAAATTCTTTTTACAAAAAGATACAGCATGATCAGTGAGTTCTCACCTCCAATGTTCATTCTTACGAAAGCCTCAACTGTATCCTAATTTTTCTACTTAGTTTATTCTGAGTGAGTGCGTTTTACACACACACACACACACACACACACATCAGTAAATCTTGGGGTACTCCCATGTCAAACTGCTTTAAGTTTTAGCCACTCTATGGGATTTTCTCCTCCCCCTTTCTCTCTTCTTTCTTGTTTTAGGGCACAGAGTCTCTCTGTGCAGCCCCGTACCTCAGGCTCCTAGACTGGGTTTAAAGGCATGCACCATGCCAGCCCTGGACCCAGGCTGGTTTCCCTTCCAGCCCTAGCAGCTGGTTTTGATGACCACATCAGCCTCCCATGCAGCTGCCCATCACTCTTGACAATCCTGTACCCTAGGCACCCGCAGCCTGCAGACAATGGCAGGTGCTGAGATGCAATAAGAGAAAGAGCTCATAGCTTGTGGGTGACTGGGGCCTCTAGAGACAGAAGTGCTGTCCACATCTGTACACGCATGGGTAGGGCCCTCCTGGAGCTCTGTGTTTCTGGCTTCTCTACCAAGGTGAAGTAGGAAACCAACTACCACCAGAACGTGACCCTAACTAGGGGCGCTTACAGGTAGAAGAGGGAATCTAGTAGGATGGCGTAGTGATATTTCATTTGTATTTTAATAAATAAAGCTTACCTGAAGACAAGAACACAAAGCAACCACACTGTTAGCCATAGAGGCCAGGTGGCGGTGGTACGCGCCTCTAATCCCAGCACTAGAGATGAATATAAGGCGGGATGAGACAGGAAATCTCTCTCACTCTGAATCTGAGGATTCGTGAAGGCACGATCACCCATTTTGGGTCTGAGGTAGAGATAAGAGCCAGTGGCTACTTTGCTTTTCTGATGTTCAGGTTGAACCCCAATATCTGTCTCTGGGTTTTTATTATTGGTGCTACAGGATGGGTATAAAAATAAAAAACCTTGGGGGCTGGAGAGATGGCTCAGAGGTTAAGAGCACTGGCTATGCTTTCAGAGGTCTTGAATTCAATTCCCAGCAACCACATGGTGGCTCACAACCATCTGTACTGAGATCTGGTGCCCTCCTCTGGCGCGTGGGCATACATGGAAGGAATGTTGTATACATAATAAATAAATAAATAAATAAATAAATCTTTAAAAAAATAAAAAAAACCTTAGCTCAGGAGATGGAGAGATGGCTCAGTCAGCAAAGTGCTTGCTATACAAGCAAGAGAGAACCTAGAGTTCAATCCCCAGAATCTATATTATAAACAAACAAACAAGTAAATAAAGCCAGGTTGAAAAAAAATGCTTGTAACTCCAGTGCTGGGAAGATGGGATCTCTGGAACCTCAGCCAAACAGGGCAGAGAGTCTTGAAAACCTGCGCAGAGCAGTTGAGGAAGACACTGACATCAAACTCTGGCCCCCATTCCACCCCCACATACACAAACAAACCTGGTTCAAAGCCGGGTGGTCCATGTCCAAGACCAGCCCGAGGGAGGCTGCCTCAGCCTGGCAAGAAATTTTCAAAGTCAAGGTCAGCCTGGATTCCAGAGGGAGCTGTTTCAAAGCCCTGAATGCACGCACACAAGTGAACACACACACAAATCCTATGTATAAATGCCCTCACACCTTCCATATCAGATGCTCCCACCCATGAACAGCGCGTGTCACTCACAGAGACACCAATGTGACAAGAATTTTATTTTGTGATTTCCCAGTTGCACCTGAGGCTGGGTTAGTTCGTGGTGGAGCACATGGCCGGCAGCAGCGGATCCAGCTTCATCACCATTGTTCCCATGCGGGCTCCTGTGAGGCAGGACCCCTTCATAGGGAAGCTAGGAGTGGGGACTCAAGGGAGAGGGCAGCCGGGAGGGAGGCACGGGCAAGGGGCGGGAGTGAGGGTGGTGTGGTATTTGGAGGAAGCTCTGTTTCCCAGAAGCTTAAGACTCATAAGGAATGACCGAAAAGAGACAGGAAAAAAGTGACCAAGATAAAGTCCATTCACTAAGTGTTCCCTGCCGCTATCAGAGCTGTGTCCAGCCCTCCCCCATCTCTCCCCTACACCCTAACATGGTCAGCCCACTAACACTAATGGAGCCTTCCCTGGTACCCCTTCATCTGCCTCCATCTTTATCAGCTGGGGCAGCCTCAGGTGACTGCTGTAGAGATCCCAGGTCTACCATGGCGGACCTCTGAAGCAAGAGATTCCCCGAAAGGGAGGGGTGCTGGTAGCCATTTCCTGGGCCAGAGAAGAAGCCCACAAGGAAGGGAGAAGAAGCCCACAAGGAAGAGAGAAGCCCATGAGGAAGGGACGAGAAGCCCACAAGGAAGGGAGTGTTTCTGTCTTCTGTCACTGTGTAAACAGATCACAGGCAGACAGGCAGACAGGGCACCCAGCGCTTCTGGAGGGAGCGGTTGGCATTCACAGGGCTTTGTCCTGGTCATCTCCTCAGTGCATCGTTGCTGGGCTTCGGGACCCTCCCTCGTCCTCCTGGTTATGGCAGTGTGTGTTGCACGTGCAGCTAATGTGTGTCCGTCGCTCTGGAAGGTGGCTGCCCCTAGCAGCTGAGCCCCGTGTCTCGTCTCTGGGACAGAACTAGAGAGCCAGCTCCATCAAAGTCTCCTCAGCCCTTTGGTCCTTTCTACAGCTCTCTCCCCATGTACCAACCCAGTGCACCGCCTCTGTGGGTTTTGGGCTTGCATTTCCTCTCTGTGTCCCCAGCAAATGTCAGAAGCAGGGCTCTTGGTGGGGGAGGCAGGCAGGCAGGGCACCATAGCCGAACAGAGCTCTGCAGGGAGGGAGCCAGATCTGCTGAAGAACTGCTGGACAGTGGCCCCTGCAGGGTGACCTCCAGGTTAAGAGGAAAGAAAGCACTTGGAGAGAGGGTATATGTGCAGGCCGGTGTGGGAGTGAGGGATGGACACCGTCCGAGCAGCCTTACTTTTCTTACAGCGCTTAGCCAGGGAGTCAGATGTGAGACCACCTGGGCTTAGTCTCAGCATAAGGGAGGAGAACTGGGCATCCCCAAGTGGAGAGCCCCTCCATTCCCCACAGCCTGACTGAACCAACATTGCTATCATTTTCCAAGACAAGGCCTGCCTGGCACTCTGTGGCTGAGTGGCTGACCCAGCCCACAAACGGTAGAGGGTTTGCAGTCCCCTGTCTCATTCTGTTCAGAGGAATGTCACCAATACCCAGCACACACAAGGTGGCAGGACCAAGAAGGAGGAAGCAGCCTGGCAGAAGGAGGCAAGCAAGGCCTAGGAGGTCAGGTGTGAACTCTCAGAATGAATCCACATGGGGACAGCCAGAGTGAAGACAAGATCCTTAGCTCCTGCTGAAGTCACCCACGATCCACTGTCTGCCTAGAACCCTCAAAACGATCTTATTCTTGGGCAGCCTGCGTCTGCAAAGAAAACACCAGTTGGGGGGGGGGGCGGTCAGCAGACAGACACTGTGTTCATTCGAAAGGATGAGCCTGGTGAAGTCCATGCGACTCTGAGATCTGTCTAGATTATGGAGTGGCCAAGCATACCCCGGGGGTGGCTTCTCCAGTCCACTCTTCCCAGAGCTAAGGCTTCCGCCTCTCCTTGCAGTCCCCCGCCCTGGCGCCTAGGTGGCACCAAAGCCTCGTACTGATGATCCCTGCGGCCGGGAGCCGCCCACACCTGCGGACAGAGCGGTCCAACCTTTCCCGGAGTCAGCTCAGCCCAGCTGGGGGTTCCGATGTCTAGATTCAAGACCCTCTGGAACAACGGGACCGAAGCTTTCTCGCAGCCACAGACTCTCCATTACTATCTCCCTCCTAAGCTTTGATGTTGCTCTCCCTGCTCTGGTCAGATGAGGAGAAAAAGGGCTGGCCAGCCCAGGTCCTGGTGCTCTGCCTCAAACAAGCCCTGCATCTGCTCCTAAAAAAAAAAAAAAAAAAAGAAAGAAAGAAAAGAAAAGAAAGAAAAGAAAAGAAAGAAAGAAAAAATAAAAAAGTTACCGTAATTTTGGTAAAAAAAAAGAATGTAATAACATTAGATTAATGTTTAAGCCTCTGTGTGTGAACAAAACAATCCACACACACTTGAAAACAATGTAGTCCCGATGAAACGCTGAGCGCCTTCAAAGGCTGGTAATTTGTCGAGTGCTGCCCACGGGCACGGGAGGGTCGGCGGACCAGAACCGATGCTTTCTGCAAAATGTTTTCATCTGTGGCTAGGTAGCAAGACCGCAGCACCCTCGGTTCCTCCTCGGTTCCTCCCAGGGGTACTTGTTGTAAGCGGTTGCGGGTGGCTCCCAGCATGGGAGGATCCCGGCTGAACTCTCGTCCCACCTAGAGAACCCAGAACAAAGTCCCATTTCCAAGTTAGTCCTTGGAAAAGACCGTCCGGCTCTGTTGGGAGGTGTCTGGCTGTGGTCAAGAACGAGCGGAGCGCTCTTAGGAAGTGACACAGAACAGTACCTAAACACAATTTAAGGCAGATTTGGTAAGGGAAGAAAGTAATTTCGGTTAGTGTAGCATCCTCCTGCCTGCCACACAAGTCCAAGAATAGAAGAACCAGATCCTTCGTCCTGCTTAGCCCTGTCCCGGACCTGGCTGGCGAATGTGGATGAGTGTGTTAGTGTGGACGAGTGTGTGAGCATAGATGAGTGAATGAGTAGGGGGTTCTGTCCCCCTCCCACCGGCCAGGGCCCGTGGACCCCCGCCCCTCCCCTGTCTCCAGCTAGAGCTGAGCTGCGGCCGCCGAGAAACAAAGTTCTTCGATCTCAAAGTGACGCAAAAATTCTTGCGGAGCTCTTTGGCGGCGGCTATCTAGAGATCAGACCATGTGAGGGGCCGCGAGTACAAATAGCGCGGCGGGCGGCGCCACTCCAGCGGCAGCGCCGGTGCCTCGAGGGCGCGAGGGTCGCGCCGCCTCCGCAACCCCGGACCCGCCGCCGCGCCGCCCGCAGGTGGGTCGCTTTCCCTTTTAAAAAATACATATATGTATTTTTTTTTTCTTCTTCGTCTCTAACCCACGCTTCTTTCCAGAAGCTCTCGATCCTGAGCTTGACTCTCCAGGCTTAGGGCGCCTTTGTCTTCACTGTGCAAGGTCCCTGCTAGGGACTCGATGGAAACCTGGGGGACCTGGCGCTAGCCTGACGCAGCCTCGCTTTTCTGCAAAAGTTGCTGTAGTTTCCAGCGGTGGTGCGTGCTTGGGCTTTACTTTTGGGACACAGGCTGGCAGCTTTATGCAAAGACGCTGGCAGACACGAATGCTCAAATAACCAGAGAAATCTTTGAGTGATACTTAAGAGGGCCAAGCCTCAATACGCTCGGATGGCCTTGCTGAAGAGCGCGTGCCATCTCAGACAGCTCACAGGCCATTCAGAATTTATGGAAATGCCAGTGGGCTGTATCACACCATCGAAGTGTGTAACCAGCAGTTGGTGGGGGCTGGGGTGTACCTTCAAATTGTTTCTAAAAACCTGGTGCCCACAAAGGAGATTTTCTTTTTTTCACACGGGGCGGGGGGAGGGAGTCCATATTGAATTGTTCTTTTTCAGTTCAAAGTGCTCAGAAATGTGAAGGGTATAATTTCTAAGAGTCAGGCAACACAAACCCCTGTGTGTATGTATTCTTATGATCAGTTTTGTCCAGAAAAATGAACCAGGTCAATGGATTATTTATGGACCTGCTAACTCTCATCGTAGTAAAAGGAGATCAAATATTTAATGTGTTTTCAGTTACATAGGAAAAATGTCTAAGAAGATAACACTGGGGTCTGTTTAAATGTAGTCGAGAGCCGGGGTAGCAGTAGTGGTTGGTGGGCAGGAGGGGAGGGAGAAAGAGCTCAGACGGTGTCCCTTCACCTTTGTGTGGCTTGCTGACACCTGAAGGCACATCTGGCTTCTCCCCAGTCTGGTCCCCCTGGTAAGAGTGACTAACTGTTCCAGCCACAGCTGATGGGTGGGTTCTTCTGCAGTGCAGGCAATATTACTCAATTATTTGGGGTAGCTGTGAGGCTTGAACCCAGGGTCTTTCACACCCTGAGCAGGCATCCTACCTCTACGGTGCTCGGAAAGAAGGGGCTTTTACATGTTTAGCCTGGCAGTTAATCTCTGAAATGTCCTAGCATTGTGGGGACTTTGCATGGTAAAGTAGACAGAAGGAAGACTGGCTCTGTCTGGTGTGATGGAGCACATTTATAGCAATCAGGAGTTCAAGGTCATCTCCCCCTACTTGGCTAATTCAAGGCTAACCTTGGCTACAGGAGACTTGCCTCAAAAACAAAACAAAGTCCTACACCCCAAGTGGCTTGCTCAGTTGGTGTGGAACTTTCCTTCCTAAGCCTGAGCAAGAGCAGAGTGAAACTTCACCACAAGTCCGGGCTCTGCTACACTCTGGGGACCCTCCCGCGATATTCCAGAGTGGAAACCCGCAGCCTGTGCGGTTTCACAGCTGCGAGGCTTGAACCCAGGGTCTTTGGCGCCCTATGGAAAGAAAGGGGTTTCACGTGGTGAGGAGGGCAGATGGACTATGTTGGCCGCTTGGTGGAATCCAGGAAGCCAAGATCTCAGAAAGTCCTCTTAGGGGGATGATTTTTAGAATCATGTGAGCATTTTGATGAAACTTGGGGTGGGGGGACAGGGCACGTAGAAGAGTTTCCCAGATGGGGGTGACTGTGGGATGAGGGTGCTGAGTGAGCCACAGGGGTTAGGTAGCTGTGCTGGGCACTGTCCGTGGCAGGCTTGCAAAATAGCCTGGGTGCCCCCAGCCGAGAGGAACTCAGGTAATTCCGGAAGTGAAGCGTGAGCACAGCAGGCCCTTCACCATGCTTGGACTGATATCATTTGGGTGCACAGGCTGCCTAAATTTTACTTTGGATTACTGCATTAGCAGGATGTGGTTATGACTTAACTCTTAACTTAAGATGCCAATGGCCAGATGGGAAATTACGCAGTCATTTCATGTTGGGAAGACGAATAGGGCTTTAGTTGTTTTCAGCAACATTGACGGTCCTTTGGGGCTCGTGAACCAAGGCTTTGAGTAAGAGGGAGTAAGGGACCTGGGAAACACGATGTTCAGGCTCCTGTGGCTGAGGTCCTAACCGTCCTTCTTGAAGAAAGCACAAATTGCAATCGTGGTGCTAAGTGCCCCAGGACTGAGACCCTACCAGGACAGCGCTATGAGCTGGAGTCCTCCCGGGATCTTGTGTTTCAGCAAGGGCAGAGGCTCTGACTGCTCAGACTCCTGTAAGTTAAGTTCTGTGCCTAAACCACACCCAGCTAGCGGATGGCGTTCCCTGACTTCTTTAGTGATCCCTGCTAGATGACTCCCAGGTGCACAGACAGGCTGACTTCTCTGCTAGTCTCGAGGTTGGGCTCCACCCTCTGAGGTTTTCAGTGCCCAGCCAAACAGGCATGGATGGGTAGGAGACCCACGTTTGACAGAATACCTGCTTATTCCTGCTTGAGGAAGTGGTACATCTGCAGCTTGTCTCTGGGCTCGCTTCAAGAAAGCAGCTTCCTTCTCAGACAAAACTGCATCCTAAAGAAAATACATCTTCCTAGGAGAGACCCAGGTGGAAAAATAGATCAAGTTAGTCTTTAAAAAGAAACCTGGCATGCCTGGTTGTCCCAGAGCACAGAGCGGCAGCGCATTGCTAAGGGTGGACATGGGACCCACCACGGGCAGACACAGCCACTTAAATTTCCAGGTGAAACTCTTGGCAGTGACATTGGTCCACTTTCAAAAAGTGCTAATCTGTGAATAACACCTCGTTGGGGTCAGCTCTTCCAGCCTGGAGTGGTGTGTGTGTGTGTGTGTGTTTACTGAACGTTAACAGCACAAGGCAGCAAATGCCTTTCCTCAGTCTGTGTCTAACAGGGTGACAATACCAGCAGAGACGGCTGCTGTGAGGCTTCGGAATGTCACCTGATGTCATTTCACTCTCTTCTTGGCTTCCCCTTAGAGGCTGGCAGCAGCTCCGAAGCACGCACCCAATCCTGCTGGACTCGGGAGACTTATTAGATCTGAAGTCATAGGTTGTTAAACTCCACAACTCGACAAATCCCACGAACGTGCAAAGCCCACGAAGCCACGTGGATTTGTGGAGGAGGTGTCCCAGGTTCCCAGGCACTGACAAGCGAGGAGGCCTGGGGTCCCAAGGCTCAGTTCCACCTGACGGGGTTGCAGCAGGGAGAAGGACCACGTAGGTCAGCTTCATAGCTTGCTCAGAAAACAGCTGGGGGCTCTGAGAGAATCTGGAGCCCAGGTAGAAGGATGGAGCCAGGGGCTATTAACATTTCATGTTTTTGCATGTTCAATGGGGAAAGTCAAAGCAGTTTATTTCCTTTGTTTCTGATTTGTGGAATAAAACAGGAGTAAACCGAATTCTTCAACTAAATTCTCCCCCACCCCCAAGGAAAGACCCTAAAAAGAGGGAGCGGAGCAGCCACAGTGACCCTAGAGAGAAGCCACCTACGTCACGGCAGACAGGACCCCTCCAGTCCTAGAACTTGTCCCCTGTCCAAGTGTCTCATTGACCATATTTGCTGTCGCCTTGTTTCTAAGGAACAGAGCTGGGCGGAGGAAAAGGAGAGAACAGCCGAGCCGAGGTGGCTTAGCCATTCTGGGCAGTCCCTGTCCCCAGCCCTGGTCTAAGGCTGGAATTAAGTTTCTTCTCACAGATTTCAACCACATCTGCAACCCCAGGCCTGGAAAAGCAGAGGCAGGAGGATTAGGAGTTTGAAGCTAACTTGGGTGCCATAGTGAGACCCTATCTCAGACAAAAACAATCGAAAGCAATCGAAAGTTATCCTTTTGGCCAAGCATGCTCCCTTTAGTCACGTGTCCAACAGATAGAATGTGACGTTGGTTATAATAAGATCATTAACGTGATTCTACAAGTTATGTATCAAAGATAATGCTTTTGGTTGAACCTTTGAGTCTGTGGAAGCCCAAATGCTTCACCCCTGAGTATTTCAGTGTGCTTTTCTGAAGAACGAAGCCCACCTCCGTGAGCGCCCGTCTCTGTCAGCTATAGGAGGAGTCTCCGCAGGATGGTAGTATCTGTCTCTCTGTCCTCTTTAGTGGGTGGGGTCACTCTTTGATTGTAAACTACTTGTCTGGGGGAGGAGCGTCACATGTCTTGCTTTCTCTTTCTTCTGCACGCAGGTGTGTGCATGAGTGTGTGCGAGTGTGCTTGCTTATGTGGGCACACGTGTCAGAGGCTGAGGAGGGTGTCTTCCTCAGTCCCTTAACTTTATGCTTTCAGATAGTCTCTCACTGAACCTGAAACTTCCACTAGACTGACTGGTCCGGAGGGTCCCGGAGTTTTTCCTGTATCCACGCCTCCCCACTCCCGCCAGCTCAGTGCTGGAGTTACAGACTGCCACCCTTTTCTGCATGTGCTGGGGACCCCATGTTGGCACAGAAAGCACTTCACCCTCTGAGCCTTTTCCCTAGCCTCTTGCTCAGTCGGTCGTCTTCTGTCTCCCTCCCCTCGTTTGTTCTACATTTAATGGTGTCCGTGCCACACGAGAGTGTCTTTAATATGCTCATACGGAAGAAATGCAAAGCTGCGGTGGAGACATCCCTCTTTTATCCTGATTTCTGGGCAGGGTGAGGCTCGGTGATAAAGCGCTTGGCTGGCCTGTGCAAGGTTCATCTCCAGCACTGGAAAAGAGCCCGATTTAAAGTGTTTAAAGTGATGTTCCTGCCTCCCCTGACTTTGTTTGTCCTTGTGCACCTTTAAATACACAGCAGCAAGCAAGCACAGACAGTTTTGTCTTCTGCTAAATTTTGTGCGTTGTGAAGAAAATCTTATCTTCCTCTCGTTCTTTTTTTATTAATTTATTTATTTATTAAAGATTTCTGCCTCTTCCCCACCACCGCCTCCCATTTTCCTCCCCCTCCCCCAATCAAGTCCCCCTCCCTCTTCAGCCCAAAGAGCAATCAGGGTTCCCTGCCCTGTGGGAAGTCCAAGGACCACCCACCTCCATCCAGGTCTAGTAAGGTGAGCATCCAAACTGCCTAGGCTCCCACAAAGCCAGTACATGCAGTAGGATCAAAAACCCATTGCCAGCCAGGCGGTGGTGGCGCACGCCTTTAATCCCAGCACTCGGGAGGCAGAGGCAGGTGGATCTCTATGAGTTCGAGACCAGCCTGGTCTACAGAGCGAGTTCCAGGACAGGCTCCAAAGCCACAGAGAAACCCTGTCTCGAAAAACCAAAAAAAAAAAAAAAAAAAAAAAAAAAAAAAAAAAAAAAACCATTGCCATTGTTCTTGAGTTCTCAGTAGTCCTCATTGTCCGCTATGTTCAGCGAGTCCGGTTTTATCCCAGGCTTTTTCAGATCCAGGCCAGCTGGCCTTGGTGAGTTCCCGGTAGAACAGCCCCATTGTCTCAGTATGTGGGTGCATCCCTCGCGGTCCTGAGTTCCTTGCTCGTGCTCTCTCTCCTTCTGCTCCTGATTTGGACCTTGAGATTTCTGTCCGGTGTTCCAATGTGGGTCTCTGTCTCTGTCTCCTTTCATCGCCTGATGAAGGTTAATATTCAGGAAGATGCCTATATGTTTTTCTTTGGGTTCTCCTTATTTAGTTTCTCTAGGATCACTAATTATAGGCTCAATGTCCTTTGTTTATGGCTAAAAACCAAATATGAGTGAGTACATCCCATCTTCCTCTCGTTCTTTAAAGCTAGGTCTCCCCCTAGCCCAGGCTAGCCCTTTGTTCCAGCCGCTCTTCCTGCCTCAGTCTCCAAGGTGCTAGGATTACATGCGTAAGCCACCAAGGCTGGTTTGAAAGTAGGTTAAATGGAAGAAAGAATTCCACCTGGCTACTTTGAAAGGCCTTCAGGGGCCTAGAAGACACCTCCCCAGGCCTGCATGGGAGGCAACGGCCTTATCTGCTTTTAGTTTCTTTTGAGAAACAGAAAGAGCATTAAATCAGCAATTGATTTCAGGTGGGGTCCAGCAGCCGCACACTGTGTTTTACGGGGTTGTTCATTTACTCCTGTGGGTAGGAAATACACTCCCCATTTCAAACAGCCAACTGGCAAGCGGGCATTCTGAGCACAGGCAGGGAAGACTTTCTTTACTTGCCTGTGCTTGTCTCAAAAAGCCAGAGCCTCCAGGCTCCTCTTTAATCCTGACTCTTCAGCCCCACATCTGTTGCAATCTTGGAACTGTTGCTGTGATGTCCCCTCCTCCACCTAGGGATGTACAGTGGGTCTACTCTATGGGGGTAGGGGGCCCCTGGGCCCCTGTAAGTTGTCTTGGAGCAAGAAGAGCTTGTCTTTGGGCTCCATTAGGGCTACAAGACAGCACAGCCGTCATGGGACCCTGAGACAGGCCCTCCAGGTGGTGAGCTTTGCTCCAGTAAGCAGTTGCTGAAGCAGAGACCTAAAGCCAAAGCCCCTGCTTCCAGAGAGGCCTAAAGCAAACACACATGGTCAAGGACAAGAGAGCAATTATTCAGGGCTTGTCTTGGGCTAGGGTGCAAAGAGGAACCCTCGTGGAGGAGGCCAAGTGTCTCTCGCCAGGCCTCCCAGGATACAGCGGGGAGATGTATGGGCATGTTCCAGGGCTCACCCTGGAATAATTTGGGGTGCTTGTTAATGTGCCTTCCAACACACATTTCTGGAGCACAGCCCAAGTATCTGTTCCCGAGTTTCCCAGATAACCATCTGTCTCAATGGAGAGGCACACAGCCAGTGAACCTCCAGTTCCCCAAGTCACAAGCCCTGTGCGCTACCTAGAATGTGAAGTAGAAAACAGAATGGGTGTCCCGTGTGCGGTGACCCGGAAACGCCCATCGTCATTCCTGGTTGCCTGTGTGCTGTTAGCGCTAAATCCAGCATTTGTCATATGCCATTCCCACAAGAGGCTTTTCCTTTTCCTGTTCTGCTTCTAAACTGGAGGAAATAGCAAGAGGCTCAGAGATGTCAAGTGGCCTGGTCAAAGTCACACAGCCAGTAAGGGATGGCTCTGGGTTGTCAACATGGATGCGTGAGACAGAAAGAAACACCCTGGGCCACAACTGCTAAGTGACTGGAGAGGGTGGCTGTCTGGGCACGGCTGCTCACACTCACCGAGACTATGCTTGCCTGTTCATGCCAAACCCATACCTTTTTTTTTTTTTTAAATGTATCATAACCCATTATATTTTTGGCTGCCCTTGGGCACATCTGGATCCATCCTGGTATCTCCTCCTCTAAACCGTACACTGTGTGGAGAAACTGGGATGTCCCTTTTCTGTTGCCATACAGAACTTTTTTTATTTCTTCCCAGTAACTGTCCCAAGCCACTCTAAGGAATGTCCCCTATTCATTCCATTCCAGACAGCAAAGGCATCTCTCAGAAGAGGACTCCTTTGCGTAATGGATGTCAGTGACTGTGGAGGTCATATTTAACTAGATTTTGTTTATGCCCCCATCTCTTTTTTTCACTTGAGGAGGAAGCTGGGGTTCTTATGGCCCCCAGGTGATGCTACCCACCTTAGCATACGCCACAGCCCCTCAGTAGATACCAATGCAGGCCAGCACTTTCTTCTGCAGAGCCCGAGAAGTCAAAAAAGTCAAGGTCCTGTGGCACAAACTCCTGAGTGACTTCGAGTTTGCATGAGGGACAGCCTCATGCCATTCATGTGGTCAGTGGGCAGGATCCCCGGGCTCCGTGGCTTCTCCAGGAAGTGCCAGCTTCCCTCGGAACACGGCCCTACATTTTGGGGGACGGTAGGACTGGACTGCTGGGCAGAGTCCATGCCTCTCTGGAGCAAGTTCAGTGTTTATTGCTGCTAGAGCCACACAGTTCCGCCAGCCTCTGTGAGCGCCTCCTCCCTCCGGCACTGAGAATGCAAATTGCCGCTTGGCTTGATGACCTGTAATTAATCTTATCTCAGTGTTCAACCCATAATTCATGCTGAAGGTTTGTTTTGGTTTTGAAGGTGGAAATGGAGTATCCTGAGAAGTGAGCTCGCTTTGATCTCGACAGGTAAAATCAGAGTGCAAAACTCTCAGAATATTTTACTCAGAACGTGCTGATGGGCCTTAAACGTAACAGTCATGCCCACTTCCAGAGGGTTGGGGATTTTATGACTAATTGTTATAATTACTTGCTTGTTCAGACACCAGTTCCCCTGGCTACAGAGACAGTTTGGGAGCAGAAAAATGGGAGGTTTGACCAGAAGTTTACATAGAGACAGGTTCTGTCGCCTCCTCCAGACTCCCCCAGCTTCTTTCAGTTCTGGGGATGGAACCAGAGCCTCGAGGCTCAGACCAGACAAACACACTGCCACTTAGAATGACCCCCAGCCCAGAGACACTTTTCTTTTAAACTAACTAGGGACAAATTGAGAGAATTAGTTGGAAACAGGAATGCGAACAGAAAGTGAACCATCAGACAGCGGCCAAGCTGCCCCCGGGGTGGGGAGTGGGAGATGGGAGGTGGGAGCAGACTGTAGCTTCACAGCGCAGTTGGGTGCTCGGTGCCCCCACAACCCGCTCTCTGCTCAGCCTGGGATAACAGTGCCGATGTGCTGAGGGCAGCTTCCAGGGCGCTTCCTGTCCACGGATGGATTCAAAGCCTGCCAGGGGGGAGGCTGCACTGTAATACTGACCTCCTTTCCTGGCTTCCTACTCTGCAGGATAAAAATATCTTTTAGAAAAGCTTTCAGAAGAGAATTCTTAGAAACTAACCTTCTTAACCTGTAGTCTCCGCCCCGGGGACTGCCTGCTCTCAACCGTTGTTATGGGAGGCAGGTGTCAGGAAAGTCAGAGTGGGGGGGCTCTGGACAACCAGTGAGGTCAGAAGGGAGCCCTGACCACCACGGGGGAGCCCAGACCAGCTGCCCTCTGGAGCCAGACTGGTAAAGCTGGAAGGATTTTTCCTCTAACTGTGAAATGAGTTGACGGGAGTTGTTTTGTGTATCCCAGGTGCTGCGATCAAACGCGTGCGGTATACTAAACCCTAGAGAGTAGAGTTGATGGTTAGAGACTGACCCCTGTGGAGAAGCAACCTGGCGTCTCTTGTTGCCGGATGGATGCTCAGACCAGGTTTATTTTATTTTTATCAAGTTAGAAAGCACTGGGCAGATATTTCAGGAAACTGGAGCTTTCTGATGGCTGAGATAAAAATAAAGAGTAGGATATGGTCCTTCCAGGAGCTGCTCATCATAGCTGCCAATAAAGGAAGACCGTGGCCTAGGGGCTGAGCCCCTGGCACCCTGGGAAGTACACACAGCCTCCCGAAAGCACACACCCACTTGTTTCCATCCTTGCTGTAAGATGCCCAAGGGAGAAAACAAAAACAGGGTACCTAGAACACACTGCTTGGTTCTTGAGGCCGTGGCTGCCTCTTCCCTCCCCAGGGTCTGTCCTCTGAATTGATCCACCCTCCATTCTAAGTACTCTCATGTCCTGGTGTTTGCTCTAATCTTTGCCAATATTTATATCTGCAGTGTGTCCAGGTTTTTCATTCTGTGCTTGTGTGTGGGAACGCTGGGTATGCTCAGTGAATGCTCTACTACTTAGATATATGCCTCGGCCCTCACGGTGTTTTTGTCTTCACATCTGTCTGTATGGAGGGTATGGGCTGTATGGAGTTATGCTGTAGCTCAGTTGCTAGAGTGCTTGCCCAGTGTGCAGAGGGCTGCGTTCTGTCCCCAGTGTAGCTAAACCGAGGCACAGTGGTGCACACAGGTGAGTCAGACAAATTCAAGGTCATCCTTACCTACGTGGTAAATTCCAGTTCCAACCTGGGCTTTTTGATCCCCTGTCGAGGAAACCAAGGGAAAGAAAGGGAAAAATATCAGGTTTCCAGGAAACCCTGGTCGGAAGGAGCTGAGCACTTGCTCGCCTCCTGTCCTTGGACTTTGAGGCTGACATGGGATCTCTGCCATTGTGAGCAGTGCTAAGAGTCCATTTCTAGAAAGGTGTGACATGATCCTAACGAAGCAGAGGCATAGTCTAACTCCCAAACTGTCAAGGGCTTGGAAGGAATGGAAGGTCTTGGCAGCTACTAAGTTTATAGCAGGCAGGAGGTTTAAAGTCCAAAAGGGCTCAGATTTCTACTCCACGTGTAGAAATCTCATCCTCAGTCCAGAAGAGAAGAGCACCCAGCTCCTTCCTTGCACCCCAGCATAGCAGTGAGATAAAGGTGCAGTTACCGGGGTCCAGCCTTCTACAGGCAAGTCTGAGGTCAGCGGCCCCCACACTTTTCTCTTTGACCCTCTGGAGGAGCACACCGGCAGGCGTGCTAATGTCTGCAGTGACAAGTGGCTTTAGCCCCAGAAGCTGCTGGCAAGTGGCAGGAAGCATGAACGGTGAGGAGCAGTGACAGACATGGCCCACTGGGACCTGCAGAGGCTCAATGGGAAGGTTGAAAAGTGGAGCACGGGCGGACACAGCTGCAGGCAGCTGGAATCTTCCTGGAGCCAGTCGGAAAGGGTGAGAAAGGGCCCAGATATATGGAGCTCTGGGCACTGGTACTTTGACTCTCTCCCTTTTTGAGCCACGTTGGTAGCACATGTAAAATCTAACCTCAGGTGCCCAGTTTAAATGGCGAGGGCTGTGTCCTCTGGCAGGTAGACAGACAGAAGCTGTGGCTGTGCTGCTGTTTCTAGGCATGGCACCCAGGACAGGGCTCTCTGGCTCTGCAGGAAACCGCTCCTGACATTCCTCCGGGTTACTGATAAACTACAGGGGGCGTCTGCGTCCCTCTAGATGACGCAAGCGCTGGATCTTAAGTAAAGCCCGTGCGTAATCTTGGTGATTTGCTATTTTTGTTTTGTTTCCTTTTCAAATTGCTTGATGGTGTTCTGACACCCTCCATTTGTCGAAAAGTTTAGAAGATTTTATTGCTCTGAGTGAATGGGCTGGCTTACAGATAAGAGCATGTGTAACCCTGTAACTAAGATCATTTAAGCTATACATAGAACTGTTGTGATGGCTCAAGCCTGTAATCCCAGCACTCAGGAAGCTGAGAGAGGAGGCTGCAAGTTCAAGGCCGACCTGGCCTACAGAGTGAGACCTTTCTTAACCAACAAAAATAAAACCATGAATGGTTAATACCCCAAACAAATAAATCCGAATTTCTCTCTCCTTTCTCCGTATGTTTTTCCAACAGAGCTCTCAATTTTGTCACCATAACACTGGAAGGAGATCCGAAGCCAAGCACGAGAACTAGTCTGGGCCCTTGGCAGATGGGCATCGGTATCATTTACTGACCAACAGGATGGAGACCACACCCTTGAATTCTCAGAAAGTCCTGTCAGCATGCAAAGACAGAGAGGACTGCCAAGGAAACGGTGTTCTCCAAAAGGGTGTCCCCACCCCGGGGGACAGGCCAGAGCCTGGCCAAATGTCCAATGGGCACTCTGCAGATCCCAGCACCAGTGCAGATGAAGCTACACACTCTATCCCAACAGCCACCACCACCCTGGTGGCGGAGATTCGCCAAGGGGAACGGGAGACCTGGGGCAAGAAGATGGATTTTCTCCTGTCTGTCATCGGCTATGCTGTAGACCTGGGCAACATCTGGCGTTTTCCCTACATATGCTACCAGAATGGCGGAGGTTAGTACCATGGACCACCAGCAGAGGCTCCGACCCAGGGGTAGGTTGTTGGTCCTCAGGGGAGGCTGTAAGACAAGTCGTGTCTTTACTGTCCTGTGTGACTGCCAGGAGTCTGGGAATGTGAAACCTAGGCTTTCATGCTGGTCAAGTCTCCAGTCAGCCAAAAGCCTGTGGTAGCTTGTGTGGGGCCGTCAGGTGGTGAAGCCGGACCTGAGCTCTCCCACATGGCCTTGGGTTTATAGCATCACTGGGCTTCACTTGTTGAAGGGCTTTCATTCTCATCCTGTGTTAGTCAAGCTCCTGTTAGGGAGTCAGAAGCAAGAGAACACTCAGTGCACTGTGTGCTCAAGTCCTGCTGGCAGAGTCTGAAGGTGTAAGGCCTATGGGAGGAAACATGGGGAGTGGCTGTAAGGCTCCAGACCTGCTGGGACTTTGGGTTTGCATGAAATCAGAGAACGGCACTAGTTTAGGTCCAAAGTCTTAAGTTATCAGACTTGATGTGATCCAAGGCTGAGCCCAGACTCAGTATGGCAATACTGCCAACCTAGAGTGTGAGCAGCTACAGTTACGTCTCCTGTGTGTCGTAGATGCCTTGTCCTGCCCGTCTTAGTGAGCCTAAGACGCTAAGAGTAGTTTCATTGGTGACTGTATGCGTGAGCTGGGGAGCCTGAGAGAGCGCAGAGCAGACTGGGGGGATGGGTGAGCAGGTACTGGGCAAAAAGAAATAGTGTCAAATCAGTGGACATGTTTTGACAAGCTGTTTGAGAGGCAAGTACAGTGAGATCTGGAGGTGGGTCATCTATGTCACCCAGACTTCTGGGACCTAACACGAAGCTTCTTCATCTGTGGCTACGAAGGCAGTTCCTCGGGCAGTGGGAGGTTGCAGAGCTCTTGCCTGGAGGACTGGAAGTCATATTCTCCTTCTCCCCCGTTTGGCAGGATCTTTAGCCTGAACCTTATATGAGAGCTGGATCCTTGGTGGCATTTCCTACTGTAAGGCCAACTGGGTAAATCCTTTGGATGAGTCGAGGGCCACCATAAAAACACAACGTGGTTTTGATCCTCAAGATGGGTTTGTCAAAGTGACTGTAATTACACGGACCTTTCTGAGTCACGCTGACTTTAGCTTTTTAGAGGTGAAGCACTCTTTAGACGGGAAGGTTATCAGGCTAAATCTCGAGCTGCAGATGAGCGACCTTATTGTCCCATGAGAAACAACTGTTTTCAGCCAGGCTCTCAAACAGTGATGGTTTGCGAGGAGTTAGTCTGGCTCCGTGGAATTAGGGACATGCAGTCAAAATATCAGGGGTCAAGAGTCTGGAGTCATAGGTGATACTGGTAAAGGATCTGGTTCCTCGAGTCATAGACGGTTGCATCCGTGTGGATCACTGGGCAGTTCAGCACTGTCCCCACATCGGGACCTGGGGTGGATCCTCGAATTTGGAGGTCAGTTTCCAGAGGCCCCCGTGACTCTGATGTGTGACTCTGATGGCACCATTATCTGATGGGAGAGGAAATCAGAGCTCAGACAAAAATGGAGGTGGCCCTTGCCATGGTAAACGTTATGTCTAGCGGATACATTTACTGTGCTAGGCTGGTAAAAATCTAGGCTGTTTTTAACTTGTATACGCCATGAGTACGTTGTTCATACCTTGAAAGTACCCTGTCAGCTGGCCCCGAGATGGACTGATTTCTGGTGCAGTTAAGCTATTAAAAAAAAAAAATTGCTGATTGTTGCAAAATATTTCACTTCCTCCCTCTGCTATTCTTATAACGTAATGGGTCACAAAATTGAACAGGCTAACTACTAAGTTCTGCCTTGTATGAAACGCTTGCTTGCTTGGATAGCTAAGGCAACTGCTTGGATGTTTGTTATAAAACCAAGCCTTGCCAGCACCCAAACAGGATATGAGCTAATTTGGCTCCCCAAAATTATAACTGTGTAGGTTTTGCCTTTATAATTCTTTGGCTAACAGTAGCTGTGGTCTTACCTGGAGAACTCTCTCTGGTTTGATCCTGGTCAGATTCTTTTTAATAGAAAGCCTCTAATTTACTAAAACCCACACTTGAGTCAGATTGGTGACTCTCTAAACGGGCCCCAAACCCACAACACTCCTGGCACCTGCTCCGTTGACTCCAGCCAGCCTCTTTCCACTTACTCTCCCGGGCTCCTCTTTCTGTATTGTTTGCTTGGTTTGTCTTTTGCTGGCTTGTTTTTGCTTCGATTTACCCTGAGACAGTATCTGAGTTTCATTTCTTGTTGCTTCAGTGAAACACCAAGAAAAAGACAGTTTAAAGAGAAAGGGTCTGTTTGGCTCAAGGTGCCAGGTTACGGTCCATTACCGCTGAGACTTCTAGATGGCAGGAACTTGAAGCAGCTAGTCAGGAGCTTGTGTGCTGGCTGGCTCAAGTGTCTCCTCAGTCCAGGGCGCAACCCTTGAAGCAAAGCGGTGCTGCCTACCTTCAGGGTGGGGCTTCTGACCTCTGTAACCTCCGTTAAGAAAGTGTCTCAAGGTCAACCCAATCAAGACTTCCTGGTGTGGTGGCCCAGGTCTTTAATCCCAGCACTCGTGAAGGAGAGGCCGGAAGATTTCTGTGAGTTTGAGGCTAGCCTGGGCTACTATGTGAGTTCCAGGACAGCCAGGGCTGCTACACAGAGAAACCTTGTCTCAAAAAACAAAACTCAAAACAAAGCAAATGAAAGACTCCCGTCCCAGGTGACTCTACAATGTCAATAATCATGCTCACCAACCCGGACAGGCTCACACTGGATGGTACCCCACGACTCTGTCAGCTGTCTCCTCTCACAAAGCACTAAGACCAGGCAGCCTACTGTGAGCACATCTCCACATCCGTGGGCTGATCTGGGGACAGCTGTGGGCAGGAAGTAAAACTGTCTCCCTTCTGCCTCAGGGGCCTTCCTCCTTCCTTACACCATCATGGCCATCTTTGGGGGGATCCCACTCTTTTACATGGAGCTTGCGCTGGGCCAGTACCACCGAAACGGGTGCATTTCTGTATGGAGGAAAATCTGCCCCATTTTCAAAGGTAACTGAGGGGCGGGGATGGGGGAGGTGCTGGAGAAGGCACCTAAAGGACTGGGGCCTGGGACTTGGGTCTGAGCTGCCCTGTGAGCCTGGCCTTTCTCGCCCGCTGTCCAGGGATTGGCTATGCCATCTGCATCATAGCCTTCTATATCGCCTCCTACTACAACACCATCATCGCCTGGGCGCTCTACTACCTCATCTCCTCCTTCACGGACCAGCTGCCCTGGACCAGCTGCAAGAACTCCTGGAACACTGGCAACTGCACCGACTACTTCTCCCAGGACAATGTCACCTGGACACTCCATTCCACGTCACCTGCTGAGGAGTTTTACCTGTAGGTACCTGGGAGGGAGGGCATGGTCTGTTAAGGACAGCCATATTTCCCTGGAGCTTGGCATCTTAGGGGCCAGAAACTCTTCACCCCTCTCTTGGCAGACTCCTTTTTTTTTTTTTCTTGGTTTTTCGAGACAGGGTTTCTCTGTGGTTTTGGAGCCTGTCCTGGAACTAGCTCTTGTAGACCAGGCTGGTCTCGAACTCACAAAGATCCACCTGCCTCTGCCTCCCAAGTGCTGGGATTAAAGGCGTGCGCCACCACCGCCCGGCTCAGACTCCTTTTAAAGTGCTTCATTAGCATGTATTAATCATACAGAACAGGTTCCATTGTGACATTTGCACACGTGGATAGAATGCATTTTGATTATATTTGTCCGTATCGTTATTAACTCACACTTATCCCCTTTCTGCCTTGCTCCCCTTCTACGGCCATGTTTTTTCTTTATTCTTTCTGGTGACAAATGAGTTTAATGAATGTTGCTGTGAGAAGAATGAGCAACTTGCAAGTGCTACACCATTGAAGAAAATGTCTTATCCCAGCAAACGCTGACCGCCTGCTCATGCCAGTTGGGAGGTTCTGGTTATAGACAGTGAAGTGGAGAGACAGGAGGTCTAGCAGTGGGCTGAATGCTCCTGCCACCCAGGGCTCTTTCCGGATGATCAAGGCCCATTCCAGCCCCCCCCTCCCCTGCGAGGCTCCTGCTGGTGTCCGCAATTCTCTGGAAGAGTCATGATCATGTGCTCAGGGGACTCTCACAGGCTCCTTCTGTCACTCCAGGCGCCACGTCCTGCAGATCCACCAGTCTAAGGGCCTCCAGGACCTGGGGACCATCAGCTGGCAGCTTGCTCTCTGCATCCTACTCATCTTCACTGTTATCTACTTTAGCATCTGGAAAGGAGTCAAATCATCTGGCAAGGTGAGGAGGACCCTGCTGCTGCTTGTCCTGGACTGCCCAGGACCCGCCCCCTCCTCCCCAGTGTCACCAAGACTCAAGAGCATTACCCCGGACAGCTACTGAGCAGGAGGAAGTCCAAAAACATTCTATGACACTTTCTTCATCACATCTGTTAGAAGGTTCTAGAAATTAGCCAGTATCATTTACATGTAAGCTCATCTAATTAAATGGAGGCAGAATTCAGCCCTTTATATTGGGAAATACATAGGGGCTGTGGAGAGGGGGCTCAGTAGGTGATGTTCTTCCCACAGAAGCATGGCGACTTGAGTGTGTGTCACCAACACTTGTGTAAAGAGCTGTGCATAGCAGTACACGAGTGTGTGGCTGTAATCCCAGCATGGCGGAGGGGTGGGGGTGGGGTCAGGAGGCAGAGTTAGGAGGACCCCTGGACTTGCTGGCCAGTCAGTTTAACCCAATGGGTGAGCTTCAGGTTCAGTGAGAGCTCAAAAAGTCAGATGGAGACCAACTGAGAAAGGCATCCAGTGTCAACCTCGGGCCTCCGCACATATTTGTGGCTAAACCTACTGTTTGCTTCTGTCCCTACTGGACAGATGTGGAGCAGGCTTAGGGGTAGGGAGTCCTGGCAAGCAGTCAAATTGCTGTCGGCCAACTCTGAAGTCAGCGGGGTTTTGCTATTGCTGCTGCTGCTGTCTGTTTGCTTCTTAGAACAGCATCTCACTACGCAGCTCATGTTGGCCAGGAACTCATAGGAACCCTCCTACCTCAGCGTCTCAAACGGCAGAATTACAGTAGTATGTTACACCCAGCTTTGGGCTTGAAGATACTGATCCTTCTGCCAGGCCTTGCTGCCTCTTAAAGTGACAGAAAAATGCCCCCTCCCCCCAGAGGTCTTCATTAGTAAAAGACACCATGACTTGTCTCCCTTCCTTGCTGTCTCTGGGACAGTGTGGTAGTAACCTGTGCTTCTCTGTTGTTCATTCCAGGTGGTGTGGGTGACAGCCACCTTCCCTTACATCGTCCTGTCTGTCCTGCTGGTGAGGGGGGCCACCCTTCCTGGAGCCTGGAGAGGGGTCGTCTTCTACCTGAAACCCAACTGGCAGAAACTCTTGGAGACGGGGGTGAGAAATGGAGGGAAAGTGTGCACTCGCCAGGTTTTCACTAGGGAAAGCCAATTCTCTCAAGTAGGACAATAGGGACAACTCAAATTGAATGTGCAAGCCTGCAATGATACTCTAGATCAGAAATGCAAGCACTAATAACACGTTCCCGTTCAGTGGCCTCAAGTCGCTAAATTTAAATGATAGGAAGAAAAATCACATGTAGGTCACCAGAGAAGTGGCTATCCCCATGACAGACCCGGAAACGCTGGCTTCTGCCCAGTGCATAGCCACACGGAGGCCTGAGCGGGTGATGTTTGCTTGGCAGTAGCCCAGGTCTCACCCTCACCCTGGGCCCTCACCTGCTGTGTTTCAGGTATGGGTGGATGCTGCTGCTCAAATCTTCTTCTCTCTCGGCCCGGGCTTTGGGGTTCTCCTGGCTTTTGCTAGCTACAACAAGTTCAGTAACAACTGCTACCAGTGAGTACGTGGGATGCTGAGCCGAGCTTAGGGAT
This sequence comes from Microtus oregoni, assembly GCF_018167655.1. Lineage (NCBI taxonomy): Eukaryota > Metazoa > Chordata > Mammalia > Rodentia > Cricetidae > Microtus > Microtus oregoni. The sequence goes on along the minus strand of NW_024543074.1, from coordinate 21,853,380 downwards.
GGAGTGATGGACAGACAGTCCAGGGGAGGCAATGGTCTCAAGCCTGTCTGGACCCACACCATGAGGGCATTGCCCCTCAGGGGCATCACAAGGCCTTGGCCATTCATCCATAACCATAGTGCCCACTCCTGCTGTATCTTCACCCAGGCTAGTCAGAGGCTGAGAGAGTCTCCAGGGTACTTCTGTTGAAGTGGAGAAGTCTATGCTGTGATGCCTCACAGCAGGTCAGGCTCTCCCCCTCGCCACCTTGCTCTGTAGCTTATAGCTCTGTTCCTGCCTTACTCAGCCCTCCACAGGATGGAATTAAGGCTTGTGCTACAGTACCCAGTTTATGGCCGTGTCTTAAGACATCTTTGACATGCCTTCCCCACGCTGCATGTGGTTGCCATGGTATCTGCAGATAGGGCACTGGGAGATGTGGGGGTAGGTTGGGCGCGGAGGCCTGTCGCAACGGAAGAGGCACAGGCAGCCTGGGGTTTTCATTCCAGAGACGCCCTGGTGACCAGTGTGGTAAACTGCATGACAAGCTTCGTCTCTGGTTTTGTCATCTTCACGGTGCTTGGCTACATGGCCGAAATGAGGAATGAAGAGGTGTCCGAGGTGGCCAAAGATGCAGGTAGGATCCAGGGTTCTGTTTATGGCTCCAATACACTTGGAAACTCTAGACATAAGCAAACTTTTCAGAGAAACTTTTCAGAGATTTGAAAGAAACTTAATTGCGTCGGTGGTTTCAGCTCAGCCATGCAGTCACTTCTCTCGGTGCCCAGTGCATGGGGGGGGCTTAAAACCGTGGCTTGTATGAGAGCTTTAAAGCCAGTGGGTGTGGGCACTGGCATGTTCTCGTGGTACGGTCCTGTCTTGTAGGCAGAAATCGACTGGTCCTTAAGACTTCCCTTGTGGAGTGATAAGACTTAACTGATGGGGCCATGATGTTTGTTTTCATTGGAAATAACTTAGCAGACATTTAAGGCAATGAGACCAAGTAGGTAGAGCACCAGGGCCTTGAGAAATGTTTGTATTTTGGCCCAATGCAGTGCTTTGACCAAATGACAGCCTCCCTGGCTAACCATGAGGGTTTAAGAACATGTCTGCCACACTGTCAAAAGGAATTTAAGGGCCGGGAATATGTAGGTCCGTGGTATAGCACTTGCCTATGGTGTTCAGATGCTGGAGTAGCACCCCCAAATGGAAAAAGAAGGGTGAGTTAAAAATATTGGGAGGTCCTTATTCCCTCTCCTGCTATTCTGGAGCTGAGGACATCACAAGGTACCTTGGATGTAACAGCCCTGGCCCTGACAATAAAACACAGAATTGTCACAGGCTGGAGTTTGAGTAGTCCCAGTCTTAAGCCCCTTCTATCTCCCGAATTGAAGACACCCAGTTTTCAAGGTGGATAATCTTCCCCCTGGCTTTGCAAACTGTCAGGCGCAGTGGGTGAAGAAGCCTTTGGTACTGAAAAAACCCGATTCACTGTATTCACTGGGGAGTGTGAGAACGGTAACCGTCGGCCTTAGCCCAGTTCTACTTGGCAATAGCTTGGTAGGCTGGGTCTCAGCGTCACCTCCTCCTGTCTCCCTGTTTCAGGCCCCAGCCTCCTCTTCATCACGTACGCGGAGGCCATAGCCAACATGCCAGCAGCCACCTTCTTCGCCATCATCTTCTTCCTCATGCTGATCACACTGGGTTTGGACAGCACGGTGAGTAGAAACAGAAAAAGTGCTCTGGGCGGACGAGAGGAAAAGGGAGCAGGAAGTGGCTAGACTCACTTCCTCCCACCCAAACCCTCCATGCTACTGTTTGCTGCCTCCTGGTAATTCCCTCTCCCGCTCCTCTTCCCTTCTTCCTCCTCCGCTCCTCCCCATTCTGCCCCCCCCCCGTCCACTCCTCTCAATGGCACCTTTTGCAGTACGTACAGTAGAGTTATAATTGGCGTAATGTAGGGAAAGCGCCTGGCACAAAGTGCTCAGCGTGTGTAAATTCCTTATTTGTTTTCCTCTCTACTGATGGCACCTAAAGGCTCAGCTCAGAGACTTGACACTTAACTGTTAGTGTCAAGAGGGTATGGGCGTTGAGCTGACCTTAGGACAACCAGTCTCTCCCAGACACACCAAATGCTGAAGTTCCAGATGCTGCGTTTCCTTGCCTGCACATCCTAAATGATGGGTTCTGGTACCGGTATCGGATGGAAATGGGCTTCACGGACCATGTTCACGGGCCAGTGAGCGGGTGAACTAGTCTTGATGGGCTTGAATGTTCACTTGGTAGTCTTCTCTCTCTTCCTGTCCTCTGTCCTTAAGGCACAGGCTTGTCCCAAGCCACCACTGTGACCATCTGCATGCATCTTTTAGTTTGCAGGCCTGGAAGGCGTGATAACAGCGGTGCTGGATGAGTTTCCACACATCTGGGCCAAGCGCCGGGAGTGGTTTGTGCTCATCGTGGTCATTATTTGTGTCTTGGGATCCCTGCTCACGCTAACTTCTGTGAGTACCAGGGCCTCTGGCTTGCTCCACAAGCAGAACGAATTCTTTCCTTCCATTTCCCGGCCTCCAGGGGTGTTGCTAGCACTATTTATTAAAATCTTATCATGGGCTGAGGATGAGGCTTAGTGTTAGGCTGCTTGCCTAGAATATTGTGATGCCCTGGGTTCAATTTTCAGCCTCAGAAAATTTGTCACCAACAAACTATTTCTGTGTTACCTGTTGGGAGATCTGTGTATAGCTTTGGGGGTGGCTTGGAGCCGGACTTAATGTTTCACAACAGATCCAACTGTGTTTCAGGCTGGGCAAAAATAGAAGTTAGGACTTGGCAGCCAAGACTAATATAGTAAAGTGCACATCAGATAATGTGACATCATGGACTTGTATCCTCCTGGCTTAAGCCAGGACTTCAATGATTCCAGCATTTGCCAGGTCAGGTTAAGGGGCTGTAGAGATTTCAGAGGGGTCAGAAGTTAGACCAGGCTGGTCTTGAAGTCAGAGATCCACCTGCTTCTGCTTCCCAGGTGCTAGGATTAAAGGTGTGTGCCACCACCGCCAGACTTTCTCTTTCTCCCTCTCTCCCTCCTCCCTCTTCCTCTCTCTCTCTCTCTCTCTCTCTCTCTCTCTCTCTCTCTCTGTGTGTCTAGACCAGACTTTCTCTTTCTCCCTCTCTCCCTCCCCTCTCTTCCTCTCTCTCTCTCTCTCTCTCTCTCTCTCTCTCTCTCTCTCTGTGTGTGTGTGTCTCTAGACCAGACTTTCTCTTTCTCCCTCTCTCCCTCCCCCCTCTTCCTCTCTCTCTCTCTCTCTCTCTCTCTCTCTCTCTCTCTCTCTCTCTAGATCAGACTTTCTCTCTCTCTCTCTCTCTCTCTCTCTCTCTCTCTCTCTCTCTCTCTCTCTAGACCAGGCTTTCTCAGCCTCCCAAGTGTTATGATTAAGGGTGAGCACCACCATGCCCAGCTTCCAGGTTCAGTCTTTACAGTTGTGGGTTCTCCAAGGTCGAGTCTAGAAAGTATTCGGTAAGTTGAAAGTGGATAGAGAGGCCCTTTAGAGTTTGTCTCTTACAGTGTGGTGGGGAAAACAAGGATGAGCTAGGGGGCTGGAGGCTCAGTGGTAGAGCCTAGCATGCCCCAGGCTGTGGGTTCCGTTTTGTGCTCCGCGGTATGTAGGTGTCAGATAGGCACACATTCCAAGGCCACTCCACCTGACAGCCCTGGGGTTCTTAGACGGAGCAAAGGGGGAGAATCACCCACTCATCATCTCTATTCAGAAGTTGCTGCAGGCTGTTGTAATGAGCGGTTGTACCTCAGAAGACTGTTAACCACATGTACAATCTCGTCCCCAGGGAGGGGCATACGTGGTGACCCTGTTGGAGGAGTACGCCACCGGGCCCGCCGTGCTCACTGTGGCACTCATAGAAGCCATTGCCGTGTCTTGGTTCTACGGTAAGAGGGCCCTTCCAGGGAGAATTCTTTGCTATTTCCCTCAGTCTGCAGGGAGAGGGCAGCGATTTCATCAGAGGAGGACAGGGAGGGGCAGCTGGCAGGTGTGAGCTCCTGAGTGTAAACTAATCTCAGGGAGGGCTTTCTAGAGCAGCCCATGGTCTCCCCCGCACTCCCGTGCTGTACCACAGTTTTCAAGCCCTTGAGGGAGAACATGGCTACTACCCTGTACCACAGTTTTCATACCCTTGAGGGAGAACATGGCTACTACCCTGATTTTTTTCTTTTAACATTTACCCAGAAGAGAGAAGCTAGAGTCAGTCAGTTCGCCCACAGTGGCAATTGAAGGCCTGATGTACAGTGCATTGCTGTGAGTGCCCAGATTTCAGTTTCCCAAGAGAGACCCCTTTCCAGAGCACGGAGACAGAGCGAGCTTCGGCCCTTGTCCCCTAACCAGGCAAGAATGTTCTTGCTGCCTCTGCATTGGTAAATCCCCAGCTCACTCCCTCTGGTCCTGGAAGAAACTTTGATGAGGGAGAGAGGAGGTGCAGGAAGTGAGCTGAGGTCTGTTGGCAGAGATTCCATCAGTGCTGACATAGGGGTAGGGGAGGGTACAGGCAACTGACCTGAAGAACACAAGTTCTTCATGTGTCTGTATGATCAAGAAGCAAAAAAAGAAATAGTTTGCCTTCCAATTTCTAAGATCAATGGCTTTATTGCTATAGTCATCAGGCACATTTAGAGGAAGAGGGGCTAGCACACAAAGCATTTAAGTGCGTGCATGTGCATATGTGTGTGTGTGCGTGTGTGTGTGTGCGTGCGTGTGCATATGCGTGCGCGTGCATATGTGTGTGTGTGCAAATGTGTGTGTGTGCGTGTGTGTGTGCGTGCGTGTGTGTGTGCGTGCATGTGCATATGTGTGTGTGCATATGTGTGTGTGCGTGCGTGTGTGTGTGCGTGCATGTGCATGTGTGTGCATGTGTGTGTGTGTGCGTATGTGTGTGCGTGTGCATATGTGTGTGTGTGCATATGTGTGTGTGCGTATGTGTGTGTGCGTGTGCATATGTGTGTGTGTGTGCGTGCGTGTGCATATGTGTGTGTGCATATGTGTGTGTGTGCGTGCGTACAGCAGCCTGCAGAGGCAGCAGGAGTATTGGATTCCCTGAAGGTGAACTTGTAGGAGGTTGTGAGTCACCTGTTGTGGGTTCTGGGGACTGAATTCAGGGCTAATTCAGAGGACAGAGTTCAAAGTCATGGTGTAGACCTGCCCTAGGAACCAGAGACTTCTGGAGAGAGCAGCTGGAAGCACTCGCCCGCCTCATGCTTCAGCCGTCAGCGGGCGTTGTCATTAGTGCCAGTAATCTCTTACAGAAGAACCTGGATCTTGACCTGGCCTACTAATGAGCAATACCGTAATTAAAACATTCCCTTGAAGAGCTGGAGAGATGGCTTATTGGTTAAGAGCCCTGGTTGCTCTCACAGAGGACCTGGATTTGATTCCCAGCACCCACATGGTGGCTCACAATTGTTAACTCCAATTCCAGGGGACCAGACACCCTCTTCTGTGGACACCATACATACACAATGGTGCACAGACATATGGGGGTGGGGGCAAACATGCATACACCTAAAATAAATCTTAAAAAAAAAAATCTCCTTGAAAGTTGCCAATGGATAGTTCAAGTTGGTCCCTGCAAGGCAGGCTTATCATTCCTAAATAAAATGTCTTCCTTCCTACAATTAACACTACAATCAAATCCAGGCTGAGATCTTAGAAGGGCAGTATGGGCACCAGTGGGGATCTTGGCTCTCTTCCTAGGTGCCCATCAACTTCCTGGTTCTGTGAATTTTGCTTGCTATAAAAATTATTCAGCTTTGTAATGCACCCCTCCTCCCACTGTTCCATCTCCCTGGAGCCCCTCCTGTGGAGAAGTGCAGAGCAACTCCACCAGCTCAGGGGGAACCCCACTCCCATTCTTGCCGTCGCCAGTGCTGATCTGGCCTCAGTCACATTCTCCTTTGGGCGGTTCTAGGTATCAGTCAGTTCTGCAGCGACGTGAAGGAAATGCTTGGCTTCAGCCCGGGATGGTTCTGGAGGATCTGCTGGGTAGCCATCAGTCCTCTGTTTCTCCTGGTGAGTTGTCACTTCTGCCTTGTGGTTCCATATATTTATTTATAAGAAATAAGGCCAGGCAAAGATGGTGCACGTGTTTAATTCCAGCACTCGGGAGGCAGGAGCATCTCTGAGTTCGAGGCCAGCCTGGTCTCTAGGACAGCAAGGACTACAGAGAAACCCCACCTTGAAAAACAAAATAAAAAGTGCTGAAATGTAACACAGAGACAGGAGGGCGTACTGGCCGAGGAGGGCGAACTGACCGAGGAGGGCGACCTGGCTGAGGAGGGCATACTGACCGAGGAGGGCGTACTGACCGAGGAGGGCGTACTGACCGAGGAGGGCGTACTGACCGAGGAGGGCGAACTGACCGAGGAGAGCGTACTGACCGAGGAGGGCGAACTGACCGAGGAGGGCGAACTGACCGAGGAGGGCGTACTGGCCGAGGAGGGCGTACTGACTGAGGTTTTGCACCTCAGAGTTTTATAAACCCAGTACTTCTTTGAGGACAAAATCCTACCGAGAGACAAAAATAAACTAGTACCCCAAGAAGCCCCTCTGTGGGGGGTCTCCCAGGGGTCGTGCCCACCCCTGCTCACCTGCTTGACGTTTGACCACGAGGGATCAAGCCGTGCAGCAGGATCTAACAAGAAGGACAGCATTTACTGAGCGGTAGGCCAACTGCACCAGACTTACAGCGGCTGCCCTTTGAATCTTTATGATCACTCTGAAAGGCGTTGGGGTATTTTGTTTGTTTTTAAAGACAGCCTCCAAATCAAATGTAGATTGATTTGGCCTGGAACTCTATACATAGGCTAGGCTGGCCTCATATGTGAGCTCCTCCTGCTTCTCAAGAGCTGCTACCACAGGCATGAGCCACTGGCTTGTTGCTTCTGATCAGCATTTAAGGAAATTGAGGCTTAATGTCATTAAAGTCAGGTGACAAGCATTATTCAAGACCATGGAAAGACATACTGTATTTATTGCTCAGAAAAGCCCTGAGAGGGGTTGCTAGCAATTTCATACCAATTTTATATGCACCTTGAAGGGGGCACACATAAAGGTCCCCAAGTTCAGGACGAGTCAAAAGTAGAATTCCTGGGCTGGTGAGATGGCTCAGAGGATAAGAGCACTGACTGCTCTTCCAGAGGTCCTGAGTTCAATTCCCAGCAACCACATGGTGGCTCACAGCCATCTATAATGAGATCTGGTGCCCTCTTCTGGCATGCAAGCATACAGGGAAGAAATGTTGTATACATAATAAATAAATAAATCTTAAAAAAAAAGTGATTTAAAAAAAAAAAGAAAAAAAAGTAGAATTCATTTGTTGCCGAAGGACCTGGAATAGAAAGTTGAGTTCTAAGGGTGGCTCGTGACGTGTTTAATTGTCACTGCACCTTGTTATGTGTCCTCGCCACCTCCTCTCCAAGTGTCTCTACTGCTCAGAGATAGATCATCCCCTAGTAACCTCCCAGGTGCATGCTGAGTGAGGCAGCCTGGGCTAAATCACTGGGGACTGCTTCTCAGTTTTTTCATTTATATATAACTTTATTGGGAGGGGTCATTTTTTTAATTCTTTGGAGAAAAAAAAAAACAAGGTTATATGATTCCATTAACCAGCTCAGCTCATTGAGGGCATCCGGGCCATCCCAGAGGGCATCCGGGCCATCCCAGAGGGCATCCGGGCCATCCCAGAGGTCTCGGGCCTTCAGCACACAGCCTCTCTTCATCTCTCTGTGCTGACATTCTTGAGAAAGAGTCTTTGCTGCTCCCAACCGCTAACACATCTCAGGACTAAGAGGGGTTTTTTTTGTTTGTTTTGTTTTGTTGTTGTTGTTGTTTTTGTTGTTTTCTAGACAGAGTTTCTCTGTGTAACAGTCCTGACTATCCTGGATCTTGCTTTGTAGACCAGGCCTGCCTGTCTCCCAAGTACTGGGATTTAAGGTGTGCACCACCGTGCCTGGCAGGATTAAGTTTTGTATGATGGTCCAGTTGTTGCTATCTTTGCTTTGCTTCTGTGGCACTGCATGTGTCTCTGTTCCCAGAAGCCTTCCTGACTGCTCTAGATTCCACGAGTTTCCATAAACATTCGTCCCTAGCAGCAAACTTCCCAGCCCAGCGGCTCCAGTGCCGGCCCACGCTCTAGAGCAGACACGCGGAGACCCTTGTGCCGACCCTGGCTTGTGCACTTTCTTAGGTTTTGGTCCCATATTACTTTGTCAGCTCTTTGCTCATTTGATGCTTTTAGCCCAAATCAAAACTTTATTTTTTTTTTAAACAAAGTTTGCTGGTCTTGAACTTAGCCCAGGAAATCCTCTCGCCTCAGCTTTTCAAGTCGTGGGGGCTGCAGCTGTGCACCACCAGGCTGTCTGTCCGTTCCTTTAAATCCATCTGTCTTTGTTTGTATGCACAGGGTCTCACTTTCTAGTCCTAGCTGGCCTGGAACTCATCATGCAGACCCAGGTTAGCCTCAAACTCACATCAATCCCCCTGCCTCTGCAGTGCTGGGGTTGAAGGCAAGTGCTCATACACCTGGCAAAGTTTCAGTTGCTTTTCTAGGAAGAGGTTTGGACTGAGTCTCTGGGTTCACTGTGAGCAGAAGCTACGGCCCTGACATACATAATTAGCCTGAATTAATACCTTTGCTTCTTGATAATCTACTTAAACTCTTTCATTTGTTTCTCAGAGGAAGAAGTCACGTTAGATGAATGTCATAGGGCAGAGACATTTTTTCTTATGTGCCTTCTTATTCCCCACCCAACAAGGAAGCAGTGCCCAGGCCCAGCCTGGGGTGAGGCGAGTGAGACACACCAGGGAACATAAAACAATCAGTATGCAAGATAAATACTATTTCAATGCAATGCCACATTAATGCAGAAAATCTGTATAAAAATATTTTATCAGACTCTGGCCCCGGTCCCTGAGCCTGTGTGACTCACCTCACTCGCCTAATCCCAGCCTGTCCCCACTGGGTCGTGTATCTGACAGATTACATTAAAATATTTGGGCTCCCCCTTAGATATGAGGTCTCTTCATCTGCTTCATTCTTGTCTGGGTCTAGAGACCTTGGGTTTGTTTGTTTCTGGAGGCTCATGGTCAGCACTCATGTAGAGACCAGGGCAGGCATACTGCACCAACTCAGGGATGTTCATGTCTCTCCTCCAAAGGTTGGTGCCTTCGTGCCCCAGGGAGAGGTGGCAAATCTGCCTTCCAAGTCTATGTGGAATAAACAGGTCTCCTGCTCAGAGCTTTATAGAGATGCTTTAGGTAAACAAGCAAATTTAGTAAAACATTCTTTTTTTCACTGAAACCAAGTTACAAAAAAAAAGAAAGAATAAAAGGAAGAAAGGAAAGAAAAAAAGAAAGAAAGAAGGAAAGGAAGGAAGGAAGGAAGGAAGGAAGAAAGAAAGAGTAGATTGCTTGAGAAAAGAAGTTGGGTTAATGAGGGAGCCAAATAACGAGCTTGGGCCCTGGTGAGCTCGATTCACAAACCTGACGGCAAGATAGCCCAGTTCTGTCAAAGATGGCTCCTGAATGGATTGTCTCCTCCCCAGTCCCCAGTTACTTTCCTCAGTAGCCAGGGCCGGGGCTGAGGAGCCTGTGTTAGGTTTGTGATTGAGGGGGCTCTGTTTTTGAAGCCCTCCTCCTGTACACAGGCTCCGCAGAAGGATGTGTGCTTTACAATTTCCCATTTTATTACCTGCAGACAAAGGAAAAACAGATATAAATAGATGTTTAACCACACGAGTAATTTACATTAGTGTCTTCTTTATGAGCTTGAAGCACTAAAATAAAATTAAATCAAGAACAATAGTGATTTCAGCACAGCGGTTTCTAGGTAAAAGCCAACACTGATGCTCGCTCTGGAAACCAAACTGAAAATACAAAAATTATAAGTTGGGTGTTAAAGGAGATTTGAAATTCTCATCAAAAATTTCAAATTTTTCTCAAGTGAAAAATGTATGAAGCTGCTCTCCCACTTCCACTGCTCCTTTCAAGGAGGGCCTGTAGCGGATGGTCGCTAGTGTCCGGACGAATCCTTGCTGATTCATTCTTACTGAAACCCCAGGCTGCAGAGCCGCACAGAGAGCTAAGGTGGGAAGGAGCATGGCCCTGAGCAGAGCACGCCTTGGTTCTCTCTCCCAGACAGAAGACACTGCCCTCTGACCTAAAACAGTCAGCAAATGTCAGCTGCAGCAACAATGCAGAGACAAGCAGAGAGGCTGCCCAGGTTGTCTGTCTCTTTGCTGTCCAGTGCCAGTGGGTGCCAGGCTCTTCTCCTCGGCAGAAGGAGACGCTCCATCTCCCTGACTTCGGGGATAACTGTAGGGATGCTGTAATTTCCACAGTAGCCCCTGAGGTGAAGAAACCCAAGCAAGGAGGATACCTGTTTTTCTGTTTAGTGGGGAGAAATTCAATCTAGGATATACCCCCAGTAGAAGGTCAGATTTGGTCTTTGGTGTTTGTGGTCTCAGGATTTTCACTGTCTCTTGGAATTTGTCTTAGTTCATCCTTTGCAGCTTTTTGATGAGTCCACCCCAGCTGCGGCTTTTCCAATACAATTACCCTCATTGGAGCATCGTCTTGGGCTACTGCTTAGGGACGTCTTCTATTATCTGCATCCCTACGTACATCATTTATCGGCTGGTCAGCACTCCGGGGACGCTGAAGGAGGTATGTCCCCACTAATGTGTGTGTGTGTGTGTGTGTGTGTGTGTGTGTGTGTATGTATGTGTGTGTGTGTGTGTGTGTGTGTGTGTGTGTGTGTGTTTAGCAGGATAATTGGGAAGAAAGGAATTTTCTTGTTCTGTCTTATTCAAAAGATAAAACTTACCAAAGGCTCTTTGTCTTATATATTTATAAAGTTTCACCGGGCCTACATAGTGAGCCCCTGTCTCTCTGTAGCTTTGGAACTGTCCTGGAACTAACTCTTGTAGACCAGCTGGCCTCAACTTCACAGATCTGCCTGCCTCTGCCTCCTGAGTGTTGGGATTGAAGGTGTGGCCACCATGCCTGGTGCCATAGCCATTTTTCTCACATCAGTGTGCCAAGTACTATTTTGAAGAACATCACAAAATAAGAATGTTACAGTAACAATTTTAGCCTAAAAAACTGTCACCCCCCCCCAATGAAGTTGAATATCAAAGTTGTGGCTCAGGCCATTGGAGCCATTTTCCACCATATTAGAAATGATTATTTCTGTCTGAATATCAAGTACCTAACAATTTCTATAAGATGCAAACTTGCCTAAGTGTCTGCCTATAGGTCGTCTCATTTTGCTCTCCAGAGACCTTGGGAGGCAGACGGGCACAGGTGCTATAGACGGAGGAGAACAGCGACGGTGGGAATAACCTTGTCTAAGCCATTGTTTCGGTGACTTGTCCGAAGACAACGCAGCTCAGGGACTCTCCAGATCTTCTGACTCTTTGGCCAGTGTTTTTTGTATTTTTAGGTGCAGTTTCTTTTTTCTGAGCAGACCGTTTGCTAGTGTAGAAATCAGTGTTAAAGGTTAGGGACAGAATAGTGGCCGTTCTCACGCCACGCTGCCGGCGTTAGTGGTCAACTACTAAGATTTATGGCAGTGTGTCTTCACTTCCTCAGAACTCAAATGTCTGAGATGTTATTTGTTCAGCTGTGTGTCTGCCACAGAATACTGTGTATTTATTGTACACAGGGACGAGTGTCACACCAGGAGAGCCTTAGGTCCACTGTTGTGTTTGCAGGGGCAGAGCTCAGAGGTGAAGGGGACCCACCAGGGGAAAGCGGGAGGCTCTTGAGAACCCAGGTGAACTAGACTGTGGGTTCTGATGAGCAAAACTTCTCTACTGAATCGGCCATCACAGCAGCACGCTCAGACATTTCATGAGAGAGCACAAGACAGACATCTTTTTCTGAGAACAACCGATTCCTTTCTTCTTCTAAGTAGGAAAACTAAACTCAAAGTGAAGAAAACTCAGTTTTTGCAAATTTCTACAATGGAAACCAAAGCCCCCCATGACCTTCCCTCCCAGAGAGGACCAGACAGTTGCTTCCTGTGCTCCATTCCCGTCCGCAGTCACTAAGTTCCTTCCTCCAGGCGACTCTTTAGAAGATCCAAGACCTCTGTTGCTTCACACGGAGGCCTGGGTCAGCAGCAGGAGCTCCAGGCTAACAAATGTCAGTATTTTGTCACAGGCTGCACCCCAAATCCTGGCTGTCTTTTTTGCCAATTTTCAGTTACAAGGAAATGTCACCCAAAATGTGTGATGGAGCTCAACCCCCTTGGCAGTAGGTGAGATGACAGGGCCATCTTCACCACCAGATGGGAGACAGTAGGTTTCCAGGAAGCAGCTGAGAAAGGCCGAGGAATGCTAAGGAGAGGATTTAGTCAGCCATGAAAGCACTCCCCTCCGGGCATTGGCTTCCCAGCAGCAGAACGTGTGTTCTGAGGGGAGGGAGTCCATGGAGCAGCAACAGTGACCCCCGCTGGGCAGAAAAACTAGAGAACACATCGCTCTCCTTTACATGGGCCATCTCTGACACCTTTTCTGTCCTTGTGTGTGCTTAATGCAAGTGGTCAAGCATGCCATGATTGTTTTCCCAAGTACCCCTAGGAAAATAGAAATCTGCTTTTATTCTTAAGAGGGAGGATTTTTATTTTAAAACAAAATCTTACTATGTAGCTCAGGCTAGCCACCATACCTACCTATGTAGGAGTTTTTAAGTAATTATTTGTTAATTGCCAGATTTGACAGTCAGAAGCATTCTGGGAGGAAGGGAGTTTCTGTATAAAATTTTGGTTTGGTTAAAAAAAAAAAAGACCAACAGGTAAATTCATGAGAAAAGTAAATGTCTGAACTCTGCTGGTCACATCCAGATGCTCCGGGCATTATGAGATTAGATCCTGATAAACCCATCAGAAATTGAAAATATCATTAAGTGAAAAATACAATGAATATGCCTAACCTCCTGAACATCATAACCTAGCAACACAGCACAGTACTGTTTCTCTCATGACCACTTGGCTGGCAGGGAGCTGTGGCTGGCTGCCACTACCTGGCATCAGGAGAGAGCAATGTCACTAGCTTCAGAAAAGATCAGAATTCGGACCAGAGTGTCTCCTGAATGGATATCCCTTTTGCATCATCATAAAGGAAAAATGGTTTGTAGTGACCCACCGTCAGCTGGGGACCGCCTGTAGTGACCCACCGTCAGCTGGGGACCACCTGTAGTGACCCACCGTCAGCTGGGGACCACCTGTAGAATAGTAAAATAGAGTGGAAGCAGCTCTATTTACTGGGCTGATTTGGGAAAACATCACAGGCACTAGTAGCCAGGAAGGCTCAAGGCTGGGGTCATTCACTGACTAAAGTCATCGTTGGAGAAAGCCTTTGGCCACACCATGGCAACGGGAGGTGACACCATGGTAATGGGAGGTGACACCATGGTAACGGGAGGTGACACCATGGTAACGGGAGGTGGTCTCTAATGAGCATATGTTATGAAGATGTCAGCAATGCTCCATTCTTAGGTTAGCTGGTTACCATTTTGCAGAAGGCTGGGGTCTGGCAAAGTTTGAGATCAATAATAGTCTGGTGGTCTGGCTCTTACCACCAAGGTAGACGAGTTCAACTGGAGGAGCCTCCACAGCCGGGAACTGATGTCTGGAAGTCATCTTCCGACTTCCACGTACGCCCTGGCGTACATGCGCCTACACACAGTTACACACAACTAAGTAGTATCTAAGCCTGGTGACGTGGGGGAGTCAGCCGAAAGAGTGGCCGTCCACAGAGCAAAGGGGTGGGGCAAACGAGCCAGTTTTCTTTATAGTGTCATTTGCTGGGCTTGCCTCTCACACACCCTTTAATTAACTCTTTCCTGTGTATCATAACTCCACTTAAGACTAATCCTAATTATATTTTTATCTAGTCAACAATAGCTTACAACAAGGTAAGGGGTGGGTTTCCGTGGCTCATGGCCCTGGGCATTATGGCCAAGAGGACAGTGAACTGAAATCCAGTCTGTCTGTCCCCAAGCTCAGTGTGGTTCTGACAAGTCTCGTCTCTTTAAAGTCTGTGGCGCTATGGCCAGCCAGGTGCTACTGAAGGATTATTTCCTCCCGTTAGCATCACGGTGATGATCTTTCTGCTGGCACTACACATGCAAAGTTCTCCACTTTGCCATTTTTTTTTTTTTTTTTTTGGTTTTTCGAGACAGGGTTTCTCTGTGGTTGTGGAGCCTGTCCTGGAACTAGCTCTGTAGACCAGGCTGGTCTCGAACTCACAGAGATCCGCCTGCCTCTGCCTCCCGAGTGCTGGGATTAAAGGCGTGCGCCACCATCGCCCGGCTCCACTTTGCCATTTTTATCCGCGTTAGAGAAGTTGGGAATTTCTCTTTTAAAGGCCAGTGATGCTATTCCAACTTACTATGAAATGTCATTAAAATACTATTCATTGTTTTAATATTAATGCTGGAATATCTTTTCAAACAAGATTTTATAACCCTTGCATTTCCTTCCCAACAGCGCATTATTAAAAGTATCACTCCTGAGACACCAACGGAAATTCCCTGTGGGGACATCCGCTTGAATGCTGTGTAACACACCAGAGAGGAAATGGCTTCCCAGTCACCTCCCTCAGCTCTGACAAACCCCACCTCGACTTCTCCCCTCTCAGCCAAGCCTGATGATGTAAGATCTTTCTTCCTGGAGACACAGTCTTAAAGACTACGGTGCCCAGACTCTTGTGGATTCCAGCCACTTCTTTCCATGAAATCTCTTGGACATACCGCCTCATGGACGCGACCCAGCTGAACTGGCCTCTCTGGGACATGTGAGGGAGCGTAGGAGGTGATGAAGTCTTCAGTTAGTGTTAGGTTTAGAATTGAGTCTGTGAAAGTCTCCTGTATCATTTCTTTCGGTAAGATCCTATTATCTCACATCTGTGTGCTTCTCAAGCCTTCATTGTCCAGGAATGCAGAAACCATCTAAGAGAATACAGGGTATCGTGTTAGCCATATTTTCTCAGTAGCGTAGAATGCTATAGCTGGACTCTACTAGAACCTTCTGACCCACGTGCTGCTGTGAAACCAAGGAAGGAGATGGAAGGATGCTGACTGAACAAAGGATGTATATGTGTGAACTGTTGTGCCTGTACACTGTTGTGTCTGTGTGCTTACACCCGACACCCGGGCTCATTACAAACTATATCCGCCTTCTCTAATTTTTCTTACATTAAACAAATTCTACCTACTTTATGTGTACCGTTGTGTATGTGTTTTTAGAAGCGTGTTCTGCTACCATCTTCTCCAGTGACAATCCAGTGTTTGGCCACCTGGTCTTTTCACCATCTCCTACACACGCATACACACACACACACACACACACACACACACACACACGGTTAAACATTAAGGCTAACGTTCCGTGGACAATCCTGGCCTGTCCAGGAACAACTGGAGAATCTGAGTTAGCTTTAAAAGCCTCAGGAAACCGCATCCAAACCTCTTCATTAAACCATTATGAAGAAGACAGTGGGATGGCTCAGCAGGGAGTCACATGGTACATAAGCCTGGTGACTTGAGCTCAATCCCTGAGACCTGCATAAAGGTGGGAGGAGAGAACCAATGCCACCAACTTGTCCTCTGACCTCCTCACATGCACTGCACACATGGCTTTCCCATCATACACACACACACATTATAAATAATTACAAAGAGACGCTCCCCATAGAATGAAACGGCAAATCAAGCAAGAAGAAAAAATGGGATTCAAGAAAAAGTAAAACTCAGACTCAAACATCAACCTGGAGGAACCAAAATATGATGACTTGAGCTTCCTATTCCTGGAAGGTAATTGCTGGGCTAGAAGTGAAGAACTCGGAGATTAAGTAAGGAATTAAGTTATCTTTTAGATGGAAGAAAAAGAAGCCACCAAGTTAGAGGACCAAAGGGTCTCAGAGCTAGAGGAGGGAGGAAAAGAAAATTCAAGGACAAGGATAAGAAATCTCAGATAGGCCAGGCGGTGGTGGCGCAGGCCTTTAATCCCAGCACTCGGGAGGCAGAGGCAGGCGGATCTCTGTGAGTTCGAGGCCAGCCTGGTCTACAAGAGCTAGTGCCAGGACAGGAACCAAAAAAGCTACGGAGAAACCCTGTCGCGAAAATAAAAAAAAAAAAAAAAGAAAAGAAAAGAAAGAAAAAAAGAAAAAAAAAGAAATCTCAGATAGTTCAAGATGAAGTGAGGAAAATAGGCAGGAGGACAGAGAGATCTATGGGAAAGAGGGAGAGGGGGGAAGGGAGTCTCAGTGTTACATGAAACAGGACTCAGCTTCTCAGCCTCTTACTGTGGAAGACACAAAGCAGGAAACAGAAATAACCAGGCATGGCTTGAAGACTGATTGATTTGGTAGTGAATTCTGAGTTAGTGGAAGGAGAGGCAGGAGGAAGAGGGGAGGAAGGAAGAAAAAGAGAAAGAAAGAAGGGGGAGGAGGGCACAGAAGTGGGGGAGGAGGGAGATGGGGGAAGAGGTAGAACGGGAGAGGCTATTTCTCAGACTAAGAATAAGGTGACCTTACATGAATTTAAAGAAATTCCCTCTAGTTATTTGGTTTGTGACTCTGAGAAGAAAAAGTTGGCAAAGCGACAGAAGGAACACGGAACACAGGAGGAAGAAAAAAGGAACACGGAACACAGGAGGAAGAAAAAACAGACACTGAAGTGCCCACCCTAACCTGGCTTCTCTCTCGAAATCGCTAGCAACATGGAATGGAGATCCTAAAAACCTCTCATGTACAAATTCAGGTATTCCCATACGCCATCCTGATTTTAAGGGACACAGAGAAACACGACACTCAGCAAAGAAAGGCTTTCGGCCTAGAATCCTGTATCCAGCCAAAATGACATTTAATTTTGTGAATAAAACAAGGTAAGTTTTGATATTGGGGGGAAAAAAAGTAAAATCGGAAAACGAACTTCATATCTCACATTGAGAGGATGTGTCGAAGGGAACAGTACCCGAACACTAGTCACGGCGCGGCTCAACTGGATAAGATTTAGAATAGTCATGGAGACAAACACTTGGCAGTGGCAGTGAGGAAGAGCCACTCTCAGCATGGGCAGCACCGTTCCTTTCGCTTGGGAGTCAGACTGAATAAAAAGGAGAGAGCCTGTCTATCTCATCGTTCCTTCACTTCAGAAGCTGTTGGCACCGCCAAGCCTCGTCTCTGAAGGACTGCTCTCTGGCCACGCCTCCCCTGCTGTGATGGTTTGCTCTCTCTGGCCACGCCTCCCCTGCTCTGATGGACTGCTCTCTCTGGCCACGCCCTCCCCCTCTGGCCACGCCTCCCCCGCTCTGAGGGACTGCTCCCCCCAGCCCCTCTGCCGGGCCTCTCTCACTACATAGGACTGCACTTTCACACTACAAGCCAAAATAAAGCCTCCCTCCTTTAAGGTGCTTTGTAAGCTACTTGGTAAGAGCAACAAGAAAAGTCATAAAAAGGGTATATTTACAAACTTGAACCATGCAGCCTTCAGAGTGCAGGAAAGAATCTTGTCAATGCAATCTTGGACAGGAAAGTAATAGAAACCCCGGGAGAGGAGGAGAATAACAAGATAAATCAGAATAGGAAAGACTGCAAAGGCTGATTGATTCCAGAAAAGGAAATTTTATTACTTTATCAATAATTCATCATGATGTGACTTTTTATATTAAAACTTTCATTTAAAAAGTCAAACGCTTAAGGTTAAGATAAAAATCTTAACTGTATATTGTCAAACATTTAAATAGTCCCTCAAGCATATCATTTACAAATATTTAATATGAAAACCACCTTGATTCAGGCAATGGTGAGGTATTCCTTTAATCCCTTGGGAGGCAGAGGCAGGTGGATCTTGGTGAGTTCGAGACAGCCTGGTCTTAAGGGTGAGTTCCAGGACAGCCAGGGCTACACAGAGAAACCCTGTCTTGAGAAACAAACAAACAGACCTTGAACTATGAACAACACATTTTAGAAAAGCTAAGCGGGTCATTACAATCCCTGGTAGTCTGTGACCAGCGTCAGCCATTTCATTTGGTCACCATTGGTGTAGCAGACACTCTCCCAGGTCTGCGCAGGAGGAGCCTGGGGCTGGGGAAGCGGATTTCCTGAGTTCATACAGCTGGGAATCCCAGAACTGGCTTGTTTTCCTTGACACACAAACACATCAATTTAAAGCCACAACCTTTACTTTCTTGTTCATCGCCAAGGTTACACATTAATAAAAACATTGCATATAATGCCTTTTACAAAAGTACAATTCCAATACTTTAAAAATACAACCCAAATTCTCTGTAAAATTCCAAAATACCTTCTTTTTTTTTTTTTTTCAGTTTAAAAAATCTTTCACCTGGTCTACAAGAGCTAGCTACAGAGAAACCCTGTCTTGAAAAAACAAAAAAACAAACAAACAAAAAAAAATCTTTCAACTGTGGGCTCCTATAAAAACAAAAAATAGCTGGGCGGTGGTGGTGCACGCTTAATCCCAGCACTCGAGAGGCAGAGGCAGGCGGATCTCTGTGAGTTTGAGGCCAGCCTGGTCTACAAGAGCTAGTTCCAGGACAGGCTCCAAAGCTACAGAGAAACCCTGTCTCAAAAAACCAAAATAAATAAATAAATAAATAAATAAATAAATAAAGCAAGCAATTCCTTATTTCAGGAAAGAATAACAGTCACAATTTGAACAAAGCAAAACCGAATTCTAACTAAATAATGTCAGATTATCTGGGACCCACTATTCTGGCCTCTTCCAAAGGGCTTGGGCTGCTTCTCCGCTCTGCCCTCTGCAGCACACACAGCTGTCTTCCAGGCTCAGCCGTCTCCACTCCACACTCCTGCAGTTCTTGGCGGTCACCCCATGCTACTGGCTTCTCCAAAATGCTGGGCTCCTCTACCGCAGCGGGGCCTCACTTTCACCAACAGTGTCTCCTGGGCTCTTTTCAGAGACTCCAGTCCTGCCACACAGTGCCAGGCCTCAGCTGCTCTCCATGACCCTTCATGCCGTCAAAACCAGCAGCACCTGGGTGACGCTTACACTACCAAGTTCAGCTGCCAGCAGGAGATACAACCTTGGCCACTTCTGGAACACAGCTTCCGTGTGCTGACCCTGAGGAAACACTTCCCAGAGGACTTCACCTCAGTGATACTGCGCTCTTCTTAATCACAGACAATTCTTCAGTCCTAGCTAACCAGAACCACAGATTTTGGAGGGTAGAGAGGGACGTTTCAAAACACGGTTTCTCTGTGTGGCTCCAGCTGGCTGTCCTGGAACTCTCTGCAGACCAATCTGGTCTTGAACTGAGAGACCCACCTGCCTCTGCCTCCCACGTACTAGGATTAAAGGTGTGCACCACCCTGCCCAGCTCTAGAACTACAGATTCTTAATGCAAATATCCTGGTGGAGTCTTCCTTTTCCTCTGAGACGTCACAAGCCAGACCTGTCATCTGCAATAGGATCTGCAATAAGGATCTCTAAGGCTCTTAAAATGATTGCCTGTATTCGGTGTTTCTAACATTTCAATTGAGAAAATGGAGAGGATAATGCTGAGATCTGAAAGGGTTTGGATTAAAAAAAATAATAATTCTTAAAACATAGATCCTAACTAGAAAAAGTAAGGATGGCGAGGGACAGGCTTCCTGCAAACAAGGACATTCCCTTGACCACAGCACAACCATCAGATCAGACAAGTTCGCCGACTTTCCGCCACCTCGTCCTGACTTTGTTGATGAACTCTGTATAGATTCACCCGGACGACACTTTTCACTTCGTGTCAGAGCTCTTTTGTCTCCAGTCGAGAAGTTTCCTTCCTTCATGACCTTGGTGCTTTGGGAGATTATGAGCAATTA
Organism: Microtus oregoni; assembly: GCF_018167655.1. NCBI lineage: Eukaryota > Metazoa > Chordata > Mammalia > Rodentia > Cricetidae > Microtus > Microtus oregoni. The sequence goes on along the minus strand of NW_024543074.1, from coordinate 21,833,495 downwards.
TTTTGGATAATCGACTTAATACTTGGTGGGCTGACTTGATTGATCCTACAGCCAAGCCTCGCTGTTTCTGCTGGCATCTCAGGACCTGTGCTATGTTGTTCCTGTCACATCTTACCAGATGGAGCACGGGTCTTTTCATTTGTCCCCTCAGCGTCAATGCCAGCTTCAATCTTCACTAAGTCTTTCTAGTTTACTAAGATTTCGAAAGGCTCTTCTCTTTCTGTCTTATTAATATCTATAAGGGGACTTCGGAGATTACAAACACTAATCAAAATTGCAGCTTTATTTTTTAAAACTTGTTTTTGTGTGTATGGTTGTTCTACCTGCATGCATGTCTGTGCCCCATGTGCACGCGGTGCCCTTGGAAATCAGAAGAGGACGTCAGACGACCTGGAGGTGGAGTCACAGGTGGCTGTGAGCGGCCACGTAAGCAAAGGGAACTAAACTCAGCCTCAGGAGGAGCTGGGCCATCTCTCCAGTCCCACAGTTCATTTTAAAAAATAGATTTCTATCTTATCCTATGAAATATAATCCGGCATTTAGATGCTCAGAATGGCCAACAGTTCTTTCAATTTACACTTAAAAATTTTTAAGGTTAAAACATTTGTAGCAATAGTGAGACGGCTTAGTAGGCCAGAATGCTACCCTGAAAACCTGGTGTGCTGACTTTGATCTTTTGATCCCATGGTGGAAGGACCAACTCTGGAAAATTGTTATCTGCCCTCTATCTATGGGCATGCTACACACATGTCACAGATACATGAACACACAGACATGCACACACACTAAAATCTTTTTTTAAAAATATTTATTTATTTATTAAGTATACAATATTCTGTCTGCGTATGATCTCACTACAGATGGTTGTGAGCCACCATGTGGTTGCTGGGAATTGAACTCAGGACCTTTGGAAGAGCAGGCAATGCTCTTAACCACTGAGCCATCTCGCCAGCCCCAAAAATCTTTTAACTATGAGAAATAAACTTTAAAAATATTTGTGGGACACATTATGCATACAGTATAAAATATAAACATGTTTCCAGTTGAAAAAATTGACAGTGAAATCTCTACCCAAGTTAAGAAAGAACACTGCCTGCATCTAGAAGTCCTGTGGGCACTTCTCCAGATATAAATGGCGCCTTGACATTAACAACCATCATTTCCTTGTTTTTACTTTTCCTACATATCTGTGCTGGCTAGTTTATATCAACTTGACACAAGCTAGAATCATTTTAGAACTTCTTTTTTTCCAATTGAAACAAAGCCCCACCAGATAGGCCTCTTGGAAGCCTGTGGTCCTTTTCTTGGTGGATAATGTGGGAGGGCCCCAATCATTGTGAGTGGTACCACCTAAGGGTACCAACTCCTGGGAGTGTATGAGGATCAAGCCAGTAAGCAGACTCCTCAAAGCCCCACCCCCCAATCAGGCTCCTGCCTCCAGGTTCCTTCCCCCAACTTCCCTGGATGACTTTCAACACATTCATTCACTGCTGAGTCTGCTATCCATACATGGAAAAAAAGTCTTGGACCTAGGATGTAGCTTAGTAGTAGTTCCCTCGCTTAGCACATGGAAGGGCCTAGGTTCAATTCCCAGCACTACTGAAAAAAATCTCCTTAACCCTTACACAGCATGTGAAAATTAATTCCAGGTGTACTGTAGATCCTAAGGTGGGCAATGTTTTTGGAAGAGTAATGTCTAGTATTGAACTGCAACAGAAATGCCCAATAAACTCCATCTCACATGGCAACCACAAACTACATGTGGCTACTGAGTACTTGAAATATTATCTCGTGTAACTGTAGATGTTAAATTTAATTAACTTTATAAAAATTAAGAGATGTCTGTTCATCAATAGATCCCACTAAGAGAGAAGACAAGCCATAGCCAAAAGACTTTTACAATATATGAAGAACCTAAACGGGCGTTAAGGGCAGGGAGGCAGAAGGAACTGTCCACAAGGAGCCTTTGCCGGGGGTAGCAGTGCGTGTGTGTAATCTCAGCATCGCAGGCTGAGCCATGAGGACTACTAGGAGCACAAGGCTAGCCAAGGTCACAAGGCAAACACTGGGCTGGTGAGGAACTGGCCTGCAGACCAAGGCACTTGCCACTGATCTTGACACGAGTTCTGTCCTTAGGATCCCTAGTGGAAGGGGACAGTGGACTTCTGAAAACTGTCTTCCGACCTTCACTCATGCTTTTTCAGAAATAAATATAAGAATATCCCCCTACAAAAATGAGCTACCCATCTGTTAATAAGTGTTGGAAATCTCCACTGACGGAAGGAATGCTTTGTTTGCTCATTTTGTGGTACCAGAGTCCAAGCATGCTAGACAACAGCTCCATCACTAAGTGATTTCCCCAGCCAGGGAATGGATTTTAATACAGCCACTTTGGTATTACCTCCTAATGAGTGTTGGACACCTTGTGTCAACCAGCACTTCCACTCCTGGCAATCACCACTGAAATGCGCACAGACACATGTACCTTGTAGGTGCAAATGAGAAGTCAGCCAGGACCCACCAAGGATGCATGGATACCAGTGATCAGCAAACCTGACCTGGTGTCAGAAGCCAGAGGGAGTGCACTAGGGAGGTCTTCTACGGAACAGGCCATGTTCTTTCTCAAATATCTATTTTCTGTAAATCTGCTAAGTTGTACATGCATACCATACATGTTATAATAAAAGTCTGTGTCGCAGCACATGCCTTTAATTCCAGCAGAGCTAGATGGATCTTTGAGAGTTTAAGGCCACCCTGGTCTACACAGAAGCTCCAGGCACTCAGGGCTTGAGAGCCTTCCTTAAAAGAAAAAAAAAGTGTTCCAGCTAAGTTTTAGCAAGGGATTATTGTAAATGAAATAATGTGAAAGAAAGATCTTTTCAGGTTGTACAGGAAGACGTCTAATTCAAACTAATTTAAGAGAAAAAGTACTGGCCTAAATATTTTACAGAACAAATGACTAGCTCCTACCCCAGACCAAGAGACTGAAAAGCCACCAGGTGGGGACCTTCCCACCTCCCACCATTGCTTTGGCCCCAGTGGGCTGCAGGCAGCTGGGCACTCAGCCATGGAATTTCAGGCTTGCCCCATTTTCAAGGCAGCAATGCTAGCAGGGAACATCTAATTTCACAACTGCCTGCTTGAGTCACACCCTTGAGACCACTCTGTCCTCTCTGAAGCTCAGACTCAAGAAGGAAAAGGTGGCTGGAGGGATGGCCCAGTGGTTGAGTGTGCTGGCAGCTCTCGCAGAGGCTGGTCTCCAGCACCCACAGCCTGTGGCTCAGCTACTGTCACTCCCACTTCAGGGGTCCAACACCCTCTTGGTCTCCATGGGTACTCTCATACACACAGTATACAGAACACAAACAAACACAGAGAGAAAACAAAATTAAAGGATGCTGGATGCGACCCAAGGGAAAATCGGGATACTGTTCCCAGAAAAGGAGAATGAAGGACAGAGAGATGAGAACTGCTTATCTGGGTAAAACCTGTGTATCATAATCAATTGGTGTCTTTTCCTATTTGGAGTAGCCAATGTGCTTTCTGATAGCCAATGTGCTTTCTGAAAGTATTTGAACTTCTGGGAGAGGGAAACTATCTGATTTCTCTGATATGATCTCTCTCTCCTTAGACTATCTTGCACACCATAACCAAATTAACTTTTCCAAGCACAGGGACTAATCCTAAGGAAGGAATGATGTCCTCTCTTGAGACTCAAAGTTTGTGATCACTCCTGCTCTCCTAAGGTCTCATCTTTCCACTTAGGCTGCTTCCCCTGTGTAAATCGGGGCTTTTTAGGGCTTGCCAAGAATCTACAAGAACTCATTTACTAGGTCAGTCAGGGATCTAGACATTCACTTTGTTACGTTCCTTTTTAGGACCTAAGAATATGGTAAAATAATAAATATTAAGTATGTCTCTCAATATACAATAGTTTTTCATCTAAGTAAACCTGCCACTAGACCAAGTTTGTCCTTCTGAAACAGTAAACTCTTCACGATGAAGTACCACGAAATAAATGGACTTCCTGGCATGGGAAAACTTGCCAGAGAACATCTTCCCTAGTGGTCATCCTTTCTGTACCCACGGATAAACTCATAGCATGCAAAGGCCACGGTCAGGTTTCAGGGTCTTAGTTCAGAAAGTGTGGTTTTATTTGAACGAAGAAACGGGGCTTTAATAGGCTTCTGTCTCCCTGTTGGAGTATATGAAACATCTTCTCACTCTCAGCCGACAGACTTACTTACAGACCAATTTAGTAATTTGCAAAATACAAAATTACAAAATAGAATGTTATCTTCTAAACAACAAGGTTTAAACATGAATGAAATTCCTGCCTTTTTCAATCCTGGCCGTCAGTCCCAGGGCCTTGTGCATGTCAGGCAAGAGCTCTACTAAGCCTTGTCCCTAACCTGGTAATTACGTTGACAAGTGAAAGGTGGCTCAAATGCAGAAGCACATCACTTTCTTTAAGTCAAGTATGCTGTGGATCAAAACGCTATTTAGACAACATACATTATCTATGCTTTAACACAAATTTCAGAACATACACCATTTTTTCTACTTCTAAAATTTATGTATTTTAACTTGAAAGACAGTATTCACAAAATATTTTCTGCAACAAGAGAAACATGACACACTGGGAATGGGTCAGTCACGTGCCTGCAGTTCTAGCACTTGGGAGGCTGAGACAGGAGAATCATCTGAGCACTGGAGTTCCAGAAGCATGGATAACGAGCAGGACTTTGTCCCAGTAACAACACAGCCTCTCCCCTCCCCACCCCACCCCACCCCATCCCACCTCACCCCCTGAAAAATTCAGCCCCTTAAAAGCAGAACAAAATAAAATTTAAAAATTTGAAGCTGGAGAGACAGCTCAGTGTTTCAGAGTGCTCGCTGCTCTTATAGAAGATCCAGGTTTGATTCCCAGAACTCACATGGTGGCTCACAACCACCCGTAACTTCAGTTCCAGGGGATCCAATGCTTTCTTCTGGCCTTCTCTATGGGTACTGGGCACTCACTTGGTGCACTTCTTACAAGAAGGCAAAACACCCATTCATGTAAAATGAATAGTTAACACAAAACCAAAAGAAAAATCTCAAAAGCAACATTATTAAAGACTTATTTTAATGGTTTTAAGGAAGCCAATTTTCCTCACAACGGATCTACTGGAAGATTTAACACTATGATTCTTGAGTACAATCAACAAAGTGTTACAGACTAGGAAATATCTCACAAGTCCAGCCGTGCACTGAACCTGAAAGAACTGACTTCTGACTTCACAAATTTTGAAAATATACCTTAAAAAATACCCTCCAGTCACTGTTCACATACTTGTCTGCTTTCTTAAAGCAAGTTCCAGGGGTCACAATGTTCTATGCTCAGGAACTCCAGACCCTGGCAGCCATTAGTCATCTTCTTTCTCAATGTAAGTCTTTGCATTAATCCGCGCCATCTGCCTGGCCAAGTACCTGTCTCTAGCTGACAGCACAGTCTCCTCACTGCTCCGCTTTGCAAACTTGCTCAGGGCCTCAGAGGGCTTCTCCTGCTCACTGCCCTTCTCCTGCCTCTCCTCTGCCAGTCTGTGCTTTGCTGTTGGTGAGGTTTCAGAACGAGAGGGCTTCTCTTGATCCCCTTTGTCCTTTTCCACATTTCTTATTCTGCTGGATTTTTCCTGCTCAAGAAATTCGTCCTTTGGTCTAGACCTTGGACTGCTTTCCCTTCTGTCTCGACTTCGTTCCTGTTTTTCCATCTCTCTGTGCCTACCGTTGATCTCATATCTCTCCTTTCTTCCTTTCTCACTGTATCGGTCCTGGTCATGACGGTGTCTGTCTCTTTCTAGTTCTCTAGAGGAGTGTGTCTCCCTTTTCCACTCTCTGTCCTCTCTCTCTCGCTGTTCTCGTCTCCTCAGTTTATCTTCATGCTCATGCCTCTTGTAGTAGTCATCTTTGTGATCGGCTTCTCTGTGCCTGTGGGAACTCTTTTCTTTGCGGTGGCCGTGGTCCATGTGCCGGCTCTCCTGCTCTTTGGCCTGCCTGTCCTGGTGATGACCTCTTGACTTGGGGCTTCTGGAGTGGTACTTGGTACCATGCCCTCTCTCTTCACTAGATGATCGTGAGTGGGTATGATTCTTGTGATTCTTGGGGTGTTTCTTGGAGGCTTCTGTGTCTTCTTCCCGTCTGTAGTTTACTTTATTTCCCCCCCTTTCATCGTCATCACTGCTCTTAGTGTCAAAATCGCTGTCAGCATCTGGGTTTGCCTCCTCTTCACCAGTTTGAAGAGCACAGTTCTGTTGTGGTCTCTCCTCTGAATTTATTTCATCAGAGTAACCCCTGGGCTTCTCTTCTTTTATTCCAGTCCTAAAATAAAATTTAAAAACATCATATAAATACAAAATGCTACTTTCTTAGTTGTAGAAAGCAAAGGAACGCTCATGTAAATTCTCACAAAACTCACAACAACTAAATCATATTTACTGTCTGATGCACAAGACTGATGCCTATTTGTCTTTTAAATTAGGACTTTCAAACAGCTGTCTGTAACTCCAAGATCTGACACCCTCAGATAGACATACATGCAGGTAAAACACCAATGCAAATAAAATAAAAATAAATAAATTATATATATAAAAAATCCATGTGTCCTCTCAGATTCTCCCTTTTACATTCAGCTAGTCTGTACACATGATATAATTACTTACTAATTCTATAATAGCTTAAAATTTTATCTGAAGTCTCCCAATCCTTTACTTTTCCAGATCAGAGATGCGTAATGGAACTGTCTACAGAAATGGTAATATCTACAAATAGATATTTGTACAAATAGATATTTGTCTGATAGGGCAGTCATCAGCCAAAAATAGCAGCATAGTACCCGAAATGTAACTAAGATTAAAATTTTAGATTTAAGTTACTCGAATACCCAACACCTCACTCCTGCTGATATCAGACAGGGTTGTTTTACTCTCTGAGTTGTAAATATGACCTCTATGGAGGCTGGGTTCTGCTCAATAAAATAAACCATTTTTGTATTAAATGCCATCTAATGATCACGTACAATTACATGCTGCACAACCCAGTCCTATGCCAATCTCTTCTTGTAGTAATTGTTCTCAGGCACCAGGGTCTTAAATATTTTTCCTTTAAGAAAGAGTACACTTTGGTTTTGTTTCTCCTTTAAGGCCATACATAAGACCCAAAGAGCACTTAAACAGAAATTTTGTACACTAAAATGTTTTAATATCAACTAGCAATTGTTTTGTGAATTGTAGAATAAAAACCAGGCTGAACAAAATCTTTAGGTTTTGAAGTTAAGAAACTGTAAACTCCACTCACTCACTCAATTAGGTCGTGTTGGTTGAGCTGTCCACTCAAGAGTTTACAACGACTCCTAAATCGCATAACCACAGACTGTCAAGGGTATCTTTCTAGTAAACATTCCACTTGCCACCTCTTACCTGGCTTCACGGAAGCTGGACTTAGGAACTGCCTCTTCACCAACTGCTTGATTTAGCAGGTGTCTATAAAATCCACTGAGATCTTTCTGCTTGGTCACATCCAGTCGTGCTGTGAAGGAAAGCAAAGACAAACTGAGAATATGGATTCAGCGAAGCACAGTGCAGCTGCACTTTACACACGCAGAGCACATATCATACAAAGATGTGTAAACATCCTCTAGTCCAGGAGTCAGGAGTATGCTCTTAGTGCTTAATTGATTTTTCTGTCCACGCACACACCTGTGGTAGTTGGTTCTCTCCTGCCACTGTGTAAGTTCGAGGGATCAAACTCAGGCTCGGTGGCAAGCTCCTTTACCTGCTGAGCCTCCAGATACAACTTCACAGATTAGTTAGTTTTCGTTCACTTAAAGTTGGAGAGCATTTGTAATTAAATTACTGGTAAGTACTCAATTCAATGGCTAAGATATTCCTTAGCTGCCGATTACTAATGATATTCTTTTTCTAACTGCCCAGTTAATGTTCCTTGAGTGGTGTTAAACATTTTCTCATCTCAGAATGTTACTAGAGTTTAAAGTTTATTTATGTTCTGGCAAATGTAATGTTGTTATGCCCTGTAAATGTTTTTACATTGCGAGTATCTAAGACAATGTAATAAAATAAGGACTAAATGAAAAGCCCAACAGGAGTAACAGTGACTTAAAGGCGCAGTCCTGCCTCTACCACCAACACGGACACAGCCCTGCAGTCACAGCAACAACCGGTCTCCCCCACCCCTCACCTTCCAGGGCAGCAGCCTTCTTCTCTCTTTCCTCCTCCTCAGCTCTCTCTTCAAGTTTTTTTTTATAAGCAGATGTCACGAATGCCTCTTTATCATCAAATTCTCCCTTTTCCATCTCTCGCTCTCTCTGTATTTTCTTTTCCATTCTTTTTTCCTGTTCCTTTTTTCTGATCTCCACTGCTTTTAGCAAATTGTGAATGTATTTTGGCTAGGGAAAAATAAAATTATTTCAGAAAGAGGAAAAAATTTACACCCATTAATATAGAAATGTTTAGTCTAAGTAATCTGTCTTTTCAAAACTCAGAATAAATCTGCTAGTGAAACTGCTACTGAGATATTTCCACTAGAAACCTGAGTGTAGCAGAAGGAGCAGTAGCACACACTTGGACTCCTGGCCTGTGGGAGTCAAAGGCAGGCTAGTCACACCAAGTTCAAGGCCAGCTCAGTCTAATACCCAGGTCAAGGCAGGTGATGGCTGGAGAGACCTGCCCAGCCTCAGCTTCCTCACTTCTGGTTTTCTCTTTAGTTTGTTTTACCGAGATAACATATGACACAGTCCGAGCTGATCTCGAACTTGCTACATATCCAAGGATGGCTCTCATCTTCTGACCTTCCCACCTACGTCTCCAATGGCTTATCACCATGCCTGGCTCTAAAGTACTGGGATCTAAAGGGTGTGCCACTGCACCTGGCTACATGACAGTCTTAATTCAACAAATGAATGAATCAGAAAACAAGCCAGGAGCAGTATAAATCTAGTATACAGAATGAGTATAGAAAAATTTTCAAAAAATTATAAGGTTTCAAGGTAAAAAAAAATTCAAAAATTCTGGATAATTCACTTGACATCTGCTAGGATCTAGATTCTAAACATTAAATCTATAGTTTAGAATCAAAAATTCATTTTAATACCTAAATTTTTACTGAAGTCATTTTAAAATAATACCAAACAAACAAACAGGTCAAGACCAACAAAAGTTGTATTTCAGCTACTAACCTTTCGATCTTTCCCCAAAAGCAATTTGGGATTACTTTCTTCCTTTTTTTTCTGCATTTCATCATAAATGCTGTCATACTCATACACAGTGGAATCTTCTGCAAGAGCTTTCTGAATCTCCAGTTTGGTCTTTAAAAGAAGCAGATGTTTAAAAACTATGCACCAGTCAAAAGACACCACTGAAAGTCTTCCTTTTTCACAAAGGCTCATAAGTTAGAGATATATCTTAAAAACCATACCAATCACATTTCACGACAGGAAACACGAATACAAACTCTACAGCAGACCACCTGGGTGAATCCTAGCTCCACTTACTTTGAGAAATTTGTGTGCTTTAATTTCACCTCACCTAAAAAAAAAAATGACTATTATATCTACCTTCTAGTAAGTGTTTACAATAAGCTATGACATTCTGAATTATACATAATTATCCACATCAAAAATTTAAAAAGTCAAAGGCACAAATGAGCAACATGCAGCCTTGGCTTAATTTTTATGTTACATTTAATAAATTAGGTTTCCTAATAAATTGTTTAGTTTTCAAAAGTATGATCATAGGAAATACATTAAAGCTCCTAAAAAAAAAATCCAAAAACAGCATTAAATGGGAGCCATATTACTATTAATTTTTACATTAACAATTATATAATGTCCTCTGCTTTTATCATGTTCCTATCTTTGTTCTTTCTTCTTACAAAATTTCAAAATCTTACCTAGAGGCTGGAAAGATGGTTCAGGGGTTAAGTGCACTGGCTGCTCTTGCAGAGGACCTGGGGTCGATTCCCAGCATATGCCACATGCTGGCTCATAAGCATACATTAACTCTAGTTCAGAAGATCTGATGCTCTCTTCTGGCTTGAGAACATCAGGTATGCAAGTGGTGTACATACATGCACATATACATACAAGTAGGCAAAAAAACTTATAAAATAAATCTTTTTTTTAAATATTTATTTATTTATTATGTATACAAAGGTCTGCCTGCATGTATCCCTGCAGACAGAAGTTGGCACCAGATCCCATTACCGGTGGTTGTGAGCCACATATGGTTGCTGGGAATTGAACTCAGGACCTCTGGAAGAGCAGTCAATGCTCTTAACCACTGAGCCATCTCTCCAGCCCCTATAAAATAAATCTTAAAAAGAAAAAACTTACCTATGAGTTTCAGAGCTACCACGACCCCTGCATCTTAAATGAGGCCATCTCTGAGAAATTTAACTACCAACACTGTATTTCTTTTGAGTCTGATAAACATGTAAACTGCAGTATTCATGTTTTTCTTTTGAGATTTATTTTATGTGTATTTTATGTGTGTTTTGTCTGCATGTATATCTGTGTACTATATGGTTACTAGGAGACCAGAAGACGGAGTCTAATACCCTGGAACAAGAATTAAATGTGGTTGTGAGCCGCCATGAGGGTGCTGGACCTGAACCTGGTCTTCTCCAAGAACAGCCAGTACTTTGATCTGCCTCTGAATGCCTATGTTTAATGTTATCACCTTTTTACTGCTCCATGAATAAAATATGCTATACATACTTATTTTTTCTTGAACTGCTGTACTGACTTGTTTAATACAGATATGAAGAGTGGTTCTTTTTAAGGAAAAGTGATATGATTATTCAAAACAATCTACCTGGTTATCTTCAGGTTTCTTTGCAGTGCTAAGGGTTGAACCCAAGGCCATGTACATGGTAAACAAATCCACTACCACTGAGCTACAGCCTCAGTCTGTCCTAGGTGTCTAAACTAAACCTTCACAGTCTAGAATAATGCACATATAAATGAATAAATTTGACTGGAATATTGTTAAAAATACCAAGAATCCCACATTCTGGATTTCTCAATATTCAGAAAATGAATCACAGTAAACTGCTGCTCCCTCCACAACTAGCTGGGAGAATCCAAAGAGAGAAAAATGCATCTAAGAAATAATATACAGCCATCTCCAAAACCAACAACAAAGCATCTGGAAGTGGTGGCACATGTAATTACAGCACCTGGGAGGTAGAGGCAGGAGGATTAGGAGTTCAAGAACAGGGATGGCTACATAGTGAGCTCCAAGCCAGCCAGGGCTCCAGAATGAGATCCTGTCTCAGAAGACAAAACCAAAACATAAGAATGCTCTGAGGTAAATATGCAGCTTTCAGAAATATCAGACAGGGCATCAACAACAGATTCATGGGCTCATCTAAAAATCTAAGGGGAAGGAAGGGCTGGACGGATGGCCCAGTGGTCAAGGGTATACACTGTTCTTGCAGAAGACCCCAGCTTAGTTCCCAGATCCTACATTTGGCAGCTCACAACCACCTGTGACTCCAGCTCCAGAGGATCCAATGGCCCTGGCTAGTGTAAATACCCAAGGATATGCATATATCCACATAAAGACACCCATAGTTACACATAATTAAAAATAATAAAAACTAAAGCCAGCCAATTAATTTGTCTCTTACAAAGTTTCTGTAGAAATTTAGAAAAAGCTGGCAATAGTAATAATGCCATATTATAAGCCCTAGGACAATGCCAGACATTAAGGTCCCTAAAGTGGCTACAATATTGTAACATTGGGAAACATTTTTGTAGGGTTTTTAATTAAAATTTCACTGTAACTAATTCTAAGAACTTAAAAAGCTGGTAAATTACTTCCAAAAAAACACCAGCAAAAAAGTCTCTGAATAGGAGCTGGTGAGAGGGCTCAGTAACTACGATGACAGGAGCGAGCAGTCCTGAAGCTAGCCTCAGACCTTCACACACAGGCTCATAGCCACCTACAATTTAAAAAATAAATGTAATATTTCTAAACTAAAAAACTAATTAAAACAAAATAAACCTGAAAAAAAGTATCATGAAGCAATGCATAGTGATATAAGCCTATTATCCCCACACTTGGTAGGCGGAGGCAGAAGCATTACAAATTCTAGCCAGTCTAGGTGATAAGACCATATATAAATAAATACACTAAAACAAACAAACACAACGTAGGGCAGGACAAATGGCTCAGCAGCTAAAAGCACTTGATGAGCAAAACTGACCCTCGTGTTCAATCCCTGGAAGCGTGTACAGGAGCAGGAGGTGGTGGCACACATCTATAATCCCAGCACTACTGCAACAGGGTGGGAGGCAGACACAGGAAAGCAGGCCAGAAGCAGTAATGACTAGAAAGCCCATCCAACCAGGCAAGGGAGGACCGACTCCTGACTTCACACATGCATATTCTCTCTCTCTCTCTCTCTCTCTCTCTCTCTCTCTCTCTCTCTCTCACACACACACACACACACACACACACACACAAACACTCACTCACTCACTCACTCACTCACTCACACACAAGCCTTAGAGTAGAAATAAACTTACAAAGTGTACATATTACTAGCTCATTCTGTAAATGCTAGCCATCTTGGCATTAGACTATTTCCAATCTGGGTAATCACACTAAATGCTATTCCCTCATGACAAACAGTACTCTTCCAGTGAAACAGGTAAAATATAAAAATGTCACCATCAGTTCTGGATAATTCATGTCCAAATAAATAAGGACAAGGAAGAAGAAGGACCATTAAAGGATCATCCATTTCCTAGTTCCTATTTGCTTGACAATTTGATAAATGCAACCAAACTTCATGGTAAGCTGGTTTGGATTTAAAGCAGAAGAGGTAAAGGGGGAACAAAGGAAGCAGAGGGATCCCGATGGGAAGGCACAGCAACGGCAGCTGAGCAGGTGCACCTTTAAAAGATACTGAATGCACAGGAAGAAGTGCTTCCGTCACTAGGGTGCTCCCAATAGAATCACTGTTACACAGGACCTGGCTACTCCCCACTTCTTGGCAGATGAATTCGAAGTAATTGTGAAATCACTTTGGCTGTGGCTAGACTTTTTTCTTCTGACAAGTGAGTTCCAAGCAAAATTTAATAAAGAAACAAACCCTAACAACCCATTACCAGATGGCTGCTGAGTCAGTTGGAAGCAAAGGTGGCTTAATCTACAGCCTGGGATAAAGAGCTAACTCTATCTTCCTTTAGAATTCATAAAGTCTGCAATCGTATAAACTGGGAAACACTTTACACATTTTAAGAGATAAAATGACTTCATTACACACATTTGTTCTGTTTAACTTCCAGTAGTAGGTACCAAAACTCTTTCACCCCTACCTGTTTCATGGCCTGCTTCTTAGCAGCTTCCCTCTGAAGGCTTTCACTCACGGAGGTCTGCAAGACAGAAAAATGTCACTGTTTACCTAATTCAAATTTCCTTTCCAGTATTCTGGTTGGCAAAGGGTTCCTTATTTAAGAGTTAAAAATAGAAAGGTAATATTAATTAAATTTATGTTAAGGGACAAATTAACTTCCATTGTAATGCATCAGAACAGGTTCTAAGGCACTAAAAACAAAAACAAAAAAAAGGAGGTTGTGAATTTTGTACACTATACATCTGAAGTGGGTAATACAAAATAATGAGCTATGGACATATATGGGAGTTTGAGGCCAGCCTGGTCTACAAAGTTCAGGACAGCCAGAGCTGTTACACAGAGAAACCCTGCCTCAAAAACAAACAAATAAATAAATAAACATCACCCCCAAAGGACATGCAAATAAATGGCTAACAGGCATATGAAAAGGCACACTCAGCATCACAAATAGCAAGAAAGTGTGAATGAACTGGAGCTACAAGACACTGCCTCATTCCTGTTGAAATAGCTACTATCAACAAGACCAGTGCTACAAGGACTGGGGAACAGAGAGTCCTGTAGTCACTTGGGAAAACAGGGTGGAGGTTTCAGAATGAATCAGAAACAGAACTACAAAGTAACCCAGTAATCCTACTATTGGATATTCAGTCACAGAGAATGGAACCAACATGTTACAACACTATCAGTGTGGTCAAATGTATTAGTCACTGAACCCAAATTTCCCCAGTAAGCAGTACTTTCAATAAAATTTTTGTTTGTCTTATGAAACAGAGTCTCACGACTGTAGCCCTGGCTGTCCTGGATCTTGCCACGTAGACCAGGCTGGCCTTAAATCATACAGATCAGCCTGCCTCTGCCTCCTAAGTGCTGGGATTTAAGGTGTGCAACACTATATCCTATCAGATTATCAATTTAAAACATTTATAGGAACAATATATACTTCCAATGTATTTTATGTCTATCCTTCTAATTAGTGCAAATTAAATGGATTTTTATCTTCCTTTCACAAATCAGAGAAAGCAATAACATACATACAGAAAACAAAACCTTGATATATAGCTACTGCCAACACTTAATTATTAGCCTTAGATAATAAGGAAGAAGTTGAAAATAATGTTCACAAAGCAGCTCAGGGATGTGAGTTCCAGTTTTCACAAATATGTCAAATTCCCCTGCTTCAATATCCCTACCATTTAACAATTCCCACCTCACAATATACACACGACTGGTTCAAAGGGGGAAAAAGACTGGATAAATGTGCTTAAAACTACAAAATATACTCATTAGTTGATTAAAGTAAGATAAAATATAAACATTTGAATCATCCTAAAAGTGAAAAACAAAAACCCATAAAGATACTTAAAAATACATTTTCTGCCAAAAAATTTCAGGGAAAGAAGCCTACGAAACCTGAAACCTTGCAAATGTTTTAATTCACCAACACTTAGCACCTAAGTAAGTAAGTTTCGGTCTATTTTAGTTTCAACTAAAAAAAAAAAATTATTACTTATTCTACAGGTACCCCTCACAAAATTCTAAGGGTTAAAGATAAAAGATGTAGTCAAGTATGGGCATTGTAAATTGCACAAATGAGTCTTTGCACTCCTCATTTATTCTATGAGAATAAAAATGCTCCAACCGACCCAGTGTTTGCTACATTGAATTTAGTGAGATCTAGCCTAAACGGGAGACTTTTTGGGCACCATTTGGCTGAACTGCCTCCTGGGCTGTGGTGATTAACGAGAAGCAGCTCTGCAAATGTTGCTGGCATACTTCACTAAGAGGCTCTGGAACTATCTGAAAAACTTAGATACTAGGTCACTATATTAACTTTTTCTAGTCATAATCTTTAACTGAACCAATGTTTTTCATTTTTATAGAAATTAACCTATCATTAAGTATGGGGGGGAGAGGCATCTATTTCCTTTTTTTTCTGAAACAAGAGTTTACTTATCCACTGCCCAAGATAGCTCTTAAAGAAAAACAGTTCAAGAACCGATGCTTCTTTTCAAATGGCTCATAGCTATGATCTGTTGTGTTGGAAATTTATGAGATCAAAACTCCTTGTTAGTGTGTGTGTGTGTTTTGTTTCACTGTGTAGCTCTGGCTGTCCTGGAACTTGCTCTGTAGACGAGGCTGGCCTTAACCTACCTCTGCCTCCCTAGTGCTGGGTGGGATTAAAGGCGTACACCACCATGTCTGTTTTCCCCTGTTCTTTTAATTTTTAGACCATTTACTCATGGTTCTGTAACTCAGCAGCAATCTGTTATGGGCTTAATTTACTCATATTTATACTAATTAAAAATGCAAAACCTGGGCTGGAGAGATGGTTTAGCGATTAAGAGCATTCGTCTGCTCTTCCAGTGGTCCTGAGTTCAATTCCCAGCAACCACATGGTAGCTCACAACCATCTGTAATGAAACATGGTTCCCTCTGCTGGCCTGTAGGAGGATATGCAGGCAGAACATCGTATACATAATAAATAAAATCTAAAAATTACAAAACCTGCTTAACAGAGGAGTGTGTGATATTTTTATTATGAGCTCAGACTAAAGATAAAACCAATTGTACTTATCTACAGAACACCAAAAGAGGAAAAAATTTGGCTTAATATCTTATTGGGACTTAAAATTGTCATGCTTTTAAGTGCATGAGGAGGTCAAGCACAAAAATTTACTTTGATTTAATACTATAATATTTCAGAAGTTGAGAATTAAGATTTCAACTTAATTTTTAAAATGGTTTTATTATTTTAAACCATCACCTGAGGATTTTGCTGTGTAGAAGACACCACCCTACGTACTAGTGCCAGTAAAGAGACACCTAATAAAACTCTGCTCAAACATGCTTATATCATGAAAATGTTTATATCATGAATATATATATGAGTCACTCCCAATAAATTAAAATTTCAGAAATTATACAATTAAAATTTCAGAAACTGCCTACCTTTGTTGCCAGCCTAGCACTGGAAAGGTATTGGCGGGCAGATCTCTGTGTGTTCAGGGCTAGCTTGGCCTATGGCGTTGAGTCCCAGGCCAAAAAGAACTATATAAGGAAACCCTGTCACAAAAATATGTCGTTTTCCCCACAATATATCAGGAGTGCTTTGATAGGACTAAGGCCATTTCTCACCGAGACGCCAAGAATAGAAACAACAAAAGCCACCCAGCTTTCTCGGAGAGGAGTTTTGTATGAGCTCCTATCCTGTGCAGTTCTGTTTCTTTTGTTCACTGAGTACACAAACTTGACTTTGACCTATTTCTGGCTACACACTCTGGATTCACCTATTTTTGGTTACCTGCTTTCTGTTCTTAAAAATCAATCTTACACTGCAGTACATCTTTATTCTAGACATAACATGAAGTTTAGACTCAGGTGCTGTACTATAATTTGCCTTTTATTTGTAGATTACATTTCTGATTTTGCACCCTATTAACTTGACTTTACATGTTTTAGCTCTGGTTTCTGTTTCTGAATATTACCTGAAGCAGGCACTTTACTGACCGAGCCTTGTCTTCAGCCCTCTCTATTTTTCTTAGATTTGTTTTTTAGTTTATGTTTATGGGTGTTTGTCTGAATGGAATGTCTGTGTACCTAGAGTGTGCTTGGTGCCCCGATGTCCTTGGAGCTGAAATTATAGGCAGCTATGAGCTGCCGTGTGGGTGTGGAAATCTGTGAAGAACAGCCAGCCAGCTAAACCACCAAGCCTCTTTCCAGGCCAGACATACACAAATATATCAGAAAGCAAGGGGCAGGATAACACCTAGCTTTTTGTGAGATCACAAAAAACAAACAAACAAACAAACAAAAACCCAAAACAAAACAAAAAACCAACAAAAACTAAAACCTAAGAAAAGGGCTAAGAACAGATAAGTGCATTTCCTTATGGCCGACATCTATACGCCATCAGTCCATCCCCGGACCAAGAGCATTAACTCTATTTTCTTTTCTTTTCTTTTTTTTTTTTTTTTTGATTTTTCGAGACAGGGTTTCTCCGTAGCTTTTGGTTCCTGTCCTGGAACTAGCTCTTGTAGACCAGGCTGGCCTCGAACTCACAGAGATCCGCCTGTCTCTGCCTCCCGAGTGCTGGGATTACAGGCGTGCACCACCACCGCCCGGCTAACTCTATTTTCTTACTTTCTGTATATCTGATGTTCTAAGAGGATTGCTCCTCTCAGAGCTAGTGAATTCTCAAAGTAAAGGATTGCCCATGAGCATATCTTTGGTATCAACTACCAAACCACAACCCAAACTCTGAAGCACCTTCTTCAGCAGGCTCTTATATTCCAGGAAGCAGTAACTGCTATAGCTAGATAGAGCACACCAACTGCCCAGAGCTAATTGCTATAGCTAGATAGAGCACACCAACTGCCCAGAGCCCCCTATGTTCAAATTTGCTAGCTGCAGACTATTTCCACCAGCCAGTCTTGCATTTTTCAAGTAAAGCACAATTAAAGACTCTGAACAATTATTGTGCAGTGGTGGTACTTGCCTTTAATCCCAGCACTCAGGAGGCAGAGGCAGGTGGATCTCTGTGAGTTCAAGGTCAGCCTGGTCTATAGAGTTACAGATCCAAAACAGCAAAGGCTACACAGAGAAACCCTGTCTCAAATCAAACAAACAAAAGACTCTGGACCACACTTTCTCCTAGCTCTTTCAAAACTGATGGTTCAGTCAGATGTAGAAGGGACTCACTGGTTTCAAGGTCAACCCGGACTACCTAAAGTAGTGGTTCTCTATAGTTGCATATCAAATATTTACATTATACTTTATAACAGCTGAAAAATTAGTTATGAAGTAGTAATGAAAATAATTTGTATGGTTGGGAGTCACCACAAGAGGAACTATATTAAGGGTTGCATTAGGAAAACTGAGAATCACTAACCTAAAGACTTTGTCTCAAAAATAAACTCAAGGGGCTGGAGAGATGGCTCAGCGGTTAAGAGCATTGCCTGTTCTTCCAAAGGTCCTGAGTTCAATTCCCAGCAACCACATGGTGGCTCACAACCATCTGTAATGAGGTCTGGTGCCCTCTTCTGGCTTGCAGGCATACGCACAAACAGAACATTGTATACATAATAAATAAATAAATAAATAAAGTGTGTGTTTAAAAAAAATAAATAAACTCAACCTTTTCACATGTGGCTCTACATGGAGTGGTGTGCCCTCACCTCTTAGTATATAACTAATAATAATCTGTCAATAGTATCAACTTCATGTCACCAATGACCTCTATAAATTAAAACCCACAGGTACATTTAGAGATTATAATCCCTATGTGTGCATGTGCATATATGTATCGGAATGAATTCTATTCATATATTAAAAATAATCCATTTGGGGCAGCAGAGATAGCTCAGGAATATCAGGAGTGCATACTGGTGTTACAAAGGATTCCAGTTCAGGCCCTAGAACCCACACTGGGTAATTCAAAACTACCTGAACTCCAACTCCCGGGGGTTTTACACACTCTTCTGAACTAAAGCACCTGCACGCATGTGCACATACCCCCATGTATCCACATGCAGACACATAATTAAAAATAAAAATTAATTAAAAAAAAATTAAGTCTTCCTCAAATAGGATTTAGGTAAGAAATGAGTGGTTTGGTGTTTAAATATGTAATTTAAAAAATCACATGAACAGGGGCTGGAGAGATGGCTCAGTGGTTAAGAGCATTGCCTGCTCTTCCAAAGGTCCTGAGTTCAATTCCCGGCAACCACATGGTGGCTCACAACCATCTGTAATAAGGTCTGGTGCCCCCTTCTGGCCTGCAGACATACACACAGACTATTGTATACATAATAAATAAATAAATATTTAAAAAAAAATCACATGAACAGAAGAAAAATAGCATCACTTTTCTTTCAATAGGTTTCAGGAATGCATTTGATATCTATTTGATTTATAGAAAAGTGTGGGGATAGCGAGATACTTCAATAGGTTGAAGGTTAAGGCACTTGCCACCAAGCTTTGCAATCTGAGTTTGATTCCTGGGGCCCACAATGTAGGAGAAAACTGACTCCTAAAAGTTTTTCTCTGACCTTCACAACCACGGCATTGCATGTACCCACACACACAACACAAAATAAATATGTCAGCGATCAATTACTAAAAGGGACTGGAGAAATGGCTCAGCAATTAAGCACACTTGCTGCTCTTCCATAAGACCTGGGTTTAGTTTCTAGTGTCTACATGGTGGCTCGCAACCATCATTGACTCCAATTTTGGGTATCTGATTCTCTTCTGGCCTCCTCAGGCACCAGGCACACACACAACACACACATAGGCAAATATCCATATATACAAAATAAAAAAATAAATAAAATCTTTTAAAAAGTTTTGACATGGGCTTGAAAGATGGCTCAGCAGTTAAGATCACTGGCTGTTACTCTAGAGGACCTGGATTCAATTCTCAGCATCCACATAGTGGCTCACAACTGTCTAAGACTCCAGTCCTCGGGGATCTGATGCCATTTTCTGGCCTCTGCAGGCACTGTATGCACATGGTATACAAACATGCACGCAGGCAGAACACTCATACACATACAAAAGATTTAAAAAAATAAAAAAGTCAGTAAATTCTAAATATAAAAAAATCTCTAATTTGTTAAAGTTTATGTACTAAGAGACAAAAAAACCCCAACGAAAACATTAGAAGCTCCTACACCGGGATACATACCCCTAAAGAAACTTTTGTAGACATTATACTGGGAAATTTACATGA
The DNA here is from genome assembly GCF_018167655.1 of Microtus oregoni. Lineage (NCBI taxonomy): Eukaryota > Metazoa > Chordata > Mammalia > Rodentia > Cricetidae > Microtus > Microtus oregoni. The sequence goes on along the minus strand of NW_024543074.1, from coordinate 21,813,346 downwards.
TTCTCACCCCCCCCCACACACTTAGAGCACCATTATAATAGCAGGAAGCTGAAGGTGATTTAAGTTTTTACTCTTAAATGGGTAAAATAGTCAATATATATGGTGTAGTTAGATACAGTCTTAACTGAAAAAAAAAAGATGAGATCTATTAACTCAAACTCTCAAATATCACATAGTGTCTGGGATATAGCTAAGTGGTAGAAGACTTGCCAAACATGCATGAGGTTCTGGGTTTAATCTCTAATACAACAAATGAAATGAAATTTAAAGACTACCAGCTTGACATGGTGGCACATGCCTTTAACCCAGTACTAGGGTGGCAGAAGCAGGTGAATCTCTGAGTTCAGGGCTACATAGAGAGGCTCTGTCTTGAAAAAAAGAAACAAAAACCAAAACAAAAGTTACCTAGAGAAAAATAATATATTAGCTCGTCACATCATGGTATGCTTAAAGAGGATAGTAAGAGAGGATGAGGATGTGGTAGACAGGGAACTAGTAGATCCCGCAGGACAGAGTCACGTGCAGGCTAATGATGTAGTGTGCCTTGAAATGACAGCTGCTAGCAACTACTCAGAAGTCTGCTGTGTGTCCAATGGCTCTTGCCTTTGCTGAAGCAATAGTATAGTTCCAGAAACCAGATAGCTGCTCTACATATTGCATGTGCTAATGTCATGAAGAATGCAGTTCTGAAATTACTACCTGACCTGCTTTGTATGATAATTTCTCTGAGATAAAAAGTTAAAACGTGTGAGTAGCATAAAGGTAATGTATAAGGTCAGTTTTGGATTGCTCATAATGAAAACAGTACAGTTCCCTAACACACACAGTGTAAGATCCTGATTAAAGGAAAAAAAAACTCAACATATTTTCTATATCTCATGTTATAACAACCAAATTTAGTGACAGAAAAACAAGTATTTTAGGGGCTGGCGGTAGTGGTACACGCCTTTAATCCCAGTACTTGGGAGGCTGAGGCAGGCAATCTCTGTGAGTTTGAGGCCAGGTAGGGCTGTTACACCGAAAAGCCCTGCCTCGAAACCCATCCCCTCCCAACCAGTATCTTAAAAATTTTAATGAAAACATACGTATATAGAATGGTATCTCTTCCCCCTTTCTTTAACTTACCAATAAGATAAAAATTCTGTATGTTTTTTCAGTTAGAAACACAAACTTATTTTCAAAAGCATCAATATAAACCATGCTGGCAACAGCTAGCACACTCAGAAGAAGAGTCAAAGGTCTTATTATCCTCCCTCTGAGAGTGCAATTTTAATGAAATAGACTTGACAATGTATTTCTCTTTTTAAAGACAAGAAATAGTTTGGGACCCCATAGATGATAGCAATGACCAAGTCAGGTGTGCAATGTGCCCAGGACAAACTTTATTAGAGTTTTGTTATAAATACACAGTCTCTTGACACTAAAGATGTAGTTCTTGCAGATAAAGCCGGGAGGCAGGAAATGAATCTCCTCCCAAATGCTGCTTCTTATCTTTAAAGTAACCTCAAATTATTACTAAACTAATAAAGTAATTTTGTTTCAGAAAGTGATCTGATCTATTTTATTTTGTGCCTTTGATAAGTCCAAGAGTGAGATGTGGGATTATTACTTTTTGTCTGACTATAAACCCTGAGACATGTCATAAAAATAAAGGAAAAATCTCTTAAAATGATTTTTATGGTAAAGCTGAAATAAGCAATATCAAAGCCTGTCAGTATAGTATATGAAGATGTATACAGTTTTGGACAAACCAAAAAAAAAAAAAACCCTAATTTTGCTATTTAACTCTGCAAATTTAGAGGTAAAAATTTTACTGGCTTCTAATTAAAAATTGTCAGTTAAAAAGGATAAGCAAGAAAGAGGCAATTAGCTTGTATATAAATCTAATAAAACAGTAATAATCCCCCAAAATAACTATGAATATTAGTGACTTATTTGTAAAAACTTTATAATGCTTCCTGGCTAATAGCTACAGTCCAAACTGAAAATTAAAATTGCATTAGAAGGCCACAAAGGGGCCAGGCTACTAAATATTACCATCAAACACCAAGTGGGATGGAGACAGTCCAGGAAACACTCAACAACTAGTGATTCATGATGGTGGTGACTGTATACAGAGGAAGGACTGCAGTAACACACATACAACTTACTATACATTTACCACGCGTCACACACCAAGCTAGGCACTTAAGATAAATTTTTATCTCGCAGTGTATCCCAGGCTCCCCTTGCCTTGGCCGCTGTAGTGCTGGATTACAGCTGTGCGGCACAGTGGAAACTGAGACCAAGAGAAATGAAGCAATCACCTTCAATACCAAAACTAGAAAACCAAAGTTCAATCTCTGCTACAAACTACAAATTAATACATGCTGCAGCCTTGTCTTCCCTGATCCCTAGAAATGACACAGGAAATCCACAATCACGATAGAAAGTAAGAGTTACCCTCCATGCCTGAAACTCGAGACAGAAGGCAAGTAAGGAATCAAACTACCCAAGGAGACCGGAGACCGTGTGTGAAGAAAGGTAGGAGTGGCTCCAAGAGCTGATACTCTGAATAGCAGAAGACAAATTAATCGGGGGTTCACATTAAAAGCAGCAGTAGATGTGGACTTTTATATATTGCCTTCTTTGAGAAAGGCAAGTAACGGATTTCATCTCTGCCCTTAGCTGGAAATAATGCAGGAGCAGACTGACGAGATGCTTGGCTTAGGGACAGTAGGAACTGGAATCTTGTCTAGTCTGCAGGATTCCACTGCCCCAGGACAACAGGCTAATTCAACAGTAGAACGCTTGCCTAAAATGTATGTAATAATTTGAAAAGGACTGAATAGGATGGAGGTAAGAAATACTTCAAGCAAAAGAAAAAAGTCTTCAAGAGCAAGTTCAACTGCCAGAGTAAAAAGCTCACCAAGCGCTGAGCCTAGACACACCTTAGGACAGCGGTTTCCTACATGCGGTCCAACAACCCCTTCACAGGGGCCACCTAAGACCACTGAAGAACAAAGATATTTACATTATGGTTCCTAACAGTAGCAAAATTACAGTTACGAAGAAGCAATGAAAATAATTTTATTATTGAGGAATCACCACAGCACACTTAGGAAGGCTGAGAACCACTACTCCAACAGAATGTAATTTCTTTCAAGATCTTTTTAGACTCCTTAAATTATTGAGGACATAAAAGACCTTGTGTCTCTCTAGACAGGTTCACCATATCAGAAATGAAGACTATCAAAAGTGGTAAGATGACTCAATGGATAAAGGTCTTACTGCCAAGTCTGGAAACTGAATTCAATTCCCAGAATCCAGGTAAGGAGAATCAAACTCCTGAAAGTTGTCCTCTGACCTCATACGCACTACAGCACTAAAATATGTACACACTAAATAAAATCAAAATTGTTTAAATATACTTCAAAGAAATTAAAATTAACAAGGGCTGGGTATGGTTGTATAATAATAATCCCTATACTCAGAAGGAAGAGACAGGAGGATTGCATGTCCTAAAAGGCTATTATTTTTTTAAAGAACTCCCCCCTCATCTATACAGTATTCTGTCTGCATATATTCCTGAGCACCAGAAGAGGGCACCAGACCTTACTATAGATGGTCGTGAGCCTCCATGTGTGGTTGCTGGGAATTGAACTCAGGACCTCTGAAAGAGCTGCCAGTGCTTGTAACTGCTGAGTCAGCTTTCCAGCCCCAAAAGGCTATTATTTAAAAGAAAGAAAGAAGCCAGGTGTTAATGAAAATGCATCCAGGAAGTAGAGGCAGAAGAATCACTCTTGACTACATAGTATATGCAAGGCCAACCTAGACTTTACATTGAGATCCTGTTACAAAAAACAAAAACAGTGGGGGCTAAGAGAGATGACTTAAAAGTTAGGAGCACTGAGTACTCTTCCAGGGAATCCAGGTTTAATTTCTAGCACCCACATGGTGGCTTAAAATCATTTATAACTTTAATTCCAGGGGATCAGTTGCCTGCAAGCAGTATACAGACATACATGCACATAAAATAAAATTTAAAAATAGCAAAAGATGCATTTTATGTTACATATTGCAATTTAAAAAGTTAGTTGTACATATATGCCAAGACCAAGTGGGGTTTATGTTAGTATTTAAAAGAGTGGTCTCACTTTAGGAAAATTTATCAACGTAATCCACAATAGTAACAGATACTGAAAAAAAAAACAAATAAAACAGCTAACAAACTTTAATGCCTAATACAATTTTTTTTGGCTGTCCTGGAACTCACAGAGATCCACGAGCCTCTGCTTCCTGAGTGCTGGGATTAAAGGCGTGTACCACTACCATCTGGCTTCCTTTTTTAGGAGGAGGGTGGTGGTATTAATACAATTTTTAAGCACTCACAATTATTGGAAAATTTTCACTAACTTATCTTGTGTTTCCGAACACTACCAACTTCATGGCTTATAAAGATTTATACTGGCACTGGGGTGTAAGTGGTATATAGACACACATGCAGGCAAAACACCCTTACATGTTAATAGAAATGAATATATATTAATTATTGTGCTGTAATACAGTTCTGTAGGAGAGGCTTGCCTACCATGTGTGAGGCCCTCAGTTTAATCCCTAGCACTACAAAAATAAATAGGTAAATAAATCTAGAAACACTATACCAAATCAAGTAGGTGTCACATGATAAAACCAACAGCAAGCATTCTTCTAAAATCAAAACTTAGGAAATAATGTTCCTAAGAACACATGTTGAAAACTAGGAAAGCCAAAGATCTCAGAAATGAAAAGCAAGAATAAAAGAACTAGTGAAGAGCAAAAAAAAAAAAAAAAAAAGATTGACAGGAAAGCAAGAATTAGTTCCTTTCAGAACACCAATGTTAGTTTATCACAACAGTCGGAGTAAACAGTGTGCTAACCATAGCCTGGGCAATATATGGAGAGCCTGAGAATTTATCTCCAAGCAAGCAACCATGAAAGCAAGTTAAGCAGGCAGTTTTGAAAGCTCTGAAGTAAGGCAAATACAGAGTTGTAACTCTAGTGTTTGGAAGGCTGAAGCGGGAGGGTCACAAGCTTAAAGTTAGCCAACACCCATGGAAAATCAAAGCAGATTTCCAAAACACTCCCGCAGATCTTGAAGGCCATATAAGACACCCCAGAGGACCCTGAGCATTGAAGCGATACAGGAGTAGAAACTGGCAGAGCTGTAACTGTAGGTCTGAGGTACCGCAGGCAGGCATGAGACATGAACACAACCCACTTTGTCATCAAGTCTGGGACTTCACTAGCTCCAAGTGTTGACGTAAATCTCTCCATCAAATCATTAGCTGTCAACTAAGATAACAGACTTCAATGGCAACAAAAGAACATAAACCTTATAGAATTAATTCAGAAAAGTTACTATCAAAACTGGCTGGGATGCAGCTCAGGTATAGTATATGCTTTGCACATACAAGGCTCTGGGTCACTAAAATATGTAATAATAATTAAACATTTTTAAAAAGCCTGGGGCTGAGGAGAGATGACTCAGTGGGTAAGAACACTGAGCTGAGCCGGGTGGTGGTGGCGCACGCCTTTAATCCCAGCACTCGGGGGCAGAGGCAGGCAGATCTCTGTGAGCTCGAGGCCAGCCTGGTCTACCAGAGCTAGTTCCGGGATAGGCACCAAAGCTACAGAGAAACCCTGTCTCGAAAAACAAACAAACAAACAAACAAACAAAAACAAAAAAACAAAACAAAACAAAAAACACTGGGCTGTTCTTCCAGAGGACCTGGGTTCAATTCCCAGAACCCACATGGCAGCTCACAACTGTCTGTGACTCCAGTTCCAGGGGATCGATAACCTTATAAAGATAAACATACAGGCAAAACAGTAATACACATGAAATAAAAATAAATTTAAAAAAGCAAACAAACTGAGATTTTGTCATTGTTGTTACTATATGATATGACTTTAATCTCCAGTTTTCAGGCAAAAACGTATGTTACCCATAATGGACAAGTTATGTCTGAAGAACTAAAAGAAACCATTTCTAAAGAACTAAAGAAAAGTATGAGCAAAGTGTTTCATCAAACAGAGACCAAATTATCTCAACAAATTAGAGATAGAAATTACTGTAAGGAAGGAAGGAGAGTAGGAGAGAGAAATGGAAGGAAAAAAGCAAGAGGAAGGAAGATAGAAAATTCTGGAGTTGAAAAATACAAACACTATATTGTGCACTAATTTTGGAAGAGAAATTGTTTTTTTAATTATTTTTGTTTTTCGAGACAGGGTTTCTCTGTAGCTTTGGAGCCTGTCCCGGAACTAGCTCTTGTAGACCAGGCTGGCCTCGAACTCACAGAGATCTGCCCACCTCTGCCTCCCGGCTGGGAATTTTTAATTTGCCCAACTTGGGTCTATTTGGTCAAAAGCACATAGATACAAACAAGACTCACAAAGTAATTTTATTTATCTATAAAGCTTAAGATCAGTATCACTCTCCTCTGAGAGGGCACCCCTAGCTCACTGTCTTTACCCTCTCAGCACTGCGCACAACTAGGACTCTGGTCATTCTGCCCATGTTTGAACATCTCAGCAGTTTAGTGCATCCTTGTCTCTGTTTTGTTATGCTTTCTTCTCAATGCTGGACAAGATTTTTAGCAAAATTTCAGAATTAAACACCTCACTGTTGCTATTTAGACACACCTAGTATCATGAATTTAGTAGGAATTTAGCAGTATATGAGAAAATAAAACATTATTAGCTGTCATTGGAATAATGTATATTTCCTGACATTTTCATGAATATACTTTCTATCTATATAAAACTGTCATTTATTTGAATGACATAAGACTACATGCAGAGCAATAGGAAATTATCTTATAAATGATGAAAAGCCACAGGTACATCAATTCAACTCTATTATAATGCTCAGCTAGATTAAAATTTTTATTTGTCTTATCATCGATTAGCCAAACAGGCTTCCATCCAAAATGAAATTAGCTTTTCGTTATAAACCATAAATGATAAATGCAGGTTTTTGGTAATTTATGAATTTTAGAAATGTAGTTTTTGTATCTTGACCTAAACAAGTATTCTACCATCAAGTCTACCCCCAGTCTTCCATCAGCTTACTGTTGTACAACATCTCAGATAGCCCAGGCTGGTCTTTAATTCTGCTGTGTAGCCAGGGGTAGCTCTAAACTTCTGACCCTAATGCTGGAATTACAGGTTTGTGCCACCGTGCTTGGCTATAGTTTTTTTTTTTTTTTTTAAGGGAAGGTCCTGGAACTTCCTCTGTAGACCAGGTGGCCCCCAACTCAGAGATTCATCTGTTTTTGTCTCCTGAGTGCTGGGATTAAAGGCGAGAGCCACCACCGCCCAGCACTGGCTACAGTTCTTCTATCTAGTACAATTAAGTATCTGTAGTCTTAATTAGTTTTGTAAAATCTATCCTTACTTATTTATCCTCTTCTGGTGTACACTGGGTATAGTGTTTCTCCTACAGTATTTATTCAGTGCTTCCCATCTTGATGAAAATGCTCAACAAGTAAAGGACCATAACATGGCTTCTGAGTGAGTTTATACGTGAAATATACACACAAACACACATGTGTATCTAAGAATAAATTTTAGCTTTCTGGTTTAACTTAACATTAGTTCAGTTTTGTTTGGACCCTAAAACAACAATTTTCAGCTGTATATAGCTAAATTATGCTGTAAAACTGGATCTCATGTGTACATTTTTGCTTAGAAATAAGGATTTTAATTGGTAAGATTGAAAGTAAAATTTACTGAGCCCAGTAAAATAAGCAAGTGCTTATCATGGATAAACATCTAAAATGAAGTTTCATGTTTAATCTGCCTTCTAACATATGGTTTTATGCTATTAGCCACAAATTATGTTGTGACACATGACATATTTGTTATCATGGGAACTTCTGAAAAGAACCACAGGCCAGGCATGGTAATACCACTTGTAATACCACTTGCGCTACTCAAGAAGCCAAGGCAGGAGGATCACAAGTTCAAAGTCTGCTAAGTCAAAAACAAGAAAGATGAGAAGGGAGACAGAAATCATGCAGACCAGGAAGGAGTCACAAGTGACAGGCTGTGGGCCAGATTCAGTACCTGTGGTGTAAACAGAATTGCATTACTGGGCTGAAGAGATGTCTCCGTGGTAAATAAAGCTAGCTCTGCAATCATGAGGACCAGAGTTCATATCTCACATAGTAAACTGGGCACCTCCACAAACCCCAACGCTGAGGGATATGGGTAAGAATTGCTGGGTCTTGTTGGCTTCTAGCCTGAGGTCCAGGCAGACCCTGTCTCACAAGAAACAAATGGAGACCGACACAAGAGGGTACTTGGCATCTTCTGGCCTCCACCCACAGACAGTGTGTGCACTGGGAAAAAACAAAGAGTATTGCATCAAAAAACAAAAAACATCATAGGAAGTAGCTTTGCTCTCAATTCTGAAGGGTGACTACAGTGTGGACATGTAGCGATGTATGCAGAAAACTTTCACTGTGAAGAAAAACAGCTGTAGAACTAATACCACGGCAGTGTACTTTGCATGGAAACAGAATTAGGTGAAAATGCTAACAAGCATCGAAGGTCAAAGCGTTAGATACAACTAGATTCAAGAACTGAGGAGTGATAAAATGATTAGAACTGTGTTTTACAAAGATCAGACTGACAACAGTATTTAAAATGGATATAAAAAGAAAGCAATAAGGAAAATATTTTTAAAAGCTATTAAAATAACTCAAAATATAGGCATAAAAAAACTGGTAACGAAAGGACTGAAAGAAAGAATAAACTGGGAAAATTGTAACCAACACATTGGTATGATCAAAACCTACTCAGAAGGCTGGACAGAACATCAGAACATGCTTTCTTACTCAGGGGCAAGAACCTCTCACTTACTTTGCTATCTTCTCGCCTCTAATAAAAACCAGTAAATATTCCTACCTAGTTCAGATTTTTTTTATTTATTTATTTTTTTATTTTCAAGACAGTGTTTCTCTGTAGCTTTTGGTGCCTGTCCTGGAACTAGCTCTTGTAGACCAGGCTAGCCTCGAACCACCGCCCAGCCTGGTTCAGATATTTTTTAAAAAGACACATAAATACAAGTACAAAACTACCACTTTTCTATGCAAAATTAACCATGGGGCTAGGAATGACTCGGTAAAGTGACTGCACCATTTCAAAGGTGGATGCGTCAGCCTCACCTGTAACTCCACTGCTCTGATGACAAGGTGGGAGGCAGGAAGAGAATTCCTGGGAGCTGGAGAGTCAGCTAGCCGTATATGTGACAGTAAACAACAAAGAGCGTGCCCCAAATAAGGGGCAGACAAGAACCCACATCTCAGCTGTCCTCTCACCTCCACATAGCTGCTTTGGCATAAGATGCATACACACATGCATACAGGCCCTCAAAGATAAAGAAACAAAACCAATCCTAAATATAAGTACTTCAACAGCACAGACTTCATGTGCTAGTGCCCCCTCTGCTGGACCACTGGAGATAAAGTATGATCTAAGATGGGATCTTTGTGGATGAGCTGTGAGAAAGCAAACAAACTAAAAAGCAAGAGCTTTGCTTTGTGGTAGCTTTTCTCCAGGTGGATCTAACGCTCTTCTGGAGGGAATCCATAAAGTCTCTTTCTATGTATTAGGAGTACTCTAGAAATTTTATGGCTGTTTAAACAGCTGCTTATGAAAAAAAGAGGTTTTAACATGACTTAGACTTCACAAATATTTAATCTACTTCTCTGTACAAAGAAAAACTGGAAAGAAGCAGATGTTTTTATAGGCATGTAAACTATTATGAGGAACAGTTTTACACCCTGTTCATTAAGAATTAAACTATAACTCCCTTGTCAACTGCTGCTGGGGAGGTTCCACCAATGGAAGACCAAGATTAAGAGGATGCCAGGGTTATTTCTCCCTGTGTTCCTCCCTCCCTAAACGCCATCTCTACAGTGGTTTCAGATTCTTCTACTATCTAGATAAGCCCAGTTGCCATCAGGTATCTTGGTCCCTAGGTCCAAAGCCCATCCTATCCCTCCATTTGTCAACTACTGCTTCTTCCTCTCAGGTCACCTCATCATTCCCTATTTGGCTTCTCAAGTCTTCTATAACTTACAGGACCAAAGTTCCCTATGGAATGGAGGGAGGAAGAAAGCTAGAGCAAAATGGTCCATGAATCTCTCTTTGACCCTAGGGTAGCCTGATTCAGATACCACCACCCTCATTTCACATCAGAAAAGAACCAGCGGAGCTTCATGTTGCTTTGTTTACACTGCATGTCAGGATGATTTAAAGTAAAAAGGAATGATAAACCACCTAAGCTTTCTGTAGGCTCTGCAGTAAATTATCTGAAAGAATGCTTTGTGTATTAAAACAAGCCACAGGCAATTCAATGGGAAATAGTCTTTTTTCAACAAATACTGTTGGAAGAACTGTATGGCTATGTACAAAAGAATGAAATTCAATCACTACTTCAGACAACAAACAAAAGTTAACGCAAAGTTGATCAAAGACCTATATTTAAGAGCTAAAACTACAGAACTCTTAGAAAACATTAAGTAATGTTTTTCCGATATATGGCACCAACACACTAGCAATGGAAGAAACAAAATGCCTTCCTCAAAAGTGAAATTTCATCCTACAAAGCACATCAACAAGAAAATGAGGACAACCATGAACGAAAAAAATTATTTACAGCCGGGCAGTGATGGGACACACTTTTAATCCCAGCACTTGGGAGGCAGAGACAGGTGGATCTCTGTGAGTTTGAGGCTAGTCTGGTCTACAGGGTATGTTTGTGGACAGACAGAGGTGTTACATAGAGAAACTCTGCCTCAAAACACTAAAAACCAAAACAAACAAACAAACAAACACGACCAAAACCAAAAAGCAACAAAAAGGGAAAAAAGAGATTTACAAATCATATATCTAAGAAAGCAGTTGTAGTAGAATATACAAAGAACTATTATAACACATGTAAGTGCCAACCTAGTATTAAAAATACGTAAATGAGCCGGGCGGTGGTGGCGCACGCCTTTAATCCCAGCACTCGGGAGGCAGAGGCAGGCGGATCTCTGTGAGTTCGAGACCAGCCTGGTCTACAAGAGCTAGTTCCAGGACAGGCTCCAAAGCCACAGAGAAACCCTGTCTCGAAAAATCAAAAAAAAAAAAAAAAAAAAAAAAAACGTAAATGATATGAACAGACATTTCTGCATCACTGTTCATCAGGAAGATGTAAATCAAAAACACAATGAGGTGTGTCTCTAAAAAGCTATGTTACAAAAGAAAGCTGGGTGAGGTGGCACCCACCTTTAATCTCAAAAAGATATTGGGGGTATGGAACCTTTACATAACACTGATGGGAAAGCAAAGTGGTGCTGCCTCTTTGATCATTCCATACATGCTAACACATAATTATCATATAAACTAGCAATTCCATTTCTTTTCTTTCTTCTTCTTCTTGAGAAAGGTTTCTCTGTGTAGCTCTGGAGCCTGTCCTGGAACTCACTCTGTAGACCAGGCTGGCCTCAAACTCACACACAATCATACATACATACATACATACATACATACACATACATAAAATAAAGAAATACAATTTAAAAATTAAAACAGAAGGGATTGGGTATTTATCTCAGTGCTTGTACAGTGAGTGCTTGCCTATGAAGCACAAGGCCCTGGGTTTGGTCCTCAGCTCTGGGGGGGTGGGGGGAGGAAAGAAAAATTAAAACAGAAGTATATGGCATATAGATTATATCACAGTATTTTCTTAAAAAGGGGATAACTGGGTCAATGGGATGGCTTGTCAGGTAAAAGAGCTTACCACACAGCCTGACAACCTAAGCGTGATCCCCAGAGCTAATATAACAATGGCATGTGGTGGCTTGCACCTGTAATCTCAGTGCTCCTATGGGCAGATGAGAAACAGGCAGAAGAACTGGCCAGAGGTCACTTCTACAAACTGAAGAAGAGAACCAACTCTTGAAAGCTGTCCTCTGACTTGTACATGTGCAACCTGGCAGAGGAAGGCTCACACTCACCTTTTTATTTATTTGTTTAAGGAGAGGTGGGCATGCGGAGATGGATCAGAGGTTTAAGATACTTGTCACCATATCTGACTACCTGAGTGTGACCCTGTTACATCACAAACACCCATGTGCCATGGTAAGAGTATGTCCACTCACATACTCGTACAAAATAAATAATTATAAAAGAAACTTTAAAAATTCCAATGAGTGCCGGGCGGTGGTGGCGCACGCCTTTAATCCCAGCACTCGGGAGGCAGAGGCAGGTGGATCTCTGTGAGTTCGAGACCAGCCTGGTCTACAAGAGCTAGTTCCAGGACAGGCTCCAAAACCACAGAGAAACCCTGTCTCGAAAAACCAAAAAAAAAAAAAAAAAAAAAAAAAAAAAAATTCCAATGAGTAAATCTAAAATTGCATCTACTTTTCCAATGTGCTGAAAAATCCACACATTGTACATCAACTCTCTTCCCCTGCACCCTGTGCTAACCCTAGCAACTAGAACAGCAATCTTAGAGCGGGGCTGGCCAAAGAGCTCAGCAGGTGAAGGAGCTATGCCAAGCCTGACAAACCTGCAGTCAATTCTAGGAACCTGAGTGACGGTGGGAACGAACTGACTTCCATGCGTGCATCATGGCCCACGTGCGCCCACACATACACAAAGTAAAAAATATAAAATAAATTCTTAATGCAGTACTTAGCCATCACGTTCCTGGTGAAGTCTGTTTGTTCCCTCTGCTTTCCTCTGCCCTGGGAACAAAGCTTAGATCTCCATCTCCTATCTGAACTACCATAGAAGACTTAGAACAAGCCTGGACTCTAATCTCCTCCATTTCTTTGAGACAAGGTTTTCTTTCTTTCTTTCTTTCTTTTTTTGTTTTCTCTGTAGCTTTGGAGCCTGTCCTGGAACTAGTTTTTGCAGACCAGGCTGGTCTCAAACTCACAGAGATCTCCCTGCCTCTGCCTCTCGAGTGCTGGGATTAAAGGCATGCGCCACCACTGCCTGGCTGAGACAAGGTTTTCTTACACCAAAGTCCAGGATGCCCTCAAACTCTTGACTCCCCAACCTTAGACTTTCTCCCCTTCTGTGCTTCTCAAGATGAACACAAGGTAAAATGGGTGCCATCCCTATGCGAACTAAACACAGTACTCAAAAACTACTTACAATAGTCAAGTTGACATTTCACACAGCAGGGCAACATATTCCACAATCTGGCCTCAACCTCTTAAAACCTCACTGCAACAACTGTTTCTCCAAGCATTCTCTTAACACATTACTCCACAAAAGTGCCCTATAATTTATGTTCTTTGTTCTCTCTCAATTGAAATGATCTCCACCTTTTTTTCACTCAAATCTAAACCAGCTTTGAAAGCTGTTTAAATAGCTATTCCTGCATAGTGTTCCTTCAGCAAAGTAATTTTGTCTTCGATATTTCACTAACATTTAAGTGCTCGATTATTAAAATAAAACAAGAAAGAAAAACAGGAAAAATGTAGAGTTGAGAATCTGATGGACCCATGTCCAAATTTTATTATTACATTTATTTACTTATGTGTGTGCATGTAGGCAACACAGGTAGAGGAAGTCAGAAAACAAATTAGAATCAGTCCTCTCTCCACCACATGGGTCCTGGACACCGAGCTCAGGCTTGGCGCCAGACGCCTTTATGGGCTGAACCATCTAGTTGTCTTCTGTATTCAAATCTTAATCTTGCCATTGACTTATTAGCTCCACGGAGTAGTAATTGAAAAATTTCTTAACTTGTTCCAACTTCAACCTCATCTGTAAGATGAAAATAATGTGTATATCACAGGATAGTCGTGACTATCCAAGTATACTAGGGACATAGGAATCCTCAGTAATTTTTTTCCACATTTCCGTCTGCCTCAGTGTTTACTTGTGTCTCTACTACTGAACTCTAAACTGGTGGAAAGCATAAGATGGCTTTCAATTTACGAGGGAGTTAATTCCTGAAAAGTCTAGTTATCCTAAATAAAAAACATCTACTATTGCTGGGTGCTGTAATACATGCCTTTAATCCCAGCACTCAGAAAGCAGAGGCAGAGACAGGCAGAGCTTTTTGAGTCCAAGGCCAGCATGGTCTACACATTAGGTTCCAGGCCAGCCAGGCTAGAGTGAAACCCTGTCTCAAAACAAAAACAAACACCAAAATATATTGACTGCACCTTAACCTCCCAAACACAATCACTTGGGAATGCATTGTACTGTAGATGGGTTATTCACCCCCAAGATCCCATGGCTGTTCTCTACCTGTGTGTAGGAGAGTGTTGTACAGCTAGTCCAGCAAGCCCAAAATTCCAAGTACACCTTTACTAACTGTGCGCTGCTTTTGCATTATCATAGAGCAAAACCTCGTAAGCTGAGTCCATGTAAGGCTGTGAGCATCTATTTATGATGCCCACCCCCACTATTGCTATCTACAGCTATGGAACTAATCAACTCTTGACAGGCATGCAGCACATGCCTGGTTCCTAGGACCTGGAGGGGGATCAGGGCAGTCAGTCTGGGCTACATACATCCTGAGTTCTAGGCCAGCCTCTGTTATACATGGAGCTCTTGCTTCAAAGCAAACATGCAAAACAAACTGAGCTAGTAAAATTTTCAAGTTTTATATGTAAATTTAATTTTTAAAATCCACAAAGTAAATATAATCTTTTTTTTCCAAAAAAGGGGGCAAAGAATACAAAATATCTACCTGTACTTATAAATAATTAGAAAATCTGAAAGAGATGTTATTTTCTGCCAAAAGCAAAAGAGGTGACAGATCAGTCTGATCCAAGTGTCTTTAAGAAACATAAACAATTTTAATGTTAAGTTAAGCACACACGGGAGCTGAAGAGATGGCTCAGAGGTTATGAGCACTGGCTGCTCTTCCAGAGGACCCAGGTTCAGTTCCCAGCACCCACATGGCTGCTCACAATTGTCTGTAACTTCAGGATCCAACCCTGTCACATAGACATTTATTCAGGCAAAACACCAATGCACGCAAAACTAAAAAGAAAAGAAACGATAAGCACACACTTGGGGCTGTTTTTGAAAAAAATAAAAAACACCCGGGTTTCAGAGGAAACTACTACTTTGGCTGATAAAATAGAAAATGTTCATAAAGATACTACGGTTTTATCAAAACTGTATGTATTCAATAGCTCAATTATAACAAAGCAATTGCATTTAACAGGCACTGAAGGAATAACTACAAAAACCATTTCTGCACAAAGAAACTGTCATCCTAGATCAGTACACATCAGAAACTAAGAAAACTTGTAGGAAGCTGCTAGCATCCTAGCTCACTCCTAGAAACAGCATCGCTATCAGAGTCTGGGAAGAGTGCACAAAACTATAAGTAACTAAGTTAGCGAGGGGTGGAGTGTGGGGGGAGGAGGGATTTTAAGTCACACGGAAAATAACGGCAGAGCTCTCTTTAAACAGCCCTTTTGAAGGGTCTGTAAATAATACTCCAAAACCAAGGGGAAGAACAAATCTACAAGCAGTTTTAAAAATGTTCTCCTGATGTAGGAGTAAAAATATGGGTTTCCTTACCTCATCATCATCAGAATCATTCCCAAATACAGACGGTTTTTGCAAAACTCGGTGCAACGGCTGTGTTTTCTTTGGCAAAAGAAGCCCATACCTGCATATTTTTTTTGAAATAGAAATCACACCATTATCTTTAAATGTTAAAACTAACAAATCCACTGCTTCTTCCGGATGAATTTCCCAAATTAAAACATAGTCATACAACCTATGAACACAATAACGGACTTGTTGTTTTGCAGTGACCTCGAGATTCTAATGTATCATGATTTTATAATTATTATTTGTCTACCTGGACCAAACTCGAACATTGTTTTTACTACGGAAGAGAAGTAAATGAAGACTACAGGAATGTTTTACCCAGTGCAGTGGCAGTAATCTTTAACAGACACACGTTAGAGTCTGCTC
Organism: Microtus oregoni; assembly: GCF_018167655.1. Classification (NCBI taxonomy): domain Eukaryota; kingdom Metazoa; phylum Chordata; class Mammalia; order Rodentia; family Cricetidae; genus Microtus; species Microtus oregoni. Next base: position 21,797,368 of record NW_024543074.1, on the reverse strand, counting down.
TTTTCAAATTTGCTAAAAAAACAAAACCTGGTCTCTGGCTGTTCCCACTACCGTGGACTTCCACAGTTTATAAGTTCTTGATAATGAATCCACTTAAACTTTTAAAACAAGTACTGGGAAAGCCAAGCAGAATGGCTAGTTCCCGTTCGCCGGTTAAGCTCAAGAGCTTTTGTCTGCGGGCGCATCACCACAGGGAAAGTTCCCCTCACCAAGGACCGAGCTCGCTTTGTCTAAGAGCCTTTGAGAATCATCAGCAGATTCAACTCAGCTCGTTTCTCGAGGCTTTGGCTTTTAAAATGCAGAGGCCACGGGACGTGGCAGCGGAAGGTTTACACGCCCAAGGCAAAACCTCCGGGCACCTTTACAGTCTTTGTGTCTTTCACGGTAGCGGACACCCCGGTCTCCTAGATGCCTACCCTTTTCTGTGGCTTCTCAGCACCACACTCCTAACACAGGAGGGAGGGTGGGAAGCAGGCCTTGAGCTTCTGCCCAGGAGAACGGGGCCTCTAAGGAACCCAGGAGTTTCTCTTCTCAGTGCCCCTGAGCGCATCCAACCGGGAGAAACTCAAGCGCGGGGTAGGAAGCAAGACTGAGGGGCCTCAGACCGAGCTTTTGGGAAATAGAAAAGTCTCGCTCTCTGCCCCTCAGCCTAACTTCCTTTATTTCCTCACAAGTTTCTCAAACTTCGGGCTTGCATCCTGGAAAAATGTACGGGTCGGGGGTGGGGACTCTATGTGGCTCGGGATTCCTCGCCTTCTCCCGCCTCTAGCCCTGGCGGCAGCGGCCCTGCACTTCCGGCGACCTCTGACGTCTCAGCCTAAAGACTAGGTCTCCCTGGCTGCTTACTCCCCAGCCGGACCCTATCTCCCGCATCACTCACTGCCTGCCTGGGATCGCCATCTTGTTCCCGTCTCCGCTGGACGTGGCCGACGCGGACGTGACGCTGACGCCGACGTGGGACGCGCACTTCCGGTGGCCGGAACTCGGTTAGCGACGGGATGTCGTCCTGGAGTTGTTTGCACGACTTTGGGACGCCGTGTCCTACCGCTGAATTTTGTTTCGCATCCGACTAGTGGTGCGGAAGTCGACGATCGGAGGGGACGACAGAGTTGGCTCGGGAAGCGCGGTCCTGGGACGAGCCGCGTCACCGGAGATAGAATTAGAATCAAATCCAACCGCGCGCTGCTGCGGCTGCTTCCGGACAGCGTGGGGGTGGGGCCAGCAATCTGAATTTTAATGAGCTTCCAAACGGCTGCCTACAATCCCTCGATGTTTTCCTTTTCAGCTGTGCAATGTAGCTGGCCAGTGAGAACTGATTATTTTCTTCAAACAGGCTCTTGCTATATAACCCGACTGCCCTAGAACTCAGATCCTCCTGCCTCAGCTTTCGGAATGCTGGAGTTGCAGGCCCTAGGCGAGAACTGAAATTGTTTTAACAATACTGATGGTGCCACTAGTCAAAGGGAACAGTGTCTTATCTGAGGCTTTTTTTGCATCTTTACTTGAGTCAGTCTTGCTATGTAGTCCAGAATATCCTCCTACTTCAGCCTCCTGAGTGATGGTTTGCCAGTGAATTTTAAAATAACAACAAAACCCCTCTGGCCACATTTTGTCTGTGTGTCCACCATTCTAAACTAGTCATGGAACATTAAGAAACCAGTCACAAAAAGGTTGTTCCAGGACAGGCTCCAAAACCACAGAGAAACCCTGTCTCAAAAAAGAAAAAAAAAAGAATACAAAAAGGTTGTTAAATCTGTACAATTGTTTCTCGGTTTGCCTTTTTTTTTCTCATATATTTGGAAGTTAAATGAATATATGGGATGGTATCATTAGGAAGTGACGCTGAGGTCTGGATTTATTTTTCGAAGGTAGAACGCTTACCTAGCCTACTCAGAGCCCTGGGTTTGAACTCTAGCACTGCAAAATAGACGAGAATGACCCTCTATTCATTCCTGTCTTGTTTTGGTACAACTAGCTTTGTTTGGATTAATGTTAGTATAGTATGTCTTTTTATCTTTTTACTTTAACCAGTTTTAACCTACTTGTGATATGTTTATATTTATGTTGGATTTCTTGCTGATAGCATACAGCCGAGTCTTCCCTTTATATGCACTGTTTGATAATCTCATTTTAATTTGAATATTTAACTATTTTCATTAAAGTGATTATAAACTCACTGGTACTTGCTTTCCATTTTCCTCATGTCCTTTGTCCACTGCTTACTCCCAGGCACTATTTTGCCTTGTGTGTTAGTAGAGATTTTTTTTTTTTTAAGCTAGGATCATGTACACAGTGTTCTGCCCGCATGCATCCCTGCAGGCCAAAAGAAGGCACTAGATCTCATTACAGATGGTTGTGAGCCACCATGTGGTGGCAGGGAATTGAACTCAGGACCTCTGGAAGAGCAGGCAGTGCTCTTAACCACTGAACCTCTCTAGCCCTGCAATGAAGGCAGAAGTGAACTAGTCCAGGGAAGGAAGCCCATCATCACCATACTAGTGAATGTGTAACTATTTCCTCTCTCTTGGGCTTCCTAGAGTAAGACTTGAAAATATAGTCACGTGGAATTGAGAACAAGACAGCTGAGGGAACAGGAGCACCCAAACCGGAGGATTACCTGTGTAACTCTTGATGTGGATGTTACAAATGTCACTGTCACTACTTGCAGCCTCCGCTTCCAGCTCCTCAGTCTTACCTTCCCCCTCTGCACAACTTCTCTAACTTGTAATGTAGGGGAATAGTCTGACCGGCCAACCAGCTCCCAAATAACCACACAGAGACTTACTAATTCTAAATGCTCAACCAAGGGCTGGAGAAATGGTTCAACAGCTAAGAGCACTGACTGTTCTTCCTGAGAACCTGGGTTCATTTCCCAGCACCTACGTGACAATTCACAACTGTCTGTAACTTCAGTTCCAGGGGACCTGACAGCCTCACCAATGTACATTGAATAAAATAAATTTTTAAAAAATTCTGGGCCGGTAGCTTAGGCATTGTAGAACATTACTTTAAGGTGTGTGTTATATTTGTTTATGCTGTGGAACATTTGTTTTAATGATGCAAATGGTGTTGCATTCTTTTATGTTGCACTTATTTAACTTTGTGAACCTGTGTTAACTTTGCCTGTCTAAAACACCTGATTGGTCTAATGAAGAGCTGAATGGCCAACAGCAAGGCAGGAGGAAGGATGGATGGGGCTGCCAGGCAGAGAGAATAAATAGAAGGAAAAATTGGGGAAGAGGAGATCTAGGAGCAAGAGAAGGAGGACTCCAGGGGCCAGTCACCAAACTATAAAGCCAGCCATGGAATCAGAAGAAAGGTACATAGGATAAAAATTAAAGCCCAGAGGCAAAAGATAGACAGGATAATTTAAGAAAAGCTGGCGAGGAGGGCTGGAGAGATAACTCAGCTGTTAAGGGCACTGATTGCTCTTCCAGAGGACCATGGTTCAATTCTCAACACCCACATGGTAACCCACAACTGTCTGTGATTCAGATCTGACACCCTCACACAAACATGCATGCAGGCAAAACACCAATGCACATAAAATAAACATAAATTAATGTAACAAATTCTAATTGATCTTTATAATAAAAACCTAGAGTCAGATATAAGGATTATTGCTGAAAGATCAGAGAAGCAGAACAGTCAACCACCAGAGAGTTCTTACCTCTACCAATGCTCAGACCGAAAGGGTGATCCTGTCTCTATGAATCCTCAGACTGAATCCTAGCTCCTGTCCTCTCCTGACTTACATTCCTGTCTGTACCCAGGCATATCACTCCTGTCTCCACCTCCCTAGTGCTGGGATTAAAGGTGTGTGATCACCTTTGTGTGAGCTCTATTTCTCTTTTAGACAGATTCAATCTTGAGTAGCCCAACATGGCCTTGAACTCACAGAGATTCATCTGCCTCTGTCTCCTGAATACTGGGATTAAAGGTGTGTGCCACCACTGCCTGGTCTCTATGGCTAACTAGTGACTTAGCTCTGCACTCTGATCTTTAGGCAAGCTCTATTTGTTAGATCACAAACAAAATACCACTACACATTAATTAAGAGAAAGAAAAGTTGGCTAAAAACAAGCTAAACTAAGACCAGGCATTCATAAGAAAGAATAAGACTCCATGTGATTTATTTGGGAACTGGGTGGTGGCCCCCCCAAAAGAGAAAAGAACAAAAAACAACCAACAACACTTGGGCTTGTTTCTCACTAGCTCTTCTGAAAAAATACTTACATTAACCAATTTCTATTCATTTACTTGCTGCCCCATGGCTCACAGTTTGTTAGCTCACCTTGTATATTATACATCCTGCTTCTTCTGTATCTGCCTGGTGACTCTGCCCTTCTTCAGCCCAGAGGGTTCTCCCTATCCACAAGTCCTGCCTCACTTCTTCCAGCCTAGCTTTTGGCCATTTAGCTCTTTAGTAAACCAATGAGAACAACACATCTTCACACTGAACAAAGATTGTTCCACAACACTGTAGCTTCCTAAAAGCCCACCATCACTTTCTTTTAAAGAAATGTTCCATTTTCTGTATTTCAATTTTATCTGTGTATGCTTTAGGTTCTTTGTTGGGGGGGTGGGGTGGAGGAAAGGGGAGTTATCTATATAGCCCAGGTTAGCCTGAACTCACAGTCCTGCGTGCTAGAATTACAGGGCTGCAGCAGCTTCTAACCAGCTGGGTACATTTTATATAAGCCTATTGCACAAGGTGGCTTCATTTTAATGGGTGGTGACCTCTAATTCAAACGGTGGTAGCTACAGAGTCAGAATCACATGAAACAAAAATATCATCACCCAAAGAGGCCTTCCTCAGCTGAGGTCTCTGAGGATAGTCTAAGTTTGGGCAATAGATAGGGGTTAAAATATTATTAGCTTGAATATGAGATAGTTACTGAACTGCTTCAGGAAAAAGAAAACAGGCCTTACTATATTCAATTAGTTGATCTTGTCAGTTAAAAGAAGTTTATTTATTTAGGGCCACACATATCCCAGTGTTGCTAAAACTCCTTCCCCGGGGGAAATATGAACACCTACCCCTTCCTCCTAAGCTCTCAATAACAAACAGGTACCATTCCACCAAAGGTCGGTTTCCTTACACAGCACGGGTGAGGCGTTATAGACAGGCTCATGGGTGACCTTAAAGCGGCCACAGTGGAAGTCTGCGCCCAGCGCGGATGGTAAGGCTCCCCCATGGCTGACCATTCCTGCCTATGTTACATACCCCAGCTCCTTCTGGAGGCCAGGATCAGGGCAGAATTGCAAACAACTGATTGGTGGGGGTGGCCAGATACTCAGGTGGGAGTCCCGTTCCTCCTTGTGCTTTCTATGAGGGAACTAGCTCCGCTGTGATGACCATCTGCAAGCAAACACAGCTGATCTGATAAAGATGGAGGCTCCAACGATAGTCCTCACAACACCCAGGCTGGCTTCAAAGTTGCTGCGGAGCCAAGGATAATCTTGAACTATGGATCCTCCTGCTTTCGATGCCCAGTTGTATGCCAGTACATCCAGTTCTAAGTGGTGCTAGGAATCATTCTCAGGGCTTTGCGTTTGAGAGCCAAGTACTCTACCGACTGAACCGTATCCTTGGGCCCAGCTATGTATGTTTTTAAGACAATGATCTCATCTTGCTCAAAGTAGTCTTGAGCTCCCAGTTCCTCCTGCCTTTACCTCCGGGTACTGGGGTACAAACCACCCCAAATCTTTATGAGATTATTAGGGGAGAAGTCTTCTGATTTAATGGGTTAGGAATGTTTATAGAAATTCAGGAAAACTGGTTGCTTTATTATATTTAGAATACCACAACATAGAGAATAAGAGGTCAGTCATAAGAGATCATATATTTTGTATGATTCCTCTTATATTTGTTAGATAGGCAAATTCATAAGGAAAGTAGATTGAGGGCTACATGTGGTGGCATATGCCTTTAATCCCAGCACTCAAGAGAGAGAGGATGGCAGATCTTTGTGAGTTCAAGGCTAATCTTGCCTACATAGTGAGTTCCAAGCCAGCCAGGGCTACACAGTGAGATTCTATTAAAAAAAAAAAGTTAAAAAAAAGTAGACTGGTGGCTACCTAAGAATTGGCGAAAATGCTGGGCACGGTGGCACACATCTTTAATCCCATCATGTGGGAAGTAGAAGCAGGCAGATCTCTGTGAGTTTAAGGCCAGCCCGGTCTACATAGTGGGTTCCAGAACAGAGAGCTACATAGTGAGATCCTACCTTGAGAAAACAAAAAACTATGTCATGAATTTGCTACGATGGCAGCTCAATCCCATGAGCCTGCTAAAATCTGTTGACGTGTGTACTTTAGATGAAGTGGATGTTATCTGAAGTATATTTCAATAAAGTTGTTGAAGAGCCAATAGATTCTTTTTTTAATTCATTTATTATGTATATCGTATTCTGGGCACCAGATCTCATTACAGATGGCTGTGAGCCACCATGTGGTTGCTGGGAATTGAACTCAGGACCTGCGGAACAACAGTCAGTTTTCTTAACCTCTGAGCCATCTCTCCAGCTCCCCAATAGATTCTTTCTAACTTATGCTGCTGAGCTGAAACTCAGAGCCTTACACTTGCTAAGCAAGCACACTACCTCTGAGTTACATCCCCAGCCCCTGGAGCCTTTTCTGGGTCCCTTATTAGTGTCTTGACTCTTCACACTGTTTCTCGGTATGCTGTAATTATAAAAGAAAATGACACGGTGTCATTTTGCCTGTGTGCTATAAGGAGTCAACTAGGAAACCCAATTAAGATGGGGCTGGCGAGATGGCTCAGTGGTTGAGAGCACTAGCTACATTTCCAGAGGATCTGGGTTTGATTTCTAGCACCCATGTCAGATGGCTGAAAACCACTGGTAACTCCAGCTACAGAAGAAGCCAATACCTCCAATCTCTGCAGACATTAGTACTCATATGCCCATACCCATACACGGTTTCACACACACACAAAATTGAAAACAATAAAATGAATAATTATAAAAAATCCTTTTAGGCCGGGCGGTGGTGGCACATGCCTTTAATCCCAGCACTTGGGAGGCAGAGGCAGGCGGATCTCTGTGAGTTCGAGACCAGCCTGGTCTACAAGAGCTAGTTCCAGGACAGGAACCAAAACCACAGAGAAACCCTGTCTCGAAAAAGCAAAAAACAAACAAACAAAAAAATCCTTTTAGGCACCAGTAGCTAAGCACTTGCGGCCAGTTGATCCTACAAGTTGTCTTCTGATCTCATGTGTGTACTGTGACACACCCACAAACTAAAAAACTAAATAAATATGTAATAATAATAATTTAAAATTAAAAAAATCCAGTTAGCCGGGCAATGGTGGCGCACGCCTTTAATCCCAGCACTCGGGAGGCAGAGGCAGGCGGATCTCTGTGAGTTTGAGACCAGCCTGGTCTACCAGAGCAAGTTCCAGGACAGGCTCCAAAGCCACAGAGAAACCCTGTCTCGAAACCCGCCCCCCCCCCCCAAATCCAGTTAATCCTAAGTAAAACTATAAACAATAAAAACAGTCATCAAGGTGCATCAAGTTATCAGTTACATTCACAATATCCAGTTTATCTGCATTTGGCAAATTTAAAGAAAATACTCTATTATTAATCCTATCTTGCTGAGTCCAAAGTTTTGTACCGAAGTTCCTTCTATTATAACTAAGGAAAACTATAACTATCTAGTTAATTCCATCAAAGACCCCAGAAGGATATAATATTACCTTGGTAAACAGAAAGTGTAGTGCAAGCCACCTCCAAAATGACAGAGACACTTGGCTTCCTGGACAGTCACCCAATGTTCCTCTGCCACACTGGGGTATCCAATCTTTAGCCTATAGGCCTAGAATATCTGGAAGACTTTTCCATGAAGCAGGAATTTTGAAGGATTGTCCCACGTTGTTTTTGCAAAGTTCAGCAGTCTTTTTTCTTGTGCCCTGTTTATCCAGTTTGTACAGCATACTATTGACAGTCAAGGCAAGAGCAGTTTCTTTGCCCAGTGGCTAACTTTGCCACAGTGAAAACAAACTTCATATGGAGTTTCTCTGATGCTCATTATCTTCTCTGAAGTAAATTGGTGTTGCCAGGAGCAGACATGTCTCACTATCATGAAAAGTCTCAGGTGATTAAACATCTTAAATGCCATATTCTGTAGGTCTTTGAAGTGTTTGAAGATCACCTGGCTATCTAAAATATATTGTTTAACCTTGAAAACATACCTAATATGACTATAAATTTGATTATTGTAGATGACTATTAACCTGTGCTTATTAATTATCCTAAATGGTTTATCTAATAGTTTTCAAGGGCTAGAACTTTGCCTCAAATTTTGAAATGAACTGCACAGGTACAATGCCTTAAACAAGAGTAGAAACAGATATATAGTATAACAAAAAGTAACTTTAAATTTGTATCAACACACCAAAATCCATACCAACGTAAAATATTTGAGGTTAATAGTTGTATTTTTATCCTATATTCCTATATTCCCACTAAATAATGACAAACATCCAAAACCCACCAAATGACCAAAAACCACCCACCCCACCTCCTGGGAATATGGGCATTGTGTTCCCTAGACTGCTTCCTGTTGTCTGTGGGTGAACACATCTTTAGGAAACCAGAGAAAACTGAGATAGTGAAGTCCTAAGAAAACTAGCTATAACATTTGTTGTTTAGTCTCTATGCAATGGAAAGGCTTATTTGAAATCCTGACTAGAATCATCTGTGAGGCTGGACCATCTCAGCCAGCAGTCTTGAAGCTGTTCTGGATGCAGAACTCTGAGAAAACTGCAACAGAGGCATTCTGAGAGGCTGGATCACCTGGACCATTTGTTTTCACTGGTGTCTGAGCCCCTTGCTCTGAAAACACAAACTTTCAAAGGTAGCGTATATATCTGCATTAACATAAGTATAGACTGTGCATTGTACACAAGCCAGCCAAAGATGATATTTTGTTTTATGTTTTATGTTTTTTTTTTTTTCGAGACAGGGTTTCTCTGTGGCTTTGGAGCCTGTCCTGGAACTAGCTCTTGTAGACCAGGCTGGTCTCGAACTCACAGAGTTCTGCCTGCCTCTGCCTCCCGAGTGCTGGAATTAAAGGCGTGCGCCACCATTGCCCAGCTTTGTTTTATGTTTGAGCAGGTAAAAACATATGTCACCTGTTTTGTGATTTTTTTGAGGTTTAGGTCTTTATGTCTGTAGTCAGGATTTTAAGGAGGTCTCCTGTGCTGATATCTTGTTTGTGCTCTAATGAAGCTTGCCTGGTGATCAGAGGGTGGAGCTAGCCACCAGTTAACCATAGACACCAGGCAGTGGTGGCACACAACTTTGTTCCCAGCAGTTGGGATCTCAGGCCTTTGATCCCAGTACTTGGGAGATGGAGATGGGACTGTAAGGTGAGTGAAGACAGAAACTCGGAACCATTCAGTCTGAGGATCCATAGAGACAGGGTCTCAGCCTTTCTGTCTGAGGATTTCATAGAGATAAGAACTTTAGTGATTGACTGCTTTAGTTCTCTGATCTTTCAGTTTTCATCTCTTTAATATTTGACTCCGGGTTTTTGTTAAGATGTATTAGAGTCACACTACAGTCTCCCCCGATCAAAACTCATCTTAACCTTGAATGAATCCACAGGCTTTCGTTTCCTGTGAAAACAAAGGCATAACGTCTTCCCCAACAGAATACATTTTCTGACTTCCACTTTAAAGTTAAAGCATTCCTAAAGTATCTAGACTGTTTTTAATTCAGCAGTCCCTGTGAAAATCCCATGTCTCTGAGCAACTGCCATTCACTCAGAAGCATACAAAAACTTCAAAGCTAACATAACACCATACGGGAGTCAGCCTCCCTGTGTGTTTCCCATGGTTACATGACTTTTTTCTTTTATAGTACTTTACTCTTTATTGTTTTTAAACTATTTACTTTTCCCCATGATTATCTACACCCATTTTCTTTTCTTTCTTAAGTCTATGCACATTCTAAAGCACCATAACTTGTTTATAGGTGTTTTTGTTGGTTTGTTTGCTTTCCCCAATCTGGGTCTGTCTTTACTGTGTACCTCTATCTTTTTCTGACCACCTGAGACAAATTTTCAGCTGCTAAGCAGTGGTGACAGGTCCTCTGGCGGCAGCCCTGCTGGTTGACTCTGCTCCCTCTTTGATGCTTGAAAGCCAAACCTAAGCCCGCTGCCCTGGTCCTGGTTGGAGCTGTCTTTGACCCGGAACTACATTCAACCACTCCAGCTCTAGGAAGAGGGTGCTCACACTGTGGCAGGCATTTTAACTTGGCACACTGTTTCTACTTAGCATGCCAGTATGACAGAGTCTCTTAAAGGAGCTGTTTCTCTCTCTCTCTCTCTCTCTCTCTCTCTCTCTCTCTCTCTCTCTCTCTCTGTCTGTCTCTTCAGCTATCACAGGCCCTGTGTGCAAATTCAGGCCTCACACTGGGTGCCAAATGTACCAGGCTTTTTCTTTTTGGCCACCAACCAGCTCCCAAATCATGACAAAGAGACAATGTTAGTTGTAAATGCTTTGTCTTATGCTCATGTCTTGCTAGCTCTTATAACTTAACCTATCTAACTTCATCTATGGTTTTTGTCTTGTTTTGTTTTGTTTTTGTCTTTTGAGACAGGGTTTCTCCATAGCTTTAGAACCTGTCCTAGAACTCATTCTGTAGACCAGGCTGGCCTCAAACTCACAGAGATCTGCCTGCCTCTACTTTCCAAGTGCTGGGATTAAAGGATGCACCACCACTGCCTGGCTTCATCTATATTTTTCCTCAGGGCTTTTTATCTTTCTTTCCTTCTGCATTTCCCTACTCCATCTTCTGGCTGGAGGTTGCCTGACTGGCCCCCAGGTGTCTCCCTTTCTTCTTTGTTCTCTCCTCTCTTCTTCCTTTCCAGGGTTTCATTAGTGAACTGCCCACCTTGAAAATCAACAGCTCAATCTTTCTTTAAGTCTGTTTCCTCATTTATAAAGTTGTGATGGCATCAGAACCACTGCCTTTCTTGGGAGAATCAAGTGAGCTAGTCTGCAGCCATGCTTCAAACATGTTAAAACTCATGGAAGGGGGTGGGAATGCAGCTCAGTTGGCAGAGTGCTCACCTAGCATGCACAGAACACTGGGTGCAATCCCCAGTACTCCACAACCAGGCAGGGTGATGAAAGGGTGCCTGTAACCTCAGCATTCAGGAAGTAGAGGCAGTAGATTCAGGAGTTCAAGGTCATTTTCAGCTACCTCGTGAGTTCTAGGCACTACAGGCGACACTATCTTAAAAATAATAAAGCTGGGGATGGTGGCGCATACCTTTAATCCCAGCACTCTGGAGCCAGAACAGGCCAGTCTCGATGAATCTGAGGCCACCCTATTCTACACAGAACAGTTTAAGTTCAGGGCCAGCCAGTCTTACATAGAGAATCTCTCTCTCTCTCTCTCTCTCTCTCTCTCTCTCTCTCTCTCGATAAAATTTGGCTGGTGGAGAGACAGCTCCGCAGCTGAGAACACTGCCTGCCCATCCAGGGAAAGAGTTCAGGTCCTCGCGCCCACGTGGCCCCTCACATTTGGTTGTGACTCCAGTCCCAGAGGGATAGGACACCCTCTTCTGGCCTTCTCTGGCACTATATGCACACGATGCACAGACATACGTTCATGCAAACACTCATATGCATACAATAAAAATAAGTCAAATACAAAAAAGAAGAAAAGTGAAAATAACAGATATCTATTACACTAAGCCATAGAAAATGTAATTCCCATAACCACAATAAAAACAGCCTCTCTGACGCTCTTCTTTCTGACTGTCTGCACCATTATTTGTACTCAAAAGTTTATTCTGAAGCCACCCGGATATACGACTATCAGTTAAAATCTTCAAGAACACTGTTGCTAGAAATGTTGCTGCAAATGCCTCCCTCCAAACACAAAGTGGTCAGGGACAGCTGCAGGTCCCCGAGCGGTGGCTGGTCCAGGACAGGGAGACATGTGGCGGCTGCGGTGGGCAAGAGACAGAGACATGGATAGGCATGCCATGCAGACTGAGATTGGATATTTATTTAGTGGTTATGGAAGGGAGGGGAAAAGGGGAGAAGAGCAGGGGGGGGGGAGAGGGAGAGAGAGAGAGAGAGAGAGAGAGAGAGAGAAGAGAAGGGAGAGATAGAAGCTGTCTCTCCAAGAGGGAGACAGAAAAGAGAGAGAGACTAAGGCTTCAAGCAGGAAAGAAGATCTGCCTGCCTCAGCCGATGGGGGAGGGAGTGGGCGTGGCTTGTCTCTTAAAAACTGTCCCTGCCTGGGACTGGCTGCTCTCAGGGCCTGCTGCCTGCCACCCAGTGGCCCGCTGCCACGGCTTGGGGACCTCCAGCGTTTCTGCTGCCTGCTGCCATGGGGGATCCTGCAGCATTTTTAATTTTTCCATTACACTCAGGACACATGACAACCTGACAGCCTAAGAAAATAAAGCTTAATTTCGCAAATTTTATTAAAAATGGAGTTTGTCATCAGATATCTTTCTTATAGCAAAGATGAAATCTCACAATGCACCAATAAAGTTTGCTGTAATAACAAGCTTTGAAAAAACATAAATTCTTTTGTAGTTATAGAGCTTGTGAAGTTTTTGTTATTAAAAATTGATGTTTTCTTTATTCGATGAGTCATGGACAAACATTTTCCCACAAAAAAATTCTGTTCATTAAAATGATATCTGTGGCAGGGCACATGCTTATACTCACAGCACTCAGAATGCTGAGGCAGGGGGATCAGGAGTTCCAGGCTAGCCTCAGAAATACAGAGAGACTCTGTCTCAAACAAACAGTAATATAAAGGTGACTTCTAGATTGTCACGGAAAGGAGAGGTGAAGAAGGGATGAACGGGGAGGCCCAGAAATGTGAGCCTATTTCCACATTGACCAAAGGTCAGAGAGTTGGAACTTACCTCTAGTTCTTTCAAGGTTATTGTGCTTCTACCACAAAGGAAGGTCCCACCTGGTTGTAAATCAGAACGTTCTGCTCTCTCAAGGTGATTGTCAACAGGTGAGGCTAATAGCCAGCCCTTGTGCTCCAGGAATCGAGAAGTAGATCTGTTCCCACCTAAAACTAGAGTCTAAGGATCCAACTAAGTTCCAGTTCCCTTTATGGAGATAACTTGGAATTCTACCCAGGGAGTGGTTTGCCAACAGAATGTTTTGGTCTAGGGTGTAAACGTGACTTGTTTTGTTCTAGCAACAGAATTTATTTAACTATAAATTTTATTAACTATAAATGTAACCGGCGACTTTCAATTGGTCTGTTCATTTCCTTGTATCATGTTAATGCAATCTTTTGTCTTACTCCTTTTAGGGTCAGGGGTATTTTAAGCAGTTGGAAATTAAACGCAGGTGAACTGGAATTCCCTCCAGATACTATCCTATATGTTTCTCCATTTTATTATTTTCATTTAAATCTTTATATTACTTACTATATTTCTCAATTTCCACGCCTCTACCCTGGCAAGAGGTATTTTTGTCGAGGCTGGTCCCCAACAGATGGAGAAGTAGTGTTTGGATAGTCTTTGAAAAACTCTAAAAACAGTTACAAGTCCACTTCTTAAAATCTTTATTGTTTGGTACTCTTTTGATGTAAAAGCTGCCATTTCTGCACCCAGGCTCTTCCAGTATTCATTATTTTGATATTTAAAAGAATAAGAAGCAATTTCCCAAACAGCCATTGTAGTCTCAGGTCGGATAGAAAGCTCAGACTGGAAGGGAGTTTTTGAATACATTCTGGTACATATTCAGGTCTGTGTGGCTATGACCACCATAACTGCATACTCTTTAGATTAATTTCTCCTTAGGTAGGCCTTTTGGTTTTACAGATTGCTGAGGTGAATGCCAGGGAGCAGAAGAGTCTATGGGGCGTTCCTTTCCAGTTGACAACAGTTCCTTATTAACAGCATCGGCCACGCGTCCTAAATATAGCACCAGTCCTTAACTTTTCTCTGAGAATTTTGCACAAGCAGAGGTATCACTCTTCTTGGGCAGTGGAGGTAAAATACAACTATTTTGTTTGTCTCTTAGCTCCATGAGAGTTAAACAAATGTGTAACCAGTGGTATAGGAGTTCAATGACAAGATTGCCAAATTTCCATACTTCAATTCGAGAATGACCTGCATCAAGAAAGGAAAAGTTAGTATAGGTAATATTGTACTTTAATTATGAAATAAATTAAAATATGATTAAAATTTATGAACTGTTGTGAATCAAAATCATAATAGCATCTCATTTATATATTTAATTATAAGAGAGATAGAATTTAATATTTTCATTTAATGGAATAATACATAGCAGTGAATAGTGAAAGAATTTATATAAATTATAATTATATATATAAAAATTTTATATATACATATATACACACATAATGTGTATAATCTTATACATATTTGGGTATAACTCTTAAAAGTTTAAAAACCTGTAAGGTTTACGAATTCATAAAGCTATAGGAAAAGGAAGGCAGGCAGTGGTGGCATAGCCTTTAATCCCAGCACTCAGGAGGCAGATCTCCGTGTTCAGGCCAGCCTGATCTACAGAGCGAGTTCCAGAATGGCCAGAGCTACACAGAGAAACCATGTCTTGAAAAACCAAAAGGACAAACAAGCAAAAAAGATATAGTAAAAGGAATAAATCAGGTGTGAAATTATAAGTGTCAAATTTATGATCGCATTATGAGAAAAGAGAATAGGACCAGAAGAGGTGGAAAGTTTCAAAGATACAGTCCATATCTTTAAAAACCTCAGATTCAGATGGGCGTGGTGATTAGCCCTGCAACCCCAGCTGCCCGGCAGGCTGAAACAGGAAGATTGCTAGTCTGAGGCTAGTCTAGGCTAGAGAATGATTTTGAACAGGGCCCAAGTGAGACCCTGTTGTAAACTAAAACTAAAAAGGGCTGAGGGTGGAGCTAAGGGGTTGAGCGCCTGCTTAGCATGAAGCCCTAGGTCACTGGCTGCATTGGAAAACAAAGTAACATGAACTGAGCTCAAACAAGGCATGCTAGGGTTGGGCATATTAGTTCATAATGAATACTACTATATTTTAAATATTCTTTAAAAATTGTTTCAAATCATATAGTTTGTAGTGTGAATGCTAATTGGTATTAATAAAAACCCATAGCAGGGCAGGGGTGGCGCACGCCTTCAGGTTGCGTTTCACTCATTCTTGCTGTTCCTAGTCTAACTGGGCCTGGGCTCAGGCGAAGACCTGCTGATTTGAGTTGAACAAACCGTTATATACACACAAAAAAACCGCGACAGAGTGTTAAACATCACTATCCAAGAGTATCTTAACCATAATCTCAATTATCTGCTAGACTTTTAAGATAGATATTTTTATTACATTTTGTTTACTGATTGGTGTGTGTGTGTGTGTGTGTGTGTGTCCAGAGGACAAACTTGTAGGCATTCTCTCCTTCCAACATGTGTGACCCAGGGACCAAATTTAAGTTGCTGGCTTGGTGACAGGGACCTTTAATCACGGAGTCATCTTTTGCACAGACTCCAGAATATATGTTATTGTCTTGTCTCCTACCAATACAAGCAGCAAGTTTCCCTGAGTCAGGCTTGTTTTTATCTTGGTTTTGAAGGAACCTCTACAAGCTAAGGTGTAGCATATACCAGAGAAGCCCCTGCAATGAGGAAACATTCACAAGTCTTCATTTTTGTTTGAAGCTGACTTTAAAACATGTGGATGCAATTAATTGTCTAATGTTCTCTTTACACACACACACACACACACACACACACTCCCTCACTCCCCCCCCCATAAGCACTGTTTTTTCTCATTCAATTGTAAGTGTTCAATAAATGTTGAATTGAAATAACATTAAATTAAGGAATAATTTAATTTCTTTATTTCAAGTCCTAAAAGTTTTTCCAGATTACAGCTCAATAATATTAGTGACAATTAGAATAAGAACAAGAACGGATGCTAGCCATGAGAACACAGTAGGAATATCTGATTTATCTCACTTTATGGGTAATTCTAGACCAATACAAATACCAACTTCAAACCCTGAGTGCGCATTGTTATCATTGATCCCTCTTTGTGCTAATTAACTTCCTGGAAACGTTACAAAGAAATATTACCGATTTCCAAAGATTACTCTGATTATCTTAATGTTCCAGTGTTATGAATCTAAATTAAATAAGAGCCAAGTTCATCCCAGGACACTCCTAGTACCCATCCCAACGAATTTCCTGAGATAAGACAGCTTGGTTCTGTCTTTCCCAAATCCTTGACGAGGGCTCAGCTGCATCAGTGGTTGTTGATCTGGGCTGAACATCCCAATGTGCAGACCCCTGTCTGCCACCATCACTAAACCAGTCACCGTCTCCATGGAGATTCAAGGACAGGAGGACAGCGAGAGAGCAGAGCGCGTTCCCTTTTACAAGCCTCTGTTGCTTATGTCCCGTTTTATTGTTACCAGGACAAAAGCTCAGAACCTGTTTCCCTGTCGTTTCCAGAGAAGGATGTATTATTTACAGGGCCCTATTGAGCCCTCTGAGGAAGCCTCCTGCAGCTGCTACCTTTAACCATTACCATTGGCTGCCACCGCCCTCTTGCGGTAGACAGGCGCCTGGTCGTCACAGCTTGGCAGACACTCCACACCGACCCTCATGGCAGTTCTCAAGAGGAGTCTACTTTTATTTCTTCTATGAATCTACGAAATTATGAGTATTCTGATTTGCCTTAGCAATGCTTACAGTGATCTTTAAACTAACTTTAAGCTCTAAGAATTTCAGAGTAAGACTTTGACTATGTACAGGGATGTATTCAGAAAGCATTTATTATGGTATTTTTAGGTCCCATTTTAATCAAACTTTTAATTACACAGGGAATTCATTATGCTGGAAACATCAGGCTATAAAAAGCATGTTTTTAAATTAAACCTCAATTTGTGGGTCTCTGCTTTAACACTGGATTAATTAAGCTAAATCCTCCGGGAAGCATAGACAATTAGTAAAAACAGGCAAAGCAAAAAGAATGAAGTATTTAACTTCAAGTTTAAAAGCGGAACGGCTTCCTTCAATGACAACGAAGCCAGGACCAGCAGTATTCCTTGACTGTGTCCCTTCTCCATCTGCTCCTATAGTTTGAATTCTCTGTTTCTATTGCTTCACGTTCCCTAAGTCTTTTTAAAATTTAGCATTACTGCTGGCCACGACAAGCTGAGGTCTGTCCAGCAACGCACACTGGAAAGATGTGCAGGCAAGCTGCAGCTGTTCTCACATCAGCACAGCGAACTTTGTGGTGACAGTTGGGCACTTGATGCGTTGCTGTTGATTGGCTGTCATCCCAGAGGCAGACACCTCCTGAGCCGCGCACGAAACGAGTGGTGTGGTGTTGAACGAGGAGGAAATCCCAGTTTTTGATTTATTACGGCTGAGGAGGAGTTTGTTCCACGATGAGTCACGAGTCCTCGCAAGCAAACAGTTCTGCTCCCGTCGTGAGCGTTATTGCTGCGCGTTCCGGGCTTTTTCACAGCGCAGCCATGATTCAAATGTGTGAATTTCGGTCAGTGTAATTTTTTAAATAATATTTTTATTCATTATTTGGAAATTTCACATCATGAACACCCAGCACACTCACTTTCCAGTCCTCTCAGGTCCACCCAACCCCACCTTTGAGACCTTCCCCCCACAAAAAGAAGAAAAAGCAAGCAAACAAATAAGTCCAATTTGTGTTGCCCGTATACCCACTGGAGCATGGTTAAACTCCTGGTGGTCAGCCCTTAAAGAAAGTAGTCCTTCCCACTACCCTACCCCTGCCAGAAGCCATCAGTTGTGGACAGCTACACTTCAGCATCCTTATCACAATTTTTAAAAAAGATTTATTTATTTATTATGTATACCAGTGTTCTGTCTGCATGTATGCCTGCAGGCCAGAAGAGGGCACCAGATCTCATTACAGATGGTTGTGAGCCACCATGTGGTTGCTGGGAATTGAACTCAGGACCTCTGGAAAAGCAGTCAGTGCTCTCAACCTCTGATCTATCTCTCCAGCCCCCCCATCACAATTTTTTTAATTTATTATGTATACAGCATTCTGTGTGCCTACAGGCTGGAAGAAGGCACCAGATCTCATTTTGGATGGTTGTAAGCCACCATGTGGTTGCTGGGAATTGAACTCAGGACCTTTGGAAGAGCAGCCAGTGCTCTTAACCTCTGAGCCATCTCTTCAGCACCCCCTTATCACAATTTTTAAGAGATCTCTTAGATGGCTTTCTGCTTAGGTTGCTACTGTTTTGAGGGGGCGGGGTTCTCACAGAAGCATTCTATGTCCATCTATCTCAACTGTGAATCTGCAGTCATCAATACCATGGCAGAAAGTCGCTTGCTTGTGGGAGCGTGGATCATGGTTACACATGGCTTATGGCCACGGCTCAGATCACAGACATCTACATGGTCTCCAGCATCGGCATGTGCCATGAACCTTAGCATGGTCACCAGTGGCAGGTACAGACCATGAATATCAACATGGCCCTCTGCCACATCGTGGGCCATGGACGCCATCATAGCTCTCAGCAGCGGCACGGGCCAAGGACGTCAATGTGGCCTCAGGTGGCAGCACGGCCCATGGACATCATCATAGTTTCAAGCTGCAGCACAGATCACAGACACCCACAAGGCCTTCAGTGGTAACAGACCCTGGCTGCAGAGGGACCACAGACCCAGACATGGCTTCTGCTGGTAGTATGATCCCAGATATCACCATGGCCTCAGGTGGCAGTGCAGGCCACTCACATCAAGATGGCTCAGTCAATGTAATTTATCTTTACAGAAATTCATGTTTCAGTGCAATAACTTCCGGCCTTTTGGTGACACACCCCAGGCAAACCTGCGGCCATGCTCCCTTTGTGGCAAGACATTCAAAGAACTGTCTTCACTTTCCCCTTCGTGAACCATCTGTGGCAGTTTGAGTGCAGCTGTCGCCACAAGCTCATTGGGAGTGACACGATTAGGAGGTGCGGCTTTACTGGAGTAGGTGTGGCCTTGTTGGAGGAAATATATCACCGTGGAGCTTTGGGTTTCCTATGCTCAAGATACGCCCAGTGTTTCAGACTACTTCCTGTCGCCTGCAGGTCAGGATGTAGGACTCTCAGTTCCTTCTCCAGCACCCTGTCTCCTTATGCCATGTGCCACCATGATGACAATGGACTGAACTGTAAACTACTCCATTAAAAGTTTTTCCTTTATAAGAGTTGTTGTGGTTACGATGTCTCTTCACAGCAATAGAAACCCTAACTAAGACAGAGGTTGGTACCAGGAACCAAGGTATTGCTGTGATAGGCCTGACCATGTTTTTGTGTGGAGGAATGTGAACTCCGGTACTTTGAGTTAGAAAAGCAGTGGAAAGTTTTAAGTGCTGCCCAATGGACCTTATTAACAGGAGCAGGGAGACAGTGGTGCTGAGGATGTTTTAACTGTGGGGGGCTGGCTCAAGAGGATAAGAATATCAATATGTGGACTAGAGATCATTCTCGTGATATTTTGGTGAAGAATGTGGCTGCTTTTTGCCTTTGTCTGAAGAGTCTGCCTGAGGCTAAAGTGAAGAGATTTGGATTAATTCCCTTGGCAAAGAAAATCTTGAAACAGCCTAGTGTTCTCTCTGTTGTGTGGTTATTAATAGTCACTCTTCTGAAGATTTATAATGAGCAAGGAAAAATATAAAATGTACGATTTGAGGAGAAAAGGGGCACTAGAAAGTGAAATAGAGCTAAATCCTGTGTACTAGGAGATCAACAGATTAATAAATAGAATACAGGGAGTGGTAACCTCAGGGCAAGATACCACCAAGATAAGTTTCCAACTTACAAAAAAGAATTAAAAGAAAAACTTAGAGCCAGGTGTGGTAGTACACATCTTTAATCCCAACCTTCAGAGGCAACGAATCTCTTAATTCAAGGCCAGCTTGGTCTACAGACTGAAATCCAGGAAAGCTGAGTTTAAGCAGTGAAAAACCATGGGAAACAGAAAGCTGGTGAAGATGTAATTGAATAAGGGGGGCCATGTTTCAGTCCCAGCAAGCAGCACAACTTGTTTCTGGCTTTAGAGACAAGGAGAGACGAAAGGGGCTATGGAATCTTCCTCCATGACTAAGGAAAGCTGTTGAGGCCAGGCATGTGTCAGGGGTGTCCCTGAATTTCCCAGGGAGGCCATTGTGTGAAGCTGTGAAGGAGAAGCCTGCATTGCCTTGGAGTCCCCAAGTGTTAGAGATGCCAGAGTCATGGGATACTGTTGAGGCAAGCTACTAACAGGGAGCGGAACCAGCCCATGAAAGAAAGCGCCTTGCAGTCAACAAAACTGAAAATAGTTGGTGATTTGAAGAGAACAGAACCCAAGTCCTCTGCTCCTAACCGCTGAGCTCCATTCATCTCCTCTCCAGCCCCTTCACCTTGTTAGCTTTTATTTTTTTATTTTTTATTTTGAGACAGGGTTTCTCTGTAGCTTTGGAGCCTGTCCTGGAACTAGCTCTGTAGACCAGGCTGGCCTCGATCTCACAGAGATCCATCTGCCTCTGCCTCCTGAGTGCTGGGATTAAAGGCGTGTGACACCACTGCCTGTCAACTTTTAGTTTTTAAAATAGGTGGGCGCACCTGTGGAAGCATGCGTGTAGAAGCCAGAGCACAGGGCTTGGTCCTTACAAGACTTGGTTATCTCCTTCTGTCTTTGCGTCCTGGGGATTGAACTCAGGATTGACATGGAGATGCAGGGTTTGGAGTTTGCCCAGCTGTTTTTCCGTCTTGCTTTAGTCCAGCACTTCCTCACTATGCTCCCTTCCCTATGTTTGGAATGGAAATATGTGATCTTGGTTTTGATTTTTATTTTATAGGAGATTATGGCTAAGAGATTGCATGAATCTCAGAAGAAACTTTAAACTTTGTACTTTAAAATACTGTTGAGACTGTGACAGACTATGGAAACTTTTGACGTTGGACTAAATGCATTTTGCCTATGATATTGTTACATGGGGGCCAGGGAGTGCAATGTGGTAGTTTGAATGTAATTGCCCCCCATAAGCTCATTGGGAGTGTCATTATTAAGATGTGTGGTTTTGCTGGAGTAGGCGTGGTCTTGTTTAAGGAAGTATGTCATTGTAGGGGTGGGCTTTGAGGTCTTTTATGCTCAAGATATGTCCAGTGTCTCAGCCCACTTCCTGTTGCCTGCAGGTCAAGATGTAGGACTCTCAGCTCCTTCTCCAGCACCATGTCTACCTGCATGCCACCATGTCCAACTGTGATGATAATGGACTAGACCTCTGAAAATGTAAACCACCCCAATTAAATGTTTTTGCTTTATAAGAGTTGCCGTGGTCATGCTGTCTCTTCAGGGCACTATAACTAAGACATCATCTATTGGCCAATAAATCTCAATTTTACATCCCCACCTAGAACTCTCTCCAAAATCTGAGTTCTTTTTCTAGCTACCTACTCACATTTCTGCTCACAGCCCAATAGACGCCCCAACCTCAGCATGCCAAATGTGAACGCTTTAAGAATACTTACCTTATTTATTTATGTGTGTGCATACATGTGCCCGTGTATGTGCAAGTGAGAGCCCACAGAGGTCAGAATAGGGCATTGAATCCCTAGGAACTGGAGTTACAGGTGGTTGTGAGCCACCAGATGTTGCTGCTGGGAACTAAACTCCAGCCCTCCGCAAGAGCAGTGAGTACTCTTTCTGCATGCGAATGCATCTGAGCCACCTTTCCAGCCCCCAAACTTGAACTTTTCCTCTTTCCCCACTGAGTCTCTTCCCTGTAGTGCTCTCTGATTTCACTAATGGCTCGAATTCTTCCAAACCACAGTCAACTATTGCTCTTGCTTTGTTCACACTTCACGCCCAAACTGTGGAGTTCATGTTGGGTCTAACCAGAGTCTGTACTATGTATACCTCTGACCATTTTTCACTGTCTCTGTCGGGTCCACTCCTGTTTGAATCCCTGCAGCAGCTCCTCTGATTGTTCTCTTTGACAGCAGCGCCCCCCACCCCCAAAAGCCTTTTCATCACAAAAGCAGAATGTTATTTCCTCCCTCCCTCCTCCCTTCCCCCTCTTTCTTTTTTTTTTTAGTGGGATCTTACAAGGTCTTGGGTAGCCTGGCACTCACTGTATATATAGACCAGGTTAGCCTTGAACTCACATAGGTCTGTCTGACTGCCTTCTAAAATTTGGAGTTAAAAATGGGCATTGCTATGCTCAGTTCCTTATATTTATTTATTTTATTTACTTTTTTTTCAAAGATTTATTTTATTATGTATACAATGTTCCTCCTGCATGTACACCTCTATGCCAGAAGAGGGCACCAGACCTCATTACAGATGGTTATGAGCCATTATGCGGTTGCTGGGAATTGAACACGGGATCTCTGTTATATAGGGTCTTGCCGTGTAACTCAGGTTGACCTTTGAACTCATAATCCTTCTGCCTTAGCCTTTGAGTGCTAGAAGTATGAGCCACTATCCAGGCCATAAGAGTGATTCTTTCAAAGGATAAGCCGTGTCATGAAATACTTTCTGCTTTCTCATATTATATTATGATGGTGTGATAGGTTGAGTCCGCTCCCCAAGCCATCACTTCACCTTATAAGTATCTCTAATTCTCTTACTCTGCTCCTGACACAGTGTCCTTTCCTCTAGACTATTTCAACACACGGCATACTCCTGCCTTCTGCGGCCTTTGTATTGACTCCTTGCCCTGCCTGAAGCACACTCTTTACAAGTTATCTATATAGCTGATTTCCTCACTTAAATTCCGCCTTCTGACGAGGTCTGTCTGTTAACATCTGCACTGCCTCGTTCAACAAGCCCTTAGGTGGGAGCCACAGCACCACCTAAGAGAAAACAAAATTCTGCCCCATGCTTCCTCCCTGTCTCCCTCAAATGCGCACAACTGCCTTACTCTGCATACCTATTTTAGCATGCCTAGATCAACTTACTGCATATCCCAGGAGCCTCTCAGGACTCACACGGTGTCTAGATGCTGTTTAGGAAAGAGAGCTCTTAGGAATCCACCTCATAGTACAGCTCAGGGGGACTTCTCCCACTTCTAGAAATATCTCAGATAACACAGAGAGTTTCAGAGTGCGGCATTAGAACGAGCGGAGTCGCAGTTCGCTGATGACAATGGGGAGGACACTAAGATGTATTCTAAATATGGAGGCCCTGCAGACTTCCCCGTTAGGCTCTAGGACCTGGGAGAGTAAGCTGCTTCCTCTCCAGGCAGTAACCAAGAATCTTGTCACACAGGAAGCCGACAGCTCAAGATAAAGAGCTCAGAGAGGCGTAGAAACCGGAAGTGACTCCATTCATACAGGAATCGTTTAATCTGAGACAGAGATCCAAACACCAAAAGAGAAAGAAAGAGGAGAAACTCCAGGAAGGAGAAGACTTCAAGGTGCAATTACCAACGCCCTCGGAGACCTAAGCAAAATGTCAACCAGAGGCTGGAGAAAGCAAAGGCTTAGAGAACAGCAATGCAGGTGCTCTCAGACATCAAACACACATACCTCCCCCGTCAGCAGAACTGGCAGAGGAGACTGAATTTATCAGCATGTAAAGCAAAAAGGTAAAAAGATGGAAAATAGGATGGAAAATGAGACATTAGTTAGCTCGTTAGCTTCATGCAAGCCAATAAGAGATCTGCGGAGCTGTACTCCAGCCACTAAAACTAGGATTTTGAAGACTGAGTCTAGGATAAGCAATGTCTGGAAAATGTGTTACAAAGAAGGACGATAGGAAAGGGAGAGGAGGGTCACCATCAGCCTCCAAGTCACCTGTCCTGGGTAAATGCACTGGCCTGCAGGGGGCTGAGCAGAGAAAAGGCTTGCCAAGAAAAAGATGCCCGCCCCTTCCAAGCTGACGCAGCTTCAAGCAAAGGCACACAGCTCAGTGAGTGAAATCCAGGTTCGATTTAGCTGCCGTTTGCCTCCTCAGTGGGGCACCTCTGTGTAGTGCACAACTTGCACAGCTGCGGTGGCAACCTTGATGCTCTGTAGGCATCTAGGAGGCGAGGACCCAGATTTCACAATTGAAATGGCCCAGCAAACACCCGGAACATTGAGTGAAGACAGCCACATCAAGGCTCATCATTGGGAAATTTCACAACCTTGGGAATAAAGGGACGATGCTAGAGCTTCTGGGGAGAAGCAAAGCAAAGGTAACGTTTGCAAGATCAGAAACAAGAAAGGCTTCCAACACCTCACTAGCTACCTTGGAAGTTAAAGGCTATGCAGACATTTCTACAGAAGTGAAACAGAGAGCTATCATATGCCCGAGCGATTTCACTCCTAACTAAAGTTTCTGACCAGGAGAACAGAATATGCACATTCAAAATAAAAAACAAAAGCAAAACTGTAAACAAATGTTCCTGGAAACACAATTCCAAGAGCCAAAACCAAAAAATCCCTGAGGCTCATGAACTGATAACTGGATAAATGAAATACAGCTTATCAATATATAGACAATGTAGTCATAAGAAAGAAACAAACAACTAATACACACTGAAATGTAAGCAGGTCCTGAAACACTACAGTGAGTGAAAGGAACCAGACACAAAAGGGCACCTATTACCTAATCGCGTTCCTATCAGAGGCTGGAGATGGGCATGCGCAGACAGAAAGCAGACCAGCAGTTGCCGGGCTAGCGAGGGAGGCGTGCTAACGGGGCTACAGTTCTGTGTGAAAATGTCATCAAACTAGGTAGTGGTGAGGACTGCACAATTCGCTGTGTTTGCCAAACACTGACCCGTGTATTCCAGAAGGGTGTGATGTGCGATTTATGTTGATTTTTCTTTTCTCCTTTCCTTTTTCCTTTTTTCTTTTCTTTTTCTCTTTCTTTCTTTTTATAGACAGGAGTTCATATACTCTAGGCTGGCTTGAACTTGTTATATAACTGAGGGTGACCTTGGCTTAAGATTCCTCTGCCTTGGGCTGGAGAGATGGCTGAGAGGTGAAGAGCACTGGCTGCTCTTCCAGAGGCCCCTAGTTCAATTCCCAGTACCCACATGGTGGCTCACAGCCATCTATAGTGAGATCCGGTGCCCTCTTCTGGAAACGTCCTCCAGACGTAACAGCTGATACACAGATGAACTCACAGAGCCTGTAACAGCACACACAGACCGAGGTTCAAGCTAGATAAAATTCTAGCACTGAGAGGAGGACACGGACACAAAGTCCCTTCCCTAGCCAAAAAGCTACTTGCAAGTGACACCTTACAGAAAAGAGAGAATATTTTCTCCAATGGGATGTCAACCACACCCCAGGCTCCACGCCCTGCCTAGCAGCCCCAATCCCAGGCACTGCAGAAACCCGCTGGTGTCATCTCAGGCTGAGTGGGCTTCCTGAATAGGCGCTTTCCTCAAAGTTACAAGAAGGCCACCCAGATTTTTGGATAACAGTTGGCCCTGCCAAAAGCATCCTCTCCCTACACAAACAGGAAGCCGTGCCCAAAGAACACATCCCTTTCCCTTAAACACGAAGCTCAGACTTTCTTGATATAACTTCATCTAAATGAGAGAGGAGTGATGTCCGGTGACCTATGAACTTTGTGGATTGCTATAGAGATTGATAACATGAAGGGGTTGCTGGTTGCATGAAAGGGAAGCCTGTTTGGCTGTGTCCCATTCTGTTACTTGAAGTTCTCAGTCCTGCCACCTGAGGGCACTATTGGAAAGCAAAACGCCCCGGGCAGTCCTTTCGTGGTCAAGGCGGTTGAGAGAGGACAGGTGAGTTCAAAGTCGGGGCAAGGGGTGAAAATTTGCATGTGTTCTGAGCAGAGCCTGCACTAGCAGGTGCCTCTAACAGGCAAATCTGAGGCAGAGCCTAAAGAGATGCCTTTCAGACAACGGTGCCACGCCACAGAAGGAGCCTTTTGCGTCTCCCTGGGTGGAGGATGGGCTTATTAAGGGTGCAGCTGCAAGGTGCAACGGCAAGGCCTGCTCTTTATCCTGATTCCTTATGATAGAGGGACTGGACTGAAGACTGCTAGGTGCCTATGCTCTTGTCTAAGAAGGGGAACATCCCTCAGGAATACAAGGAACCCGTCAGCAAGGTCTGCTCCTAGGTTGAGTGAGGTGTCAGGTTGGTGGAGACCAAAGAGGAGAATACCAATTAGACAAATTGATCCCATACGGGAGGTGGTGCTGCAGTTCATGGAGGGTGTTCATTCTCTCCGAAAGGAGGAACCAGAGATTGGAGACAGCGGACTGAGGTTGGAGCTAGGCATCCTGGGGACACAGATGCAGACTTCTCCGGATTTTCAAGTCCTCAAATATAGAATAAGTACATGAAAGTATACAGTGGATGGGCTGTAATCATAGCCCCTCAGAAGACACAAGGCAGGAGGATCACAAGTTCAAGGTCTGCCTGGGCTAAGGAGTTCAAGAACAGTCTAGGCATCTTAGTGAGACTGTCTCAAAACAAAAAGTAAAGAGGGGAAGGGGTGTAGTTTAGAGGTAGAGTGCTTGCCTAGCATGTTCAATATTTAGTCTCTCTCTCTCTCTCTCTCTCTCTCTCTCTCTCTCACACACACACACACACACACACACACACACACACACACAGAAGTGCACACACTCAGCAGACAGTGGACAGTGATCAGGTTTGTTATTGCTGTTGTTACTGATTCCCTTGAACAGAACTTTAAATCAGGCCTGTGGCACCAGTGAAGAGACTCCCAGGAATGAGCTACTGTTGCCCATGTAGCATCCCAAAGAGGAATTCTATGCCGGACTCACATTACTCAAGGAACACATTAGTTCTTCCTGAGTCTCGTGTCCTCTGCTATTCCCAAGCACATTCAAACTCCTGGGAGCACTTCACTTTCCTAGCAACATCTCCGTGACACCCATTCACCCAGCTCAGGGCTCTGCCACCCCTGTGCGTACAGTCTGAGGTCTGCGGCTGTCCTCCCTGCCCTTGCCTTTGTCTTTCCCTCCCTTGTCCCAGGGGTCTCTTAGATCTGTGCCCCTCAACCTAAACTATCACAGAAGCCTGGAAGTGTCTGACTTGGTGGAATCAGAGAGAAGGGAGGAGAGGGGAAGGAGAGGAACTGATCGGGAGTCCAGAGAAGTCTATAGCTCTGCCTAGCTCCAGGCTCGGTTCTCCCACCCCATCCCCACTACTGGTTTTTTCTTTTGGAGAGACTTCACAGAGCGTTATTTCTGTTGACCATTTGGGGTGTTTTTTTGTTTGGTTTGTTTTGGAGTCAGAGTCTCTGTGCAGTATTGACTGGCTGGCCATAGTCCAGACTGGTCTTGAACTTGTAGATCTTTCTGCTTCTGTCTAATCAGTGATTAGTTTTTCCTAAATTGCAAGGAGGAAAACGCATTCTTTCCTTAGTTCTCTTGCACACACGGTGCAGGCATGTGCCTTTGTACTTGTGCCTTTGCTTTTAGACATGGCTGATTCTCTGGGGCAGGTTCCTAGTTACCTCCAACCCGAGAGCCTCCTTCTCGCTCTGCAGTCTCGCTGGCTCCTCTCTGAAAGGCTAGCATTACCAGCTTCTGTACACCAGTGCTCTTTAAAATGTTTTTGTTCCTTATTGGAGCTAAAAGTAGAAGACATCTTGCCTAATGTTCCAATCCTCACTGCAGCTCCTGCTTGCTTGCTTTGAGATGAGGGTCTTGTAGTGTCTGGCTGCCCTGAGCGTCTGGACTGAAGTGATTCTCCTGCCTCAGCTTCCTCGGTAGTGAGATATTAACAAAGTTTGAGTAGTGTAGTCTTGTAATGAATACATTTTGAGGAAGGAGCACACATGCAACTCGCTCTGTAGACCAGGCTGGCCTAGAACTCAGAGATCCTTCTGTCTCTGCCTCCCGAGTGCTGGGATTAAAGGCACGTGCCACTACCACCCAGCTCACCTTTAAATTCTTTTTTTTTAATAGTTACATTTTTATTTATTTATTTACTGTGTGTAGGTATGGCACCTTTAAATTCTTAACGTGTGGCACAGACACCTTAGGGGATCGAGCAAATTGTTGATTGTATCCTTCTTTTTAGAAAACTCATGAACATTTTTATTTTCATGTAAATTCACTTGAAGAACCGTTTGTTTCGCTATAATGGAATCTCTCACAGTTTTTGTTCTATTGGTATACATTTACGTTACTAGGCAGACCCTTACCTTGGATGTAGTTCATAATAAGCTGTACATTAACCGTCACATTGCTAGCAGTTGGATCAAACACACAAAGATCTTCAACTAAGTACTTGTTAATGTACTGTGAACAAAGAACGAAAGAAAGTTCCATCATCACCAGCAGAAACACAGGGCCCAGCTCACCGGCTTACACAGCTCCGCAGGGGACATTCTCAACTGGCAAGACGAATTAGCTTTGGGGTGTGTAGTCTGGGGAGAGGGCTTGTGAGAAAGGATACAAAACACAGGCTTAGAGATGTCAGCTGTGTCGTCTGGGAACACGGAGGTGGGCTAGAGGATGTCTTTACTATGAGAAGGTTCCTGCATCTTGTATACCTGTGAGTTGTGCCATTATAATTTGTAGACAAAAAAAAAAAGCTCCAAAACTCACAAAAAGACACCCCAACTCACAAACTTCCACTTATCCCACTGCTCCAAGTCACGGGAATATTCTATCTCCTGCTGAGAAAACAAGATCACTCCTTTCAGGATGTCATGCACAAGGACCACATTGGCTTCTATATCCTGGGACTCGAGGTCCTGGAAGTACGTCGAGTCCGTGTGAGGTTTGTGCTCATACAGCAGCAACGACACAAAGTCCATGGATGTGAGGAGCTGGAGGCATTCCCGAAGCTCCTGCAGCATGGTGCGGAAGAAGAGGATTCCTGCCCGCATGACTTCTCCCATCTTCTCCATCTCTGCAATTACACACATTCTAATTGCATATACTATTCTTTCATAGGATTCTGAGTATAATATAATATAAATTATAAAATAGTATGAACTATTTTTTTCAGGCAAAAGAGAACCATGTCTCATGATTTTAAGCAATGTTGGTTTCTCTAATCATGAAATAAAAAGCAAAAATAGAATTATATCTGATGGAATTAAAAACTGAAAAAAACCTTTAAAAATCTGAGTTTTATAGTTAGGATTTAGTTTGAAGACTATAATTATATTGTCTTTGAATATATATGTAACACATATATATGTTTGTACATATACTCACACATACTCTTTTGTGGGACTAGGACCGATCCCTACTTCTTTGGTGAGACATAGGAATTAAAGGAATAGAGTTCTTATTCTTGTTGGCCCTGGTACCACAGACCTATAATCCCAGCTATGTGAAAGGCTGAGGCTGGGGGATTTTGAGTTCAAGGTGTTCCATAAACTTTATAGTATGTTCAAGGCTGACTTGGACGATGTAGTGAAACTTTGTCTCAAAATAAAAATTAAAAATAGGACTAGGGACATAGCTTAGTGGTAGAGAGCCTGGTTTGTCTCTGGGGTTAATCCCAGGGTTTCAAACAGAAGCTGTTAAGTCTCAGGATCTGCACACACTGAACACTTACAGGACGTGGTTTTTGTTTTTCTTTCCCCCCCTTCCCTCCTTTATTTTCTTTATCATCTTAAGTGATTCTCCTGCTTTAGCCTCTCAGGTAGCTGGGATCACAGGCTGGTGTCGCCACACTTGGCCTTCTTGTATCACACTCTATATAACAGCTGCAAATCGGTCCACTTTAATCCCACACACTGTAACTAAATCTATTCAATTCACTCTAGCTGAGGGGTTTTTGCAAGCCTTCTTCTCAGTCACTCTCTAAGACGATGTTGTGCTAAGAGTAGCCTAGGGTACATAGAGTCACGAGGACTCGGGGACTGGTTTTGGCCCAGCCAGCGGCTTGTTATTGAACCTTGGAAAAAAGCACTTTAGGTTTGTAGGTTTCAGCTCTTTAATCTGTAAAGTAAGATGTTCAAATTAAGCCAAAACCAAGTTTGAGTCCAGTCTTACCATTTATTGTTTATTTTTACTGAACCTCACTTTCTGCACCTGTGAAATGGGCTATGACTATTGCCCTCCTAAGATTATGGCAAAGGCAAGGAGAGTGCCTATTTTATATGTTTCGCAGCAGACGGGACATCTCACCGTCTAAGCTAAGGTCCTGAGAGGATGGTGTATTGGCTATGTATGGTCTATAACCCTAGCAAAGGTTATAGACCATACATGCCCATCAGGGAAGCCTGCACAAGGGCATTTTTTCACATGGAAAGATCTACATAGTGGAAACTACGGCCTTCACCTCAGTATCTGTGATTCCCTCCCAGCAAACCACACCTCCAGACTGTTAGCATAGCCACAATACCTATGACCTCATTCTTCATGATTTCTCCAGAGAATTCGCCCAGTATTTCATCGGAGGCATTTTGGATCATCTTCGTCATTTTCTGCAGATCTTTGTACTCTTGATACACCAGCATCCTTGTTTGGCCAATGTTAACATCGAGGACTCCCATAGCTTCTCTTGTTCTTTCGCGAAGCGGAATTGCAATGTGGGTTTCTCCACTGGTAGAAGCCAAAATAACTTCTGAAGTGTCTATGCACTTAAAGAGGAAATCTCTGAAACCAAACCAAATACGTACAGGCCTATTACACGCCGGCCTGCTCACAACATTCCACCACTAGACTCAATTTCTCTCTTACGTTTTCCTTGCCCCAGTGCGCCCACCATTGCTCTTTCATCTGCCTGGAGTGCCAGTTTCACATGGCTGTCCCTTGGCTCAGCTCAGTTGGACGTTTCTCTTCATGAACGACCTTCAGCAGAGAGCCTTCCCTGACAAGTGTTTGGGTGGATGCTTCACCTTAGCCCCTGGCATCCATAAACCCAAAGAATCTGGTACGTTTGGATGGAAAGTTCCATTCCAAGCCCCCTCCCCTGTGGGAGTCGCCTCAGTCCAGACTCCAGCTCCGAGAAAGCCCGACAAATGATGACCCTTCCCCAGAGATGCTCAAGACCATTCCCATAGGGCATTTAAACTGCCCCCCCCCCCCCAACAAACACATGGTTTCCTGGTCTTCCCTTCCTCGTCTCCTCTCTGGTGGGCTGGAAGGCCACCAGGGAGCATTGGTACCCATTAAACCCATTTGATTTGGTCTGATTTTGATTATTGCGTCTGCGGAGAGGTTTATGGGGTGCAGAGACTTCAACAATCTCACCTAAGGTAGCAGCCCCAGGTCGTTCTACTTCACTGCTAACACAGGGTAGCTGCAGTTATCTGAAGGTGGCTTGTTTGTTTGGCTGTTGTTGTTTTTTTTTAATTTTTTAATTTATTTATTTATTAAAGATTTCTCTCTCTTCCCTGCCACCGCCTCCCATTCCCCCCCCTCCCCCAATTAAGTCCCCCCCCCCCAGCCCGAAAAGCAATCAGGGTTCCCTGTCCTGTGGGAAGTCCAAGGTTGGCTGTTTTTTAATGTACTGAAAGTCTAAAAGGTGTTAAGTAAATGCTGGAAGGCTCCCTAAAAGCAGTGCTCACTGGAGAAACCAGGGGACTGAGGAAGCAGGGTTAGGCAGATTGGGAAAATCTAAGGAAGTGCAGATCCAGTCTGTCCAGTCTAGCCCCAAGGAGGAGATCTAAGATGTCCACTATACCAAAGACTAAGTCTTATTTCGAGGCGCGTGTGCATGTGCATGTGTGTGCGTGTGTGTGCATGTGTGTATGTCCTAGCACTAGTCTGTCATTGGCTGCCAGCTGCTCTAGGTGTATGGTGGGGATCTGGGGTGGGAGAGTTCAGGGAAATCTTGGGTAACACCTAAGGGGCTCTAATCACTTAAGGGCCCTTCCTTAGAGAAAGTTTCTGGCAGGGAAGCTGCAGCAGTGGCCAGAGGCATGCTGGGGAGCTGAGCAGGGTGGCTGCGATGCCTGCTTCAGTGAGAGACTGAGAGGTTTTTATGGAAATGTAGTAGCCGTCTCCTCCAGTGAGGCAGACGCTCTTTTCCATGTGCTGCCTCTCCTGTTTGCGCTAGAGATGAGAAAATACATGTATTCTAATCTTCATAGAACTGTGAACAAAATAAGTGTTGTTTGGTAAATTTAAAAAATAATAAACGGGCTATTAGGACAGGTGTGCTAATAAAGGCAGAAGCGGTGTCTTCTGATCCGCGATCATGCCAGATGTGGCTTATACCTGAAGATGCATGACTTCCTCGAGATGGTTGGGGGTTCTGCATGGATTTCTGTTAGGCCCAGATACTCTGTAACCATCATTTTGCGCAAAACATAGTCTTCCTGAGAAAGAGAAAGTGATCTTGTTAGAAAGCAGTAATTGGGCATTCTGGGGTGGGAAAAAGAGAGGAAAGAAGGGAAGTTTAGGTGAGTTCTGGCTTTAAGGATATTGACATTATACTCATTCTGGGCCATTAAAAAACAATATACCAAAAGGGAAATTTTAATAAGATTATTTTAATACATAATTTTTTATATTTGAAAAAGCTGTATGTTTAGCTATTTTCTTCTTGTCTGTTTTGTTTTGAGACAGAGTCTCTCTGTGTTACTTTGGTTGGGACTTACTATGTAGACCAGGCTGGCCTTGAATTCATGAAGATCCGCTGCCTCTGCCTTTCCAGGGCTGGAATTAAAGGCACATGTTACCACACTGGGCATTTCTTTTTTTTAAGATTTATTTTTATTTTTAATTATGTATATCTATGTGTGGGTATGTACCTATGAGTGAAGAGGCCTTCAGAGGCCAGAGGCATCAGATCCCCTGAAGCTGGAGTTACAGGTGATTGTGAGCCATCCGATGTGGGTTCTGGGGATTGAACTCCTGTCCTTTGCGAGAGCAGGATGCATCCTTCACCACTGAGACACCTCTCCAGCATAAAGTTCGCTTCTTGATAAGCTTTTCTTTGTGTGGCTTTTAGGACCCCACTCTCCACTCTCCCCTGGTTCTCCTCCTACCATGCCATGATTCTTTCTCATTCCCCTCGTTCATCTTTACTTCCCTTACTTCTAAGCAGTTTTCAACTTTTAGCCTCTTCAATGTACGTCACAACCTCCAAATGTAGTGTGTGTGGGGAATCACATAAAATTTCATCATTAAATGTTTCTGGATGTGCAACGACCTACAATTAGCTAAGAATCAAAATGACTGAGATGTTTCCAGCAGCCTTTGCCCATTTGCATCATGTGACACGGAACATGTGCACCGTGTCATGCCATACCTCACCAAGGAGCACCGCCTGAGACACCCTGGCTCAGATTCAAGACTACTGTGTCATTAACCACAGTTACTTCCTTATATACACAGAATAATCTGCTTACAGAAGGGTAATGGTTGGATTGGAGAAAACAAAGACTTATTTATGTATGTATCTATCTCTCATATATTATACTGCGACCTAGCTTTCCCTCCCTTCTCTGCTCCCTGTCCCTCCCTGTCACCTTCCCTCTCCTCCAGATCCATTCCTCCTTCATTTCCTTTCAGAAAAGGACAGGCCACCCAGGGATATAAACCAAACATGGCATATCAAGGTGCAATAAAACTGGGCACCTCCCTTAATATTAAGGCTGGATAAGGCAACTTAGTAGGAGAAAAAGGATCCTAAAAGCAGACAAAAGAGTCAGATACAGCCCCCACTCCCACTGTTAGGAGTCCCACAAGAAGACCAAGCTACAGAACCATAATATATATATGCAGAGGGCTTAGGTCAGACCTGTGCAGGCTCCCTGATTGTTGGTTCATTCTCTTTTAGGCCCTGTGGGCACTGAATGGTTGGTTCTGTGTGTTTTCTTGTGGTGTCCTTGACCCCTTGATGGTGTCGTTTGCATTACAGAAGCTTTTCAGTTTCATGAGGTCTCATTTATTAATTGTCCATTCTAGTGCCTGAGATAACTGTTCTATTCAGGAAATTGTCTCCTGTGCCCATGCATTCAAGGCTATTCCCCACTTTCTCTTCCATCAGGTTCAGTGTATCTGGTTTTATGTTGAAGTCTTCTATCTACTTGGACTTGAGTTTTGTGCAGCGTGATAGATATGGATCTATTTTCATTCTTCTACATGCTAAAATTCAGTTAGACCAGAACCATTTGTTGAAGATGCTTTCTTTTTCCCATTGTGTATTTCTGACATCTTTATCAAAAATCAGGTATCCATGGGTGTGTGGGTTTACAGCTGGGTCTTTGATTCGATTCCATTGATCAACCTATCTGCTTTTATGCCAATACCATGCAGTTCTTATTACTATAGCTCTGTAGTACAGTTTGAAATCAGGGGTGGTAAAACCTCCAGAAATTCTTTTATTGTACAAGACTGAAACAAAGACTTTAAGTATTTCTCTCCCATTATTCCTTGGCATACAAGGATTGAATTAGTGTATCATGGATTATGTTGTGTTAAAATATTTGATTTTAGAAATTGCTGTTTGAATTGCTCATTTGAGTTTCATAAAAATTGTTACATGAATTTTAATTTGGGAATAGGACGCAATTATCAACAAACTTCTGCCCTTAGTACTTGGAATAAAGTAGCGTTTTTAGAATTGATGGTTATAAAATCAACACCTCAATCAATTCTGAAAACTGTTGAAGATGTTCTCTATACTACAGCATCAAATCTTCAGCCAAGATTCTAATTCTTTATTTAAAGTAACCAACACATCCCTCTAACTAGTTTACAATTTCCTTTTTCTTTCATAATTCTACATAAGATTATAACAAAAGAATCTTCAAAAATAAATTTATTATTAGTAAACATTGGATTTGTAAACCTATTTTTCATATTTATTGGGTTATATGAAAAATCTTGGGCAAAAGGAGGTTACAAATGGAAAATACTTAAGAAGCCATATTGGAGGCTGTGGGTCATGACCAATTTGGGGGTAAAGTGACCCCTTCCTAGGGGTCACCTAAAACCATTAGAAAACACAGATAATTATGATGGATAACAGTAGCAAAATTATAGTTATGAAATAGCAATGAAAATAATTTTGTGGCTGGGGTCACCACAACATGAGGAACTGTCTTAAACAGTGAAGCGGTAGGAAGATTGAGCAGCACTGCTCTGGGGGAAGCTGGTGGGAACCACCTTGCTGAATCCAGAAGCTGGCCGTGGTCTGAAGCTCTGCTAGGCCTTCCTTACCCTTAACAGAGCCTTTGAGATTTCTGAAAAGCATTTTCCAGATTATGTTTGAAATTAAAACTAAGACATGTTGCTAAGAACACATGATGTGGGACTCCCTTCTGTATGCTATGAATATGTTTTATTACTATTGGTTATTAAAGAAGCTGTTTTGGCCAATGACTTAGTAGAATAAAGCCAGGCAGGAAATCCAAACAGAAATACAGAGAGAAAGTAGGCAGAGTCAAGGAGATGCCATGTAACTGCCAAAGGAGATGGTTGTGGGAACCTTAGCCGGTAAGCCACAGCCTTGTGGCGATAGACAGAATAATAGAAATGGGTTACTTTATGATGTAAGAGTTATCCCATAGAATCTTGAGCCATTGAGCAAATAGTGTTGTAATTAATGTAGCTTCTGTATGATTATTTGGGTCTGGGCTACCTGGAAAAGGCGGAGCAGTCTCTGCCTACAAACACAGAGGCAGGGATAAAATACTGACAACTGGTAGTGAAATGACTTTACTAAATTAGCAAGATCATTGTTACCCCACTCAAGCACCCAACTGCTCATTCAACACTTCCACCTAGAGATCCAACAGATATTTCAAATTATTATTATTATTTGTTTTTTTCAAGACAGGGTTTCTCTGTGTAACAGTCCTAGCTGTCCTGGAACTAGCTCCTGTAGACCAGGCTGACATCGAACTCACAGAGATCCATCTGCCTCTGCCTCCAAAGTGCTGGGATTAAAGGCGTGTGCCACCACTTTCCGGCTTCAAATTATATTTAAAACCCCTTTTGAACCAGGCATGGTGGCACATGCCTTTAATCCCAGCACTTGGGAGGTAGAGGGGAGCAAATATCTGAGTTTGAGGCCAGCCTGGTACAAAATGAGTTCCAGGACAGCCAGGGCTACACAGAGAAACCCTGTCTTGAAAATGAAAAGAAAAGAAAAAAAAAACCCTTTTTTGAAAGGGGGAGGCTGGTGAAATGGCTCAGTGAGTGTAGGAACTTGGTACCTGCTGCTACGCCTGATAACCTGAGTTTGATTCCTGCGACCCATGTGGTTAGGAGAGAACCAGTTTCTGAGAGCTGTTGTGGTCTCTGCCTTGCCATGCCATCACTGAGACCTCAATTCAAGGCAGACTGCCTTTCCCCTAACCTTTCAGCATGGTCTTTTCATGCTATAAACGGCTCTGCGCAGATGGACCGTGGTCCTCGTGGTTTTGCCCATGTCACGATACTAAAATTAAACACTGGAAGCTCATGCTTCTTGTTGACTGACTTGGCTATTTTGGCCATTTGCCCTAGATGCTTTATTTCTCAAAACCCTGAAAAAATGCTTCTAAATCTTTCTCAGACCCCACTTTGGCCTTTCTGGGGTGGTAGCCTGATAGGTGGAGTGGATTGCTTTAGGTATGAGGGTAACTGAAAGTTCCTACTCCTATCCCCAATCTACTCCCCAGGAATGATGCAGAGATGAGATATCCTCAGCATCTCTACCAAGCATCAAGAGTACTGTGCGTCTGCTCTCTATTCCCAAAGCCTCAGCAGCTTGGCCAAGCCATGGAGAGAGGAAAACGGGGGCCTCATTTCTTTCCTTTCCTTGACTAGGTCTCACTATATAGCTCAGACTGACTTTGAACTCACAATTCTTTTGCCTCAGTCTGTGAAGTCCTGGGACTGTGAACATGAACCATCATATCTGGCCTTATTTACTTTTAAAGATTTTGCCTTTTCATCCAGCCCCATGGTGTGGAAAACTCTAAAGCTAAGGATGAGTAGAAAGAAGCAAAGCAAACCTGGAGCAAGCTTTCATTATACAGACAAGGAGCCTTTAAATGTTTATTGCTATGACGTAATTTGTCTGAGAGCGGCATTCTCCCCGCTTCCTCCTTGACTCAGATGATTCTGGCATGTGTTGCCTCCTTGGCTGCTGGATGCATCCCAGGATGAGTCAGAACAAGTTTTCCTTCGTAGGTTTCAAAATTAAAGCTTAAAAATAAAGTTATAATTCATGTGCACGTACGTGCGCCTGCTTATCTGTAGGTGTGCGGGTGCCCACAGAAGACACAGGAGGCTGTTGGAACCCTGGGAACTGGAGTTATGGGTAGTTGTGACCCACCTGATATGGGTGCTGGGAATTGAACCCAGGTCTTCTGCAAGAATAATAAGTGCACATAACCACTGAGTTGTCTGTTCAGCTCACCCAAATTGGAATATTTATTTATTTTATAATATTTAGGGGTGCGTGCATGCATGAGCTCATGTGTACCATGTGCATGCAGCAGCCTATGGAGGCCAGAGGAGGGTATTGGATCTCCTGGAACTGGAATTGCAAATGGTTGCAAGAGGCTTCGTGGTTGCTGGGAACTGAACCTGGATCCTCTGCAAGAGCAGCCAGTCTTCTTAACCACTGAGCCATCTTTCCAGCCCCACCCTCCAAATGCTGGACCTTTTAAACTGGATCTTTTTCCTAAGTATCTTACTTGCCTTAAGGAGAAAGTCTATCTTCAGGAGGTCCTGGATCTGGTCATACTGGAAACCAACTAAATTCTCACTCTCTGTCTTTCTCACCTACATGTATGTGTGTACGGGTTATGTGTGCCACATGTGTGGTGGTCAGAAGACAAGTCTCTATAGTTGATTCTCTCCTACGACCATGTCAGATCCGGGGATCAAACTTATCAGACCTGCAAAAAAGTGTCTGCATCCTCTGAGCCACTTCCCCAACTGATTTGCTCTTTCTTCATTTTGTTCAAGCAATACTCCCTTTTGCCTAAGGCAATTTATAATAGATTCTTCTTATGTGCAACCAAGAGTTTTGAGTTGGGGGGGGGGTCAAAATTTTATTTGCTTGTTTCTTTTTGTGTGTGCAGTTCCGGGACCAAACCTGGAGCCTTGAGCATGCTAGTAAGTGATCTTCCACTGAGCCACATCCCTGATGAGATCACTCTTCAATGTTAGCGAGATATTAATATTTAATAATTGTGTAATATTGAGAAGGTCTATATGGCCTGATTTTGCCTACCTGCTCTGAGCTAGGTTCAATGAAGTGCGTAGTGATGGAGCTGATGCCAGACGTGATGCTGAAGAGCCACCTGATGCCAGTGATCACAGTGTGCAGGACATGCTCCCTGCTGTGCACATAGTGATAGGCAGTGCTGAAAGCATTGGCAACGCCCTGTGAAGACAGACAATTCAACCTGCGTTTTTAAAAATTACAAAGTGGTCACTAATAATCATCTCTTAAATCTATGATCAACAAATTAGTTAAAATCAGTGCTCAGGAGGTACTCTGAGATTCTGTTACACAAAAAGGATCATCAAGACACTAAAAGTGTAGAGAGGACCATATAACTGTTTATACTTTACGAAAGATATGTGCTGTCAGAAGAAGATAAACGTAGAAAGTAAAAGTCGTTTTATTATTATTATTATCATTGTTGTTATTGTTGTTGTTATTGAGATGGGTTCTCATTATGTGGCTCTGCCTGTCTAGCCTAGAACTTGCTACAGACCAAGCTGACCTTGAACTCATAGAGATCCACCTACCTCTGCCTCTCAATTTCTGGAATTAACCTGACTCCCAATATTAATTTTTTTGTATCTATGACCTTT
The DNA here is from genome assembly GCF_018167655.1 of Microtus oregoni. NCBI lineage: Eukaryota > Metazoa > Chordata > Mammalia > Rodentia > Cricetidae > Microtus > Microtus oregoni. The sequence goes on along the minus strand of NW_024543074.1, from coordinate 21,758,688 downwards.
ACCACCAGGTCAACAGAACAGAATATGTTTGGTTTCAAGACTTACAAATGCTAATCACACATTCTTCCTATGAGTAAAAGACTGTTCCATAGAGAGGGGGTAGATGGGAAGTCCGTAAATCCCAGTTGTGGCCCTGTCAAAAAACTTTAGGGTGGTCAGGCAGTGGTGGTGCACACCTTTAATCCCAGCACTTGGGAGGCATGGATCTCTATGAGTTCGAGGCCAGCCTGGTCTACAAGGGCTAGTTCCAGGACAGGCTCCAAAAGCTACAAAGAAACCCTGTCTCAAAAAATCAAAAAATAAATAAACAAACCAAAAAAAAAAAAAACCAAACCAAAACAGAAAACTGTAGGATGATTCCTTGATAGGGGAACCACTTTGAGACTAGATGAGACATGATACATCTTGTTGGCTTATGACTTATTATTATATGCCTTTCAAATGGATAGATAGAGATTTATATTATAGTTTGGTTGTGTGATCTAAAGGAACTTATAAAATTGACAAATGCCTTTTATCTGCTCAAAAATAGAACCAAAAAACAATCTTTAGCTAACTTGTGCACACCACACATTCCATAATTGTGTTAATATAGATATATATGTTACCTTTAAAAGTTTGTATGTGTTTTCAGAAAAAAAAGAGGACCAGGGACCAATAAAGACAAGTATCCCAAGTGATTCAGCCTCTCAGAATGCCTCTGTTGCAATTTCCTCAAAATTCTACATCCAGAACAGCTTCAAAACTGCTAGCTGAGAGGGTCCAGATCACAGACTACTCTATCCAGGACTTCAGATAAGCTCAACACTTTCCCATCACAAGGAGACTGGACAAGAAATGTTACAGCTAGTTTTCCCAGGGCTTGATCATTATCCAAGTTTTCTCAGGGTTCCCTAAAGACAATGGGAAACAGTCTAAAGAACATGACACTCACATTCCTAAGAGGTGGGGAGGTGGTTTTTGGTCATTTGGTGGGGTATGGATGCTTGTCATTATTTAGGGGGAATGGTAACAAATTGTTATTGGTAATGGTCAGAAAAAAAACAAAACAAAGGATATTAGATTCAAGAACCTCTTTCTGAAGGGGGAAAAGGGGAACTATAATATAGAAATGATAGAGTAAAAGGGAATATTATTAAATCTACATTTAAACAAAAAACAACTAATAATCTCAAATATTTTACATTGTTATGGATTTTTGTATATTGAAACAAATTTAAGATTATTTTTGTTATACTGTATAGATTTTTCTATTCTTGTTTTAGGTATTATACCTATGCAACTTATTTAAAAATGTAATGCAAAGTTCTAGTACTTGAAAGCTATTTAAAATAATTAAGAAATACAGGTTCGTAGTTAGTCATCTATAATAATAAAACCTGTAGTCATATTAGATATGTTTTCAAGGTGAAACAGAGATATAGTTTAGATTGATAGGTGGTCTTCAAATGCTTCAGAGACCTATGGAATATGGCATTTATGATGTTTTAATAATCTAAGGATTTTCATGGCAGTGAGACTTGTCTGCTCCTGGAAGCACCAATTTACTTCAAAAAAGGATGATGGACATCAAAGAACCTCCATATTGAGTTTGCTTTTATTGTGGCAAAGTTAACCACTGGCCAAAAAATGCCCTTGCCTTGACTGCTGACAATGTGTTATCCAAACTGGACAAGAAGTACTCAAAATAAAGCAATAGTTGAACTTTGCCAAGACAAGATAGGACAGTCCTTCAAAATTCCTGCTTCAGAAAAAAGTTTGTCAAGATATTCTAGATTTGTAGGTCAAAGACAGATGTCCCCAAATTACAGCAGAACCATGGTTAACTGTCCAAGAGGCTAGATGTCTATGTTGTTTCTTAGTTTTGAATATTGCTTGCTCTGCATTTCTTGTTTACTTAAATAATATTATATCCTTCTTAGGTCTCTGATGTGGTTAAAGAGAAGATAATTATAGTTTTACAGTTTTCCTTGTTACCAAATTCAGAAGAGAAACTTACATATGAGTTACAAAGTTTATAAGGTTAAGAAACATAAAAGCTTAAGTTGTTTATCTAAGAAGATTTTTTAAAATCTAAAAAGATATTTTTAGGATGGTAATACAAGTAATGATAGAAAATGGTTTAGGTATAAAACTTTGTACTCACTAAGATAGGATTAATAGCATTACTTTCTCTGAATTTGACATATACAAATAGACTGGATATTGTAAATGTAATTCTTACCTGATAATTGTTCTTATTGTATATAGTTTTATTATGTTGGAGTTAAAGCCTTTCCTTTTTATTTAGACAAAAGGGGGAATATTATGGGATATTTGTACACTGTGTGAGATATATTTGCTGTAATTGGTGTTAATAGAAATCTGAACAGCTAATAGCTAGGCAGGAGGAATAGGCAGTATTTCTGGGGACAGAGAGGACTCTGAGAAGGAGTAAGGCAGAAACATCAAGAGACATGGAGAGGAAACAGGAGGTGCAAGATGGAAAAGCAGTAACACCATGTAATAGAACATAGACCAATACAAATGGGTTAATTTAAGTTATAAGAGCTAGTTAGGAACAAGTCTAAGCTATAGGCTGAACTTTAATATTTAATTAATAAGTCTCTGTGTTATTATTTGTGAGCTGGCGGACTGAAGAAAAATCTTACAACAGACCACAGCATCCATGGCTTTAAATCTATAGCTTTATTGCAATTTCTACCCATAAAATTAGATAAAAATATACCAGCTATTTCACAGTCTGAAATGTGCCTGACATTTTCATGATCTAATTTGAAAACATGAATTCTCAAGAAAGATTTGGGCTTCTTCATTTTCCTCAAAAGTTAGAACACTAAACAAGAACTATAAGGATGCATATCATGATTTTGTTTCCCTTGTGGAGAGAGCAAAGGAATTGATAGGGAGCACTATAATAAAAACAAACATATTCCTTTCTCCTAGCTTCATTTTTGATGCTGTGAAAAAAAAATATCCTGACACAACTCAAGAAAGAGAGGGCTAACTCCAGACTGCTGTGCATTGTTGCAGGAGCTTAGAGCAGCTAAAGCAGTGGTTCTCAACCTGTGGGGCATGGCCCCTTTGGCAAGCCTCTGTCTCCTAAAGCATTTATGTTATGATTCATAACAGTAGCAAATTTTCAGTTATGAAGCAGGATGAAATAATATATGGTTAGGGTCACCACATCATGAGGACTTGTATTAAAGAGTCACAGCGTTAGGAAGAAATTATTAAAGGTCAAGAACTGCTGAAAAAGCATCACATGCATGGTCAAGAGTGGAAAGAGAATAAACTTAAGTATCTTTGCTTGCTTGTTGCTATGCTCAACTAGTTTCCTCCTACACTGTTCAGGAGCCCTCTGCCTTTGGAATGGTGCTGCCTACAGATCCCTGCCTTTGAATGGTGCTGCCCACAATAGGTTGGGTCTTCCTATAGCAATTAACAACCAAGATAACCTGTACAGACAGGCCCGTGGGCTAACCTAATCTACATAATCCCCATGGAGACTCTCTCCCCAGTTAGTCTGGTTGTGTCAAGATAACAGTTAAAGCTACCCAGCATACCCTTCTACATGTTCATTCCTCTTTTGTGGATCTCAGGGGGTTAGTCATTAGTTCTGTTACAAAGCATCATTTTCTCTTCCTATGCTAGTGCTAGGAGAAATATGAACAATATTCCCAGAGAGGCTCGAGTATGGTTGTGTCCAAGTCCTTGACAAATTATAAGGAACATGCCAGAAGGCTGAGAATAAGGGCAACAGAACAAGCATGGTGACACGGTCTACATAGAGCCTTCCTCTCCTTCCCGGCTTTCGGGGTTGACTTTGAAGACTATAAACAGAGAAGCTCTTGACTACTGCTCTTGTAGACTTCTAACTTACCTGATAGAATTTGATCTCATGAGGTAGGAAGAGGTTTATTTCATGAGGATCGCGAAGAGTGTCAACTGCCAGGACCCCAAAGATCCTCATATGCACATCCTGAAGAGGCAGAGCCAGGAATGAACCATTATGCTCCTTCTTACTGCGGGAATTATTCCAGAAGAAGACGTTCCCATGGTGCTGAACTTGTGGGACATGGATTGGCTTGCCTTCATCCACTACTGTAAAGCTGTTGAAAAGGGATAAAAAGGATAGGGAAAAGTCACGGGCTTTAGATCAAGCCACAGAGAAGACAAAATACAGTCTTCTCTAATTCTAAGCATTATATGGAGGGGAGTGGATCAGGTACTATCACCAGTTTAGAGGGTCTGACTTGGAAAAATTAAAAATAAATTTTAGGGCTAGAAGTAGTTCAAAGAAAGAGACCATGTGTGTGGCATGCGTGAGGCATGCACTTCAGTCTCCAGTACCACGAAAGAGAAACAGAAATAAGGAACCAACCATAGATTCTAACAGAGGATCCCAATTATAGAGCCAACATTGTAAAACCGAGCCCCTAAATGGTGTACCATTTCCAGAATGAGAAATGATCTGGTAGGACCAATTAGGATCATGGGACTTGAGTGATGGATCAGCAGTTAAGAGCACTGTTTCTCTTTAGAGGACCTGGGTTCGATCCCCAGAACCCACATGATGGCTCATAACTCTAGTTTCAGGGGATCTGATACTCTCTTCTGGCCTCTACAGGCACCAGAGATGCAAGTGATGCACAGACAAACATACATCCCAGCAAAATACTGATGGAGGAAGGTCATTGGTTAAATAAAAAGAAACTGCTTGGCCCTCATTGGTTAGAAGATAGGTGGGAGGAGTAAACAGAACAGAACACTGGGAGGAAGAGGAAGTGAGCTCAGACTCCACAGCTCTCCTCTCGGGAGCAGACGCCTCAGAGAGATGCCATGCTCCCAGCTCCCAGGCAGACGCATGCGATGAAGCTCCGACCCAGGATGGACATAGGCCTAGACTCTTCCCAGTAAGCGTACCTAGGGGTGCTACACAGATGATTAGAAATGGGCTAAATTAATATGTGAGAATTAGCCTAGAAGAGGCTAGATAGAAATGGGCCAAGCAGTGATTAAATGAATACAGTTTGTGTGTTGTTATTTCAGGCATAAGCTAGCCAGGCAGCCGGGGTGCTGGGGACGCAGCCCCGCCGCCCATATTACTACAAAATACCCATATACACAAAATAAATAAATTGATAAAAATACAACAACAACAAAAACCACTTAGGACTGGAAGCCCATCAGGTCCCATTCTGGAAGTGCTGGTGACTTAGAGACAGTTCTCTCTTGAGCAAATCACTAAAGCCAATTCACTTCAGAAGGGAAAACACTGTTTTAGAAAGATATACCCAGAGCCAGGCATGGTGGCACAAACCTGTAATCCAGACTTGTAAGGTAGAGAGGCAAGAGGATCAGGAGTTTAAGGCTAGCCTTGACTGCACAGGGAGTTGGAGGCCAGCTTGAAATACATGAGACCCTATCTTTAAAGTGAATAGAAAGAAACGGACTCTTCAAGTTCTTACCTGATTCCCTTCATGTCCCTGTAGAGCACTTTGTTCAGTACAAATGGAGCATCATCTAGGGTACAAGCCACATTCCTCAAGAGAACGTCCCCTCTCTCCGGCAGGAGTATGTTTTCTTCTAAGAGGGAAATGTGGGCACTGATCTTCTTATTTCCATGAGCCTCAGCATCCTGGGATAAGATATTTCTGATTATGGATTTGTATTTGTCAAGGGCTACAGAGATCCCCTAATCCCTTTGCTAGCCTATTTGGGAATCTAGCACCAATAATTTCATTGAATAAATGATGCAGATATTACCAGTCATGGGCAGTGCAAAAAGGACATTGCCCTTCAAACCTGACTTGTATTTAGGGGAATGAGCGACTTATGTGGAGTTAGGTTGCTTTACTAAAAATAAACATAACCCAAACCTCAACCAAACCTCTTAACTCTAATCAAATTAAAGGTTCAAAACTTAGATCCTTTAGAACCACAATCCTAGTGAGGTGAGGGCCTCAGCAAAGCGTGTTGACTCCCGAGAGTGTAGCAAGAGAGGCCTCCATCCTACTATCTCTCTTCCTCCATCTAAACAGGAACAGAAAAGCAAAGCTCCCAAGGATCTGCTCTAAGATTTAAAAAGATTTCTTTATTTTTATGTCATGTGTATGGCTGCTCTGCCTACATGCATTTGTGTGCTCCGCGTGCGTGCCTGGTGCCAGCAGAGGCCAGAAGAGGACATTAGCTCTCCTGGAACTGGAGTTACAGGTGATTGTGAGTCACCAGGTGGGTGCTGGGAACTGAAGCTGAGTCCTCTGCAAGAGTAGCAAGTGCACTTAATAGTTGAGCCGTTTTCCAGCCTCATGGGACATTTCGGGAAAGAGTTTCTCGGAGACGAAGACTTAGAAGATTAGGTTTTACTGTGGCATTCATCCAAGTTTGTTTTTGTTCTTTCTTCTTTCACCCACTCTTTCCTCCCCCACCCCCGTGGCCTCCTTTCTGTTTTCATGCTACATGTGACCCTTCGCATTCGCCTTCCTCCTCACCACTTCTTGTTCCCTTCTCGTGGGCTCTCATTCAGTCTCACAGTCGGTATCATTCCTGTGGTGACTATTCTCGATGTCAACCTGACTACATGTCAAATTAACCAAAACATAAGATGCTGGCTACACCTGTGAAGGATTTTTCTTGGTTTAATTATTTGAGGGGAAGACCCACCCTAAGTCTGGATCCTTTGAGGAAGATCTAGCTTAACTCTTGGCCACACTTCTGGGGGCAGCCTATAAACGACATGGGAAAACGAAGCACTGCTCTTTGCCTGCTCGCTCTCACGCTCGCTGGCAAGGTCATTCCTTCACTGGCATTGGAGTCTATTTCTCCGGGATTCCAGTAGACACTGAAGACCAGTTGAGACATCCAGCCTCATGGACTAAACAGCTACTGGAGCCTTAGGCCTTTCATTGACAGACAGTCACTGTTGGACTAGCTGGACCACAGCCTGTAAGCCATTCTAATACCCCTCCCCCCCCCACACCTTTTGTTTGAGACAGGGTCTTTCTATGTAATCCTGGAGCTCACTGTGTAGACCAGGATGGCCTTGAACTCACAAAGATCCTCCTGCCTCTGCCTCCTGGAAGCTGGGATTAAAGGTGTATGCCATCCCACATGTATATATGTGTGTGTGCGTGTGTGTGTGTGTGTGTGCGCGTGTGTTTGTGCATATGTGTGTGTGTGTGTGTGTGTGTATACTGTCAGTTCAGCTTCTCTAAAGAACTCTGAGTAACGCCATTGCCTTTATTCACAGATACACATTATTAAAAGTTAGGCTCTGCTCATGAGTGAGAACAAGCAATTCTTACCCTTCTGAGTCTGTGTAACACCACTTAATATTTCTAAAATGCTCCATTTTTCTGCAAATGTCATAATTTTGTTTCTCTTTACAGTTAAGATAAACGTAAAATAATTAAAAATTCTTTTTTGATGGGTAAATTATTCTGCAGACATCATGCAAAGTAAATGCAGCCTGCACCCTACTGGCATTTTTCATTACCATTCAATTATATAGCCTTGGCATATTTGATTCTCAGAACAAATACGTTTCCAGGACATCATTTGTAGCACAAATAATAAAAACCCAGAGACAGATATTGGGGTTCAACTGAAAACCAGAAAATCAAAACAACCAAACTACTAGAGAAGTCTCACCTCTCCCAAGGCTGGACAACTGCAGACTAAGCAGATTTAGCAGTCAGAGCCTCTCCCTCCTCCCATTTTATGTTCCCTCTAGTACTGGGATTAATGAAGAGCTGGGGTTTGAACTCAGAGCCCCATACATGTTAGACACCCTAGCAATGGAACTACATTCCCAGCCCCTCACTTAGGTTTGAGTCATTTATATTTTTTGTAATAAATAAATCATCTGTAGCATCACTCAGTGATTTTTTTTCCAAGCAAATTTTATGTGTTCCTCCTATGTAGCCACTGAATATCACATACTGTGAGAACATATTTCCTCTTCCATCACCTTAGAAAGCATACCTGGGTGAGGGCCCTAAAGGTCTCAGTATACACTGGCTCCAGGGACACCCCACTTGTCTCTGCAGCATGTTGGATCTGATGTAGCCATTTCCGTCTTGCACAGTTCCTTAGGCCCTCAGTGTGGCTTCTCTCTAAAGCACCCATCAGGAATTCCACAACACTGTCCAGAACTTGGTCTTCACTGCCCCTGAGTTCAGACACAACCAATTCTATGTACCTCTGAAATTGCTTTGAAGACAATTTGACTTCATGACCAGGATGGGAGTTTGGAAATTGGATGTGCAGTTTAGCTAAAAGACGTAAGTGAGAAACAGAAAATGGACTAAAATTTATTAACCTGAGAGAAAGCTGAAGCCCTCACATGTATGTTCTATGGAGAAGTGAGTACATTAAAGGAATTTCTGAGCACTGAGACTGGCTTCCTGTATGAATTCAGTATGACTTCTCTATGCTGGCTATGTTTGCTCTTAATTCTACCTCCAGCCAGGTGAATTCCTAGAGCCTATTGTAACTCCTCCTGACTGTTTGTCTTCCCAATCCTATCCTTTTGCTCTTTGGCACTGTCCCTTGTGGCCACTCATTTCCATTCCTACTTTTATAACCCCAAATAGATTTTATCACTTTATAGTAGGCTTACTAATAGTAAATGATTCATACATATTTTTAAATCTAAAAACAGGGGTATTGGACTCGACTAGTATCCACAGTGCCCTGGGTTCATTCTCCAGGACACATAATACCACACACACACACACACACACACACACACACCATACATATAATACCACTAATGCACATACACACACCACACACATACAACAGACACATCACACACACATATAATGCCACAAATACATATACACACACCACACACATACACAAAATACACACATATGGTACCACAAACACACATATACATATCACACACACAATACACACATATAATACCACAAACACACATACATATACAACACACATATACACCACACACACATACACATCACATCACACACACATACACACCACACACACACACCACACACTACACACAATACACATCACACACATATAATACCATAAGCATATATACACATCACACATACACACCACACACATACACACATACACACACACACACACACACACACACACACCACACAGTGCTTATATATTCCAGGATTTAGGAGGCTAGAGCAGAAAGAGCAAAAGGTTTGGAAAAAGCCTGGGCTGCCTGAGATGATCTTGTTTTTCTCAAAAGGCCAAACTAAAGCAACCCACACAGCTTGCGTTATGCAATTCCATGATTCAAGTTCCCTCTTGAATCTAGCCTAGTTTCAAATCATACCTGCCCTCCGTATCATCAAAGAATGGTATTCTCTCCTGCTCATAGTTCCTGACCACAGCTTGCATATGTCTGCATCTGCATCCGCACTTTAAAAAAGCTATTGTTCTACCATATATTATATTCCGGTCATAGTTTCCCCTCCTTCTCCTGCTAGTCCCTCCCTACCACCTGTCCTATACCCCAGATCTACTCCTTCAAAAAAGGGCAGGCCTCCTGGGGATACCCACCAAACTTGCTTATCAAGGTGCAATGAAACCTGGCCACTCCCCTCAAAATAAGGCTGGATAAAGCAACCCAGTAGGAGGAAAAGGGTCCCAAAAGCAGACAAAAGAGTTAGAGACAGCCCCCACTCCCACTGCTTTTTTTTTTTTTAAAGCAAGGGGCTAGAGAAATAGCTCAGAAGTTTAAGAGTACTGGCTGCTCTTCCAGAGGACCCAGATTTGATTCCCAGTACCTACATGGCAGCTCACAACCATCTGTAACTCCAGTTTCAGAGGATCTGACACCCTCTTCTAACCTCCAAGGGCACAAGGCATGCATATGGTGTATATGCATATATATGCAAAAATGCCCATAGACATAAAAAATAAAAACTAAGTCCAGTCTAGGACTCTCCAGGCTCAGGACTCTCCAGCCCCTGGACTCTCCAGCCCCAGGACTTGTTTTTTCATTCAACATTAAATTACCAAGTCCATCACGTTATTTGTGTAGCTTTGACTCATTCATCTTAGCCACTGTATTCATTATGTGAGTGAAACATCATTGATTATTTGTTCTCCTGGCAATATGCATTTCATGTATTTTTAATATTTCACTCCTAGAAGCTGCATTATAAGCATTTTGGTACATGCCTCCTGGTGCATCTATGAAAGCATTTTGACATTTACTATACATTAACAAGGCAAACAGATGTGATGGCTTATAATGATTGCTAACCTGATAGGATCAATAATGACCTTGGTAACAAATCTCTGGGCCTATCTGTGAGGGAGTTTTTAGATTTGGGTTAATTGAGGTGGCAGAGTGCTTTCCTTGAGCTAGATCCCTTGAACTAAAGAAGAAAGAGAAAGTGAGCTGAGTTCCAGCATTCACCCCTGTTCGCTTCCTGACTGTGGCAGCAACGACAATGTGCCAGCTACCTCCCTCTCCGGACGCCACACTTTCCTCACCATGATGGCCCATGCCCCAAATTGAGAGTCAAAATAAACCCTCCCTTCTGTATGCTGCTTTGATTAGGTATTTTTGTCACAGCTGAGGAGAGTAACTGATAGGGCACATGCCCCTTCCTTCTCAAGTGGGTCCTAGCTTTTCTCTCAAAATGCTTTCCTTGTGCTTTTTCCTTCCCTTTAATGATGAGAACATCCATCCAGTACCGTTTACTTGACAATTAAGAAGCACTGCCTGAACCTGCAATCATTTTGTCGTGTGTGGGCTCTTACTTCTGTAGTTAAGCAGCCACTGATTTTCCTCCTAGTGTTTGTAGTTACGGTTTTGCCTTGGGGAAACCACTCTCCTTTCATCGCTGCTCGTGGGGTTTGTGTGGGATCCATTGTAGCTTTAGAGGTAGAACATGTACTCCAGGGTCATACCAGCCAGGGCATTCCATGTCTCTAGTCAGAGTGGCTGGTTTAGTGTAGAATGACACCAGGTCTTTTCTGTTTGCTTGGTTTTTTTTTTTTTTTAGCAGAATCTCACTATTCAGTCCTGGATAGCCTGGAACTTGCTGCATAGACTAGGCTGGACTTGAACTCCTGGGCGCTAGGGTTAAAGGTGTTTGCCACCATGTCTGAATGTCAGACTTTTTTGCTCGAGTGATTAGGTGGAGGATATTCCATTTCATCCCTGTTGACTTGAATGATCCTGAGATAATGTAGTCTGACCCTGCTTACCACAAAGAAAAGGGCTGTATGACAATAGGACCAAAACAGAGAAGAGAGAGGGCTGGGCTGAAAGCAAGAGAATAAGGGAAGAACTGGACACCTCCTAATGTCAGAATTTGAACCCCCAAACCTAGCTGCACTCTGAACTACCTCTGCCTCCTGAGAAACCCGAGAATAGTGCCTTCGGAGAAATGAGCCCGTGTGTGACTCACATTTTGACTTCTAAACACTACCCTTCAATTAAAAAAAAAAAAAGCTAAGGTAGTTCCTGGGGAAGCTGATTATTCAGGATGGAAACAGGCGAAGCATAGGATGTACCCGGAAGATCTCATATCAGAAAGTCAAGGAGTGCTCAAGAACAATGGAGACATTAACATGCTAGAGAGAACCGTCTGCATTCCTTTAAAAAGAGAAAATACCTACCTGCACGGTGGTTCAGAAACCCTCCACGTCTATGAGTCTCGAGAAAAATCATGCTGAGTGCAAAGAAGCCTCACCTAAAAGAGTGTGTCTCATATGATTCTGCTTTCATGAGGCTCTAGACAAGAGAAATTATGCTAGAAAAACACTCAGTGGTCGCCTTGGGAATGCCGCATGGGTAAAAGGACATGGAGGAGCTTCCTAAGAAGCACCAACTACACTGCTCATGAATTTACACTTAAAATTTACACACCTAATTTTGTGGGAAGTACATGCATACCTGCGTATTCAGGTAGAAGTGTACATTTCACTTTAAGAGGAATCAAAAATACCAGAAATAGATGGAAAGATAAGGAGTCAACAGAGAGACAAGAAGCCATGGGAAAGTGTTGATGGTCGAGCCTAGGCTGTGGGCGTTTGGGGCCTCTTCACAAGATTCTGTCAGACTGGCTGTTCATTTGAGCATTTTCATAATACAGAGTTGAGAGTGGGAGAGACGAGAGGAAGCCAGACACAAAGGACTAAATCTGGATCAATATGAGCATGAAAACAATGATAAGATTGGATTATAGCCACAAGAAACTGCTGCATGCTATTATAAACAAAAGGTGGACAGAAGAGAAAAACTTTTATAAAGGTTCAAAGTGCATTTACAAAATACTGCTCATAAACAGAAGAAAGTGACTTTAAAGTAGAAGGGCTCAACAGAAAAACGTTTTGAGAGTTATCATGTATCTCCGATTAGCCTTGAGCTTGCTGTGTAGCTGAGACCAGCCTGATTCTACAGATGTGTACCATGAAACCTAGTTTATGAAGTGCTGGGATTCAAACTCAGAGCTTTGTGTCTGTGCGGCAAGTACACTACTTACTGGGCTATATATCCAGCCCAGCATATATCGCTTTAATCAACTGATCAATGTTATCAGCATAGGGTTTCTAATAGAGTTCAATAAGAATAAAATATTGATTATGTGTTTGGATCCTGCCAACAGATGAATAACCTGGGTTTAACCAAAAGGAAACGTCAGACAAACCTGTGGGAAGAGCACACTATAAACAACCAGCTTACAATTTTCTAGAAAACAATTGTAGTTTTATGTCAGCTAGAGGAAGTAAAAATATAAGAAAAAAAAGAAGAAAAGGAAGAGGAAAAAGATCAGTAAAGAGGCTGGGTAGAGGTGGTACATGCTTGGATGGAAGGCAGAGGCAGAGGAAGAGGCAGAGGCAGAGGCAGGTGGATCTCTGTGAGTTCAAGGCCAGCCTGGTCTACAGGGCGAGTTCCAGGACAGCTACAGCTATGTAGAGAAACCCTGTCTCCAAACCACGCCCCCAAAAGAATCATTAAAGAGAATAAAGAATTAGCATACCAAAGAGGAACTTTAGACCCAGCCAGACTTGATAGTTTAGAACTTAGAAAAGCAGGGAAACTACAAATTCAGGCAATGATGCTGCAGGTTTGGGAATTGTTAGCCTTAGAAGTGAAAGAAATCAGTTCACAGACAGAATCTGCCAGGGCTCAAGGGCTGGGCTCAAAACTGCAGCCTGCTCCCCTCAGGAGCACACACACGTTCCTATTCATCTGCACACACTGGCACTCAACTGATTCCCATTTAATAGCTCTGAACTCCTGGGTCTGGTGGTATAGGCCTGCAATCCCAGTTACTCAGTGGGCTGAGGCAGGAGGATTGAAAGTTCAAGGTTGGCCTAGACTAAACAGCCAGTTTAAAACCAGTCTGGAAAGCTTAATAAAACATTTTAAATGTTTTTTTTTTTTTAATGGCTGGCTGGTGGTGGTGCCCATGTTTAGTTTAATCCCTGCACTCAGGAGGCAGAGGCAGGTGGATCTCTCTGAGTTCGAGGCCAGCCTGGTCTACAGAGTGAATTCCAGGATGGCCAGGGCTACACAGAGAAACCCTGTTTCGAAGAAAGAAAAAAAAATTAAAACTAAAGAAAGGGATAGAAAGATACAGTTCGGAGTGCTTGGCCATCATACATAAGGCTGTAAATTCAATTCCAGGATTGAAAGGAGAAAAAAAATTAAATGTTTCAGCAAGTTTGGAACAGCTAACGTGCACACATCTGCATGTGTGTGTGTGCGTGTGTATGTGTGTTATATATATGTTTATGAGTGCATGTGAAGGCCAGAGACTGATGCTGGCTGTCTTCCTATATTGTTTCCCACTTTATTTTCAAGACAGGGTCACCCACTGAACCTGGTCACTGATTTAGCTGGACTGACTGGCTGACCACTACGCTCCAGGGATCCTTGGGTCTCTACCTCCCCAGTGCTGAGGTGCCTGACTTTTATGCAGATGCTGAGACCCAAATTCAGAGCCTAAGCTCCCATCACAAGAACTTTACCAACCGAGTCACTCTCCACCCCGAATGCTCGTTTCTGACTTTGTGTATAGGGCACAGAGATGAGAAACTGAAAGTTATTACTGTAACTTAAATAGGAAGATGCTGATAGTTTACCTTTCTTCATAGATTCTTTCTCCATCCCCTCCTTATATGTGTACAAGAGATCATCAACTTCATTCAGATCCAGAAAGCCTGAGCCATTATTGTCCCACTTCTGAAAGAGGGCTTCTAGAAGAAGCACCCGTCGGGTTCGGAAAGCATTTTGTCTAGCCTAGAACACGAATGGGAAGATACGCATGGGAGATACAGTCTTTATTGTGGCAGCAGGCGGGTTGCTCTTAAAGGAAGTATAGCATCTCACTCTATTTTTTTTTTAGAAACAGCTTTGCTTTGGTGCTGAGATAGTAGAGGAACATGCAGAGTCTGATTTTAATGCCCCAATTGCCATTCCCTGTTTCACTTCTCAACCAAAACACACTGGAATTTGCTGTACAAGACCAAAACACTGGTAATACACTTCAGAGAGCACATCCTGCTGTTCTTCCAGAAGATCCACATTCCACATTAGGTTCCCAGCACCCACATCTGACCGCTCACAACTGCCCGTAACTGTAGCTCCAGGGGGTCCAAAGCCTCTGATCCTCATAGACACTTAGACACACACACACACACACACACACACACACACACACACACAGTAAATAAGTATCTTTTGGCTAAGGGAAGGGGATGGCATTTGAGGAGGCCAAAGGGATAACAAGCCTTGAATAAACTCAGTGGGACCAGGTCCTACATTTTCCACGAGACAGCGTAAGCTGCTCACTTAAGGCGATGTGTGTGCATGTGAGTACTTATCACTCAAGAAGGCTGTAAGGCCTTAGGAATGTGTGCCACTGGGGGTCCATGAACAGAGATACATCCCTAAAGTCTATGCATTGGCATACATCTCTGCTCACACGGCAGCCAGTACGCACACACTGTCACATCTACATCTATCCGCACCTTGGGTACAGAGAACAGAAACAAAGCTGCACCCTGAACCATCGCTTGCCAGGAGCAATTGTGTCATTTTTAGGAAAGTGCCTTCTCTGGAGTGTGACCTTGACAAGCAAAATGGTATTTAATGGCTGTGCTGGTGGAAATAAAGTGGGACACTCGGTCGTACATTTTTAAAGAGAGTGTACTAGGAGCAAATGAAGTTGGGAGATTTATGGCTATAATATTACCCACCTGTTCTAAGGCTTTCATTTTCTCTTGTTTTGTTTCAAAATAGTTCTTCTGAAAAAAGGAGGTGAGACTCTGGCTGACACTCAAGGGGGTATCTTCACCGACGAATGTCTGGAGCAGCTGCACAAACTGTACCAGATTGAGGTGCACTCCATCGAAGGCACTCCTCCCTTTTATCTCCTTGTAAGTCTGAGTATTCCTAATAATTGCATGGAGGTCTGCAAAGCAGGGAAATGCATCAGACAGTAAAGTAAATGCTTCTCTAAGTCCCTGCCCTGACAGAAATCCGCCTTCGCTTTGTTCTGGAGCAGGGGATTGAAATACAGGCGTTCCTCATCCCAGATAAGGATAGTGTCACCGAGCTAAACCCGGCCTCCAGCATCCACTGGTTCTGCCTCTCAGCAATCCCCGCTCCATCCATGACGACAGCAGCCATAGTTTTCTTTGGGGAACAGTTCTCTTCCAGTGTCAGTTTAGGGGAGGCGTGGGACGGCACAGAGCCCTCCTACCCATGTTCCACGGATGTATGATATAAGGTTTGGCCAAAAGTTCATGTATGTCAACAGTGCAGCCTACAATAGGCCAATGAGAATTAGCTTCAGCACTATTTTGAGAACCACTAGGGAAATTTTTGTTTTGTGTTCTAATTGCTGAATTAGTAAAATGTGATACATAGATAGATGATCCTGCAGCCATTTTTGAGACAATGTGAAGACAACTGCCTAAAATTGACACAGAGAATATGGCTGAGAGATGTTGTCCGCTGTTGGAACTGGGTTCCCATAAAGCCAGCTACATCCTGGACTTCCCGGTTAGGTACATTAACAAATGCTACACACCAGCTCCTCTCCCTGAGGGTGTCAGCTAATATATTTGTCTTGGAGAGCACTGTGACAACATGAAGTAATTTTTCATAAAATGTCAGCTGACTGCTTCGTGCTTCATTTATTCATTGATTCAATCACTCATGTCGTTATGCCGTCTCTGTGGGATCTGATGTAACTTAGAAATGATTATTCATGAGATTTTAAAAACATTGCTAATAAAAGTGGACATAGATGAAGAACATGAACTTGCCACTCACAGGAACTTGACAAATGCTATGCTTGGTCATTAAAATATTTTGGGGACAGATGGTGTGTTATTTCTGCCCTGGGAAATGGTTCTATGGGTAAAGGGCTTTGCCGAGCAACCGTGAGAAGCTGGGTTTAGATCCATGTAAAAGCTGAGTGCAGGAGCGTGTGCCTGTAATCCCAGTGCCGTGTGGTGTTGACAGGCAGATTCTGAGGAAATGCTAAACAACCAGTGTAGGTGAACTAGCAAGCTCCAGGCTCCATCAAAGATCTTATCTATAAAACAGTAAGGTATCAGCAACAGAAAGAGATAAATCAATCTCTGCTTCCCACACATAAACATAGATGCCTGCACCCATACATAAGTGCATAAGCATGCATAAATCACACACACAAATACCAATCAGTTAATTAGCTAATTAAATTGAAAACAAAGTTTACTATTTGATTTAGGCTTAAATGACAAAAGATTGCATGTAGAAAATAATCTTGATCTAATTACAATTAGATCTACCACTTAAAGTGATGGAGAAGATAATAAAATAGCATTTTAAAAAATATGAGCATTACTTGAAATAATCATAGCTAAGACATGGATTACCTGAGAGCTAAGAATTGCTCTTTGTAGTAATTGGGGCGGCGGGGTTGCATTCCCAGCACCCCGGCCACCTGCTCGGCTAGCTTATGCCCCAAAATAATTACACAGACACTGTATTCTTTTAAGCACTGCTTGGCCCTTTAGCTCTAGCACTTACAGGCTAATTCTCACATCCCGATCAACCCGTCTCTAATAATCTGTGAGAACCGGTCTTACCGGGAAGATTCTAGCCTAGTCCATCCTGGGTCGGAGCTTCATCCCGGGAGCGGGGCATGGCCTCTCTCTCAGGCGTCTGCTCCCGAGAGAGCTGTGGAGTCTCTGAGCCCACTTCCTCTTCCTCCCAGCATTTTGTTCTGTTTACTCCTCCCACCTATCCTCTAACCAATAAAATGGGCCAGGGCAGTGCCTTTATTAGCCAATGACCTTCCTCCATCATTTCCCCTTTTTCGGTTTAAACAAAAAAAAGGCTTTAACATAGCAAAATTACATATAACAAAACAGTTATCAAGTAAAAGTTACAATAATCTTTATCATAACTAAGGAAAACTATAACTATAACTAACTATTCTTAACTCCATCAAAGACTCCAGAAAGATATATTACCTAAGTAAACAAGAACTAAGAAACTTCAAACTCTAGAAATGACAAAGACATCTCGCTGCCTGGACAGTCACCCAAAGTTCTTTTGTACCGTTGGGGCATCCATCTTCAGCCTTCAGGCCCATGGTATCCAGCAGACATTTCCATAAAGCAGGAAAATTCAGAGTCAGTTCAGTCACTATCTGTTGTGTCCTGCAGAATGTCTCGCAGACTCTTTCATGAATCAGGAACCCCGAAAGATCATCTCACCTTAGGCAAGTTCAGTAGTCCTCTCTCTGTGGATTCTCTGTGTCCAGTTTATGCAATAGTCCAGGCAAGAGTAGTTTCTTGCCCAAATGGCTATCAAACTCCATCAGTTCAATAGTTTTTCTTTGTTAAGTTTTCATAAACAATACATGCTGTATGAAGCTGCTTGTTTGTCTTCCTGGCCACCAGACTCCCAAAATAATCACACAGAAACTATATTATTTAAATCACTGCCTTGGCCAATCACTTAAGTGTATTGCTGGCTAGCTCTTACATCTAGTATTAACCCATTTCCAGTATTTTATATTTTACCACGAGGCTGTGGCCTACTGACAAGGTTCTGGTGTGTCTAGCTCTGGCAGGGCTACATGGCTTCTCCCTTGACTCCACCCTCCTTTCTCCCAGCATTCAGTTTAGTTTTCCCTGCCTAGCTCTGCTCTACCCTATCACAGGCTCAAATCAGCTTCTTTATTAACCAATGGTATTCACAGCCTACAGAGTGGAATCCCACATCAAAGACAGACTCACCTGTCTAAGATATTTGGGTGTAGACCTACTAGGGAAATAAATATATTTTTAATTGAGTTCTAATTTCTACTATGCGATTCCTTTTATATGTTTGGATCATGTCTTTAAAGAAGCATTAGGGTATGCAACAGTTAAAAATAAAGTATACCAATGCCAGCAGCTTAAAGCATGAGGACATTCATCGATAGTATACGTCACCACCAAAAGCATACCACCACCCAAACACCCATCTTTACTCAAGCTTTGTCAGTTCCCAGGGACGAGACGGTGTAAGGACATCAGTATGTCCTAGTTCAACCCAGCCTTCACCAGCAGGCACAGTGGTGAACTAGAGTCACGCATGGACTGTCACCTGTGTTTCCTAGTGTCTTTTTTCACACATACCTGTGAATCTGGAGTCAGTATAGATCAGTTTTGCCTGCTCCTCATCTTCAGATTGGACATGCTTCATGTTCCAGTCAAAGATGGAGAATTCCCCTGTGAAAACACGTTCCACCACACAGCCCATTTCATTTCCCATTGGCCGTGCTTTTCCTCTCAGGCACAAAGGAAAGGAGAGCTAAGGGAGCAGCTACCTGACCACTGTTTTCCTTCTATATGTTGGGGCTTCGGGTCACAGGCTTTGTCTTTCTGAGAGTCCTTTTTTGGAGTTTCTAATAGGAATAAAAGAACAAGATAAGGCTTGTGTGATGGCTTAGCGGGTAAACGTTCTTGCTGTCAAATCCAACGACCTGAGTTTAGCCCCAAGGGTTCGCAGGGTAGAAGGAAAGAGCTGACTCCTGAAAGTTTTCCTCCGACCTTCACAGGTGTACTGTGACATGTGCACATGTACACACACACACACACACACACACGAAAAAAGAAAATTCCTACGGGACAAATTCCTTACATGCATAAGAACCCAAAACTCCAAGACCTTCCCATGTATGTGTGTGTGCCATAATCAACCAAAATAAAATCACTTAATAATTTTAATTGTTCAGAAAGGCTGGAGCAAAAGCTGTTTGTTTGGCTATACAAAGTGAGGTTGCATTTCCCAGCCTCTCTTATAGCAAAGTGTTACTAGATGTCTGAATTTTAACCAATGAGATAAAAACATATTGAAAATCAGGGCGTTGGAGAGATGGCTTAGCCATTTAAGAGCTCTTGTACTTGAAGAGGGTCTACTTTCTGTTCCCAGCTCCCAGAGGGTGTCTCACAAGCATCTGAAACTCCAGTTCCAGAGGCTCTCGTGCCCTCTTTTGGCCTCTGTGGGTACTGCATACATGGTGCCAACATGTATACAAGCAAAACACCCATACACATAAAATTTAAAAATACTTTAAAATAGTTAAAATTCAGTGTTTTTTTGTCTGAAATATAGGTTTTTGGAAACTCTTATAGAAAAATGCAAAAATGAAAGAGGTAAAATACTGTTTGCGTGTTTGTTTTTCTGAGACAGGGTCTCTCTATAGAGCCTTAACTGGCCTGGACCTCACGATGTAGACCAGGTTGGCCTCCAACTTGCAGCAATTCAGTCTCGTCTGCCTCCTGAATGTGAAGATTAAAGGCAAATGCCACCATTCCTGGCCTATTTGTTGTTGAAATAAAAGAAAAATTAAAAGTGACTTGCATTTAGAACAAAAATGTTTCTTCTTTCAAAAAAAACATTAAAATATTCCTAGATTTCATATTGATGGACTTTTGGTATAAATGAAATTCTAGGCAAATAATTAATAAGCGTTCTGGTTTTCATCTAGTTGAGCATTCAAAGTCTAGGCTTAAGTGCTGAGCAGGAAAATATACCTGAGGCTTACATGATAAGATACGCCAGCAGAGGCACTAATTTAATGAGTGCTTTCTGAAAAGATTTTTTAACGGTCACTCCAGAAAACACAAAGCTGATTTGACAGAACTAGATAACTACCTGGAAGGTGATCTTTTTCGCTGCTCCCTGGCGGATTATCATCTTTGCTGTACAGGGGAACTTCCTCACCCTGTTGGGAATCCATGGCAGCTTGTTCCTCCTCATTTATGACTGGCAAAGACTTTTCTTCTTGAGATTCCATTTTATCGAATTCCGAGGCTTCACTTTCTTTTAAGGTGTCGCTTTTTTGTGAGGTTGAGTCTGCGTCCTGTTGTTCTAGAATGGTGTCTATTGGTGGTCCTTGCTCGGCCTCAGACTGTGGCTCCTCCGTTATGGACTCTTTGTGTGATTCATACTCTGAAGACGACATTTTGCGTCCTGCTGACCCTTTGCGCGGACCTCCAGATCCTTTGCGCTGTCCTTGTTCTACCCCTGATCCTTTGCGCGATGGGGCTTCTGAACCCCTAGGAGACCCCTTATCTGAAGATGATTTTCTGCGTTGTCCTGTTACTGATGTTCCGCGTTGCACAGGTTCTGAAACTGACCCTCTCTGTGATCCTTCTTCCTCTGTAACTGACCCTCTTTGTGGTTCTTGTTCTGACACGGATTCTCTGTTTGAGTCTTGCCCTGTCTGTGGCTCTTGTTCTGATGCCGAGCTTTTGCCGGACTCTTGCTCTGTGACTGACCCCCTTTGTAATCCTAGCTCTACTGCTGACGCCCTGGGGGATCCTTGTTCTGAAACGGATGATTTGTGTAACCCTGTGCCCTGTTCTTGTCCTGTAAGTGACTCTCTGTCGGGTTTCTGTTCTATGCTGCTTCCTTGTTCTGAAGCCAGCTGTGTTCCTGGCTCTGTGGCTGACTCGGGGGATGGTTCTTGGTCGGCACTTGTCTCTTTCTGCTGTTGTGGAAGATTTTGATTTTCCATTTCTTGGAGTTGGTCAGCAAGTTTTTTAGCAGCTAACACATTCATTCTTAAGAGCAGTTCATCAAAGTCTTCATAAATGTGCTTTTTAATATCTGTATCTCCCCAGAATTCAGACCATTCTATCTCCTCAAATTCGGTTAATGGCCCTATTGCAGACAATAAAGGATTTATCTAAACAATCGATCTTACAATACAGAATCAGAATTATTGAATTAATGTAAAAAATAGCATTGAGGGCAGTCATATAACATAAGCTTATTACTTTAAAAACATATCAGAACTGGGTGTGATAGCACATGTCTTTAATCCCAGCACTCGGGAGGTAGAAGCAGGCAGATCTTGAATTTGAGTCTAGCCTGGTCTACATAACGAGTTCCATACATAGAGAGAGTCTGTCTTCAATAACAACAAACCCACACAAACAAACAAAATTAGGTACCTTTTGCTGCTACTAGACACTCAAACGAACATAAAGAATTCTCACTACTATGAATTATCAACTCTTCCTGAAAGGTGTGCTTTACAAAATGAACATATCTTTTGTTTTCATATTTGGAGAGTTGCTTGGATTGCTAACACAAATGACCCTTTCTTCTGTGGTCCCTTTGTATGCAATAAGCGCAGTATAGAGGTGGGGACTGTCTTTCCATCTCAAGTATCTTTTAAAGTATCTGCAATACAGACTGGAGAGATGTGCTTGCTGCCCAACTCTGATGACCTGAGTGTGATCCCACAGAGTTGCCCTCTGACCTCCGCATGTACACTGTGGCAGGCATGCTCCCCCCGCCTCAACACATACACATCACAGTCATGCTCAAATAATAATAATTAAAATTGAAAAATCCTGCAGTATATAAGGAAAAACTAGCCTTATCGATGACAACCTTTCCCTGGGTTTAATTTCCATCCTTTCCTTTCAATTCTTCTTTATTACTCAACTCTTCTTCCATGACTTAGGTGGACAGGTGGTTCAGAATTTTATGCAAAGGAGTTCGAGTGAAGCTCAGGGATAGATTGTGTGCTTAATGTAAGTGCAGTTTTCAGTAGAGAAGAAAGGAAGGGAGGAGAGACAAAGGGAATGGAACTGGAAGTTCCTGTCCTGCCTGAAATTTCCGAATAACCACTCGGAGGTTTAATATTAGTCATAAACTCTTTGGCCTTTTAGCTCAGGCTTAATATTAACTAGCTCTTACAACTTTTAACCCATTTCTATTATTCTATATTTTACCATGAGGCTTGCGCCTTGTTACCTCACAGTTTTCTTCTCTTGCAGCTGCTGGCAGCTCCCTGACCCACCTTCTTTTTCCCTTCATCTTTGCTTGGATTTCCCACCTGGATCTATTCTGCCTGGCTATTGGTCAAATCGGCTTCATTATTAAGCAATGGTAATAAAACACATTCACAGCATACAGAAGAGTATCCCACATCAAGACGAGATAGTGGAAAGAAGAAAGGACTTTAGGAAAAAGCCGGTTTTTCACAAGGATCTTGCTATTGATTCCAGTAACAAAATCTGCTGGATAGGACTATGCTGGCCATGACCCCAGGTTGGGGGGGAAGATTTATGGTCCCCAGGACTTGCTGGGCTACATAATGAGACCTGGTCTGAAAAAGCCCCCCCCCCAATAAAATCCCACAAAATTCCATCTGTTCCCATTCTTCTCGAAATATTTAATAATTAAGTTATAATATTGTGGCTCTTACAACTTTCAGTTTACTACCTACAGATTCTGAGTATCCAAGTAATAAGTCTGCATACAGAAATAAGATATTAATATTGTTTAGCAAACTTGACCATTAAAAGGCATTCTCTTCAAAAACAAATAAAACTAGAGCTGGAGGATGCCTCAGAGGTAAAGGAGCATGCTGCGAAGACAGAGGGAGGATCTGAATTTGACCCTCTGACCCCACATGGTGGGAGGAGAGAACTTACAGCTACCTTGTGACTTCAATGGGAATGCTATGGCATCCTCCCTCTCATAATAAATAATGTAAAAAATCAACAACCTTGTAATGGCATTTATTGATAAACATACAGAAGAATATTTGAACATGTTAGTATACATGTATATTTTACCACGAAAGCAAAGTAACTAAAGCTATTCGGGAAAGGAAACACCTCTCACAGAAATCTTGGAATTCTAGCTTGGGCATTATAAATGGAATAACTATTTTTGATTTAGTTTCTAAGGCATTCAAAGGATTCCCAAAGCTTTTCTTCATCGAATCACATTTAAAATTTGTTCTAGCTGAATTTTGCTGTGACAGAAGTTTGGATATTGCACTCCGGTGTTTGTGAAGAAGAGTGAATTCTGTGGGAATATGAGCAAGTAGATAATGTATGGTTACCATGACTTAAGGATATGGTACAAAGAGATCCCTTGGGAGTAGAATGATCCCATGTTATCTGCCATTGTCCTACGACACCAACTTGAGTGCACTCTTACCTCTGAACAACACTTACATTGCCGTGGGTTTCGGAGGAAGCTCCTAGCAGGGTGTGAACTTTGATCATAGAATGCTTCCAGTAAGGCCAGTGTCCGCTGCCGATCCAGGACCTTCACCTACACAGAAAGTTTACAACTCGTAGCTGCAGTGGATTCAAAATTTTTTATGATGCTAGATCATGATTTTCTGAGTAATTTATCATTGTGACCATCACCAGTCCCATCATTATTGTGAAAATAAAACCTACAGCATCAAAATCCATAAGCTGGATCGAATGTTCATTTCTCCCTTTTGTTACATGTCAAAACACTTTAGACTTAGTGGATATTTAACAAATATTTGCTGTGACTGGCTTTCCTTGATGAATTCAATGTACAGTCCTCAATTCTTATCTAATCTGACCTTGCACATCACAGGTAACTGCTCATTTCTTGTTCCTTTATACATTATTTTGGGAAAATTTTTATTACAGAAAAACAAACAAAAAATGGTAAAGCT
The DNA here is from genome assembly GCF_018167655.1 of Microtus oregoni. NCBI lineage: Eukaryota > Metazoa > Chordata > Mammalia > Rodentia > Cricetidae > Microtus > Microtus oregoni. The sequence continues at coordinate 21,734,707 of NW_024543074.1, read as the reverse complement.
AACACCACCTGTGATCTTAGTAGCTGGAATTCACAATTGTCCCAAGGAAATACAAAAAAGAACAACACCCAGTGTTCTCCTTTGACTTCTACATGGGCATGCACACGTGAACGTGTTTATACACACAGAAGAACATGCACAAAAGTGTATTAGACTGATAGAATAGATGTATCAGTCTTTACATTGTCATTTTAAATTGTGTTTTTGGAAGAGGGTTGAGTTAGCATCTTGTTATATAGCCTCGTATGGCCTGGAACTCAATGTCCGCCTGCTTCGTCTTTCCAATGTATGCTACAATGTCTAGCTTTCAAAGTGATTTTTTTCCCTCAATTAGATTTGGGAATCTAATTTTATTTTATTTACTTTAGGGGCTGGATAAATGGCTCAGAATTTAAGATCACTTGCTGCTTTGCAGGTTCAGTTCCCTGCACCCACATGGCAGTTCATAACCATCTATAGCTCCAGTTCCAGGGGAGTCAACTCCCTCTTCTGTCACCTGTAGACCCCATGCATTATATTCATGCAGACAAAATATTCATACATGTAAAGTAAAACCTAAATAAACTTCAAAGAAAAAAAAGTATATTTTATCCATTTTAACTACTATGTAGTACAATAGAAAAGCAGTGTCATTTCTCAGCATTCTTTTATTAATAGAAATTAGGTTGTTTCTGGTATTTTGAGAAAAATATGCAGTGGTGAATAATCTTATATACACATCCTAGTGTGCGTTTAGACACGTTTTCCTATCAGTTTTGCTTGTGCACTGGGTCTGTCCTCACTCTCCTCTGAGCTGTGGGACGAACAACAGGGTGAGCACCAACCGAGCAGTAAAGAAGGCTGTGTTTTCCTAGCTCGGGGCCATGACGAGATGAGATGCCTGTTGTCATCCAGAGCCGACAGCTAGAAAGCTTTTGACTGCCCTTGGGATTCTGCTTGACCTAGTCCTTGAGGATCACATGGCCTGTGGTCTTCGCAGCTGCCATCTTCTTGTCTTCCGCTCCACTCCGAATGGCAGCTTGACTCTAAAGCAGCAGCCATAGAGCTTCTCCAGAAATTCTAGCTGGGTCTTTAACTCCTTTAGAATTTTATCCGTTTCAGATCTCTTTGAAATTCTTTACTTCTTTTTTTGTTTGTTTGTTTGGTTTTGGTTTTTTTTTTTTCAAGACAGGGTTTCTCTGTGGTTTTGGAGCCTGTCCTGGAACTAGTTCTTGTAGACCAGGCTGGTCTCAAACTCACAGAGATCTGCCTGCCTCTGCCTCCCGAGTGCTGGGATTAAAGGTGTGCGCCACCACCGCCTGGCAATTCTTTACTTTTTTTTTTAACATACACAGATAGATAGACAGACAGACAGACAGACAGACAGACACACACACACACACACACACACACGCTTCCTTTCTTTCTGATTTTTGGTTTGTTTTGAGACACAGTCTCTCAATGTAGCCCTGGCTGTTCTGGAACTCACTATATAGGCCAGGTTGGCCTCAAACTCACAGAGATCCACTAGCCTCTGTCTCCCCAGGACTGGGATTAAAGGCGAGCACCACCACGCCTGGTTTAGTTTCCTTCCTTCCAACAGTGTGATTTACTCAAGCCTTTTACTTTGTAGAGAGCTGGGGTACTTTACCGGTACTGCTATCATCTCCATTTCCAGAGATCTTCGACCTGTTCCTCCTTGTCTTCTCATAGCTTCTGAAGGGAGGTACTCCACAGAGCAGCCTCTCCCGAAATCAACTTCTTGGGAGAGTTGGTTCAGATTATTTGGCCGGATATTAAGGACCAGTGACTTCTTCCCTGAGCCAGCTGCTTTCATCTTGCTTCTCTGCGCAATACTCTACGCTGGTTTGTGCACAGATGCTTGCCTTGGAGTTGGAGGGCCCTTCTTTCTAGAGCTGTTCAACTTTGTTTTCTTTCTAGTATCTTCCTTCTATCCTCCCAAGTACTCCCAGTGATCTCCTAGACAGAATCTTACAGATCTTCTGGGATATCTGGAAGGATGCACTGGGCAATGGCAGGCAGGATTTTGTATTTGGGGAAGTTAAAAGGTTGGATTTCCTGACCTTCTAATACAGCAAACTTAGCTTTTCTGATGGTGGCCTGAAACGAGACTCTGACGTGTGATCACTGCTTCTCCTTCAACTGCCACAATCAACACATTATCATTCTTAAAGCATCTCTGGAATAGGTAGCATTCCCTCAATATCTCTCTGTGTCTCTCAAGAACAATTCCATAAGAACCACCCTACCACATAGAATTTTATTCACCAAAGCTATTATTTTTATGAAATAAAAAAATTCTGAAATGGGCTCAGTTGTTTGAAGTGCATGCATGTCTGTATAATAAAATATATTTTATTTATTTATTTAAATAAATATATCTAGTGCTGTGATATGACGTCTGTTCATGCCTTCTTTGTGTAGACTTGCAGAGAGAAGAACATAAGAAGGAAAGCCCAGAGATCCATCAGTTTTGCAGAATTTTCCCAGAAGCCCTCTGAAAGGTAGATGACAATGTCCAGGAAAGAGAAATGTAAAAGTAGATGAAGTACACATGGCCAGGAAATGAAGGCTTATGAACCAGCTAAGGGAAGCAAGAAGAAAAAAAGATCTAATGTCACCCAGGGACTACTGTCTGTATGCTCCTTGATCCACGGTGATTGCTGGCTGCACTAAGATCAAACCTACAAGCCCTGGCGTCTCTATTGATGATGTGGCACCAATGGTAGGTGACGTGTAGAATGGCTCAGGTGACGGGGAAAAAGCAGCTGAGCATCACTCAGATTGTGCAGCAGAAGAGGTGTGGGGAGGAGGCTTCTGATCATGGTTCAAAAGAAAGTCTGATGGCACAAACATCACACAGAAGTTTCCAGAGAAAGGCAGAAGAGGAAGAAAAGAAGAGATCAGACTGGGAGAAGATAAGGTTTTTCATCTCAAAGCCCACCCCCAGTGACACACTTCCTTCAGGAAGACTGTGTGTTGCAGCTCTGAGGATCGGAGGGGAAAGTTTGCCCCAGTGCAAGTTCTACAGGGAAGAAGTTTCCCCAAGGAAGTGTTTCAGCTCTGAAGGGAAAGGTATCCTGGCAGTCAGGAGTTAAGGAATCCCACAAAGTCACACCGTACAACAAGTCTTACATAAGAGATTTACCGGTAGAGACCCAAGAGAGTGGGTGCCTCTGCTCTGGCAAGAAGCAGCAGTGAACTAAGCAGAAGGGGGCTTTATATAGGCTTTCTTGGAGGTAGGTGGAGTTTTCCAGGGTGGCCTGGGATTGGAGGGGTTATGTGGCCTGATCTTGGGGCAAATGTGAGGATTGGAGGGATTTTGTGCTCAGAGGTTGGTGGGCTTGGGTAAATTTTTTCACCCAGAAATGGGTTCAGACTTTTGCTCTACAGGCTGTACCTCCTAAACCTCCACAAACAGCACTATGAACTGGAATCCAGTGTTCAAATGTCCAAGACTATAGAGGGCATTTCCCACTCAAACCATCACAGAACACTTGTTGCTTTGGCAGAGGACTTTGGTTAGATTCCCAGCACCCACATAGTGGCTTACAACTTCCTTTAACTTCAGTTGGAGAAATCATAGTGCCCTCTTCTGGCCTTCTCAGGCACTGCACACATGTGGTGCACATACATACATGCATGTAAAACAAGCATACATGTAAGAGTAAATAAATATTTTAAATAGGTAAAGTAAATAAAAAGGTATTTGTGCTCTTACACCACAGTTTGCTCTTGGTATGAGAAGGCACCTGGAGCTGTTTTTGGCATTTTATTTTCAATTTGTAAGGTATAAGATCGATGTCTACTGTATATATCTAAGGTTTGTAATGAGAAGAAAATAACTGAACAGGCTCCTGGTGTACTTTCCTCCATGTGGAGGCTGTGGGGGAAGATGCCTTTTAGAGGAGCTGTAGCTCAGGGGATGCACAGAGGCTGGACCTGTGGGCACTGTAGGGGGCATTCATTTTGCCTCGGATTGTCTTGGTTGTTGTTGTTTTTTTTTTTTAACATAGTAATATGGCATTCTGTTGCAACTCTTAGTGTAGAAAAGGGGGATGGTGGTCAGTGGCTATGAGAATATTTGGAATTGTTTTTAGTTACATTCTGTACATTTCAAATTATTCATTTATGTACTTATGTACTTATTTATTTATGATCTAGAACTCTTCATCATCAGCAAAGGCACAGACTGTTTCTCCAATGGAAGTAGAAGAACCTCGTTACCTTAAATAATTGGCAATGCTCTGCCACTTCTTGCATGTTTGGAGTACTGGAATATTTGTGAAGTTAAATAGTACTACATTAAAAATCACTATCGATATTTATCCAGAAAGTTGTCCATCTCTTTTAAGTTTTCCAATTTTGTGGAGTACAGGTTTTAAAAATAAGACCTAATGATTCTCTGGATTTCCTCCGTGTCTGTTGTTATGTCCTCCTTTTCATTTCTGGTTTTGTTAATTTGGAAATTCTTTCTTGGCCCTTTGGTTAGTTTGGATAAAGGTTTGCTCCTCAACTGAAGAATGAATAAGGAAAATGTGGTACATTTATACAATGAAGTGCTACACAGCAAAAAAAAATAGTGACATATTGAAATTTGTAGGCAAATAAATGGATGGATCTAGAAAATATGTGATTGAGTGAGGTAACCCAGACCCAGAAAGACAAATATATGTACTCACTCATAAGTGGCTTTTAGACATAAAGCAAAGAAACCAGCCTACACTTCACAACCCCAGAGAACCTAGACAACAATGAGGGCTGTAAGAGAGACAAACATGGATCTAATCTACATGGGAAGTAGAAAGACAAGATTTCCTGAGTGAGTTGGGAGCATGGGGACTATGAGAGAGGTTTGAAGGGAGGGGAGCAGAGAAAAATGTATAGCTCAATAAAATCAATAAAAAAATCACTACCGAGCATGGGTATACAAATAAGCAAACATATTTCACTTAAATCTGTGTCTACTGCTGCAAGTCCATTTAATGCCCTGCCTCAGTTCTCCTCCAAATCTTATTCTTAGAAGTACTCTTGAGCTGGATATGGTGGCACACACTCAGGAGGCAGAGGCAGGTGGAGCTCTGAGTTTGAAGCCAACCTGGTCTACATACAGACAGAGTTTTATAACAGCTGCTACACAGAGAAACCCTATCTCAAAAAACAAACAAACCAGAGAGGGGGGGGGGGGGGAGAGAAACACTTTTTTTTTTTTTTTTTTTTTTTTTTTTTTGGTTTTTCGAGACAGGGTTTCTCTGTGGCTTTGGAGCCTGTCCTGGAACTAGCTCTATAGACCAGGCTGGTCTCGAACTCACAGAGATCCGCCTGCCTCTGCCTCCCGAGTGCTGGGATTAAAGGCGTGCGCCACCACCGCCCGGCGAGAAACACTTTTGAATATAAACTTTTAAGATCTAGCGTAAGGTACTGGAGAGACTGCTCAGCGGTTAAGAGGACCAAAGTTCAGATCCCGGCACCTATATCACTCACAAATGCCTGGGACTCCAGCTCCCAGGAGCCACACCCTTTCTGGCCTCTGCTGGCACTTGCACACACAGGAGATTGACTTAGAACAGGTCCAAAATGCTGAAAAGCAATGCCACTCAAGCTGTGGTTCAGGGTGGGCCCATTCAATAACCAGAAAGTACAAACACAGAATAAGATCGAAAAAACTTTACAACAATTTGAGAAAATAGCTGATAAGTCAGGCTTTAGCTAGATGATTTTAAAAACGTAGATTGTACTCTCTGTATCTCCCCCCCACTTAGTAATCAATGTCTTTATATTATATATATAAACGGCCGCCATTACCAAGTATGACACAACAGAAACTTAAACACCACCGACAAGCATCTTGTCAAAGCTGTCCCCCCCTCCCCCCCGGGTCTCACCTACCTTCCCACTGTCACAATACAGGAAGAGCTCAGCAAACATCTGTCTCCGCATGTCGCTTTTTATGATCTCCCGGAATTCTTCTGCACGGTGACAAAGGTGCTTAAGGAGTTCTTCAAAAACTTCACTTTTCAATTCTCCAATGTGTGAAGAGATGTACTGCAGAAAACAGTAGGATAGATGATTAATTAAAACCATGTTCTTTGTTTGGGTTTTCCCAATGGTTTTCAGTCCACACATATGAATGATATCAGCTGTAAAATGTGTCCGCATCATTTGCTATCATTTAAGGAGTTTTCATTTAAGTGCCAATCTGTGGGCTTGCCTTGGTTCCCTCCTTATTGCCATGAAGAGATGCTATGAAATCAAACTTAAGAGAGAGAAAAACCAAAAAAAAAAAAAAAAAAAACCAAAAAAAAAAAAAAAGAGAGAGCACAGAGCGAGACAGTCTTGATACTCTCAAAGTCCTTCTTCTGGTCTATTCCTAAAGCCATTGAATCATGAGCATTTTACTATCAGCCCTACTGAGTTGGTTTCTAGTTCTTGTAACTAATATGTAATCAACAGGCTTGTGAAAAAGTTCCATTTTAGTAATATGTCACTGAAAACAAGTCATTTATTTTAAAGAGAACACATCATGAGCACATTTAAAGTATTTTTATTTCAAATTTATTTTTATTTTATGTATATGATTTTTTTCCTGCATGTGTGTATGCTTTCCACATGGATGCCTGGTACCTAGGAGGCCAGAAGAAGTCAGTGGGTCTCCTGAAATTGTGAACCACCATGTGGAAACAGGATGAAAGTTCAGTTTTCTACAAGGGCAACAAGTGCCTTAACCACTGGGCCATCTCTTCAACCCAACATGAGGACATATTTCAAGCTGATTGTTCATCTCATCATCAGCATCTGGGCACATTTAGGATGCAGTATGTATAGGACATGTTTGGGGCTGGAGAGATGGCTCAGGAGTTAAGTATACTTGCTGCTTAATCATGAGGACCATAGTTAGAATCCCAGAACCCATATCAGGTGGCTCACAAATGCCTGTAACTCCAGTTCCAAGGGATCTGACAACCTCTTCTGATATCTGAGGGAACCACACACACTTGTGTGTGTATACAGTCATACAGATGGAGACACTAGCACATATACATGTATACTTTTTAAAAAGATGTATTATACTTGAAGCCATGTAAATAAATTACAAACTATTACTTGAGTTGCAAAATAATGTTGCTTATTTGTTTGAAGGCAGGGTTGCATCTTCAGCCTGACCTCAGATTCTTATGTAGACAAGACCAGCCTTAAACTTCTGAACCTTCTGCCTCCACTTCCTGGCTGCAGAGATTACAGTTATGCCCTACCATGCCTGGATTCTGCTGTGCTGGGGCCATGGTAGGAACCATTCTACCAACTGAACTACCAATTGTCACTGATTTGATGATGGATCAATGAGCACAGTTAAGTTTTTCTCTGTTAACTGGCGAAGCAGAATAGTATAATGGGTTAAAAGTTTGTCTGGATTCAAAGCCTGGTTTCCATTCTCTTTTGCTTACAAAAATGGGTATCACAGTAGCAGTTATCTGGAGGGACATGGTGAGGTCATAGGAATGTGTGCACTGTATGCACAGAATCTGGGTATCCCATGTAATAACTTTATAGCCATTTCTCCTGTTCTCTGCACAGTAGTTAAGAAATTGCTGAATAAGACACTCCTTCCAGTGGACAGAAAATATATTCTTAGAGGAGGAGAGTTGAATGAGATCAGTGATTTTCACAGTGTGGCCCATGCACCAGCAGCATCCCTAAGAATATGTTGGGAACACAGTTTGGAGCTCTGCCCTTGAGTTACTGCATCAGAAACCTTGGGGTTGAAATCAATCTGTGTTTTAAGAAGCCCTTATAGGGGATATAGGTTTACTAAGGCCTGAGAACCACTGAGCTGGATGATGTGGGCTAATTGACCCAATTAGTTCAGTATGCTAAGATCTTATGTTTAGTACTAATGATTCTTTTCATGATTAGTAGACATTTTATAATTTACTCATATTGTATAATTATTACATAATTGGCATTTTTATATTGTGGATCAATCCTCTAATGATGAATAAATATTAGTTCATGATAAAAATATCACATATTCTATCTAGCTTTTGGGAGTTAATGCTAAAGCCATGTGAATTTTTGGGGTACAGGGATTCAACTGAATCAAGAATTAGCTAAGAACTTTTCTCTGAAAGACACCAGGGATTCATGACCTATAGGTTTTCTGAGTGAGCATATTCTAATTGTGGAAGGTGTTGGTTATATAACATAAAGATTACCAGTTATCCACCTAACTGAAGATTCAGTTGTAACGAGGACAATTACAGAAAGTTAACCATGTCTTAAAGAACAGAAGAAACATGAAAATACATGGGAGCCTTTATGCCAAGGCTGTTTTTATACCCTTGCAAAGAATGAATCAAAACACGTCTTTAGATTATTTTAGAACTTAATGACCTTCATTTTAAAAGCTCTGTGAGCTGCTTAGCATCTGAATTGCCCTTTGTCAAACCACCTCTCTGAGTCAGGACTTAAAAAAAATGGACTCTGTCTGGGTTTTTCTATTCTGATTTGATGTTGAGAACATGGCAAATGCCACATCTAATAGATTGGTAGCTGCTATTAGGAGTCTACTGTGTTGGGCCATCAAGAATCATGCTTGTTTAATTATAGAAACAATGGAAGAGTTCACAGAGTAGCTAACATAAGAGCAATGGGAAGAAAACCATGTTTGGAAACTGATTAGCTGAGGTGCTAACTTCCAGATTGTATCTGTAAGCCTTGGTAGTTGTAAGCCTTTTCCGAGGAGTAGGCACACAAGGTGTATAGATTATAGCATTAGAGACTGCACTTGTGAGCTAGCACTGAGGAAGCAATATGTTTGTACAGAAAATGACCTATCCAGTTATTCAGTTTCAGAGAGAGAGAGTTTAGACAAGAACAATTATTGAGAGTAGAACACTTGCTCATCACACATAAGGACATGTGTTTGATCCCAAACACTGTATACAAAACGGCAATGATTGCTAGTTCTGCACTTAGTTAAGCAATCCTGCTCTTGAACTCTTGACTTTAAAAAACTCTTATCTAGCAAATGAATTAAACAAATGACACATTTAATAACCAGTAAGTAAAAAAGTGACTAAAATATACAGTGTTGCCCTTTATTAGTGAAATATACCAGGTAATAACATGGACTCAGTGGTATTTTCCCCAAATTCCTGTTGCAGGCCTAATCTTTAGTAGCTCAGACTATGACTATATTTAGAGATAGAGTTTTTGAAGAGGTAATTAAATTAAAATGGGGTCTTTAGATGTTGGCCCTAATCTAGTAGGACTAATGTCCTTACATGAAGAAGAAACTTGAACCCACACAGCTGGATGGATATGTGAAAGCGTGAGGGATAATTAGTCATCTATAAGCCAAGGAGACCTATCATCACAAGGGTTAACTAGTCATCTATAACCAAAGAGACTGATAATCACAGGGCATAACTAGTCATCTAAAAACCAAGGAGACCAATCACCACAAGGAATAGTCTTCTACAAACCAAGGTGACTGATCATAACATAAACCAAATCTGACATTTGTCTCAGATTTCTAGCCTACAAGATCATCAAAAGTAAACTATTTTTTATTTAATCCACTCAGTCTGTGGATCTCTGCCATGGCAACACTAGCAGAGCATTACAGGTGAGGAGGAACTGCTAATCAGTCAGTTCTGGTATGCATTTCTTACATAAGAAGACCATGTCCAGGAAGAGACACACTGACTTAAAGACTCATTCACCCGCTCCTTCTCGTTTTTCTGGCATAGAATTCTCTCCCCTCACCCTAAGGTTTTGTATTTTCATTACATACTTTTTACTGGGAACCTCTCCCAAAGCCACCCAGCCTCCTTCTGTTCTACCATAAGACAATTCAGAGCACACAAGTGAAAGAAAACAAACAAAAATAAAGACATAAATGAACTAGAGGACTGGAAGCCTTTGAGGTGTAAATACTGCTGTGGCAGAAGTTTAATGCTTCAGTCTTTGGAAACCGTTTATGAAGCCTTTCTCTTTAAACTTAACAGCCACATCAGTTGGAAGGCCTCAGACTTAAATGATTGACATTAAACAACCCCATAAAAAAGGGATCATCCAGAGATGATACCACTAAGAAGAGAACACAAGCAGAGGCAAGCCCTTTTTCCTCCTGGCTGAGGAATGCATAGTTTCTCAGCTAAAGAATTGAAAATTAATATCAGAATTCCCTTACACAGCATCAATGTATATAATTATCCTTAAGCTCATTATTTAATTCAGGAATGACCTCAGATTGTCTGAAGTCCAAACTTACTGAAAAATGATGTGGGATGCCCCTCTGTATGCTGTGAACATGTTTTATTGCCATTGGTTAATAAAGAAGCTGATTTGGCCAGTGGCCAGGCAGAAAACCCAAACAGAGACAGAGGGAGAAAGATGGCAGAGTCAGAGACACCAGCAGCTGCTGGGAAAGCAAGATGTAAGGTAACAAGCCACGAGCCTCGTGGTGAGACATAAAATAATAGAAGTGGGTTAATTTAAGTTGTAAGAGCTAGTTAATAATAAGCCTGAGCTAATAAGTCAAACAGTTTGTAATTAATATTAAGCTTCAGAGTGGTTATTTGGGACCTGGCGGGCAGGAGAAACACCTCCGGTTTACAGAAGGATGCTCCGGAGAAACCAGCCTTTACTTTTATACAGTCTCACGCTAATCGGGAACACATTGGGCTCTTTTCATTTGCCTCTAGTGAGCAGTTAATATGTGTGGCATCTCCTCAATAATCAGACGGGCTAAGAAGTCAGGAAATGATGCAAGTGTCGGAGAGCACACCAACAGCTTCACTTCTGCTGGGACTTCACTCGTTTTAACACTGAAAACCCCACATCCCATCAAACTCCAAGTCCCAGGCAACCAGAATGACTTGATACCCTACTGTGGTTTGAATCGGAAATATCCTTCCCTGGTCCCATCCAGCATATACATGCATCCATGTTATTGCACACAGAAGTGTGAACTCCTACTTGTACCTACAAATACACTCATTCCATTACAACAGAACATTCCCATGATGCATTATTGTACCTAATAGTGGATGAACTGGGAGAAAACTTTCTCAGATGGTCACTTTGAACCTTTAAAATAATAAACAGAATTAAAAAGTGAGTAGACTCTAGTCAATGAGGAGATGACTGTCTACTCAGAAAGCAGATGCACAGGAAAATGGTAGAGACACAGGAGCATCTGTGGGCTTTTATCCTTCCCTTTCTGTGCTCTCCTGTTATGACCCAATGATTGTGCTTCCTCCAAACATATTCCACAATCACGGGGCAATCGAACTGCACAGTGCCTCCACTGGGTAGCACTTGTAGCTAATGTCTTGTCCTTATGCCGAATTGTTATATTTTCTTTCAATTTCATAAGCAGGCGCTAAGAAAATACCCTTAAAGTAAAAGCAAGTGATGTAAGCCAGGTGCTGTGGTATGTGCTAGAAAACCACTAATGCCAGGAGGCAGCGGTAAAAGGATGGAGTTAGTGAGGCCTCATCTCAAAAACAAAACAGCAAGTGCTCAAGGCACCATTTTTGTGCCACACAGGCTGGCCCAGTGATTTGTTGGTCAGAGAGTTAAATATTTCCATGCAAGGTTTTCTTTGTTGAAATAGGGGCCTCACCATGTGGTCTGGGTTGGCTTAGCTTAAGAAACATTTTCTTGGGTTTTACCCAGGTAAGTGCTTTCTATAATTAAAGTGTCTGATTGTGCAATGCTTGCATTTAGGAAGAGGTGTTCAGACATGTTAGGAACACTAATGTTAACAGCCTAACCCAGCAAATAAGACAAAAATTAATACGCACGATTAAAGGAGAAGACGGTGTAAGACTGATGAATGTTAACCTAGATCCGTTAGCATCCTAATAACACCTTTGCCAATGGCACCCGACCTAATGCTCCCCTCTCAACCCTCATCTTTGAGTCTTATTCTTATATATTTATAAAAAATTATTTTGGGCCGGGCGATGGTGGTGCACGCCTTTAATCCCAGCACTCGGGAGGCAGAGGCAGGCGGATCTCTGGGAGTTCAAGGCCAGCCTGGTCTACAAGAGCTAGTTCCGGGACGGGCACCAAAGCTACAGAGAAACCCTGTCTCGAAAAACCAAAAAAAAAAAAATTATCTTGTACCATATAGAAAAATGTATTTTTAGACTTTTAAAACTCTGTGACTTTTCTGTAATTGTATTCCATGATAAACACAGATAGAATAATGCCTGAAATGTGCCAAGAAATCAACAAGATAGTTGGATATTCCATTTTATAACTTCTTTGTCTGAGTATTCATTTACCAGTAGTCCATAAAATTAGACAGAAGAGGCTGGGGACATGGTTCAGCTCATGACGTGTTTGTTGTGTAAAGGTAAAAATTTGAGCTCTGATCCCCATCACTTACACACAAGCAGAGTGTGACAGCACACATCCCTGAAAACCTTATCCCTGGGGAGGCAGAGACAGGTCATGGAGCTTGACTGCCAGCTAGCCTAGCCAATCAGTGAGTTCAATGTTTAGTCAGAGACCCTGTTTCAAAAAATCAGGTGCACAGGGTCCTGGGGAGGCACCTCAGTGCTGACTTCCGGCCTCCACACATGTGTAGCAGCACAAAGTAGATAAGTGTAATCACGAGTTTTAAAGGCCAACAATAACAAATACTAGCAAGGACGTGGAACTGTTGGAGTTGTCTTCTTGCCTATAGGAAATGGAAGATGGAACTCAGTCTGGCAGCACTAGAAACACTGACCATGTAGCCCAGAAATTCGCCTCTTGATAGACACTCAAGAGAAATGGAAATACCTAACTGGGTTTAAGAAAACCACACAAATATTCCTGGAAGAATTTATTCACAGTGGTCAAAAAGTGAGAGCAACCAAAGGTCCACCGTCTGCTGCACAGACAAACAAAAGGTACAGGCCCACAGGAAGGAGTGCCATTGACAATATTTTACTTGGCAATAAAAAAGGAGCAACGTGCTGAGAAATGGATGAACCTAGAGAACGTCATACGTGTAAGAAGTTGAAAATTGCCGGGCGGTGGTGGCGCATGCCTTTAATCCCAGCACTCGAGAGGCAGAGGCAGGCAGATCTCTGGGAGTTCGAGGCCAGCCTGGTCTACAAGAGCTAGTTCCGGCAGAGGCACCAAAAGCTACAGAGAAACCCTGTCTCAAACCCTCCCCCCCGAAAAAAAAACCAAAAACAAAACAAAAAAAAGAACTTATAGTTAAACTAACCAGGTTCTTCAGATACACAGAGATTGTATTCCACATAGATAGGTAATCTTCAACTACTTCAAAAAATTGTAGAATATAGCATTTAAATAATTTAGGGTTCTGTTGACATGAGACATGATTGCTTCTGGCAGCACCGATCTATTCCCAAGAGAATGTTGGGCACCAAAAACACTCCACTTGGAGTTTGTTTTCTTCTTGGCAAAACTGGCCTTTGTGCAAAGAACTGCCCATGCTTCAGCCACTGACAAAATGCACCATGTCCGGACTAGACAAGCAGGATACAAACAAAACAAAACAAAACAACAACAACAAAATCCTGCCAAACCTTGCCAAGACAGGGTAAGATAGTTTTCCTGCCTCTGAAAATAGTCTGTCAGTTACTCTAGGCCTTAGCAAAGTTGATTGTTCCAACATTGCAAATGAGACTTTGGGTGATTGCCCAGGTAGCCAGTTGTCTCGGTCATTTATTGCACATTTTGGAAGTTGCTTGATTGCACTTCTGTCTACTCAAGTAATATTATTTACCTTCTCAGGTCTTTGTTGGGGTTGAAGACTAGATAGTCATAGCTACTTTCCTCTCATGACTTAGCCATTTCTAATATAAGACTAGGACTCCTTAGAATAGAATAATTATTGAAATGTGTAACATATGTTTATTGCTTAATATTGTTTATGCTGTTGTAATTCTAATTTTTATACTTGATATCTGCTCTTATTGTATATAGTTTCATATTGGGTTTGGAACTCTCTTATTTAGACAAAAGAAGGAGGTACTGGGGAAACTCCTTCAGCCTATGGCCTTTGAGATGCTGGACCTGGTTGGGCATGGCCTTGAGTACTAGAAATATGCATGGTATTTTATAGCATCCCTTTATATCTTATGTTATTTGTTAAAAATAATTTTCAAGTTCATCTTAAAAATAAAATACCCAGGAGAAACAGCATCGACTGAGCTGATCATGAGAGAGCCATGGAAGCAAAGGAGTACCAGGGGGCACCATTAAATGATCTATTGGTATGTTTGCACAGAATTAACAAAAATGTTTTGAAATTGGAGAACCTCTTTAAACTCTTTTTTAATTGAGGAAATTTGAGCTGGTACACACCTTTAATTCCAGCACTCAGAGGCAAAGGCAGGCAGATCTCTGAGTTAGAGGACAGTTTGGTCTACAGAATGAGTTCCAGGACAATCAGGGCTACACAGAGAAACCTTATCTCAAAAACAAACAAAGCTAATATTAAAATATAAAAATAAAAATTGAGGAAATTTGAGAGACACTCAAAATTGGTGATTACACATGGTGATGCCATCAATCCATAATGAGAATTTACAATTCTAACTTAAACTAAACATCAAAAGGTACGACGGGTATGGAGCCTGGGCTATGATCTGCTTGAATTTACTTTGTATAGTATAGAACACTTAACTCAAGCTGGGGCTTGTCCTGAGCAATCCCATTTCATAAAACAGCGGTTTCCTCCGTCTTCTGTGCAAACACCGAAGCAGAATGACTCACGTCTTGTCTGTGCAAGTGAACAACTGTAGCACAAACATGAGGCAAGACTGCTAAGCAACCTCTTTCTAAAGTGAACTTCAAATTAGACCAGGAACACCTGCATACATGGGGATATCAAAACCACATCAGAAACCCAGACCCATGAACTAATTTAACACACCAGACCAAAGAATAATGCAATAACATCACTTTGATGTTATAAAAGCTCTTTTTTCCCCATCCAGGAAAATGGCCACGGAAATGTACCTCTAACCTGGGTACCCGTTCAAGGCAAGTTTCTCCGCCTAGGAAAGCTGACACTAAAATTACCCTCCCTTCCCCCACTCCAGCAGCTTTTGACAACTCTGCACCATGGGCAGCTCTGCACCTGCAGTTCTTACAGCTTATCTGATCCCTGTCCTTGCCTCTGCCCTCTGCCCCATGTCTGAATTAGCTTTCCAGAAATCTTTGCCTTCAGTATGGCCTCTTTGAATCCTGTGAACTCTTCACCCTTTTGAAGCCATCCTGTAGCTTCCCTCCCTCTCTCTCTCTCTCTCTCTCTCTCTCTCTCTCTCTCTCCTGTCAAGTACATTATACTTTAATACTCTTAATACTGTGTTTAGTTATTATTAGTCATAGTAATTAAGCTTGGAATGAAAGAACCTGTAATTGCCAATGACTGAGTCTACCAAGTGAAAACAGTAGCATAATACTTGCTGAATTAAAGTCAATGAAATCAAAGTGTCCTGTGACTCCATGAAATCACACATTAAATGTGGAAAGACAAAATTTTGCTGACATAGCCTGCTCACACTGGAAAAGAAATAAATAAGTCACATAATAAAGTGTTTTAACATACAAAATCTAATCTCTATTTTTTAAAATTCATTTGCTTTTAGTGTTTTTGCCCGTATGCATGTCTGTATGGGGGTGTCAGATCCCCTATTATTAGAGTTACAGAAAGCCGCGAGCTGCCATGGAGTGCTGAGAATTGAACCTGGGTACTCTGGAAGAGCAGTCAGTGCTCTTAACCACTGAACCATCTCCAGAACCCTTTAACTTCTATTATTTATTTATTTATTTATTTATTTTATTTTTTAAATATTTATTTATTTTTATGTATACAATATTCTTTCTGCATGTGTGCCTGAAGGCCAGAAGAGGGCACCAGACCTCATTACAGATGGTTGTGAGCCACCATGTGGTTGCTGGGAATTGAACTCAGGACCTTTGGAAGAGCAGGCAATGCTCTTAACCGCTGAGCCATCTCACCAGCCCCTAACCTCTATTTTTTAAAAAATGTGAGGAGCAGGAGCCATAACAGAGGTACAGCGATTGCCTAGCATGTAAGGGCCCTAGGTGCAATCCCAAGCACTGAAAGAACAAAAAAGCGAATTGCAGCTCTCTTATTCTTAGTAATGCTTACTGTAGGTGGGAATAAAGTGCTGAGAGCTCTTGTCCACTGCTGCTGGGAGAATAAATCAATGCCATCAACAGCACAATTGACAGCAGGTACTCAAAGTTTTCAGTTGTTCGTTCTTTGATCTAGCCATTTCCATTTCTGGGAATTCATTCTAAAAAAAAAATTACTGGAGTTCTATCAGGCTTCCAGAGCAATTAAATTAGACTAGGTATTTTTGAAAACTGAAATGATTTCCTCCCATTTCTGGAGGCTGAACTGTCCAAGCCGAAGGCTCAGAAGAGTCGGTGTCTGGCAAAGTCTTTCCTTGGGTTGCAGATTGCTGCCTCCTCATATGGGTGCATGCCCATATCCACACGTGTGTTGTTGTCTCCTCCCTCTGAGAGAGGGAGAGAGAGAGAGAGAAAGAGAGACAGAGAGAGAAAGAGAGAGAGAAATAGAGAGAGAGAGAAATAGAGAGAGAGAGAAAGAGAGAGAGAGAAAGAGAGAGAGAGAGAAAGAGAGAGAGAGAAATAGAGAGAGAGAGAGAGAGAGAGAGAGAGAGAGAGAGGAGCTTTTCATAAAGTCACTAGCCCTACTCCACTTGTAGTTCACAGTTTCAAACTGTAAACAAAGATTTACACACAGACACTGGTCTTATTTTCATTTGGAATAATGAGCAAGTAACTGTACAACAATAAAGATATGATTAAATAATGACACAAACCCAAAGCAAAGCATTACGATGCCATTAAAATGTTTTAGGGACCAAGATGGAGTAGAAGCACATCCCGCTATTTCTCTAACGTAAGTAGAACTAAAACCCCAGATATCTGACTTGAACACGCTTGACGGCGATGAGAGTGGACGAGAAGGTGGCAGGCTGCCCGGGGGCCTGCACAGCGGTGAGCACTTTGAGTTTTGCCTCATAAATGGCATCCAGGAATACTAATAAGACTAGATGAAAGCAATAATAAAACCAAGAAAGGTTTGCTTTAGCCAAATGGGTAAAAATGGGAGTCATTATTATGATCTGAGGAAAACTATCACAGTGTTAACAGAGATATAAGTTGGTAATAACTACAGGCTTAACACTTTTCCTTAAACTTTTTATCATTTTCTATAATGAGTCCATATTACTTTCTTATTGAGATATAATTCACATATGATTAAAATTCATACCACTTTTATAATTAAAAATAACAGTTTATTTTTTGTTTGTTTGTTTGTTTTATGAAACAGGGTTTCTCTGTATAACAGATCTGACTGTCCTAGAACTCACTTTGAATATCTGGCCAGCTTCTAACTTACAGCTACTAACTTCTAACCTCCTGCCTCTGCCTCCCAAGTGCTGGGATTAAAGGCCCAAGCCAGCCACCATGACCAGGTCAAGAACATTTTCTAAGTCACCTATTTGTAGAGAAACTACTAAGACAACTAGGCCACTAGCACTGAGAAGCAATTTTTGCAAAGAAATATGTTATGTCTATACTTACATTAGAGAGAGAAAGCCTTGTCTTTCCAGAACTTACTTTCCCCCTCAGGCATGCAAGAGTGTAGAGGGCAGAGAGCCACTCTGCGGCTCCTAGGATCAACCTTAGGACATACAGCAGGCTTGCCTCTACCTGAAGTGCTAAGTCATCTCACTGGGCTCCTAACTACTCTAACTCTGCCATTTGTCTTTGTGTTTCTGGGGAGTGTATCTCATTCGCAGTTGGTCTAGACAAGAACCACTCAGAAAGGATTTAAGAAATCCTTCACACAGAAACTCTGTCTTGTGCATGGCTGTTACCTTCAGTGGAGTAAGAATGTGTGAGAAGAAAATGTAGAAGCTGAATTAGTTCTTGGACTCATTACAGAAAAACTGGAGGAAGAGAAGAAACAAAAAACCTGAAAGCCAGGCTGTAGCAGACAGAATTTGGGTCTGGGAAAACGGTTTCTTTCACTTATTCCATTACAGTAGAGTTGTACTTTCTCAGGTTTAAAAATGATGTAGACCTTCAGTCTTAGGTCTCACTATTTGTACAATCAGATTTCACTGACTATAAAATGATGGGTTTTCTTGATCTTATCAGAAGGTGTCAGTAGAAGTTCTTCATATTTTTATGTCATAAACTGAATGAAAGAAAGAAAGGAGCTATTTGAAAACTGTAACCCAACTTCTGAGGGGTTAAACATTTTGAAGTATGTATCTTAGAAATGATAAGTTTTTATTCTTTCATTTGATTTAATCCTCAAATGATGTATATTACATCTATCAAAATACAATTGAAGCTGGCAGAATAATTTGATACAAATATTGAATAACACAGCTCCTTACTTGTATAAATTGCTCTTGATTCAATCCTGGTTCCATAGATTTGATAATAATCAGATCTTTGCAACGCGATTCTAATTTTGGAATAAAAGTTATTTGCTAATTAGTTTAGATGTAATGAATTAGTATTTTATACTTATAATATAGTATTAAAATTATTCTCAATGAGTATCTATCCATAGTTACAGTAAATAATTTGTAGTTGGATAACATTCCTCTAACTACCAAAGGTTTTTTTCCTGGCTTTATTTAACCAAGAAACTCAGATATTAAAAAGAATGAACTTAAATTTTTAATAACCAAGTTGGAATAAAGCAGAAACAGATCTGTATAATAACACAAAAGACTAAAACAATCAGTGTAGGATTGTGAAAGCATTTATGCCAGCAGATCTAAACCAATGCTCTCTGTAAACATTCTCTTTAAAGAGTTTTTTTTCCTTAAGAGCTTGCCTTCTTTTTTATTTTATATGTTGAGACAGGATCTCTCTACATATCCCTGGCTGTCCTGGAACTTGCTCTGTAGATCAGGCTGGCCTGGAACTCACAGAGATCCACCTGGCTGTGCCCCTGAGTTCTGGGATTAAAGGTGTGTACCACACCCAGTTTAAAATTTCTTTGTCTTTAATGTTTCTCAAATTAACAAACACCATGTGAATGTGATCTTTTGATAAAAGATGTAAATGATATAAAGGCTATTCACCACCTCGGAAAATAGTTATGGAGGTAACCTTGTAAACTGTTTGTGAGTATGAACATCTTCTGGTAACCTTGTAAACTGTGTGTAAGTATGAACAGCTTCCGGTAACATTGTAAACTGTGTGTATAAACAGCTTCTGGATACCTTGTAAACTGTGTGTGAGTATAAACAGCTTCCGGTAACATTGTAAACTGCGTGTGACTATGAACAGCTTCTGGTAACCTTGTAAACTGTCTGTGAGTATGAACAGCTTCCGGTAACCTTGTAAACTGTGTGTGAATATGAACATCTTCCTTTTTCTGTATTTTCCTCAGCATCTTCAGTCTCCCTGGCCTCAGAGTGAGTCACTGCTTGTCATCTATTCAGCAAACTTCCTGTGTATCTCCAGATGTGCATGTACATGCAGACACATAGATCTTTTGTTTTTCTGTAATGATAATCATCACCTTGATCAGCAACTTACATTTCTCACCAATCATTGTAGGTTTTTCATGTATGATCAGGAGCTTAGGGGGACAGTTTGAAGCTGGGAGTCATCAACTAGATTTGTGGGTTAGAATAAGAAAATCCAGGGTGTGTGAACAGTGTGGCAGGTGATGAGAAAGTCAAAAAAGCGAACTCTGGAAGCTGACAGACACTTCATGTGCAGAAGAGCTGAGAAATCACAATGCCAAGAGGTGATTGAAAAGAATCGTCTGAGTAAGGGTGACTGGTAATGGGGACCCTCCACACTTCCACTTTAAGGGCTAGGGACTTAGCTCAGTGGGAATGCTCCTATCTAGCAAGCACAAGGCTCCAGGTTCAGTCCTTAGTTCCAGTAAAGCAAAACAAGCCTCCATCTGATATGGTAACTACCAAGTCCATATTGAGCTCACCAGGAGACAGACACAGTCCTGTGCTGGAAGGACTAAAACACTAGCTCTCTCCTGCTCCTAACAGCATCACCACCTGCAGTGGACCGGGACAAGGTGGTAAAGAAGACTCCCCAGTCACTCTTGAGTTTTGTAACTGTCCTAAGAGTTATAACTCTCCTAAGAGGCCTTCCACCTTCAGAAAATTATGCAGACGAGACTGGTCTCTACCACCAGTGGCTGGTATTGAACAACTTAAGGTGAAAAATCACGTCTTAATTTTCTTTATTCTTTACTCCTCACAGTGTCTGGAATCAAGTGAGGGCTCAGTAAACCGAACTCATCATACAGGAAATAAACACTGTAGTCAAGCAAAAGAGGGGAGAACGCTCATCTCGCTGGGCAGGGATGCTTGAGAAGCCATCTGATTTTCAGCAGGATCCTAGCAGACTCTCTTAGCTCACTGCTTCCTACCTCTCCCCCAGAATAAATGAATAAGCAAAGATATTGCAAAGAATTTCGGAAACAGCAATGGAGGCTGAGCTGATGAGAGAATTCCAGTTTTCAAACATTCTGAGAGCAGGGAAAGGACAAGTTGTCAGGAAGAAAGGCCCGAAGCATGTTCCCAAAAGAGCAGACAGGATGCTAAGAAGCATGTTTTATTTTAAAAAGCAAGGAAAGAGTGAGCATGGTGGCTCACACCTTTAATTCCAGCACTTGTGAAGTAGAGGCAGGAACTATGTGAGTTTGAGGCCAGCCTGGTCTACATAGTGAATTCCAGGACAAACAAACAAACAAACAGACAAAAAACCACGGAGAGGAAAAAAAGCAAGGAAAGAATGAAAATAGTCTCATAAGTTATAGTTACCACTAAACACAGTGATAAAAAAAAAAGGCAAATTAAAAACAGTGTGTTATACTGGGAGACAGAGACAGGAGGATCTCTGTGAGTGCCAGGCAGCACTAGGAGGTCTGCACAGAATTCTAGGCCAGCAGGCCCTATCTCAAAAACCAAAATAAGGCCAAACAATCAGTGGATCACAAATTACATAAATCCCAGGATCCACACTCAAATCCTTAGTAACAAGTCAGGTTCCTCTTAGCTAGACTCACGCAAAGAAACATTTCCCCAAATAAATGCATCAAACCTATGATCTCTCCACAGGGATGGGCTGTTCTCTCCTGGTGTGCAGAGTGGAAGTTTGTAGGAGAGTTTTTGTTGTCTCAGTGGTGGGGAGCTGGTGTAAAGATAGAATTCCCAAGATTTCTACACCATAAAGTCTCTCCTCTCCTGTCAGACCTTGGAAAAGGTGAAACGCTGCTTTAACAGCTCTCAGTTTAGAACTTACTTTATGTGCAAATGCAGAGTACAGTTTTGCTATAGTTTTGTTGCTGTTGTTGTTGCAAAGTTCTGAGCCCTGCCTTTGTACACGCTCAGCACTTTTTCTACTACTGTGAGTCATCTATATACCCGGCCCCTCATTTTGCTGTTCAGTTTTTCTGAAACTATAATACTGTGAAGTTTTTGAGTGAGGGTTGAATGAAAGACTTGTTCCGGAACTTATCAGTATTTGTTCACCATTTCAGAAATTGTCTTATATATAGAAAGTGACATTGCAACTTTAATCTGAACTCATAGGCAACACTTCTGTGTTAGTCTGCATTTGTAACACCCCTAGCCGTGAGAACAGCACACATAGGTACGTGCACACACATACACACACATGAATATTCATGTATATGTAATACCTATATGAATATATAAGTTCTTTTTGCCCTTATTTCAAAATATCAATACAGGGAAAACAGTTACTTAGACGTAATCCTACTTTTCTTATAACTCATTATTCATGAAGAATAGGTTAAAAAGGTCTATTTATTATTTCTTCTAGTGATATTGTAACTAAAAGTTTATATATTGAGATATAGTACATAAAATTTTAAAATATTTATTTATCCATCTGTGAGTACATGTGAGAAGGATGGTGGCTGTGGATGCTGGAAAAGGGTGTTGGGCCCCTCAGAGTTGGTATAACCGTCATTCTTAGGGCAGCTGGCTTGTTCCGTGGGTGTCAGGATCTGAGCTCTGGTCCTAAGTTCCTTAAATGCTCCAGCAGTCACACTTAGCCATTGAGCTACCTTTCTGATCCTACATATAATTTTAATGCCTTTCTTTGCACAATTCCTTTATTTTAATTATGGCATTATACT